>NC_073635.1:44064166-45400833 GCF_029407905.1 Bubalus kerabau | reverse complement strand
TGCCTTGATATTTCTGCTTTCCTTTAGCAACACTAATGTGAACAGATGATGCTAGAGATTTTCTGCAAGTGTTAATTAAGGAAAGAGATGAGTTTATAGGGAATGAATAATATCTCTAGATAAGGACTTAAAATTTGATTTACTCTCAGTTTTTTTTTGCTGATTATCTACTTTAGAAATATTGATAGTTGATTATTCTCTCAAATTAGTTTAATTATATACTTCACGTTTGTCTAGTATATTCCTGAATGGATTTCTAACATTCACAGTCAAATTGTAAGTTTCCTACTTTCCAATGTATTAGATAAAATATTTAAAGTACTTGAAGTCATCTATAAATATTAACTTCCCATTGCATCTTCCTATTCTCTTTTATGTTATCTGTCTCTTCTGTCTATTCTTTGGTGTTGCAGTTATTATCCAGAATAGAAGTAATGGAACCCCAAATACCTCTTAATTATATAAATGATTACAAATTATGCAAGTATAGAGACATTTGTCAATAGTTACAAAAAACAATACTGTTTAATCATAAAAAATAATTTGAAAGATTTTTAAAAAGCTGTTTTGGAAATGTTTCAGCCAGAATTGCTTGGATAATATAGGTTAAAAAAAAATGCCTCCTCTGAATTCATACCTTTTAGTCAGAAAAATCAGGAAAAGGCCCCCAAGTTGATGCACACCTCCAAGCCAATGCAAAGCACCTGGAGAAGTGAATAGGATTTGATTTCACTCCAAGGGGACCCATGACTGAGATGCTTCTATGTAAGACACAAACTGCATAATTATGACGGCCTTGGTCTCAGCCAAAGTGAAGCACCCTGTGAGCTTTCGACTAACTAGAGATTTATCATTAGCTAAACACTGTAGGAGCACTTTTCTGATTGTAACTTAAGCAGAAATGGGTGAAAAGGAGGGAAGACACTTTGCATAAGAGATTTCCATGTTCTAACAATTGTAGCAAACTATTTAGATAGAATTTGAATGCCGGTACCAGCCGGCAAAGTCAATCAGGTCCCGAGAACGTGCATGACGTGGCTGAGAAAGAATACTACAGCAAAAGAATACTACAACAAAGATGGGGTCGAGAGGATCAGACACGTCTCCATGAAGGGACGCACTCTGACCACGACTTTATTCAGCATCTTATATTTATACAGGAGAGCATGAGAAAGACAAGACAGTTAACATTCTTTTTGGCAGACCTATACATCTTACTAAAAGTCACAAAAAATCTTGAGAGCATGGGAATGGCACCCTGTTATTATTTCTTACACCAGATAACATTTCCTTGTGCATGAGAAGTTTGTCCAGAACTCCAGGTGTCTGCAGTAAATAATCGCCTAATCTCTGGGGTGGCAGGACAGAGAGCTATGTTTGCAAGCAAACCCTCAAGGACTGAGGCAGCTCCCAGAGCTGTGTCCTTTAGATAAAGGACCCCATTCTCATGGGCAGCTCCCTGCATCTCCCCCTTTCTTTTTATATAGGCGCATGCTTATGTTCCTTTAACTGCAGACAATTTCCATAAATGGAAGCCTTTATCATCCATAGATCATCAATCAATTTTTTAATTAAACAAGGTGCAAGAAATAAAACAGTTAAAATTATTAAGAATAATCCTTCTATGGCTGCTCCCAAGTACCAAATACTATTGACGGTAGGTACGTGTCGAAAAAGTTCTTTAACAAAAGACTCAGCTCTTTTTGCAACATCTAAATCAGGTCTAGGTGCATTTTCAATGTTCATTATTTTTTTATGTAGATGTAATAAATCTAAGGAAATATTTTTATTATGCCAAATACCTTCTAAATGGGCTTTCACCTTATCCCAAGCAGTTGTATTACCACTATATTTTTTTGGGGTAACAGATCCATCGAAAATCGGCATGACATTGTACCCGTAATCTCAACTTTATACTTTGAACCTCTTCACCTAAAAATTTTACAACATCATAAAGGGCATTCAATCGATCCTCTAGCTTTTTGTCAATATCTTCTTGAGTCCCCAGGGTAACGGATACATTTTGTGCCAGATTATTAACAAAAGTTGCAGTTTGCACTGATTGTGCCAGGGACAGGGCTGCAGTAATCGAGGAGGCAATAAGGGTTACCAAAGCTACAAATCCCAGAATTATTAACCCTATTCCCCTGCGATAACGCATCAAAGCACCCTCTACTTCCCTCCTCTTTCATCATACCAAGACCCATTGATCTTTACGGGAATCATAACAAAGGCAGGCTGTCTTAAAACTAGAACCCTAGTCTGATTAGTAACTCCCCTGATGCAATTAGTCAAAGTACAGTTGTTACAAGTTATATCATAATTTCATAACCCAGGTTGTATATTTACAGATCTTACTAGTGAAACATAAGGGTGAGGCACACACGCACGAGGGTACCTCATGGTGAGATTCCATAAATAACCGTGTCTCACTTTCGATCCCACCTGAAGGTAGGAACCCTCACATCCAAGGGCGGTAGCTAATTTCCAGATTTCTGTTTGGAACACTTTAGAGCCGCCCAAATTCCAAATATGGGATGCAAAGTTTCTATTGTCCTGAGCTCCAGGGTTTCTGGCTGAGTCTGGAGACCAGTCCCATAATGACTCATTTGTCCCAAATATGTTATAAACCGTAGCAGTTCCATCTTGACAGTTTTCATGGTGCAGCAGTGACTCTTCCCCTTGTTCCAAAGTCGCAGAAAGGGATATCTAAAGGACTAGTCCCATTACGATGTTGAGGAATTCCAGATTCTTTCGTTACTCCAGGAATGTCCAGGTTCCAACTACTGTCAGAATTGACATATCTTGACTCCCCAACAAAAAGACATCCTGTTGAATTAAAATATTTAGACAGACAAATAGGTAAACGATCAAACACTCCATAATAAGAGAAATTAACTTGATTAGGAATAATATGTTTATCTGAAAAACCACCCAAAGCCACAGTATCATTAGTGTATATGGGAATGGACCGACCCTCCCAGCCTGCCGGTTGGAGAAGGGGAGGGTCGGGAAAATAAGCCCAATAAGCATTTGAATATTCTTCAGAATGTGCAGTATTAATCTGATTTAAGATAATTAATAAGGTTATCAGGAAGCTTAAATGCGATATTGGATCACCCCGCACAGCAATACGATTCTGTGCCTCTCGCATCAATGCCTGGAGTTGTTGCTGAGATGGTAATTCATCATGCTCTTGAATCGTCAATCTCCTCATCTGGTTTACTAGAGATCATCTCCGCCTTGCGTACCAACCTTTCTGGCAGCCAGCGCGGTGCTTCGGCATCCTGTGGGAAAACACAAACATGCCCTCATCCCCAAATTATTATAGGATCTGGTCCATACCATTTTCCCACAAGTGGGTCTTTCCAAAAGACTTTAGGTCTTATTGTTTGCGCATCAAAGTTCCAAAATCTTTGTGCTGCTGAACGGCCACGTATATCCAATTGTAAAAATTTAGAACAAATAAAGCATGGTTTAGAGAGTTGGAGGGGGTATTGAGATACAATTCCCCCTTCCTTAGTTTTTGCAATTGATGTTTGAGAGTTTGATGTGCCCGTTCAATAATTTTTTGACCTTAAGGATTATAAGGGATACCCGTTTTATGTGAAATAGACAGTTGTGTACAAAAGAGTTGAAAATTTTTTCCAGTGTATCCTGGACCATTGTCTGTTTTTATGGTTTTAGGGGTTCCCATAACAGCAAAACATTTAATGCAATGAGCTATACAATGTTTGCTAGCTTTTCTGGATTGTAGAGAGGCATGTAAAAAGCTGGAGAAGGTGTCAATAGTAACATGAACAAATTTTTGTTTACCAAATTCAGGAATATGAGTAACATCCATTTGCCATATGTCATTTGGCAACAATCCTCGGGGATTAACTCCATAATGGGGGACGCTAAAAAATTGAGGACATGTTTGACATTGTTTAACAATCTGTCTGGCAGCTTCTCGAGTAATGCCAAATTGAAGTCTTAAGCTATTGCTGTTTTGATGGTGTAAGCTGTGGGAAGTTTTTGCCATTTGTTCCAATGAAGGAAATATCATACGTGTAGCTTCATCAGCCAAAGCATTGCCTCGTGCTAAAGGTCCAGGAAGTCCAGAGTGAGCATGAATATGACCAAAATAGCATTTATTAACTCTAGAGCAAATTAAATGTTGTATATCACGAAAAAGAGTTTGGATAGTAGAATTCAGGGTACCAATAAATGGAACAGTCTCAATAGTGTTTAAGGCTCTTATGATATATTGATTGAATATAAATTAAATGGAGCAGAGATTTGTAACAGAGCCTGAAAAACGGCAAATAGTTCTACTTTTTGAGCTGACATAATTAGTACGCCAGGTGGCAGTATTGCCCTGTACAATCAAACTAGCTATTCCATTAGAAGAGCCATCAGTAAATACAGATAGGGCGTCAGCAAGGGGCTGAGAAACAACGATTTTGGGGAAGAGAAATTGGTGATAGGGAGCAAATTGCAAAATTTTATTCCTTATCTCGCTTTTGTTGTTGATGCAGTACTTTTTTGACTGTCTTTCTTTGTAATGTCGCGGCCAAAGTTATGTCTTGAACGTACGAAGGGCCGATATCGGCACAGATCCGTACATAATCGGGTAAGCCTCCCTTTTTCCTGTAAGGTCTCAGGGCAGCTTGACAAGCCGAATTGGCATTCTCATAAGCAAGCTGTTTAGCCAACACCATTCCCGCCTGCTCATCCCCTATCATTTTACTAATTGCCTCAAGCAGGCGGGCAACAAAATCTTGATATGGTTCATCTGGCCCCTGGTGAATTTTAGATAAACCTTTGGTCTTTTTAGCAGAATTTGGAAGTTTTTTCCATGTTCATAGAGCCACAGCACTAATCTGAGGGTAGGCTCCAGGCAAATAATTAAGTTGATTATTAGTGTCTCAATAATCCCCCTCTCCCACCATCATTTTATAAGTGGTGTTCAGTCCCTGTCACCGATTGATATCGGCTGTGATCCCACACTGTTCAGCAAACTCAGATTTCCATAGTAAATAATCTCTTTCAGATAGACAAGCCCGAGCATCCTGTTTCTAATCATTAGGTGGCAGATTTTGATTTCCTAAAGCCTCTATAATAGCCTGAGTAAATGGCGCAGTTGGGCCGTATTGTGCACAAGCCATTTTTAACTCTTTTAGTTGCTTAAAGGACAACGGTTCATAATACCTCTGCTGTTGAGCATTTTCAAATACTGGATAGATTCTTGAAAACCCGGGAATATGTTCTCTTTCATCATTAGCTCGCTTAATCGCTTGTTGAAGAGGAGATAATAATATCTCACTTCTAATTTTTATGTTTTCACTGGACAAAGAAGCAGGGATAGATATAAGCTCTCGCGGTTCTATGAAAGGCGGAGGTGGGTCAAGCCCAGCAAAAGCCAAGGGAGGACATGCTGGAGGCACGGGCTGGCTGGAGTGGGAGTGTCCCTGTGCATTCTTTTTTATTGCTATAACAATCTTCTGAATTAAATTCTCCAGCTGTTCTTCAGAAAGCCCTGAATACTTTAATTCCCCTTTTCCTGAGGGGGGTTGTGTGCCAACCATCATCTCCCAAGGCACATCCTCTCTATGGTACTGAGCTGCTTGTTTATCTAATTCTTCCTGTTTATCAGAGCTTAACACATCGTTATTCCTTCCAGCCTTACAAGCTGCTCCCTCGGGCACAGCATAAAGTGGCTCAGGCGGAGGGACGGAAGGCTCTGCAACTTCGGGTTTTGTGGAATCCCGGAGGGCTGTTTGAATCTTATGCCCCTCATGTTCAGGATCCAGACAGTCTCTTATGAGGGTCCACAAAGAAAAAGCATCCACAGGGACACGATTGGGACCATGTAAGGAGTAATATGTCTGCAATTGTTTTCCTACTTTCTTCCAAGTTTCCAGACTAACTGTTCCTTCCTCTGGAAACCAAGGACAAACTTCTTCTACAAAAAGTAAAAATTTCTCTAACTGTAACTTATTTACATGAATTCCCCTGCCTTTTAACATAGTTTTCAACATATGTACAAATAACTGGCGGCTATTGCCTTGTCCCATGATTTATTACTCTTGACAATAACACTCCCTGCCCTTTACTTCAAATAATTAGGAATTCCTTGTTTCTTATCTCTATCCTGACGGGCAGCGGCCGTCGTTGCGCTCCAATTCTTGAGTCCCTGTTCGGGCGCCACCAGCCGGCAAAGTCGATCAGGTCCTGAGAACGTGCACGACGCGGCTGAGAAAGAATACTACAGCAAAAGAATACTACAACAAAGATGGGGTCGAGAGGATCAGACACGTCTCCATGAAGGGACGCAGTCTGACCACGACTTTATTCAGCATCTTATATTTATACAGGAGAGCATGAGAAAGACAAGACAGTTAACATTCTTTCTGGCGGACCTATACATCTTACTAAAAGTCTCAAAAAATCTTCAGAGCATGGGAATGGCACCCTGTTATTATTTCTTACACCAGATAACATTTCCTTGTGCATGAGAAGTTTGTCCAGAACTCCAGGTGTCTGTAGTAAATAATCGCATAATCTCTGGGGTGGCGGGACAGAGAGCTATGTTTGCAAGCAAACCCTCAAGGACTGAGGCAGCTCCCAGAGCTGTGTCCTTTAGATAAAGGACCCCGTTCTCATGGGCAGCTCCCCACATTTGAAGATGAAAATATTTGTTGCTGCTGTTTAGTGGCTAAGTTGTATCCAACTCTGTTGCAATCACATTGACCGTAGCCTGCCAGCCTCCCCTGTCCATAGGATATCCTCCCACAAGAATATTGGAAGTGTTGGAAGTGTTAGTTTCTCAGCTGTGTCCAAATCTTTGTAATCCAAGGACTGGGGTTCACCAAGCTCTTCTGTCCATGGGATTCTCCAGGCAAGCATATTAGCACCGGTTGTCATTTCCTTCTGCAGAAAATATTCCCCACCCAGGGATCAAAGCCAGGTCTCCTACATTGCAGGCAGACTCTTTATCATCTGAGCCACCAGGGAAGCTAATGAATACTGGAGTGGGCTGTCACATCTTTCTCCAGGGGTTGAACCCAAGTTTCCTATATTGTAGGCAGTTCTTTACACTGAACTACCTAGGAAGTTCAATAAAAGTATAGAAGAGTTTTAACCTTTAACTTGTGTTCTTGTATTTAATATATTATTTAATATCTGAAAAAAAGAAGTCAGCAGTAAAATTTACAAAATGGGGAAGATAGAATGACAGAGGTCTTCCCCAGTGGCCCAGTGGTAAAGAATCCTTCTTCAATAAGGGAGACGCAGGAGACTCTGGTTCAATCCTAAAGCATAATGACAGAAAACTTAAAGCATTTTAAGGAGTTGCCTAAATATCACATTTACATTTTAAAATGTTTCACTTCAATCACTCAGTCGTGTCTGATTCTTTGAGACCCCTTGGACTGCAGCACGACAGGCTTCCCTGTCCATCACCAATCCTAAAGTTTACTCAAACTAATGTCCACTGAGTCAGTGATGCCATCCAATCATCTCATCCTCTGTTGTCCTATTCTCCTATTGCCTTCAATCTTTCTCAGCATCAGGGTCTTTCAAGTGAGTCAGTTCTTCGCATCAGGTAGCCAAAGTATTGGAGTTTCAGCTTCAGCATCAGTCCTTCCAATGAATATTCAGGACTGATTTTCTTTAGGATGGACTGTTTGGATCTCCTTGCTGTCCAAGGGACTCTCAAGAGCCTTCTCCAACACCACAGTTCAAAAGCCTCAATTTTTCAGTGCTCAGCTTTCTTCATAGTTCAACTTTCACATCCATATATGACTACTGGAAAAAAACATAGCTTTGATTAGACGGACCTTTGTTTGCAAAGCAATGTCTCTGCTTTTTAACATGCTTTCTCTAGGTTGGTCATAACTTTTCTTCCAAGGAGCAAGCATCTTTTATGGATGGAGAAGGCAATGGCACCCCACTCCAGTATTCTTGCCTGGAAAATCCCATGGATGGAGGAGCCTGGTAGGCTGCAGTCCATGGGGTCGCTAAGAGTTGGACACGACTGAGCGACTTCACTTTTACTTTTCACTTTCCTGCATTGGAGAAGGAAATGACAACCCACTCCAGTGTTCTTGCCTGGAGAATCCCAGGGACGGAGGAGCCTGGTGGGCTGCCATCTATGGGGTCACACAGAGTCGGACACGACTGAAGTGACTTAGCAGCAGCAGCCGCAGTCACCAATGTGTGCTTTACTTTTGCAGACTGTTTAAAAAAAAATTGTTAATAAAAAGTAAAATTTTGCTTTCTTTAACAGGCTTCAGTTCAATTCAGTCACTCAGTCTTGTCTGACTCTTTTTCACACCCATGGACTGCAGCATGCCAGGCCTCCCTGTCCATCACTAACTCCTGGAGTTTACTCAAACTTGTGTCCGTTGAGTCAGTGATGCCATCTAATCATTTCACTCTCTGTCATCCCCTTCTTCTACTTCCTTCAATCTTTCCCAGAATCTGGGTCTTTTCCAATGAGTCAGTTCTTCGCATCAGGTGGCCAAAGTATTGGAGTTTCAGCTTCAGCATCAGTCCTTCCAATGAATATTCAGAACTAATTTCCTTTAGGATGAACTGGTTGGATCTCCTTGCAGTCCAAGGGACACTCAACAGTCGTCTCCAACACAACAGTTCAAAAGCATCAATTCTTTGGCTTTCAGCTTTCTTTATATTCCAACTTTCACATCTATACATGACTGCTGGAAAAACCATAGCCTTGACGAGACAGACCTTTGTTGGCAAAGTAATGTCTCTGCATTTTAATATGATGTCTCAGTTCAGTTAAGTCGCTCAGTCATGTCTGACTGTTTGTGACCCCATGAATCGCAGCACGCCAGGCCTCCCTGTCCATCACCAACTCCCGCAGTTCACTCACACTCATGTCCATCGAGTCAGTGATGCCATCCAGCCATCTCATCCTCTGTCGTCCCCTTCTCCTCCTGCCCCCAATCCCTCCCAGCATCAGAGTCTTTTCCAATGAGTCAACTCTTCGCATGAGGTGGCCAAAATATTGGAGTTTCAGCTTTAGCATCATTCCTTCCAAAGAAATCCCAGGGCTGATCTCCTTTAGAATGGACTGGTTGGATCTCCTTGCAGTCCAAGGGACTCTCAAGAGGCTTCTCCAACACCACAATTCAAAAGCATCAATTCTTCGGCACTCAGCCTTCTTCACAGTCCAACTCTCACATCCATACATGACCACAGGAAAAACCATAGCCTTGACGAGACGGACCTTTGTTGGCAAAGTAATGTCTCTGCTTTTCAATATGCTATCTAGGTTGGTCATAACTTTCCTTCCAAGGAGTAAGCATCTTTTAATTTCATGGCTGCAATCACCATCTGCAGTGATTTTGGAGCCCCAAAAAATAAAGTCTGACACTGTTTCCCCATCTATTTCCCATGAAGTGACAGGACCGGATGCCAGAATCTTCATTTTCTGAGTGTTGAGCTTTAAGCCAACTTTTTCATTCTCCTCTTTCATTTTCATCAAGAGGCTCTTTAGTTCTTCTTCACTTTCTGCCATAAGGGTGGTGTCATCTGCATATCTGAGGTTATTGATATTTCTCCCAGCAATCTTAATCTAATCCTGTACTTTATCCACCCCATAGTTTCTCATGATGTACTCTGTATATAAATTAAATAAGCAGGGTGACAATATACAGCCTTGTCGTACTCCTTTTCCTATTTGGAACCAGTCTGTTGTTCCATGTCCAGTTCTAACTGTTGCTTCCTGACCTGCATACAGATTTCTCAAGAGGCAGGTCAGGTGGTCTGTTACTCTCATCTCTTTCAGAATTTTCCACAGTTTTTGTGATCCACACAGTCAAAGGCTTTGGCATAGTCAATAAAGCAGAAAGAGATGTTTTTCTGGAACTCTCTTGCTTTTTCCATGATCCAGTGGATGTTGGCAATTTGATTTCTGGTTCCTCTGCTTTTCTGAAACCAGCTTGAACATCTGGAAGTTCATGGTGCATGTATTTTTGAAGCCTGACTTGGAGAATTTTGAGCACTACTTTACTAGCTTGTGAGATGAGAGCAATTGTTCGGTAGTTTGAGTATTCTTTGGCATTGCCTTTCTTTGGGATTGGAATTCCAGTCCCATGGCCACTGCTGAGTTTTACAAATTTGCTTAACAGCCTTATGACCATTTAAATTAATTTAAATTAAATTAACAGACATAACTTTAAATATGTAATTAAAAAGTAATTTATATTGCAGAAAACTGACCAAAAATTTTAACAGCACATTGGTTTTCTGTATAGATAATTTGACTTGGAATCCATTAAATCATTTGAGAGATGCTGATGCTTTATTCTCTACTCCTTTAACCTATGTTGATAAATAAAAGCATTCCAGAGAAAGATAATATTGTGTGATGTCAATGACATGTGGAATCTAAAAAATATAAAAACCAGTGAATGTAACAAAAAAGCAGACACAGATGTAGAGAAGACACTAGTGGTTACCAGTGGTGGGGGTGCAGGCAACACAGAATGAGGGAGTGGGAGGTACCAATTATTGGATGTAAGATAGGCTCTAGGATACAGTGTTCAACACGGGGATTATAGCCAATAGTTTTCCATAACTGTAAATGGGAAGTAACATTAAAGTTGCGTACAGTTAAAAAAAATGAATTTAAAAAGTTTCTTAAGTAAAAATGAAACACCCCAAAGTATACATACCGTTTTATTCTTGCTATTCTGAAATTTACTTTGCTAGACTTCCTGGAATTATTCTTAATTCTCTCTTGTCTTCTTTCATTTTCTCTTCTTTTTTCACCTGTTCTCTCCCACTCTCTCTCTGCACCCCTTTTCCATAACCTTGTTTTTCTATTTTCTGGAACATCCTATTAAAATTTATTTTTAATTTATTTAGTTTGCATGACCTACTTCTTGTTCTTGCTATGATTTACTATTCTGAATATCTTCTTTCACCTCTGAGTGCATTTATTGTTTTGTACTTTTCCTCTTTGTTTTCAAAGACATCTTTCTTCCTACCTCTGATTCCCATTTCTCTGGGTTATTTTGTTTGTTTGTTTGACTTTTTCTTTTTATTGTGAAGTGTTTCCTCAAAAGTCAGATGATTTTTGATACTCTTCTTATATTTAAGAGTGATGTACTTACTATAACACAAATCGATAATTATTTGTAGTTGATAAACCACTAGTGAATGTCACTATGAGCTGATTCAATTCTTTCATTGGCACATTATTCACTGAGAATAACTGCAATTCTTTTCCCTTGAGCTGGTTGGTTTTCCCCAAAGAGAAAGCCTTAACATATTCTTCCAGTAAATAAAGAAGCCTGGTGACCACATTCTTAAATTGAGCTGTTTTATGAACTGGGATTTCACTATCAACGTGTAAAATGTCATCAGATTCATATATTTTAGTTCAATACTTTAACCAACAAATATGCCTGCTGTCTTCAAATTTAATTAACTTAATAGAATGTTAATTAGTTAATCAGTTCAATAGAGAAGAATGGTCAATTTTTCTGTTTGGATTTCAGTTGCAAACATACTTGTAATGTTGTAAATGTTGTCTTTTTTCTTGTAGCTGTTCTGTAGCTGGACCTACTACCTCCATTCAATAATAAGCTTTTTGTTTACACCATTTTATTAAGAAAGCTATTATTCCTTTATCTATCTTCTCTTCTGTTCCTTTTTTCTGATCTCCATTTGTCTTATTTTTGTATAAGTATACCTAATTTTTTCTTCTTTATGATGGAATTAAAAGATTATAGACACTTATTTGCATTTGAAAAATTCTGTCTCATTAAAAGTACTGATATTTAAAGTACTTTTAAAATTGATTTTTTTTCCTAAAAGCTTGTCATCTACCCTAAGGGTAAATAGTAATTGCTTCCCTGAATAGAAACCTTCTACTCTATCCCAAATTATCTAGCATTTATGAATGGATAAAAATTATCTAAGAAGTGTACCTTTATCTTTGAGTAATACAATATTTGCTACTTTGGTATTTATTGTATGGCACATAGCAGCAAGCATTTCTTTAAGAGACATTAAATTATTGAGTGAACTGTAGTTATTTCTGTACTTGCGTTTTGTACATTGGCTGGCTCAGTTAGTCAGATGAGCAAATGAGGAAGTAACAGAAGAGAAGTAATTTCTAAATTTCATGTGGTCATGTTGACAACAGGGAGTGTGCAGCATTCATCTTTATATCTCCAAATTTACTTTATTCAACTAAAATATTTGAGGTTCTGTGATAGATAAAACCCTGTTATTGACAAACTTATGATTCATTGATGCTTACATTCTAGGTGAGAAAAGTCAAATGGTAAGCAAATTCTCACATATGTTGTATTAGTGATTAGTACTTTAAATTTGGACAAGGATAATAAGTACGATAATAAAAATACTGCTCCTTTGTATATGGTAGTCAACATACTTTTGCAGTAATGTGACACTGAGTAGATTCTGAAATAAATGTGGTAGATAGCATATGCTTATCTAATAGAGTACATTGTAGGTGAGAGGATAGCAGTTCAAAATACTCAGATATGAAGCAGGCTTTTTGAACTTGTGGGATTACAAAGAAGTCAGTGTTTGAAATGTAGTGAATGAGGGAGCCTATAGGGATATCAATTTCTAGCTCATAAAATTCCTTAAAGATGTGAAAAGGGATTCAGAATTTACTTTGAGTGACATTCAAAATTATTAGAAGTTATTGCATGGAGTTGTAACATGATACAACTTACAATTTAGTGATATAATAGAAAATTATATGGAGAACAGATTTAAGGGTAAATCACAAGGAAAAGTACAAGTCATTAAATTTAAGAATCAGATTTTTAAAAATAGCATGAGAGGACCTGACAGAAGTGATATAAGCTATCAGTAGTGACTGCTTTGGGAATAAATTAAAAAATTAACAGTTTTATTTTGTCGACTTGACATACTGTAGGAGATTCAAGAATAACTACAAATAACCACTTGTTCCAAGCACAGAAAGGTAGACTTAGTTTTAAAGAGTAGAGGGAAGGAAATGTTGATCAAGATATGGGGGCTGGACAGAAAGTCATGGTTGAAATTATTTACATATTCTATGTTAAGATGTCTATTTTAATCCAAACACAGATGTTGATTGTGTGGATCACACAAAACTGTGGAAAACTCAGAAAGAGATAGGAATACCAGACCACCTTTCCTGTCTCCTGAGAAACCTGTGTGTAGGTCAAGAAGATACAGAACCAGACATGAACAACAGGCTAGTTTAAAATTGGGAAAGGAGCATGTCAAGGCTGCATATTGTCACCCTACTTGTTTAACTTAAATGCAGAATACATCATGTGAAATGTCAGCCTGGATAAAACAAAATTTGAAATCAAGATTGCCAGGAGAAATATCAATAACCTCAGATATACAGATGACACCACCCTTAGGGCAGAAACTAAAAAGGAAATAAAGGGTCTCTTGATGAAGGTGAAACAGGAGAGTGAAAAAGCTGGCTTAAAATTCAACATTGAAAAAACTAAGATCATGACATCTGCTCCCATCACTTCATGACAAATATGAGGGGGAGAAAATGGAAACAGTCACAGACTATTTTCCTAGCTCCAAAATCACTGTTGACAGTGATGGCAGCCATGAAATAATTAAAAGATACTTGCTTCTTGGAAGAAAAGCTATGACAAACCTAGACAGCATATTAAAAAGCAGAGACATCACTTTCCCCACAAAGATCCGTATAGTCATAATTATGATTTTTCAAGTAGTCTTGTATGGATGTCAGAGTTGTACTAATAAGAGATCTGAGCAGTGAAGAATAGATGCTTTCAAACTGTAGTGCTGGAGAAGACTCTTGAGAGTCCCTTGAACAGCAAGGAGGTCAAGCCAGTCAATCCTAAAGGAAATCAACACTGAATATTATTTGGAAGGACTTTTGCTAAAGCTGAAGCTCCAATACTTTGGCAACCTGTTGTGAGGAGCCAACTCACTGGAAAAGACCCTGATGCTGGGAAAGAGTGAAGGTAAAAAGAGAAAGGGCCTGCAGAGGATGAGATGGCTGGATGACATCATCGACTCAATGCACATGAGTTTGAGCAAACTCTGGGAGAGAGTGAAGAACAGGGAAGCCTGTTGTGTTGCAATCCATGGAGTCACAGAGTCAGACACTACTGAGCAGCTGAATAGCAACAACAGATGTTGAGCTTCCAGTTGGCTAAGTAAGTCTGGAATGTTGAAGTAGAAGCCAGTTCTTAGGCTGTATTATTATGTACTATAATAGTTACATAATAGTTACACATAATTGTTACTTCTCTATTATTTAATGGGACTACCAGGATAGAAAAAATTTTTGAGGGCTGAGAATTCCTCAAGTTCAAATGTGAAAACTCTTATTGCATGTTCAATATCTTAGATGTTCTCTGACAAATGCCAAGGGAATAAAAATCAAATTATTCACCAAATGTGAGAAATGGTCAAAAGTGGGTCATTCCTAATGTAACTGACATGCTTAAAAAACAAATCATTTAAACAATTTTTGATGTCTTTCCCCATATCCATATAAGATCTGGAAATATAAAAAAATGCACTAATAATTTTCACAAGGTAAAGAATCTGCCTGCAATGCAGGAGACCCAGGTTCGATCCATGGGTCAAGAAGATCACCTGGAGAAGGGCATGGCAACACACTCCAGTTTGCTTGCCTGGAGAATCCCTTGGGCAGAGGAGCCGGATGAGCCACAGTCCATGGGGTCTTAAAGAGTCGGACATGACTGAGCAACTTTCACTTTCACTTTCACTTTTCAATAATTTAGAAATAATAAAACAGTGGAAATTCTGTTTATGCTACACCATGTATATTATCGTGATTATATACTTATCAGAGTGATTATTTATGTCCAGAAGCTAACACATTTCAGTGTTTTTAATAATAACAGACAGAGAAGAAACACAAAACCATTTCTCTCCCAAATGCCTCCTTTCTTGATATTTAAATTTCTTATAAAAATATGTCTATATTTTTCCCTTTTAGTAAAATTTCCATATTTGTAGATTAATTTGTGGAAATATATGCAAACTATTTTCTAAATAGATAATGTAAATTCTGTGGATAAGTGTAATTTTATAATATATATTTACAATGTTTATGACCATTGTTGTTGCTACTGTTGTTTAATTGGTAGGTTGTGTCTGACTCTTTGGGATCGCATGGACTGCAGCATGCAGGCTCCGCTATCTTTCATTATCTCCAAATTTGCTCAAATTCAGGCCCATTGAGTCAATGATGCCATCAAACCATCTCATCCTCTGCTTCCCTCTTCTTCTTTTACCTTCAGTGTTTCTCAGCATCAGAGTCATTTCTAGTAATTCATTCTTCATCAGGTGGCCAAATTACTGGAGCTTCAGCCTTAGCAACAGTCCTTCCAATGAATATTCATTCAGGGTTGATTTCCTTTAGGACTGATTGGTTTGACCTCCTTACAGTTTAAGGGACTCTCAATAGTGGTCTCCAGCACCATAGCTCAAAAGCATCAATACTTCAGAGCTCAGCCTTCTTTATGGTCCAACTCATGTCCATACTGGACAAAAACATAGCTGTGATTATATGGACCTTTGTTGGCAAAGTGATGTTTCTGCTTCTTACTACACCTGTAGGTTTATCATGGTTTTCCTTCCAAGGAGCAAAAGTCTTTTAATTTCATGGCTACAATCACCTTCCACAGTGATTTTGGAGACCAAAAAAATGACACCTATCACTGCTTCAATGTCCCCCCCTTCAAGAAGTGATGGTACAGGGAGGGAAGTGGGAGGGGGGTTCAGGATGGGGAACACGTG
Source organism: Bubalus kerabau (assembly GCF_029407905.1). Classification (NCBI taxonomy): domain Eukaryota; kingdom Metazoa; phylum Chordata; class Mammalia; order Artiodactyla; family Bovidae; genus Bubalus; species Bubalus kerabau. The sequence continues at coordinate 45,385,023 of NC_073635.1, read as the reverse complement.
TACACCTGTGGCGGATTCATGTTGATGTATGGCAAAACCAATACAATATTGTAAAGTAATTAACCTCCAATTAAAATAAATACATTTATATTAAAAAATTAAAAAAAAGAAGTAGTGTAACTGGAAGTCACGATCTTAGTTTTTTTAACGTTAAGTTTAAAGTTCGCTTTTTCACTCTACTCTTTTATTCTCAAGAGGTTCTGTAGTTCCTCTTCACTTTCAGCTCTTAGAGTGGTATTATTTGCATATGTATGGTTGTTAATATTTCTTCCAGCAACCTTATTCTGGTTTGTGATTCATCCAGCCCAGCATTTCACATGAAGTACTCTGCATATAAGTTAAATAAACAGGGTAACTATATACAGCCTTGATGTACTCCTTTCCCAATTGTTTTTCCATGTCCAGCTCTAACTTTTGCTTCCTGACCTGCATACAGGTTTCTCAGGAGATAGATGTGGTGCTCTGGTACTCCTGTCTCTGTTAGAATTTTCCACAGTTTGTTGTGATGCACAGTCAAAAGCTTTAGCATAGTCAATGAAGTAGAAGTTTTTTTTTTTTTTTTTCCTGGAACTCTCCTGCTTTATTCATGATTCAACGAATTTTGGCAATTTGATCTCTGCTTCCTCTGCCTTTTCCAAATCCAGCTTGTACACATGGAAGTTCTCAGTTCACATACTGCTGAAGCCTAGCTTGAAGAATTTTGAGCATAACCTTGCTAGCATGTGAAACGAGCCCAATTATATAGTAGTTTGAATATTCTTTGACATTGCCTTTCTTTGGGATGGAATGAAAACTGACTTATTCCAGTCTTGTGGCCACTGCTAAGTTTTCCAAATTTGCTGACATATTGAGCACAGCACTTTAACAGCATCAACTTTTAGGATTTTAAGTTGCTCAGCTGGAATTCCATCTCCTCCACTTGATCTTAGTAATGCTTCCTAAGGCTCACTTGACTTCACAGGTCTAGGTGAGTGACCACACCATCGTGGTTATCCAGATCATTAAGATCTTTTTGTGTAGTTCTCCTGTACATTCTTGCCATGTCTTCTTACTCTCTTCTGCTTCTGTTAGGTCCTTATCATTTTCATTTATGAAAATGTCCATCCCAGAATGAATTGCTCCCTTGATATCTCCAATTTTCTTGAAGAGATCTTCAGAGATTTTAAGATATCTTTAGAGATTGCAGCCAAGTACTGCATTTCAGACTCTTTTGTTGACTATGAGGGCTATTCCATTTCTCCCAATGGATTCTTTCCCACTGTATTATATACAGTTGTCTTCATTGAGTAACACAAGCCCCTTCACCATGACAAAGCTGTGATCCATGAATAGGATATGAGCATTACTTTCAATAAATCGAAAAATAGAATGTTGAGCTATCCTATACCTCTAATTCCTTTGTTACTTTACTAATTGATATCCACAAACTAAGGTCTACATTTCTCTAACTACATACCAATATGTTACTTCTATAATCCAATGTTACTTCTATATACCAATAATGTTACTTCTATAATTCACTTCTATAATGTTACTTCTATAATACTGACATAGTCAAGCCTCTACTTCCTCATTTTATGATGATTTTTTCAAGACACACACAAAAAAATTTTCAAGTACACTTAATAAAAGTTCTGTTTTGGTCCATTAAAAAGTTACATAGAATTTTTATTCCTAGATACATTTTATTTGTATTTAGATAAATAGAAACTTCATGTATCTTTGTTATATAATTGAGTAGCTATCAAAAGTTAGGTAATTTTATTTTGAATTAATTTGAGCATATGCAAACAAGAATATATATTTGTATGTATAAAGTAGATGGTAGTTTAACCCTGATGTAAATTTTATGTTCACTTACAATTTATACTCCTAAATAGTGTGTCTCTGACTGAACTCTCAAATATTACCTTGGAAGATGTATGGGAGATCAGTTTTTAGACTTTATGCATAATATGTACTTAGCCATAATTCAAACATATAGAATATACATAAAATATTTTATGTTGTAATTTAGCTCAAATTTCATTCATGGGCAATAAATTGGTGCTTATTAAATAATAAAATACAACTCCTTTCTATGCAGACATACAATTCTATCATAGGTGTTCAATCAAAATGTGCTTACTTACTAAATCAAATTTAATTATATACATAGTGAAAAGCATATCCAGTGCACTTACGTCAGATTTATGTCATATTATTCTATAGAAAAATCAGGTTTATTTTTCATAAAGGAAACTGATCAAGAAAAAATTTGTACTTAATTGAAAGAATAAATGAAGGAAAGGTGTCTTCAATTATCTTTACATATCTTAGCCATCTCCTATTTCCTGGGTCATGATTGAAGTAATAGAATTAGCATTTTTAAACAGAAAATTCTTTTAATATCTGAGAAACTTTACTTTCAAAATGAAATTAATCAATTAAGTCTATGAGATGACAACAAAATATATGCCTGATTTCTTTTAGGAAGGGTAGAACTATTAAAAAATATAGTAGAGCTATTCATGATATTGGCATCATTTTCTAATTCATATTTTTCTTATTTATGAATTTGTATTTGTTATATATGAAAATCTTAATTCTAAAATGATAAATTTATTTACATCTACATGTAATTTATTTACATCCTACATAAATTTACATCTTATTTACAGAGTAAAGAACTACTTTACACTGAATATTTATAATATAACTTTCTTTTGTCTCTATGTACTTTCTATATGTGTATACACATCCATATATAAAATGTTATATATATATATATATATATATATATAGAGAGAGAGAGAGAGAGAGAGAGAAATGCATTTATCTATGCCCATAGAAATATATAAACTCTTATATAATAGAAGTCATAACCTTAGATGTTGTTGTGTGTTTGGTTTTTTTTTTTGCATATCTTTGCTCCTACATTGAAACAGTTTCATGTATCTACAGGCTATTAGAAGTCCTTCTAAGAAAAGCATTGCTTAAAGAACTCTCTTGTACCCTACATTCATAAACTATTTTAAATTTTATTGCAATAAATTTTTACTTTTTCAGAAAATTTTAAAAAATGTTTCAAATTTATTGACAGAAAATCATTCATAATTTCCCATTAATATTTTATCTTTAGTATTTTTCATTCCTGATATCAGTAGGGTTTTGTTTCTCCCAGTTCTGAAGTGCAAATAAGAACTACAGCAGACTGTCTTTCTATTTCAGTCCTAGGGAGGCCATGATAAATTCCCTACTGCTAAATATCCTTAAAGTAACTTCAATCTGGTTATGCTTTAATCATGTGCTTATTATAATTATCAACACTACCTTGTCTCTGGCAGTTGAGAGTTACACCAGATTTCTGCTCTCTGGTAGCTGTTCAGATCAGATCAGATCAGATTAGTTCCTAACTCATGTCCGACTCTTTGCGACCCCATGAATCGCAGCACACCAGGCCTCCCTGTCCATCATCAATCCCGGAGTTCACTCAGACTCACGTCCATCGAGTCAGTGATGCCATCCAGCCATCTCATCCTCTGTTGTCCCCTTCTCCTCCTGTCCCCAATCCCTCCCATCATCAGAGTCCTCCCCAATGAGTCAACTCTTCGCATGAGGTGGCCAGAACACTGGAGTTTCAGCTTCAGCATCATTCCCTCCAAAGAAATCCCAGGGCTGATCTCCTTTAGAATGGACTGGTTGGATCTCCTTGCAGTCCAAGGGACTCTCAAGAGCCTTCTCCAACACCACAGTTCAAAAGCATCAATTCTTTGGTGCTCAGCCTTCTTCACAGTCCAACTGTCACATCCATACATGACCACAGGTAAAACCAAAGCCTTGACTAGACGGAACTTTGTTGGCAAAGTAAAGTCTCTGCTTTTGAATATGCTATCTAGGTTGGTCATAACTTTCCTTCCAACGAGTAAGCATCTTTTAATTTCATGGCTGCAATCACCATCTGCAGTGATTTTGGAGCCCAAAAATATAAAGTCTGACACTGTTTCCACTGTTTCCCCATCTATTTCCCATGAAGTGATGGTACCGGATACCATGATCTTCGTTTTCTGAGTGTTGAGCTTTAAGCCAACTTTTTCACTCTCCACTTTCACCTTCATCAAGAGGCTTTTGAGTTCCTCTTCACTTTCTGCCATAAGGGTGGTGTCATCTGCATATCTGAGGTTATTGAGATTTCTCCCAGCAATCTTGATTCCAGCTTCTGTTTCTTCCAGTCCAGTGTTTCTCATGATGTACTCTGCATATAAGTTAAATAAGCAGGGTGACAATATACAGCCTTCACGTACTCCTTTTCCTATTTGGAACCAGTCTGTTGTTCCATGTTCAGTTCTAACTGTTGCTTCTTGACCTGCATACAGATTTCTCAAGAGGCAGGTCAGGTGGTCTGGTATTCCCATCTCTTTCAGAATTCTCCACAGTTTATTGTGATCCACACAGTCAAAGGCTTTGGCATAGTCAATAAAGCAGAAAGAGATGTTTTTCTGGAACTCTCTTGATTTTTCCATGATCCAGCACATGTTGGCAATTTGATTTCTGGTTTCTCTGCCTTTTCTAAAACCAGCTTGAACATCTGGAAGTTCACGGTTCACATATTGCTGAAGCCTGGCTTAGAGAATTTTAAGCATTACTTTACTAGTGTGTGAGATGAGTGCAATTGTGTGGTAGTTTGAGCATTTTTTGGCATTGCCTTTCTTTGGGATTGGAATGAAAACTGACCTTTTCCAGTCCTGTGGCCACTGCTGAGTTTTCCAAATTTGCTGGCATATTGAGTGCAGCACTTTTACAGCATCTACTATTTAAATAAGATTTAATGGAGAAATCTTGGAATGCCAACTATTACTGAGATTTTTTAAGGACTCATGCAGACCCTTATTAATTTTTGTTTAAACTTTGGTAAAGGCAGTATTTCCACACCCCTCTAGTATTGAAGTGTGTGAAAATGAGCCATACTTAACACATTTGCTTCAATATTTCTACTTTTTGAAATCAATGGATTCATGTTTCTGTATTAGACTAAGTTTTGGCATTTTTGTTGTTGCTGTTTTTGTTTTCATTTGCTAATTCATGTCCAAACTCTTTATGACTGCATAGACTGTACACTGCCAGACTCCTCTGCCCATGCCATGGGATTTCCCAAACAAGAATACAGGAGCGAGTTGCCATTTCCTACTATAGGGAGTCTTCCCAACCCAAGGAGTGAACCCACATCTCCTGAATTGGCAGGTGGATTCTTTTTACTACCGAATCACCTGGGAATCCAGTTTCAATTATAAAATATAATGCTTCAGCATTTATATACAAGATGATCACTGTGGTAAGTCTAGTTATCATCTGGTATCATTTAAAGTTATTACGATATTATTGACTATATCCCATATTCTGTATATTGTATCCTTATGACTTTTTTATTTTATAACTGGAAGTTTGTACCTCTTAATCTCCTTCATCTATTTAAACCACCTTCCATACCTCTACCCTGTAGCAACTATCAGTTTGTTCTGCATATGAATCTGTTTCTATTTTGTTTGTTTATTTGTTTGTTTTTTAGATGCCACATACACAATATGTGAAATACAACACTTGCCTTTCTCTGACTGACTTATATCCTTAGCATAACATATTCTTGTCACAAAGGGGAAGGCATTATTATGTTTTACGGCTGAGTATAAGAAAGCCTTCCTCAGCGATCAATGCAAAGAAATAGAGGAGAACAGTAGAATGGGAAAGACTAGAGATCTCTTCAAGAAAATTAGAGACCAAGGGAACATTTCATGCAAAGATGCGTTCAATAAAGGACTGAAATGGTATGGCCTAATAGAAGCAGAAGATATTAAGAAGAGGTGGCAAGAATACACAGAACTGTACAAAAAAGATCTTCACGACCCAGATAATCACGATGGTGTGATCACTGACCTAGAGCCAGACATCCTGGAATGTGAAGTCAAGTGGGCCTTAGAAAGCATCACTACAAACAAAGCTAGTGAAGGTGATGGAATTCCAGTTGAGCTATTCCAAATCCTGAAAGATGATGCTGTGAAAGTGCTGCACTCAATATGCCAGGAAATTTGGAAAACTCAGCAGTGGCCACAGGACTGGAAAAGGTCAGTTTTCATTCCAACCCCAAAGAAAGGCAATGCCAAAAAATGCTCTAACTACCACACAATTGCACTAATCTCACATGCTAGTAAAGTAATGCTCAAAATTCTCCAAGCCAGGCTTCAGCAATATGTGAACCGTGAACTTCCTGATGTTCAGGCTGGTTTTAGAAAAGGCAGAGGAATCAGAAATCAAATTACCAACATCTGATGGATCATGGAAAAATCAAGAGAGTTCCAGAAAAACATCTCTTTCTGCTTTATTGACTATGCCAAAGCCTTTGACTGTGTGGATCACAATACTGTGGAGAATTCTGAAAGAGATGGGAATACCAGACCACCTGATCTGCCTCTTGAGAAATCTGTATGCACGTCAAGAAGCAACAGTTAGAAGTGAACATGGAACAACAGACTGGTTCCAAATAGGAAAAGGAGTACGTGAAGGCTGTATATTGTCACCCTGCTTATTTAACTTATATGCAGAGTACATCATGAGAAACACTGGACTGGAAGAAACAGAAGCTGGAATCAAGATTGCTGGGGGAAATCTCAATAACCTCAGATATGCAGATGACACCACCCTTATGGCAGAAAGTGAAGAGGAACTAGAAAGCCTCTTGATGAAAGTGAAAGTGGAACGTGAAAAGGTTGGCTTAAAGCTCAACATTCAGAAAACGAAGATCATAGTATCCGGTCCCATCACTTCAAGGGAAATAGATGGAGAAACAGTGGAAACAGTGTCAGACTTTATTTTTCTGGGCTCCAAAATCACTGCAGATGGTGACTGCAGCCATGAAATTAAAAGATGCTTACTCCTTGGAAGGAAAGTTATGACCAACCTAGATAGCATATTCAAAAGCAGAGACATTACTTTGCCAACAAAGGTCCATCTAGTCAAGGCTATGGTTTTTCCAGTGGTCATGTATGGATGTGACAGTTGGACTGTGAAGAAGGCTGAGCATCAAAGAATTGATGCTTTTGAACTGTGGTGTTGGAGAAGGCTCTTGAGAGTCCCTTGGACTGCAAGGAGATCCAACCAGTCCATTCTGAAGGAGATCAGCCCTGGGATTTCTTTGGAGGGAATGATGCTGAAGCTGAAACTCCAGTGTTCTGGCCACCTCATGTGAAGAGTTGACTCATTGGAAAAGACTCTGATGCTGGGAGGGATTGGGGACAGGAGGAGAAGGGGACAACAGAGGATGAGATGGCTGGATGGCCTCATTGACTTGATGGACGTGAGTCTGGGTGTATTCTGGGAGTTGATGATGGACAGGGAGGCCTGGTGTGCTGCGATTCATGGCGTCACAAAGAGTCAGATATGACTGAGTGACTGAACTGAACTGAACTGAATATCCTGTTATTCTGATATATATATATATATATATATATATATACATATACACACACATATATACACTACACATTCTTTTTCCATTTGTCTATCCATGGACCCGTTTGTTGTTCCATATCTTTACATATTTACTGTTGTAAATATCTTAGTGTTTTTGTTTTCTTCAGAAAAATAACAAGAAATAGAATTTCTGAATTGTATCATAGTCTTATTTTAATTTTTTGAGGAACCTGAATACTGTTTTTTATAGTGGCTGCACCAATGTATTATACATTTCCACCAATAATGCATAAGGGTTTCCTTTTTCTCCATATTCCTCCCAAAACTTGTTGTTTGTTGGCTTTTTGATAAAGACATTTTGATACCTATGAAGTGATATTTCATTGTGGTTTTGTTTTGCATTTCTCTGATGATTAGTGATATTGAGCATTTTTTCATGCTTCTGTTCACTGTCTATATGTCTTCTCTGGGGGGAAAATTGCCTATTCAGATCCTCTTACCATTTCTAATTGGATTTTTTGGTTGCTTATTTGCTATATGTTGAGTTATATGAGTTATTTGTGTATTCTGAATACTAATTCTTCATTAGATATAAGATTTGAAAATATCATCTCCCATTCAATAGGTGGTTTTTTCATTTTGTTGATAATTTCCTTAACTGTGCAAAATTGTACAAAATATTTTTAGTTTGATTTGGTCCCATTTGCTTAGTTTTGCTTTTCTTTGCCCTTGCCTGAGAAGACTAAAAATACTGCTATGGATCAATGTCAAAGAGCTGACTGCCTAAATTTCTTCTAAGAGTTTTATGGCTTTAGTTCTCACATTTAAGTTTTTAACTTATTTTGAAGGGCTTGTTATTGTTGTTGTTTGTTTTTGTTTTGGCTGTAATATAGTGGTTCATATTTATTATTTTATGGTACCTGCCAAGTTTTTCCAACATCATTTATTGAAGATAAATTTCCTATTGTAATTTTTGCCTCCTTTGTCATAGATTAATTGACCATATGTGCATGGTTTATTTCTGAGCTCTCTTTTCTGTCCCATTGGTCTATGTGTCTGTTTTTGTGCCAGTACCACACTGTCTGATTACTATGGCTTTATAATATAGTTTGACATCAAGAAACATGGCATTTCATTCTTTTTCAAGGTAACTTTGCCTATCCAGTGTCTTTCATGATTCCATACAAATTTCAGGATTATATGTTCCAGTTCCATAAGAAAATGTTTTTTGATGTTTTCAGGGGGATTACAATGAATAGGTATACTGCTTTAGGTATTATGGGTATTTTAACAGTGTTAAATCCTCCAAACATGAGCATAATGTATCTGCTTATTTGTGTTCATATCAGTTGAGAGCCACTTTGATTGGGCACCTGGCTCGAGCAACGTAAATGGTACTATCAAGATAGATGACCAATGTCAAAAATGATACCTACCAGTGCCTAGCCAATTAAGTAGAGGCGGATTTTTATTTTTTTCATTTTTAATATGGAGCCCAATAGTGCTTCCAACAGATCTCTGCCCTTTCAGCACTGGCTCCAAAATTAGTCAATGAATATGCCTCATGTTTGGCCCAGGGGCTTTTCACTGCCTTTGCACTGAGACTCAGAGAGTGAGTTTTTACACAAGCCTTTTAAAAGTTAAGTCTTGGTTTGCTACAGCACACTCCCTCCCTCCCCTTACTGCCAACTCTCCAGGGAGTAAGCCCTGATAGATTTCAAAGCCAGTTATTATGGGTGATTGTATTCCAGTGCAGGTTCTTAGGGCTGGGGTGCCCAGTGTGGGGCTTGAACCCATAACTCCTTAGGGAGGACCTTCGTGTTTATGGTATTTCTGTTTTGGGGGGAGCAAGTGTCATTGCCTTTAGGTGTGGGTCCTAAGTAGACTGAGTTTCTACTTCTCCTACCCATCTTGATATGTTTTCTAAGTTATACCTGAGTTTTAGAAGAGCCATTCTGCTCTCCTTCAGGTTATTTCCAGATTTGTTTTATATACAGTTATAGTTTTGGTATGTTCATGAGAGGATGTGACTCCAGGATCTCCTTACTCTGTCATCATGACACCATACCCCAAATGCTGGCATTTTAAACTTGCTTAATGAAATGGCAACCCACTCCAGTGTTCTTGCCTGGAGAATCCCAAGGACGGGGGAGCCTAGTGGTCTGCCGTCTCTGGGGTCACACAGAGTCAGACACGACTGAAGCAAATTAGCAGCAGCAGCAGCAGCAATAAGACTATCAGTTCAGTCACTCAGTCATTTCTGACTCTTTGAGACATCATGGACTGCAGCACGCCAGGCTTCCCTGTCCATCAACAACTCCTGGAGCTTGCTCAAACTCATATCCATCGAGTCAGTGATGCCATCCGACCATCTCATCCTCTATCATCCCCTTCTCCTCCTGCCTTCAACTTCCCAGAATCAGGATCATTTCCAAAGAGTCAGTTCTACACATCAGGTGGTGAAAGTTTTAGAGTTTCAGCTTCAGCATCAGTCCTTCCAAAGAATATTCAGGACTGATTTCCTTTAGGATGGACTAGTTGGATCTTCTTGCAGTCCAAGGGACTCTCAAGAGTCTTCTCCAACACCAAAGCTTAGAAGCATCAATACTATGGCACTCAGCTTTCTTTATAGTTCCGCTGTCACATTCATACATGACTACTGGAAAAACCAAAGTTTTGACTAGATGGACCTTTGTTGGCAAAGTAATGTCTCTGCTTTTGAATATGTTATCTAGTTTTATAATAGCTTTTCTTCCCAGGAGCAAGTGTCTTTTAATTTCACGGCTGCAGTTAACACCTGCAATGATTTTGGAATGCAAGAAAGTAAAGTCTGTCACTGTTTCCACCCCATCTATTTGCCATGAAGTGATTTAACCAGATACCTTGATCTTAGTTTTTTGAATGTTGAATTTTAAGCTAACTTTTTCACTCTCCTCTTTCACTTTCATCAAGAGACTCTTCAGTTCTTCTTCACTTTCTGCCATAGGGTGGTGTCATCTGCATATCTGAGGTTATTGATACTTCTCCCAGCAATCTTGATTCCAGCTTGTGCTTCACCCAGCCTGACATTTTGCATGATATACTCTGCATATAAGTTAAATAAGCAGGGTGTCAATATACAGCCTTGATGTACTCCATTCCCAATTTAGAAATGGTCTTTTGTTCCATGTTTGCTTTTTTTTTTAAATTTTATTTTATTTTTAAACTTTACATAATTGTATTTGTTTTGCCAAATATCAAAATGAATCTGCCACAGGTATACATGTGTTCCCCACCCTGAACCCCCCTCCCTCCTCCCTCCCCATACCATCCCTCTGGGTCTTCCCAGTGCACCAGCCCCAAGCATCCAGTATCGTGCATTGAACCTGGACTGGCAACTCGTTTCATACATGATATTTTACATGTTTCAATGCCATTCTCCCAAATCTTCCCACCCTCTCCCTCTCCCATAGAGTCCATAAGACTGTTCTAAACATCAGTGTCTCTTTTGCTGTCTTGTACAGAGGGTTATTGTTACCATCTTTCTAAATTCCATATATATGCGTTAGTATACTGTATTGGTGTTTTTCTTAACTGTTGCTTCTTGACCTGCATACAGATTTCTCAGGAGGCAGGTAAGGTTGTCTGTTATTCCCATCTCTTGATGAATTTTCCACTGTTTGTTGTGATCTATACAGTTAAAGGCTTTGGCGTAATCAATGAAGCAGAAGTAGATGTTTTTCTGTAACTCTCTTGCAGTTTCTATGATCCAGTGAATTTTGGCAAGTTGGTCTCTGGTTCCTCTGCCTTTTCTAAATCCAGCTTGAACATCTGGAAGTTCACAGTTCACGTACTGTTGAAGCCTGGCTTGGAAAATTTTGAGCATTATTTTGCTAGCATGTGAGATGAGTACAATTGTGTGGTAGTTTGAACATTCTTTGGCATTGCCCTTCTTTGGGATTGGCATGAAAATTGACCCTTTCTAGTCCTGTGGCCACTTCTGAATTTTTCAAATTTGCTGGCATATTGAGTGCAGTAGTTTCACAGCATCATCTTTCAGGACTGAAATAGCTCCACTGGAATTCCATCACCTCCTCTAGCTTTGTTTGTAGTAATGCTTCCTAAGGCCCACTTGACTTCACATTCCAGGATGTCTGGCTTTAGGTGAGTGATCACACCATCATGGTTATCTGGGTCATGAAGATCTTTTTTGTATAGTTCTTCCATGTACTCTTGCCATCTCTTCTTAATATCTTCTGCTTCTTTTAGGTCCATACTGTTTCTCTCATTTATTGTGCTCATCTTTGCATGAAATGTTCCCTTGGTATCTCTAATTTTCTTGAAGAGAACTCTAGTCTTTTCCATTCTATTGTTTTCCTCTATTTTTTTGTATTCATCACTGAGGAAGGCTTTCTTATCTTTCCTTGCTATAGTTGATTTCAAATTCTGGAGAGACAATAAAGTACATTAGAAGCCCTCAGAGGTATTTAAGGCAGAACAGAGAGCCCTAATACTCTGGTTAAAGCAATATCTAACATTATGGAGACATTCTTAAACTTGGATCTCATGATTTTTTCCACTGGATTTTAGATATCATTACAATGAATAGCTAAGTGCTTATTAATACCAATTATATTGGCAGTATGTCCTCCATTATATATTCTATATTTAAATTTGTTCCCTGTAAATCAAAATCATTATAAATTTATTGTGATTAGTGATGACATAAAGCTGAATGAGAAGGGCCAAGAGGTAAATCCAGTTCTCTAGCTATTAATACTAAATGAGGTATATTTTGATGTTGATGTGATCTTTTCTCGTTGCCGTTCATGGCTGTTTCTAGATCTTCACAATTCCTAGTTTCTTGACCTCAAATTTGCCTTCAGGGCATGGTTTTTCATTTTGATCCAGATCCTGCTTTTGATGCTTCAAGTTTTTACCCTTTACAAAAATATCGATTATATTTTCCTGGATACAACCTTTCATTCCCCAGTGGTTCACAGCTACCCCCTCTTGCTGTCCTCCCTTCCTGATTCACTTCAAAAGTGTATGGGATTAAAAGGTTTGTTGGGATATACACTTCTGAGTCTTTCCTGGCACTTGAAAATAGTTTTCCCTCAGCAAGTTGAGTTTGTCAGAATTCCCTCCATTAAATTCTTTGCAGCAGCAAACCTATATTTTGGCTTGATTCTGATTCCAAAATATCATCTTGATTAGTCTCCCTTTACAACTTAAATGGAAAATAAGTTTTTGATTGGCTTTATTACCCAGAAAGGCAAACTTATTTTCTTAATACAGGAAAGCCCTAGTTCCCAAGTAGTACTAATCAATATTTTTGACCAATAGGTACAAACTAACAAATTATTATTTAAAACATATTTATTTTATTTGTCTTTGTTCCAGGATCCTGTATTCTAACTTCAAGTGCTCACAAAAGCTGAACTCATTGCTGAGGCTTGAACTTCCCTTCAGGGGCTACACTCTTCCATTCTCATTCCCCAGTTACATACTTTCTTGACCCCTTGTCAAGTTTAAACCTTTTTTTTTTTTCTTTCTTTTTAACCTTTTGATGCCCTTCACACATTTTTTGCACCCTACACCTCTGACCACTACCAATATGTTTTCTATATCTATGGGCTTGTTTTGTGTTTCTTTTAGTTTCCACATATAAGAGAAAGCAAACAGTACTTGTCTTTCTCTGTCTGGTTTATTTCACTCAGCATGATATGTATATCATAACTCCTTTATTCATTCTTCCATTGATGGACACTTTGGTAGTTTCCATATCTTGACTATTGTGAATAGTGCTTCAATGAACATGGGGTGCATACAGTTTTTCAAGTTAGAGTTTAATTTTCTGTAGATAATATCCAAATTGAAATTGCTGGGTCAAAAAATATTTTTAATACATTTTGGAAGAGGTTAAAAAAGCTTATTTAGTACCAGCCTGTCAGGAATGAAACTATTAAACACTGAACACATTGAAATTATATCTTTAAAAAATAGAAGTACGGTACTGTAATAATTCTGACTACAGATGGGTTAGTGTTTGGAGTACAATTCCTTTTATGTGGTGCTGCTAACTTCTGAGCATGCTTAGAATCTGAGTTATTTCTTCCTGTGCATGAAGAGGACGGGACATATTCAGATTATCCTAATAATATGCTCTTATTGATGTTCATTAATGTCTTCATTTGAATAAGACCTATAAACTGAAAAAAGACAAGTTATGTGTCTCTACATTCAAATATAATGGTAAGACAATACCGCAAAATTTGTATATGCAAGTTTGCAGGAATTACTGAAATTCTACAGTATATACTCACATGAGGCTCTAATAAAGGTGAAGAATATGACTCACAGGAGAAAGGATGCTCAGGCAAACACAGAGAGGTCTCAATGCCCCAGAACAATTTCTAAAACTCTTTGTTTTTTGTAGAAAATGTGTTTTGTCTTTGAACAGTGAACTACCAGCATCAGTCTGAGATACATTAGCTATGGAAGCCAAGGCTCAAGTGTACTGAATAATATTTTATGGCCTAAGATGGCTAAAACTCTGCACAATAACCAGTTAAACAGTAAATACCAGAGTCCCAGACATTTCTGGATATCACTATAGGGCTACCATAGACCAAACTCATGTTAACCCTATGTCTAATGACAGATGCATGAATAAAGAAGATATAGTACATGTATACAGCAAAATATTAGTCATAAAAAGGAGCAAAATTAGATCATTTGTAGAAATGTGGTTGGACCTGGAGTCTGTCATACAGAGTGAAGTAAGTCAGAAAGAAAAAAGCAAGCATTGTATATTAACACATATATGTGAAATCTAGCATGGGAGATGAGTGCAATTGTCTGATGATTAGCACATTCTTTGATGGTACACTTCTTGGGAACTGGAATGAGAATTTACCTTTTTCAGTCCTGTGGCCACTGCTGGGTCTTCCAGATATGTTCACATAATGAATGCGAAACCTTGATGGCATCCTGTTTTGGGATTTGAATAGTTCCACTGGAATTTCATCTCATTCACTAGCTTTTTTAACAGCAGAGTTTCTTAAGGCCCATTTGACTTTTCACTCCAGAATTTCTGACTCTGGGTGACTCACCACACCATCATAGTAATCTGGGTCATTAAGATCTATTTTATACAGTTCTTCCATGCATTCTTTGCATCTCTTCTTTATTTCTTCAGCATCTACTTGATATCCACCATTTTTATCCTTTATTGTGCCGATCTTTGGGCAGAATGCTCACTTTATGTTTCCAATTTTCCTGAAGGGATCTCTAGTCTTTCCCCTTTTGTTGTTATCTTCTATTATTTGAAGAAGATCTTCTTGTTTCTTCTAACTATTATTTGAAATTCTGTGTTTAATTAGATGTATCTTTCCCTCTCTCCCTTACTTTTCACTTCTCTTCATTCTGCTATTCATAAAGCCTCCTCAGATAATCACTTTGTCTTCTTGCTTTTGTTTTTCTTTGGGATGGTTTTGTTCTCTGCCTCCTGTACAATATTATGGACTTCTGTCCATAATTCTTCAGGCACACTGTTATCTAGATCTAGTCCCTTGAATCTATCTGTTACCTCTATTGCAAATTCATATGGGATTTTATTTAAGTAATACCTGGCTGACCTAGTGTTTTTCTGGTATTCTTTAGTTTAAGCCTGAATTTTGATATAAGAAGCTGATGATCTGAGCCACAGTCAGCTCCATGTCTTGTTTCTGCTGACTGTGTACAGCTTCTTCATCTTCAGCTACAAAGAATGTAATCAATTTGATAAAATATTGCATGCTAGTCTTCAGCATTAGCTAGTCTTCAGCATGTCTTCATCATGCTAGTCTTCAGCTAGTCTTCAGCAAATCAACAAATATCAGACATCTAAGTTGGGTTTAGAAAAGGAATAGGAACTAGAGATCAAATTGCCAAAATTCACTGGATTATAGAGAAAGCAAGGGAATTTCAGAAAAGCGTCTATCTATGTTTCGTTGAGTATGCTAAAGCCTTTGACTGTGTGGATAATGACAAACTGTGGAAAGCTCTTAGAGAGATGGGAATACCAGACCATCTTACATGTCTCCTGAGAAACCTGTATGCAGGTCAACAAACAATAGTTAGAATCCTGTATGGAACAACTGATTGGTTCAAAAAATAAGAAAGGAGTACAACAGGGCTTTCTGCTGTCACCCTGTTTGTTTAAACTATACGTTGAGCAAATCACGAGACATGCCAGGCTGGCTGAGATACAAGCTGGAATCAAGATAGGCAGGAGAAGCATCAACAACCTCTGATATGCAGAAGATACTGCTCTAATGGCAGAAAGTGAAGAAGAGGTAAAGAGCCTCCTGATGAAAATGAAGGAGGAGAGCGAATGACCAGCTTAAGACCAAGTATTTAAAAATTAAGATCACGGCATCTGGCCCCATTACTGAGTGGCAAATAGAAGGGAAAAATGTGGAAATAGTGACCATTTTTTTCTTTTTGGGCTCCAAAATCACTGCAGTGAGCCATGAAATCAAAAGACAGTTGCTTCTTGGCAGGAAAGCAATGACAAACACAGAGAGTGTGTTGTAAAGCAGAGACATTACTCTGCCTACAAAAGTCCATATAGTCAAGGCTATGGTCTTTCCAGTGATCAAGTATGGTTGCAATATTTGGACCATAAAGAAGGTAGAACTTCAAAGAATTTAGGCCTTCAAACTGTGGGGATGCTGGATAAGACTTTTGAAAGTCCCTTGGACAGCAAGAAGATCAAACCAGTCAATTTTAAGGGTGATCAACCTTGAATATTCACTGGAAGGACTGATGCTGAAGCTGAATCTCCAGTATTGTGGTCATCTGATGTGAAAAGACAACTCACTGGAAAAGTCCCTGATGATGGGAAAGATCAAGGGCAGAAGGAGAAGAGGGCATCAAGGGATGAGATGGCTGGATGACATCACCAAGCCAATAAACATAAACTTGGGCAAACTCTGGGAGATGGTGAGGGACAGGAAGGCCTGGCATGCTGCAGTCCATGGGGTTGCAAAGAGTCAGCCACGACTGGATGGCTGAAGAACAACAGCAACAAAATGTGGAATCTAGAAAAATTATATAGACAAATCCATCTGAAGAGCAGGAGTAGAGATGCACACATAGTGAATAGGCATGTGGGCATGAGGTGGGGAGTGTAGTGAAGGTGAGTTGGGAGATTAGGATTGACACATACATGTGTAAAATTGATAGCTAATGGGAACCTGCTGTATAGCAAGGGAGCTCTGCTCAGTACTCTGTGGTGACCTATTTTGGTGGGATGAGGGAGGGAAGGAGGTCCAAGAGGGAGAGACATATATATATATATATATATATATATATATATATATATATATAGAGAGAGAGAGAGAGAGAGAGAGAGAGAGAGAGAGAGAGAGAGAGAGAGGAGAGACCTTAATCACTTTGTTGTACAGCAGAAACTAACACAACATTGTAAAGTAATTAAAATAATTGTGGATTTGCATTGTTGGATTTTGCCATTTGATATTGGAATCCAACATAATACTGGTTATGTTATACATCATTTTAATACATGTTTCTCACTTTATGCTTCTTTTTTTGCTAATGACTTATTACTTGCTGTTTATTTTATACTTATTTTAGACTGTAGGATTGATGTTAGACAAAAAGTAAATTTGAGCAATTTATTTATTTGAATTCAAAATGGGTTTAAAGCAGGAGAGACAACTTGCAATATCCACAATGCATTCGGCCCAGGAACTGCTGACGAATATACACTGCAGTAGTGGTTCAAGGAGACAAGAGTCTTAAAAATGAGGAGCACAGTGGCAGGCAACTGAAAGTTGGCAATGTCCAGTTGAGAGGATTATCAAAGCTAATCCTCTGACAACTACACAAGAAGTTACCCAAGAACTCAATGTCAATCATTCTATGGTCACTCAGTTTTTGGAAAGGTGAAAAAGTTTGATAAGTGGGTGCCTCATATTTGCAAATTTTAAAAAAATATATCATTTTGAAGTGTCATCTTTTCTTATTCTATGCAACAACAACCAAAGATTTATTGACTAGATTGAGATGTGCAATGAAATGTGAATTTTATATGACAACTGGCAGTGACTAGCTCAGTGATTGGGCCAAGAAGAAGCTCAAAAGCAATAACTCCCCCCCCCCACCCCCAAAACAAGCAATAACCAAAACCAAACTTGCACCAAAAAAAATGGGCACTGTTTGGTGGTCTGCTGCTGGTCTGACTCACTACAGTTTTCTAAATTACAGTGAAACCACTATATCTGAAAAGTACACTCAGCAAATTGATGAGATGCACCCAAAACTGCAATACCTGAAGCCAGCATTGGTCAACAGAAAGGGCCAAGTCTTCTCCAAGACCATGGCTGACTGCATATCACACAACCAAGGCTTCAAAAATTGAACAAATTGGGCTAGAGAGTTTTGCCTCATTCACCATATTCCCCTGACCTCTCTCCAACCAACTACCACCTCTTCTAGCATCTAGACAACTTTTTTGCAGGGAAAATGTTTCCACAACCAGCAGGAGGCAGAAAATGCTTTCTGAGAGTTTGTTGAATCCTAAAGCATGGGTTTTTATGCTACAGAAATAAACAAACTTATTTCTCATTGGCAAGCATGTGTTGATTGTAATGGTTCCTATTTTGATAAATAAAGATTCATATTGATGTATGGCAAAACCAATACAATATTGTAAAGTAATTAACCTCCACTTTAAATAAATTTATATTAAAAATAAATAAATAAATAAAATGGCAAAAAAAAAAAGATGTGTTTGAGCCTAGTAATAATGATTTAAAATTCACAGTCCAAAACTGCAGATGTTTTTGTACCAACCTAATACTCCAACTGAAAAAAGAGAGAGAGAGAGAGAAAGAAAGAGAAGTTAGGCACACAACAGCCACTAGTCTCAAAGATAAATATTCTCAGGTCCTCTCTGAGAAAGGAAATGAGTCTTCAGTAGGGTCTGATTCTGCTTTCTAAGAGTTCTTCCCCATTACTCTGTCCTCTCTCTGCCTTGCCCCATTTCTCTCAGATTTTGGTCTGCTCTCTGAAGCACCCTTTCTTTTGTATAAGAAAAGTCTCATAATTGAAGGAAAATACACTTCCAAGCCTATAGAGCTACTGCAATTCCTCTTCGCTCAAGCTGGTGTTTTTTGTTTGTTTGCTTTTTTCACATAAAACTTTTACACAGTCTTTGTGGAATATATGTATATCAAAAATTTTATCACTTAACATGACAAAAGTCACACCCACTGCTCTTTCCCAGACAAATTTTTTTCACTTTCAAGTGGCTTGTCAGTCTGCTGCAGAACAATCCACATCTGACTCTTTGAGCCACTGTTGTCTGTTTTGTTTTATCTTGTCTAGGACCTAATCCTATTAGATACCGCCTTAAATCTTTCAGAGTTCTTAAGGGTCTTACAGCCACACTCTTCATTTGATCTTTGACCTAGGTCTCATATAACTTTGAGAATTTTTTTACTAACCGAGAAGACTGGAGATGAAATGCAGTTTTGTTCTTCCAACCTAGCAAGTCCTTTCTCCTCTATCAGTCAGTTAGTCAGTTCAGTTGCTCAGTCGTGTCTGACTCTTTGTGACCCAATGGACTGTAGCACGCCAGGCCTCCCTGTCCATCAGTAACTCCCAGAGTTTACTCAAACTCATGTCCATTCAGTCCGTGATACCATCCAACCATCTCATCCTCTGTAGTCCCCTTCTCCTCTCATCTATCTTTCCCAGCATTAGGGTCTTTTCAAGTGAGTCAGTTCTTCACATCAAGTGGCCAATGTATTGGAGTCTCAGCTTCAACATTAGTCCTTCCAGTGTACATTCAGGACTGATTTCCTTTAGGATGGACTGGTTGGATCTCCTTGCTGTCCAAGGGACTCTCAAGAGTCTTTTCCAATACCACAGTTCAAAAGCATCAATTCTTCAGCACTCAGCTTTCTTTACAGTCCAACTCTCACATCCATACATGACTACTGGAAAAACCATAGCCTTGATGAGATGGACCTTTGTTGGCAAAGTAATGTCTCTGTTTTTTAATATGCTCTCTAGGTTGGTCATAACTTTTCTTCCAAGGAGTAAGTGTCTTTTAATTTCATGGCTGTAGTTGCTATCTGCAACTACAGATTTTGGAGCTCCCCCCCAAAATAAATAAATAAATAAAGTCTGCCACTGTTTCCACTGTTTCTCCATCTATTTGCCATGAAGTGATGGGACCAGATGCCATGACCTTTGCTTTCTGAATGTTGAGCTTTCAGCCAACTTTTTCACTTTCCTCTTTCACTTTCATCAAGAGGCTCTTTAGTTCTTCTTCATTTTCTGCCATAAGGGTGGTGTCATCTGCATATCTGAGGTTATTGATATTTTTCCTCTATAGTATCCCTCAATTCTGCTTGCAAACTAAAGGGTACATTCTTTATCTCTTCCCTCCCTTGTAGCTATTTATCAATCACAGCTAATACAACCAAATGGACACTTGCAACTTTAGTTCCAGTCATTCCCTTATACAAATCCAAAAATTCATTGAATACATTTCTTACTATCCAAGTTATCACACATGAGAGTTTGTCCATTTGTATTTTCACTACTATATAGAATATGGAGGCAGAAATTGGAAAAGCATAGAGAGAACTACTGGCAAAGCACCAGTGCAAGCCAATGGTATCAGAGGCTGAGAGAGCAGTGAATTAGGGAACTGTTTAGTAAACTAGAAAATGGAGTGCTATCACCTCCTTCCAATGGAAATACATGTTTTTGTTTTTGTTTTTGTTTTCCTTTTTTAACAACAGCATTCCACTTCCAGGAACTGCATCAATCATATCAATCTGAATGACCCAAAACAATAGCCATTTGTTTGGATCACAGAGCTGCTATTATTGTGGTAATCTGGTCTAAAGTGAAAGTGTTAGTCTCTCAGTCCTGTCCAACTCTTTGAAACCCCATGGACTATAGCCTTCCAGGCTCCACTGTCCACAGCATTTTCCAGGCAAGAATACTGATGTGAGTAGTCATTCCCTTCTTCAGAGGATCTTTTTGTTATCAAACCCGAGTCTCCCACATTTCAGGGAGATTACATATGGTCTGAGCCACCAGAGAAACCCCCAATCTGATCTAGACCAAGTTTAGATAATCTGAACTGTGTCTACTAATGACTGACATGTTGACTGGTGGTAAATTGTCCCTTGTGGTCTCACTGCCACATGTGGAAGTTGTCTGGGATGACAGTGGCAATTGCACTTGTGCTGCTTATTACCCAGGAGACTAGGTCAAACACGTTCATATGTGAATGGGCTCCCAAAGCAACAAGAGAGGAAACGTGCAAGCTTTTGGAGGCTTGTAAGGAACTTGCTTAAAGTTACTTCCACCTCATTCTAGCAATCAGCTTCCCAGGTGGCTCAGTGGGTAAAGAATATGCCTGCAATGCAGGAGATGCAGACAGATGTGAGTTTGATCCCCAAGTGAGTTTTTGGAGAAATTGAAATGTCACATGGTCATGTTTTCAATCACATCATCACCTGTGGTAAAGAAACTCTACCCTTTAAACTGATATTTTTAAAATGGTCTTAGAACCTAAAACCTACTTATTTTTCTACTGATGTAAGTCTTTTCCTTGATCACTAAAATATCAGCATTTGTGTTAGAAATGATAATCTCTATCCTCATTTGCAAGAAAAAAAAATACTGAGACTCAAAGAACCGTATCAGATTGACTAAAAATAAAGCACGATTTATAATTTATTGATATTTTAATCTATATGCTATGTTATTCTCAATGTGCTAAATATATTAGTTTGGTCATATATTAAATAACTATACTTAACAAAGAACCCTGCTGTAAGTAACATTTGTTTAATGAATGAATGTGAATGTGTGTGTTGAATTGTCATTCTTTTATAATATATCCTGTACTGATCTGTAGTTGCTATAATCTTTGAGTTAAGAAATGGTATGACAGCTCAATCTAGGTAGCAGTTTCACATAATAATAGCTGAGAACAGTCTACTAGCTGCTTAATAGATATGAGCCAATAATATGATTAGCAATAAAAGTTCATTTCAACATTTAAATTTAACTCTATAGAGCATTGGACTTACAATGTTCTACAGTTACAAAGTAGGGCTGCCCAGGTGGTGCTAGTGGTAAAGAAACTGCCTACCAATGCAGGAAGTGTCAGAGACATGGGTTTGATCCCTGGGTCATGAAGATCCCCTGGACGAGGGCATGACAACCCACTCCAGTACTCTTGCCTAGAGAATCCCATGGACAGAGGAGCCTGGCAGGCTACAGTCCACAGGGTCACAAAGAGTCATACACAACTGAAGCGACTTAGCATACACACAGTTATAAAGTTGGGAACTATGCAGATAATTGAGACTGAAATATTTACTGTTTTAAGTTAATCAAAAATGACAAGATTATTTGTCACAATTAGAATGTAACATTTACTTTATATTGTTGTAATTATAGTGATTTTTTCTGTTTGTACATTGCCATACCTAGGAGATTTTTTATTATTATTATTTAGAATAAGAAAAATAAGGTACAGTAAATAAATGAGTATATTAATGTGTGAGGGCTGCTATAATAGAATACCATAAACTGGGAAATTTAGAATAATATAAATGTTTTGTTTTGCAGTTCTGGAGGCCAAAGGTTTGCATCAAGGTGTTGATAGGGCTATGCTCCCTCTGAAGGAGCTGGAGAATCATCTGCTCCAGGCTTCTTGCCAGCTTCCAGGTAGTTCCTTGGCTTGTGCTAATCTTCCCATGACATTCTTCTCATGTGTGTCTACTGCCTCCCTAGGATTAAACAATCGTATTTAGTCCCAAAAACCATTTGTGATCTATAATAGCATGTTGAGTGTTATTTCTATTTAAATTATAAGTATATGCAATCTACCTGTATATAAATTTATAGTTTTTATATAGAAAAATGCAACTATCCCATGTATTGCTTCTTTTTTTTTTTTTCCCCCATGGTTAAAGAATATTTTTCTTATTTTCAAATACATATATATATAAAGTTGTAAAAATATAAATATTAAAATACATAATCACCATTTGGAAAAGAGTAAAACAAAGTTATATAAAATCTGATGTAGGGAAAATCTAGAGTTCATAATAACTAAATTTGAAGTACCTAAAGCTTTAAATTTATATGCTTATTACTTTAGCTTATATGCAGAGTACATCATGAGAAACACTGGACTGGATAAAGCACAAGCTGGAATCAAGATTGCCGTGAGAAATATCATAAACTTCAGATATGCAGATGACACCATCCTTATGGCAGAAAGTGAAGAACTAAAGAGATTCTTGATGAAAGTGAAAGAGGAGAGTGAAAAAGTTGGCTTAAAGCTCAACATTCATAAAACGAAGATCAAGGCATCTGGTCCCATTACTTCATGGCAAATATATAGGATAACAGTGGAAACAGTGGCTGTCTTTATTTTGGGGGGGCTCCAAAATCACTGTAGATGGTGACTGCAGTCATGAAATTAAAAGACTCTTGCTCCTTGGAAGAAAAGTTATGACCAACCTAGAGAGCATATTAAAAGGCAGAGACATAACTTTGCCAATGAAGATCTGTCTAGTCAATGCTATGGTTTTTCCAGCAGTCATGTATGGATGTGAGAGCTGGACTATAAAGAAAATTGAGCGCTGAAGAACTGATGCCTTTGAACTGTGGTGTTGGAGAAGACTCTTGAGAGTCCCTTGAATGCCAAGGAGATCCAACCAGTCCATTTTAAAGGAAATCAGTTCTGAATATTCATTAGAAGGACTGATGCTGAAGCTGAAACTCCAGTATTTTGGCCACCTGATACGAAGCACTGACTCATTAGAAAAGACCTTGATGCTGGGAAAGATTGACGGTGCGAAGAGAAGGGAACAACAGAGGGTAAGATGGTTGGATGGTATCACCAACTCGATGGACATGAGTTTGAATAAACGCTGGGAGTTGGTGATGGACAGGGAGGCCTGGTGTCCTGGAGTCCATGGGGTTGCAAAGATTCAGATACTGAGAAACTGAACTGAACTGAACTGAAAGCTTTAAACGTTACCAAAAATATTGGTTGAATATAATAAATGATTTATGAAATATTAATGATGACAGTGATAATGATACTAGTTTATCTTGATGATCAGTAGTAGGAATCTTAACACTGACATAGGTATGACTCTTCTACATGGTGTAACTCACCTAATGAATGAGGAAAACACATTTGAGTAAGATGTGAGGTTTCTGGATTGCTTTTCCTGCCCTTTATGGTGTACCTTTTGCTGCTGCTGGTGTTGACTAGTATAAAAATTTCACACTGTGAATGGATATTTTTCTAAGAAATATTGGCTGCTGCTCATATTATCTTCTGTGACACTGGCAGGATGAAAAACCTAGCAGCAATTCTTCATCCTATAAAGATGACAACATGAGAAATTTCTGTGAATAGTTACTTTGGATGTCATTCAAATCAAGAATATATTAATTTCTCTCATTTGAATGCATTGCTAATCTAGAATAAAAATAGAAGAGTACAATATATTATGTACTTAAAGCAAAAACTCAGATAGTTACAGATATACAGATTCAGAAGTAACCTTGCAGATTTCATTGTTCTTACCCTTTATAGATCATAAAATTCTCTAAGAATCTTAGAAAAGCTATGCAATCTTGTTCTCAAAATCCACATGTGCACATTGCAGCACAGTTTTAGAAATAATGTTCAGGGATTGCATGGACTTTCTCGAGGCAATCTGTAGACTTTCAATAATTATAGACTTCACATAAAAATATGAATCAATAAATTGTCTTAACTTTTGAAGCAGCTATAATTCAAGAAATTTGGCAAACTTTTGCACATGATATAGTGATTTTAAAGCAATTTGTGAAAACTATATGTTGATTTTTACATTCGTGATTTTATATAAGACTTTCCTTAGTATTAAATTTTTGATCTTTCAATGATTCCTTGAGGATAAATCTAATAAAAAAAATCTAAGAACCATTTTTTTATGTTATTTACTTGCTAAAAATCTATCATTTGTAGTCGAAGTAGAAAATATGAAATGCAAAACAGATGCTCTTCTAGTATCATTGGATTTATTAATCCTAGAGCAATGATTAACCCAGCAAAAAATAGTGTCCTTCACAGAGAAGTATTAGAGAAAACTAATTAGGCTGTGCAGATTTTAATTAGAAAATAAATTCCACTATGACAGGATTTGAAAAACAAAGTTGAAAAGGGTAAAAGCACATTGAAACCTTGTTAAAGGAAATATATTATTAGATTATGATATTTTGATATCATTTGCCCACACTCAATTATATCTGATATGTGTTGTATTAATCACCAAACAAAAATGTACTACTTAATAAAGTCAATTATACACAGGTAGCTTGAATAATTCTCTGAAACGTACACACTTCAGAAATTGTTGACTATAATGGTAGTTAAGGTTGTTTTCTTAACTTTGCTTATTTGTCTTTAGGATTAGTAAATTAGTTATAATATAATGACTGTACAGACCATTTTGTCCACTTTAATATTATAATGAATAGGGAAATAAATATTGAAGTGTTACTGAAAACAGTCTTTGAATTGAACCACATATTAAAAAATAACTTATGTAGGCTCTGCTGCTACTCTGAGCTAATTACCAGTGTCATTTCCATAATTATGCACCATATTCATTTCACAGAGCAATCCTTAGGATGGAAATAACATAATTTAGCATACCCATTTCAGTAAACTGCAGAGTTGAAAATATGCATGAATAAATTTTAAGGTATATGAATTCTTGGAACAGCAGTGTCACAAAATGTCTGGGAAGTAAACATTAATATCATCAAATTAGTTATTTTAAACAACTTTGAGCTCATGACTTTGCATAAGCCTTTATTTAAATTCAAAACAGTTAAATGTGATTAATGCAAATTCCTTACTCTGAAATCTGTGATTAGATAGATAAAACTAGGTTTAACTTTACCCTATCAAAGAGATACTGATTTAAATATAAGCATTTATCATATATATTTCAAGAAACATACTTTTTTGATTAAAAAAAAAAGACTTCTAAAACATGTTTTTTTAAGCTTAAGAACTGACTTCTCCATGTAACAGATAAATAAATGATATAATGAATTCAGCAGTAATTAACATGGTTCTTTGGAAACAAAATTTCTTGAGCTGGAATACATCATATTATTTAGTCTCAAAATAGTCTTATGACAAATGAATGACTTATCACTATTTTACAAGTAGAAAAATTCAAACATTAAAGAGGTTAAATGATTTCTGAAGGTAGCACAAAGTGCTAAACAGGGAGGCTGTCCAGGATTCTGGGTCTATCCTGGTTCAAATCTGGTGGACTTTCAACACAATACTTGGACATAACCCTGATATTTCACTTCAAAACATTTGAAGATGTTTTCTGAGAAAATGCACATTGATGTTTGAAGCTAACGCAAATTAAGCCCTCAGGGCTTCCCAGGCAGCACTAGTGGTAAAGAAACCCCCTACCACTGCAGGAGACATCAGAGATGGGATTTGATCCCTGGGTCAGCAAGATCCCCTGGAGGAGGGCATGGCAACCCATTTGAGTATTCTTGCTTCAAGAATCCCCATGGACAGAGGAGCCTGGCAGGCTACATATGGTCACAGAGGGTTTGGACACAACTGAAGCGATTTAGCACACAGGCACCCAAGAGGAGAGTCAAAGAGATTAAAAACACATTGGAAAATAACGTTTGGTATTTATCAGTTCCCTTTCCTGCTCCAGTTCCCAATACATTGCCCTTCACATTTTGCTTCAATCTTCTCATTTCACCCATAACTGAATTGATCCCACATGGCATTTTCTAATTTCCTGTGTTCCTGACGAGTTACGTAGGACTATCTCCTATGTTGGTTCCACAATGCTTACAACTGATTGACACACCACTACTTTATGGCTGAGTGAGCAGACTCATAATCTACTGTTAGATTTTAAGAATTTTGCAAAAGACACACAATACAAATTTTTTTTCCATCCTCTTTCCCAAATCTAAAAGTATATTTCAGTGTAACTCAAGACAAGATCAGAAAAAGCCTCTTCTACAGAGCTTAATTTTTTTCATGACTAGCAACATGAATTTTCCTAATTGGAATATAGCTGGTGTTTTCTCATTTGAATAATTTCAGTTTATTTGTATTTACCCAATCATTCATTTTGGAGAAGGAAACGGCAATCCACTCCAGCCCTCTTGCCTGGAAAATCCCATGGACGGAGGAGCCTGATAGGCTACAGTCCATGGGGTCACAAAGGGTCGGACACGACTGAATGACTTCACTTTCACTTTTCACTTTCATGCATTGGAGAAGGAAATGGCAACCCACTTCAGTGTTCTTGCGTGGAGAATCCCAGGGACGGGGAAGCCTGGTGGGCTGCCTGTCTATGGGGTCGCACAGAGTCGGACACGACTGAAGTGACTTAGCAGCAGCAATCATTCATTTATAGCTTATTTCTATGAAAATTGGAGATTGTTAAAAGCATTCTTTTGAAAATTGATATATAAAATTAACATTTTAAAATGCATACTATATTGGGATGTTTGCTTTAAAGGTCTTTGATACAATCAGTTAATATTCTAAAACCATATCAGCTAGCATAAAGCACCAGCAAAACATTTTTGTCCTAGTTTGTTCTCATTGCTGTATATACACCCAATCTACCATACTTTGCTAATCATTTGGTTCTATTATCATTGATTTCTTTTTATTTATGAACTCAACATAAGTTTAATATGTGGAATTATTCAGGATAATATCTGTCCTGTGGTTGGTGCTCTAAAAATTCATCTTCCTTTTGTGTATCCCAGCATGAAATGATGTTGTACATTTTTTAAAGATAAAAATACAGTGTCTTAATTTTTTTTATTAAACAACTGTTTTCGACTCCTTGCTATATGTCAAATAATCCGCTAATAACATTATGTAACCTTTAATTTTCACAATAAACTAGTGACAGTGTACTATGAAATGTATAATAATATATTTATGCATTTACATTATTAATCCATTTATTCATTTAGCTGACAACTTCTGCAACTTTCATATGCCACACCAACTACTAGACTATTTACTCATGGTCTCTCTCATGAGGCTTTATTTTTTAGCAATAGAGAATGGTACATAAGCAGAAAATAAATAAATATAATAACTCCTCTGAATAAAGTGTGTAGAGGAATCACTCAAGCACTGATAATGGAAGAGCCTATTAGAGGGGAAATGAAATCATAACTAGTAGCCAAGTATATGAATAGCTATTAGAGTCAACTCTTAACATGGTCAATGGTTAATAATAATAAAAAGTAAATCAATACTCCAATTACTTTTATTCTTACCATTTCATTTCTAGTTAGTACAGAAGAGTAAATTATTTCTCAAGTGATGCTATAGTTTTTATATTTCAAACACTAACCATAAAATACCATTAATACAAGGTCTACAGAAACATGTATTTTTTGTTTGTTTGTTCATTTTGTTTTGTTTTGATTCTTAGGCACTGGGAAGATAATATCTTAGTCTGTGGTACTAAAACAGATTTGTACCTAACTTAACTGTAATGAATTTTAAAATTGAATGGAAATAGTTAGCAATTATTAGAGTTTCATCCAAGAATCCCTCATTTTTTACTTCTCTAGTAAAATCACATTATCTTGAATTGGAAGGATACTACTCATCCAAGGAGATTACTTATTAAAGTACGCATTTTTTTATGTGATCTTTGAAATTTATCTAGGTAAATATAAAGCTTGAGAGATTAAATCTGATAAGTCTTGATGGTAAAACGATAAGATATAAAGACTTGAATTCAGCGAACAAGGTGTTCTCTTTCTCCATTTCACTCCAGTGCTATCACCTAGACCATTTTTTTTTTAATTTACAATGTAAGAATTAAAGGTAGACATACTTGTTTCAACAACTAGATGTTATGAATGAAGCACAACCAAAGGTCTGATGTCTTGCACTTCTATAATCTCACATCAAGCAGTCATTAGCAAAAGCATTTTCTACTAGTCAATATTGTTTGAAGTCAGATAAATTCTATAGTCAGGAAACTTAGATTGTATGGGTGCACATGAAGAATAGTGCCCTGAGTTGTCCATTATCAAAATGTCTGAGGTTAAGTGGAGAATTGCACTGAACAATGTCTAAAATCTAATTTCCTAGACAGGAGGAGAGGCAGCTAACTGTCTTTTACAGAAAATTCATTTATTTACAATTACCTTCCACTTTTAAGTTTTCTAACATCTGGCAGCATCAGTCTTCTAATTTTATAAATGACTGAACTATTAGACAAATTTCATTTTTTTTTTCACTTTTTCTTGTGAATTATCTGGACGATAGTTACAAAATTCTTTTGTTTTTGTTTTTCTGAAAATCCCAAGGCTTCACAAACTGTAATCAAAGTGGCAATGTGAAAAAGTAATAGGTTTGGATAACAGCTATTCACTCCTGAATTTTACATCAGCATTCAAAAGTCTTATCAATATTGTCAGTGTCAAGAGGTATGCTAGTTGGCAAAATGATTTCTTTAAGAATTGCAATCTTCAGCTTCGTAAATTAGAAAAAATTCTAAAGAAAAAAAGAGTGGAACTGTACATGTATGCCCAATTTGGCAATTGCCAAGTTGTTAGATGAATGTATGGAACTATGTATTTTCAACAATGAAAGTAATTTTCCCTCTAACTAAGCAAAGTTTATATTCTTGGAGCATATATAAAACACATATATGAATTAGAGATATTAAGAATATAATGTGAGTTTAAATACATTGTATTCTATTATAGAATTCACAGATTTAGCTTATCTATCCATCTATTTTATCATCTATTATTGATCTAAATCTAGATGTAATATAGTGATAATCCAACTTAGATATGAAGTGGACTCAAGGAAAAAATGTACAGGAAAATGTTAATAAACAAAACAGGAATTTGATCTGGAAAATATGGATAAAAATACCAAATGAAGAAAAACATAAGTAACAAAGGGAATGTTGCTATTGATTAAGGGAAAGACTCAAAACTGATTGTCTGGGATCGAATCTCAGCTTTAAAACTGAATTTGTATATGACTTGGGCAAGTTTCCTGATTTTAAAAGTCCCACAGATTATAGTGAGAATTTAGTAAATTAACATATACAAGGAGATAAGAACAATGCCTATTGTTTAATAAAAGCAATATCTTTATTATTATAAAATACTCAAGTAATAAAGAATCAATGGCTGCTATGGCTGAGTTTAAATATAGGACAGCTCTTTCTAGTAATAAGAGTGGACAAAAGTAAGTGGAAACTTCAATTTTTTAAAATAGTTTCTTTATTGGAAATTCTATCTTCTCATGCAAAAATTCCTAGCCCATAGAACTGTAAAAATTGTAAAGTATATAAATTACAATCTGACAATATTTAGTATTTTAACTGTTTCTATTATTATTTTTATTATATGATTCTTTTCAGAGAAGGCAATGGCACCCCACTCCAGTACTTTGCCTGGAGAATCCCATGGACGGAAGAGCCTGGTAAGCTGCAGTCTATGGGGTCGCAAAGAGTCGGACACGACTGAGCAACTTCACTTTCACTTTTCACTTTCATGCATTGGAGAAGGAGATGGCAACCCACTCCAGTGTTCTTGCTTGGAGAATCCCAGGGACGGGGGAGTCTGGTGGTCTGCTGTCTCTGGGGTTGCACAGAGTCGGACACGACTGAAGCGACTTAGCAGCATCAGCAGCAGCAGCAGCATGGTTCTCTTTATTATAAAAGACCATAATAAAATTTGGGATTACCAAAGATTGTTTTATGTTTCTGTTTTTACTTATTATGGATCTTCTTGGGTTAATTTATGACTTCAAAAGTTTATGTTGTAATTAGAAAAATAATATTTAAAATGCCAAGAACATATCTTCTAAAACACATAACGTTGGAAATTTTCTAAGTGTCTTTTTATAAAGGTTGAAGTAACAAATGTTTAAATGCAATACAATAAATATAATTTCTGAGAGGGTTTAAATTAACACATAACAATATAGTCCAAGACCATAGCTGGCATTTCATTTGTCATTTCTCACAAGAGTTTTTAGATGGCAATTGTTTAGCAGAGGATTTAAGCCTGACTCTCAGAAGAGTTGCTGAAAGTGTGAAAGTGAAAGTGTTAGTCACTAAGTCACGCTCCACTCTTTGTGACCCCGTGGACTGTAGCCTGACAGGCTTCTTTGTTCCTGGAATTCTTCAGGCAAGAATACAGGAGTGGGTTGCCATTTCCTTCTCCAGGGGATCTTCTTGACCCAGGGATCAAACCCCAGGCTCCTGCAAGGGTCCTTTTGCAGGCAAACCCTTTACCATCTGAGCCACATAAGGGGCCACAATAAGAGTTACTCGAATTTTGTTACTCAGTGATAGTAGTTAACTGTACTTAGAAACCTTGCAATATAAAGTTGTGCTTGTGAATACATATGAGTGTTTTTCCTTGAATATCAGGTATCAAACAAGGTTATAAACTTCATTGTCTCCATATAAAAGTGAACAAAATCAGCATCTCTCTTCAAGGAAAAAAGTCATGATTTACATCAATAAATATATAAACTCTTGTACAGTCCACAAATTTTACATGATAGCCTGGAGCCAAAATAGTTTCAATCTGGACTTTTCTTATGAAAGTTGTCATTAACTCTCTACCTGTACTATAGCAGATTTTCAGCATTGCACTATTCAAATGTGAAATTTAGAGAAAGAATTTTTTACTTAATGCTACTTATCCTAGAATGTATGGAATAAAAGTGAGTATCATAATAACTAAAAAAACCAACAAACAAAAATTTTACTATATAAGGCAATAAGACTTGAACTCCATATCAAGGTGTATTTTGAAGGATAATTTATTGTGTTTTATGTAGTAAACAATGTTAACATTCCTTCTTCAATACAGTAGCTAGTCACTCATTTTTATTTGAGAAGATTTGCAGTTCATAAATGTAAGAATATGCTATGCTTTGTGGGGTCAAAAGTGATTTAAAATAATATGGACAGAAGGGAAATAGATTGGTGGGTGTCTGGCATCTCTTTTCCCCACTAAGATTTTCATTTTATTGTTCAGGATCAGTACTGAGATCAGTTTCTTTCTTATCCCTGAGTCTCAAAGCATTATTAAAATTCAACACTGAGGCATATATTACTAGCTAACATTTTCTATTGAGTTAGTATAGATTAGGTAGTAAACAGTTTCTGCCCACAGAGTCAAAAGGCAATGAAAAATCAATAAAAGTTTCAACTGCTCTTATTTTATTCTTGATGAAATTCTCCAGAAATTGTGTGTGTCGCATAGATAAATAATTGAGTTGTGGGTATAAAATCCACTAGATTTTACTATAAAATTATTGCATAAAATATATGAGTTTTAAAAAGGAAATGACACCACTATTATTGGCCTTGCCTGAATACTAAAATATAAATGCTTCTTGATTGGTTGGGCTATTTCTCTTTTGAAACAAAAATCAACATGAGCTATGCTTTAAGTGTTTCTCTGTGAGACAATAGCTACAGAATGGGAAAAAAACAAAAAACAACTTTGACAAGTCTTAAAATCTAAACTTAGGAGTCTTTGTATTTATACCTGAAAGTAAAAGGATTAGTGGGAAGGATGATAACTTCAGCTCAGTTCAGTTCAGTTCAGTTGCTCAGTCATGTCTGACTCTTTGCGACCCCATGAATTGTAGCACGCCAGGCCTCCCTGTCCATCACCAGCTCCTGAAGTTTACTCAAAGTCATGTCCATCAAATCAGTGATGCCATCCAGCCATCTCATCCTGTGTCATCCCCTTCTCCTCCTGCCGCCAATCCCTCCTAGCATCAGAGTCTTTTCCAATGAGTCAACTCTTCACATAAGGTGGCCAAAGTACTGGAGTTTCAGCTTCAGCATCATTGCTTCCAAAGAACACCCAGGACCGATCTCCTTCAGAATGGACTGGTTGGATCTCCTTGCAGTCCAAGGGACTCTCAAGAGTCTTCTCCAACACCATAGTTCAAAAGCATCAATTCTTCGGCTCTCAGCTTTCTTCACAGTCCAACTCTCACATTCATACATGACCACTGGAAAAACCATAGCCTTAACTAGATGGACCTTTGTTGGCAAAGTAATGTCTCTGCTTTTGAATATGCTATCTAGGTTGGTCATAACTTTCCTTCCAAGGAGTAAGCGTCTTTTAATTTCATGGCTGCAATCACCATCTGCAGTGATTTTGGAGCCCCAAAAAATAAAGTATGACACTGTTTCCACTGTTTCCCCATCTATCTGCCATGATGTGATGGGACCAGATGCCATGATCTTTGTTTTCTGAATGTTGAGCTTTAAGCCACCTTTTTCACTTTCCTCTTTCACTTTCATCAAGAGGCTTTTTAATTCCTCTTCAATTTCTGCCATAAGCGTGGTGTCATCTGCATATCAGAGGTTATTGATATTTCTCCTGGCAATCTTGATTCCAGCTTGTGCTTCTTCCAGCCCAGCGTTTCTCATGATGTACTCTGCATATAAGTTAAATAAACAGGGTGACAATATACAGCCTTGATGTCCTCTTTTCCCTATTTGGGACCAGTCTGTTGTTCCATGTCCAGTACTAACTGTTGCTTCCTGACCTGCACATAGGTTTCTCAAGAAGTAAGAATGATAACTTAGAACACGTATTTTAAAAATGATTTTCAGAATACTCTGTAAAACTACTCCATACTCCACCTCACTTTTAATACATTGTTCTAGAGGAAAGGAAAGGTAGGTGAAGATGGTCAGGCATATCGGACTCTTTGCAGCCCCATGGACTGTAGCTTACCAGGCTCTTTCATCCATGGGATTTTCCAGTCAAGAGTACTGGAGTGGGTTACCATTTCCTTCTCCAGAGGACCTTCCCGACTCAGCTATGGAACCTGGATCTCCCGCATTTCGCACAGACGCTTTACCATCTGAGCCACCAGGGAAGCAAAGTAAATCGTGTCCCTGGGTTGTCCTAGAGAAGGAAATTGTAAAAAAAAAAAAAAAAAAAAAGACAACAGTACATCAGGGAAAGAAAAGTTAATGCGGAAGTAGACAACAGGTGTAATAACATCACAAAAAGTAAAAGGCACTCTTAAAAAAAGTTTGAGACAAAAACAATCAGTATATTTAAAGGGATACAATGGAAACTATTAACTGAAAGAAAGCAGGAGTGAAAAAAACCTCTATTTATTTAGCCTAAAGAATCATCTAAGGACTAAAGTAAAAGTTTATTATTATTTGCTGTGGTGTGGCATAGGGTTTGCTTGTGTGGCCGGGATTCTATTGTTTACGAATATACTATTGTGCTTATCTATTTAGGTTTACTTCTATGTGATCTCTTCCCATCCAGACAGATAAAGATATTTGCTTTAGAGAGGTTCAGATTATTATGAAAGTTATTAAAAGGAAAAGAGAAGACAAATGCTCAACTTTGGACTTCAAAAATAAAATTTCCAAATATGCAAAATTTTATAATCATTAAAGCCAGGCTTTATTTAGAGAAAAAGAGAAAAAAATATTTTATAGCTCAAAAATAGATTAACTGTAGACATCAAGATAGAAAATTGACCAATTGAGAAATTATACAATTTTAACAATTCATAGATTAAAGGGAAAAGAAAAAATGACACAAAGGAAGGCCTAAAAGAAAAGGGGGTTGGTAGAGTCTTTCCTCTATGATTCAGAGGGAAAGTAAGGAGCTTGTATTATATAGGTGAAACCAGCTCTAGGCTGTGTTAATGTTAACATGAGTACTAATATTGAATTTGATGAATACAGGTGGTGGGCCATTGATTTTCAAGTGTAGTCCATAGATTCCTAGGGACCCATGAGATGTTCTCAAGGTGTCTTCCAGGTTTAGGAAAAATACTAAGAAATTATTTGCTTTTTGAAATTATATTGACATTTGCACTCATGGTAGAAAAAACAGTGTTGTGTAACAATACATGTTTTTTCAAGATTCAAAATATGGTACCAAAATCATACTGAATCATACTGAATTCTTCACTACCACACATACAAAGTAAAAAAAAAAAAAAAAAAGTAAAAAAAAACCTCTCATCTAAGACTGTTAATTAAACAGCAATAGAAAATTATTAATTTTATTAAACATTGACTCTTGAATGTCATTTTTATATTTTATGTGTGGCACAAATATAATTCTGTGTAGCTCAGTTCTGCCATATACATACCAGTACCATGACTTTCTCTAGAAAGTGTGTTAGTTGCTCATTCTAACTCTTTGTGGCCCCATGGACCATAGCCCACCAGGTTCTGATGTCCATGAAATTTACCAGGCAAGAATACTAGAGTGGGTTGCCATTTCCTTCTCCAAAACACACTTGTAAAATAGTCTGAGTTTCAATCTCAACTGTTTTTTCCATGAAATAACATTTTTGTTTGAAAAACAATTTACCAACTATAATGATTTGGACCTTGGCATCTAGCAGTTTTTCAAAACAGGAATGAAGTGAATCTGACACTTGAAGGAAAAAGATATAACTAACAGTGTTCATTGACAATGGCAATCATTTTTATGGTAATATTCATAGCTAATTTGTATATCTAGATACTTGCTGTCCATTGCCTAATGAAATTTCTAAAAGTAGAACTCTAAAAAGCTTATATTCATCACTATTGTGACTTTGACAGCTTCTCAATGCTTAGAATTTTCTGATGAGATTGATGGAGACATTAACATTTATGATCTTTTAAAATATATGTTATAATAAAATATGTCAACCTTGAAGATATATATAATTTAGTGAACCAATATTTTCCAAATGAGCAACCCATGATGTTACAAAATTATGCAATAATAAAACCTCTATTCAAAGTGCAAGATAGACCAATAGTTTTTAATGAAGCCAAGTATCAAAGAACTTAATAGTTTCAGATAATATATCACATCTAAATTTTAAGAAATTATCACTTGTTGAGTTTCGGCACAGTGTCAAAAAATATCTCCAGTCATCAGAAAAGAATACTGGAACAGTTGCAGAGGTACATCACTTCAGTCAATCTTCAAGGAAAAAAAAAAAAAAAAAATGAAGTGTAGAGGAGCTTTCAGATGGTACAATCTCTGAGATTCACTTCAACAAGGCTGAAGGCTTAAGCATTGCTCTATGCCAGTTGCTCCCCATCAGTGACTGAGGAGTGTAGATTCCAGAGCTGTACCATTATGTCTGAGATGGAACTCCACTAATTGTCAGTCTTTACTCTGATGCTCCTCATTCATTTAGCCAAAATTATTAAAAGCTACACTGGTATCTGAGATCTTCCTCCCAGATCCTTTTTCCTTCACTTTCTCTTTTCTTCCTGCCCAGTATCACAGTCTGCAAGTCCTCTCTGGCTTATCTTACTCTCTTTCCTTTTTATCTCTCACAGACATCTCTTTTAATAAATATCTTGTATTTCTATATTTGCATCTCCTGCCTGGGGGACATTTTCTGTTACATGATCCAAATGTATTTCCATTTCCAACTATATAAATATGTATGTAGAGTGGATTTTCATCATGTATGCCAACCAACATGCATATCACAATAGATTGGTGAAAACAGATATGAAAATTCAGCCCTCTTTGTTGTGCCAGATATTGAAAGATTTGCAAAACCATAAGATAATACCACTCTTGTAACAAATTTACAGGAGTATAGATTTTTTTTCATAAAAATATTTTATTTATGTTAGCATAATGAGGTTTTTTTTTTTGCTATTTTAAGATAGTTAATGTATATTTTAAAACATGTAAATCAAGTATATATTTGCTTTGTTGGTGGTGGTGGTGTTGCAACAAATTACCACAAATTTAGTGGTTCAAAATAACATAAATTTATTATCTTCCAGTTCTAGATGTAAGACATCTGAGGTAGCTGTTAGTCAATTAAAATCAAGGTTTTCCCAAGGTTATGTCCATTCTTAAGACTCTAGGAGAGAATTCACTTCTTTACCTTTTCTAGCTGATAGAGACGGACCTTATTCCTTGGCTCTGGGCCCCTTTCTGGCAATTGCATTGCTTGTACCTCTGCATCAGTCATCACATCTTCTTCTCTGAGTCACACTCTGCCTTTACTGCCTCCCTCTTCCATCTTTTAAGGATCTTATGCTTACATTGAGCCTACAAAGATGATATAGGACTATCTTCCTCTCTCAAAACCCTAAACTTAATCATATTTCAAAGTCCTTTTTATATTTATAATAAAGCATAGTCACAGGTTCCAAAAATTAAGTCATGAGCACCTTTGAAAGGGTATACTATTCTACCTAACACACAGTGTAAGAATAAAAGTGTTTAAGAAGGTAAGAAGGTATGACATGGGCTTGATAACCATGTTACTAATGGAGTAAGGATGGAAAAGAGTATAGGATGTCACCATTGCAATTCTTTTTACGGCTAAGCACATTTTTGGTAGATGGTTAGTTGTAAATGATGAAATAAAGAAATAATATCAAATAGTCATTCTTTTAGAACCAGAAGACAGAATTCTTAATCCATTCACTCCAATTTAAAAGGCCATTTCTCATACTAACCATTTATCTCATGAAAAATTATGTCTACTAATGCACTGAATCATATAGGAAAATATCCTTATTCCCTTTCACTTTGGAATTAAACTAAAGATTTTCCTCTAATTTTAAATGTTGTAGAAACTGAACAATGAATTTTTTTCTACAACAAAGAAATTTAATTCATTTAGTCTCACTTTTGACTCTTGAAGAAAAATATATTTACCCTAGAGACTAAGGGAGATGGAGGTGACATAGGGTGATGATGAGGAAACCTTGACATTTACCAATCGTCATTTATCAGTATCCAAAACATCTTGAACTGAAGTTAGGCTACAGGTTAACTTCCTTCTTCAAGTATGTTTCCAATAACGAATTATTTTCAGTTTGACCTGAAAGTCACTGAAAAAATTATTGTATGGATCTATATACTATGTCAGAAATATCAGTGTGATATGAGTTTTACTTGAGGATACAAAATTATGGAGCTCTGTAGTCATAGATAAATCACTCAACTACTTTAAGTTTCAGTGTCTCCATGTCAGATGACAATTACTTCCCTCTGTCCTTTCATGATTGTTGGACTAACCAGTGCCATCATTTCTGTGAAAGTGATTTTTACCTTTTAAAAAAAACATTGATGGCATTATTATTAATCAGGAAGCTTCTATGCATTAACTTTTCCTACTCTCTAAATGAATATTATTGTATTAATATTTCAAAGATCAAGTATGTTATTTACTATCAAACACAAAAGGTGATATTATTTCACTAGGTCCTGGGTTAGGATTATAAGTGAATCATTTTTCTACATCACATTTTAGTCATATTCCTTAAACTTTCAATTACTTCAAAGGATAAAATTATTTTCTTTTGAAAAAAATATCTTCAGATTATTTCCAGGTGTTTGTCCAAAGACTAAAGTTAAATTTTAAAGTTAACTGTGAAAAGAGACAAAGATGGTCACTACATAATGATCAAAGGATCAATCCAAGAAGAAGATATAACAATTATAAATATATATGCACCCAACATGAGAGCACTGCAGTATGTAAGACAAATGCTAACAAGTATGAAAGGAGAAATTAACAATAACACAATAATAGTGGGAGACTTTAATACCCCACTCACACCTATGGATAGATCAACTAAACAGAAAATTAACAAGGAAACACAAACTTTAAACAATACAATAGACCAGTTAGACCTAATTGATATCTATAGGACATTTCATCCCAAAACAATGAATTTCAACTTTTTCTCAAGCACACATGGAACCTTCTCCAGGATAGATCACATCCTGAGCCATAAAGCTAGCTTTGGTAAATTCAAAAAAATTGAAATCATTCCAAGCATCTTTTCTGACCACAATGCAGTAAGATTAGATCTCAATTACAAGAGAAAAACTATTAAAAATTCCAACATATGGAGGCTGAACAACACGCTGCTTAATAACTAACAAATCACTGAAGAAATCAAAAAAGAAATCAAAATTTGCATAGAAATGAATGAAAATGAAAACACAACAACCCAAAACCTGTGGGACACGGTAAAAGCAGTCCTAAGGGGAAAGTTCATAGCAATACAGGCACACCTCAAGAAACAAGAAAAAAGTCAAATAAATAACCTAACTCTAGACCTAAAGCAACTAGAAAAGGAAGAAATGAAGAACCCCAGGGTTAGTAGAAGGAAAGAAATCTTAAAACTTAGAGCAGAAATAAATGCAAAAGAAACAAAAGAGACCATAGCAAAAATCAACAAAACCAAAAGCTGGTTCTTTGAAAGGATAAATAAAATTGACAAACCATTAGCCAGACTCATCAAGAAACAAAGGGAGAAAAATCAAATCAATAAAATTAGAAATGAAAGTGGAGAGAACCCAACAGACAACACAGAAATACAAAGGATCATAAGAGAGTACTATCAACAATTATATGCCAATAAAATGGACAACGAGGAAGAAATGGACAAATTCTTAGAAAAGTACAACTTTTCAAAACTCGACCAGGAAGAAATAGAAAATCTTAACAGACCCATCACAAGCACGGAAATTGAAACTGTAATCAAAAATCTTCCAGCAAACAAAAGCCCAGGTCCAGACGGCTTCACAGCTGAATTCTACCAAAAATTTAGAGAAGAGCTAACACCTATCCTGCTCAAACTCTTCCAGAAAATTGCAGAGGATGGTAAACTTCCAAACTCATTCTATGAGGCCACCATCACCCTAATACCAAAACCTGACAAAGATCCCACAAAAAAAGAAAACTACAGGCCAATATCACTGATGGACATAGATGCAAAAATCCTTAACAAAATTCTAGCAATCAGAATCCAACAACACATTAAAAAGATCATACACCATGACCAAGTGGGCTTTATCCCAGGGATGCAAGGATTCTTCAATATCCGCAAATCATTCAATGTAATACACCACATTAACAAACTGAAAAATAAAAACCATATGATTATCTCAATAGATGCAGAGAAAGCCTTTGACAAAATTCAACATCCATTTATGATAAAACTCTCCAGAAAGCAGGAATAGAAGGAACATACCTCAACATAATAAAAGCTATATATGACAAACCCACAGCAAACATTATCCTCAATGGTGAAAAATTGAAAGCATTTCCCCTAAAGTCAGGAACAAGACAAGGGTGCCCACTTTCACCATTACTATTCAACATAGTTTTGGAAGTTTTGGCCACAGCAATCAGAACAGAAAAAGAAATAAAAGGAATCCAAATTGGAAAAGAAGAAGTAAAGCTCTCACTGTTTGCAGATGACATGATCCTCTACATAGAAAACCCTAAAGACTCCACCAGAAAATTACTAGAACTAATCAATGACTATAGTAAAGTTGCAGGATATAAAATCAACACCCAGAAAGCCCTTGCATTCCTATACACTAATAATGAGAAAACAGAAAGAGAAATTAAGGAAACAATTCCATTCACCATTGCAACGGAAAGAATAAAATACTTAGGAATATATCTACCTAAAGAAACTAAAGACCTATATATAGAAAACTATAAAACACTGGTGAAAGAAATCAAAGAGGACACTAACAGATGGAGAAATATACCATGTTCATGGATTGGAAGAATCAATATAGTGAAAATGAGTATACTACCCAAAGCAATCTATAGATTCAGTGCAATCCCTATCAAGCTACCAACAGTATTCTTCACAGAGCTAGAACAAATAATTTCACAATTTGTATGGAAATACAAAAAACCTCAAATAGCCAAAGTTATCTTGAGAAAGAAGAATGGAACTGGAGGAATCAACCTACCTGACTTCAGGCTCTACTACAAAGCCACAGTTAATCAAGACAGTATGATACTGGCAAAAGACAGAAATATAGATCAATGGAACAAAATAGAAAGCCCAGAGATAAATCCACGCACATAAGGACACCTTATCTTTGACAAAGGAGGCAAGAATATACAATGGATTAAAGACAATCTCTTTAACAAGTGGTGCTGGGAACTCTGGTCAACCACTTGTAAAAGAATGACACTAGAACACTTTCTAACACCATACACAAAAATAAACTCAAAATGGATTAAAGATCTCAACGTAAGACCAGAAACTATAAAACTCCTAGAGGAGAACATAGGCAAAACACTCTCTGACATACATCACAGCAGGATCCTCTATGACCCACCTCCCAGAATATTGGAAATAAAAGCAAAAATAAACAAATGGGACCTAATTAACCTTAAAAGCTTCTGCACATCAAAGGAAACTATTAGCAAGGTGAAAAGACAGCCTTCAGAATGGGAGAAGATAATAGCAAATGAAGCAACTGAAAAACAACTAATCTCAAGAATGTACAAGCAACTCCTACAGCTCAACTCCAGAAAAATAAATGACCCAATCAAAAAATAGGCCAAAGAACTAAATAGACATTTCTCCAAAGAAGACATACAGATGGCTAACAAACACATGAAAAGATGCTCAACATCACTCATTATCAAAGAAATGCAAATCAAAACCACTATGAGGTACCACTTCACGCCAGTCAGAATGGCTGCTATCCAAAAGTCTACAAGCAATAAATGCTGGAGAGGGTGTGGAGAAAAGGGAACCCTCTTACACTGTTGGTGGGAATGCAAACTAGTGCAGCCACTATGGAGAGCAGTGTGGAGATTCCTTAAAAACCTGGAAATAGAACTGCCTTATGATCCAGCAATCCCACTGCTGGGCATACACACTGAGGAAACCAGAAGGGAAAGAGACACGTGTACCCCAATGTTCATCGCAGCACTGTTTATAATAGCCAGGACATGGAAGCAACCTAGATGTCCATCAGCAGATGAATGGATAAGAAAGCAGTGGTACATATACACAATGGAGTATTACTCAGCCATTAAAAAGAATACATTTGAATCAGTTCTAATGAGGTGGATGAAACTGGAGCCTATTATACAGAGTTAAGTAAGCCAGAAAGAAAAACACCAATACAGTATACTAACGCATATATATGGAATTTAGAAAGATGGTAACAATAACCCTGTGTACGAGACAGCAAAAGAGACACTGATGTATAGAACAGTCTTATGGACTCTGAGAGAGAGGGAGAGGGTGGGAAGATTTGGGAGAATGCCATTGAAACATGTAAAATATCATGTATGAATCAAGTTGCCAGTCCAGGTTTGATGCAGGATACTGGATGCTTGGGGCTGGTGCACTGTGACGACCCAGAGGGATGGAATGGGGAGGGAGGAGGGAGGAGGGTTCAGGATGGAGAACACATGTATACCTGTGGTGGATTTATTTTGATATTTGGCAAAACTAATACAATTATGTAAAGTTTAAAAAATAAAATTAAATTTAAAAAAATAGAAAAAAGAAAAAAAAATAAAGTTAACTCTGTTGAGAAGATATTGTGTTATTGAGTAGCTTGTGCAATATATTCAATTTCAATAAAACTCATGTCAAGGTTTTGTTTAATTTTAGAGGGGGAAATATAAATTCAGTTTAATGCTTTTTCTGATATATACATCTTTTTCAAATAAGACATGAAAAAAAATTTGTTTACAATTATATGGTAGAAGGGTTCAAGAAGCAGGTTTTCCAAATATTTTCTAATTGACAACACGCCAGGCTTATGGATTTTTATCTTTATTCTGAGGATCATGAAGTACCTAGTTAATTTAATTGTTTAATGGAATGTGTGAAATTTTTATATATAAACATATGCATACTTTCCCTGGTGGCTCACATGGTAAAGCGTCTGCCTGCAATGCTGGAGACCCAGGTTCGATCTCTGGGTCAGGAAGAGCCCCTGGAGAAGGAAATGGCAACCCACTTCAGTACTCTTGCCTGGGAAATCCCATGGACAGAGGAGCCTGATAGGCTACAGTCCATGGGGTTGCAAAGAGTCAGACACGACTGAATGACTACTTTACAGGCTTTATGCATACTTTCTAATATTAATTATAAAGTTAAAAACATTTTAATTCTAGTTTCTGGTCTCAACCAAGTGATTATCATCTATATTATCTCATACAATCTACCTTCTTTTCATAGCAACTATTACCCAGGGATCAGCCCAGTTGAGATGATCTCTTTGTGGGGAAGGCCACCCTTATTAACCAACTGCCTTACTGAAGTATGGCACAGGAGAGATGAGAGAGGCAGAGTCAGAAACTTTTCAAGTTGATTTTTTTTTATTGTGGTTAAAATATACAGAAAACATTTACCATTTTAATAATTTTAAATGTCCAATTCATTTTAATGACATAAGTGCATTCACTAATGCTATCAACCCATTGTTATGCAGCTGTCATCACTATTCATATCCAGAACTGTTCGTTACCTCCAACTAAAGCTCTGTACCCATTAAACATAATGCCCTGTTCAACCCTTCCTCCCATTCCCGTGGCAACTGTTATTTTATTTTCCATCTCTGTAAATTTGATTATTTTTAAAGGTCATTTCAAATGAAAAATAACAGATGCTTAAGGATGAGAGGGAATGTGGAATATCCATCAAATATCCTTATTACCAGTCCAAAGCTCTCTAGTGTTTGCAATAAAATAATCTCATTGTCAGACTATAGATGGTCTAAAAAGGTGAATACAAAACCCAGATTAATTTCAGGACAACATTATGATGTTGTTTTAAGAGTAAAATGATTGGACTGGACTAGTAACAGTTGTGCTAGGCAGAATTCTAAAATAACTTTCAAGATTTCCTACACTGTCCTTCCCTCTTCTGTGTAATTCCTAGTAGCTTAAATAGGGTTTCATTTCATAACATAATGTTATGTTCTCTACAATTCAGCTCAAAATAGGAATATTTTCAAATTAATCACATGATTCCTTTAAAAGCAGAGTCTTCTCCTCTGGGTGGCAAAAGAGGAAGTCACAGATTTAAAGTGTGAGATGGATTCCAAATGCCATGACTGGCTTGAAATTGGAAGGGGTCATTTGACGGGAAATGTGGGTGGGTTCTAGGAACTGAGAGCGGTCTCCTACTGACAGACAGCCAGGAAGTAGGGACCTCAGTCTCCTAACCTCTAGATAGGAATATATCAAAAATATGATTGGAAGTGAATTTTCTTCCACAACTCAGCTTGTCCAACACCTTGGCCTGGGAATACTCTGAGTAGAGAATTCAGCTACATTAAAGCTAGACTTACAACTTGCAGAACTCAGGACTGGTCATTGGGTACACTTATTTTATTTGTGATAATGTATTATGCACAAAAAGAAAGAAATGCATAGCATAGCCCAAAAAGATGTCAAAAGTGGTGAGGCACTATTAGTAGTCCCTGGAAGGGGTCTAAAGTCTGATGTAGTCAATTCGC
Organism: Bubalus kerabau; assembly: GCF_029407905.1. Lineage (NCBI taxonomy): Eukaryota > Metazoa > Chordata > Mammalia > Artiodactyla > Bovidae > Bubalus > Bubalus kerabau. The sequence continues at coordinate 45,341,178 of NC_073635.1, read as the reverse complement.
CAGGGAAGAGAGGGGCTACACCTCATATAATGTGGTTTTCTTCATAGAAGCAAACAGGCCAAACTTTGGCAGCAGTCATGATTGCATGCAGTGGTGGCTTCTGTATAATAACATATAGTCCTTTACTGGGTGCCTTGCACTGCCACATTTAGTCCAATGAGCACACAAGCATCATGCTGTAACATGATCAGTGCTAACTTGATAAGCAGCCTGATTTCAGTTAGTCTCCTCAGAGGAGGGGCCTTTATCATGGGTATCTATATGAGTGATGCAGACTCTGCAATCAGTAGCCTCAACAATATTATTTAACAGTTTGAGACCTCAAACAGGATATCTTTAATTTGCTAGTCCATAGTATTTAATGTGGCAGACTAGATATTGGCAATAATCCAAGTCAGTAAAAATGTAATAGATTCATCAGTGGCAACAGTGATCAGGGTTAAGAGAATTCCCTTTATTTCTGACAAGTGACCAGAACAATCATGCCAGATTTTAGTCTGATATGGTTGACACCCAGGTTGAACAACAGTGGAATCACGATAGCCGCTATCTAGTTTTAACTTGCAAAATCAACAGTGATTTGGGGCCAGATATTTAGGAAAACCTGTGTCAATCAAGGCTTACATAGAGCCAGTGCCTCTTCTTCAGGTGTTAAAATGTGACATAAGATTTCTTTCAAAGGGATAGCTGCCATCCCATAATACAAAATTAAAATGGCACTAGGGCCATTTATACTCTTGAACTTTCTTTCGAAAAGTGAGCTTGGCTGGATCCTTCATGTATTGTTAGCCTTTGGTCAGAGTTGACCCATCTCAAAATAGTGATACCAGACTAGAGAGCCACAGGCTGTTCATGGGTCAAACATTCAGCTTTATGGAAATATCAGGAGTGGGCTAGTAACTGCTTTACAAAAGGGATTTCCCTGGTGGCTGTGTGTGCAATGCATGCAACCACCCAGGATGCCTCTGGGTGGAGGTGACCTTCTATTGCCAGAGGCTGTAATCAGAGGTGCATATCTAAGGGGATTATATTTTTGTGGGATCTTAAAAGTACAAAGAGCCACAACTGAGGTCAACTTCCACCATAGCTGAGTAACTCTCTCACCAAGCTAAGAATCCTGATTTCTGGGTAATCCATATGAAGGGTCAAGTAAAATGTCTATGTGAGGCATGCATTGTCTGCAATAGTCCAAAGAATTTATATGGTGATTATCCTCTTTTTGGTGCTAGAAGGCCAACAATGTAACAGAGGAATTTTCAAATGTTCAAAAACCTGTGCTTGGTGAGTAGGAACCTGATTTGTGTTGGGGTTTATCGAGCTCCTCTTTTATTCGAGATATGATAATACTACATTCACAATGGAGACTGAAGTTTCCGACTTGGTCACCAACTGGAGCTAGTCTATGTGGTGAAAGCTTTGGATTCAGAGAGTATAGGCTTTTGTGCCATATTATGAACCCTCAGTAGTGTCCAATCCCAGAGAAGTTTAAATATCCATAGGGGAGCATTGCAGATGTTCTCTGGGGGCCTTTTCAAATGAATATGACAGACATAATACTGTTTCTTAAGTGTTAGTGGAATAGAAAAAAAAAAGTGTTGGCAATATCTCAGCAGCATATCATGCATCTTCAGTCCTGGCAATGGATTCCTGGAGAATCCTATGGACAGAGAGGCCTGGCAGGCTTCAGTCCATAGATCTGCAAAGAGTTGGTCATGACTAAAGCAACTTAGCACGCATGCATGCACGCACACGTGTCATCACTTTGTCTGGAAGAGCTGGGGCTACAGGAGCTAACACTGATGATATTTCCATTCTAGAAGACTCCAGATCTTGTAACACTTTCCCCTGGCCATGGAGGGCTGCTGTAGATAGTGCATCTTTCATTACTTCTGCTGACTTTAATTCCTTTATCAGGATTGTGATTTTCCTTTCACCTCCTGGGGTTCTATATTGTTTTTGTTGGAACAATAGGAACAAACAAGAATCATTCTCCATATGCAGCAGTCTCTAAATGGGAGAATCTCCTTTGATATTTTATGAGCACTAAAAGAACAAATAGGTGAATAACATGAATGCCAATTACACATTTCACATTAACAGCACATTGATTTGACACTGACAAAGTTACGATAAAGTGACTTTCGTGAACTGTATGTTTGTATGTGTGTGCACTCACATGCATGTGTATTTTCAGGCACCCATGTGTTTTCTTCTACAGGAACGCAAAGAAGTCTAACACTCCTCCCAAGGGGAGTGCAGAGCTATTAAGAAGGCAGGGAAATCTAGCCTGTGGGGAATTATCAGGGAGGTTTTTAATCTTTTGGTTGTTTTTTTTTTTAATTTTATTTTTAAACTTTACATAACTGTATTAGTTTTGCCAAATATCAAAATGAATCTGCCACAGGTATACATGTGTTCCCCATCCTGAACCCTCCTGCCTCCTCCCTCCCCATTCCATCCCTCTGGGTCATCCCAGTGCACCAGCCCCAAGCATCCAGTATTGTGCATCAAACCTGGACTGGCAACTCGTTTCATACATGACATTTTACATGTTTCAATGGCATTCTCCCAAATCTTCCCACCCTCTCCCTCTCTCACAGAGTACAGAAGACTGTTCTATAATCAGTGTCTCTTTTGCTGTCTCGTACACAGGGTTATTGTTACCACCTTTCTAAATTCCATATATATGCGTTAGTATACTGTATTGGTGTTTTTCTTTCTGGCTTACTTAACTCTGTATAATGGGCTCCAGTTTCATCCACCTCATTAGAACTGATTCAAATGTATTATTTTTAATTGCTGAATAATACTCCATTGTGTATATGTACCACTGCTTTCTTATCCATTCATCTGCTGATGGACATCTAGGTTGCTTCCATGTCCTGGCTATTATAAACAGTGCTGCTATGAACATTGGGGTACACGTGTCTCTTTCCCTTCTGGTTTCCTCAGTGTGTATGCCCAGCAGTGGGATTGCTGGGTCATAAGGCAGGTCTATTTCCAGTTTTTAAAGGAATCTCCACACTGTTCTCCATAGTGGCTGTACTAGTTTGCATTCCCACCAACAGTGTAAGAGGGTTCCCTTTTCTCCACACCCTCTCCAGCATTTATTGCTTGTAGACTTTTGGATAGCAGCCATTCTGACTGGCGTGAAGTGGTGCATCATAGTGGTTTTGATTTGCATTTCTTTGATAATGAGTGATGTTGAGCATCTTTTCATGTGTTTGTTAGCCATCTGTATGTCTTCTTTGGAGAAATGTCTATTTAGTTCTTTGGCCCGTTTTTTGATTGGGTCATTTATTTTTCTGGAGTTGAGCTGTAGGAGTTGCTTGTACATTCTCGAGATTAGTTGTTTTTCAGTTGCTTCATTTGCTATTATCTTCTCCCATTCTGAAGGCTGTCTTTTCACCTTGCTAATAGTTTCCTTTGATGTGCAGAAGCTTTTAAGGTTAATTAGGTCCCATTTGTTTATTTTTGCTTTTATTTCCAATATTCTGGGAGGTGGGTCATAGAGGATCCTGCTGTGATGTATGTCAGAGAGTGTTTTGCCTATGTTCTCCTCTAGGAGTTTTATAGTTTCTGGTCTTACGTTGAGATCTTTAATCCATTTTGAGTTTATTTTTGTGTATGGTGTTAGAAAGTGTTCTAGTGTCATTCTTTTACAAGTGGTTGACCAGAGTTCCCAGCACCACTTGTTAAAGAGATTGTCTTTAATCCATTGTATATTCTTGCCTCCTTTGTCAAAGATAAGGTGTCCTTATGTGCGTGGATTTATCTCTGGGCTTTCTATTTTGTTCCATTGATCTATATTTCTGTCTTTGTGCCAGTACCATACTGTCTTGATAACTGTGGCTTTGTAGTAGAGCCTGAAGTCAGGTAGGTTGATTCCTCCAGTTCCATTCTTCTTTCTCAAGATCACTTTGGCTATTTGAGGTTTTTTGTATTTCCATACAAATTGTGAAATTATTTGTTCTAGCTCTGTGAAGAATGCTGTTGGTAGCTTGATAGGGATTGCATTGAATCTATAGATTGCTTTGGGTACTATACTCATTTTCACTATATTGATTCTTCCAATCCATGAACATGGTATATTTCTCCATCTGTTAGTGTCCTCTTTGATTTCTTTCACCAGTGTTTTATAGTTTTCTATATATAGGTCTTTAGTTTCTTTAGGTAGATATATTCCTAAGTATTTTATTCTTTCTGTTGCAATGGTGAATGGAATTGTTTCCTTAATTTCTCTTTCTGTTTTCTCATTATTAGTGTATAGGAATGCAAGGGCTTTCTGGGTGTTGATTTTATATCCTGCAACTTTACTATAGTCATTGATTAGCTGTAGTAATTTTCTGGTGGAGTCTTTAGGGTTTTCTATGTAGAGCATCATGTCATCTGCAAACAGTGAGAGCTTTACTTCTTCTTTTCCAATTTGGATTCCTTTTATTTCTTTTTCTGTTCTGATTGTTGTGGCCAAAACTTCCAAAACTATGTTGAATAGTAATGGTGAAAGTGGGCACCCTTGTCTTGTTCCTGACTTTAGAGGAAATGCTTTCAATTTTTCACCATTGAGGATAATGTTTGCTGTGGGTTTGTCATATATAGCTTTTATTATGTTGAGGTATGTTCCTTCTATTCCTGCTTTCTGGAGAGTTTTTATCATAAATGGATGTTGAATTTTGTCAAAGGCTTTCTCTGCATCTATTGAGATAATCATATGGTTTTTATTTTTCAGTTTGTTAATGTGGTGTATTACATTGAATGATTTGCGGATATTGAAGAATCCTTGCATCCCTGGGATAAAGCCCACTTGGTCATGGTGTATGATCTTTTTAATGTGTTGTTGGATTCTGATTGCTAGAATTTTGTTAAGGATTTTTGCATCTATGTCCATCAGTGATATTGGCCTGTAGTTTTCTTTTTTTGTGGGATCTTTGTCAGGTTTTGGTATTAGGGTGATGGTGGCCTCATAGAATGAGTTTGGAAGTTTACCATCCTCTGCAATTTTCTGGAAGAGTTTGAGCAGGATAGGTGTTAGCTCTTCTCTAAATTTTTGGTAGAATTCAGCTGTGAAGCCGTCTGGACCTGGGCTTTTGTTTGCTGGAAGATTTTTGATTACAATTTCAATTTCCGTGCTTGTGATGGGTCTGTTAAGATTTTCTATTTCTTCCTGGTCGAGTTTTGGAAAGTTGTACTTTTCTAAGAATTTGTCCATTTCTTCCTCGTTGTCCATTTTATTGGCATATAATTGTTGATAGTACTCTCTTATGATCCTTTGTATCTCTGTGTTGTCTGTTGTGATCTCTCCATTTTCATTTCTAATTTTATTGATTTGATTTTTCTCCCTTTGTTTCTTGATGAGTCTGGCTAATGGTTTGTCAATTTTATTTATCCTTTCAAAGAACAAGCTTTTGGTTTTGTTGATTTTTGCTATGGTTTCTTTTGTTTCTTTTGCATTTATTTCTGCTCTAAGTTTTAAGATTTCTTTCCTTCTACTAACCCTGGGGTTCTTCATTTCTTCCTTTTCTAGTTGCTTTAGGTGTAGAGTTAGGTTATTTATTTGACTTTTTTCTTGTTTCTTGAGGTGTGCCTGTATTGCTATGAACTTTCCCCTTAGGACTGCTTTTACCGTGTCCCACAGGTTTTGGGTTGTTGTGTTTTCATTTTCATTCATTTCTATGCAAATTTTGATTTCTTTTTTGATTTCTTCAGTGATTTGTTAGTTATTAAGCAGCGTGTTGTTCAGCGTCCATATGTTGGATTTTTTAATAGTTTTTCTCCTGTAATTGAGATCTAATCTTACTGCATTGTGGTCAAAAAAGATGCTTGGAATGATTTCAATTTTTTTGAATTTACCAAGGCTAGCTTTATGGCCCAGGATGTGATCTGTCCTGGAGAAGGTTCCATGTGCGCTTGAGAAGAAGGTGAAATTCATTGTTTTGGGATGAAATGTCCTATAGATATCAATTAGGTCTAACTGGTCTATTGTATTGTTTAAAGTTTGTGTTTCCTTGTTAATTTTCTGTTTAGTTGATCTATCCATAGGTGTGAGTGGGGTATTAAAGTCTCCCACTATTATTGTGTTATTGTTAATTTCTTCTTTCATACTTGTTAGCATTTGTCTTACATACTGCGGTGCTCCCGTGTTGGGTGCATATATATTTATAATTGTTATATCTTCTTCTTGGATTGATCCTTTGATCATTATGTAGTGACCATCTTTGTCTCTTTTCACAGTCTTTGTTTTAAAGTCTATTTTATCTGATATGAGTATTGCTACTCCTGCTTTCTTTGGTCCCTATTTGCATGGAAAATCTTTTTCCAGCCCTTCACTTTCAGTCTGTATGTGTCCCCTGTTTTGAGGTGGGTCTCTTGTAGACAACATATGTAGGGGTCTTGTTTTTGTATCCATTCAGCCAGTCTTTGTCTTTTGGTTTGGGCATTCAACCCATTTACGTTTAAGGTAATTACTGATAAGTATGACCCCGTTGCCATTTACTTTATTGTTTTGGGTTCGAATTTATACACCATTTTTTTGTTTCCTGTCTAGAGAATATCCTTTAGTATTTGTTGGAGAGCTGGTTTGGTGGTGCAGAATTCTCTCAGCTTTTGCTTGTCTGAAAAGCTTTTGATTTCTCCTTCATACTTGAATGAGATCCTTGCTGGGTACAATAATCTGGGCTGTAGGTTATTTTCTTTCATCATTTTAAGTATGTCTTGCCATTCCCTCCTGGCTTGAAGAGTTTCTATTGAAAGATCAGCTGTTATCCTTATGGGTATTCCCTTGTGTGTTATTTGTTGTTTTTCCCTTGCTGCTTTTAATATTTGTTCTTTGTGTTTGATCTTTTTTAATTTGATTACTATGTGTCTTGGGGTGTTTTGCCTTGGGTTTATCCTGTTTGGGACTCTCTGGGTTTCTTGGACTTGGGTGATTATTTCCTTCCCCATTTTAGGGAAGTTTTCAACTATTATCTCCTCAAGTATTTTCTCGTGGTCTTTCTTTTTGTATTCTTCTTCTGGGACCCCTATGATTCAAATGTTGTAGCGTTTAATATTGTCCTGGAGGTCTCTGAGATTGTCCTCATTTCTTTTAATTCGTTTTTCTTTTGTCCTCTCTGATTCATTTATTTCTACCATTCTATCTTCTAATTCACTAATCCTATCTTCTACCTCTGTTATTCTACTATTTGTTGCCTCCAGAGTGTTTTTAATTTCACTTATTGCATTATTCATTATATATTGACTCTTTTTTATTTCTTCTAAGTCCTTGTTAAACCTTTCTTGCATCTTCTCAATCCTTGCCTCCAGGCTATTTATCTGTGATTCCATTTTAATTTCAAGATTTTGGATCAATTTCACTATCATTATTTGGAATTCTTTATCAGGTAGATTCCCTATCTCTTCCTCTTTTGTTTGGTTTGGTGGGCATTTATCCTGTTCCTTTATCTGCTGTGTATTCCTCTGTCTCTTCATCTTGTTTAAATTGCTGATTTTGGGGTGTCCTTTCTGTATTCTGGCAGTTTGTGGAGTTCTCTTTATTGTGGCATTTCCTCGCTGTGTGTGGGTTTGTACAGGTGACTTGTCAAGGTTTCCTGGTTAGGGAAGCTTGTGTCGATGTTCTGGTGGATGGAGCTGTATTTCTTCTCTCTGGAGTGTAATGAAATGTCCAGTAATGAGTTATGAGATGTCTATGGTTTTGGGTTGACTTTGGGCAGCCTGTATCTTGAAGCTCAGGGCTGTGTTCGTTGCTGGAGAATTTGCTTGGTATGTCTTTCCCTGGAACTTGTTGGCCCTTGTGTGGTGCTTGGTTTCAGTGTCAGTATGGAGGCGTTTGATGAGCTCCTGTCAATTAATGTTCCTTGGAGTCAGGAGTTCCCTGGAGTCAGGGTTTGGACTTAAGCCTCCTACTTCCAGTTATCGGTCTTATTTTTACAGTAGTTTCAAAACTTCTCCTTCTATATAGCACCATTGATAAAACATCTACGTTAAAGATGAAAAGTTTCTCTACTGTGAGGGTCACTCAGAGAGGTTCACAGCGTTACATGGAGAAGAGAAGAGGGAGGAGGGTGTTAGAGGTGACCCAAATGAGATGAGGTGGAATCAATAGTGGAGACAGTGGGCTAGCCAGTAGTCACTTCCTTATGTGCACTCCACAACTGGACCGCTCAGAGATGTTCACGGAGTTATACAGAGAAAAGAAGAAGGAGGCAGGAGACAGAGGTGGCCAGAAGGATAAAAGGGGGAAATGAAAAGGAGGGAGACAGATCCAGCCAGTAATCAGTTCCCTAAGTGTTCTCCACCATCTGGAACACACAGAAATTCACAGAGTTGGGTAGAGTAGAGAGGGGTTAGGGAGGAGATACAAGTGACCTGGTGGAGAAAATGGAGAGTCCAAAGGGAGAGAGAGCAGTCAAGCCAGTAATCTCGTACCCTAGTGAAAAATGGGTCCTGAAGATTGGGTTCTTAAAGGTACAAAATTGGTAACAAATACATAAAAGCAAAAATTAAAAATCTAGTGTAGAGTTTGGAATTTCAAAAATGCGATGTTAATGAAAAGAAGAAGTAAAAGAAAGAGAGAAAAAACGAACAAAGAAAAACAAACAAGGTCGCGAAAATTATAAGGAATCTAAAGGTACAAAATTGATAACTAATACCAAAAAACAAAAATTAAAAATCTAGAGTAGAGTTTGGAATTTCAAAAATACAACGTTAAAAACAAAAAAAGAAGAAAAATAAAGAGAGAAAACAAACAAACCAACAAAAACAATGTCACAAAAATTATAAAGAAAATACAGGTACAAAATTGATATCAAATACCAAAAGCATAAATTAAAAATCTTGAGTAGAGTTTGGAATTGCAGATATACGATGTTATATAAAAGAAGAAGATAAAGAAACAGAGGAAAAAAAAAGTCACAGAAATTATTAAAAAAACTATAGGTACAAAATTGATAACATATACCAAAAGGCTAAAATTAAAAATCTAGAGTAGAGTTTGGAATTTCAAAAATACAATGTTAAAGAAAAGAAGAAAAAGAAACAAAACAAAACAAAACATGGTCAAAAAATTATAAAATATATATACGAAGTTTGCTGAAGAAGAAAAAAAAAATAGGGTCTTTTTTTTTTTTTTTCAAAGTAATAGTTATAAAAGTGAAAATTAAAGGACAATAGAGGACCTAAAAATTTTTTTTTAATTAAAAAAAAAGGCAAAAAGAAAGAAAGATTGATCGTAAAAATAGTAAAAATATATCTAGGTCTTTTTCTGGTTTTGTTGTGAGTATTGTGGGTTCAGTTCATTTTTGGCTAGTTCCTTAGTCCGACTTATATTTCTCAAGATCTATAGGCCCCTTCCTACGTATTCCGTAGTAACCACAGGGTTTTAATCTATGGCCTGTAGCTTCCAAGGCGTTTCCCTCTGTTACAGCTTCTGCTGTTTGCTGGTCTCTTCAGTGTCTGGTTCCCGCCCTGACACAAAGGGGACGGTTGAGGACACTATTTTTTTTTTTTTTTTTTTAATTTAGGCTCACTTGTTCAGCCGCGCCGTGGGGAGGGAGGGAGGGATGCTGCAAACAGATAACACTGGCGTGCGCTCGCAGTGCCTCAGCCACACTGGGTCTGCCCCCGTTCACGGCGCGTGTAGCCTCCCTGCCCACACTGCTAGGGCTCTAGGTTGTTCCGCCGGGAACAATCAGAGGCTGGCCCTGGGCTGAGCTCCCAGGTCCAAGCCGCTCAGGTTCAGGCACTCGGGTAGTCCTCAGAGGCGCAGACTCGGTTGGGCCTGCGTTTTGTGTTCTTCCCAGATCTGAGCAGCTCAGGTGATGAGGTGTTTGGCGGGCGCCAATGCTGCGACTTATCGCCTCCCGCCACTCGGTTCTCTGGATGTAAAACCTGCGCACCTTCTCAGGCAGATGTTGACCGTCCAGACCCCCAAGAAGTTTTAGTTAGCAAAGAAGCCCGCTTACAGTTTTATAGATAGTGTCTCTCTGGGGCTGCGATTGCCCCCTTCAGGCTCTGGCTGCCTGTCACCGGAGGGGGAAGGTCTGCAGCCGGCTATCTCTGTTCAGTCCTTTGTTCTGTGCGCGGGCCTGGCGGTGTCTTAGGTTAGGGCTGGCTTTTCGCGTGGTAGATATCCCACAGTCTGGTTTGCTAGCCCAAATTATTTCGCTCAGATAGCGCTCAGGACATTCGGCCCGATTCTTACTCTAAGGGACACAGCCCGCGCCGCACTTCCCTGCCCAGCCCCCGCTTGCTAATGCCGTGTGCAGGCGTCTGCGCTGCTTCTCCGCTGGGGGAGTTACCGTAGGGCTCACAATCTGCGATTTTTAATTGTTTATTTTATTTTTTTCCTCCCTTTTATGTTGCCCTCTGTGCTTCCAAAGCTAGGCACAGATTCGGCAGTGAGAAGGTTTCCTGGTGTTTGGAAACTTCTCTCTTTTTAAGACTCCCTTCCCAGGACGGAACTCCGTCCCTCCCTCTTTTGTCTCTTTTTTTGTCTTTTATATTTTTTCCTACCTCCTTTCAAAGGGTTGGGCTGCTTTTCTGGGTGCCTGATGTCCTCTGCCGGCATTCAGAAGTTGTTTTGTGGAATTTACTCGACGTTTAAATGCTCTTTTGATGAATTTGTGGGGGAGAAAGTGTTCTCCCCGTCCTGCTCCTCTGCCATCTTGGCTCCTCCCTCCAATCATTTGGTTTTTTGCTTCAGAGACAGCCCTGCCTCCTCTGCTGTGTACCAGATGGTTTCTGCCACAACTCAGAAAACTTGGGGCTCATTTGCTCTCACCTCTGTTGCCTCCAGCTTTCAAGTACTTCTGCACATGGCTCCTCATTAGCCAGAGATACATTGCCTACCAGCGGGGGAGTGGGGATTGCTGTCCCGTTGTCATAATAACTTTTTCTTCCTATCTAAGGACAGTGAGCAAAATTTAGTGCATCAGTTTTATGGCTTGTTTTAATCTTAACTCTTACTGTTAACCCTCTAAATCTATAGTTTCATCTGAAACAGTGAGAACCTCTTATTTCCTCTGCGTCCTATGGGATGAGAGAGGATTAGGTTGGGTGTCTACTTTTTCTCCAGGTATACTTCATGAGGAAAATCATATTGTAGCAGACATTTACTAAGATTTAGAACTGCAGATATCTAGAGCAATTTTTCTTGCCTCTAGGTATATTTCAAAATTCACAGGCCTTGCTTTTGGATTGGGGTATGAAATATGAAAGTGTGCAGTGAAAAATTATCCTAAACTTTTTTTTTTTGATCAATTCTACTGTATGGATGGAACTGATTTCTAAAAATTAGAAAATATTATGAGAAGATTTCCTTTGTAAGTAATTCATTCAAAATTGGAGTTTTAATGGACCTGTGTGATGAAGTGAGAATGGCTTAAGGCAATTGAGGGAAATGTATAATTATAAAGATTAGCCATGGAACCCAAAAAGACAAAGAGGGAAGTGAGATTTTGAAGATATTTAGCAATAGAGAAGATGACTAGAAGCAATCCTTTGTACAATCTATTATAATTAAGGAATCATAGATGATGCCATACCAGAAGGAATTGTCTAGAGATGCAAGAGGAAAATTTATTAGGGTAGAATAGTTGAAATTGTGGCTACAGAAAGATTACAGTAATAAAACTACTAGGTCAAGCATATTTGTTTGCTTTTACATAGCACATTATCACATACATAGTGACTTAAAAAAACTTGCATTTATTAAGTGAATTTTCACAGGTCAGGAGTCTGGGCATGGCCTAGCTGAGTTCTCTGCTTAGGGTCTTACAAGTCTGCCATCAAAGTGTAAACTGGAGTATGATCTCACTGGGAGAGTAAACTAGAGAATAATCCTCTTCCAAGTTTATTCAAATTGTTTTGCAGAATCCATTTCCCTGTGGTTGTAAATCCAGTGGTCCTATATTCTACTGTGGGTTGAATACTTCCCTCATGTCATGTGGTCCTCACCAACAGCATTTCACAATATGGCTGACTGTCTCTTCAATACTAAAAGGAAAATCTGCTAAGACAGAGTGTAATAGAATGAAATGGAGTCAATCATCTCATCACCTTTGCTGTATTCTATTGTGAAGAAGCAAGTCCAGGTTCCACCCTTAGTTAAGGGTAGACAATGAGACACTATGGGTCCCTTTAGAATATGTTTGACACAAAACATATTCAGAATTGAGTTATTGATAACTGACTAATGGTAGGCAAATGAGTGAGAAGATATCTTTGGACATTAAGTTTTGATTTTTCCTTTGAACTCTGTGAATAATGAATTTTAGTTTTGTTACCAAAACTTACAAAATGTGAAATTCTCAATTAAATGGATTTTATAAATATTACAGTATTTTTATTCTCCCATGAAAATATTTGGTGCAATGCCTATAAAACCATAATTCTTACCCAAAGAATTATTGATAAAATGCCAATAAACACATATAAAATTAAGAATAAAAAAGGTCATATCCAAAGAAGACATGTAAATGATCAATAGGCACATGAAAAGGTGCACACATTACTATTTATTAGCAATATACGAATCAAAAGCACAATGAGATACCACCTCACATCTGTTACAATGGCTGTTATCAAGAAGACTGAGAAAAAACACATGTGGGTGAGTATTTGGAGAAAAGAGAACCCTTGTGCACTGTTGGTGGGGATGTAATGATGCAGTCAATATGGATGACAGTATGAAGTTTCTTCAGAAAATTAAAAATAGAACTACCATCAGTTCAGTTCAGTTTGGTCGCTCAGTCGTGTCTGACTCTTTGTGACCCCATGAATTGGAGCATGCCAGGCCTCTCTGTCTATCACCAACTCCTGGAGTTCACCCAGACTCACGTCCATCAAGTCAGTGATGCCATCCAGCCATCTCATCCTCTGTTGTCCACTTCTCCTCCTGCCCCCAATCCCTCCCAGCATCAGAGTCTTTTCCAATGAGTCAAATCTTTGCATGAGGTGGCCAAAGTACTGGAATTTCAGCTTTAGCATCATTCCTTCCAAAGAACATCCAGGGCTGATCTCCTTTAAAATGGACTGGTTAGATCTCCTTGCAGTCCAAAGGACTCTCAAGAGTCTTCTCCAACACCACAGTTCAAAAGCATCAATTCTTGGGCACCCAGCTTTATTCACAGTTCAACTCTCACATCCATACATGACCACAGGAAAAACCATAGCCTTGACTAGACGGACCTTTATGATTCTTTAATTCCACTATTGGCCAGCTAAAAAACTCCACATATTGACATATACCATACATGTTGAAAATCATTAGTAATTGATTATTTAGGTTTCAAGATTAACTTACATTATTTTAGAGATAATTATCAATAGAAATTCATCTAGAAAATTTTGAAAAAATGATCTACAAAGAACCACAGGATATTATTTATTTATATATATAAATACATATTTATACATGTGTGTGAGTCTGTGCTCAGTCACTTAAGCCATATCTGACTCTTTGCAACCCTGTGAACTGTAACCTGCCAGGCTCCTCTGTCCATGAGATTCTCCAGGCAAGAGTACTGGAATGGATTGCCATGCCTTCCTCCAGGGGTTCTTCCTGACCCAGGGATCAAACCTGGTTCTTCTGTGTCTCCTGCACTGCAGGTGGAATCTTTACCACTAAACCACCAAGGAAGCTCCAAAATGGGACTGTTATTTTCAGAAAATAAAAATAAATTGAGCACATAGGTATACTCAAATAATTTAAAAAATAAGAAAAAAAAAGAGGTGTGCATGTAAACATGTGTGAATACTAAGCAACAGATATATAGATATATACATAATAAACCAAAATCTTCCATATAATCTGTCAACTGAAACTTATTTTCCTCATAAATTAATGCAGGATATATAACAATCCCAGATGTCTTATAAACTAAAAATTGCAGCACTGCATATATATTCAACAACAGTCTAGAGTTCAATAGATTCGCATGACCTAAGAAAGAAGTGAGGCTAATAAAACTGGAAACTCATTGAGTTTTAAAAGGTGATGACCATGGAAATAGAAGTGCAGTGTTTCAAATTGACAGGATAGTATAAATCTATGCTACAGGCTTTAGATATATACCTGTCAAAACAGAAACTGGATGTAGAGAGAATCACTAACAAGCGGGAGTACCACACAAAAAAAAGAGAATTGTGTGTAAAGAAAAACCTTTTCAATTAAAGAATGGGTACTTGCTTTTGTTCTTAAACTATTAAGGGAAAGTCAATCACTTGATTTCATTATGAATCCCTTCTCTGTCTAATTAACTACCTAATGCAATAGTATGTTTGACAGTAAATATATTAGCTTGAGTCTAAGCTAATTTTATGTGATTTGAGTTTCAGGGAGAAATATTTATCCATGTATGTATTTTCTGAAATTGAAAATATACTTATTCTAAAAAAACTAAGAGAATTTTAAAAACCCTTCTCATCTCTCTGAAGGCAACAGCTAACATTAAGACTATATTTTATGGATCAACTTTAAATTACTAAATTTTTATAAAAATCTGACATTGATTACTTGCACTTTTATATAAGCAAGAAAAAAGAAAGACACTGACTTTTACACTGACTTTCATTTTCACATTATATGGAATATATATGGTCTAAAAGCACATGAAAAAATGCTCAACATCACTTATTGTTCAGTTCATTTCAGTTCAGTCACTCAGACGTGTCCGACTCTTTGCGACCCCATGAATCACAGCACACCAGGCCTCCTTGTCCATCACCATCTCCTGGAGTTCACTCAAACTCATGTCCATCGAGTCGGTGATGCCATCCAACCATCTCATCCTCTGTCGTCCCCTTTACCTCCTTCCCCCAATCCCTCCCAGCATCAGAGTCTTTTCCAATGAGTCAACACTTCTCACGAGGTGGCCAAAGTATTAGAGTTTCAGCTTTAGCATCATTCCTTTCAAAGAACACCCAGGGCCGATCTCCTTTAGAATGGACTGGTTGGATCTTCTTGCAGTCCAAGGGACTCTCAAGTGTCTTCTCCAACACCACAGTTCAAAACATCAATTCTTCAGCACTCAGCTTTCTTCACAGTCCAACTCTCACATCCATACATGACCACTGGAAAAACCATAGCCTTGACTAGACGGACCTTTGTTGGCAAAGTAATGTCTCTGCTTTTGAATATGCTATCTAGGTTGGTCATAACTTTTCTTCCAAGGAGTAAGCGTGTTTTAATTTCATGGCTGCAGTCACCATCTGCAATGATTTTGGAGCCCAAAAAGATAAAGTCAGCCACTGTTTCCACTGTTTCCCCATCTATTTCCCATGAAGTGATAAGACCACATGCCATGATTTTAGTTTTCTGAATGTTGAGCTTTAAGCCAAATTTTTCACTCTCCTCTTTCACTTTCATCAAGAGGCTTTTTAGTTCCTTTTCACTTTCTGCCATAGGGATGACAAATGCAAATCAAAACTGCAATGAGGCTTCACCTCATACCAGTCAGAATGGCCATCATCAAAAAAAATCTACAAACAATACATGCTGAAGAGAGTGTGGAGAGAAGGGAACCCTCTTACACTACTGGTCAGAAAATAAATTGGTACCACCAGTAATGAGAACAG
Source organism: Bubalus kerabau (assembly GCF_029407905.1). NCBI lineage: Eukaryota > Metazoa > Chordata > Mammalia > Artiodactyla > Bovidae > Bubalus > Bubalus kerabau. The sequence goes on along the minus strand of NC_073635.1, from coordinate 45,325,605 downwards.
CATGGAGGTTCCTTAAAATACTAAAAATAGAGCTACTATATGACCCTGCAGTCCCACTCTTGAGTATATATCCAGAGAAAACATGGTCCAAAAAAATACATACACCCAAAATTTCATTATAATGCTGTTTCCAATAGTCCAGACATGGAAGCAAACTAAATGTCCATCAAAATAGGAATAGACACAGAAAGTATGGTTCATATAGATAATAGAGTATTGCTTAGTGACTAAAAAGAATGAAATAATGTCATTTGCAGCAACATGGATGACCCTATAGATTGTCAGGCTGAGTGAAGTAGGTCAGACAGAAATAGAATTATGTATGTGAATCTGTTTATGATTTGTAAATAAGCAAGCTTTTATTATTACTTTTCAGATTCATACAGGGGCTATGATACAATATGTAGAGCTCTATTCCTTTTATCTAACAAAATGTTCAGATAATGAAATCAAGTTCTGACAAAGTGTGGTCCACTGGAGAAGTGAACGGCAAACCACTTCACTATTCTTGCCTTGAGAACCCCATGAACAGTATGAAAAGGCAAAAAAATAGTACACTGAATGATGAACTCCCCAGGTTGGTAAAAGTGAAAGTGAAGTAGCTCAGTCGTGTCCGACTCTTTTCGACCCCATGGACTTTAGCCTACCAGGCTCCTCCGTCCATGGGATTTTCCAGGCAAGAATACTGGAGTGAGTTGCCATTTCCTTCTTCAGGAGATCTTCCCCACCCAGGGATCGAACCCAGGTCTCCTGCATTGTAGAGAGACACTTTCTCATCTGAGCCACCAGGTTGGTAGGTGCCCAATATGCTACTGGAGAAGAATGGAGAAATAACTCCAGAAAGAATTAAGAGAGATAGCCAAAGCAAAAACAAGGCCCAGTTGTTGATGTGACTGCTGATGGAAGTTAAGTTCGATGTTGTAAAGAACAATATTGCATAGGAACCTGGAATGTTAGGTCCATAAATCAAGGTAAGTTGGAATTGGTCAAACAGGAGATGGCAAGAGTGAGCATCAAAGTTTTAGAAATCAGTGAATGAAAATGGACTGGAATGGGCGAATTTAATTCAGATGACCATTATATCTACTACTGTGGGCAAGAATCCCTTAGAAGGAATGGAGTAGCCATCATAGTCAACAAAAGAGTCTGAAATGCAGTACTTGGGTGCAGTCTCAAAAACGAAAGACTGATCTCTGCTCATTTCCAAGGTAAACCATTCAATCGCACGGTAATCCAAGTCTATGCCCCAACCAGTAATGATGAAAAAGCTGAAGTTGAATGGTTCTATAAAGAGCTACAACACCTTCTAGAAATAACACCAAAATAGTTGTCCTTTTCATTATTGGGGAATGGATTGCAAAAGTAGGAATTCAAGAGATACCTGAAGTAACAGGCACATTTTGCCTTGGAGTACAGAATGAAGCAGGGCAAAGGCTAACAGAGTTTTGCCAAGAGAATGCACTGGTCATAGCAAAAACTCTCTTCCAACTACAAAAGAGAAGACTCTGCACAAGGACATCACCAGATGGTCAATACTAAAATCAGATTGATTATATTCTTTGCCGCCAAAGATGGAGAAGCTTTATAGTCAACAAAAACAAGACTGGGAGCTGACTGTTACTTGGATTATGAATGCCTTATTGCAAAATTCAGACTTAAGTTGAAGAAAGTAGGGAAAACCACTAGAATCTTCAGGTATGACCTAAATCAAATCCCTTACAACTATATAGTGGAAGTGAGAAATGATTCAAGGGATTAGATCTGATAGAGTGCCTGAAGAACTTTGGACAGAGGTTCCTGATATAGTACTGGAGGCAGTGATCAAGATCATCTCCAAGAAAAAGAAATGCACAAAGGTAAAATGGTTGTTTGAGGAGGCCTTACAAACAGCTGAGAAGAGAAGAGAAGAGGAGTGAAAGGAAAGGAGAAAAGGAAAGATATACACATTTGAATGCAGATTTCCAAAGAATAGCAGGAAGAGATAAGAAAGTGTTCCTCTGTGATCAATGCAAAGAAATAGAGGAAAACAATAGAATGGGAAAGACTACAGAACTCTTCAAGAATATTAAAGATGCCAAGGGAACATTTCATGCAAAGATGGGCATAATAAATGACAGAAATGTTATGGAACTAAAAGAAGCAAAAGATGTTAAAAAGAGGTGGCAAGAATACACAGAAGATCTCATGACCCAGATAACCACATTGGTGTGATCACTCACCTACAGCCATATATCCTGTAATATGAAGTCAAGTGGGCCTTAGGAAGCATCACTATGAACAAAGCTAGTGGAGATGGTGAAATTCCAGTTAAGCTATTCCAAATCCTAAAAGATAATGCTGTTAAACTGCTGCACTCAATATGCCAGCAAATTTGGAAAACTCAACAGTGGCCACAGGACTGGAAAAGGACAGTTTTCATTCCAATTCCAAAGAAAGGCAATGCCAAAGAATGCTCAAACTATTGAACCATTGCAATCATCTCACACTCTGGCAAAGTAATGCTAAAAAAAATCTCCAAGCCAAGTTTCATCAGTACATGACCGATGAACTTCCAGATGTTCAAGCTGTATTTAAAAAAGGCAGAGGAACCAGAGTTCAAATTGCCAAATTTTTCTTTGGGTCATAGAAAAAAACAAAAGAATTCTGGAAAAGCATTTACTTCTGTTTTATTGATTATGCCAAAGCATTTGATTGTGTAGATCACAGCAAACTGGAAAATTCTGAAAGATATGGGAATACCAGACCGCCTTACCTGCCTCTTGAGAAATCTGGATGCAGGTCAAAAAGCTACAGTTAGAACTGGACATGGAACAATAAACTGGCTCCAAATCAGGAAAGGAGTACATCAAGACTGTATATTGTCACCCTGTTTATTTAACTTATATTCAGTGTACATCATGGTAAATGCCAGTATGGATGAAGCACAAGCTGGAATCAAGATTGCCAGGAATAATATCAATAACCTCTTATATGCAGATGACACCACCTTTATGGCATAAAATGAAGAAGAACTAAAGAGCCTCTTGATGAAAGTGAAAGAGGAGAGTGAAAAAGTTGGCTTAAAACTCAACATTCAAAAAACTAAGATCATGGCATCTGGTCCCATCACCTCATCACAAATAGATGTGGAAACACTGGAAAAAGTGACAGACTTGATTTTGGGGGCTCCAAAATCACTCAGATGTTGACTTCAGCCATGAAATTAAAATACACTTGCTCCTTGGAAGAAAAATTATGACCAACCTAAACAGCATATTAAAAAGCAGAAACATTACTATGCCAACAAAGGTCTATCTAGTCAAAGCTATGGTTTTTCCAGTAGTCATGTATGGATGTGAGAGTTGGGCTATAAAGAAAGCTGTGTGCAAACAAATTAATGCTTTTGAACTGTGGTGTTGAAGAAGACTCTTGAAAGTCCCTGGACTGCAAGGAGATCAAACCATCAGTCTTAAATTAAATCAGTCCTGAATATTCATTAGAAGAACTGTTGTTGAAGCTGAAACCCCAATACTTTGGCCACCTGATGCAATGAACTGACTCATTTGAAAAGACCCTGATGCTGGGAAAGATTGAAGGCAGGAGGAGAAAGGGACGACAGAGGATGAGATGGTTGGATGGCATCATCGACTCGACGTTCATGGGTTCGAGCAAGCTCTGGGAGTGGGTGATGGACAGGGAAGCCTGTTGTGCTGCAGTCCATGGGCTGGCAAAGAGTTGTGCATGACTGAGCTGTGGAACTGAACTGAACTGAATTGATTCCTTTTATTCCACGGCTCACACACACCACATTTCTTCATCTTATAAGCCAGCAGCATAGGATCTTCAGATCTGTTTGATTCTGTGTTTACACTGCTTTCTATCTTACAATAATCCTTGTGACTCCATCTGGACCACCTATTATCATCCAGGATAATTATTTATTTCAAGATTTCTAACTCAATCACATCTTCAAAGTCCCTTTGCCATTTAAGGTAACATAATGACAGCTTCTAGATATTAGTACATTGACATAGAGGGGGCCATTATTTACTCTATCATACAGATAAAGGCATAATAACAAAAATGTTTCCAACTCTACTCTTAGCTTGGTGCAAAAGTAAATGCAGTTTTGCATTATTGAACTTTGCCATTTGATATTGTAATACATTGTAAAATGTGGTTATGTTATACATCATTTTGATAGGCATTTCTCACTTTATGTTACTTTGCTAATGAGTTATTATTTACTGTTTATTTTATGTTTATTTTAGACTTTAGAAATTATATTAGACAAGAAGCAAATTCGAATGATGTTTTTTTTTTTTTTTGAGTACAAAATGGGTCATAAAGCAGCAGCGACAACTCACAACACAAACAGCACATTTGGTCCAGGAATTGCTAACAAATGTATAGTGCAGAGGTAGTTCAAGAAGTTGTGCAAAGGAGATAAGAGCCTTGAAAGGAGGAGTTTAGTGGCTGGCCACCAGAAGTTGAGAATGACCAACTGAGTGCACCATCAAAGCTGATCCTCTTACCAGCTACACGAGAATTTGCTGAAGAACTTAGTGTTGACCATTCTATGGTCATTTGGCATTTGAATCTAATTGGACAGGTGAAAAAGCTTGATAAGTGGGTACCTCATGAGCTGACTGCAAAACAAACACAATCATCATTTTGAACTGTTTTCTTTTATTCTACACAACAACAATGAACCGTTTCTGGATCAGATTGTGCTATGTAATGAGAAGTGGATTTTATATGATAAATGTGACAACAAGCTCAGTGGTTATACAGAGAAGAAGCTCCAAAGCACCTTCCACAGACAAAGCTGAACTGAATAAAAAGTCACAGTAACTGTTTGGTGGTCTACTGATGGTCTGATCCATTACAGCTTTCTGAATCCCAGAGAACCACTATATCTGAGGAGTATACTGAGGATATTAATGAGATGCACCCAAAATGCAATGCCTGCAGCTGGCATTGCTCAACATATTGGGCCAAATTCTTCTCTAAAACAGTGCTCAACCACAGCTTGCACAACCAATACTTCAAAAATTGAATTAATTTTATTCAAAAATTGACTATTAATTTTGCCACATCTACCATATTCACCTGACCTTTGCCAATGGACTACCACTTCTTCAAGCATCTCCACAACTTATTGCAGTGAAAATGCTTCCACAACCAAAATGTTGAGGTTTGACAGAAAACAGCAAAATTCTGTAAAGCAATTATCCTTCAATAAAAAAATAAGCTTTTCTTTTTTTTTTTTTAATTAAAGGGACATAGAAAAAAAAAGAGGCAGAAAATGCTTTCCAAGAATTTGTTGAATCCAGCAGCAAAGACTTACACTACAGGAATAAGCAAACATACTTCTCATTGGCAAAAGTATATTGATAGCTGTTGTTGTTCAGTCACTTAGTCATGTCCAACTCTTTGCAACACCATAGAGTGCAGCACTCCAGCTTTCCCTGTCCTTCACTATCTCCTGGTGTGCACTCAAACTCATATCCATTGAGTCGGTGATGCCATCCAGCCACTTCATCCTCTGCCATCCCCTTCTCCTCTTGTCCTTAATCTTTCCCAGCATCAGGGTCTTTTCCAATGAGTCAGTTATTAACATCAGGTGGCCAAATTATTGGACTTTCAGCTTCAGCATCAGTCCTTCCAATGAATATTCAGGACTGACTGGTTTGATTTCCTTGCTGTCCATTAGACTCTTGAGAGTCTTCTCCAGCAGCACATTTCAAAAATATCAATACTTTGGTGTTGAGTTTTCTTTATGTTCCAACTTTCACATCTATAAATGACTACTGGAAGAAGCATAGCTTGACTACATCATTTTTCCAGTAGTCATGTATGGATGTGAGAGTTGGACTATAAAGAAAGCTGAGTGCTGAAGAATTGATGCTTTTGAACTGTGGTATTGGAGAAGACTCTTAAGAGTCCCTTGGACAGCAAGGAGATCCAACTAGTCCATTCTAAAGGAAATCAGTCTTGAATATTCATTGGAAGGACTGATGCTGAAGCTGAAACTCCAGTACTCTGGCCAGCAGATACAAAGAAGTGACTCATTTGAAAAGACTCTGATGCTGGGATAGATTACAGGTGGGAGGAAAAGGGGATGACAGAGGATGAGATGGTTGGATGGCATCACCGACTCAATGGATATGAGTTTAAGTAAGCTCTGGGAGTTGCTGATGGACAGGGGGGCCTGGTGTGCTGCAGTACATGGGGTTGCAAAGATTTGGATATGACAGAGTGACTGAGCTGAACTGAACTGAGGCCAAACTTTGTTGGAAAGTGATGTCTCTGCTTTTTTATATGCTGTCTAGGTTTGTCATATCTTTCCTTCAAAGGAGCAAGCATCTTTCAGTTTCATGTCTGGAGTCACCATCTGCAGTGATTTGGGAGCCAATGAAAATAAAGTCTCTCACTGTTTCCATTTTTCCCCCATCTCTTTCCATGAAGTGATGTGACTGGAAGCCATGATCTTTGTTTTTTGAATACTGAGTTTTAAGCCAGATTTTTCACTCTCCTCTTTCACCTTCATCAAGAATCTCTTTAACTCCTCTTTGCTTTCTGCCATTAGATTGTTGTCATCTGCATATCTAAAGTTATTAATAATTCTTCTGGGAATATTGATTCCAGCTTGTGCTCCATCCAGCCTGGCATTTTGTTTTGATGTACTGTGCATATAATTTAAATAAGCAGAGTGACAGTATACAGCCTGATGTACCGTACCCCTTTCCCAATTTTGAACCCATCCATTGTTCCATTTCTGGTACTAAATGTTGCTTCTTATCTAGCATGCAGGTCTCTCAGGAGACAGATAAGTTTTTTTTGCATTCTCATAGTTAAGGGTTTTCCAGTTTATTTTGATCCACACAAAGGCTCTAGTGTAGTCAATAAAGCAGAAGTAGATGCTTTTCTGGAACTCTCTTGCTGTTTTCTTTGATCCAGTGGATGTTGGCAATTTGATCTTTGATCCAGTGGATGTTGGGAATTTGATGTCTGGTTCCTCTGCCTTTTCTAAATCCATATTCTTTTACCTCTGGAAATTCTCAGATTTACCCACTGTTGAAGCTTGCATTGTAGGATTTTGAGCATAACCTTGCTAGCCTGTGAAATGTGTGCAATTGTGTGGTAGTTTGAACATTCTTTGGCATTGCCCTTCTTTGAGATCGGAATTAAAACTGACATTTTCCAGTCCTGTGGCCACAGCTGAGTTTTCCAGATTTTCTGGCTTATTGAGTGCAGCACTTAAAAAGCATCATCCTTTAGGATTTAAAATAGTTCAACTGGAATTTGATCATCTCCACTGGCTTGGTTTGTAGTAATGCTTTGGAAGGTCCACTTGATTTCACATAGAGCCAAGGATGTCTGTCTCTAAGTTAGTGATGACACCATAGTGGTTGTTTGGGTCTTAAGGCCTTTTCTGTACAGTTCTGTATATTCTTGTCACCTCTTCTTGATATCTTCTATTTGTGTTAGGTTCCTACTGTTTCTGTCCTGTATGCTGTCCATCTTTACATAAGATGTTCCCTTGGTATTTCCAGTTTTCTTGAAGAGATCTTTACTCTTTCCCACTCTATTGTTTTTCTCCATTGCTTTGCATTGTTCATATAAGAAGGCTGTCTTATCTCTCCTTGTTCTTCTTTGGAACTCTGCTTTCAGATGGATATATACCCTTTCAGATGGATATTAATTGTAATGGCTCCTATTTTGATTATTAAAGATGCGCTTGAGTGTAGTTATAATGATTTAAATTTCACAGTCTGAAACCACAAGTACTTTTGTTCCAGTCTAGATTTACTAGACTTAAATATCTCTTTTGATGGCTTAGTCGCTAAGTTGTGTCTGACTCTTGCAACCCCATGAACTGTAGCCTGCCAGGTTCCTTTGCTCATGGGATTTTCCAGGCAAGAATACTGCAGTGGGTTGCAATTTCCTTCTCTAGGGAATCTTCCCGATCCAGGGATTGAACCCAGGTCTCCTGTACTGCAGGCGGATTCTTTACTGACTGGGCTATCAGGGAATCCCCTATAAACATCTCTAAGAGTCATAACAAAGTACTAGAAAAACCAAATGCTATTTAAATATTAAAAGTAAGCATTACTACTGGTATTTACCCCATGTTTTCCTTTTCATTTCATTTTCTACATTTATTTTTAATTGGAGGATAATTGCTTTACTATGTTGTGTTGGTTTCTGCCATACATCAACACGAATCAGCCACAGGTATGCATCTGTCCCCTCCCTCTTAAACCTTCCTCCCACCTCCCACCCCAGCCCATCCCTCTAGATTGTCACAGAGCCTTAAATTTGAGCTCCCTATGTCATATAGCAAATTCCCACTGGCTATCTATTTTACATATGGAAATGAATATGTGTAATGCTACTCTCTCAATTCGTCTCTCTCTCTCCTGCCCCCACTGTATCTACAAGTATGTTCTCTATGTTTGTGTTTCCATTGTTTCTCTTAAAATAGGTTTATCAGTGCCATCTTTCTAGATTCCATATATATGTGTTAATACATGATATAATTTTTTTATCTTTCTAACTTACTTCACTCTTTATAATAGTTTCTAGGTTCATCCACCTCATTAGAACTGACTCAAATATGCTCCATTTTTTGGTTATATAGTATTCTATTTTGTGTATGTATACACACACACACACACACATATATATATATATATATATATATATATATATCACAACTTATTTATGCATTCATCTGTCAATGGACATCTAGGTTGCTTCCATGTACTAGCTGCTGTAAATATTGCTGCTATGAACATTGGGATGCATGTATCTTTTTCAATTATTGTTTCCTCAGGGCATATGCCTGGTGGTATGATCACTGGGTCATATGGTAATTTTATACCTAGTTTTTTTTTTTTTTTTTTCCTTTCTTTTTAAAGAAATAATATTGTTTTATATAGTGGCTGTAACAATCTATATTCCCACCAACAATCCAAGAGAATTCCCTTTCTCCACACCTTCTCCAGCATTTATTGTTTGTTTTTTATTGACTTTTTGATAATGGCCATTCTGATCTGTTTGAGGTGATACCTCATTGTAGTTTTGATTGCATTTCTGTAATAATGAGTGATATTGAGCATCTTTTCATGTGTTTATTAACCATCTATATGACTTCTTTGGATAAATGTCTGTTTAGGTCTTCTGTCCTTTTTTGATTATTTGTTTTTCTGGTATTGACCTGCACGAGCAGCTTGTATATTTTGGAGATTAATTCTTTGTCAGTAGTTTCAGTTTCTATTATTTTCTCCTATTTAGAAGGTTATCTCTTCCCCTTGCTTATAGTTTCCTTTGCTGTGCAAGAACTTTTAAGTTTAATTAGATCCTACTTCCTTATTTTTGTTTTTATTTTCACTATTCTAGGAGGTGGATCATAGAGGATTTTACTGTGATTTATGTCAAGGAATGTACTACTTATATTTTCCTGTAAGAGTTTATTATTTCTGGCCTTACATTTAAGTCTTTAATCCCATTTGAGTTTATTTTTATGCATATTGTTAGGAAGTGTTCTAGTTTCATTCTTTCACATGTAGCTGTCCAGTTTTTCTAGCACCATTTATTGAAGAGGTTGTCTCTTCTCCATTGTATATTTTTGTCTCCTTTGTCAAAGTGAAGTGTCCATAGGTGCATGGGTTTATCTCTGGGCTTTTTATCTTGTTCCATTGGTCTATATTTCTGGTTTTGTTTGTTTGTTTGTTTTTTGTGCCAGTACGATACTCTCTATTTGACTATAGCTTCGTAGTATAGTCTGGAGTCAAGAAGGTTGTTTTCTCCAGCTTTCCTTTTTTCTTTCTTAAGATTGCTTTGACTGTTTGGGGTCTTTTGTGTTTCCATGCAAATTGCAAAGGTTTTTGTTCTAGTTCTGTGGAAAATGCCTTTGGTAATTTGATAGAGATTCCACTGAATCTGTAGATTGCTTTGGTTAGTATAGTCATTTTTACCATATTGATTCTTCCAATCCAAGCACATGATATATCTCTCCATCAATTTGCATTGTGTATTTTTATTTCATTTTAAAGTAGATTTTTCTTTCACTTATCTAAATTTTATATAAAATAGTTATGCATGCAGGCTTTTCAATAAACACAAAATTAACACAATAATTAGAATTTATAAAACAGTATAAACATGAAATGCACATTTATACTTTGATTGTCTTTATGCATAATAAGCAAAAATATCACCTGAAAACAGTCAGTAATGGTTTAGTATAAAATCTTTGAACATACTATTGCTGCTGCTGCTAAGTCACTTCAGTCATGTCCAACTCTGTGTGACCCCATAGACGGCAGCCCACCAGGCTCCCCTGTCCCTGGGATTCTCCAGGTGAGAACACTGGAGTGGGTTACCATTTCCTTCTCCAAGGCATGAAAGTGAAAAGTGAAAGTGAAGTCGCTCAGTCGGGAAAATCTTTAAATATACTGTTAGCAAAGTTTTAATCGGAGAAGACAATGGCACCCCACTACAGTACTCTTGCCTGGAAAATCCCATGGATGGAGGAGCCTGGTAGGCTGCAGTCCATGGGGTCGCTAAGAGTCGGACATGACTGAGTGACTTCACTTTCACTTTTCACTTTTCATGCATTGGAGAAGGAAATGGCAACCCACTCCAGTGTTCTTGCCTAGAGAATCCCAGGGACGGGGGAGCCTGGTGGGCTGCCATCTATGGGGTCACACAGAGTTGGACATGACTGAAGTGACTTAGCTTAGCTTAGATTAGCTTAAATGTTTAATGTAAAATCTTTAAATATACTGTTAGAATAGTCATTACCATACAGTTATACAATGAGAAATAATTACTTGTTGAAATTCTATTTATAGTATGCCAGCATGGTATATATTTTTGAGTAAACAAAATATAACTATTAAAGATATTAAAAAATAAACTTCAGAAGTAATATAATACATATTCTCCCAAAAAGAAGCAAATTGTTAAATAATAACTTAATGATTGAGAGTATTTGTTTGTACATAAATAATGTTTGATTCCTTTGTCAAAGAGAAGAGTCTTATTCAGGTCATTGATTAGTCTGAATTCTGACATTTAAATTGGTAGTGTAGTAATGTAATAAAGAAATGATATTACAAACACCAATCTTATTTAGAATATGTATACTCAAGTTCTAATTCAAGACAGAGAAGAAAATTTAAATTTATAATCTTTAATCATATATCACATCTTGTACATAGCCATAGCATTCTATTTCCTTCACAGAATATACTTCTTTTTTGAAATATACCAGTATGACAAAATATTCAGTCTAGTTATACAATATGCAGACTTATTTATTGTTATTTTATGACTGTGTTTGTAACTACTCAGCATATTCCTTATATCTGAGTCACATATTCTGTCATGGTAGCAATAAATTGTGAGGTCTCTGAGGACATAAACTTGTAGCTTGCATTACATTTTGACCAAGGCAACACTGAACTCAAAGAATGGAAAAAATAATTTTAAATGACCATATTAACTGATTTCAAGATAAAAATCATTTTTTTTAAAAAAATTCAGGGTTTCTTTTCTATATAATTTTATTTTTGGTTCCTATAATAGATAAAGTGGAGAATGCAAGTGGAGAGCATGTCTTCAGTGGATTAAAAAGTTGTTCAATAATTCCTAAGCCTGAGGAAAAGCATGTGAATGGACTTTATTTTAAAATTATATTATACTAGCAAATCAAACTTCAATAATATTTCTTTAAGAAAACACATTTTTGTGATTTTTTTCTGTTCATAATACTGAACTACATATGCAGTTTCTTTCAAAAAGGACACCATGATCATTTATGCCTACTCAAACCAAACTGATAATAGTGTATTTTGATATATCATTTTCACACTTATTGCTTCAGTCAACATCCTTGTACAGTATTCATGTGAAGAAAAATAAAATAACTTACAAGACATGTTTGAGTTAAGACTGTAGAAGGCTCTGTGTGTCTTTAGTAATAAAAGACTGCTGCTGCTGCTGCTAAGCTGCGTCAGTCATGTCTGACTCTGTGCGACCCCATAGACGGCAGCCCACCAAGCTCCTCTGTCCCTGGGATTCTCCAGGCAAGAACACTGGAGTGGGTTGCCATTTTCTTCTCCAGTGCATCAAAGTGAAAAGTGAAAGTGAAGTCGCTCAATGGTGTCTGACTCTTAGCGACTCCATGGACTGCAGCCTACCAGGCTCCTCCGTCCATGGGATTTTCCAGGCAAGAGTACTGGAGTGGGGTGCCATTGCCTTCTCTGAATAAAAGACTAGGAAATATAAAAATATAATCTAGGTTCTATCAACATCAGGCAAGTTCAGTTCAGTTGCTCAGTCATGTCTGAATCTTTGCAACCAGATTGACTTCAGCAAGCCAAGCCTCCCTTTTCATCACCAACTCCTGGAGCTTACCCAAACTCACGTCCATTCAGTTGGTGATGCCATCCAACTATCTCATCCTCTGTAATCATCTTCTTCTCCCACCTTCAATCTTTCTCAGCATCAGGGTCTTTTCTAATGAGTCAGCTCTTCTCAACAGGTGGCCAAAGTATTGGAGTTTCAACTTCAACATTAGTCCTTCCAATGAACATTCAGGATTGATCTCCCTTAGGATGGACTAGTTGGATCTCCTTGCTGCCCAAGGGACTCTAAAGAGTCTTCTCCAACATCACAGTTTAAAAGCATCAATTCTTTGGCACTCAGCTTTCTTTATAGTCCAACTCTCACATCCATACATGACTACTGGAAAAATTATAGACTTGACTAGACTAACCTTTGTTAGCTAAGGGATGTCTCTGCTATTAAATATGCTGTCTAGGTTGGTTGTAACTTTCCTGCCAAGGAGTAAGCGTATTAATGTCATGACTGCAATCACCATCTGCAGTGATTTTGGAACCCCCAAAAAATAAAGTTTGCCACTGCTTCCACAGTTTCCCCATCTATTTGCCATGAAGAGATGTGACAGGATATCATGGTCTTAGTTTCCTGAATCTTGAGCTTTAAGCAACTTTTTCACTCTACTCTTTCACTTTCATCAAGAGGTTCTTTCATTCTTCTTTGGTTTCTGTCTTAAGGGTGATATCAACTGCATATTGGAGAAGGCAATGGCACCCCACTCCAATACTGTTGCCTGGAAAATCCCATGGATAGGAGAGCCTGGTAGGCTGCAGTCCATAGGGTCGCTAAGAGTCGGACACGACTGAGCGACTTTACTTTCACTTTTCACTTTGATGCATTGGAAAAGGAAATGGCAACCCACTCCAGTGTTCTTGCCTGGAGAATCCCATGGACAGAGAAGCCTGGTAGGCTGCAGTCCATGGGGTTGCACAGAGTCGGACATGACTGAAGCGACTTAGCAGCAGCAGCAGCAACTGCATATCTGAGGTTATTGATATTTCTCCCGGCAATCTTGATTCCAGCTTGTGTTTCTTCCAGCCCAGCATTTCTCATTATGTACTCTGCATATAAGTTAAATAAGCAGGGCGACAATATAGAGACTTGAGGTACTCTTTTTCCTATCTGGAACCAGTGTGTTGTTCCATGTACAATTCTAACTATTGATTCCTGACCTGAATACAGATTTCTCAAGAGTCAAGTCAAGTGGTCTGGTATTCCCATCTCTTTCAGAATTTTCCACAGTTTATTGTGATCCATACAGTCAAAGGCTTTTGCATAGTGAGTAAAGCAGAAATAAGTGTTTTTTCTGGAACTCTCTTGCTTTTTGCATGATCCAGTAGATATTGGCAATTTGCTCTCCGGTTCCTCAGCCTTTTCTAAAACTGGCTTGAACATCTGGAAGTTCACGGTTCATGTACTGTTGAAGCTGGTCTTGGAGAATTTTGAGCATTACTTTACTAACGTGTGCAATGAGTGCAATTGTGTGGTAGTTTGAGCATTCTTTGGCATTGCCTTTCTTTAGGATTGGAATGAAAACTGACATTTTCCAGTCCTGTGGCCACTGCTGAGTTGTTCAAATTTGCTGGCATATTGAGTGCAGCACTTTCATAGCATCATCTTTTAAGATTTGAAATAGCTCAACTGGAATTCTATCACCTCCACTAGCTTCATTTGTAGTGATGTTTCCTAAGGCCCACTTGACTTCACTTTCCAGGATGTCTGGCTCTAGGTGAGTGATCACACCATCGTGATCATCTGGGTCATGAAGATCTTTTTTGTACAGTTCTTCTGTGTATTCTTGCCACCTCTTCTTAATATCTTCTGCTTCTGTTAGGCCCATACCATTTCTGTCGTTTTTTGTGCCCATTTTTGCATGAAATATTCCCTTGGTATCTCCAGTTTTCTTGAAGAGATCTCTAGTCTTTCCCATTCTATTGTTTTTACTTTATTTCTTTGCCTTGATCACTGAGGAAGGCTTTCTTATCTCTCCTTGCTATTCTTTGGAACTCTGCATTCAAATGGGAATATCTTTCCTTTTTCTCTTTGCTTTTTGCTTCTTTTCTTTTCACAGTTATTTGTAAGGCCTACTCAGACAGCCATTTAGCTTTTTTGCATTTCTTTTTCTTAGAGATGGTCTTGATCCCTGTCTCCTGTACAATGTCACTAACTTTCATCCATAGTTCGTCAGGCATTCTATCAGATATATTCCCTTACATCTATTTCTCATTTCTACTGTATAATCATTAGGGATTTGATTTAGCTCATATGAATGGTCTAGTGGTTTTCCATATTTTCTTCAATTTAAGTCTGAATTTGGCAATTAAAGAGTTCATGATCTTAGTCACAGTCAGCTCTCGGTCTTGTTTTTGCTGACTGTATAGAGCTTCTCCATCTCTGGCTGCAAATAATATAATCAGTCTGATTTCAGTGTTAACCATCTGGTGATGTCCATGTGTAGAGTCTTCTCGTATTGTTGGAAGAGGGTGTTTGCTATTACCAGTGCATTCTCTTGACATTACTCTATTAGCCTTTGCCCTGCTTCATTCTGTACTCCAAGGCCAAATTTGCCTATTACTCCAGGTGTTTCTTGACTTCCTACTTTTGCATTCCAATTCCCTATAATGAAAAGGACATCTTTTTTGGGTGTTAGTTCTAAAAGGTCTTATAGGTCTTCACAGAACCATTCAACTTCAGCTTCTTCAGCATTACTCGTCAGGGTATAGACTTGGATTACCTTGTGATTGCATGGTTTACCTTGGAAATGAGCAGAGATCAGTCTGTCATTTTTGAGATTGCACCCAAGTACTGCATTTCAGCTATGATGGCTAACCTATTTCTTCTAAGGGATTCTTGCCCCACTAGTAGATATAGTGGTCATCTGATTTAAATTCACCTATTCCAGTCCATTTTAGTTTGCTGATTCTTAAAATGTTGATGATCACTCTTGCCACCTCCTGTTTGACCACTTCCAATTTGCCTTGATACATGGACCTAACATTCCAGGGTCCTATGTAATATTTCTCATTACAACATCAGGCAAACAAATGGTTAATTTATTCTGTGAATATATATTAAGATTTACTTTTGTTGTTTAAAGGACTGGATGCCTAGGTCATAAGAGAAAAAAAAAATTCAAGATTTTGTTTATAGCAATAGTTTTTTTCAAAGTGAGAAACATGTATTTATAAATGTCTTAAAATTGTATTATATACTACTCTATAAGTTTACAATGTGTATCATGTACATAGGGATGTGTGCTTATATATATAGGGCCGTATACTTTTGATGGAGAAGGAAAAGGCAACCCACTCCAGTGTTCTTGCCTAGAGAATCCCAGGGATGGGGCAGCCTGGTGGGCTGCCGTCTTTGGGGTTCTGCAGAGTCGGACACGACTGAAGCGACTCAGCAGCAGTATACTTTTGAAGTGAGATGTGTATACATGGATCTGTAAGTGT
This sequence comes from Bubalus kerabau, assembly GCF_029407905.1. Taxonomy (NCBI): domain Eukaryota; kingdom Metazoa; phylum Chordata; class Mammalia; order Artiodactyla; family Bovidae; genus Bubalus; species Bubalus kerabau. Next base: position 45,309,754 of record NC_073635.1, on the reverse strand, counting down.
AGGTGTGTGCCATTGTGTGTATGACCATGTGGATGTAAACACTGCAGGTGTTGATATGTATGTATGTGGATATCTAGGGGTGTATGGAAATAGGAGGGAATGTTATGTGGGCACACATTGTATATGTGGGTATGTATAGGAGGAGTATATTTGCCTTTGTGATTCACAACCAAGGGCAATTTTTGTCATCACGGAATGTTTGGCAATATGTAGATTTATTTTTGGTTGTCACAACTGTAGGGGAAATGGGCTACTGATTTCTAGCAGGTAGACGTTAGATAGTTTCCCACTAGATGCTGTTTAAAAAGCTACAATACATATGCAACCAGTTATAATGAAGAATTTTCCAGTACATAGCAAAACGCCAATAATACTGAGTTTGAGAAACACTGGTATGGTGTGGTGTGTGTGGGTGTGTGCGAGGAGATTTTTATATGGATATTATAAAACTTGCACAGTACACAGCAATCAATAACCATTTCTGTGATGTTACATTTCATGTCATAAATAAAACCAGAGGTGATCTCCTCACATTCCTTTGCATTATCGGTATTCAACACACCCAAAAGATTTTTACTATTCTTGTCTGACAAACCATTTACTGAGAAACAATTAACACCTACTCAGTATGAGTATGGGACATCTCTGATAACTCAGTAAAGATCTAGCTGTGATGTAGGAGACCCCAGTTCAATTCCTGGGCTGGGAAGATCCACTGGAGAAGGGATAGGTTAGCCACTCCAGTATTTTGGCCTGGAGAATTTCATGAACTGTAGTCCATGAGGTCGCAAAGAGTTGGACATGACTGAGAAACTTTCACTTTCAGTGTGAGTATGACATAAAACTTTCCCCAAACCATAAACATATGTTAATGAAGATTCCTTTTTACAGGCTCTCAAAAAAACAACTTTTTAAGATACTGAAAGAAACCCATTACCTTTAACAAGAGAATGTGTGTGTGCTCAGTTGCTTAGTCATGTATGACTCTTTGTGACCCTATGGACCCTATGGAGTTTGTAGCCTGCCAGGCTCTTGCATCCATGCACTTTTCCAGGCAAGAATACTAGAGCCATTTTCTACTCCTGGGAATATTCCTGACCCAGGATACAAGAGAATAAGTAATGCTTGTTTAAAATCGAGTCTTTATGGAAGTGGATGATTTATTATTACTTGCTTTATTAATACATAGATAACTGAATACTTTTTATGTTTGGAATATAAGCATATTGGATTTAGCATATTAAATCAAAGTGCAAAATGATCTTTTATTTTTTCCTTTTCTCTTCCACAGTCCTTGAAAAGCTTTCTAGTATTAAAGTCCTGACATTTGCTAATCAAAAACTATGTACTAGGTAGACAATTTAATGCTTTCCTTTCATTATGATTTCTATTTTCTCACTTTTCAACTATTTCAGGTTCATCTTGATAGAAGAAAAGGCTGAAAATTATATCACCAGTTTATTACTGCATTTGTCTGGGGGCACTTTTTAGATTGAAATGACACTAAATCCACTGGGAGGCAGAAACTATGGATGCAACCCACACAGCTGTGATCAAACCTTTGACTCTGTTACTACAGCTGTCAAAATAAACTGATATGAAATATGAAAAAAGAGAGAGTTCTTATTTTTAACTTTAGATACACTCCTATAACTCTCTCAAAATATTTTCTGTTGGTTATAAAAAAGGCCCATACTTTTTCTGTCATAAAGCTATAAAATGCATAATAAATACAGATTGCATATATGTCAAAGGCAAAATTATTTATTAGCACAAAGACATGCATGCTACAATTTCATAGGTAAGGTTATTTCTGTCAGTCTGCATACAATTTATTTTTAAAGCATGTATTTATGGTAGCTGCATGAGGTCAGTTTTCTTCCAAAATGATAATGTAGAATGTCACAGCTGATATTTAGCTATTATTTTTAAACATTATTTTACATATAAAATGCTCTTTTCTCACGGCAAAATAACACTAACAGCATGCCTTTTGGGGATTCAGAGGAAAGATACATCAACTTACATTTTTTGCACTTTCTTTCACATCTATAATGGGATATTATTGGGAGTATAAATAAATATTAGAGTAGTTTTGCATCTATTTCATAAAAAGTTGCTGTTGTCAACATAAGTAGCTGAATTTGTGTAGTTGTCTTTTGGTGTGCATAAGATGCTACAGTTTTCTCCTCCTCTTTAAAAATCTTTACAAATGCTTTAAAAAGATATCTGAGAGAATGGACAATCAGACTAATCTATGCCTGTGGGCTCATCTTTAATACATTATCTGTCTGTCTGGTTTTCGTTTTGATAAGCAAGGCAACCCAGATGATAACAAAGTCATTTATCTCCTGAGGTTACAACCATTGCATTGCTGCCTCCTTGATGAACAAACATATTCACTGCAGAGAAAGACACTCTAAAATTTTACATCAGATTAAATAGGATTACACAAAATAGTTATAAACTATCAATCACAAATCATTGAAAATAAAAATGCTCTGCATTTTTCTATGGAAATTTCTAGAGTTGGAATTGTTTCATGATCATGAAATTTGACATCCAAGTTGATAGTAATCAGCTCCTTAAATTTGGATAGTTTCTGGAATATGCAAATGAATGCTGATGAATATCAGATGGTGTAAAAAAATTGACTTCAGGTATCAATTAACATGTGAACAATTACAAAATATTTTGAATTCCTATCTTATTAATAACTGTTTTTTTCTTGCTTCTGAATTTTATTTTAGTTGGAATATAGCTGATTTACTTTGTTGTATAGCAGAAACAGAAAACTCTAAAGCAATTATACCTCAGTTAAAACAACTGCTTTTTAATCAGTGCTGTAGAGTAGTAAGTATATTAATGGATGATAAAATGCCAGTAATCCATATGCTACAAGAAGGAAACTGACCTTTTCTTTTAATTTTATTGTATCTTTTACATTTCCTAGGTTCTTGAGCCAAATATTATAGTGAGAGGATAAAGAGAGCCCCAAGGTGGCTGCATTAATAAAGAATCCCTTGTGACTCAGCTGGCAAAGAATCTGCCTGCAATGCGTGAGACCTGGGTTTGATCCCTGGGTTGGGAAGATCCCCTGGAGAAGGGAAAGGCTACCCACTCCAGTATTCTGGCCTGGAGAATTCCACGGACTATACAGTCCATGGGGCCCCATAGAGTTGGACACAACTGAGTGACTTTCAGTAACTCACTGCCTGCAATGCAGGGTCGGGAAGGTCTATTGGAGAAGGAAGTGGCAACCCTTTTAAGTATTCTTACCTAGGAAACCCCATTGACAGAGGTGCCTGGTGGGCTACAGTCCATGGGTTGCAAGAGTTGTCCAGAACTTAGCAACTAAATCACTACCACCAATGACTACCTAAAACTGACCAAAGGCAGAGTGACACTGTGCTAGTCAATATAAAAAACTGTGACTCTTACCAATAATCTCTTTAAGAGATTTAATTTTAAAGTGAGACTACAAATATGAAAAGCAAATATTTCCTTCCCTGTTAATAATGTATCTATATTAATATTTGAAGAAAAGCATTACCAAAAGTGTTTTAATCACATTTAGGACATGTTTAAATATTTTAGGAGAACAACATAAAGAAAAGAAAGAGAGTACAAAGTGGAAGGGTCATTTTCATGTATTTGGGATAAGCAAAATGAATTAAAGTGGTCAAAATTTGTTAACAATGATAAATAGTTACTACCATGAAATCACTGATAGTTCAGTTCAGTTCAGTCACTCAGTCGTGTCTGACTCTTTGTGAACCCATGAACCGCAGCACACCAGAACTCCCTGTACATCACCAACTCCCAGAGTCCACCCAAACACATGTCCATCAAGTCTGTGAAGCCATCCAACCATCTCATCTTCTGTCATCCCCTTCTCCTCCTGCCCTCAATCAATCCCAGCATCAGGGGCTTTTCCAGAGTCAGCTCTCCACATCAGGTGGCCAAAGTATTGGAGTTTCATCTTCAACATCAGTACTTCCAATGAATGCCCAGGACTGATCTCCTTTAGGATGGACTGGTTGGATCTCCTGCAGTCCAAGGGACTCTCAAGAGTCTTCTCCAACACTACAGTTCAAAAGCATCAATTCTTCGGCACTCAGCTTTCTTCACAGTCCAACTCTCACATCCATACATGACCACTGGAAAAACCATAGCCTTGACTAGATGGACCATTGTTGGCAAAGTAATGTCTCTGCTTTTCAATATGATATCTAGATTGGTCATAACTTTCCTTCCAAGGAGTAAGTGTCTTTTAATTTCATGGCTGCAATCACCATCTGCCATGATTTTGGAGCCCAGAAAAATACAGTCAGCCACTGTTTCCCCCTCTATTTGCCATGAAGTGAAGGGACCAGATACCATGGTCTTAGTTTTCTGAATGTTGAGCTTTAAGCCATCTTTTTCATTCTCTTCTTTCACTTTCATCAAGAGACTCTTTAGTTCTTCTTCACTTTCTGCCATAAGGGTGGTGTCATCTGCATATCTGAGGTTATTGATATTTCTCCTGGCAATCTTGATTCCAGCTTGTGCTTCCTCCAGCCCAGCATTTCTCATGATGTACTCTGCATATAAGTTAAATAAGCAGGGTGACAATATACAGCCTTGACATACTCTTTTTCCTATTTGTAACCAGTCTAACAGAAGCAGAAGATATTAAAAAGAGGTGGCAAGAATACACAGAAGAACTGTACAAAAAGTACCTTCATGACCCAGATAATCACAATGGTGTGATCACTCACCTAGAGCCAGACATCCTGGAATGTGAAGTCAAGAGGGCCTTAGGAAACATCACTACAAACAAAGCTAGTGGAGGTGATAGAATTCCAGTTGATCTATTTCAAATCCTGAAAGATGATGCTGTGAAAGTGCTGCACTCAATATGCCAGCAAATTTGGAAAACTCAGCAGTGGCCACAGGACTGGAAAAGGTCAGTTTTAATTCCCATCCCAAAGAAAGGCAATGCCAAAGAATGCTCAAACTACAACACAATTGCACTCATCTCACATGCTAGTAAAGTAATGCTCAAAATTCTCCAAGCCAGGCTTCAGCAATACATGAACCTTGAACTTCCAGATGTTCAAGTTGGTTTTAGAAAAGGCAGAGGAACCAGAAATCAAATTGCCAACATCCGCTGGATCATCAAAAGAGCAAGAGAGTTCCAGAAACACAGCTATTTCTGCTTTATGGACTATGCCAAAGCCTTTGACTGTGTGGATCACAATAAACTGTGGAAAATTCTTCAAGAGATGGGAATACCAGACCACCTGACCTGCCTTTTGAGAAATCCGGATGCAGATTAAGAAACAACAGTTGGAACTGGACATAGAACAACATTGATAGTTACTTCAGTTAAAAAAAATCATATGTTAAGCCATTAATTATTGAATAAATGTTTTTTTTTTTCAAATTAAAAAAATCATCTTGGTATAAATAGTTACAACTGTTAATTGAGTTGTGCATTAATTTTATTTCTGAAAACATCTGGAATATGTATTCTCTTAACTGTGTATAACAGATAGGGTAGAAACATTACAAGTACTTTACCTAGAGTGAGCTTGGGCATGTTACTTTGGGTATGTCTCCAATTATTCATCTCTGAAGCATTGTAATAATGACTGGCCTTGATTATTGTAATAACAAAATAAGACAGTTTGTATTAACACATTATGAGACTGAAAAGTGTCAAAATTTTAGCAAACATTTATTAAATGTAGGTATGTACCAAAAACGGTGCAACATACTGGGAGACACACAGTTAAATTACAACAGTTTCTATCATTAAAGTAACCTTTCCTACCAGTGGGAGACATGCAGTTATATCTTTAATTTATGTTAAATTCTAAACAACAAGCAGTTGAATGACTAAACACCTATTTAATCTCCATTGTGTTTGCAAATTACTACAAAAGTGTCCCTTGGTAGCTTAGAAGGTTAGGAATCTGCCTGCAATGAGGGAGACCTGTGTTCTATCCCTGGGTCAGGAAGATCCCCTGCAGAAGGGAATAGCTACTCACTCCAGTATTTTTGCCTGGAGAATTCCATGGGCAGAGAAACCTGGCAGGCTATAGTCCATGGGGTCACAAAGAATCAGACACAACTGATCAAACACACACAAAAGTGTAGTCCTTATTCAAAATAGTTGAGGATCAGAATTTTATATCTTTCACCAATATTTATCATTTCCTCTTATTTTATACTGTCAGCCTAGAGAACTTGCAGTATTGTGTCTAACGAATTCTCATTACCTTTTTTTACCTGAAATGTTTTTATTTCATATTTATTCTTTAAAGATTATTTTTCTGAAAAAAAAAAATCTGGATTAACAAGTTGAAATTTCTTTCAGCACTTAAAGTTGTTTCACTGTTTTATGTCCTCCACATTTCTGAGCAGAAGTCAACAGTATTTAAGTATTTATAATATCATTGTCTTGCATGAAATGAATCTTACTCTGGTTAATTTTTCTTAACTTTTGAGTTTCTGTAGTTTAACCATGACATGCATAAGTGTGGTTTTCTTTGTTTTTATACTGCTTAGGACTCACTGGGCATCAAGAAATTGTAAATTTATGTCTTCAACATATTGCAAAATTCTCTTCTATATTTTAAAAGTTATTTTTCACCAGTATCTCTCCATCAGCTATCTGTCTGTGAGTATATATGGGTAAACTCCAGGAGTTGGTGATGGACAGGGAAGCCTGGCATGCTGCAGTCCATGGGGTCACAAAGAGATGGACATGACTGAGTGACTGAACTGAATTGATATGTGTACATATATCTATAACAGTTTGCATAAGTTACTGAGGTTCTTTATAGTTACCATATTTTTTATGGTACATTTTATGGTACAATTTTAGCTACATTTTTATTGATTCTTTCCTCTGCTATAATCTCCATTCTGCTGTCTAGCCTATTCAGTGAATGATTTTATAACAGAGATTGGAGTTTACCCTCCAGAATTTCCATTTTTCAGTTCCTATTTCTTTGTATTTCTTTATCTTTTCATTTATGTACTATTATATATTTTTTTCCTTTGAGTATATAATAGTAACTGATCTACTAATTCCAATATCTGACTCATCACAAGCTCAGGCTCCATAGATCACTCTTCTTCTTAAGAATTTGTCGCTTGTTTCCTTTCTTTAGATATTGATTAATTTTGTATTATATCATGGATATTGTGAGGGTATATTTGGCAATCCTAATTTCTGCTGATACTCCTTCAAAAAGTCATTCCTTCATCCCTTCTCCTTCCCCTTCCTTCCTTTCTCCCTTCTCTTTCTCTCTATCTCTCTCTTTCTCCCCCTTTCCTGTTCCTTCTCTCTTGTTTCAGATGGCGGTCAGATTGGTAGGACTCAAACAACCAGTAGACTGTTGAGTAGTAGATCAAATCTTAGTTCAGTTCTTTGATTCATAGATGGGTTGCTTGAAGCCAAGCATTCGTTTTTTCAGAGGCCAATCAGGTGTTTTGGATTTGGACAGAATTTGTACATAGACTTTTAGACCCATTTTCTATGGCTATCTCCTTTTCAGAACTCCTTGTTCATCCAATTTGCAGAGTTGTGTTTGATCTGAATTTTTTCCTCTTGTTCTTCAGGACACAAACACTACTATATATATACATATATATATATATATATATATATATACACATATACATATACATATACATATATATGTATATATATATTTTTTTTTAATAAAAAATTTAACTATGTGGTATGATACAGATTGTAGACTGTGTCCAGTGTTTGGGCTAGATGCTACAAAGATAGGAAATTCACTCAGTACTTTTACCTTATTAAATGGTAAATATCTCTAGATTGTGTCTACATTCAGTTGCTCCCTAGTGATATCAAGTAGTTTTTGTTTTTACTCATACCTGACCTGCCTCTTGAGAAACCTGTATGTAGGTCAGGAAGCAACAGTTAGAACTGGACATGGAACAGACTGGTTCTAAATAGGAAAAGGAGTATGTCAAGGCTATATATTGTCACCCTGTTTATTTAACTTATATGCAGAGTACATCATGAGAAATGCTGGGCTGGAGGAAGCACAAGCTGGAATCAAGATTGCCAGGAGAAATATCAATAACCTCAGATATGCAGATGACACCACTCTTATGGCAGAAAGTGAAAAGGAACTAAAAAGCCTCTTGATGAAGGTGAAAGAGGAGAGTGAAAAAGTTGGCTTAAAGCTCAACATTCAGAAAACTAAGATCATGGCATCTGGCCCCATCATGTCATGGGAAATAGATGGGGAAACAGTGGAAACAGTGGCTGACTTTATTTTTGGGGGGCTCCAAAATCACTGCAGATGGTGATTGCAGCCATGAAGTTTAAAAAATGCTTACTCCTTGGAAGGAAAGTTATTACCAACTTAAATAGCTTATTCAAAAGCAGAGACATTACTTTGCTAACAAAGGTCCATTAGTCAAGGCTATGGTTTTTCCAGTGGTCATGTATGGATGTGAGAGTTGGACTGTGAAGAAAGCTGAGCACCGAAGAATTGATGCTTTTGAACTGTGGTGTTGGAGAAGATTCTTGAGAGTCTCTGACTGCAAGGAGATCCAACCAGTCCGTTCTAAAGGAGATCAGTCCTGGGTGTTCATTGGAAGAACTGATGCTAAAGCTGAAACTCCAATACTTTGGCCACCTCATGCAAAGAGTTGACTCATTGGAAAGGACCCTGATGCTGGGAGGGATTGGGGGCAGGAGGAGAAGGGAACAACAGAGGATGAGATGGCTAGATGGTATCACCGACTCGATGGACATGAGTTTGAGTAAACTCTGGGAGTTGGTGATGGACAGGGAGGCCAGGAGTGCTGCAATTTATGGGTTTGCAAAGAGTCAGACATGACTGAGTAACTGAACTGAACTGATAGTTCTTGGCAAAATGGTTTGCCACATAGTATCTTACTAAAGCAAAATGCAATTGGAAGTTACTCAGCATTAAAATTATAAATATTACTTTTTCTTTCTGAAAAGGAGAAAATAACTAATGTGTCACCCTGAAAACATAAAACTGATTTTTATTTATTTAGTTCTCAAAGGATTCTGCCTCTCTTTCTCAAGCTAAATTGGAAAATAAGATGTATTAAAAGAGCAATTTTTTACTCAAATATTTCCAGATATTTACTTAAAGAAATAACACCACAAAAGGGCTCTCTTATCATCCAGGGAAAACATAGTGAGTCATACCTGTCTTACAGTGAAATATGGATTTAAGTGAAGAGGATCCTAGAAGTTTACACACATCTCTTTAAACCTTAAACTAGCTAGAGGTTTCTTACTGCTTTTGTTAATTGTTCCTGCCTGAAGTAACACTGCAATCCAGATCTTTATTTGGCATTTCTGAATGGAGTTCTTCACAGCCAAAATTGATACCAAAGTCATATACAACAGTAGGAATGTACTGGATGTTAAACTAATAAATTACTTCAGGAACTCTTGATGAGAATCTATTTCCTGTGAATTGCATGCTTTGATAGGGGTAAACTAACCCTTGGAAATTTTCTAAGTTTTATTTTTAAAATAAAGTTTGTGTTGAAGTCAAAAGTACATAAGGAAAGAACAAATCATGAAAATAGAAATATACAAGTGGTCTTCAAGCAAACATACATGTGCAAGTTCACCATGATCCAGGCAAGTAGCATGGGAATTCCAGAAGCTTCCTCATACAAACTCAGTAAATGGTTCCACAATCTTCCCCACTTATGACCTGTTTCCTGATTTCCAGTAGATTAGCTTTTCTTATTTGGAGACATTTGGAAAATTACTTAGAAAGTGAAAGTCTCCCAGTCATGTCCGTCTCTGCAACTCCATGGACTATACAGTCCATGACATTCTCCAGGCCAGAATACTAGAGTGGGTTGCCATGCCCTCCTCCAGGAGATCTTCCCAACACAGGAATGAAACTCAGGTCTTCCACATTGCAGGGAGATTATTTATCAGCTGAGCCACAAGACAAGCCTGAGAATACTGGAGTGGGTAGCCTATCTCTTCTGCAGTGGATCTTCCCAAGCCATGAATCAAATCAGTGTTTGAACAGTGTTCAAATTATTTATTCACTCTACTGTTGATGAATATTTGTCAGGCTTCAATGTAGTGACTTTTAAGTATAGCATAGTTATGAATATCTTTTATTGGTGCTAAGATTTACCAGATTTTCCTTAAAGATGGAGGATCACAGATTGTGGATATCTTAAGGTTTACTCAACGGTGACAATTTTTAATAGTTTTTCTTTTTCTTTTTTTCTTATTTACCATCTCATAAGCAGTGTGCAAGAAATTCAGTTTCTCAAAATCTTTGATAATATTTGATAGTTTTAAAACTATAGTCTTTTTTTTTTTTTTTTTTGCTGTGTAGTTAGCAAACTTACTGAGGTCTTCATCTGTATTTCTATTATGACAAGCAAGTATAAATAAATTTTTGATGTATTTGTTGACCATGTGAATAGCCTCTCTTGTGAAGTGCCTTGTTAAGTTATTTGCTTATTTTTTTTAGTGCTGTCTGTCTTTTCTTGCACCTATCTCTGGATTCAAATATATTACAAACATATTGCCAACATAACACCAGTATATTACAAATATCTCTGCCACTCTTTGGATTTACTGTTTTACTCTAGGAGTGCCTTTTGATAAATTCTCAGTTTTATTTGTCTAGCTTCTCAACCACTTCTGCAATAATGAGTGCTTTTTGTAATCTCTTAAGGAAATCATGATGCACACACATATGTTATAATCTAGAATTTTTATTGTTTTGTATTTAATTTGGGGGATTCTAAAAATTGGACTGACTTACTTTAAAAGAAGAGTGAGATTATTATAAAATATTCTACTTCAGTGGCTTGAGGTCATTTAGGATTTTAAGTATAGATTAGATGATTATTTTAAAAGAATTTCTTTTGATTCCTAGAGTTAATTTTTTACATTGATATTATTTATCAATCTTTTAAATGTGCTATACTTCAATGTTTAATTGAGAGAAATATCATATGAGGAAATTTTAGTTCTGTCAGATTTACTTTATAAACTTAAGATAGTATTTATTAGGCCCATTATTTTTGGGAGATTGATGAAAATGTTCTAAAGTTAGATTTGTGGAAGGCTGGTCAGGAAGATCCCTTGGAGTAGGCATGGCAACCCACTCAAGTATTCTTGCCTGGAGAATTCCATGGATAGGGCAGCCTAGCAGGCTACAGTCAATGGGGTCACACAGAGTCGAACATGACTGAAACAACTTTCCATGCACACATGCACGATTCTGTACATCCAAGGAAAGATAAACCAGAGATCATATTGCCAATGTCCGCTGGATCATCAAAAAAGCAAGAGAGTTCCAGAAAAACATCTATTTCTGCTTTATTGACTATGCCAAAGCCTTTGCCTGTGGGAATCACAATAAACTGTGGAAAATTCTTACTGAGATGGGCATATCAGGCCACCTGACCTGCCTCCTGAGAAATCTGTATGCAGGTCAGGAAGCAACAGTTAGAACTGGACATGAACAGCAGGCTGGTTCCAAATAGGAAAAGGAGTACGTCAAGGCTGTATATTGTCACCCTGTTTATTTAACTTATGTGCAGAGTACATCATGAGAAACGCTGGGTTGGAGGAAACACAAGCTGGAATCAAGATTGCCAGCAGAAATATCAATAACCTCAGATATGCAGATGACACCACCCTTATGGCAGAAAGTGAAGAAGAACTAAAGATCCTCTTGATGAAAGTGAAAGAGGAGACTAAAAGCTTGGTTTAAAGATCAACATTCAGAAAACAAAGATCATGGCATTCAGTCCCTTCACTTCATGGTAAATAGATGGAGAAACAGTAGCAGAATTTATTTTATTGGCCTCCAAAATCACTGCAGATGGTGACTTCAGCCATGAAATAAAAAGATGCTTGCTCCTTGGAAGAAAAGTTATGACCAATCTAGACAGCATATTAAAAAACAGAGACATTACTTTTCCAACAAAAGTCCATCTACTGAAGGCTATGGTTTTTCCAGTAGTCATGTATGGATGTGAGAGTTGGACTATTAAGAAAACTGAGCACTGAAGAATTGATGCTTTTGAACTGTGGTGTTGGAGAAGACTCTTGAGAGTCCCTTGGACTGGAAATCAGTCCTGAATGTTCATTGGAAGTACTGATGTTGAAGCTGAAACTCCAATACTTTGGTCACCTGATGTGAAGAGCTGACTCATTTGAAAAGACCCTGATGGTAGGAAAGATTGAAGGCAGGAGAAGGGATGACAGAGGATGAGATGGCTGGATGGCATCACTGACTCAATGGACATGAGTTTGAGTAAACTCCAAGAGTCAGTGATGGACAGGGAGGCCTGGCGGGTGCAGTCCTTGGGGTCGCAAAGATTCGGACACGACTGACAGACTGAACTGAACTGAATTGATACATTTTAAAGAGTTGAATTTTATAGTATTCAAATTTGTATGTATAAATCTATTAATTTTTAAGTGTAAATATGTTCCAAGATTAATATATTTTAAAAGAAACACAACCAATCTTTTTTACAAGTATAGATAATTCACCTTTGTTACCTGTGGTAATTATCCCCAAATTATATTTTGACTGAGCTTACAAATGCTAGCTCAGATTTATACTTATTAATATTACAAATATATCATTTAATATATTTTGACATTTTTTGAAGTGCTTCTTGTAACCTAAAAATGTTATTTTTTTATCTGTGTATTGGACATGCTTTATTAAGAATCAGTTAAGCAAGTTATATTATATTTTTTAATAGCAGTGTTTCTTTGCTTCCTCCCACCCCATTCACTAAATTCTGTTGGTTGGATCTAATTTTCTTCTCCAGGTTTAGTTTTTATTTTAGTTTTAAATTTCTTACTTTGTCCATACTCATATTAGAGCTTATTATTTTGTGTCAGTATTTAATGGTACCTCAACATTGTACTGTTTAAAAGACTAAAGTTTAGATAATTTGAGTAAATTGTTCAGAAATACAAAAGAAAAATTCTAAAATAAGGAGTAGAAATCTGTCCAACACCATCTCTATTACATATTTTTATTCCAATTGACATAAAAGTAGATGCTTTGAGGCAATATAGCACAATTTAAAACAAATTAATGTTGGCTTAGGTAACACAACAGAAAATGTTGAAGGTGATAATTGGACAAAACTATATGAAAGTAGATTAATAATCATTTGGCATTTTGTCAAGACATTTTAAGATTTATAGTCCCATGTAATTCCAGGAAAAACCTTAAAAGTAATCACCTCCATTCTTAGAGATATAAAATCAATGTTTAGAATAGGTACATAAATTGTTATTAAAATGGCAATAAGTGAGAATTTGAAACTCATAATTTTTGACTGAATTTTTTGCTTCTTTTGAGCTTAATAATGTTTCTCATTATAGACATATAGGATTTTATCTAATTTCTTCTCCCTTTTATTCTTGTTTTCTCAAAACAATCTTCTAAATTGTGTTCGTATCTCTTTAGCTTAAACTACGAATTTCCATCATTCACCTGCTCATACTAAAAGACTAGCAGACTTCAAGCTGTCCTCTTCTTGACTGATCCTTCCCAGGAAATAGTATCTCAAGAGACAACAGATCATTCTTGTATGAAAAATGAAGCGAATGTGTCATATGGGAGTGGACTGTCAAGCAGAACAGATGCAGAGAAATCCCTTCTCTCTGTTCCCTATCAGTTATTTTTTACTTCCTACATGGCAAGCTTTGTTTTAAGGTCTTAGGCAAGCATATTAAAAATATATAATAATTTTAAAAACAATTATTTTGTTAACAGTAAAAATTAAATGTCTTTCATGTACAACTTTTCTAAGTCTTTGTTACAGCAAAATTTAGATGCACAGTCAAATGTTTATTTACTGATCCCAGTTAGATATTTTGTTATTTTTGATGCAATCTGCTTCAAGCAATAAACACATTATTCTAGATCAATACTAGAGGAAAGGGACTCTATAATCATGGAAATATCTAAGTAAATGACAAAGTCTCTCCCTGGTAAAACTTTAATCAAGCTCCTCTGAATCATCTTCCCAACATGCCTAGGTTTTTCAATTTCTGTGTCAGTCTTGGTTTTGCCTAGTTTTAGCAAAAATTCCTGTAAGTTGGTTTAGCTTAGAATTTCCCACCTTCCGTATCTCATCATCCTTAATATATGGCCAAATTCTCATCACCAACACTCCCACAGAAGATATCTGACCAGCTTGGCCTATTATTAGCAAGAAACTTTTAGGTCAGTTTAGCAAAGAGTCATTCTACCAATTCTTTACCAAAACTAGCAAGTGATTTTCCTTTTATCAATCTCTACATGATTTTCTTTGACCATAAATCCCCACTTTCCTGTTATTTGAAATTGAGTCCCGTTTAAACTCTTTAACTATTGTCTAGCTCTAGTTTTCCTTAACAGAGCTCAGCCACAATCAGAGTTTTGAAGAGTGAGGAAAGATTTTGAAAAGGCACACTTTCAGCCTTGATAGTTTTATCATGCATAAAAGCAACCTCAAGATTTCAAGGCATTCAAACAACAAATAGCTATTTCTTGTGCAGGCAATGTGAGATTTGTGGGCAACAGTAGATCTGCTGGGCTCAACTGGGCTTGACTTGGCCTCAGACATCTCCCTATGTCTATGTCCAAGCCCAGGATGCAGTAATAAATGTAGAAATGAAAATAAAATAAGTTGTGATTCTGCTTAGTTAATCCTTATACAACTCATGATTATGTATGTATTAGTTGCTCAATCATGCGCCATTCTTTGTGACCCCATGGACTGCAACCTGCCAGACTCCTCTGTCCATGGAATTCTTCAGGCAGGAATACTGGAGTGGGTTGCCATTTCCGACTCCAGGGAATCTTCTTGACCCAGGAATCGTACCCACTTCTGCATTGTAGGCAGATTGTTTACCATCTGAGCCACCAATTGACTTCTAGTAAAAGACAAGCCATGGAGCTTAAATAATGTCTTAGTAAGTAGTGAGAAAGTTTCTTCCTTCAGGAGTAAGTTTACATTTCTAGGAAGAGGGGGATTAAATCTCAGAAGCCTGGGGCCAGTGGTTTATATTCCAAAGGATTATAAATGACTGGAGATCTGGCGGTTTTCTTCCTTGTCAGAGAGGGAGAGAGGACAGCTGTCCCATTACCATGTAAACTACCAGATTCATGATTTCAAGGTTCCATTCCTGTGGTGCAAGAAACCCATCTGTATGCGCTAGCCTAACCATCTGGCATTCATTACACTGCCCCAGAGAGAAGAGGAACTGGGAAGTGATGAATTACTGCAATTATTGTTGTAAGTACAAATCATCTGTCTTTGATCCAGAAACTTTATGTTTCTGAATATTATTTATATAGATATTTCATAATAGTATTTATATAAAAAGAGGCATTGAGAACTTAAACTGGTAGTCACTGCTCTTACAGTGAAGAGAAGTAGAGAGTGGTCAAAAAATATAAACAAAGTTTCCAGTTTCCACTTAAAACTCCCACATTCATATATGCTTATATTTTATTGGCCTAATCAGATCATATGACCCAGCACAGAATCCATGAGATGAGATAAGTATGGCAAAAATAGGAAGGAAACAAAAATTGTGAGTGAATATTACAACCCACCACCGTCCATAGGACTTAAATATTTCTATCCTTCCTGCACAGTAAGTGTACTTATCCCTTTTCAAAACATCTAAGTTCTTATCCAATCACTGTGTCAAGCTTAAAATCAAGGTTAAAGTCGAGTCTGGATCTAATCCATTTCTGGAACTGATGTCTCATGATTCAGAAAACCAAGAACTAAGACAAAAACAGGTCATCTGCTTCACACACATGCACAACACACCCCACGGTGGAAAAGAGGGCTAAAATGACTACAGTAGATTACAGGCAACAAATGGGAAGCACACAGGCCATCTCTGGTTCCTGAGAATTTTGAAATTCAGCCAGAAGGACAGATGTTGCAAGGTCATTCTATTCTTCAGTTAAGACACAGTATTTGATTGTGCCTTGGCTCTACCCTCTGGGGTTAGATACTCTCTTTTATTCTTCATTGGATTTGGTTCCTCACATAAAGTCCTCCTGTTTCATTATCCTCCCTGACCAGAATTGAAAAGGGAGCTGGGGAATATACCTTTCTTGGCAGCCATTCTGCTTTTCCTGCTTGCTTCCTGCCAGAAATATTTGCACTCTCTAAGTCATTTTACATCTCTTTGAGTCAAGGTCTCTTTTAACCCAAACTGAAGGCATTTTTCATAATAGAGCCTTTGAAAATGCATTGGTGCTTGTTTCATTTCACTCAGCATCATCTGTACATAGCCACACCTTTCTCTCATTATGTCAGCTTAATTACTGATATTTTTAACTTATCAGGCTTTCCTGGGATGACACTTTATGGTTCCTTTACTTGACCCATTTTTATTTAACTGAAAAGATGTAATGCTGCTGCTGCTGCTAAGTTGCTTCAGTCGTGTCTGACTCTATGCGACCCCATAGACGGCCTCCTACCAGGCTCCTCTGTCCCTGGGATTCTCCAGGCAAGAACACTGGAGTGGGTTGCCATTTCCTTCTCCAATGCATGAAAGTGAAAAGTGAAAACGAAGTCACTCAGTCGTGTCTGACTCTTAGCGACCCCATGGACTGCAGCCCACCAGGCTCCTCCATCCATGGGATTTTCCAGGCAAGAGTACTGGAGTGGGGTGCCATTGCCTTCTCCAGAAAAGATGTACTAAGGTCACTTTATTCAAGTCAAAGCTCTTTTTAGAGAGACCTATTAGTCATGTTCCTGATTTGGCCTTAGTTCTTGTTGTGTCCTAATTTAGAATTCTGGGGAAATAAATGTTTAGGATATTGTAATAGCCATTGTATTTACACAGGAGTATACCTGAAAAGTATGTACATTGTTGATAGATATTTATGATTGTCTACAAAGATAAATTATTTTGTTTTTCCAGGAGTTCTTTATTCCAAATTTGTTAGGAAAACACTTTCATAATGGTTTTGCATTTAATTTTAATCTGAATAATTTTTAACAAATATAAATACTCCTATTGTCCTCCTTTTTAGTATAGTGATGAAACAAATCTCAGTGTTAATTAATAACCCTTTTAGGAAACCAAAATATAAATTCAACATAAAAGATCTTAACAATTTTATTATTAAGAATTTGGTAAATACAGAATCAAGTACAGGTGTTAGAGAAAATAAGATATAACTTGAAAGTGAAAGTGAAAGCACTCAGTTGTGTCTGACTCTTTGCAACCCCATGGACTGTACAGTCCATGGAATTCTCCAGGCCAGAATACTAGAGTGGGTAGCTTTTCCCTTCTCCAGAGGATCTTCCCAACCTAGGAATCGAACCTAAGTCTCCCACATTGCAGGTGAATTCTTTACCAGCTGAGCCACAAGGGAAGCCCATATGTATATAATTTAGAAGTTATAACATCTATAAGAAATATAACTAAGAAGTATATAAAATCATAAATAATTACAAGTAAGGATAAAAAATATAGAAACAATAATTATTATGAATTTAACCCATATAATAAAAGTTAATTTTTAATATTTTGAAAGTATATTAAAAAGCATGGAGAATTAATAATAATTTGATGACAAAATAAGGCTCTAATCTGAGCATAAAATAATTCAGTAATTTTACAGCAAAAATGACCACAGATTCTGATCTTACATTATTCATATAACAATTTTCTGTAAAAAATTCCTAATTATTACTTTAAATGTATGTTTAGGCAGGCTCAAATATATATCAATTGTAATAATGTAAAGTTTTAAAATATAATACCTACTATATTAAATAAAATCAGTTATTTATATTAAAATTTCCATCTGAATAAATCATAAGAACAATTTTAATAAAAAGATAGTGAACACTACTTTTTGTACTTCTAAATTCATATTTTTCTGAAATGCTTGTACCTAGTATAATTAGCAACTTATATTAATTATTACATTTAACCAAAGTAATCAATGTTTCTTTTCTCCAGACACAAGAGATGACTAAAGGACAGAAAATTTAGAATAGCTATTTTATTCTACATGGATACTTACTTATTATTAAAATTTGGTGCTCAAAAATAAGCAATTTTAGCCAGACAAGCAGTGGTTTCTACTATAACAAACTCCTCTTGGCATACCTACATTGTTGCTATTGTTTAGTCACTAAGTTGTGTCTGACCCTTTTGTGACCCCATGAACTATCAGAGAAGCCCATACCTACATGCTAAGTCACTTCAGTCGTGTCCGACTCTGTGAGACCCCATAGACAGCAGCCCACCAGACTCCCGCATCCCTGGGATTCTCCAGGCAAGAACACTGGAGTGGGTTGCCATTTCCTTCTCCAATGCATGAAAGTGAAAAGTGAAAGGGAAGTTGCTCAGTCGTGTCTGACTCTTCCCGACCCCATGGACTGCAACGCACCAGGCTCCTCTGCCCATTGGATTTTCCAGGCAAGAGTACTGGAGTGGGTTGCCAGTGCCTTCTCTGAGTTTATGAGTAGGTTAAACCAAACAGACAAACCAACCAACTATGTTTTCATTGTGTGTGATTTACTATCTAGGGCCCTGGATTCAATATTCATATTTGTTGTTGTTCACTTACTGAGTCATGTCTAACTCTTTGTGACCCCATGGACAGCAGCACACCAGGCTACCCTGTCCTTCACCATCTCCTGGAACTTGCTCAAACTCAGCTCCAACCAACCATTTCAGCCTCTGTCATCTCCTTCTCCTTCTGCCTTCAATCTTTCCTGGCATTAGGGTCTTTTCCAATGAGTTGGCTCTTTGAATCAGGCGGATTAGGTATTGAAGCTTCAGCTTCAACATCAGTCTTTCCAGTGAATAGTCATGGATGATTTCCTTTAGGATTGACAGGTTTGACCTCCTTGCTGTCCAAGGGAATCTCAGAGTTTTCTCCAACATTATAGTCCAAAAGCATCAGTTATTTGGCTCTTAACCTCCTTTATGGTCCAACTCTCACATCCATACACAAATACTGGAAAAACCAGAGCTTTTACTATACAGACCTTTGTCCACAGAGTGATGTCTCTGCTTTTTAATATGCTGTGTAGTTTTGTCATAACCTTCTTTCCATGGAGCAAGTATCTTAATTTCATGGTTGCAGTCACTGTTCACAGTGAGTTTTGAGTCAAAGAAAATAAAGTCTGTCATTATTTCCATTGTGTCCCCATCTATTTGCCATGAAGTGATGCGACTGGATGCTATGATCTTGATTTCGTGAGTGTTAAGCTTTAAGCCAGTTTTTTAACTCTCCTCTTTCACCTTCATTAAGAAACTCTTTAGTTCCTCTTTACTTTCTGTTATTACAATGATATTATCTGCATATCTGAGGTTGTTTATAGTTCTCCCAACAATCTTCATTCCAGCTTGTGAATCATCCAGCCTGGCATGATGCATTCTGAATATAAGTTAAATACACAGAGTGACAATATACAGCCTTAATGTTACTCCTTTTTCAGTTTTGAACCAGTAAGTTGTTCCATGTCTGGTTCTAACTGTTGCTTCTTTACTCACATACAGGTTTCTCAGGAGGCAGGTGAGGTGGTTTGGTATTCCCATCTCTTTAAGAATTTTTCACAGCTTGTTGTGAAAGGTTTAGCGTAGCCAATAAAGCAGAAATAGATGTTCTTTTGTAATTCTTTTGCTTTTCCTATGATCCAACAGAAGTTAGCAATTTGATCTTTTGTTCCTCTGCATTTTCTAAATCCAGCTTTTACATCTGAAAATTCTCAGTTCATGTGCTATTAAGATTAGCTTTTAGGATTTTGAGTATTATCCTGCTAGCATGTGAAATGAGTGCCATTTTGTGGTAGTTTGAACTTTCTTTGGCATTGCCTTTCTTTGAGATTGGAATGAAAACTGACATTTTCCAGCCCTGTGGCCACTGCTGTGTTTTCCAAATTTGCTGGCATATTGAGTGAAGCACTTTAACAGCATCATCTTTTAGGATTTGAAATAGCTCAGCTGGAATTCCATCTCTTCCACTAGCTTTGTTTGTAGTAATGCTTCCTAAGGCCTACCTGACTTCAGACTCCAGAATGGCTAGTTCTAGGTAAGTGACCACATGATGTTGGTTATCTGGGTCATTAAGACCTTTTTTGTACAGTTCTTCTTTGTGTTCTTGCCATCTCTTTTAAATCTCTTCTGCTTCTCTTGGGTACTTCATTTTCTGCCCTTTATTGTTTCCATTTTTGCATAAAATGTTCCCTTGGTATCTCTAATTTTTTTGATGAGATGTTTTATCTTTCCCGTTCTATCGTTTTCCTTTATTTATTTGCATTATTCTCTTAAGAACATTTATCTCTCCTTGTTATTCTTTGGAACTCTGCATTCAGTTGGTTATATCGTTCCCTGTCTCCTTTACTTTTTTTTTTCTCTCTCTTCTTTTCTCAATGCTCATTACAAAAACTAGTTAAGTATTTACTTGTTTCTGGTAACTCTGCCTGTTCCAGGTGGCCAATGTGTCATGTTCAGAGTCTTAAATGCTACTGTGTGGCCATTGCTGTCTCTGAAGAACAGTATACTAACACATATATATGGAATTTAGAAAGATGGTAACAATAACCCTGTGTACGAGACAGCAAAAGAGACACTGATGTATAGAACAGTCTTATGGACTCTGTGGGAGAGGGAGAGGGTGGGAAGATTTGGGAGAATGGCATTGAAACATGTAAAATATCATGTATGAAACGAGTTGCCAGTCCAGGTTCGATGCACGATACTGGATGCTTGGGGCTAGTGCCCTGGGACGACCCAGAGGGATGGTATGGGGAGGGAGGAGGGAGGAGGGTTCAGGATGGGGAACACATGTATACCTGTGGTGGATTCATTTTGATATTTGGCAAAACTAATACAATTATGTAAAGTTTAAAAATAAAATAAAATTTAAAAAAAAAGGAAAAGGAAAAGTTGATCCTGGTCCAGCTCCAGACAACCTTCTCTGAACAAACTAATCAGCAACTTTTGACAATGATGAAAATCAGGATGTCGTGAACTGTTGGTGTGCTTAATTTCATCAGCCCTTGACCTAAATGTGAGGTGGAGGTAGGAAAAAGAGAGTGGCAGGGATTGAGAAAGATAAATACAGTCCATGATGTCTACAATCTGGCCTGACAACTTCTGTTGATCAGATGAAGTAGGGAAAGGACTAAGATAAAGTGAAAATAATAATAGTAATAATAAACAAGCAAAATGAGGTTACTGTACCAATCACAAAACATTAATAGTTCCAAATCTCAGTTTATATGAGCAAATGTTTATCAATTAAAGCTTTGTGTGTGTTCTAAGTCACTCAGTCCTATCTGACCCTTTGTGACCTCGGACTATATAGACCACCAGTTTCCTGGGTCCAAGAGATTCTCCAGGCAAGAATACCAGAGAAGTATGTTGCCATGCTCTTCTCCAGGGGATCTTCCCAACCCAAGGATCAAACCCACATCTCAAGTCTCCTACATTTACAGTTTCTTTACTGTTAGCACTACCTGGGAAACCCTAATTAAAGCTTTGTTCTTAGTTGCTCAGTCATGTCCAGCTCTTTGCGACCCTCTGGACTGTAGCCCGCCAAGATCCTCTGTCTATGGGCATTCTCCAAGCAAGAATACTAGAGTGTGTTGCCATGTCCTCATCCAGGGGATCTTCCCAACCCAGGGATCGAACCTAGGTCTCCCTCAATGCAGGAAAAATCTTTACCATCTGAGCCACCAGGGATGCCCAATTAAAGCTTTAATCTGCATCTATTCTTCAAACCTTGTAGATAGATTAATGAAGATGCTCAGTCAGAGAATTACCCTTCTTGACAGCAACAGCTCAAAAGCAAAACTCCATTTTCTTGGATCCTTTCTGACTCACCTAACAAATACCCAAATCCTGTAATATTATTACATATTTTCTAGTTCCTCCTTACAGAGACATCCAATATTTTTCTCTCAGTATGTTTGTTATTGCAGCATGCTATAAAACTAGCTTAGTTCAGTCACAGAAACCATGATAGTTGAAAATAATCTTGTTTGAAAAGTATCTGTTGGGGAAAAATAGGCAAAGTTTAAGTTTCTTGGAGTTTCTGCCTTCTCTCTTTAGAATCAAAATTTTCTTGAAAATGAACTAAACTAAAAGTGAAGCAATAAATGTACAAAATAGACAAATAAAGGAATAAATCTATAAAAATAGTTTGTGATTATTTAGCAGTAAGACAATCAATATCCATTAAGAGTAAGGCTACTGGGTAGTACAAGCCCTTAAGAATCAAACCACTGTTTCTAACAGCAAAGTATGGTGAATAAAGAAATTTCTATAAATTATTTAAACTCTAATCATAAAATTAATTGTGCCCAATTTTACTGCTTGAAAAATTTTAACTGTGATATTGGCAAAATACAGTCACAGTCTACAGCTAACACTCTGTTATATTCATCGCATACTCTTATCTGTTCAAAAGGAAGACATTTACTACATGAAGCTATTATATATGAGGCTACCATACAAGAATTGTAGGGACAGTGTTTGATTTCACTATCAACTAGTTGCTCTGCCTATCTTGTTTGAAAGGTATCTTAAGTGTCTGGGAAATATGGCTCCTAAACTTGGTCCTTTAATATAGGCCTAATGAGGATAGGAACAGACAAGTTTTGCCCATATTTGTTCCTTTGAATACTGTAAGGGTTATTGAAAGCAAAATAATGCCTTTATAACTAAAAGGGTTATAGTACCTGGCATTAGGATATATGTGAATCCATGACATATACTTTAGAAATATGCCCTTTTAACCACCAAACATTATATATATATATATATATATATATATATATACACACACACACACATATACATACTTTTCCCCAGGGACTGTATTCTGATGATCTTTGTTCTCAGATTTATGTAATATTTTCATATTTGAATTTCTCACATGTAAATCCTCACTGCAAGCAGAAGGGCTTATGAGACCATAAAGCACTATAGCTAGTTTTACTCCTTAGCAAGATATTCTGTCTTTATTTCAGAACCTTTTCTTTAGTTCAGCAGGATGAATTAAGGAATAATGACAATCAGGCTCCTTACAGTTCCAGTATAGACAGCTAGAGGTTTTCTTTCTGGTTACAAGAATCTAACATTCCCTACTGTTACAAGAAATATAATTCTTCTCACAATATTACTAAGAGAAACCCTCATATTTTTATATTAGTTTAAATTTGTACCTTTAAGAAGTCTGTAGAAAGGTCTTTAGATACCTGTCCTTGTTAATAATTGGCACCAAACTCACTTTATCTCAGGATTTAAAAAAAAAAAAATTATTTTCTAAGACTCATGCTGGAAACCATTTTGCCAGAGCAACAAAAACTTCTTCTTTTTTTTTTTTTTTTTTTAGCTTTGTCCAATCTTTTTTTTTTTTTCTTTTCTTTATTTTTTTTTAAATTTTATTTTATTTTTAAACTTTACATAACTGTATTAGATTTGCCAAATATCAAAATGAATCCGACTTGTGGTTACTGAAGAGGTTCTTGTGACCATAGTTTTTGGATTAACAGGATATATGGTTCCACAGTGAGAGGGTTATTTTATAGTTATTTTACATCCTTTGCAAAGGTCAAAACTTATTTACTTTAACCAGAAGAGAATATAGTAACTTCTTCAATGTCCTGAAGAAAAATAACTGTCAATTCTGTTTGCCAGAAAAATCTTTCACTTAAGAAAGAGGGTAGAGATTTTTAGTTTGACAAAAACTAACAAACTTTTGAGTACTAACAACTTTTAAGTGAAAAACTATCCCAGAAAGAAACTAACAAAAATTATCTCAAAAGAAAAGAGTGAACGTATAGATAAATTATATTTTAAAGATTGTAAGAGGAGCAAATTCATATTTGAGAGTTTAAACCATTATTTGGAACTAATATCATACACATCAGGAGAAACTAAATGAGAACTTATTACTAACCTTACCTATATCACTATAAAAATGCAAGCAGAAAATAAATGAAAAATTACTACTGACTACTTATATCCTTGTCATTCTCTCTAACAGATGCTGGCAAATCTGGTCAACTGCTTGATTTTGTAAGGCCCAGGAGGTAAGAATGTTTATCACATTTCTTATATGCTTAAACATAAGTTAGAAAAAGAATAACATTTCATGACACATAAAAATGGTATACAATTCAAGTGTCCACAAATAAAATTTTGTTGGATCATAGAACATTCACCCATTTAGGTTTTGATTGTGATTGCTTTTGTGCTACAACATCAGTGTTGCTATAACAAAGATAATTTGGTTGCAAAATTGAAATATTTACTAAATGAATGTTTACAAAATAGTTTATCAATCCAATTGTGTAATCCCAGACTCATTCATTGATATTTGTAACTGAGTTCTGAATTCTGTCTAATTAAGACTCACTTCAGCATAGAAATGTTTTTAACATTTATGGAACACAGCAAAAGCAGTGTTTAGGGAGAAATTTGTCATAATAAATGCATAAATTTATTTTGCATTTAAAAAAAATGCAAAATATATTTTGCATTTATATATCAAAAGTTATATAAAAAAAGATATATCAAAAATATATACCAAAAATCAACAAATTAAGTCATAACCTTCTGGAAACTATAACAAAAGATAATTTAAGTCTACAGTAAACAGATAAATATGAAACAATAATAAATAGAACAGAGTCAATGAAATGATAAACAGTAAAACAATGAAGAGATTTAACAAAATCAAAAGTTGGTTATTTTATAAGATCAATAAAAATGATTAAACCTCTAGGAAGGTTAATCAATAAAACAGAGGATACATAAAATATCAACTTCAGAAATAAAAGAATCATTGCTGTTTATCATATGAACATTGAAAGAATCATAAAGAATACTACATGAAGCTCTATGCCTGCAAATTGATACCTTGGATAAAATGGACCAGTTTCTTTAAACATACAAACAACTAAAATTCATATAAGGAGAAATAAATATATAATCTATACAGGCTTCTGTCTATTATAGAAATTGGTTCAATAATTAATAATCTTCTATAAAGAAGGCTCAACTGGAATTCCATCACCTCTACTAGCTTTGTATGTAGTGATGCTTCCTAAGGCCCACTTGACTTCACAATCCAGGATGTCTGGCTCAATGATCATTATGATTATCTGGGTCATGAAGATCTTTTTTGTACAGTTTTTCTGTGTACTCTTGTCACTGCTTATTAATATTTTCTGCTGCTGTTAGGTCTATAACATTTCTGTTCTTTATTGTGCCCATCTTGGCATGAAATGTTTCCTTTGTATCTCTAATATGCTTGAAGCGATCTCTAGTCTTTCCCATTCTATTGTTTTCCTCTATTTCTTTGCACTGATCACTGAGGGAGGCTTTCGTATCACTCCATGCTGTTCTTTGGAGTTCTGCATTCTAATGGGTATATCTTTCATTTACTCCTTTGCTTTTTACTTCTCTTCTTTTCACAGCTATATAAGGTTTCCTCAGACAACAATTTTGCCTTTTTGCATTTCATTTTCATGGAGATGGTCTTGATCACTGCCTCCTGTACAATGTCATGAACCTCTGTCCATAGTCCTTCAGGCACTCTGTCTATCAGATCTAATTCCTGGAATCTGTTTCTCACTTCCACTGTATAAACATAAGGGATTTGATTTACATAATACCTGAATGGCCTAATGGTTTTCCCTACTTTCTTTCATTTAAGTCTGAATTTCCTAATAAGGAATTCATAATCTGAGCCACAGTCGGTTCCCAATCTGTTTATGCTGACTGTGTAGAGCTTCTCCATTTTTGGCTGCAAAGAATATAAGCAATTTGATTTCAGTACTGACCATCTGGTGATGTCCATGTGTAGATTCTTCTCTTGTGTTGTTGCAAGAAGGTGTTTGCTATGAACAGTGTGTTCTCTTGGCAAAACTCTGTTAGCCTTTACCCTGCTTCATTCTGTACTTCAAGGCCAAATTTGCCTGTTACTCCAGGTGTTTCTTGACTTCCTACTTTTGATTTTCCAGTCCCCTATAATGAAAAGGACATCTTTCTGGGTATTAGTTCTGGAAGATCTTGTAGGTTTTCATAGAACTGTTCAACTGCAGCTTCTTCAGGATTACTGGTCAGGGCATAGACTTGGATTATTGTGATATTGAATGGTTGCCTTGGAAATGAACAGAGATCATTCTGTCGTTTTTGAGATTGCACCCAAGTACCGCATTTTGGACTCTTTTGTTGAATATGATGGTTACTCCATTTCTTCTAAGGGATTCTTGCCCACAGTAGTAGATATAATTGTCATTTGAGTTAAATTCACCCATTCCAGTCCATTTCATTTCACTGATTCCTAGAATGTCGATGTTCACTCTTGTCATCTCCTCTTTGACCACTTCCAATTTGCCTTGATTCATGGACCTAACATTCCAGTTTCCTATGCAATATTGTTCTTTACAGCATCTGACTTTACTTTCATCACCAATCATATCCACAACTGTGTGTTGTTTTTGCTTTGGCTCTGTCTCTTCATTCTTCTGCAGCTATTTCTCCACTGATCTCCAGTAGCATATTCGGCACCTATCGACCTGGGGAGTTCATCTTTCAGTGTCCTATCTATTTGCCTTTTCATCCTGTTCATGGGGTTCACAAGGTATGAAACTGAAATGATTTGCCATTCTCTTCTCCAGTGAACCATGTTTTGTCAGAACATGCTAGTGGAGGTGAAGGAATTCCAGTTCAGAGATTTTAAGTCTTAAAAGATAATGCTGTGAAAATGCTTCACTCAGTATGCCAGCAAATTTGGAAAACTCAGCAGTGGCCACAGGACTGAAAAAAGGTTAGTTTTCATTCAATACCAAAGAAAGGGAATGCCAAAGAATGCTGAAATTACCACACATTTGCACTCATGTCACACTCGCAAAGTAATGCTCAAAATTATTCAAGCCAGGCTTAGACAGTATGTGAACCGGTTAACCTGCAGATGTTCAAGCTGGATTTAGAAAAAGCTGAGGAACCATAGATAAAATTGCTAACATCCACTGGGTCATTGAAAAAGCAAGAGAGTTCCAGAAGAAAAAAAAAAAAATCTACTTCTGCTTTATTGACTGCGCCAAAGCCTGTGGATCACAACAAACTGTGGAAAATTCTGAAAGAGATGGGAATACCAGACCACTGGACCTGTCTCTTGAGAAATCTGTATGCAGGTCAGGAAGCAACAGTTAGAACTGGACATGGAACAACAGACCGGTCTAAAATAGGGATAAGAGGATGTCAAGGATGTATATTGGCACCCTGCTTATATAACTTATATGCAGAGTACATCATGAGAAATGCTGGGTTGGATGAAGTGCAAGCTGAAATCAAGATTGCCAGGAGAAATATCAATAACCTCAGATATGCAGATGACACCACCCTTATGGCTGAAAGTGCAAAAGAAGTAAAGAGCCTCTTGATGAAAGTGAAAGAGGAAAGTTAAAAGATTGGATTAAAATTCAACATTCAGAAAAGTAAGGTTATGGCAGCTGGTCTCATCACTTCATGGCAAATAGATGGGGAAACAGTGAGATACTTTGTTATTTTGGGTTCCAAAATCACTGCAGATGGTGACTGCAGCCATAAAATTAAAAGACACTTACTCCTTGGAAGGAAAGTTATGACCAAACTAGACACCATATTAAAAAGCAGAGACACTATTTTGCCAACAAAGGTCTGTCCAGTCAAAGGTATGTTTTTCCAGTAGTCATGTATGGATGTGAGAGTTGGACTATAAAGAAAGCTGAATGCCGAAGAATTTATGCTTTTGAAGTGTGGTGTTTGAAAAAACTCTTGAGAGTCCCTTAGACTGCAAGGAGATCCAACCAATCCATCCTAAAGTAAATCAGTCGTGAATATTTATTAGAAGGACTGATGCTGAAGTTGAAACTCAAATACTTTGGCCATCTGCTGCGAAGAACTGACTCATTTGAAAAGATCCTGATGCTGAGAAATATTGAAGGCAGGAGGAGAAGGAGATGGCAGAGGATGTGATGCCTGGATGACATCACTGACTTGATGGACATGACTTTGAACAAGCTCTGAGAGTTGGTAATGGAAGGGAAGCTTGGAGTGCTTCAGTCTATGGGCTCACAAAGAATTGGACACAAGTGAGCAACTAAACTCAACACACACACACAAACTTGGAATAATGAGCATTTTTAAACTGACTGAGCTACTGAACTGAACTGATGTGAAGAACTGACTCATTTGAAAAGACCCTGATACTGGGAAAGATTGAAAGTGGGAGGACAAGGGGATGACAGAAGATGAGATGGTTGGATAGCATCACTGACTCAATGGACATGAGTTTGAGTAAACTCTGGGAGTTGCTGATGGACAGGGAAGCGTGGTGTGTTGCAGTCCATGAGGTCACAAAGAGTCAGACACGACTGAGCGACTCTACTAAACTGATAAAGAAAGCTCCATATTGAATATGGTTTAACTGATGTATTCTATCACACATATAATAAATGTTACCAATTTTCCTAAGTCTTTTCCTGAAAATAGAAGCAAAAATACCACTTCCTAACACATTCTATGAAGTTAACGTTACCTTAATTCTAAAACCACCACCCTTATGGCAGAAAATGAAAGGAACTAAAAAGCCTCTTGATGAAAGAAAAGAGGAGAGTGAAAAAGTTGGCTTAAAGCTCAACATTCAGAAAATGAAGATAATGGCATCTGGCCCCATCACTTCATGGGAAATAGATGGGGAAACAGTGGAAACAGTTTCAGACTTTATTTTTGGGGGCTCTAAAATCACTGCAGATGGTGACTGCAGCCATGAAATTAAAAGACGCTTACTCCTTGGAAGGAAAGTTATGACCAACCTAGATAGCATATTGAAAAGCAGACATTACTTTGCCAACAAAGGTCCGTCTAATCAAGGCTATGGTTTTTCCAGTGGTCATGTATGGATGTGAGAGTTGGACTGTGAAGAAAGCTGAGCGCCTAAGAATTGATGCTTTTGAACTATGGTGTTGGAGAAGACTCTTGAGAGTCCCTTGGACTGCAAGAAGATCCAACCAGTCCATTCTGAAGGAGGTCAGTCCTGGGATTTCTTTGAAAGGAATGATGCTAAAGCTGAAACTCCAGTACTCTGGCCACCTCATGTGAAGAGTTGACTCATTGGAAAAGAGTCTGATGCTGGGAGGGATTGGGGGCAGGAGGAGAAGGGGACGACAGAGGATGAGATGGCTGGATGGCATCACCGACTTGATGGACGTGAGTCTGAGTGAACTCCAGGAGTTGGTGATGGACAGGGAGGCCTGGCGTGGTGCGAGTCATGGGGTCACAAAGAGTTGGACACGACTGAGCACCTGAACCGAACTGAATTCTAAAACCATATTCCAAGAGAGGCATACTACAGGCAAATATTTCTCATGAACCTAAGTGCATAAACCTCAAAATTTTTAGTGAATTGAATTTATTCATGTGTAAAAAATGTAATTCCCCATGCCCAGTCAAATTTATTTTTGGTGTGAAATACTGGTTTAATGTTCAAAAATCAATCAATGTAATTCAGCATATCAGCAGGCTAAAGAAGACAATTGTATGATCAATTGATTAATGATCAAATTGACAAATGATCAATCACAGAAAAAAATAAAATAAAATCCAATTCATTCACACTCATATTCTTGGTTAAAAGAGTAAAAATAATGATTAGCAAGCTAGGAGTGGAAAACATTTCTTCAACTTTAATCTTGATGAAGAACATCTACAGTTACCTGCTGCTACTGCTAAGTCACTTCAGTCGTGTCCAACTCTGTGTGACCCCATAGACCGCAGCCCACCAGGCTCCCCTGTCCCTGGGATTCTCCAGGCAAGAACACTGGAGTGGCTTGCCATTTCCTTCTCCAATGCAGGAAAGTGAAAAGTGAAAGGGAAGTCACTCAGTCGTGTCTGAGACTCTTAGCAACGCCATGGACTGCAGCCTACCAGGCTCCTCCATTCATGGGATTTTCCAGGTAAGAGTACTGGAGTGGGGTGCCATTGCCTTCTCCGACAGTTACCTGCAGATGATATCATATATAATGGTGAGGAAGTAGATGGGTTACCCTTATGTCAGGAGACAGCAAATTAGCCAAGATGGCATGTTTAGGCTCTCTTGCTCCATATTTTGTAAATAATGGGTTTTAACAGCTGAGATCATTTATAGCACTGTGCATCCATGTCATGAGGTTTATGTAATAGCTGAGATCATGTGTAGCACTATGCATGTGTGCCATGAGGTACTTGCTTGGTCATGGGCTACTTTGTGCTGTACAGATATATGAACTCCACCTAGAAAGTGGTGGCATTACAGCTGCATCATGTCTGTGTCTGTGAGGAGAGACACAGCCATTAGAGGAGAGAATATAGCCTGTCTACTGCTAGGGCTTCTGCATCAGCCAGGAGAAAATATTGTTACAGCTATTGCATCAGTCAGGAGAGAATGAATGTGTCTGCAGTTCCTATGGCTCCTTGTCTTCTTCCAACCTCTTAGCTCACACTTTATCTATCATGAGTCCAAGGAACAGTGTGAACAGTGTAACATGTAAGACAATTGGCACTGTGAGCAGAGTCAGGGATACAATTGGCATAGTTGATAGGATACCCAACAGGTGGAAGAGCCTGAGGCTCCACTGGATGGAGGAAGCCCATGGCCACCATATAACATGTGGTACCATGTGGCTGCAACTGTCTCATCATGGGCTCCAGTGGAACAATGGAAGGAGGTGAATGGTTCATGGTATAGCATTGAAAAAGCGTTACAAGCAGTGAGTTCCCATTTGCTGAATAAGGTGGCATGGACTATCACTATCACCATAGGGTGAAGGTGAATATGGATCAGGCCCTACGTGATACCATGCTGGTGTGCAATGTGCAGAGACACTTGGATAGAACTAGAGCAACGTACGCTTGCATTAGAGCAAGAACCCTGGGGCCCTGAAGAACCTAGCATCTCTGACAGTGAAGCAGTAAGTGATGGTAAGATGGTGCTGATGAACATTATGAGACTGTGGGTTGTCACTTGGCAGTGAGGCTTATTGTACAGCAGAAAGTGAAGCATGAGCAGCTTATGGCCCAGGGAGGGTATCCTCAAGAGATTGCCAACATGACTGAGTTCATGACTTACCGACCATATACTCGGGTGGAGTTGGTCAACTTGGGTAAGTAGTTTTGGCAAAAGCAAGAGGAAACCTTGGCAGCTTGGCTTTTGTGCCTCTGGGACACAGGGGTGGTCTTGGTGCCTGTGGCGGAATTATGGGTCCTTACTGAGAGAAGTAGAGGGACAGCATGCAAGATGCCCTTTTAAAAAAGTGAAGACACCAAAGGGGGCCCAAGCTGACAGGGGTCCCATCCAGGTTATGTGGATGCAAATGTGGCCTGATCTGTGTGAAGTATGCTATAAAGGCTGTGTCCTGTGATGCTGTACTAACCTCTGATTTTCTTGCAGATTTAGAACAGTGTGAAAGCATTTGGAATCTTGTGGGTGGGCTATAAATGCCACAAAAATCACTTCCTTGAAGGGGTGGGCCTTGAACCTGTTGAGGGGGAGGGGTTCAGATTCTTAATAATTAAAAAAAAAAAAAACCCACAGGGGTGGAGTTGTGCCTGTGGAGGCTTTCTTGCAATCTTGCAAGGACAGACTGTGGACTGGACTTGGCCATGAAAGATAAACACACTCCATATGCGGTGGCTGGCTCTTCTAGCCCCTTGAGGGCAAGGACTGCAACATGAGTTCAAGGTGATATCTGCTGTTGAGTTTTGCTATGTATTGAGAATGGAACTGTTTGTTGTTATAACAGTTACTGCTGTTGCAAGATGTAAATCCAAGGGTCAGTGTTACTTAGCAAGAGAATATCACAGAAGATGGACTGTGCATAGAATGTGAGGTGAGAGAGCCTGAAGGGGTGGAGTATGGAGAGTGAGAAATTTAGCCAAGATGGCATGTTCAGGCTCTCTTATCCCACATTTTGTAAATAAGGACTATGTAACTGCTGAGATCATTTATAGCACTATGCATGCCTGCCTATCATGAGGTTTATGTAACAGCTGAGATCACTTGTAGCATTGCACATGCATGTCAGGATGTACTCACTTGGTCACAAGCTACTTTGTGCTGTACAGATTCATGAGGTCCACTTAGAAAGCAGCAGCATTACTGCTGCATCATGGCTGTGTCCATTTCTGTCAGCCATGAGAGTAGAGAATATAGTGTGTCTGCTGCTAGGGCTCTGTGTTAGCCAGGAGGGAACACTGCCATGGCTGCTGCACCAGCCCGGAGAGAGGTTGTGTTGTGTTAGGTTATTCTATGGCTGCTGCTACAGCTGCTATGTCAGCCAGGAAAGAATAAATGTGTCTGCAGTTCTTATGACTCCTCAAGTCTTCTTCCAGTCTCTTAGCTTGGGCTTTGCTTACCATGGATTCAAGGAACAGTGCACATAATGTGAACAGTGAGATAATTGGCACTTTGAGCAGGGTCAGCAATACATATTAAGATAAGGAAAATAAAAAGATTTCATCTCTGATCACTACTATTTAACATTGTATAGGAAGTCATGGTTGGTTGAATAAGATAATAAACAGAAATAAAAATGTTTAACAATTGAAAATAAAGAAATCAAACTGTTTTTATTTACAGATAACATGATTTTTTATGTAGAAAATTTCAAGGAATCAATTAAAACAACAACAACAAAAAAACTAGGTACTAGTGAAACAATATAGTAAAGTGGTAGGATACAACGTTAAAATAAAAAAGTCAATTGTTCACAGATGCAAGCTTTTCTAACCAGGAAACCTTGACAAGCCATTCATCCAACCCCACCCACAGGGAGCAACCTCCACAATAAAGACAAACCACAAACTTCTAGCCTACAGAAAGGCCACCCCAAACAGAGCAATCTAAACAAAATGAAAAGGCAGAGACTATTCAACACATAAAGGAACATGATAATGCTGATCAAACCAAACCAAACCAAAGAGGAGGAGACAGGGAGTCTACTTGAAAAAGGATTCAGATTAATGATAATAAAGATGATCCAAAATCTTGAAAACAAAATGGAGTTACAGGTAAATAGATTAGAGACAAGGATTGAGAAGATGCAAAAAATGTTTAACAAGGACCTAGAAGAAAAAAAAAAGAGCCAATCAACAATGAATAATGCAATAACTGAGATCAAAGGCACTCTGGAGGGAATCAACAGTAGAATAACTGAGGCAGGCAGAAGATAGGATAAATGAGGTGAAAGATAGAATGATGGAAATAATTGAAGCAGAGAGGAAAAAAGAATTAAAAAAAGTGAGGACAAACTCAGAGACCTCTGGGACAATTAAATGCCCCAATATTTGAATCATAGGAGTCTCAAAAGGAGACCAGAAAAAAGGGTATGAGAAAATACTTGAGAAGATAATAGTTGAAAATTTCCCTAAAATGGGGAAGGAAATAGCCATCCAAGTCCAAGAAAACCAGAGAGTTGTAAACAGGATAAACCCAAGTTGAAACACTCCAATACACATATTAATCAAATTAACAAAGATCAAACACAAAGTTCAGTTCAGTTCAGTTCAGTTCAGTCACTCTTTGCGACCCCATGAATCACAGCACACCAGGCCTCCCTGTCCATCACCATCTCCTGGAGTTCACTCAAACTTACATCCATCGAGTCGGTGATGACATGCAGACAGCTCATCCTCTGTCGTCCCCTTCCCCTCCTGCCCCCAATCCCTGCCAGCATCAGAGTCTTTTCCAATGAGTCAACTCTTCGCATGAGGTGGCCAAAGTATTGGAGTTTCAGCTTTAGCATCATTTCTTCCAAAGAAATCCCAGGGCTGATCTCCTTCAGAATGGACTGGTTGGATCTCCTTGAAGTCCAAGGGACTCTCAAGAGTCTTCTCCAACACCACAGTTCAAAAGCATCAATTCTTCGGCACTCAGCCTTCTTCACAGTCAAACTGTCACATCCATACATGACCACTGGAAAAACTATAGCCTTGACTAGATGGACCTTTGTTGGCAAAGTAATGTCTCTGCTTTTGAATATGCTATCTAGGTTGGCCATAACCTTCCTTCCAAGGAGTAACTGTCTTTTAATTTCATGGCTGCAGTCACCATCTGCAGTGATTTTGGAGCCCAAAAATATAAAGTCTGACACTGTTTCCACTGTTTCCCCATCTATTTCCCATGGAGTGATGGGACCAGATGCCATAACCTTCATTTTCTCAATGTTTAGCTTTAAGTCAACTTTTTCAGTCTCCTCTTTCACTTTCATCAAGAGGCTTTTTAGTTCCTCTTCGCTTTCTGCCATAAGGGTGGTGTCATCTGCATATCTGAAGTTATTGATATTTCTCCAGCAATCTTGCTTCCAGCTTGTGCTTCTTCCAGCCCAGCGATTCTCGTGATGTACTCTGCATAGAAGTTAAATAAGCAGGGTGACAATATACAGCCTTGACATACTCCTTTTCCTATTTGGAACCAGTCTGTTGTTCCATGTCCAGTTCTAACTGCTGCTTCCTGATCTGCATATAGGTTTCTCAAGAGGCAGGTCAGGTGGTCTGGCATTCCCATCTCTTCGAGAATTTTCCACAGTTTATTGTTATCCACACAGTCAAAACTTTGGCATCGTCAATAAAGCAGAAATAGATGTTTTTTTTTTCTGAAACTCTCTTGCTTTTTCGATGATCCAGCAGATGTTGGCAATTTGATCTCTGGTTCCTCTGCCTTTTCTAAAACCAGCTTGAACATCTGGAAGTTTACAGTTCACATATTGCTGAAGCCTGGCTTGGAGAATTTTGAGCGGACTAGCATGTGAGATGAGTGCAATTGTGCGGTAGTTTGAGCATTGTTTGGCATTGCCTTTCTTTGGGATTGGAATGAAAAACGACGTTTTCCAGTCCTGTGGCCACTGCTGAGTTTTCCAAATTTGCTGGCGTATTGAGTGCATCACTTTCACAGTATCATCTTTCAGGATTTGAAATAGCTCAACTGTAATTCCATCACCTCCACTAGTTTTGTTCGTAGTTATGCTTTCTAAGGCCAACTTGACTTCACATTCCAGGATGTCTGGCTCTAGGTGAGTGATCACACCATCGTGATTATCTTGTTTGTGAAGATCATTTTTGTATAAATCATTGCAATGAAAAGAATAAAACACTTAGTTATAAATCTACCTAAAGAAACAAAAGACTTATATGTAGAAAGCTATAAAACTCTGATGGGATAAATCAAAGATGATCTGGATGGCAAAATTACCATGTTTATGGATCAGAAGAATCAAAATAGTGAAAATGAGTATACTACCCAAAGCAATCTATAGATTCAATGCAATCCCTAACAAGCTGCCAATGGTATTTTTCACAGAACTAGAACAAATTTTACAATTTGTATGGTAATACAATAAAACCTTTAACAACCAAAGCTATCTTGAGAAAGAAGAATGGAACTGGAGGAATCAAACTGCCTGACTTCAGACAATACTACAAGGCTACAATCATCAAGACAGTATGGTACTGGCACAAGACAGAAATATGGATCAATGGAACAAAATAGAAAGCCCAGAGATAAATCCATGCACCTATGGACACCTTATCTTTGACAAATGAAGCAAGAATATACAATGGAGAAAAGACAATCTCTTTAACAAATAGTGTTGGGAAAACTGGCCAACCACTTGTAAAAGAATGAAACTAGAATATTTTCTAACACCATACACAAAAATAAACTCAAAATGGATTAAAGATCTAAATGTAAGACCAGAAACTATAAATCTCATAGAGGAAAATATGGGCAAAACATTTTCTGACATAAATCTCAGCAAGATCCTCTGTGACCCACCTCCCAGAGTAATGGAAATAAAAGCAAAAATAAACAAATGGGATATAATGAAGCTTAAAAGATTTTGCCCATTGAAGGAAACTATAAGCAAAGTGAAAAGGCAGCCTTTAGAATGGGAGAAAATAAAGCAAATGAAGCAACTGACAAATAATTAATCTCAAAAATATACAAGCAGCTCATGCAGCTCAATGCCAGAAAAATAAGTGGCCCAATCAGAACAAGGGCCAAAAAACTAAACAGACATTTCTCCAAAGAAGACATACAGATGGCTAACAAACACATGAAAAGATGCTCAACATCACTCATTATCAGAGAAATGCAAATCAAAACCACAATGAAGTACTATCTCACGCTGCTCAGACTGGTGGTTATTAAAAAGTCTACAAACAATAAATGCTGGAGAGGGTGTGGAGGAAATGGAGCCCCCTTACACTGTTGGTGGGAATGCAAACTAGTACAGCCACTATGGATAATGGTGTGGAGATTCCTTAAAAAACTGGAAATATAATTGCCATACAACCCAGCAATCCCACTGCTCAGCATACACACCGAGGAAACCAGAATTGAAAGAGACACGTGTATCCCAATGTTCATCACAGCACTGTTTAGCTAGGACACGGAAGCAACCTAGATGCCCATCAGCAGACAATTGGATAAGAAAGCCAGGGTACTTATACACAATGGAATATTACTCAGCTATTAAAAAGAATATATTTGAATCAGTTCTAATGAGGTGCATGAAACTGGAGCCTATTTATACAGAGTGACTTAAGTCAGAAAGAAAAACACCAATACAGTATATTAACGCATACATGTGGAATTTAGAAAGATGTTCCTGTATGTGAGATGACTCTATATGCTAGAGAACAAAAGAGACACAGATGTAAAGAACAGACTTTTGGATTCTGTGGGAGAAGAAGAGGGTGGGACGATTTGAGAGACTAATGTTGAAACATGTATATTACCATATGTGAAACAAATCACTAATCCAAGTTCGATGCATGAAACACGGCACTCAAAGCCAGTGCACTGGGACAACCTTGAGGGATGAGATGGGGAGGAAGATCGGAGGGGGTTCAGGATGGGGGACATGTACAACCGTGGCTGATTCATGTCAGTGTATGGCAAAAACCACTACAATATTGTAAAGTAATTAGCCTGCAATTAAAATAGATTAATTAATTTTTTAAAGTCAATTGTTCTTCTATATACAAGTAGTGAATAATTAGAACTTGACAATTAAAAGAAATTACCATATACAGTAGCACTAAAAATAGTTCATTACAAAGCTAGTAAAATGCATATAAAATCTGTATGTGAAAGACTACTAAATGCTAATGAGTGAACTCAAACTCC
Organism: Bubalus kerabau; assembly: GCF_029407905.1. Lineage (NCBI taxonomy): Eukaryota > Metazoa > Chordata > Mammalia > Artiodactyla > Bovidae > Bubalus > Bubalus kerabau. The sequence continues at coordinate 45,272,519 of NC_073635.1, read as the reverse complement.
TGTATAAACAGAGAAATATCCATGTTAATTAATTTTAAGAAGCAACATTTTTAAGATGTCAATATTCTCAACTTTTATCTGTGGATTCAACACAATGCAAAAAAAAACTACAAAAAGCTATTTTATGGTCAGAAATATGACTTAAATTTATGTGGAATGACAAAATACAGAATAGCCCACACAATATTAAAGAAGATAAATAAATGTAGAGAACTTATACATTCCAATTTCAAGATGATAATAATTATTAACACAGTGTGGTGTTGTTGAAAGAACATACCTGTAGATCAACAAGCCAGACTCCATTAATGGAGCATAACTGAAAGTTTAAAAACATAGTGAACAGATCTTTGCCAAAAAAGCAAAGACAATTTCGTGGATAAAGGATTGTCTTTGCAACAAATGGCCCTGGAAAAATTGGATGACCATTTGCAAAATAAATGACACAGACTCTGTCCTTACACATGTCACAACAATTTAGTCAAAATGGACCATAGATTTAAATGCAAAATGCAAGACTATAAAACTTATGGAAGAAAATTTATGAGTTTTGATTTGATGATCCATATAAGAGATAATACCAAAAGTGTGATCCATAAAAGATACAAAAAAAGGTAATTTGGAATTTATTAAAATGAAATAATTCTGCTATGCCAAATACACTGTTCAAATAATAAAATACAATGAACAGATAATAAAATACAATGAACAGATTGGGTTATATCATTTCCAAAATACATATCTGATAAAGGATTATATCCAGAACATGAAAATAATCTTTAAATCTCAAAATTTAAATAGAAATTAATAAAATGCACCATACGCCTATGAGGTTAATAGGGAAGTTTGATATGTAGTATATGAAAACTCCCTATTTTCATATTTTTTTCTATAAACCAAAAACTTAAAAAAAATTACTTAAGAAAATCAAATAACCAGCTAAAGTATGCTTAATATTATTATTAATTGTTTCTTTAATGAATTTAACCTTCATCAGCAAAATACTCAGACATCAACATAAATATATTTTTGACTAATATGAGATAATGCTGGTGACTTCAATTTGTGTTTTGCCTAATATTAATAAGTCATCTTTATGGAAATATAATATTAAACTGACAATTAAATTTGTATGATGGATGCCAATCTAAAATTACTCTTGAGCTTTAAATTATTGATTTCACACCTGATGTGTTTCAGTGTGTGTTGATAACAAATGGAAAACTCCTCTGTATCATGCCTAGCTAAATGATCTCTATTAACTTGATGGTAAGTATTCTTTCATACTTTTTTGCACAAAACACAGCATACATTACAAATCAGGTATATAAGAAATATATTCAATTAGAAAAAAAAAAGAAATATATTCAATTAGATATTATGAGACTGACAAGCACATGAAAAACACATCTTCAACTTGAGAAGAAAATTTGAACATTATCTCATCTTTTTGTTGTATAAAGAGGTTATAAGAATTAATAACAGTTTTTTGTATTTATATAATATTCAAAAGTTTCATGCTAAAATTTAACATAGCATGGCATAAACTGCCTGTTATTCAAGTCCCATGAAAAAATTTGCATTAATAGACATACTTTATTGCAGCCATTACCTTTAAATACAAGAACTGTTTATTGTTAACAACTTTGGGATAATTATAGGATTATTTTATATATAATTAATCATTTTACTATAAAACTTCATAGATTAACTTTTAAATGAATCCATATCACAAATGTAGAGACTCATTGGGAAGCAGAGATAGTATATGTTTCCTTTAAGATAGGGACAGTTAATAATTGATAAATAATCCAAAGCTAAAAGTACATTTCAGAATTTAAAAAAGAATAGATGTTTATGTTGTTGTTCTCATTACTTATAATGGTCCATCATTTCAAGAGTTTGGAAAGGCTGGTCCTTTAAAACTATGAACAGATTAGATTCTAGGTCAAACATATTTTAAGGTCTAGAATTTGTTCATCTTCCCAATATTTTCAATAATTAGACAATAGCATACTTTTGCTACCATCTGACACCCACAGATCCTCAAAGGGTATAGTGAAGTGAAGTCGTTCAGTCATGTCCAACTCTTTGCGACCCCATGTACTGTAGCCTACCAGGCTCCTCCATCCATGGGATTTTCCAGCAAAAGTACTGGAGTGGGTTGCCATTTCCTTCTCCAGGGGATCTTTCCAACCCAGGGATCGAAAATGGATCTCCCACATGGTAGGCAGATGCTTTACCATCTGAGCCACCAGAGAAGCCCAAAGAGTATAAGGTAAAATTAAATAAAATCTAATGAACTAGAGCTTTCAGTTGGGAAAGGACCAGTAGTAGGATCTACTTAGTCTCCCTTGATCTCCTAATTCTTTTTGTTTTGCTTAAAAATTATTTGGAATTATGTCTGCTCTCTTCTCCCATTATCCTGACTGACAGTGGAGAAAAATAAAATAAAACTAATAAGTAAAATCTGTTAAGAGATTCAGCAGTATCAGAAAATTACTTGAAATCTATGACAGAATTACTTAAATTTACAAAACTAAATGATACACTCAGTATAATTATTAAAGTCAAACTTCAGGATATGGCTCCAGACCTCATTAACAAGAAACTACAGGGGAAGGGTGTAGGAATACAGGTGGTTCTTAGAACAGAAACAAGAACCCTCAACCTGAATGATCACATCAAATCAAACATTATGTACCAGACTTAAATGTTGTATTTCTATAAATCTGGCAGTTTTAAAATTATTTTTAAAAGATTTAGACATTAATTAGTACTGTGAACACAATGTATTAATTGTGTGTAATATGGAAGAACAGAGAAGGCAATGGCACCCCACTCCAGTACTCCTGTCTGGAAAATCCCATGGATGGAGGAGCCTGGAAGGCTGCAGTTCATGGGGTCGCTGAGGGTAGGACACGACTGAGAGACTTCACTTTCAATTTTCACTTTCATGCATTGGAGAAGGAAATGGCAACCCACTCCAGTGTTCTTGCCTGGAGAATCCCAGGGACAGGGGAGCCTGGTGGGCTGCCGTCTATGGGGTCGCACAGAGTTGGACACGACTGAAGTGACTTAACAGTAGCAGTAGCAGGGAAGAACAAATATGACTCCATATTGTATCTCTTTTACTTTAACCATTGTACTGGAATTTTTTTTGCTACAAGTTAACTACTAGTTTCCTATAATTTAAAGTGCACATAATGGTCCATCTTCTGAAACCTTGCCTCCCAAGTCTGAGCATTAAGCTAAAATGCCTTTGTTTAAGCTTTCAGGAAATATCTTGATCAGTTCAGTTCAGTCGCTCAGTCGTGTCCGACTCTTTGCAACCCCATGAATCACAGCATGCCAGGCCTCCCTGTCCATCACCAACTCCGGGAGTTCACTCAAACTCATGTACATCCAGTCGGTGATGCCGTCCAGCCATCTCATCCTCTGTCGTCCTGCCCGCAATCCCTCCTCCTGCTCCCAATCCCTCCCAGCATCAGGGTATTTCCTAATGAGTCAACTCTTTGCATGACATGGCCAAAGTATTGGAGTTTCAGCTTTAGCATTAGTTCTTCCAATGAACACTCAGGACTGATCTCCTTTAGGATGGACTGGTTGGATGTCCTTGCAGTCCAAGGGACTCTCAAGAGTCTTTTCCAATATCACAGTTCACAAGCATCAATTCTTCGGTGCTCAGCTTTCTTCATAGTCCAACTCTCACATCTATACATGACCACTGGAAAAACCATAGCCTTGACTAGACAGACCTTTGTTGGCAAAATAATATCTCTGTTTTTCAACATGCTATCTAGGTTGGTCATAACTTTCCTTCCAAGGAGTAAGCGTCTTTCAATTTCATGGCTGCAATCACCATCTGCAGTGATTTTGGAGCCCCTCAAAATAAAGTCTGACACTGTTTTTCACTGTTTCCCCATCTATTTCCCATGAAGTGATGGGACCAGATGCCATGATCTTAGTTTTCTAAATGTTGAGTTTTAAGCCAACATTTTCACTCTCCTCTTTCACTTTCATCAAGAGGCTTTTTAGTTCCTCTTCGCTTTCTGCCATAAGGGTGGTATCATCTGCATATCTGAGGTGATTGATATTTCTCCGGCAATCTTGCTTCCAGCTTGTGCTTCTTCCTGCCCAGCATTTCTTATGATGTACTCTGCATAGAAGTTAAATAAGCAGGGTGACAATATACAGCCTTGTTGTACTCCTTTTCCTATTTGGAACCAGTCTGTTGTTCCATGTCCAGTTCTAACCGTTGCTTCCTGACCTGCATATAGGTTTCTCAAGAGGCAGGTCAGGTGGTCTGGTATTCCCATCTCTTCAAGTATTTTTCACAGTTTATTGTGATCCACACTGTCCAAGGCCTTGGCATAGTCAGTAAAGAAGAAATAGATGTTTTTCTGGAACTCTCTTGCTTTTTCCATGATCCAGCAGATGTTGGCAATTTGATCTCTGGTTCCTCTGCCTTTTCTAAAATCAGCTTGAACATCTGGAAGTTTGCGGTTCACGTATTGCTGAAGCCTGGCTTGGAGAATTTTGAGCATTACTTGACTAGCATGAGATGAGGGCAATTGTGAGGTAGTTTGAAAATTCTTGGGCATTGCCTTTGTGGGATTGGAATGAAAACTGATCTTTTCCAGTCCTGTGGCCACTGCCAAGTTTTCCAAATTTGCTGACGTATTGAGTGTAGAACTGTCACAGCATCATCTTTCAGGATTTGAAATAACCCACCTGTAAATGAGTGCAGGTTAGAAGAAATTAACACAACTCTTTCAGAGTCTGGCTGGAACCAGGAAATATTTGCAACAATGTATCATTGTTGGTTTTTTTTTGTTTGTTTCTTTTTACTTTACCTCCTCAACTCCCCATCTTTGTTACATAAAAGAAACTAGCTTCCAACCATCCAAACCAAAGATGATTCTTTGAGACCCTAGTCCACCCTCTTGGTCTGTTGGCTTTCCAAATAAAGTCACTACTACTTTCTCTAAGAACTTGTTGCCTCATTTACTGGCCTGTCATGTGGCAAGCAGTATGAGCTTGAACCCAGTAATCCAAAGTTTATTTTTCTTATTGTGGTGTTTCCAGCAACAACTGGCTAACATACTAAAATCTGATTTTTTAAGATATTCTTTGGCAATTTTAAAGACTTTCATTAAACTATTTGAGTGCAGACATCAAAACTTTATACATATGTTTTTCTCACCAGCCCTTTTTCAGAACTACTCAACCTTTGTTATAGTGATGTCCATCTTTACAGTGATACGTTTTGCTAATTAACTTAGCTGTGCTTGATCAAATCATTTTAATATTTTCTTGGACTTTTTCTGGAGTCAACATTTCAAAATTATGTTTTCTACAGCACTGAAGTATCATAAACTTAGAGTAATGCAGCTCTTGCACTCACTGATACTTAGAGCCCCGGATACCCTATGAAGAAAGGGGCTTGACTCTGCAATTGACTTGAAGACCTCTGTGCTTCTGCATAAATGTGTGAATGACAATATATGAATGAATGAAAGCATCACCTCTAGCTTTTCATTCATATGTGTGTTTGTATGTGTGTGTTTTGCAGGTGTTGGAGAACTATATAAATCATCTTCCTTTCTTGAATGGAATAAAATATTTACTGGGTGAAATGATCATTAATTATCAAACTATGGATAATGATTTAGGAAATATAAAAACAAACAAAAGAAAGGCCAAAAAGGAAAATATACTTCCCTCCAACTCCTCAGGTGGTTCTGAGTTTTTTGTGATGCTATTAAAATTCTATGGTGGAGAGTTCTGAAAAATGTGGTCCATTGGAGAAGGAAATGGCAAACCACTTCAGTATTCTTGCCTTAAGAACCACATGAACAGTATGAAGAGGGAAAAAAGATAGGATACTTAAAGATGAACTCCCCAGGTCAGTACATGCCAAATATTCTATTGGAAGACTGGAGAAATAATTCCAGAAAGAATGAAGAGATGGAGCCAAAGCAAAAACAACGCCCAGTTGTTAATGTGACTGGTAACGGAAATAAGTCCTATGCTATAAGGAAAAATACTGCATAGGAACCTGGAATGTTAGGTCCATGAATCAAGGTAAATTGGAATTGGTCAAACAGGAGATGGCAAGAGTGAACATCAACATTTTAGGAATCAGTGAACTAAATGGACTGGAATGGGTGAATTTGATTTAGATGACAATTATATCTCCTACTGTGGGCAAGAATCCCTTAGAAGAAATGAAGTAGCCCTCATAGTCAACAAAGAGTCCACAATGCAATACTCGAGTAGGTGCAGTCTCAAAAACAACAGAATGATCTCTGTTCATTTCCAAGGCAAACCGTTCAATATCACAGTAATCCAAGTCTATGTCCCAGCCAGTAAGGCTGAAGAAGCTGAACGGTTCTATGAAGAGCTACAACACCTTCTAGAACTAACACCCAAAAAGTTGTCCTATTCATTATAGGGGTCTGGAATGCAAAAGTAGGAAGTCAAGAGATACCTGGAGTAACAGGCAAATTTGGCCTTGGAGTACCAGATGAAACTGGGCAAAGGGTGAAATAGTTTTGCCAAGAGAATGCACTGCTCATGGAAAACACTATCTTCCAACAACACAAGAAAAGACTCTACTATGGATGTCACCAGATGGTCAATATCAAAATAAGATTGATTATATTCTTTGCAGCCAAATATGGAGAAGCTCTATACAGTCAGTAAAACAAGACTGGAAGCAGACTGTGGCTCAGATCAAGAACTCCTTATTGCCAAATTCAGACTTAAATTGAAGAAAGTAGGGAAAGAATGACCTAAATATGTATGACCTAAATCAAATCCCTTACAATTATACAGTGGAAGTGACAAATAGATTCAAGAGATTAGATCTGATAGATAGAGTGCCTGAAGAACTATGGACAGAGGTTCCTAACATTGTACAGGAGGCAGTGATCAAGACCATCTCCAAGAAAATTAAATGCAAAAAGGCAAAATTGTTGTCTGAAGAGGACTTACAAATAGCTGAGAAAAGAAGAGAAATTAAAGGCAAAGGAGAAAAGGAAAGATAAACCCATTTGAATGCAGAGTTCCAAGGAATAGCAGGAACAAATAAGAAAGCCTTCCTCAGTGATCCATGCAAAGAAACAGGAAAAAATTAAAATGGGAAAGACTAGTGATCTCTTCAAGAAAATTAGAGATACCAAGGGAATATTTTAATCAAAGATGGGCACAATAAAGGACAGAAACGTTATGGACCTAACAGAGGCAGAAGATATTAAAAAGAGGTGGCAAGAATACAGAGAAAATCTTCATAATCCAGATAACCATGATGATGTGATCACTCACCTAGAGCCATACATCCTGGACTGTGAAGGCAAGTGGGCCTCAGGAGGCATCCCTAGGAACAAAGCTAGTGGAGGTGATGGAATTCCAGTTAAGCTATTTCAAATTCTAAAAAAATGATGCTGTTAAACTGCTACACTCGATATGCCAGTAAATTTGGAAACCACAGCAGTGGCCACAGGACTGGAAACTTTTCATTCCAATCCCAAAGAAAGGCAATTCTAAAGAATGTTCAAACTATCTCACAATTGCACTCATCTCACAAACTAACAAAGTAATGCTCAAAATTCTCCAATCCAGGCTTCAATAGTATGTGAACCATAAGCTTCCAGATGTTCAAGCTGGATTTAGAAAAGGCAGTGGAACCAGAGATCAAATTGCCAACATCTGTTGCATCATCAAAAAACCAAGACAATTCCAGAAAAACTTTTTTGACTATGCCAAAGCCTTTGACTCTGGGGATTACAACAAACCGTGGAAAATTCTGAAAGAGATGGGAATGCCAGACCATCTCAGTCATGTAGGTCAAGAAGCAGCAGTTAAAACCAGACATGGAACAACAGACTCTTTCCAAATTGGGAAAGGGATAAGTCAAGGCCTCATATTGGTGCTCTGTTTATTTAACATATGTGCAGAGTACATCATGTGAAATGCTGGGCTGAATGAAGCACAAGCTGGAATCAGGGTTGCCAGGAGAAGTATCAATAACCTCAGATATGCAGATGATATCACCCTTGTGGCAGAAAGTGAAAAAGAATGAAAGAGCCTCTTGTTGAATGTAAAAGCAGAGAGTGAAAAAGATGGCTTAAAACTCAGCATTCAGAAAACTAAGATCATGGATCTGGTCCCTTCACTTCATGCAACAAGATGGGAAACAATGACAGACTGTATATTTGGGGGCTCCAAAATCACTGCAGATGGTGACTGCAGCCATTAAATTAAAAGAAGCTTGCTTCTTGGGAGAAAAGCTATCACCAACCTAGACAGCATATTAAAAAGCAAAGACATGACTTTGCTGACAAAGGTCCATCTTATGAAAGCTATGGTTTTTCCAGTAGTTATGTATCCATGTGAGAGTTGGGCTTTAAAGAAAGCTGAGCGCCCAAGAATTGATGCTTTTGAACTGTGGTCTTGGAGAAGACTCTTGAGAGTACCTTGGACTTCAAGGAGATCCAACCAGTCTATCCTAAAGGATATCAGTCCTGGACTGATATTCATTGGAAGGACTGATACTGAAGCTGAAACTCCAGTATTTTGGCCACCAGATGCAAAGAGCTGACTCATTGGAAAAGACCTTGATTCTGGGAAAGATTGAAGGTGGGAGTAGAAGGGGACAACAGAGGATGAGATAGTTGGATGGCATCACTGACTCAATGGACATGAGTTTGAGTAAACTCTGGGAGTTAGTGATGGACAGGGAAGCCCCTTATGCTGCAGTCAATGGGGTTGCAAAGAGTTGGACACAACTGAGTGACTGAACTGAAGTGAATTAAAATTGAGCTTTGGAAAGTGGAGAAATTTGAAATAACCATATGGGAAACAGGAGTTTATTTCAGAAATGAGCATGAACTTGGAGAATACCATTTTTTTGCTCAGGAAATGTAGGCAAACCATAAACTTTTACATTCAAATATTTAGCTCTAAGGATCAATGGGTGCTATTTGACATTTTATCACAAGATGGTGATGAAGTTTTTTGGAAGCAGAATACAACCATATACTCTAACCCTCCTTAGTTTTAGAAAACTAAGATCATGACATCACTTCATAGGAAATAGATGGGGAAACAGTGGAAACAGTAACAGATTTTAGTTTGTTGGGCTCCAAAATCACTGCAGATGGTGACTGCAGCCATGAAATTAATAAACACTCGCTTCTTGGAAGAAAAGTTATGACCAACCTAGACAGCATATTGAAAAGCAGAGACATTACTTTCCTGACAAAGATCTGTCTAGTCAAAGCTATGGTTTTTCCAGTAGTCATGTATGGATGTGAGAGTTGGACTATAAAGAAAGCTGAGCACCAAAGAATTGATGCTTTTGAACTGTGGTGTTGGAGAAGACTCTTGAGAGTCCCTTGGAACACAAGGAGATCCAACCAGTCCATCCTAAAGGAAATCAGTCCTGAATATTCATTGAAAGGACTGATGCTGAAGCTGAAACTCCAGTACTTTGGCCACCTGATGTGAAGAACTGACTCATTTAAAAATGCACTCATGCTGGGAAAAATTGAAGGCAGGAGAAGAAGGGGACAACAGAGGATGAGATTGTTGGATGACATCACCAACTCAATGGACATGATTTTGAATAAACTCTGGGAGTTGGTGATGGACAGGGATGCCTGGTTTGCTGCAGTCTATAGGGTCGCAAAGATTTGGACATGACTGTGCAATTGAACTGAAGTGAATTTTAGACAATCATAAAAGTCTACAGTGTCATATCCTCACTATATCATTGTTTTATATCTTCTCATCAGTGGTGGTCCATTTCCTATTTTCCATGGGGCCTTCATCTTTATCACTCATAACAGTCCTGTAATCAACTATCTATTCGACTTTGTTAGTTTGTTTTTTTTTTTTCTAGATAACATTCAAATTTCTTTCATTGTATCACATTCAGTGATGTTCATTATTTTTTTTCATTTTTATTAGCATGTTTACTATTTATTTTCCCAGCAGCATAATCAAATAAACAAAATATTTTGAAAATTCAAGACAAAAATTCCTGGCAGCAGGTTTTGGGGACAATGAATGATACAGTGACTGTGTAAATCATTTCATTTTACTCATACACAGCTTCTACCTCAATTCATTGGGATGCTTGGGTGTGTCATTTGAATAATACATACAAGGAAAACATGCCTCTAAACATATTTAATTCTTCCCTGAAGGCATCATAAACTAATATTCTTGATTCTATGCAGATCCAATTATTTTTCCCTTGGTAGAAATAATGTTTACTCATGATTTGAGGAAAGCAGAATGAATAAAAACTAATAGTCACTCATATTCCTGGGGAATAGTAACCTCATTTACTTCTCACAATATTATGTGATTGTGATAAAGAAATGGAATGTAGCACAGATAAAGTGGTTATTTTCATTTTAATATCTGGTACTCTGTAAATTGAGATAACCCGGGCTAAGTTGCAGAGGTAATGAGACAAAAATCTCAGGGACTTCATACAGTGTATGTTTATATTTTGTTTACAGTTTGTGCCTATTTCAGGTTAGTGTTCATGAAGAGGGAGTGGGAACATAGGGGTTGTGACTGACATCATTCTTATTCTGTGAGCCAAGCTGACCTAGCCTCTCTGTAAGAAAAAATTTCTTGGCACTTGTGAATGCAAATGGAGAGAAGTGTCTACCAATCAAGCGTTGTAACTTAAAGGCTTCCACCCTAAGTGACTAGCCCTTCATTTACACTAGCACTTCATTTACAAAAGCCAACCAAATGGCTAGGCTTAACTTCGTAGAACCAAGGAAGTACCACCCACATTCACGTGCCAGAAAAGATGAGAGTGGAATGTATCTGTGCACAGATCTAATGTGTCCATGGGCACTAGGAACTTTTTTTGCCCACAAACAAGAAAGCTGATTTTAAAATACTGAAGTCATTTTCAACTATAGTTGAAATGTTTTATATTCCCTGTGGATCTTTATCTGTATAATTTCTACACTCTTAAGTATGTGACATAATCAGTAGTAACACACTGAATGATTCTTAGAGATTAACAAATTAGGAATATTGATTAGAGATTTACAAATTGAATAGCCCTAAATATCTCAAATAATCAGCTGGTGGCCAGGGTTTCTTGATTTCTAGGAAGGCAGTGATGAGAGAATAAGTAAAAGTCCAGCAGGGGGAACTCCAGACTCATTCACTTGTTCTGATCAACAATTATGCTTGTATGTAAACCAAGATCCTACTTCAGTGACAACATATATAGTAACTAGACTGGGCAAAGAGAGGGAATTTTTTTCTTCCTCTAGATATGTCATAGTACAATTTCAGAGAATCTAACACTTCTATTGTGCCAAATGCTGTTCCCCACAAAAGTGGTCTTGCTGTGCCTTATATAAAATATCCATTTACTTCCCCACATACAATAATTCAGGAAGAAAAATTTCATTTGATAATTTTCATTTCAGTAATATGGATCATATGCCAGGCACTGGGCTATAGACATAACATTTTTGTGGTGTTTGTACTGCGAAGGATGGAAAAGAAATGTAAATAAATTAGAATACCATATGGCTAGCACTCTAACAGCTCAAACCATTACTAAAGGGACATTAACAAAATAAATAAATAAAAAAGAACTTGCCTTGAGAGAGTTCAAGAACTTTTTCATGAAACCGATTCTATTTGGAGTAGAAATTTTCCAAGTGGTTAAGTTCAGTGCAGTCGCTCAGTCGTGTCTGACTCATTGCAAACCCATGAACCGCAGCACGCCAGGGCTCCCTGTCCATCACCAACTCCCAGAGTCCACCCAAACCCATGTCCATCGAGTCAGTGATGCCATCCAACCATCTCATCCTCTGTCATCCCCTTCTCCTCCTGCCCTCAATCTTTCCCAGCATCAGGGTCTTTTCCAATGGGTCAGCTCTTCGCATCATGTGGCCAAAGTACTGGAGTTTCAGCCTCAGCATCAGTCCTTCCAATGAACGCCCACGACTGATCTTCTTTAGGATGGACTGGATGGATTTCCTTGCAGTCCAAGGGACTATCAAGAGTGGAGAAGGTCTTTATAAGAAAACAGATCAAGAAAAATTGTATCTTCAAAAATACATTGTAACTTAATTCTGGTGCTATAGGTGAGAGAATAGGGACAATTGCAATGAGGAATTAACAGATATTTTAGTATTGTGGTTGTTAGTATTATAGTTGCTTCAATTAAAGAATCTAGATGATCAGTTAGTTTCATAGGAAAATAATTCCCTAGCAAAACAATCTCTTTAACATTTACCTTTTCCTTTTATTTAACTATACCCATGACTAACTGACTCATCCAATCTCCATGAAGATCTCTATATTATCTTCATTTCATGCTACTAATCCCTCCGAGTATTATGCAGTACAGAGGTGAATTCTTTCTTCTTTGATCACCCTGTCTAGTAAACTTTACAGCCTTCTTTTCCTTTCCCTAGACCCACATGGATTCTCTTCTATTTCAATATCTGATACCTCATCTCATTTCCCTTTTGTTTCCCTCTTTTTGTTTGCCTGGGAGCTTTTGGACCTCATGTGCTTTGCTTTTCCTTGATTAATTACCCCTGTAAATTAATTTATGTAGATCTTTTATTCAGTAAAATTGCTATGTTGAAGTTAAGCTGTTCCAAGTTTTGGGAAACCATCAAGAAAGGTATGTTTCTGAAACATCATACCTCATTTGAAGGGTTCACTCTCAAATAATTTACAGCTTTTTATTCCTGATTTAGTATAATCAAAAAGATGGAGGCATATTTGTCCTACTCATCACTCCATCTGTATCAGAACGTTGTGTGTCAAATAATATTAACATAGTGAAAACAACAGAAATTGAATCACCAAAGGTAACCAGACAAATTCTCAGAGAATCTTGTCAAATAGTGGTCATGGTATATTTTGCACAGCTGGATAGTTTCATTTTTGTGTATAAATGAAACCAAATACAGGAAACTTTTGTTAATTGATTACATAATACTACACATCTATTAACAAAATTTAATTAATTTTCCTCTTAAACATGATAGTATTTCTTAATATTGGAATTTATCTAACACTACATAGAGTATTCAGTGCTCATTTATCTTTCTTGAAAGTCAGTTTCATCCATAAATGATCAGAGATGTTACAGTATTTGTCCTTGAATCTCCATACACATGTTAAATATCTTCTTCAAAATTAATAAATATTTATTGTTTTAACTCTTCATAAAGTATATCATTATATCTGGGTGAAAGGCAGAGCAACCACATCTTATTCTTATTCACAACCAGATAGATCATTTAAATTATTTACTCAGCATTATTATATGCAAATTTATATTTTAAATGCTAACATGAATTATATTCCTGACCTCTTCCTCAGTGAACTTCTCTGTCAATGACCTATTTCCTGAAGACTTGGAAATATTATAAAATCTCCCAACATTCTCCCCTGGGACACTCTGAACCTTTACACAAGTGTATTTTCAAATGGAATCAGCCCCTGACTTACAAATGACCATTGTATTAACTTTATGTCTCCTTTATAAAATAATCTCCACAGAGGCTATCTCTGCCATTGCTATTGAAGTTGTCAACAAAACACACACACACAGACACACACACTGAGTGCGGTTATTTTGAGTAAGGGGTCATTTCCTCATGTCCCCCCTTTTTGGTTCATGAGAAATATGAAATCGATAGAAAGATACCTATATCTATATTTTAAAAACTTGGGATTTGACCCTGATAATTACTAGGCATGATGATTCTTTCTTTCTCCTAACCACAACACTATACCAGGTCAGTTAGTACATACCTAGATGGCAGTCTTCCAAAAAGGGATCCAGAAGATTTAAATATAAATATATTTCAGCAACATGAATTCTCTTATTGAATTGATGTATTACTAGATCATAAGTATGAGATGACCACTTGATTGAGTCACTGCCTGCTCAGTATCTCTATATTAGCCAACAGTAAGGGCAAAGTAGGGACATAAGATTTTATGTAAATTAAAAAATGCCTTTGTCCCTCTTGCACCTATCCATTTTGGACTAAAAGTTTGTATATGAGTAAGATGTGATTGAAATATAGGGGAAGTCGCAGCTATTGGGATGGAGTATACTGACTTTGTGCTGATGGAGTATGAACAAAAATCCTAGCAATTATCTAAGAAATATCTTAGATTACTGGAGGTATAAGAAATGAAGGAAATTAATATTATTTCCCTTTGAAAATCACCACTGGAGCCCTTTCTATGAAGAAAGTATCTTTATATAGTTCTCCAAGATGGTTTCAATCACCTTGTTTTTTTTTTTTTTTTTTTTATATTGAAGTGTTCTCTTTGTGGGAATGCAAATTGATAAAGCCACTATGGAAAACAGTATGGAGCTTCCTTTAAAAACCAGGAATAAAACTACCATACGACCCAGCAATCTCACTACTGGACATATATCCTGAGGAACCACAATTGAAAAAGATACATGGAACCCAGTGTTCATTGCAACACTATTTACAATAGCTGGGACATGGAAATAACCTAGATGTCCATCAACAGATGAATGTATAAGACAGTTGTGGTACCTATAGATAATGGAATATTACTCAGCTATAAAAAGGAACACATTTGAGTCAATTCTAATGAGGTGGATGACCTATTATCCAGAGTGAAGTAAGTCAGAAAGAGAAAGGAAAATATCATATATTAAGGCATATATATGTGATCTAGAAGGATAGTACCAATGATCCTATGTGAAGGACAGCAAAGGAGACACAGAGATAAAGAACAAACTTCTGCATACAGTGGGGGAAGGAGAGGGTGGGATGATTTGAGAGATTAGCATTGAATATATACATTACTATATGTAAAATAGATAGCCAGTGGGAGCTTGATGTATGATGCAGGGACCCCAAAGCCTGTGTTCCCTGTGCTCTATAAAAACCTAGAGGGATGGGATTGGGAGAGAGGTGGGAGAGGGGTTCAAATGGGAAGGGACAAATGTATACCTGTGGCCAATTCATGATGATATTCAGCAAAAAACATCACAAATATTGTAAAGGAATTGTCCTCCAGTTAAAAAACAGAAATGTAGTTGATTAACAATGTTGTATTTATTTCAGGGTGTACAACATGATGACCCAACATTTAAATATATTACAAAATGATCAACATGATAAGTTTAGAAATCATCTATCCTTATTCAAAATTATGATGGTATTATTGACCATATATCTTATGCTGTATGTTATATCTTGATGACTTATTTATTCCATAACTAGATAGTGTATCTCTTAATCCCTCTCACTTATTTTGCCCAATCTCCAACCACTCACCCTTTGGCAACCACAATTTTTTTTTCTAAATCTGAGTCTGTTTTAGCTTTATTTGTTCATTTGTTTCATTTTCTAGCTACCACATGTAAGTAAAATCAAACAGCATTTGTTTTTCTCTGATTGATATGTTTAACTTAGCATAATGCTTCTTAGGTCCACCCATATTATGGTAAATGGACAAATATAAATATATATATATGTATATTTCTTTTTTGTTGTTGTTCCATGGATTTTAAAAAAAGCTTTATTGAGGTATAATTTACAAATCCTAACATATATATTTCAATATATACATATATACCACTTCTATTTTTTTCATTTATCTATTGACAAACACTTAGATTGCCTTCATATTTTGACTATTGTAAATAATGATGCAAAGAAAATAAGGGAACATGTGTTTTTGTCACAGTTATGTCTTGCTTTTCTCTGGATAAATACCCAGAGATGGAGTTGCTGGACCACATGGTAGTTCTATTTTTATTTTTTAGAAAAACCTCCATATTTTTTTTCATAATGGTTGCACCAATTTATATTCCCATCAACAGTAGACGGCAGTTCCCTTTGCTACACATGCTCCTAACCAACACTTGTTATTTCTTGTCTTTTGGATGATAGACATATGACAGAAGTGAGGTGATATCTCACTGTGGTTTAATTTGCAGTTCCCAGATGATTAGTGATGATCAGCATCTTTTAATATGTCTGTTGGCCATCTCTATATCTCTGTTGGAAAAATGTCTATTTAACTACTCTGTATATTTTTTAATTGGATTGTTCAGTGTTTTTTTGATATTGTTTTGTGAATTCTTTGTGTATTTTAGATGTTACCTCATTATTGGCTATACGGTTTGCAAATATATTCTCCCATTCAATAAGTTGGTTTTACATTTTGTTGATGCTGTCTTTCCTTATACAAAACATTTTTCAATTTGGTACAATTCCATTTGTTTATTTTGCTTTGTTGCCCTTGTCTGGGGAGTCAGAAGCAAAAATATATTGCTAAAACCAATGTCAAATAGTTGACTTGCTATATTTTAATCTGCAATTTTATGACTTACATTTAAGACTTAAGAATGTTTTGGGTTGATTCTTTATATATAGCACAAAAAAAGTGTCCAAGTTGCATTTTTTTGCATGTAAATGTACGGTTTTTCCAACATCATTTATTAAGAAGTTTTTCCCATTGTATATTTTCACCTTCTTTTTTCTAGATTAATTTATTATATAAATATGGATTTATTTCTAAAAAGATATAGTAAATCCATCTTTACTGTATAAATATTTATTTATTTTTTTACATTGATCCTGTGTCTGTTTTTAGCCAGTACCGTACTGTTTTGCTTTGTGGTATAGTTTAAAATGAGGGAGTGTGATTCTTTCAGCTTTGTTGTTCTTTCTCAAGATTGCTTTGTCTATTCCAGGTCTTGGGTGATTCCATTTAAAGTTTTTGATTATTTATTCTAGTTCTATGGAAAATGTCATTAGTATTTTTTATACAGATTTGATCAAATCTGTAGTTTGCCTTGGATCATCAGATCAGATCAGATCAGTCGCTCAGTAGTGTCCGACTCTTTGCAACCCCATGAATCCCAGCACGCCAGGCCTCCCTGTCCATAACCAACTCCCGGAGTTCACTCAGACTCACGTCTATCGAGTCGGTGATGCCATCCAGCCATCTCATTCTCTGTCATCCCCTTCTCCTCTTGCCCCCAATCCCTCCCAGCATCAGAGTCTTTTCCAATGAGTCAACTCTTCACATGAGGTGGCCAACGTACTGGAGTTTCAGCTTTAGCATCAGTCCTTCCAAACAAATCCCAGGGCTGATCTCCTTCAGAATGGACTGGTTGGATCTCCTTGCAGTCCAAGGGACTCTCAAGAGTCTTCTCCAACACCACAATTCAAAAGCATCAATTCTTCGGTGCTCAGCCTTCTTCACAGTCCAACTCTCACATCCATACCTGATCACAGGAAAACCATAGCCTTGACTAGACGAACCTTTGTTGGCAAAGTAATGTCTCTGTTTTGAATATGCTATCGAGGTTGGTCATAACTTTCCTTCCAAGCAGTAAGCGTCTTTTAATTTCATGGCTGCAGTCACCAACTGCAGTGATTTTGGAGCCCCAAAAAAGAAAGTGTGACACTGTTTCCACTGTTTCCCCATCTATTTCCCATGAAGTGATGGGACCGGATGCCATGATCTTCATTTTCTGAATGTTGAGCTTTAAGTCAACTTTTTCACTCTCCACTTTCACTTTCATCAAGAGGCTTTTGAGTTCCTCTTCACTTTCTGCCATAAGGGTGGTGTCATCTGCATATCTGAGGTTATTGATATTTCTCCCAGCAATCTTGATTCCAGCTTGTGTTTCTTCCAGCCCAGCTTTTCTCATGATGTACTGTGCATATAAGTTAAATAAACAGGGTGACAATATACAGCCTTGACGTACTCCCTTTCCTATTTGGAACCAGTCTGTTGTTCCCTGTCCAGTTCTAACTGTTGCTTCCTGACGTGCATGCAAATTTCTCAAGAGGCAGATCAGGTGGTCTGGTATTCCCATCTCTTTCAGAATTTTCCACAGTTTATTGTGATCCACACAGTCAAAGGCTTTGGAGTAGTCAATAAAGCAGAAATAGATGTTTTTCTGGAACTCTCTTGCTTTTTCCATGATCCAGCAGATGTTGGCAATTTGGTCTCTGGTTCCTCTTCCTTTTCTAAAACCAGCTTGAACATCAGGAAGTTCATGGTTCACATATTGCTGAAGCCTGGCTTGGAGAATTTTGAGCATTACTTTACTAGCATGTGAGATGAGTGCAATTGTGTGGTAGTTTGAGCATTCTTTGGCATTGCCTTTCTTTGGGATTGGAAAGAAAACTGACCTTTTCCAGTCCTGTGGCCACTGCTGAGTTTCCCAAATTTGCTGGCATATTGAGTGCAGCACTTTCATAGCATCATCTTTCAGGACCTGGAACAGCTTAGCTGGAATTCCATCACCTCCACTAGCTTTGTTTGTAGTGATGCTTTCTAAGGCCCACTTGACTTCATATTCCAGGATGTCTGGCTCTAGGTCAGTGATCACACCATCGTGATTATCTGGGTCATGAATATTTTGGATCATATGAACATTTTAATAATATGAATTCTTTATATACAGAGGCCTCTGTATCTTTCCATTTATTTGTGTCATCTTCAGCTGCTTCCATCATGTCTTATAGTTTTTAGAATATAGGTCTTTCTAATCCCTGATAGCTCAGTTGGTACGGAATCCAGCTTCAATGCAGGAGACGCAGGTTTTATCCCTGGTTCAGGAGTTTCCCTTGGAGAAGAAAATGGCAACCCACTCCAGTATTCTTGCCCAGAAAATCCTTAACATTCAGAAAACGAAGACCATGGCATCTGATCCCATCATTTCATGGGCTATAGATGGGGAAACAGTGGAAACAATGTCAGACTTTATTTTTTGAGGCTCCAAAATCACTTCAGATGGTGATTGCAGCCATGAAATTAAAAGATGCTTACTCTTTGGAAGGAAAGTTATGACCAACGTAGATAGCATATTCAAAAGCAGAGACATTACTTTGACGACAAAGGTCCATGTAGTCAAGGCTATGGTTTTTCCAGTGGTCATATATGAATGTGAGAGTTGAACTGTGAAGAAGGCTGAGCACCGAAGAATTGATGCTTTTGAACTGTGGTGTTGGAGAAGACTCTTGAGAGTCCCTTGGACTGCAAGGAGATCCAACCAGTCCATCCTAAAGGAGATCGGTCCTGGGAATTCTTTGGAAGGAATGATGCTAAACCTGAAACTCCAGTACTTTGGCCACCTCAAGCGAAGAGCTGACTCATTGGAAAAGACTCTGATGCTGGGAGGGATTGAGGGCAGGAAGAGAAGGGGATGACAGAGGATGAGATGGCTGGATGGCATCACGGACTCGGTGGACATGAGTTTGGGTGAACTCCAGGATTCGGTGATGGACAGGGAGGCCTGGAGTGCTGCAGTTCATGGGGTTGCAAAGAGTCAGACACGACTGAGTGACTGAACTGAGCTCAACTAAACTGAACCTCAGATTATTTTTGTTTTTGTTGGCATGGGATATCTTTTTCTATCTCTTCACTTAATTTGTATATATCTTTGTATTTGAAGTCAATCCCTTGTAGACAGCATGTTAATATCTTGTTGTTTTTAGCCATTCAATCTTTTTATGTCTTTTGCTTATAGCATTTAATCCATTTACATTTAGAGTAATTATTGATGAATATCTATTTATTGTTATTTTGTCATTTTCTGGTAGTTTTGCCATTCGTTTCTATTATTTTCTTCTCTTAATCACTTCTCATGTGATATGGTGATATCCTTAATGTTTTGGGGGCTTCCTTTCTCTTTGTGTGTGTGTGTATGTATTTTTATTTTTTATTTGTGTTTATCTTGAAGTTCATATATAACAATTTATATGTACAGGTATTTATTTTAAGTTGATATTCACTCACATTTTTATGTTTTAGTATTATGCTATACATTTTTTATTTTTTATATTTATTAACTAACTGTAGATATAAATGATTTTCTTTCTTTTGTCTTTTACATTCTTAGTTTTGTAAGTGGCTGATGCACTACCTTTAGTATATACTTGCCTTTACCAGTGAGATTATTGTCTCTCCTAATTTTAATTTGTTTGTGACTTTTTGTTTCTACTTAGAGAAGCCCCTTTGACATTCTTTTAAGGCTTGTTTAGTGGCCATACACTCCTTTAGCTTTACTTAACTTTGAAACATTTCTCTCTCAATTCTTATTAATAACCTTGGTATCTAGACTATTCTTGGTGGTAGGCATTTCCCATTTAAGCTCTTTGAATATATCTTGTCACTTCCTGCAGAGTTTCTAGGAAAATTCAGCTGATAATCTTTTAGGAGTTCCCTTATACATAACTAGTGGCATTTCTTGCTGCTTTTAGGATTCTCTGTTTATGTTTAATTTTTGGCAGTTAGTTACAATGTGTCTTGGTGTGGTCGTGTTTGCATTCATCTTATTTGGAACCATCTGTGCCTCCGGGACCTGGATATCTGTTTTATTTCTCAGGTTAGGGAAGTTTTCAAATATATTATTTCTTAAATAAGTTATTTGCCTCCTTCTCCTGTCTTCTCCTTTTGTGACCCCTATAGTTTGAGTGTTAGCACGTTTGTTGTTTTCCCAGATAGCCATTAAACTATCTTCATGTTTTGTTTTATTTTTTCAGTTAAGTTTATGTGATTTCCACTACTCTGATTTTCAGATCATTAATCTACTCTTTTCATCATCTAATCTACCTTGATTGTTAATTCCCTCTAGTGTATATTTTATTTTAGATGTTGTATTCTTCAGGTGTAATTGGTTCTTTTTCATGTTTTCTAACTCTTTGTTGAAGTTCTCTGTGTCTTCATCCATTATTCTCCCAAGTTTGGTGAAAACCTTTATGCTTATTACCTTGAACTTTTTATCAAGTAAATTGCCTATCACCATTTTGTTTAGTTACCTTTCTGAAATTTTGTCTTATTCCTTCATTTGGAATGTATTTCTCTGTTTCCTCACTATGACTAATTTTTTTGTCTTTATTTCTTTGTGTTAGATAAGTCCATATGTCTCTCAATCTTGGAAAAGTGTCCTAATGCAGATGTATTGTGTGGCCCAGCAAAATGCTGCCCACTTGTCACCAGAGCTATATGCTCCATTGGTATTTTCTATGGGGGTTGTGTACACTTTTCTGTTGTATCATGGCTAATTACTGCTGGTGCACTGGTAGTTGAGGCAGGCCCTCGGCCCATTAGCCTGTGAAGTCCCACTTGGTGCAGCTGCAGCCAGTGCACTGGTGGGCAGGACAAGCCTCTGGCTGTGAGCCCTGTCTGTAAGTGATTTCTAATGGTGCTTTCATGGTTGAAGTAGGTCCCTGCCTACAAGATCTGGCAGTGTGTGACTGCTGTGTACGTGCTGATGGTCCCCAGAACTAATTGTTTAGAAGCAGGATTCCAACATGGTACCTGCCAGTACTGGCGCCAGCATAATAGAATGAGATCCTAAAGATGGTAGCTGCTAGCATCTCAGTTCCCATTAAGAATCCAAACTGCCTCTGTTTCTTTGGAAGGCTCTCCAAGGTCAGAAAATGAGTTTGATCTAGGAACATTTCAAATTACTGCTTCTGTGTGGGACTCAGAACATGTGAAATTTGTGTATGCCTTTTAAGATCTGAGGCTTGGTGGCCCCCACCCCTCTGATTCATGTAGACAGTTTTGGGCACTTGTCTTCCCAAAGAAGGACCCCCAATCTGAGAAGATCAACGTGTCCTTGGTTTCTTCATCCCTCTAGATGTTGCATGTGTCTCTTTCTTTATATCATTAGTTATGAAAAAATCTTTTATGCTCATCTTCAGGTTATTTTCAGAGATAGTTGTGCTGTAAATATTTGCAATTTTGTTGTGCTCATGGGAGTAACTGAGCTCAGGATCTTCCTTCTCTGTCATTTTTATCTGATCCAGTCATGATTATTTTAAGTTAAAGATTTTAGTTCCCCATTACCTCTCAGAAAGTTCTCACCATGATATCATTGTCATTTTTATTAACTTTACTGATTTTATAAAAACTAATTTTATAAAAAATACCAGGGCTTGCCCCCAGCTTTAATACACTTCTCAAGAAACACTTGCTGCCACATCTTGATTTACCCATTCCCATTCTCCTACTTACCACTCAGTCATTTCATGTGTAGGATAGAATGAACAAGAGGACAATTTTGACTTGTTTTTTTCTCAATGGTGTCTCTAAAACAAAGATTAGGCTCAATTATTTTAAATAAATTTGGAATTCTTAGACATATCTGCCTTATGTCCATATTAGAGGTGGCCATATCAGAGGTGCTGACAGTCTTGATTTTAAGCATGGTGAAGAAGGAAATGGCAACCCACTCCAATATTCTTGCCTGGAGAATCCCAGAGATGGGGGAGCCTGGTGGGCTGACATCTATAGGGTTGCACAGAGTCAGACACAACTGAAGTGACTTAGCAGCAGCAACAGAGAACTACCATATGCACTCTCTTGACTATATTCTTTGAATGGAAATTCAGGCATTAACTTGCCTCTTTCCTGAAATACAGTGACTTACAGATTAGAGGGGATCACTAGACCCAGTACCTCAGAATGTCACTAGTTTGAATAAATGATTATCTTTAAAATAAGTCGTTGCAAGAATATACAATGGTGAAAAGACAGTATCTTAAGCAAGTGGGAAAGCTGTACAGCTATATGCAAGGCGATGAAATTAGAACTCTCTTTCATACCGTATACAAAAATATGCACAAAATGGTTTAAAGACCTACAGATAAAACATGATACCACAAAAATCCTACAAGATAACATAGGCAACATTCTTGGACATTGCCAATAGCTATATTTTCTTAGATCAGTATTCCTAGGCAAAAGAATAAATGCAGAAGTAAACAAAGGAGAATTACTCAAACTTGAAAGATTTTGCATAGCAAAGGAAACTGTCAACAAAGTGGCTGAATGGCCTACAGAATGGAAGAAAGTACTTACTAATGATGTGTCAATATTCAAAATATATAAACAGTTCATACAATTCAACACAAAGAAAAACAAAACAAAACAATCCAATCAAAAAATGAACAGATGATCTAAATAGGCATTTTCTAAAGAAAATATGCAGATGGCCAAAGGCACATGAAAAGATATTCATCACCACTAATTATTAGAGAAATGCACACCAAAAGCACAGTGAGATCACAATGGTCATCATCAAAAAGTCTAAAAATAATAGATGTTGGAAAGGTGAGGAGAAAATGGAACTCTCCTATGCCATTGGTGGAGGTCTAAATTGGTGCAGACACTGTAGAAAACAGTATGGAGTTTACTTTAAAACTAAAAATAGAGCTTCCATATGATTCAGCAGTCCCACTCTGGGGCATATATCTGGAGAAATACAAAAACTCTAATTCAAAAAGATACATACACCCCGATATTCATAGCAGCACTATTTACAATAGCCAAGTCATGAAAGCAGCCTAAATGTTCACTGACAGATGAATGGATAAAGAAGATGTGGTATATGTATACAATGAACTATTATATAGCCATAAAACAATTAAATAATGCCTTGGGCAGTAACACAGATAGACCTAAAGATTGTCATCTAAGTCAAGTCAGATACAGACACATTATTATACACACACACACACACACGCACACACGCACAGACACACATAACTGAATCACTTTGCTGTACACCTAAGACTAATACAATATTGTAAATCAACTATACTTCAATTAAAAATAAATAAATAAAAAGAAGCCATTGGACTGACCCTAATTGCATATTACTGAGGGGATTTAAATGCAGAGATACCAGAGAAGCACATGCACAGAAAAAAAGACATGTGAGGATACAGCAAGAAAGGAGACATCTGCAAGCCAAGGAGATATCTCTTCAGAGAAACCAACCCCACTGACGACTTGATCTCAAACATCTAACCTCTAGAACTGTGAGAAAGTAAATTTATGTAGTTGAAGCCACTCAGTGTGTATTGTTTTGTTGTGACACCCCTAGTAAAGTAATACAAACACTATGATGCAACATAATTAATTCTCAGAATATATTTAATAGATGAGCTAATGAAAATGAATCCAATACCATAGCATCCATTCCATTCCACAGTGCTTATGTCTTAGCTACCAAGAAATGTTCTTTTATTCTTCATCCCAGCAGAATAAAAAAAGTAATTCTTTTCATTCAAAAATGTTACAGAAGCAGCTTATCAAAAAAAAAAGTAAAAAAAAGAGAGAGAGAGAAAGTGAGAAGATTGATGATGTACTCTGTGGTGCTGACAATGCTACGATGAAGTCTATGAGATAACACAACCCTTGATGAATGATGATACTGTTTTGTCCATAAGACTTTTGAATGATGGTGCCTGCAGTCAGTAATATCAGATTTTTATTTTTATTTTCTAGAGGAATTTCATAGAAATAAATTTAACTGTTTTCAAGGGAAACAATATCTAGCTAAGTGAACAGAATGCCAAAGATCTATAAATACTTTTCTCAAAGATATTTTACTAAATGCAATACTTATAGATTTCTATCATCTTTGTTTTTAGGATAAAAGTTTGTGCTGAAAGTGTGACTCTACTCTTGTAGTTTTTGTCTTTCAAGACTCTGCATTTCCTTATATTTACAATTATCTGGTGCTCTTTTATTTTTCCTTGGTTAAATATGCCTTTAGGAAATAATCAAATATCACATGCTTATTCTTAATATGAATTACTATTTAACTACTCCTGGGGAGGTTTATACATTAGGCCACATCTTTAGTTATAGAATGGAAAAATCTTTTTAAAATGAACTGACACATCATATTTCGGAGCTGGGAAGTCTTTCTTAAGGTTCCTGAAGACATATAAGTTCACCTTTGACACTCTAAATGCAAACTTAAATACAATTATCTCCATCAATAAGCAAAGGTCCCACCAGATTACACAGTATATCTTTCAAGCTGACTCAGTACTTCAGACATGTAGCAGTTTACTCTTGAGCTACTGGGTCACTCGGCCCCGCATGGCCCATAAGTGATTAGATGGACACAGATAACTTGTTAAAAGATAACTTATATAAAAAAATAAAAGGAAGTGCAGAGTCTTGAAAGACAAACAGATATCAATATTTTCTGATAGATAAACAGCTGAGTTAAAGTTGGCAAAACCAGGACCTTTCTCACTCATAGACTTTGTATAAAAGATATGAATGAAAGGTAGATGGGCAGACAATGCGATGGAGAGTGACATATATGCAGAGTAGTTTGGAAGAGACATTAGTTGGTTTCACATTCAACAGGCACTTCCTGAGAATACATAGATAACAGTACTAGAAAGTAGACACCGAAAATTAAAGTCAATCAACACAAATGATAAGTAGAAGCTATGAAGCAATAAAAAGCTGAAATAATCAGAATGTAAGAATTATAGTATGCTTAGAAATATTTGACATTATGCAAAAGTAAGGATAAGCACTGTATTAAAATGCCAAGTATACATCACCTTGCTTCAGTATTTGGAAAATTACTATCTTATTTCATGTCAGTTTTGTACATTGCACAACACAACACTATTCTAGGTCATTTTAAATAAAATCCCAGATATCAAATTATTTTATATGAATACTTTAATATCTATTTTTAAATGATCTGACTCAAATCTCAACAGTGTTTTTCTCAATAACATTATTTTGCTTAAGATATTTAACAATAACTTCTCAATAATATTTAAATACTTAGTTAAATTGTACATGTGTCTGATTGTCTCCTGTGGTAGCTCTCAAATTATTTGGTCTCAGGGAATCTGTATACTCTTAAACATATTGACATTTACAAGACTCTCTTGCCATATTATGCTATCTATTGATATTTGATTTATCATAAATTAAAACTAAGAAATTAGTTTTACTATGCTTCCATTCTTTTAAAAACAATGGTAAAAAGTTCATTTTTACACAAATTCCACA
Source organism: Bubalus kerabau (assembly GCF_029407905.1). Lineage (NCBI taxonomy): Eukaryota > Metazoa > Chordata > Mammalia > Artiodactyla > Bovidae > Bubalus > Bubalus kerabau. Next base: position 45,246,638 of record NC_073635.1, on the reverse strand, counting down.
TCTTTAATGGAAAAAGAATGGTATTTCTCCATTAAAAGTGAGAAGAGTATAGTATTCCTTTACATTTTTGCAGATCTCTTTAATATTTTGTGTGATAAAAGACTGCTGTTTCTTACATCTTGCATTGCATTCAAAATGTTGCTATCTGTTGTTTTAATGCAAGTATGTGAAGAAATATACCCCCACTCACACACACACATAAATGTAGTTGGAAAAGGAAGAAACAAAACAGCATTCTTAAATAATCTTGTATAGTCACCTTTAACATTATACCAAAATGAGACAAGTGGAATCTTCCCTCAACTTTATTGAGAAATAATTGAAAATTAGTATCTATTCAAAATGTATAATGTGATGATTTGATTATGTATGTATATGCACATTAAGAAATGATTAAAAGATCTATTCACAGCATTTTCAAGTACACAATATACATTGTTAACTAGTGTCACTGTGTTATACATTAGATTCTCAGAACTTATTCTTACAACTAAAATTTTGTACCCTTTGACCTATATCTCCCCATTTCCCCTTCCCTCCAAACCCTAGCAGCCATCATTCTTTTTTACTGTTTATGTGAAATTGGTTTTATTTTTTTCTTAAAGATTTGACCTATATGCAGTTTAATATTTGTCTTTAGGATTATGCCAGCAAGAATACTAGAGTGAATGCCATTTCCTCCTCCAGGGGACCTTTCCCACCCAGAGATAGAACCCACGACTCCTGCATTACAGGCGAATTCTTTACCACTGAGCCACCTGGGAAGCCTACACTTTCTTGTCTGTTGAAATCCTAACTCACAATAACTCTGAATGTCCACTGTAGTTGGAGATGGGGCTTTAAAGAGGTAGTTAACCAGGCTTCTCGTGTGGTGCTATGGTAAATAATCCACCTGCCAATGCAGGAGGCACAAGAGATGCAGGTTTGATCTCTGGGTTGGGATGATCCTCTGGAGTAGGAGTGGCAACCCACTCTATTCCTCTTGCCTGGAAAATTCCATTGACAAAGGAGCCCAACAGGTTACAGTGCATGGTGCAGCAAACAGTGAGACAGGACCGAACACACACTTTTAACATAAAATCAAGTCGTTGGCCTGGACACGAATTCAGTATGGTTATCTCTAGAACTCTGATGAAATAAATTTATCTGTTTTAATTTTATTTTATTTTTAAACTTTACATAACTGTATTAGTTTTGCCAAATATCAAAATGAATCCACCACAGGTATACATGTGTTCCCCATCCTGAACCCTCCTCCCTCCTCCCTCCCCATTCCATCCCTCTGTTTTAAGCCACAGGAATGTGGCACTTTGTTAGGGAAGTCTTAGAAAACATGTACTCTCTTTCTTTTTTTCTTTGTTTCTTCATCATGTTTATTAAAAGCAGTTTAATTATTAGTACTGTAGTGAATTCTGGTGATTGCTTCCCTGTAATACCATGTAATTTACTTTTCTATTCTCACAGAAATTAATGGTTCCTTCTCTAGGAAATTTCATGTTCATTTTTCAATAGTAATCCATAAATGATGCTACATTATATGTTTTCAGGATGATTCACATAATATCTGTGACCATGTGTTTTTTTCATGATCTTAGCTGATAATTTCATGATCTTAGATGATAATTCATTTGGAATTATCATCTTTAGTTATCAATTTATTTAAAAAATTCCAAGCAATGTTGTAGATCCAGAGATTGAACCTGCATCTGAATTGGCAGGCAGATTCCTTACAATTAGCTCCTCCTGGGAAGCCCTGAGTAGGGTATATGTGTATGTGTATATACATATGTGTGTATGTGTGTTCACTAAGTTGCTAAGTTGTGTCTGACTCCCTTGCAGTCGCATGGACTATAGCCTACTAGGCCTCTCTACACATGAAATTTTTTTCCAATCAAGAATGCTGAGGTGGATTGGATTTCCTCCTCCAAGGGACATTTGTGACCCAGGGATAAAACCCACATCTCCTGTGTCTCCTGCATTGGCAGGTGGATTCTTTACTACTATGCCACCTGGGAAGCTGTAAATACATGCACAAACACAGACACATATATATGAAGTGAGGTGATATCTCATTCTGGCTTTGATTTGCATTTCCCTGATGATTAGCAATGTTGAGCATCTTTTCATATACACGTTGGCCATCTGCATTTCTTTCAAACTATTTTAAAAGGTTATATCCAGAGCTGTCAACTCCTTGAAAAGTATTGATGTACTGAATTATATGGATTATTGTTACAGTTTACTTATTTGAACAATGCACACACCATATATTTTATTTAAAATATTTGATTAAAAAAAAGCCTTGTCACATTTGGAGAAATAAATTAATTTCATTGAGCACTGCCTTTTTAGAGATAATTTTCTTTTCTATAGGCCTAACAATAATTACATTTCATATTGTGATCCAATCTAATAGGTTTATACTTTTATTGGGAATTTCCCTAAGATGTAATTTAACTGTCAGTAGGGGATCTATAAAAGCATAATGCAATGTGCTGTGAAGATCTTTTGTCCTATAACTATTTGTTTCTATAGAATCCTTTTAGATTTAGTACTTACAATGAATCAGAGCTTAAACAGAGATAAAGAAAGCTGAGAACTTGCAGACTACTTGACTCAAATAATTAAATTTTGTGTACAAATAGGAGAATTGACAAAGAACATAACAGTTTATGTACCCTTAAACCACATATTTAAGGACATTTTGGTGTACTATAGTAACATGTCAAAAACATAAAAATGAAGACAATTTTCAAAGGCAAATGACCCATAAGCAATATCTAAATTTATGTCTTTTTTTCTTGAATCTAAGACATGAAATAGTAATAATTTAGAAGATATCTCCCCATTATCTATCCATCTATCTATCTATCTATCTGTCTGTCTGTCTATTATCTATCTGTTGAGTAGCACCTGTCTGCATTCAGTTAAGGAGCAGAATGTATAAACTGTTTCAAAAGAAAAAAGTTTGCTGGTTTATCACGGATAGTTACAGACTTTAAAAAATAGATAGGCTGAAAGAAAGAAATTCAGGAAAAATGTTTTCAGGAAATATGAAAGTGCAGGACCCCAGGGATTGCGTGAAGCAGCCACCAGTGATCCCAGCTGCCTCTGGGAACCAAAACAAATCATTTTCAAGAGCATACCCAGAGGTCCTGGAGGTTCTGTTGCCAGAGAAAGCATAGTATGCCTCGTTAAAATTGAATTTCAGATTTACAACACTTTTGTTTGACTAACTATGTGCCAAACATTGCATAGAACACATCTATATTAGAAAGCATTTGTTGTTTTTTTCTATTCAAATTCAACTGATTGCACTGTATTTTAATTTGCTAAATCTTGCAAGTCCAGCTGAAAACTACCATGGTGATCCTTGAAGCCTATAGCTCTGCAGTGTGTAATCCACTGAAGGACATCTGGGAACTGGAGGAAGTCATCTCCAATGATCTCAGCTGGCTGCCCACAGCTGACAAGAGAGAATAATAGCTTCTCCTATTCTTTTCTGGGAAAGGAGTTTTAGGTTTTCCTCGAGGGAAGAACATGAATGGAGACAATGAGGCACTGACAATAATCAATCTGCTATGTGAGTTTACCTAGAGTAATCATAGTTCAAACACAAATCTTAATTAACCATACTTTACTACACTGACATCAATCTTAGATCTTAAGATTTAAATCTTTTATAAATATTAAATATTAGATGATTTTTCATGAGTTATTCTATTAACCTGAGGCTTAATGTATATATTTTCTACTTCTCACATTATTGGATATTTAGGTTGCTTTAAAAAGTATTTCAAGTAAATGGAATTAAACATTAAGGAATTAAAAGGAAAATATTATTAGAGATGATTTTCCAAGTGAAATAAAATATAAGGTAGCCATAAGAAATAGTAATAAAACAAGAAAAGTGCAAAAAATACTTTTTTGAGTCTTCCCTGGTGGCTGAAATGGTAAAGAATCTGCCTGCAGTATGGGAGACCTGGGTTTGATCCCTGGGTTGGGAAGAACTCCTGAAGGAGGGCCTGACAATGCACTCCAGTATGCTTACCTGGAGAATCCCTACGGACAGAGGAGCCTGGAGGGCTCAGTCCATGGGGTCGCAATGAGCTGGACATGACTGTGTGACTAGGCACAAGAACACACATGAAAAATTGGAATTTAAAATAATGAAACAATGATAAATCTTACAATGTTGTGTTAGTCGCTCAGTCATGTCAGACAATATGTGACCCCATGGGCTGTAGCTTGCCACACTCCTCTGTCCATAGAATTCTCCAGGCAAGAATACTGGAGTGGGTTGCCATTTCCTTCTTAAGGGAATCTTCCCAACTCGGGAATCAAACCCTGGTCTCCTGAATTGAAGGAAGATTCTTTATCATCTGAGCCACCGGATAAAACTTACAAAGGACAGGCAAATAATGTATATAAAGGACATAGTGGAGTTGGGAAAGAATGTTAGAAAAGCTACGAAGAATTCATGGCAAACAGTGACATGACTTAATCAAGACTTTTAAAAATATTAATTCAGATGCGCTATAGAGTTAATGGTTTCCTAATTTTTAAGTGCCAATACTATTGCAACATCATTAATGTTTGATAGTAAATGAAATCACTAGGAATGCTTTCAGGATTAAACTATAGAGACAACCTACAAAAAGACAAGGATTTCACTTATTAACATGTAACTCTTGCCAAGAATTTAATGTCTCTGTCTCAGAACTTTATGTCTCCTCCAGTTACAGTTCCCCATAGAGAAATTTAATGCGTACAATTCTAGACATTCTTAAGAACCTTTAGTTCAAGTTATTTCTTTGGAGAGAAAGTTCTTTTCTGATGTAACTTGAATGGGAGCATCATAACTGTGTTTGTACCAATCAGGGGAACATGTCACTTTACCAAAAACTTATTTCCTTAATAAGTTCTTCATTCTCTGTTTCCTTGTAACTCCTAAACTTTGGTCTCAGTTTCAAAGTTACATTGCCCTTAAAAGTGCAATTCAGACTTCCCTGATGGCTCAGTGTTAAAGAACCCACCTGCCAGAGAAGGCAACATGGATTTGACTCTTGGGTGGGGAAGATCTCCCTTAGAAGGAAATGGCAGCCCGCTCCAATATTCTTGGACAGAGATCCTATGGACAGAGAAGCTTGACCGGCTAAAGTCCATGGGATTGCAAGAGTCAAACACTACTTAGAGACTAAACAACAACAACAAAACTGCAATAGCTCTTATATTTGAAAAACTACAAACTCCCTTTCATTTCAAAGTCTGTAAAAGCTTTCCATTTGGTGGTTTCCAAACGTATCTTCCTGGACAGCATTTTTTTGGTTTTTTTTTTGATGGTATATATCTGGCATGGAAGACACTGATGTCAGCACATTGCTTGACCTGATAGTATGTTGCTGTTGTTGTTGTTCAGTCATTAAGTCATTTGCAACTCTTTGTGACCCCATGGATTGTAACATACCAGGCTCTTCTGTCTTCCATTATCTCTTGGAGTTTGCTCAAATTCATATCCATTGAGTCAGTGATACTATCTCATCCTCTGCCTCCCTCTTCTCCTTTTGCCTTCAATCTTTCTTAGTTAGCATCAGGATCTTTTCCAATGAGTCATCTCATGGCATCAGGTGGCCAAAGTATTAGAGCTTCAGCTTCAGCAGCAAGCCTTTCAGTATTCAGCTGGCAAAATTAGTAATTATCTGTAGGTGGTTTTTTTTTTGTTTTTGTTTTTAGAAATTCCATCTTTTGTTGCAAAATTGAATTGTAAAAAAAGTAAAAAAAATAGACTCAGGATAGATATCCTTCTAATCTACAGTAGAAATTAATGCAATTGTAGGATTTAAAGGCTAATTTATACTTGTATGTGCGAGCTCTTTCACTTCAGTCACATCCAACTCTTTGCAACCTTATGGCCTGTAGCCTAACAAGCTCCTCTGTCCATGGGATTCTCCAGGCAAGAAGACTGGAGTGGATTGCCATGCCTTCCTCCAGGGGATCTTCCCAACCCAGGGATTGAACTCTAACTTCCTGCATTACAGATGGATCCTTTATCACTGAGCCACAGGGGAAGAACAATTTGTACTTATATATTATAGCTAATATTATTTGGCAATAAGTTTAAATTGTTTCATTAAGCAGTATATGATTCTACTCAATTGTGTGAAGTTTTTTAGGCAAGATTTTAAACCAGAAACACTGCCTCATTGTTATATTCCAGTACAATGACCAAGTCAGTATTTCTTTAAAAAACCCAATTGATGGATATCCAGTGATCACTAATATTTTTATCACAGTGTTACTTAAAATTACAAAGAAATGTATATCTTAACTATAAGCATAACTTTGACTTTATAGCATGTGCATTTACATTGTTAATTAAATAGAGTGGATACTGTTTTTTTATTGAAGTACAATCTGCATTTGCAATATGATATCTGCTAAAAAAAAACATTCAAAATAATTGATGTAGCTCAAACTATTATATTCCATGTTTCCTCAATTCCCCTAGTATTCTCTGTTATTGTTCTTATTATCCTATCTTGTAAATTATTTATTTTCTAACTAATCCTCCTATTTATTATATCTTACTTTTAAAATCTGATGACTACATCTCTCTGTTTCAATAAATTGTTTCTACATTGTATATATATATTTTGCATTGGTCTTCTTAATATTATTTTCTATATGGACCTTAATTTTTAATCCATCAATTGCTTACCTGCAACTAAGCAGAGAAAATTGTCTTCTCTTTCTTAGTCTTATGCCTTAATTTCTATTTCTATGTATAACCCGGTTCCTACTTCAAAAGTTGACTGACAGTTCATATTTACTGAAATTAAAATTCTTACTATTGAAGGAGATATAAATACATTTGCATATGTCCTAATTCCCTTTAACGGAACAGATGGATGGGGAAATTGTAAAGTAGCTTGAATTTAACTAACAATCAATGTCATCCACATGAAACACTGTGTAGAATAAACATAGCACTTCTCATTTGATTGCAGTTCTAGTGCACTTTATCATACATATCATTTATCCATGAAGATTGAGTGTGTCCTTTTACAATCACATTTGGAAAATGGGTAGATGAGAAATCAAGCTTACTCTATAAAAAATACTGTTATAGGACCCATTTGTCAACCACAATACATGATTCTTTTGTATCAATCTGTCACCATAACTTTCTTAGTGGGCTTGCAACTTCACTCATCTATCTTTATCTGCTATGAAACTTCATGTTGTGTTAGTTCTATAGGAAAATAAAATGAATGGATACTTTATGGCTTCCAATTGAAAATAAATGTTTCATGGAGAGCATTTTTCTTTTCACTGAACCAGCTGAATGACAAGCATATGATTACTGTTCTTTGTGTCTACAAATTTTTAAGAGGGAAAAACACACTAAAGCCAGTTTGGTTACTATTCAAAAGAAACTGCATCATGGTGCTAGGCATATTCTTCTTAGAGTTATATTACTCCAGTGAACACTTGGAATGAACATAGAAATCTCTAGGAAATCTGTATTGTTAGCCATGTGGTTGGAGATGGAAGGTAGCAGTAAGTTTGTGTAAAACCAGGTGCCATGAGACTTCCTGAGAACTGAAGTCCATCTAATTACTTTTGTTCATTTAAACCTGTTTCCTTTCTTTTTTCATATAACTGCATTTTCATTTATTACTTTGGGATTTAAAATTTCAATTAGTCTTTAACGAATCATTTTGAATGAATTCATGATAGAACATTTGTAAGGCAAGAAAACACCAAAATTAGAATATTTTGATTATTATTTCATATATATATAAATTTATGTCATTTATTATGATAAATATTTATAAAAGTATACATTTGATTCTATGTTCTACATGAAAAAAATTATAATTATACCTATCTGATCACCCATTTTATTATGAGCTCAACACTCATTTGTTTACTAATTATTGTTTTGACTTTCCAGTTTCTTTATATTTACTTCTGGTAAATGTTTATCTTAACTTTACGACTCTTAGTTTAATAAAATATTCATAGTCCCAGACAGTAGCTTTTTTGGTTATTTGTTTTTCTGTTTTGTAGATTATTTTCTCAGATAAGCCATTACATAGTATTGGACAGAGTTTCCCTGTGCTACTGAGTAGGTCTTAATCAGTTACCTATTTTATAGCAGTGTGTATATGTCAGTTTATCTTCCAGTTTATCCCCCATCTTACGTGTTGGTAACCATAATTTTTATTTTCTACACCCCTAATTCTATTTCTTTCTTGTAGATAAATTCATTTGTACCTATATTTAGATTTCACATACAAATGATATCATATGATGTTTGTTTTTCTCTATCTGACTTACACAACTCAATATTACAATCTCTAAGTTGCTACAAATGGCATTATTTTGTTCTTTTATATGGCTGAGTAGTATTCCATTGTATATGCACCACATTTTCTTTATTCACTTCTCTGTTGATGGAAATTTAGGTTGCTTCCATGTCCTAGCCATTGTAAATAGTGCTTCAATGAACATTGGAGTGCTTGTATCCTTTCAAATTATGGTTCTCTTTGGAAATATGTCCTGGGATTGCTGGATCATATAGTATGGCACCCTACTGCAGTACTTTGTCTGGAAAATCCCATGGATGGAAGAGCCTGGTAGGCTGCAGTCCATGTGGTCACTAAGAGTCGGACAGGACTGAGCAACTTCACTTTCACTTTTCACTTTCATGCATTGGAGAAGGAAATGGCAACCCACTCCAGCGTTCTTGCCTGGAGAATCCCAGGGACCGGGGAGCGTGGTGGCTGCCGTCTATGGGGTCACACAGAGTCGGACACGATTGAAGTGACTTAGCAGCAGTAGCATAGTATCTCTATTTTTAGTATTTTCAAGGAACCTCCATACTGTTTTACATGGAGGCTGTAGTTTACATAGTTTACATTCCCACCAACAGTACAAGAGGGCTCCATTTTCTCCGTGCCCTCTACACATTTATTTTTTGTAGATTTTTGAGACTGCTTATTCTGACCGGTGTGAGGTGATACCTAATTACAGTTTTGATTTGCATTTCTCCAGCCATTAGTGCTGCTGAGCATTTTTTCATGTGCCTTTTTGACATCTTTATGTCTTCTCTTGAGAAATGTCTGTCTAGATCTTCCATTCACCATTTTTTATTGGATTTTTTTAAAAAATTCTGAGCTACATGCACTGTTTATATATTTTGGAGATTAATCCCTTGTCGGTTGCTTCATTTGCAAATATTTTATCTCATTCTGATAATTGTATTTTTCATCTTATTTATTTATTGGTGTGCAAAAGTTTTTAAGTTTAATTAGGTCTTTTTTGTTTATTTATTTTTATTACTCTTGGAGGTGGATAGTAAAAAATCTTTCAAAAATTTATGTCAAAGAGTGTTTTGCTTGTGTTTTCCTTTAACTGTTTATTTTATCCAGCCTTACATTTAGATCTTTAATTCATTTGGAGTTTAATTTTGTATACAATGTTGGGGAATGTTCTAATCTCATTCTTTTATATGTAGCTCTCCAGTTTTTCCAGCACTACTTATTGAAAAGACTGCCTTTTCTCTACTGTATATTCTTGCTTCCTTGTCATAGATTAGGTACCCATAGGTGCATGGGTTTATCTCCAGATCTTCTATCCTGTTCTGTTGATCTATATTTCTGTTTTTGTGCAAGGACCAGGCTGCTTTGATTACTGCACCTGTGTAGTAGTGTCTGAAGGTGAAGCCAGGGAGCCCAATTTCTCCAACTTCATTTCTCTTTTCCAAGATTGCATGAGCTATTCAGAGTCTTTTGTATTTCCATAAAAATTGTAGGATTTGTTGTTGTTGTTGTTGTTCTAATTCTGTGAAAAATGCTCTTGGTAATCTAATAGGAACTCCACTGACTCTGTAGATTACTTTGGATACTATAACCATTTTCACAATATCGATTCTTCCAATCCAAGAACACAGTGTATTTTTCCATATGTTTGGGTCATGTTTAATTTCTTTATTCAGTATCTTATAATTTTCTGAGTACAAATATTTTGCCTCCTTAGATAGGTTTATTCCTAGGTGTTTTATTCTTTTTGATGTGACAGTGAATGGGATTGTTTCCTTAATTTCTCTTTCTGATTTTTGTTGTCAGTTTATAGTAATTCAAGAGATTTTTGTGTATTAATTTTGAGTCCTGCAACTTTACCAAATTCATTGATGAGCTCTAGTAGCTTTCTGGTAGTGTCTTTAGGGTTTTCTTGTATAATATCATGTTATCTGCAAACAGTGACAGTTTAATTTCTTCATCTACAACGTGGGCTTCTTTCACTGTGTTTTTTTCTCTGATTTCTATGGCTTGGACTTCCAAAACTACATTAAATAAGAGTAAGAGTGGATGTACTTATCTTATTCCTGATCTTAGAGGAAATACTTTCAGCTTTTCACCATTGATAATGATGTTTGCTGTGGTTTTGTTATATACTCCTTTTATATGTTGAGATTGTCTCCTGTTATGAACACTTTCTGCAGGTATTTTTTTTTTTAATTGTAGGATAATTGCTTTACTATGATATGTTGGCTTCTGCCATAAGACAACATGGATCAAACATAAGTATACATATATCAACTCTTTTTTGAGCCTCCCTCCCACCCTCTATTTCACCTCTCTAGGTCACTACAGAGCACCAGGCTGATTCACTGTGTTATATTATATAGCAACTTTCCATTAGCTATTTTACACGCTAATGTATATATTTCAATGCTACTCTATCAATTAGTCCCACCCTCTCCTTTCTCTGCTATTTCCACACGTGTGTTCTTTGTGTCTTCAGCATTTTTTTTTTTTTTTTTTTTTTTTATCTTATGTTAAAGCAGTGTTGAATTTTGTTGAAAGCTCTTTCTGTATCTACTGAGATGATCGTGTGGTTTTTATTCTATAATTTTTTCAAGTAGTGTATAACATGCCACACTGACTGATTTGCAAATATTGAAAAACCCCTGCATTCCTGGGATAAATCCAACTTTCCTTTCCCTGCTGTTTCCACAAGTGTGTTCTCTGTGTCTTCAGCAGTTTTTTTTTTTTTTTTTTTTTTTTATCTTATGTTAAAGCAGTGTTGAATTTTGTTGAAAGCTCTTTCTGTATCTACTGAGATGATCGTGTGGTTTTTATTCTATAATTTTTCAAGTAGTGTATAACATGTCACACTGACTGATTTGCAAATATTGAAAAACCCCTGCATTCCTGGGATAAATCCAACTTGATTATGGCATATGATCCTTTTAAGGTGTCATTGGATTTAATGTGTTGAGGATTGTTGTGTTTATGTTCACTAGTGATATTCACCTGTAATATTTTTTGTGTGTGTGTGATATCTCCCTCTGGTTTTGGTTTCACAGTGAGGGAGGCTTCATAGTGTGAGCTTGGGAATATTTCTTCCTCTACAAATTTTGATTAGATTTTCAGAAGGGTAGATATTAACTCTTTTCTAAATGTTCAATAGATTCACCTGTGAAACCATCTGGTTGTTCAAAGATTTTTAATCACAGTTTCAGTTTAAGTGCTCATGATTGGTCTGTTCATATTTACTATTTCTTCCTGGTTCAATCTTGAAATGTTGTAACTTTTTAAGGAGTTGTCTTTTTCTTCTAGGTTTTTCATTGTATTGGCATACAGTTGTTTGTAGTAGTTTCTTATGATCTTTCATGGTATCCGTTGTAACTTTTCCTTTTTCATTTCTAATTTTATTGAGTCCTCTCACTTTCTTTCTTGATGGGTCTGGTTAAAGAATCACCAATTGTATGTATCTCCTAGAACCAGCTTTTAGCTTCATTAATCTTTGCTTCTTTTTTCTTTTGCCTAGTTTATGTATTTCTGACCTTTATGATTTATCTTCTTCTTCCACCTTTGGGTTTTGCTCATTTTTCTCTAGTTGGTTTAGTTATAAGGATAGGTTGTTGATTTGAGGTTTTTCTTGTTTCTTGAAGTAAGACTGTATTATAAACTTCCCTTTTAGAATTGTTTTGCTATGTCACATAGGTGGTAGACTTGATTTGCTGTTCAGATTAACAAAATAAATAAATAAATAAACTCTTCCTCTGGGACAAATTTTGGGCAGGCTTAATTTGCATCCCATCATAAAATACTGGGGTTTCCTAAATTTATGATTGTTTAGTTTTATGCAGTTCTACTCTGTGCACAGTCTGTAACCAGATTTCTATGCATTGTCCCTATTTGACTTGAGGTAAAAGGAAACTAATGACAAGATGAAGTTCATGCTGCCTGTGGTGCTATGACCAAAGGTTGTTCTGTTATCTGCAGTATCCATAGGAGATACTGATTAACTTGTTAGCTTAGCAATAGGGTAAATTTTCAGGCCTTTAATTGTTCTTTATATAAAGTAGAAAATTGATGAGGCATTAAATTAGGTCAAACCTACTAAATATACTTTTGTTGAACATTTATGGTAAAAAATTAAAAAAATATGGCCTCACTTAATCTACTATTATTTTTTTTTTCTTTTTCTTGTGACATTTTGACTATGGGACTATTATAACTTTTTGTTCTTTCTTTCCTATATTTGGGTTTTTTCTAACTCACTACTTGGTGTTTAACCAACTCTGAATGTTGTGTCTCTGTCAGGAAGCATCCACAAGCCTCTTATCCCTATCCATAAGAGGGCAGACAGGATGAAAACCACAATCCAGAAAACTAACAAAAATGATCACATGGATCACAGCCTTCTCTAACTCAATGAAACTATGATCCGTGCCATGTAGGGCCACCCAAGATGGGTGGTCATGGTGGAGAGTTCTGACAAAATGTGGTCCATTGAAGAAGGGAATGGCAAGCCAATTCACTGTTCTTGCCTTGAGAAACCCCCACTCCCTCCCACATGAACAGCATTAAAAGGCAAAGAAATATGACACTGAAATATGAACTCCCCAGGTTGGTAGGTGACCAAAATGCTACTGGAGAAGAGTAGAGAAATAATTCCAGAAAAAAAGGAGAGATGGACCCAAAGCTAAAACAATGCACAGTAGTGGATATGACTGGTGATGGAAGTAAAGTCCAATGTTGTAAAGAACAATATTGCATAGGAACCTAGAATGGTAGGCCCATGAATCAAGGTAAATTGGAAGTGGGCAAACAGGAGATGGCAAGAGTGAATATCATCATTTTAAGAATCAGTCAAATAAAATAGACCAGAATGGGTGAATTTAATTCATTTGACCATTATGTCTACTACTGTGGGCAAGAATCCTGTAGAAGAAATAGAGTAGGCCTCATAGTCAACAAAAGAGTTCAAAATGCAGTACTCAGTGCATTCTCAAATATGACAGACTGATATCTTTGTTTCCAAGGAAAATCATTCAATATCACAGCAATCCAAGTCTATGCCCCAAGCAGTAATGCTGAAGAAGCTGAAGCTGAATGGTTCTATGATGCCCTACAAGAACTTCTAGAACTAACACCAGAAAAGGATGTTCGTTTCATCATAGGGGATACAAATGAAAGTAGGAAGTCAAGAGATACCTGGAATAACAAGCAAGCTTAAACTTTGAGTACAAAATGAAGCAAAACAAAGGCTAACAAAGTTTTGCCAAGATAACACACTTGTCATGGCAAACTATGACACTCTTTTCCAACAACACAAGATAACTATACACATGGACATCACCAGACAGTCAATAGCAAAAATATGATTGGTTGTATTCTTTGCAGCTGAAGAAGAAAAGCTCTATACAGTCAGCAAACACAAGACTGGAAGCTGACTGTGTCTCAGGTCATTAACTCTTTATTGACAAATTCAGATTTAAACTGAAGAAAGTAAGGAAAACCACTAGGCCATTCAGGTATGACCTAAAACAAGTCACTTATGATTATACAGTGGAAGCAACAAAGACATTCAAGGGATTACATTTGATAGACAGAATGCTGGAAGAACTTCAGATGGAAGTTCTTGACACTGTACAGGAGGCGGTGATCAAGTCCATTCCCAAGAAAAAGAAATGCAAAAAGAAAAAATGGTTATCAGAGAAGGGCTTACAAATATCTGAGGGGAAAAAAAAAGAAGTAAAAGACAAAGGAGAAAAGAAAAGATATACCCATTGGAATGTGAAGTTCCTATCAATAACAAGGCAAGATAAGAAAGCCTTCCTCAGGGATCAATGCAAAGAGAGGAAAACAATAGAATGAGAAAGACAAGAGAGCTCTTCAAGAAAATTAGAGATACCAAGGGAAAGATTTCATGCAAAGATGGGCTCACTAAAGGACAGAAATGGTATGGACATAACAGAAGCAGAAGATATTAAGAAGAGGTGGCAAGAATACACAGAAGAACTGTATAAGAAAGATGTTCACAACCCAGATAATCATGAAAGATGTGAAAGTGTTGCAATCAATAGGCCAACACATTTGGAAAACTCAGCAGTAGCCACAGGACTGGAAAAGGTCATGTTTCATGCCAATCCCAAAGAAAGGCAATGCCAAAGAATGCTCAAACTACAGCACAATTGCACTCATCTCATACGCTAGTAAAGTAATGCTCAAAATTCTCCAAGCCAGGCTTCAGCAATATGTGGACTGCGAACTTCCAGATGTTCAAGCTGTTTTTAGAAAAGGCAGAGGAACCAGAGATCAAATTGGCAACATCCACTGGATCATTGAAAAAGCAAGAGAGTTCCAGAAAAACATATATTTCTGCATTATTGACTATGCCAAAGCCTTTGACTGTGTGGATCACAATAAACTATGGAAAATTCTGAAAGAGATGAGAATACCAAACCACCTAACCTGCCTCTTGAGAAATCTATATGCAGGTCAGGAAGCAACAGTTAGAACTGGACATGGAACAACAGACTGGTTCCAAATAGGAAAAGGAGTACATCAAGGCTGTACATTATCACCCTGCTTATTTACCTTATATTCAGAGTACATCATGAGAAACGCTGGGCTGGAAGAAGCACAAGCTGGAATCAAGATTGCCGGGAGAAATACTAATAACCAAGGAACTCAAAAGCCTCTTGATGAAAGTGAAAGAGGAGAGTGAAAAAGTTGGCTTAACACTCAACATTCAGAAAACGAAGATCATGGCATCTGGTCCCATCACTTCATGGAAAATAGATGGGGAAACAGTGGAAATAGTGTCAGACTTTATTTTTTTGGGCCTACAAATCACTTCAGATGGAGACTCCAGCCATGAAATTAAAAGACACTTACTTCTTGTAAGGAAAGTTACCAACCTAGGCAGCTTATTAAAAAACAGAGATGTTACTTTGCCAACAAAGGTCCATCTAGTCAAGGCTATGGTTTTTCCAGTGGTCATGTATGGACTGTGAAGAAAGCTGAGCACTGAAGAATTGATGCTTTTGAACTCTGGTGTTGGAGAAGACTCTTGAGAGTCCCTTGGACTGCAAGGAGATCCAACCTGTCCATTCTAAAGGAGATCAGTCCTGGGTGTTCATTGGAAGGACTGATATTGAAGCTGAAACTCCAATACTTTGGCCACCTCAAGTGAAGAGTTATTGGAAAAGACCCTGATGCTGGGAAGGATTGAGGGAAAGAGAAGAAGGGGACAACAGAGGATGAGATGGCTGGATGGCATGACCAACTCAATGGACATGAGTTTGGGTAAACTCTGGGAGTTGGTGATGACCAGGGCGGCCTGGTGTGCTGCGATTCATGGGGTCACAAATAGTTGGACATATGGTGACTGCAGCCATGAAATTAAAAGACGCTTCCTCCTTGGAAGGAAAGTTATGACCAACCTAGATAGCATATTCAAAAGCAGAGACATTACTTTGCCAACAAAGGTTCGTCTAGTCAAGGCTATGGTTTTTCCTGTGGTCATGTATGGATGTGAGAGTTGGACTGTGAAGAAGGCTGAGTGCCGAAGAATTGATGCTTTTGAACTGTGATGTTGGAGAAGACTCTTGAGAGTCCCTTGGACTGCAAGGAGCTCCAACCTGTCCATTCTGAAGGAGATCAGCCCTGGGATTTCTTTGGAAGGAATGATGTCAAAGCTGAAACTCCAGTACTTTGGCCACCTCATGCGAAGAGTTGACTCATTGGAAAAGACTCTGATGCTGGGAGGGATTGGGGGCAAGAGGAGAAGGGGACGACAGAGGATGAGATGGCTGGATGGCATCACTGACGTGATGGATGTGAGTCTGAGTGAACTCCGGGAGTTGGTGATGGACAGGGAGGCCTGGCGTGCTGCAATTCATGGGGTCACGAAGAGTCAGACACGACTGAGCGACTGATCTGATCTGATCTGATCTGAAAGATTCGGACACGACTGAGCGACTGAGCTGACTTGAACTGAACTGATGGTTTTTTCAGTAGTCATGTATGGATGTGAGAGTTGGACCATAAAGAAAGCTGATCACTGAAAAATTGGTGCTTTTGAACTGTGATGTTGGAGAAGACTCTTGAAAGTCCCTTGGAATGCAAGAAGATCAAACCAATTAATCCTAAAGGAAATTAGTCCTGAATATTCATTGGAAGGACTGATACTGAAGCTGAAGCTCCATATTTTGGCCACCTGATGAGAAGAAATGACTCACTGGAAAAGACTGAAGGCAGGAGGAGATGGGGATAATAGAGGATGAGATGTTTGGATGGCATCACTGACTTATGGGCATGAGTTTGGTAAAGCTCTGGGTGTTGGTGATGGACAGGGAAGCCTGGTGTGCCTCAGTCCATGGGGTTGCAAAGAGTCGGACATGATTGAGTGACTGAACTGATGAATGAATGTTATCTCTGTATTATTTGTATTCATCTATATATTACTGCTTTTTCATACTGTCCATGCTGTTCTCTGGGGAAGAATACTGAAGTCAGTTGTCATTTCCTTCTCAAGAATTATCTTGTTGGAAAAGACTCTGATGCTGGGAAAAATTGAAGGCAAAAGGAGAAGGAGAGGTGAAGTTTGAGATGATTAGAAAACATCATTGACTCAGTAGACATGCATTTATACAAACTCCAGGAGATAGTGGAGGACAGAGGAGACTGGCATGCTGCAGTCCATTGGGTCACAAAGTTAGACAAGACTTAAGGACTGAAAAACACAAATAGCAACAAATATATCACTGTGATTTTTAAACATTTTTCATGAGTTTTGTAGCAATAACTAATTAGAAAGCATAATGAAAATTTAAAGAATATAATATTTAAATATTACCACAAGGTGAAATCAATATTAATTTATGTGTATATATATTTATATATTTTATCTTAAAAATTATTGTCATCTTTACTCACATAGAATTCTGTATTGTTATATAGCCCTAATTTAACAGTATCTTTCTCAACAGGTGATAATAGGAAATATCTAGGTCCTCTGGGAGTCCTTTTATAGATAGGTAGCTAGGAAGCAGTTTTTTTCTGATGGAAGAAAGTTTGTAAGTAAGCTTTGCTGAATACAAAAAAGAAAACACAAAATTTTGGAAGAAATAGTCATTCTGAATTCAGTGTATTTCCTTTTACTCTGATTTTTCCCTACTCTCATCCTGCATGGTTTCATCCTCCTAATGAACACAACATAAAAACTGTTAATATAAAAAAAAAATTGTCAAACAAATATGTGAAAACATTTTTGACCTTATCCTAATTGATGTGAATATAATTTGGGACAAAAAGATTCTAATCAGTTATAGAATATACCACAGCAAAATTTTGCAATTTACAATGCTTAAACATGTTAGCAACAATGGTAAGATTTGTCCAAATCAGTAATATGATGTGTAGTGAAAGCATGTAAGCAGAAGCACCTCAGTCCCATGATTGGTTGAGATGATGCCACTGGGAATAATGGCAATATCCATCAGAACTATGAATATGAGGATCTGCTTCAAATAAAGAGGTGAGAGTTGAACAGGACCAACTTTCCTGAAAAAAAAAAAAAAAAAAAAAAAAAAAACTATTTTAGAAAAACAGCAATTTGGATGCCCTGGAGACTGAGCAAAACATAGAGAAACAGGAAGAGAATTGGTATTTGGAAGTCAAAATGCAAAAGAATATAAAAGAGAAGCTTGCATGAAAATTAGCCATTGATAAGGCAACTTATTTGGAGAAAAAAAGATAGTCTTTTCAAGAAATATATCTAGCTGCAAAAAATAAATTCACAGCCTTACCTCATACCATACAAAAAATTAACTTCAAATAAATCATACACCTCAATCTGGAAGCTTTAAGTAGCAATATTTTAGAATAAATGATAGCAGAAAATCTTTGTGACCATGGATTGTGCAAAAAGGTTTTGATAAGACACCAAAATCATGATCTATAAAAGAAAATTTGACAATGCTTCATCATATTAGTTTTTAATTCAAAAAACTCCATTCAGGAAATGAAAAGATAAACCACAGATGGCTTCTTCTCCTCCCTACCTTGATTTTCTTCCCCAGTTTTCTTGCCTAGAAACTGAGTGACTTTCTTATTTAAGAATGTTTTCTGAAGGTTTACTTCCCACTCAATATCTGATTGTACTCATGTGAGAGACCCAACTTCCAGCATCTAGTTCAGGCAAGAAAATTTGTATATTATTATAAATGTGATAACTGTGAGACATTATTCAGTTGCTGATTTAAGTTTCTAAGTTTTGGATTTTTAAAAATATACCATAAAATAAGTGGCAACTTTTAGAATGTAACATTAAAAACAGCTTGCACACTGATATTTAGCTATATTTGTTTTACCATAAAAATTAATGTATGAAGTAAATATATGCACACATATAATCATGTTTTGGTACATACCTATTCAAATTCCATTGAAGATATAGAATTATATATTAATATAGTCAACTGTTTATCTTAACTTATGAAATATTCATTTAGAGGGAAAAATAAGAGATTTTTCTTAAGTTGTTGTTCAGTCGCTAAGTCATGTCTAACTTTTTGTGACCCCATGAACTCCAGCACTCCAGGCTTCCCTGTCCTTTACTGTGTCCCAGAGTTTGCTTGAACTCTTGTCCTTTCAATCAGTGATGCCATCCAATCATTGCATCCTCTGTTGCCCCCTACTTGTCTTGCCTTCAACTTTTCCAATGAGTGGGCACTTGGCATCAGGTAGCCAAAGCGTTAGAGCTTCACCTTCAGCATAAGTCCTTCCAATGAATATTCAGGGCTGATTTCCTTTGGGATTGACTGGTTTGATCTCCTCGTTGTCCAAGGACTCTCAAGAATCTTTTCCAGCAACAGAATTTAAAAGCATCACTTCTTCGACACTCAGTCTTCTATATGATTCAACTCTCACATACATACATGACTACTAGAAAAAACATCGCTTTGACTAGGTGGACCTTTTTTGGCAAGTAATGTAATGTCTCTTCTTTTTAATACACTGTCTGGGTTTGTCATAGCTTTTCTTCCAAGCTGCAAGTGTCTTTTAATGTCATGGCTGCAGTCACCATTCACAGTGATTTTGGAGTCCCCTAAAATAATGTCACTTACTGTTTCCATTGTTTCCCCATCTATTTGCCATGAAATGATGGGACCAGATGCCATGATCTTGGTTTTCTGAATGTTGAATTTTAACCCAACTTTTTCACTCACCTCTTTCACTTTCATTAAGAGGCTCTTTATTTCTTCTTTGCTTTCTGCCACAAGGGTGGTGTCATCTGTGTATCTGAGATTATTGATATTTTTCCTGGCAATATTGATTCCAGCTTGTGCTTCATCCAACCTGGCTTTCCCCATCACGTACTCTGTATGTAAGTTAAATAAGCAGGGTGACAGTATACAGCTTTGATGTACTCCTTACCTGATTTGTAACCAGTCTGTTGTTCCATATCCAGTTCTAACTTTTGCTTCTTGATCTGAATACTGATTTCTCAGGAGGCAGGTAAGGTGGTCTGGTATTCCCATCTCTTTAAGAGTGTTCCCCTGTTTGTTGTGATCCACAGAGTCAAAGGATTTGGTGTAGTCAATGAAACAAAAGTAGATGTTTCTCTGGGAACTCTCTTGCTTTTTTGATGATCCAGCAGATGTTGGTAATTTGATCTCTGGCTCTTCTGCCTTTTCTAAAACCAGCTTGAACATCTGGAAGTTCACAGTTAATGTACTGTTGAAGCCTGGCGTGGAGAATTTTGAGCATTACACCAGCATTTGCTAGTGTGTGAGATGAGTGCAATTGTGCAGTAATTTGAACATTCTTTGGCATTGCCTTTCTTTGGGACTGGAATGAAAACCGACCTTTTCCTGTCCTGTGGCCACTGCTGAGTTTTCCAAATTTGCTGGCATACGGAGTGCAGCACTTTCACAGCATCATCTTTCAGGATTTGAAATAGCTCAACTGGAATTCCATTACTTCCACTAGCTTTTTCTCATAATGATGCTTCCTAAGGCCCACTGTTCTTCACATTCTAGGATGTCTGGCTTTAAGTGAGTGATCACAACATCATGGTTATCTGGGTCATGAAGATCTTATTTGCATAGATCTTTGTGTATTCTTGCCACCTCTTAATATTTTCTGCTCCTGTTAGGTCCATACAATTTCTGCCCTTTATTGTGTTCATCTTTGCATGAAATGTTCCCTTGGTATCTCTAATTTTCTTGAAGAGATCTCTAGTCTTTTCCATTCTATTGTTTTCCTCTATTTATTTGCATTTGTCTCTGAGGAAGGCTTTCTTATCTTGTTCACTCGGGTTAACTGACTGAAAACAATGTACAAAACCATTAAATTTCTCTCATACAGTGCTAATTGAAACCACTAGGAACAAGACACCAAACAATGTGATTAGACAGGTTCAAGTACTGATATCAACTGTGCTCTTGGAATCAGCCTCCTGTTTAAATCCAATAGACTGTCAAGGTTTAGGTGACTTTCCCCTTAAGTTTCTATATTGCCCTTGTATTGTAGTTGTAGTTGTTCTTGTTGTAGTTGTTCCCAGGAATTAGCCCACTTATAGTAGAATTATTAAACAATTTTACCTACTACATCTTGACCCACAAAGAGAAAGACTAGAACAATTCCATCCTCTATAACAGACCTGGTCAGTGAGTTAAAGCTGACATAGCAGCAATACCTTTTTCAGATTGGGTCTGGACAAATTTTGTAATGGCCTTTCTTTTTACATGGCTTCCATTCTTGAAATATCTGCCTAAAATGCACACAGAAATAATGAGTCAGGTATACCTCCAGAAGTTCCTCTGAGTAACAAGGGTAGTTTCATTTTAAAGTAATATCTGTATTCATCTGAGGTTTACATGATTTACTGGTGGTGTTTTCTTTTATGCTTGAAGATCACTTATAAACTCTAATGTATAAGTTATTGTGTTTTCAAGACTAGAGTAATATCTGGCTTCTACACAGAAAGTATAATTTCCAATGGTACATCGTTGGTTATAGGGAAAAAAAAGTGCCGTTAAAATTGTTGGGGATTTCCAAATGTGACTTATGTTAATCAAGGTGACCTTGACATAAACTTTAGGGTTTCATCTTCAGTTTGAATAATTGATTCTAATCTTTGTTTTTGAGGAGACTTAGTTAAGGGAGACAGCATAATCTGTACTGTTAGTGTATACTACCAACTGGGAGCAATTCTTCTGCCTCAAAGAAAGTCTGACTAATGCTTTCAGAAATGGAAATTTAGGAATATGGAAAGGTACTTACATGTGTTTTGTGTTGGAAGTGCAGTGTCTGGGCTCTTCAGTAGCTGTTTTTGGTAGATTTCTACTTAGGGATAAGGAGAATGCAATCAAATCATGATGAGAACTGTTTGGTCAGTGATGGCCAACACAGCAGTACTGAATTCAAGTTTCCTATAATATTTTAGGAAATCTGCAATAGAGTATTAAAAAATATTATTGGAGTATAGTTGACTTACATTTCAGTTTAGATTGTAATAGATTGTAATAATCTATTACAATGTATAAGTTTCATGTGTACAGTGAAATTACTCAGTTATACATATACATATATGTATAACCAAAATTATTTCCCCTTATAGACCATTACAGAGTGTTGAGTAGAGCTCTCCGTGTTATACAGTAGGTTCTTATCATTTACCTGTTTTGTATATGGGCTTCCCTGGTGACTGAGCAGTAAAGAAGCCACCTGCAATGCAGTAGCTGAAGGACCTGGGTTCAATCCCTCAGTTGGGAAGATACCCTGAGAGGAAATGGAAACTCACCCCAGTATTCTTTTTGCCTGGAGAATTCCATGGACAGAGGAGCATGGTGGGCTACAGTCCATGGGGTCGCAAAGAGTCAGACATGACTGAATCAACATAGCAGTGACAGCTTTTTATATATAGAAGTATACATATGTCAATGCCAATCTCCCAAGTTGTTCCTCTTCTTATACTCTAGAAACCATAAGTTTGCTTTCTACATCTGTGACTTTACTTCTGTTTTGTAAAAAAGTTCATTTGTATTATGTGCTGTGTGCTGTGCTTAGTTGATCAGTTGTGTCTGACTCTTTGCAACCCCATGAACTGCAGTCTGTCAGGCTCCTCTGTCCATAGGGATTCTCCAGGCAAGGATACCGGAGTGGGTTGCCATGTCCTCCTCCAGGGGATATTTCAAACACAGATGTCACATATTGAAGGTAGTTTTTTTTGCTTTTTTTTTTTTTTTTTTTTTTTTACCATCTGAGCCGCCTGGGAAGCCCAGAATTTTAGCTAAGACAGTAAAATTGGGAGTGGGGGAGGGCAGGGTAAGGCTCTAAATCATGCTGAGGGTTATGGAGAAAGAGGATGAAGACAGGGCAGCTATTTCCCGGTGATTGTTGTGTTTCCCTCTCCATACTATCAGCCCACACTTCTGTCCCCACTACTCCCCTCCAGGGACTGGAGTTAGAATCTAGATGGGCCCCTGACCACACACATCACTGGGTTAGGTGGTGGAATCGACAGGGTGTTTTTGTTCATTAAGAAGGTTCCAGGGGGCTGTTGTGAAAAGATAGATTATTACTGAGAACAAATCCTCCCATTTCTTTAAACTTTTGTGATATTACTTTTCAGGTGCCAAAGTTTTTATTGTCCTATACTATTAATACCACAAAAATTTTCTCATTACAGGAAAGCTAATATTATCTTTAAAAATTCATCTCAGACCCACCTCCTTAATTTGGAATGACCAGATGCAAGAGGGATGAAGGTGTATGTTTTACATACAGAAAGCCTTTATGGCCCACAAGTTTACCTACATTGGATACTGGAATAGGCCTGGTTGACAATGTAGTCAACTGAGTGGTCAATATCCTTATGATTGGGGTCCTGTCAGTTCAAGAACATAATCTAGACAGCTGATCCAGAATTAAGTTGAATCCTCTAGGCTCACATTTTACCTTGATGACACCTGGATATTGTAGTAATCAGGCTGGACTGGGGTTGGTCTTAAAGAAAGAAGTGTGATCCAGAAATCCTCAGGGCAGAATTCTACATTCTCTAAAATTCTCTATAGCCTCTATGCATTTTGTCCTCATTGCTAACCACATATTGGCCAAAAGGAGATCACTTATTGGGACAGTCACATATAATTACCAACCTGACTTTCTAAAATATATGTGCCAAGAGGAGGTGATGGAAAGGGAAAGAGAATCAAAAATATTTTTGAGTCCATTTGTAGGAGGCTTTTCAAAATACTGAGGTGCCCATGGAATGTGTCTTCAATTCAGTTCAGTTCAGTCACTCAGTCATATCCAACTCTTTGTGACCCCATGAACTGCAGCACACCAAGCCTCCCTGTCCATCACCAACTCCCAGAGTCCACCCAAACCCATGTCCATCGAGTCGGTGATTCCATCCAACCATCTCATCCTCTGTCATCCCCTTCTCCTCCTGCCCTCAATCTTTCCCAGCATCAGGGTCTTTTCCAATGAGTCAGTTCTTCACATTAGGTGACCAAAGTATTGAAGTTTCAGCTTCAATATCAGTCCTTCCAATGAACACTCAGGACTGATCTCCTTTATGATGGACTTGTTGGATCTCCTTGCAGTCCAAGCAACTGTCAACAGTCCTCTTCAACACCACAGTTCAAAAGCATCAATTCTTCAGTGCTCAGCTTTCTTTATAATCCAACTCTCACATCCATACCTGACTACTGGAAAAATCATAACCTTTACTAGATGGACCTTTGTTGGCAAAGTAAAGTCTCTGCTTTTGAATATGCTATCTAGGTTGGTCATAACTTTCTTTCCAAGGAGTAAGTGTCTTTTATTTTCATGGCTGCAATCACCATCAGCAGTGATTTTGGACCCCAGAAAAATAAAGTCTGACACTGTTTCCACTGTTTCCCCATCTATTTGCCATGAAGTGATGGAACCAGATGCCATGACCTTAGTTTTCTGAATGTTGAGCTTTAAGCCAACTTTTTCACTCTCTTCTTTCACTTTCTTCAAGAGGCTCTTTAGTTCCTCTTCACTTTCTGCCATAAGGGTGGTGTCATCTGCATATCTGAGGTTGCTGATATTTCTCCCAGCAATCTTGATTCCAGCTTGTGCTTCTTCCAGCCCTGAGTTTCTCATGATGTACTCTGCATATAAGTTAAATAAGCAGGGTGACAATATACAGCCTTGACATACTCCTTTTCCTATTTGGAACCAGTCTGTTGGAATGTGTCTAGGGAATGAGAAAAGTCAGATATCCTGATTATCATCCCGTTGTTGAATGCTTCATGATAAGAGGCACTCTGTTACATGAAAATGATTAGGAAAGCTGAAAATATTTTGCATATTACTAGAGTTAAAGTGATGTGGCAAGAGTCAGCTGAGAATGAAAGCGTCCTCAATCTATGAGTAATACAGTACAATACTACTTTATGAGATGAACTACTTTTAAATTAATCTTTTATTTTTGTGTTCTTTTTTCATCTCTGTCTCCATTTATATATATATATATACACACACACACACATACATATATTCCAATGATAAAACTGAAATGAAAAAAATGTATGTGTTGACAGCTGAGATAGATATGTGCATGTAAATTCTTTATGCAGAAGAGAAATAATTGATCAAAATATTTCCCTGAAGCAGTGTGACTGATCATATAAAAGATACTTGGTTACCTGCCTACAATGCAGGAGATGTGACTTTGATCCTAGGAGTGGAAGATTCCTTGGAGAAAGGCATGGAAACCTACTCCTGTATTCTTGCCTGGAGAATCCCACAGAGAAGCCTGGAGGGTGACTGTCCATGGGTCACAAGGAGTTGGACATGATTGAGTGACTTTCACTTGGTTACAAGTTAAATTCAAATAAATATTCAGAATTTTATTGGCTTTACAATATTCTATTGGTCAAGAAGGCAAATATTTAAATCTTTACATTTAGACATTTAATATCATATATTTTGGGGTTACATTAAATATATTTCACAACCAGCACTGCAAAGCAGAGAGACCAATAAAAGGGACACAATGATCATTCACAATTGATACCAGCTATGAAAAACAAGTCAGCTATACTGGTGAGCATTAGCTCATATGTATTCAAGATAGCCAGAAAATACTCATTTATGTAGACACAATTATCTGGTAATTTGGAATGATGATTTGCTTCACTGATGAAACTTAAAAATCAATCTGATGGAAACTATTTTTAGCATGCCAGAAATATTCATGGCAAAATGTCATTAGTATAATGTACTTGATGGCACTGAAATTTAGGAGCTTGATGATATAGGGAAATAACTGTTCAGGTGATATTTTCATTCTTACTAATGATCTAATATGACCCAGAGCATGATTTCTTTCTTTTTTTTTTTTATGATTTCTTTTTAGACTGATTTTACTTTATCTTAGATTCTTTCTTACTTGCAAAGGGCTGTCTCATTGAAAATAGTGTGTATATGTTTGAACTTACAGCAAAATATTGGATGCATTCAAATCAAAGCTTTCATATTGCTGTAATATTTGCATAATAAAAAGTCATTAGGTGGAAAAAATACTCAAAATTAAAATCGTATTTTCAATTTAGGCAATTGGACATGAAAAGAATTTACAATGTGTAAAGATGGGAAAGAGTCATAGATTTTAGAAAGTCTTAAATCTTTTGCAAATTTGTATTCAAATAATAATTAATGTGGTAGTATGTGAACAACATATTTTATTTTCACTTGTTTTGAAAAAATGCATTTTAATAAATAGCACAATAAGAATACTGGGATCACATGTAAAATCAATAAAGTATTCAGATATTTATAATCAGACCTAGAATAAAAGATAATAATAATAGAAGTTAGTTTCTGCTACTCTGGTTCTGGCAGTCATTAAATAGCAAGTTGTACGTAAACATGCAAATTACCTATCAGGCTCTTATGCACAGCTCTTGTACATGGACTGCTAGTAAATTCAGAGAACCACCAAAAGGATTCAGGGAATATGTGTATAAAAGTGCAAAAATACTTTGAATATTTTTACATGAATAATGTGTCTTTTGCATTGTGAAACAGGTTTTATAGTGGAGGAAAATATGATTTTTCTATTCTATAGATATACATATTTGCATATCTTTATCATCAGAAATGTATCCTTAGATGTTTGATTGTAGGTATTTTACTGAATAAAACTGTGTTAAGACACCACTGCTGTTTTAAATGTCATTTCATTATTAAATATAAAGTCATAAGAAATTTCTTCTTGTTTAAAATTTATATCCTTAGACAAATTAAAATATCTTAATGATTTCATATTTTTTTCCTAATTTTCTTTGTTGAAAAAAATTTTCCATGTGTTTCATAAATGAATTTTCTAAAATTAGTCCTGACAAGTATGTCTAGGAAAGCTATTAATAAGACTTAGTATCATGAAATAATATCCCTGAATTGAGTTCAAATGTTTGTCCTTGACCAATGAGGTTGCTGTGTGACCTTGGACAAAAATCATTATTTGGTATTTTTCTAATTATTGTCACTTGTTATATAAGGGAATATATCATGATATATCTAAACTTCTATTCTTTTTCATTCTAAATCATGAATGCATATCAAATGGTTAACAACCTCTTTAGAGTTATGGTTTAAATATAACATGATTTCAATAACAGTTCAATTATCTATCTTTACCTAAAATACATTTGCATTTCATAAAGGCAGTAAGGCAATAAAAAGGATAATTCCACCTTCCATGTACCTGGCAATTTTTAATTAATTTATTTATTTATTTTATTCTTTGAGGTTAGAGAAATCACCAATGGAGCTCCAAGTCAAGACCCAGGTATGATCTTTCCACATGATTGAAATTTCTCAGCTAGTTGACTAGTCATAAGAATGATCCCATGATTCCTAAGCAATGTATATATTGTACTATTTAACATCTTTGAATGCCATTAGATGGATATGACTATGATATTTTAAATCAATTGATCTTCTGGGTTTCTTCCAAAACAATTCTGCTTTGAAACTTCCTTGAATATGTGGAACAGCACACCAGGATTTGTCCTGCAATTACTCATTTAGTCATTCTAAATTTTATCACCCATGGAAACAGTCATTTGTTCTGATCTGTGAGTTTCCACCCAGATTCACAACTAATACAGCAAATATTTGTTGTTGTTCAGTCACTAAATTGGGTCCAGCTTTTTGTTATTCCATGGACTGCAGCCCACCTGGCTCTTCTGTCCTCCACTATCACCTGGAGTTTGCTCAGATGCATGCCCATTGAGTCAGTGATGATATCTAACCATCTCATCCTCTGCACCTCTTTTTCCTTTTGCCTTTAATATTTCCCAGCATTAGGATCTTTCCCAATGAGTCATCTCTTCACATCAGGTAGCCAAAGTATTGGAGCTTCAGCATCAGTCCTTTCAATGAGTATTATGGTTGATTTCCTTTATGGTTGACTGGTTTGGTCTCCTTGACATTCAAGGTACTCTCAAGAGTCTTTTCCTAGCTTTCCTTCCAAAGAGCAGAATTTTTTAAATTTCATGGCTGCAGTCACTGTTCCCAGTGATTTTGGAGCCCAAGGAGATCAAATCTGTCATTGCTTCCACTTTTTATCCATCTATTTGCCATAAAGTAATGGGACCCATTACTTCATGGAATCTACAATCTTAGATTTTGAATGTTGAGTTTTAAGCCAGTTTTTTTTCACTCTCTTCTTTCATCTCATCAAGAGGCTCTTTCCTTCCTGTTCACTTTCTTCCATTGGAGTCATATCATCTGTATATGTGAGGCTGTTGGTATTTCTCCTGGCAATTCCAGCTTATGATTTATCCAGCCCAGCATTTTGTATGATGTACTCTGTATTAAGTTAAATAAGCAGAGTAACAATATAGAGGCTTGTTATAATCCTTTCCCATTTTTGAACCAGTTTGTTGTTCCATGTCCAATTCTAATTGTTGCTTCTTGACCTGCATATATGTTTCTTGAGAGATAGGTAAGGTTGTCTGATATCCCATCTCTTTAAGAATTGTTGACAGTTTATAGTGATCCACACAGTCAAATAATTTAGTGTGGTCTATTAAACAGAAGTAGATTTTTTTCTGGAATTCCTTTGCTTCCTCTGTGATTCAACAAATGTTAGCAATGTGATTTTTGGTTCCTCTGCCATTTACAAACCCAGCTTGTATATCTGAAAGTTTGCCATTCATGAACTGTTGAAGTCGAGCTTGAAGGATTTTGAGAATTACCTTGCTAGCCTGCAAAATGAGTGCAATTGTATAGTAGTTTGAACATCCTTTGTCATTGCTCTTCTTTGGCATTGGAATGAAAACTGACCTTTTTCCAGCCCTGTGACCACTGCCGAGTTTTCTAAATTTGGTAGCATATAGAGCGCAGCACTATAACAGCATCATCTTTTACATTTTTAAGTATCTTAGCTGGAATTCCATCACCTCCATAGCTTTGTCCGTAGTAATGCTTCTTAAGGCCCACTTGACTTCACACTCCAGGATGTCTGGCCATAGGTGAATGACTGCACCATTGTGGATCTCCAGGCCATTAAAACCTTTCTTGTATAGTTCTTCTGTATTTTCTTTCCACCTCTTCTTAATCTTTTCTGCTTCTATCTCAAGTTATCTTGAAGAGATCTCTAGTTTTTACCGTTCTACTATTTTACTCTATTTCTTTGCTTTATTCTCTTAAAAATGTTTTATTATCTTTCCTAGCTATTCTCTGGGACTCTGCATTCAGTTGAGTATATCTGTATCTTTTCCCCTTGTCCTTCACTTCTTTTCTTTCCTCAGCTATTTATGAAGCCTCCTCAGAGAACTACTTTGCTTTCTTGCATTTCTTTTTCTTTGGGATGTTTTTAGTCAACACCTCCTGTCCAATGTTACAAACCTCCACCCATACTTGTTCAGGGACTCTGTCTACCAAATCTAATCCCTTGAATCTATTCATCATTTCCACTGTATTCACCATTTCCACTGTATCATTTCCACATAAGGTATTTGATTTAGGTCATACCTGAATGGACTAGTGGTTTCCCCTACTTTCTTCAACTTAAACCTGAATTTTGTAATAGGAACTCATGATCTGAGTCACAGTCGGCTCCAGGTCTTGTTTTTGCTGACTATATAGAACTTCTCTATCTCTGGCTGCAAAAAACATAATCAATATGATTTCAGTATTGATCATCTGATGATATTCATGTATATCTGGGGTTGTAGGAAATGTGTATTTGCTATGACCAGCATATTTTTTTTTGATAAAACTTTGTTCGTTTTTGCCTTGCTTCATTTTGTATTCCAAGGCCAAACTTGACTGTTGTTCTGAGTATCTCTTGACTTTCTACTTTTGCATTCCAATCCCTTATGATTGGTGTTCATTCTAGAAGGTGTTGTAGATCTTCATAGAATTTGTCAACTTCAGCTTTTTTGGCATCAGTATTTGTAGCATAGACTTAAATAACTGTAATGTTGAATGGCTTGCCTTGGAAACAAACTGAGATGATTCTGTCATTATTGAGATTACACTGTAGTATGACATTTTTAACTCTTTTGCTGACTCTGAGAACTGCTCCATTTCTTCTAAGAGATTCTTGTCCATGGTAGTAGATATAATGGTCATGAATTATTTGCCATTCCCATCCAATTTAGTTCACTGATTCCTAAGATGTTGTCATTTACTCTTGACATCTTCTGCTTGACCATGTCTAATTTACCTTGATTCATAGATCTAACATTCTCCTTCCCTATGCAGTATTTTTCCTTACAGCATCAGACTTTACCTTCTCTGCCAGACATATCTACAACTGAGCATCATTTCCACTTTGGCCCTGTCATTTCATTCTTTCTGAAGCTATTAGTAATTACCCTCGTCTCTTCTCCAGTAGCATATTGCACACCTTCTGACCTGTGGGGAGGGAGGGGGGTTGTGGAATCTTCCAGTGTCATAACTTTTTGCCTTTTCATACTCATGTGATTCTCAAGGCAAGAATACTGGAGTATATTACCCTTTCCTCCTCCAGTGGACTATGTTTTATCAGATCTCTTCACTATGACCTGCTTATTTTAGGTGGCCCTGTATGTCATGGCTCGTAGCTTCAGTGAGTTTTGCAAGCCCCTTTGCCATAACAAGGTTGTGATCCATGAAGGGGACAACTAACATATCTAGCCACATAATTCACCACTCCAGTCAATTAATATACGTGATCTTATGCTGCTGCTATGATTACTGTCAACCTTAAAACATATTTATACTAATTTTTTTATTTGGAACCAGTTTTCTATCCTAAAGTTCTAAAATTAGCTATCAGTAAAAGCCTAGGACCTTCGCTTTGTAATAATTTATTCAATGTCAGTCTTCTTATATAGATATTATTATCCCCTTGATTAAATAAGCAATATTCAGGTCTCTGAATATTTAGTTGTATTTACCAAAAACCTATGATGTATTACTTAATATTTATTGTTTTCCATATAAATATTGTATATTTGTAATAATTATCATGATATATTTATATTTGATGATTGCTTGCAAATAGGGATTATATTTACACAGGGGAAGTTGATAAGAAATTAATACATAATTTGGAAGGGGATAAAAATACTAGAAATTTTAGAGGAATATTAATGATTTTGTAGTTCAACACTGCTATTTAGGAAACAATCAAGGTCCACTAATTGTATAGCTAGATTGTAGCAGAATTGGGAATAAGACACAGCTCAACAATTTTCTTTCCAGTATTTCACAATCACAATGCTGTCTAACATGTCATATGTTACAAGGTTCTATGTTCATCTGTGGCAGCACTGTAATGACACTTCCTATTTTTAGTTTGTTAAGAATAAATAATCCAAATCTATCACATGATAGCATTTTCTATTGAATCTGTGAAATAACAGAATTGCACTGCCTTTCTGGAGGAAGGCAGCAAGTACAGCTTCTCAATGGCATGCCCTGAGTACAAGCATTTGAGACAATCTTTGTTGTTTGTCTATGTGCTACTGTGGCCAATATCAGAAGCTTGATGCTCATGTGGTCCAATTAACTGCATGTTGTTCTTCAACAGCTGATAGTCTAGTTGATTTATTTCTTTTCAGGTTGATATCTTTATATAAACATTTTAAAAAATATCTATTTATAGTAAGCTTTTGTTTCAGAAGAAAATTGTATTTAGCATTAATTTCTTTTATTTTAAAGGAATACATGAAAATATTATTATGCAGTAACTGAAAGAGAATTAAAATATTTTGAATGTTGAATCATTATAATATGTGAAGTTAGATATGTAGATTAGAGAGGTTCTCTGAACTTTTAATTTGGTGTCATCATATCTCTGGAATTTGTACTGGTCAAAACATCATTAATAGATACAATAAAATGTACATTTTTCAAATGATAATATTTTTAATTCATAAAAAATGTTATTCATAAAGGGCAATGTGTTTTGTTTTTAGGGGGAATAAAAGAAATCACAATCTATAGACAATAAGATTTTATACATAAATGAGCCTGAAAACTTCACAGAAAGAACTAAAACTGTAAATTTGTTACTTAAGAGAAAAAACTCATTGGAAAAGACTTTGATGCTGGGAGGGATTGGGGGCCGGAGGAGAAGGGGACGACAGAGGATGAGATGGCTGGATGGCATCACTGACTCGATGGACGTGAGTCTGAGTGAACTCCGGGAGTTGGTGATGGACAGGGAGGCATGGCATGCTGCGATTCATGGGGTCGCAAAGAGTCGGCCACAACTGAATGACTGAACTGAACTAAACTGAAGAGAAAAAAACATTGGGGAAAATGAAAAACATATTAAAATACTCTTTTTAAAATGATATATGGGAATGAATATCAATTTCCTCATGATGGGAATGCACATTCTGAATAAATTATAGATATATTAGAAATCATCAAAGAGTTTTTTTAAAAACCTGTGTATTTCTTATTTCATAAAATTCCAACAAATTTATCAGCACCAAAATAGTAAGTACATGGATATTACTGTGGCAGTGTGAGAATCCTATACAGATAAATTTTGGATTAAAAATGGAATATCTTTCAGTTGAGAGATTATGTAATATCCATAATCTTCAAATTATAAAACAACAAGAGAAAAAACACTAAAGAGAAAGATATATGTATAATTTATAGAGGCTCAAAAAATCACACATTATTAACAGTCTGATAATTATAACCCTCATTAATACGGATTTTTAAAACTTTAAAAGTTAGTTTTCATAGTATCAGATCAGATCATATCACAGTCGCTCAGTCGTGTCTGACTCTTTGCGACCCCATGAATCGCAGCATGACAGGCCTCCCTGTCCATCACCAACTCCCGGAGTTCACTCAGACTCACGTCCATCAAGTCAGTGATGCCATCCAGCCATCTCATCCTCTGTCATCCCCTTCTCCTCTTGCCCCCAATCCCTCCCAGCATCAGAGTCTTTTCCAATGAGTCAACTCCTCACATGAGGTGGCCAAAGTACTGGAGATTCAGCTTTAGCGTCATTCCTTCCAAAGAAATCCCAGGGCTAATCCCCTTCAGAATGGACTGGTTGGATCTCCTTGCAGTCCAAGGGACTTCAAGAGTCTTCTCCAACACCACAGTTCAAAAGCATCAATGCTTCGGCATTCAGCCTTCTTCACAGTCCAACTCTCACATCCATACATGACCACAGGAAAAACCATAGCCTTGACTAGGCGGACCTTTGTTGGCAAAGTAATGTCTCTGTTTTGAATATGCTATCTAGGTTGGTCATAACTTTCCTTCCAAGGAGGAAGCGTCTTTTAATTTCATGGCTGCAGTCACCATCTGCAGTGATTTTGGAGCCCAGAAAAATAAAGTCTGACACTGTTTCCCCATCTATTTCCCATGAAGTGATGGGACTGGATGCCATGATCTTCATTTTCTGAATGTTGAGCTTTAAGCCAACTTTTTCGCTCTCCACTTTCACTTACATCAAGAGGCTTTTGAGTTCCTCTTCACTTTCTGCCATAAGGGTGGTGTCATCTGCATATCTGAGGTTATTGATATTTCTCCCGGCAATCTTGATTCCAGCTTGTGTTTCTTCCAGTGCGGCGTTTCTCATGATGTACTCTGCATATAAGTTAAATAAGCAGGGTGACAACATACAGCCTTGACATCCTCCTTTTCCTATTTGGAACCAGTCTGTTGTTCCATGTCCAGTTCTAACTGTTGCTTCCTGACCTGTATACAAATTTCTCAAGAGGCAGGTCAGGTGGTCTGTTATTCCCATCTCTTTCAGAATTTTCCACAGTTTACTGTGATCCACACAGTCAAAGGCTTTGGCATAGTCAATAAAACAGAAATAGATGTTTTTCTGGAACTCTCTTGCTTTTTCCATGATCCAACGGATTTTGGCAATTTTATCTCTGGTTCCTCTGCCTTTTCTAAAACCAGCTTGAACATCTGGAAGTTCATGATTCACATATTGCTGAAGCCTGGCTTGGAGAATTTTAAGCATTACTTTACTAGCATGTGAGATGAGTGCAATTGTGCCATAGTTTGAGCATTCTTTGGCATTGCCTTTCTTTGGGATTGGAATGAAAACTGACCTTTTCCAGTCCTGTGGCCACTGCTGAGTTTTCCAAATGTGCTGGCATACAGAGTGCAGCACTTTCACAGCATCATCTTTCAGGATTTGGAATAGCTCAACTGGAATTCTATCACCTCCACTAGCTTTGTTTGTAGAGATGCTTTCTAAGGCCCACTTGACTTCACATTCCAGGATGTCTGGCTCTAGGTCAGTGATCATGCCATTATGATTATCTTGGTCGTGAAGATGTTTTTTGTACAGTTCTTCTGTGTATTCTTGCCATCTCTTCTTAATATCTTCTGCTTCTTTTAGGTCCATACCATTTATGTCCTTTATCGAGCCCATCTTTGCATGAAATGTTCCTTTGATATCTCTGATTTTCTTGAAGATATCTCTAGTCTTTCGCATTCTGTTGTTTTCCTCTATTTCTTTGCATTGATCGCTGAAGAAGGCTTTCTTATCTCTTCTTGCTATTCTTTGGAACTCTGCATTCAGATGCTTATATCTTTCCTTTTCTCCTTTGCTTTTCGCTCCTCTTCTTTTCACAGATATTTGTAAGGCCTCCTCAGACAGCCATTTAGCTTTTTTGCATTTCTTTTCCATGGGGATGGTCTTGATCCCTGTCTCCTGTACAATGTCACGGACCTCATTCCATAGTTAATCAGGCACTCTATCTATTAGATCTAGTCCTTTAAATCTATTTCTCATTTCCAGTGTATAATCATAAGGGATTTGATTTAGGTCATACCTGAATGGTCTAGTGGTTTTCCCTACTTTCTTCAATTTAAGTCTGAATTTGGCAATAAGGAGTTCATGGTCTGAGCTACAGTCAGCTCCTGGTCTTGTTTTTGCTGACTGTAAAGAGCTTCTCCATCTTTGGCTGCAAAGAATATAATCAATCTGATTTTGGTGTTGACCATCTGGTGATGTCCATGTATAGAGTCTTCTCTTGTGTTGTTGGAAGAGGGTGTTTGTTATGACCAGTGCATATTCTTGGCAAAACTCTATTAGTCTTTGCCCTGCTTCATTCCATATTCCAAGGCCAAATTTGCCTGTTACTCCAGGTGTTTCTTGACTTCCTACTTTTGCATTCTAGTCGCCTATAATGAAAAGAACTTCTTTTTTGGGTGTTAGTTCTAAAAGGTCTTGGAGGTCTTCATAGAACCGTTCAACTTCAGCTTCTTTAGCGTTACTGGTTGGGGCATAGACTTGGATTACTATGATATTGAATGGTTTGCCTTGGAAACGAACAGAGATCGTTCTGTCGTTTTTGAATTTGCATCCAAGTACTGCATTTCGGACTCTTTTGTTGACCATGATGGCTACTCCATTTCTTCTGAGGGATTCCTGCCCGACGTAGTAGAGATAATGGTCATCTGAGTTAAATTCACCGATTCCAGTCCATTTCAGTTCACTGATTCCTAGAATGTCGACATTCACTCTTGCCATCTCTTGTTTGACCACTTCCAATTTGCCTTGATTCATGGACCTGACATTCCAGGTTCCTATGCAATATTGTTCTTTACAGCATCAGACCTTGCTTCTATCACCAGTCACATCCACAGCTGTGTATTATTTGTGCTTTGGCTCCATCCCTTCATTCTTTCTGGAGTTTTTTCTCCACTGATCTCCAGTAGTAGCATATTGGGCACCTACTGACCTGGGGAGTTTCTCTTTCAGTATCCTATCATTTTGCCTTTTCATACTGTTCATGGGTTCTTAAGGCAAGAATACTGAAGTGGTTTGCCATTCCCTTCTCCAGTGGACCACATTCTGTCAGATCTCTCCACCATGACCTGCCCATCTTGGGTTGCCCCATGGGCATGGCTTAGCTTCATTGAGTTAGACAAGGCTGTGGTCCTAGTGTGATTAGATTGACTAGTTTTCTGTGAGTATGGTTTCAGTGTGTTTGCCCTCTGATGCCCTTTTGCAACACCTACCGTCTTACTTGGGCATGGGGTATCTCTTCACAGCTGCTCCAGCAAAGCACAGCCATTGCTCCTTACATTAGACAAGGGATATCTCCTCACCACCACTCTTCCTGACCTTCAACGTGGGATAGCTCCTCTAGGCCCTCCTGCGCCCATGCAGCCATTGCTCCTTGGATGTGGTGTTGGTCCTCCCAGCCACCGCCCCTGGCCTTGGGCATGGGGTTGCTCCTCCCGGCTGCCCCTCCTGACCTCAGACACAGGGTAGCTCCTCTCAGCCGTTTCTGCGCTGTCACAGTCTGGTACTCTTGGCCACTGCCCCTGACCTCAGACATGGGGTTACTCCTTTTGGCCGCCGCCCTTCGGGCATAGGGTCCTCCGGGCTTCTGCCCCTGACCTCAGACGTGGGTTTGCTCCTCTCAGCTGTGCTTAGCATGCCAGTTGTCACAGCCGCCTGCCCTTTAAGAAACTTACCTTAAATTTTACAATTCAGTTGTGTTGATTTGCTTTCACACAATAAGGGATGATCATAAAAACTAATTGCAGTGCTGGACTATCTGTTGATTGATTCTTAAAACATCAAGTAGGGTATTTTTAAATGTAGTGAAAATACACATTTAAATTTGAATAACTTTTCCATAGCACTCCTATTAGATGATATATCATGTAGAAAAGTAAAAGCATCTAGGTGTCATGTTATTTTATAAAGTTAAGAGGCATGCTAGAAATTACATATAATCAATATGAATGCAACTATAACACTCACTACATATGGCACCCTCCAATTTAATTCTTTCTTCATACTTACTACTGGTGCTGGTTTTATATTTAGAGTGTGCATAAAGAACAAATGCTTTGGTACCAAAAAAAATCCATTTAATTTCTCAAATCAGTGCTTCAATAACCTGTGATGGATTCATGTTGATGTATGGCAAAACCAATACAATATTGTAAAGTAATTAACCCCCAATTAAAATAAATAAATTTATATATATATATATATTTAAGTTATTTTTGAGAAATGTATATTAGTACTTAATTTTAATTTAGGGTTTGATTTAAAGAATAGACCTTTTTCTTTTATAAAGAGAAACCATCAATTTTTCCAGGAGAAATGCCATGGAAATCATCCATAAACATTTAAAAATTCAGATTAATGAATGGTACAAGGAAAATATTTGGGAAAATAGTTTTATTTTCATGAAAGGTAAGGTAACATGTAAATACAATTCATTTATACAATGTGACTAAACTGGGTTTTAGAATGGTTAATCCCATTTCAAATCAATCACGTCACCTGACTGTAATATTTTTTTCAAAAATGATAAAGATATTTTTAAAATTAAGCATAATTTATTGTGTTCCTATTTGTGCTTAGAAGGAGTGATATTTTCTAGAGTTGAAATGAATAATCATTTGTAATTGAAAGTTTAATAATTTTACAGTTATCAATATGATTATTTATCATCTATATTTCAAAAAATAAATAGTAGCATCTTAATATTTTCTTATCATTAAAATATAATCCTATATTTAAGACATGGATGTTTTTTAGATTACTTGTATTTATGCTTATATTTTGTTTATTCAAACTGAAAGAATATATCCCACTTCTCTTTAGGGAGTGTTCCCCTGTCCCCATCTTTAGAAGTAATCTTTTATCTTATGTTTTCATTCTGGTCATTGTTCCAGAATGTCTACTGTACTTTTAAATATTGAAAAAAAGAATAAATAATTATAACCACAATGGGACTAGAACGTTCATTACTTCCTAACCAAGTTCTTTTAGAGTCTTTGACTCTTATGTGATAGATTCATTACCTGTAGTCTTTTAAAATATCTAATTCTTTCAAAAGCATTCTTTCTTTCTTTCTTTCTTTTTTTTTTTTTTTGCTACTGGGGACTTAATAATCAAATATTCCTTTATATCTCCCATTTTTCAGTTCAGAGTTCTGGGAACTTATTGGCATTTTGCATTTCACAATATTTATTAAAATCATTCATAGTTGGATCACCTGCAATGTTCTTCAAGCCTCTGGCAACTACTCAGTATTAAAATTCTTCAGTGAATTTTAATACTCAAACTCTTCCCATCCCAAATACTGAAACTTACAACTCAATATATAACATGTCCTAGCTATGTGGTCATAAGTATAATGCCTAAAGGAAATGAGGGAGAGCCTAAGAGAAATCAGGCAGAATACTTAGAGCTTTCGAGTGCACATAGATTCTTCTGGTAGATTCATTTGTCAAAATAGCAATCTGCTTTTTGAAGCCTGAGAATGTGGTTACTAGATTGAACAAAAGTGTGAAAACTTTGGAGTTCTTTTGAATCTTCTATCAGTAAAATTTAGTAAAATTTTCAGGAAAATTCAGCTTCCCTGATAGCTCAGTTGGTAAAGAATCTGCCTGCAATGCTGGAGATCCCTTTTGGATTCCTGGGTTGGAAGATCCACTGGAGAAGGCACAGGCTACCCAATTCAGCATTCTTGGGCTTCCCTTGTGGCTCAGCTGCTAAAGAATCTGCCTGCAATGCAGGAGACCTGGGTTCACTCCTTGGGTTGGAAAGATCCCCTGGAGAAGGGAAACGCAACCCACTCTAGTATTTTAGCCTGGAGAATTCCATGGACTCTACAGTTCGTGGGGGTTGCAAAGAGTCTGCCATGACTGAGCAACTTTCACTTTCACTTTGTTCTCAGTAAAATTTACTCATTAAATGCTTGCCCCTGATCATGTTAAATTCCTTCTGCCTGCTATTTATATTGTACTATTGTTGCTTGAGAAGAGGTGGACTTCTGGGGAATTCCTTTCTGATCTTTTCTTCCGTAGCTAAAAGAATCAGAGTTCTGAGAAGACAGTAATAGCAACAGAAACAGCCCTAAAAGGGGAAGTCATTGTTTCCTCCAAAGTTCTAAATATGGAGAATAGCAAGAAACCCAGACCTCTAAGAGAAGGTTGTTGGTAGTAGTTTATCATGGGTAACAAATTAAATATCTAACCTGTCTGAATATCTCTATCTTTTTAAAGCCTTCCATGATTCAGACATACAATGCATTCTAATATTGACTGTATCTCCAATATTTTCTTATTTACAGTCCTCTTGTATTCATATCACACTTTTAATTGCATTCTCATTTGTTATTTGATTTGAGTCATATATTATCAAATATAAATTATGAAATATATAGTTACATGACTTATTTGATTGGCGAATGACCAAATAATTGAGCATAACTAGATTTAGGCTATGAAATTTGCATGTGACTGAGCAATAGTGTACTGGTTTTGCAAAATCTTTTGATAATAAGTAGTTTTGTATACAGCCTACATGTACTTTTTTCAAATTTACATGATATAATTGATACCATGACATTATTGTTTACTCTCAAAAGTAAGTGTAACAATCTAATGTGCAAATAGTTCAGGTGACTTATATTGATAAGTGGTTCACACTTTCACAAAAATTACTCTGATATATAAAGATGTCATTTTAAGAAAAGCAATAATTCAAAATAGGAAAACATGTCCTTTTTTGCACCTACATATCCTTCACATCCCACATTATTTTGGAAGTAAGTAATTCTGTCTTAAAACCTGCATGGACTCTTCTCAACCTATTCTTACTGTGTCTGGCCTTAAAGTCCTTATGCAGAGTTCAGAGGTCCTTTCATATTTAGAAGTTTTCATTTTAACATCTAAGGAAGTAGAACCTGCCAGTGGCGACAGCTAACAATGAAATGGCTTGCAACAGATAAGAGTCATGAAGATGATTTTTAAAAACTTTATTTTTCTCACATTTGTTGAATTAAGAAATCTATTTCATTAATAATGGTATGATTGCTTTAATACAGTTTTGTTGGATATGCTTTGGGAAAAACTTTCTTTCCTTCTTTCTTGGTCTGGTGAAAAAGAATATACATATATATCAATCACTAGAACTATCCTCTTAGCAGATATTTACGTGTTCAGTAAAATATAGCTAACTATAAGCCCAATAATGTAGAGCAGGTCTCTAGAACTTTTTCATTTTGCCTGAATGAAACTTTAGCTATTGATCAGCCACCCCTTTATTCCCCTCTCCTCAGTTCCTTGCTACCACGATATTATTTTTTGTTTCTATAATTCTGACAACTTTAGATACCTCATGTAAGTGGAGTCATGCCACATTTGACCTTGCATAACTGATTTAGTATGTTATTGTTTTCTTCTCTTGGTCAAATGGTCAGGTAGGGATAAAAAATATCTAAAAGACTCCTAAATATCTAAATCCTCAATTTTGAAATATTGGTCAATATAAGCATCTATTGGAACATAGAATTAGTGATATGGCTTATACATTATGGAGGTTCTTGAAGCAATTTTCTTAAGCCTGTTTTTAAGTCAAATATTTTGCAGACATTAAGTAACATGGCCCTTGTTCCCAAAAGAGGCTTTGAAAATTTCACAGATAAAGGATATTTGCATTATGTTTCCTGGCCCTTTATTTTCCTTTTTTCAAACTGTGATAAATAAATGGGTCTAAGGTCAGTTCCTTTATTACTTTGTAAAAATTTAACTCTACTTCCATTTTTAGTTTGAATGTTTATGATAGTGTCAAAAGAGGCTAATGTATATATTTTGTGCATGATTTACTTGGATGATTGTGAGGTAAAGAACCAGTGTGAACATTCTGTGACAGCATTTCAGTGTAGAGTTTAAGAATCCTATAATAGTAAAAATGGAATGATTAATATATTATATATGGAGGATTCTTATAAATCGTATTTAGTGTGCTTTATTTGTGTGACATAGATTTGACTGAGACAATGTGAAATTAAAATTAATTAGCTCTCATTATATAATTTGTGAAAATGCCTATATTTAAATATTTATTCTTAAGGTGTCTAATAATACCATGATAAATCTATCTCTGTAAACATTTTCTGAAAAGTTATAAGTTTTGTGCAAAAAGAGCCCAAACTACTTACTTTCATTAACCAAGGAAACTTATTCCACCTGAAACAGAACAAAGTAAGAAGGAATAAACTTTAAATTTCATCTTACTAAATAATTTGGTAACAAAAATGAAACTGCTGATGTGTTTAATCAGCAGTTTAATCTCTAGCCCTCTTGGATAAAGTTTCTGTTGCTAAATTAATTCAGTCATTTTATTAAGGGACCTTTTTTCATAGCATTATCCATAAAAGATCACAGCCTAATAGACAAAATCAATTGTTGGTTTATTCATTTAAGTGGTAAGCTTAATTTAATTATTATAAACTTAACTCCATTAAAATAATTTAAAGGTACAAAAATTCACTGGACACCATTTATCATTACTGTATATTTTGACTTGATGTTATCTATTATTATCAAATAAATATGATAACATCAACTAGTTATGCTATATAGCAGTTATTGTTTTCAAATTTTTATATTTATTTTGAATGCAACAAAGTGAAATATTAAATGATAACATATACTTTAATGATAGTATTAGTGTAGTAGTGTTAGTCACTCAGTCATAAACTGAGTGATAGATCCCATAAACTCTAGTCTTCTAGGCTCCTCCTGTCCATGGAATTCTCCAGAAAAAGATACTGGAGTAGGTTGCCATTTCCTTTTTCAATGAATCTTCCCAACCCAGGGATCAAACCCTAGTCTCCTGGGCTGCAGGCAGATTCTTTACTATCTGAGCCATCATGGAAGCCCTACTATTTACTTCCTAAACAAACATAAAATACATGAAGAGAAGGGTTCTATTGGCCCTGCTGTCTTACAATACCAGTAATCTGTGAGGGTCTTTCTTCCCTCCCTTTGGAGTTTAATACCATAAGATAATGCTTATAATTTGAGGGAAGAATCAAATAAATGATCAATACAGATATAATAGATTAAATTATTGTTCACCACTATGCAAAACCCTCCATCCCTCCCCCCCCCACACACACATACACATACTATCTCCAACACACATGTCTGTGATGTTGTATTTAGCCATGTGACTTGATTAGCCAGTGGGACTGTGAGTGGAAATGGTAGGATGCCATCACATTTTTCCTTCTGACCTTCTCCATGAGCCCTGGAAACCACAAGTGTGAAAAGAACCTGAATGAAACTTAGCTCAAAGCAAAGTTTCTCCATTTTCATCACAGAATTGAGTAAGAAATAAATAATATTTTCCACTCAAATTTTGTGATTTCTTATTAAAGAAAAGCTGATGGATGCTATGGGATTTTATAATAAAGCTTGCTTTTGGGGTGGAGGTGACAGAGGAATGGCATGAAAAGGAGAGCATGTGAGTAGGTGCAAAGTATTCTTGATGTTCTAGTACTTAAGTTGGATGATGGATCCATAGGAGTTCATTATGCCTGTAACTCACATAAAGCAGATATGATGCTTGTGTAAAATATTACCCAAAAATATCACAAAAGAAGAAAGAAGCAAAGTGAGTCTCTCAGTTTTAAAAGGAACACAGTGAATCAGCATTATGCCTATGTATAAATCATTTTCATAATATTTCTGTGCAATTTCATGTGTCCATATCATACTTATTATATATAGACAAATGTTAACATATATTTTATATTTTTAAAAGCTATTTAAGATGGTTCAATATCATTCTCAACTACAGTTCTCAGCAGAGCAAAACTAAATTAACTTCACTTAATCAGTTTAGAAACCAATTTATTTCTTTATTCTTCA
The DNA here is from genome assembly GCF_029407905.1 of Bubalus kerabau. Lineage (NCBI taxonomy): Eukaryota > Metazoa > Chordata > Mammalia > Artiodactyla > Bovidae > Bubalus > Bubalus kerabau. The sequence continues at coordinate 45,204,149 of NC_073635.1, read as the reverse complement.
AAACCATAAAAACAAAGTCTTACATACTTGAATGACTTTCTGAAATATACTGATTATTTTTTCTTTATATTTCTGTGACACAGTTATATAATTTTTATATATACCTATATATTTATAGATGTAGTAGCTTTGCCTCTACATGTATTTCTCAAATACTGTTATTCATGTGCTTGTACCAAATGATTTTGCACACTTAAATGAGTTAAGTATACTCAAAAGTTCCCACAGGTAAACTTTTTATCTTGGACAATTTTTCATTGGGGGAGCAGAGAACATTTGAAATATTATTTAGTGAAGTATATTGTTTAATAAAAAATTCTTTTAAGTTACTAGAGAATCATGAATATCTACTGAAATATTTTAAAATGTCAATTATTTTCAAAAATGTGTTTATGATATTTTATTATCGATTAAATAATATTGAATAAATATCAATTTATCATTGATTAAATACTTAATTTAAATTTTATTTAAAATTACACTACAAGCAAATTTGGTGTACAAAAACATTATATCTTATAATCATTAACCATGAAATCATACAATTAATGAAATGCTAGAGACCAAACCAAACAAAAATATATGATTATAGCTTATGAACTTAAACACTATAGGTCTCATATTGATGCTCCATATCTTGCTATGGTGGAGTGACATTGTTGTTATTGTTCAGTCACTGTGTCCAACTTTTTGCAACCCCATGGACTGCAGCATGCCAGGCTTTCCTGTCCCTCACTATCTTCTGGAGTTTGCTCAAATTCTTGTCCATTGAGTTGGTGATGCTATATAGCCATCTCATCTGCTGCCCCTTGTCCTGTTACCTTCAATCTTTCCTAGCATCAGTGTCTTTTCCAATTAGTCAGCTCTTCCCATCAGGTGGCCAAAGTATTGGAGCTTAAGCTCCAGTTTCAGTCTTCCAGTTTCAGCCCTAAATGAATATTTAGGGTTGATTTCTTTTAATATTGACATTACCAACTTTGCATTTATAGATTTTAGTTAGAAACCAAAAATACAATCTAGAATTATGTCTATCAATCTCACTAAAGGGAAAGCAAATTCATCAACTTTCTTTTTGTTTCCAACTAACAAAAAAAATGAAAAATAAATATAAAACAAATGCCATGAGTGCATGTTTTTTATATTATCAGTATCTCTTGTTATTATTCAAAGCCGAGTACTTTATTTTAGATTCTTTGCCACACTCAGTATTTTTTTTTTTTTTTTTGCCTATTTGAGTATCTTGAAACAAAGAAAACAGGGAGATGTGAACTCTTATTAAAGAAAAAAACAAATCTCATTTATATTGCATCACCTGAAATAATTTTAGAATATAAATAGTGAGGAAATTCATTAAATAATGTCACTCAGTAATATTTTTACAATTTGAAGTAACTTCCAGATGAATGAACTTAGTGCATTTGAGTAGGCTCACTTTTAAATTAACATGTAAATGTACTTTGGTCTTTACCACATAGATACTATTCTTTTCTCTTAAAGGCTTCTGTAGATTTCCAATTTTATGATTACGAAGATATCCATTACACATATTATTATAATGATCACTATAGATTTCCTTCAATAAAATTGAGCAAAATGAAAAAAGGTTCTATATTCTAATTATAACCAATCATTTTGCCCAATAAAGAGATAGGGAAATAGGGAGAATTGATTGCAGATAGGGATAATTAAAAAGGACACTTCCTCAGTTCTTGGTAAGGACACAAAGAAGAATCTGAGGTCTTACTCATGGCAAAAATAAGTTTATGGAAGAAAGAACAGAAGGAACACCTTAAGGGAGAAGTAAGTCAAGACAGGCACTGCACAAGAAATGACAAGGTACAGGGGTTTTCAAGACAGTGCTTTTATATTTTGATTTAGGTGGGTGTGGACTGAAAATTTTGTTTGGCAGTTGCAAGTTGAGTAACAACAGGCATTATAAAGAATATCTTTGCCATAATTCAGTCTACTATAATCAGATGTGTGTAAGTTTAAAATGTTTATGAACCATTAATGGGCTCCTGGTTGCCTAAGGTCACTTGCAGACATATCTGTGTATCAGGGCACAAGGGATTTGGAGAAGTCCTTGTGGTTAGTTTGCGTCCATGGTGTGCATAGTGCACATGCTTTCAGTGGAAAACTGGTGATTTTTTAGCATAGCTGTGAGTTCTCCTTGGCCTCTTTGGGGCCAGTCTGGAGTGGTGTTTGAAGATCACCTTGAATCTTTTTGGCTAGACCACTGTTCGTTGCTTATGCCTAACTTCCTACCTAACCAATCTACTTAAATTTATATGAATATTCCACATGTATCTAATTGGTTTACCTTAATGTAACTGTAATCAATATTTACTATCCATTTCCACAAGATGACTGAGAGGTGATCACATACAACTTTAAAAATTTATTTTCATAATCTATTTGATTGATATATTTATTATTTTTCCTAGTGTAGATCTTGTTACATATTAATATGTTTATTCTGCATCCTGCAAACCTGACTTCTCTAGTACAGATCTGTGATGAATGCCTATTTCATTTTTGGTTGTTACAGTGAAAGTCAGAAAGTCACTCTATCTAATTTTGCATGCATCCCTCATATATTATAATTTAAAAAAAAACACCTTTTAAGAAATAAAATAAATGGATTCAGAATACTATCCATGCTTATAATTATTATGAAATAAAATAAGAACAAAACATTTAACAATGATGGACATTATAAGCAGTCAGGTAATTTTTCTTTCAAGAAAGGCCCTGTTTCATGAAATCAGAACATGTTGCAATTAGGCTTGGAAAGACCCATCTAGCATTTTGTCCATGTAGTATTTTAGACCCAAAACATCTAACACAGAGTTGAAGTATAGTAGTTAAATTTTAAAGTTACCATAATTCCTTGGGTATATATAAAACTCCAAGAACATGGTTATTAACATGTGAAATAACAAACTTGGTGTTTAACAGCAATTTTGGTAAATCAGTTATTTCATGTCTATATTTACTGAGAAAATATATACACCAATGACATCATTGACATAGAAAATAAACTTGCTTGTGATTACTAGATATTTTGCAAGATAGTGATTGTTTCATGTTTATGAGGGCACTTATTTAGTATTGAATATCTTCCCTATCTAATCCAATATGAGAAACCTACCAAAGTGTATCATCAGCTATGTAGGACATTGTTTTTTGTCTTATTTAGAATGTTATTGCTTTCCTGGAGCACTATATTGACTGAAGTTATCTTTGGAATTAGAGACTGACTGTTCTTTGCAGGTATACACATATATTTCAATATGCATAGATCTAGAAATAACAAATGGAGTAAATGTCTATAACCCTGCTCCTAGGAAACTTTGTGAATAAGAATAAAGTCAGCTTTAGGGAAATATAACCAACCACATTTACTAACCTTGTGTTCTCCATTGCCTTCAGGGAGTAATTAATGAAGACAATGCTTCTTGATGATTACTCTATTCTCTTAGACCACTTTCTGTGGCATAGTGTGCTGATAGATTTTTTTTTAAGGATATAATCTTGGAAGAAAAACTATGACTAACTTCAGTTCAGTTCAGTTCAGTTCAGACGCTCAGTCGTGTCCAACTCTTTGCAACCCCATGCATCACAGCATGCCAGGCCTCCCTGTCCATCACTAACTCCCAGGGTTCATTCAGACTCACGTCCATCGAGTCACTGATGCCATCCAGACATCTCAACCTCTGTCATCCCCTTCTCCTCCTGCCCCCAATCCCTCCCAGCATCAGAGTCTTTTCCATGAGTCAACTCTTTGCATGAGGTGGCCAAAGTACTGGAGTTTCAGCTTTAGCATCATTCCTTCCAAAGAAATCCCAGGGCTGATCTCCTTCAGAATGGACTGGTTGGATCTGGTTGCAGTCCAAGGGACTCTCAAGAGTCTTCTCCAACACCACAGTTCAAAAGCATCAATTCTTCGGTGCTCAGTTTTCTTCACAGTCCAACTCTCACATCCATACATGACCACTGGAAAAACCATAGCCTTGACTAGACGGACCTTTTTGGCAAATAATGTCTCTGCTTTTGAATATGCTATCCAGGTTGGTCATAACTTAGACAGCATATTGAAAAGCAGAGACATTACTTTGCCAAAAAAGGTCCGTATGGTCAAAGCTATATTTTTTTTTCCAGTAATCATATATGGATGTGAGAATTGAACCATAAAGAAGGCTGAGTGCTAAAGAATTGATGCTTTTGAACCGTGGTGTTGGAGAAGACTCTTGAGAGTCCTTTGGACTGCACGGAGATCAAACTAGCCAATCCTAAAAGAAATCAATCCTGAATATTCATTGGAAAGACTGATGATGAAGCTGAAGCTCTAATACTTTGGCTACCTCATGTGAAGAGCCCATTAGAAAAGACCCTGATGCTGGGAAAGACTGAAGGCAGAAGGAGAAGGGGATGACAGAGGATGAGATGGTTGGATGGCATCATCGAGTCAATGGACATGAGTTTGAGCAAGCTCCAGAAGATGGTGAAGGACAGGGAAGCCTGGCGTGCTGTAGTCCATGGGGTTTCAGAGTCAGACACGACTTACAACTGAATAACAACAACATAACCTCACAGAAGCCCAGGAAAATAAAATCCATCACTGTTTCCACTTTTTCTACTTCTATTTACCATGAAGTAATGGGACTGGATGCCATGATCTTAGCTTTTTTTTTTTGTTAGAAGTTCTTTATCTTTTTTTTATTTTTTTAAACTTTATTTAATTTAACTTTAATATTGAGTTTAAAGCCAGTTTTTTCACTCTCATCTTTCACTCTAATCACGAATCTTTTTAGTTCCTCTTCACCCTCTGCCTTTAGAGTGGTATCATCTGAATATCTGAGGAGGTTGTTGATATTTTTCCCAGAAATCTTCATTTTAGCTGTGATTCATCCAGCCCGGCATTCCAGATGATGTACTCAGCATAGAAGTTAAATAAATAGGATGATGACCGATTTAATTTTTTAGCCTCCAAAATCAATGCAGACCGTGACTGTAGCCATGAAATTAAGATGCTTGCTCCTTGGAAAGAATGCTATAACAATCCTAAACAGCATACTTAAAAGCAAAGATGTCACTTCGATGACAAAAGTCTGTATAGTCAAAGATATGATTTTTCCAGTATTCACATATGGATAAGAGAGTTGGACCATCCAAGTACCAAAGAATTAATGCTTTTGAATTGTAGTGCTGGAGAAGACTCTTGAGAGTCCCTTGGGCTGCAAGGAGTTCACATTAGTCAATCCTAAAAGAAATCAACCCTGGATATTCATTGGAAGGAATGATGCTGAAGCTGAGCTCCAAAACCTTGGCCACCTAATGTGAAGAATTGACTCACTGGAAATAATCCTGATGCTTGGAATGATTGAAGACAAAAGGAGAAGGGAGTGACAGAAAACGAAATGATTGGATGGTATCACTGATGCAATGGGCATGAACTTGAGCAAACTACCAGAGATGGGGAAGAATAGAGATACCTGGTGTGCTGCAGTTCTTGAGGTCACGAACAGTCGGATACCACATGGTGACTGAACAATATTTACTGCAATATACTTGAAAGACTAACATTTGGGTTCTACCTGTATTGAGCTATTTCACATTCTTTGTGCTGTTTCAGAATTAAAAGTTGAGTGTAGGAGGCAGGAAGAATAAAAGAAAAGCAGGCCCCAGCAGGGGCCGCAAAAGAAATTTATAATTATTGATAAACTGGATGCTATAAGGCATGAGACTCTTGGAAATAGTCCAGAGGGGACAGTGCATAATCTTGAAAACAAGATATGATCCTGGCATCAGAAAAGTGACCCCAGACTGTTTCTCAACTGGCGTCTCAGAGACACATGTTTTATGTATCTGGTGGAAAATCTATAGATAATATTAGTCTTAGTTCAGTTCAGTTCTGTCGCTCAGTCATGTCCGACTCTTTGTGACCCCATGAATCGCAGCACACTAGGCCTCCCTGTCCATCACCAACTCCCGGAGTTCACTCAGACTCACGTCCATCGAGTCAGTGATGCCATCCAGCCATCTCATCCTCTGTCATCCCCTTCTCCTCCTGCCTCCAATCCCTTCCAGCATCAGAGTCTTTTCCAATGAGTCAACTCTTCGCATGAGGTGGCCAAAGTATTGGAGTTTCAGCTTTAGCATCATTCCTTCCAAAGAACACCCAGTGCTGATGTCCTTTAGAATGGACTGGTTGGATACTGATTTGTTATTGATTACTGTTTCCTAATTACTCAAGGGTTAATGATCATTTTGTTCTTTGGCCCTGAAGGCCACATGAGTTATAGTTTAACTCCCCGTTTAATCTTTCATTCACGGCTGAAAGTATAATAAAGCTGGCTTGGATTCAGTTTTGGCACCTTCACCTTGGAGCAGTGTTGGTCCCCTGATCCTCTGAATTCTTGTGTCTTGTTTCTTATTCTCTTGCTGTATCACACTTTTGAAAACCCTGCTTGTTGAGCTGGTCTTAACAGTTGAGTAAGTTAAACTATGTTTCCTACCATACCCTAAAATCAATTAAATCCTTTCTAGAAATGTCATAAAGATCACATAAACAACCTTTGCCTGGCATTTGTTTATGTAGGAAGAAGACATACTCAAGGGCCTGCATATTAGAAACACTGTTAGCTTGCCTGGAAAATCCCATGGACCGAGGAGCCTGGTAGGCTACAGTTCATGGGGTTGCAAAGAGTTGGACATGACTGAGTGACTTCACTTTCACAGCCCCTCAGTGCCATTTGAACAAATGAATAGAGTAGTTCAGGCAGAGAAATCTGAATTTAAAAAAAAAATTAAAATGAGAGAGAACATGCCAATTTCAGGGAAATAAATATAGTTGAGAGTTCCTGGAGCACAGCTCCAGAGATACAAGCAGGAGAATCAATGAAACTACTGTGTAAGGGTGTATCAGGAATATCATCTCCTAAGATGCAGATTTTCATTCTAAAGTAATGGGAGACCACAAAATGATTGTGAGCAGGAATAGCACACTATCAAGTTTGCCCTTTAAAATAATTAGTGTGACAGGAAACTTGAGACTATCAAAGAGAAATAAGACTAAAGATTGAAATACTGATGGGGAAGATATAGCAATAGCCCAAACAAGAGATGATAAGGGTATGAAATACTAAGCAGTAGTAAGATGGGTACGAAGACAATTTTTGACAGATATTTAAGAGATGAAATTAATATGATTTATGAATCATGGAAATTTCACTGAATCTAAATTTTCTGCCAAATTCAAAAGGAGACCTAAAGAGTAATAATCTTGGTAGGAGTAAAGGAAATGATTTGTTTTTGTGGAATATGTCATGTTTCAGTGGAAATATTCAACAGAATTTGGAAAACTGGTCTGAATTCAATTAAAGCAATCTGGGTTTGAAGCTTCTAGTTATCAAATATAGTGTTAAGTAAGTGTTAGTCACTCAGTAGTGCCCGATTCTTCACTCCCCCATGGCCTGCAGCCCACCAGGCTCCTCCATCCATGAGATTTTCCAGGCAAGGATCCTGGAGTGCATTGCCATTTCCTTCTCCAGGGGATCTTCCCAACCCAGAGATGGAACCCAGGTTTCCTGCACTGCAGGCAGATTCTTTACCAACTGAGCTACAAGGAGCAAATATAGGTATCAGAAAAAGGACAAGTCATGTGATGTCATCAAGTAGTAGATAATAATGGGATGGTATAAATAAAATTAAGGATTCTAAGTTCATACTATCCATAACCTCCATTTTCCAACTCTGTTCTCTTTTCATTAATACATCAGTTGGCATAGTTAATATACCTTTACTTGAAATTCTGCCTTCAATGCTTTCTGTGACACATTATTTTTTTCCTTCTCTCATATATCCAGTGTATTTCACTAGATCTCCCTCTTCCTCTTGTGACTGAAAAGCCCAATCTTGATGCTCTGATCTTATGTCTAGTAAAGCTATTTTATATATTTATTTTGAAAAGACCCTGATGCTTGGAAAGATTAAAGGCAGGAGGAGGAGGGGACAACAAAGAATGAGATGGTTGGATGGCATCACCGACTCAATGAACATGAATTTGGGTAAACTTCGGGAGTTGGTGATGGACAGGGAGGCTGTGGTCCATGAGTTCTCAAAGAGTTGAACACGACTGAGCAACTGAACTGAACTGAACTGATTTCCACCATGACCCATGCTCTCTCAGTTTATTCACCATTAGAACAGTCATTACTGATGTATGAAATAAAAAGTTAGATCAGATCAGATCAGTCACTCAGTTGTGTTCGACTCTTTGCGACCCCAGGAACCGCAGCATGCCAGGCCTCCCTGTCCATCACCAACTCCCAGAGTTCACTCAGACTCACATCCATCGAGTCAGTGATGCCATCCAGCCATCTCATCCTCTGTCGTCCCCTTCTCCTCCTGCCCCCAATCCCTCCCAGCATCACAGTCTTTTCCAATGAGTCAACTCTTCACATGAGGTGGCCAAAGTACTGGAGTTTCAGCTTTAGCATCATTCCTTCCAAAGAAATCCCAGGGCTGATCTCCTTCAGAATGGACTGGTTGGATCTCCTTGCAGACCAAGGGACTCTCAAGAGTCTTCTCCAACACCACAGTTCAAAAGCATCAATCCTTTGGTGCTCAGCCTTCTTCATAGTCCAACTCTCACATCCATACATGACCACAGGAAAAACCATAGCCTTGACTAGACAAACCTTTGTTGGCAAAGTAATGTCTCTGCTTTTGAATATGCTATCTAGGATGGTCATAACTTTCCTTCCAAGGAGTAAGCGTCTTTTAATTTCATGGCTGCAGTCACCATCTGCAGTGATTTTGGAGCCCAGAAAAATGAAGTCTGACACTGTTTCCACTGTTTCCCCATCTATTTCTCATGGAATGGTGGGACCAGATGCCATGATCTTCGTTTTCTGAATGTTGAGCTTTAAGCCAACTTTTTCACTCTCCACTTTCACTTTCATCAAGATGCTTTTTAGTTCCCTTTATTTTCTGCCATAAGGATGGTGTCATCTGCATATCTGCAGTTATTGATATTTCTCTCGGCAATCTTAATTCCAGCTTGTGTTTCTTCCAGTCCAGCGTTTCTCATGATGTACTCTGCATAGAAGTTAAATAAGCAGGGTGACAATATACAGCCTTGACAAACTCCTTTTCCTATTTGGAACCAGTCTGTTGTTCCATGTCCAGTTCTAACTGTTGCTTCCTGACCTGCATACAGATTTCTCAAGAGGCAGATCAGGTGTTCTGGTATTCCCATCTCTTTCAGAATTTTCCAGTTTATGGTGATCCACACAGTCAAAGACTTTGGCATAGTCAGTACAGCAGAAATAGATGTTTTTCTGGAACTCTCTTGCTTTTTCCATGATCCAGCAGATGTTGGCAATTTGATCTGTGGTTCCTCTGCCTTTTCTAAAACCAGCTTGAACATCTGGAAGTTCACGGTTCACATATTGCTGAAGCCTGGCTTGGAGAATTTTGAGCATTACTATACTAGCGTGTGAGATGAGTGCAATTGTGTGGTAGTTTGAGCATTTTTTGGCATTGCCTTTCTTTGGGATTGGCATGAAACCTGACCTTTTCCAGTCCTGTGGCCACTGCTGAGTTTTCCAAATGTGCTGGCATATTGAGTGCAGCACTTTCACAGCATCATCTTTCAGGATTTGGAATAGCTCAACTGGAATTCCATCACCTCCACTAGCTTTGTTCATAGTGATGCTTTCTAAGGCCCACTTCACTTCACATTCCAGGATGTCTGGCTCTAGGTCAGTGATCATACCATTGTGATTATCTGGGTCGTGAAGCTCTTCTTTGTACAGTTCTTCTGTACAAAAAAGTTAGATATCATCCCTCTATTTAAAATTTCTAATGGCTTTCAAACTTGTTGATGGTGAAATAGAAGTTCTTGCAATGTCCTATTAACTCTTCATGGTCTTCACACAGCTAAAATTCTGGTCTTACATATTTTATCTCCCCCTCAACCACTATAAAATGTGGAATTTACATGGAATCCTCTTTTTTTTCAAGCACATGATTCACATTATCACTTGAAATCCTCTGCAGTTACCGTTTGCTCTGACTACAATGCCGTTCCTCCAGAAAGTCAAAGACTATTTTGAAGCCTTAGTTTTTTCATAAAATGTATCAGATTGAAAAAGCTTTCACTGCATATTAGATCTTTAATAGCATCCATACCTACTTAATTTTTCAATACAATTATCAGTTTTGAAATGTTATTTTGTGAATCAGCTCAGAATATGGGTAGCACAGAGAAGGAAATATTTCTCTTCTGCCTCTGAAAAATCTCTGGCATCTACTGCATTTTCAGACATCTATAAATACTCAAATTTTATTTTATGAATAACTAAATTTAATAAATGTGATTAAGGAATAGGGAGAATATCTAAAAAATTTATGGGTAAATATGACTCAAACCCCCCACCAAACAAACAAACAAACAAAAAACCACAAAAAAACAGGATATATACCAATCCGAGCTCATAGCTGAAAGAAACAACATCCAATTAAACTAGCTTAAGCAGAAAAAGTATTTATATAATAAAATCTGATAGCTCATTGGATCTCTGAGAAAGCAGGAGAGTTTGGCTTGAAGTCAGTTCACGAATGAAAAAAACACAAAAAAACAGGGTATATACCTATCAGAGCTCATAGCTGAAACAAACAACATCCAATTAAACTAGCTTAAGCAGAAAAAGTATTTATATAATAAAATCTGATAGCTCATTGGATCTCTGAGAAGGCAGGAGAGTTTGGCTTGAAGTCAGTTCACGAATGATACAACATATTTTAATGATTCTCCACTGCAAATTCCCCTGTAGCAATTGGGCAAAAACATTCCACTGGACATTGCCTTCATTGGACATTGAACACTAGGAGCTCTGCATTGTTGCTATAGACAGTCTTACATGAAAACAGATTCCTTGTTGTGTCCATTTCTTCACACTTCTTGTTGCTGAATATGTCTTTCTCAAATCGCTGAAGCCTGTGTCACAAGCCTGAATCTATGCACAAGAGAGAAAGTAATATAAGATCTTAGCTTCTACACAGGAATGGTAGACATTATAAGGTGGGAAATCGCCAGTATATAAGATGAGCATTCAAATAGTGTTTAGAAAAGTCTAAAAGAAAGAATAAAGAGAATGGAAAGAAAAAGGTTGAGTGTTATAATAAAAAGAAGCTTGCCATCAGAGGAAAATACCAGGGGTAGCAATTTGATCATTCAGAGACTATTTATTGAGTGTTTCCTAGCAAGCAAACAATCAAGCCTGGATTCTATTCCATATGAGCTGGCAATCTTGTTGTAAAGATACAAACTAACCAAAGAATTTCTAATGAAGTAAATATAATTTTCAAAGAAAGTTACATAGGAGTTACAGGAGCACTTTATCAAGTCTGTAAGGGCAAGAGAGACTTTTTTTAGAAAAGTTGATATTTAAAAGATCACTAAAAATTGAATACATTTTAGTTAAGAGGCAGGAAAGGGAAGGGAATTTTAAGAAGAGAAAGCAGTGGTAAAATTTACTGTATGTTTCTAATACAGGGACTAAATAGCCCAAGTCTTGACAGTGAGGAAAAGTATAGAGATTTTGAGTAAATAATGAAGCCTCATTACATCTGGAGGGGATCCTTTGGGTTTCAAAGCTAATTGCTCTTTTTTCCAAGTAGGGTGAGGAAACAACCCAGTGTTTTTGAAACTCACTATATACAAGACCGGGAGCTGACTGTGGCTCAGATCATGAACTCCATATTGGCCAGTCCAGACTTAAATTGAAGAAAGTAGGGAAAACCACTAGACCATTCAGGTATGACCTAAATCAAATCCCTTATGACTATACAGTGGAAATGAAAAATAGATTTAAGGGACTAGATCTGATAGACAGAGTGCCTGATGAACTATGGATTGAGGCTGGTGACATTGAACCAGAGACAGGGACCAAGATCATTCCCATGGAAAAGGAATGCAAAAAAGCAAAATGGCTGTCTGAGGAGGCCTTAAAAATGGCCGAGAAAAGAAGAGAAGTGAAAACCAAAGTAGAAAAGGAAACATATAACCATCTGATTGCAGAGTTCTAAAGAATAGCAAGGAGAGATATAAAAGCCTTTCTTAGCGATCAATGCAAAGAAATAGAGGAAAATAACAAAATGGGAAAGATGAGAGATCTCTTCAAGAAAATGAGAGATACCAAGGGAACATTTCATGCAAAGATGGGCTCGATAAAGGACAGAAATGGTATGGACCTAATAGAAGAAGATGATATTAAGAAGAGGTGGAAAGAATACACAGAATTGTAAAAAAGAGCTTCACAACCCAGATAATCACGATGGTGTGATCACTGACCTAGAGCCAGACATCCTGGAATGTGAAGTGAAGTGGGCCTTAGAAAGCATCACTATGAACAAAGCTAGTGGAGGTGATGGAATTCCAGTTGAGCTATTCCAAATCCTGAAAGATGATGCTGTGAAAGTGCTGCACTCAATATGCCAGCACATTTGGAAAACTCAGCAGTGGCCACAGGACTGGAAAAGGTCAGGTTTCATTCCAATCCCAAAGAAAGGCAATGCTGAAGAATGTTCAAACTACTGCACAATTGCACCCATCTCACACGCTAGTAAAGTAGCCAGGCTTCAGCAATATGTAAACTGTGAACTTCCAGATGTTCAAGCTGATTTTAGAAAAGGCAGAGGAACCAGAGATCAAATTGCCAACATACACTAGATCACCGAAAAGTCAAGAGAGTTCCAGAAAAACATCTATTTCTACTTTACTGACTATGCCAAAACCTTTGACTGTGTGGATCACAATAAATTGTGGAAAATTCTGAAAGAGATGGGAATACCAGACCACCTGACCTGCCTCTTGAGAAACCTATATGCAGGTCAGGAAGCAACAGTTAGAACTGGACATGAAACAATAGACTGGTTCCAAATAGGGAAAGGAGTACAGCAAGGCTGTATGTTGTCACCCTGCTTATGCAACTTATATGCAGAGTACATCATGAGAAACACTGGGCTGGAAGAAGCACAAGCTGGAATCAAGATTGCCGGAGAAATATCAGTAACCTCAGATATGCAGATGATACCACCTATATGGCAGAAAGTGAAGAGGAACTAAAAAGCCTCTTGATGAAAGTGAAAGTGAAGAGTGAAAAGTTGGCTTAAAGCTCAACATTCAGAAAATGAAGATCATGGCATCCAGTCCCATCACTTCATGGGAAATAGATGGGGAAACAGTGGAAACAGTGTCAGACTTTATTTTTCTGGGCTCCAAAATCACTGCAGATGGTGACTGCAGCCATGAAATTAAAAGACGCTTACTCCTTGGAAGGAAAGTTATGACCAACCTAGATAGCATATTCAAAAGCAGAGACATTACTTTGCCAACAAAGGTCTGTCTAGTCAAGGCTATGGTTTTTCCAGTGGTATGTATGGATGTGAGAATTGGACTGTGAAGAAAGCTGAGTGCTGAAGAATTGATGCTTTTGAACTGTGGTGTTGAGGAAGACTCTTGAGGACCCCTTGGACTGCAAGGATCTAACCAGTCCATCTTAAAGGAGATCAGCCCTGGGTGTTCATTGGAAGGACTGATGCTAAAGCTGAAACTCCAATACTTTGGCCGCCTTATGGGAAGAGTTGACTCATTGGAAAAGACATTGATGCTGGGAGGGTTTGGAGGCAGGAGGAGAAGGGGATCACAGAGAATAAAATGGCTGGATGGCATCATCGACTTGACAGACATGAGTTTGGGTAAACTCCGGGATAGCAGGGAGTTGATAGCATATCAACAGATATCCCTGTTGATAGCAGGGAGTCCTGGCATGCTGCAATTCATGGGTTGCAAAGAGTCAGACACGACTCAGTGACTGAAATGAACTGAACTGACCTGATACGTTAATTAGTGGATAAATGGAGAATAATATATTTTAAATCTTGAATGATGAACGAAATGTGTAATAAGACATAGGGTCAGACTGATTTTAAAGGAATTTTATATATTAAGAAGAAAAAGCTAGGGTTTTGTTTTAAAAAAATCTTTATGAAATAAAAGATTAATCCAAGATTCTCATGAAAGCAAAAGGGAATATTAGCCTACATCCAAATAGCAGCATTAACTCACGAAAGAGTGATTACTCTTCACTGAGATAAAGAAAATAAAACACTGATGAAAACCTTTGAGAAAAAAATCTACTACTAAATATGGAATTCACAATATTTTTATACAAAATTTATTGTCTGTTTTATACTTAAGAGGTAGTACATATTTGTCTCCTATAGAATAAATATTTATAGTCAGTAAATAGTAAGCAGAGTTTCTCCAAGTGCAATTATTTGTATACTTTGAGGTGAATTGGGAGCTTGTTAAAAATATAAACTTCTAAATATCAAATTCTAAGCATCACAGCCTTAGCATGTAGCAAAGTGCTAACTCTTGATTTATGGGGATTTTCTAAGCTAGTTTTAACTGAAATATGTTCAGATAAACTGACTGCAAATTAAAGGATTATAGCCAATTTATGAAAAAAAGAAATACACTTTGTCACTGATGAGAGGCTTATAGGCATATAGCCATTCTATTATGGGCTCTCATTAAATACTATTAGCATGCCAAAAAGCTTTTCCTAAAGTATGATACATTGCTTTCCTGTCATCTTTCAAAGGTACTTGATTATCTTTCTAGGACATATCCCCTTGATAGAATGCTTGTAGTATTGAGAATATATGGTGATTTATTGTTTGCTCTATGCTGGTACACTGGTACACCCTTTATTTCTCTCCATCCTCTAATTTTCTTATCTACTGTGAAAACCTCACATGTACCTTGTGGATAACCTCACATGTATCTTGTGGATAATGATATTCAATACCTCTCCTGAGATTATATTTTAGATTTTCAATCACCAAGTTTTTGTTGTTGCTCAAAATAATGGCAAACAGAAATATGTAAGATAGAATGAAAGATTATTTGCACATTTATCTTGCTGTAGAACCCTTAATTTATACAAATTGATGGTCACTTCTAATTTGAGAAGTCAATTAATTGATTTAAAATCACCATTCTTATGAGATACTACTGTACCCTAATCCCTGTGCATGGCAATGGAAAGCAAAGAAGAACACAATATCTTGTCCAAATGTAAAAATATACATTTATGGATCTTAAGGGGAGACTTTGTAATTTACAGTAAGAATTTTCAAATAATAGCTGATTCAAATCAGGAGAGAGAATTGGGCTGTCTTATACTTTGGCCACCTGACGTGAAGAACTGACTCACTGGAAAAGATCCTGATGCTGGGAAAGAGTGAAGACAGGAGAAGGGGATGACAGAGAATGAGATGATTGGATAGTATCACTGACTTGATGGACCTGAGTTTGAGCAAGCTCTGGGAGTTGGTGATGGACAGGGAGATCTGGCATGCTCTAGTCCATGAGGTCGCAAAGTCAGGCACGACTGAGTGATTGAACTGAACTGATTGTCATGGCTGCTTATATTATCTTGGTATTTAATTTTCACTTCTTGTTTAGCAATACAATAAATTGTAATAGTAATTAACTTTGTTATTACTACTAGAACTTGTAACTGCATATCACTAGCACAGGGAAGGATCATTGATAAAATTCAAAATTCAAAGTATGGTTTATACTGAACATGTATTAATTTTACATCATTATAATGTCAAAAATTTTAAGTTGATCCATTATAAGCCAATGACTGTCTGAACAGTAATATTAATTTTGACACAAATTATTTTAGCTGAGGTCTTCTTTTGTGACTCAGCTGGTAAAGAATCTGCCTGCAATTTTTTAGCTGAATGGTGACTCATAAGACAGTTATCAGTTTCATTACTATGTACAACAGATTATTCTTCAAACAGAGATTTTTTTCAGTTTGTGATCTTCCAGATTAATAAATTTAGTCTTTTATCAATTCTATGTCCTCGGAGAATGTGTCCATTTACTGTTCCTATTGTCCTCTTAACTGATGGTTTCTTAGCTTAAAATCTACTGAGCTTTAAATATACAGAGATAATCAATAGTATAATAATATATATTTCTAAAATACGTAGTACCTTGAAAATGAACATATGGATATGTTTTTATTTAGTAATATGACATCGAAATATTATATTGTAGTAATGTATAAATAATTAAAAAAACAAAGTATACATAACTACATGCTGCAGGCCTTGACATTCATTGAAATATGAAGAATATACATGCAACTATTGTCATTGATAAAAATCACAATGTATATTATGACTGCATTAAAGCCATTGAGGTAAATAAGATTCACCTGCATATTATATTGAAGGAAATCTTACAGTAAAAGATTGTAATTAAAATATTTTAATAAAATTTCTATGTTTAAAAACAGAGCTTTCTATAAACAAGAATGGTGACATCAAGCTTTGAAAATATTTTACATAGATAAGTAAACAGATTCAGTGCTTTGAATAAAAATATAAACAAAGTAAACATGTTCAGTACAGTCGTTCAGTTGTATCCGACTCTTTGCAACCCCATCAACAGCAGCATGCCAGGCTTCCCTGTCCATCACCAGCTCACGGAGCTTGATCAAACTTATGACTGAGATGGTGATGCCATTCAACCATCTTATCCTATGTCCTGCTGTTCTCCTCCTGCCTTCAATCTTTCCCAGAATTAGGGTCTTTTCCAATAAGTTAGTTATTGGCATCAGGTGGCCGAAGTATTGAGGTTTCAGCTTCAGCATCAGTCCTTCCAAAGAATATTCAGGACTGATTTCCTTTAGTATTGACTGGTTCGATCTCCTTGTAGTTCAAGGGACTTTCAGGAATCTTTTCCAAGCCCACAGTTCAAAAACAGCAATTCTTCAATGCTCAGCTTTCTTTACAGTCCAACTCTCATCCATACATGACTACTGGGAAACCTATGCTTTTGATGAGATGGAACCTTGTTGGCAAAGTAATGACTGCTTTTTAATATGCTGCCTAGTTTGGTCATAGCTTTTCTTTTAAGGAGCAAGCATCTTTTACTTTCATGGCTGCAGTCACCATCTGCAGCGATTTTGGAGCCCCCCAAAATAAAGTCTCTCACTGTTTCCATTGTTTTCCCACCTATTTGCCATGAAGTGATGGGGTCAGACGCCATGATCTTAGTTTTTTTAATGTTAAGTATTAAGGTAACTTTTTCACTCTCCTCTTTCACTTTCAAGAAGGTCTTTTGTTTTTCTTTTCTTTCTGCCATAAGGGTAATGTCATTTGCATATCTGAGGTTTTTGATATTTCTCCCAGAAATCTTGATTTCAGCTTGTACTTCATCCAGCTCAGCATTCTGGATGATGTACACTGCATATAAATTAAATAAGCAGGGTGACAATATACATCCTTGATGTACTCCTTTCCCTATTTGGAACCAGTTTGTTGTTCCACGTCCAGTTCAAACTATTGCTTCTTGACTTGCATATAGATTTCTCAGGAGACAGATAAGGCGGTCTGCTCTTCATCTCTGTAAGAATTGTCCCCAGTCTGTTGTGATACACACAAAGGCTTTGGCATAGTCAATAAAGTAGAAGTAGATTTTTTTTTTTTTAATTCTCTCTCTCTCTGTCTTTTTTTTTTTTTTCCCCCTATGATTTTGGCAATTTGATTTCTGGTTCCTTTGTCTTGAACATCTGAAAGTTCATAGTTCACATACTGTTGAAGCCTGGATTGGATAATTTTGAGCATTACTTTACTAATGTGTTAGATGAGTGCAATTGTGTGGTAGTTTGAGCATTCTTTGGCTTGCTTTTCTTTGGGATTGGAATGAAAACTGACCTTTTCCAGTCCTGTGGCCACTGCTGAGTTTTCCAAATTTGCTGGCATATTCAGTGCAGCAGTTTAACAGCATCATGTTTTACAATTTCAAATGGATCAACTGGAATTCCATCACCTCCTCTATCCATTTTTCTAAATTTATTTATTTTAAATGGACGCTACTTACTTTAAAATATTGTAGTGGTTTTGCCATACACTGACATGAATCAGCCAAGGGTGTACATGTGTTACCCATCCTGAATCCCCCTCCTACCTCACTTGCCATCCCATCCCTCTGGGTCATCCCAGTACACCAGTCCTGAACACTCTGTCTCATGCATCAAACCTGGACTGGTGATCTGTTTCACATATGATAATATACATGTTTCACTGCTATTCTCCCAAATCATCCCACCCTCGCCTTCTCTCACAGAGTCCAAAAGACTGTTCTAAACATCTGTGTCTCTTTTGCTATCTCACATATAGAGTTATCATTCCCATTTTTCTAAATTCCCTATATAGGCATTAGTATATTATATTGGTGTTTTTCTTTCTGGCTTACTCCACTCTGTATAATAGGCTCCACTTTCATCCACTTCATTAGAACTGATTCAAATGTATTCTTTTTAATGGCTGAGTAATATTTCATTGTGTATAGGTACTACGGCTTTCTTATTGATTCTTCTGCTGATAGACATCTAGGTTGCTTCCATGTCCTGGCTACTATAAACAGTGCTGTGAGGAACATTGGGGTACATGTATCTCTTTCAATTCTGGTTTCCTCTGTGTGTATGCCCAACAGTAGGATTGCTGGGTCATATGGCAGTTCTATTTCCAGTTTTTTAAGGAATTTCCACACTGTTCTCCATAGTGGCTGTACTAGTTTGCATTCCCACCAACAGTGTAAGAGGGTTCCCTTTTCTTCACACCCTCTCCAGCATTTACTGTTTGTAGACTTCTGGATATCAGCCATTCTGACCGGCATGAAATGGTACCTCATTGTGGTTTTGATTTGCATTTCTCTCATAATGAGTGATGTTGAACATCTTTTCATGTATTTGTTAGCCATCTGTATGTCTTCTTTGGAGACATGTCTGTTTAGTTCTTTGGCCCATTTTTTTTTTAATTGGGTCATTTATTTTTCTGGAATGAGCTGCAGGATTTGCTTGTATATTTTTGAGATTAATTCCTTGTTAGTTGCTTCATTTGCTATTATTTTCTCCCATTCTGAAGGCTGTCTTTTACCTTGCTTATAGTTACCTTCATTGTGCAAAAGCTTTTAAGTTTAATTAGGTCCCATTTTTTGATTTTTGCTTTCATTTCCGTTACTCTGAGAGGAGGGTCATAGAGGATCCTGCTGTGATTTATGTCAGAGAGTGTTTTGCCTATATTTTCCTCTAGGAGTTTTATAGTTTCTGGTCTTACATTTAGATCTTTAATCCATTTTGAGTTTATTTTTGTGTATGGTATTAGAAAGTGTTCTAGTTTCATTCTTTTACAAGTGGTTGACCAGTTTTCCCAGCACCACTTGTTAAAGAGATTGTCTTTTCTCCATTGTATATTCTTGCTTCCTTCATCAAAGATAAGGTGCCCATATGCCGGGGTCCAGCCCCAGTGGATCCAGGGAAATTTGAAGGAGAGATGGCATCAGTGAATACACTGGCTTTAATTAAATATTAATTAGAGATATAAAGAGTAATAGAATAAGGATAGCTCAGCAGGAAAATTCAGCGGAGAAAAGAGGCTGAATAACTTGGTTTACGTGGAAAGCTAATAAAATTCCAAGGCAAGGAATTTACGTCACCTACGTAGGCTGCAGGCATCCTCCGTTCTCCCGAAGGAGAGGAGACACTGACGCCTCCCTGGTCAGATTTTAGAAGCCCAGGCACAATTAGTAGGCTTGACAAGCCTCCATGTTCCAGATGGGAACTCAGTTAGAGGTTGAGAGAAAGAATGACATGGGGAGACCAGTCTTTCGAGGAACTGATCCCATTTTTTATTTTTCCAGGGTCTGTTTTTATACACTGAGATGTTATACAAAAGTCACATGGGGTCAGCAGTTCTGACTTTTATTAAAGTCAGGTGCTTCATACAAATGTATACAGAGGTCTTAGGGGTGTTAAATCATTTTCTGGCCAGGGGGCCTGCTGACAATTTATGACCCTCTCCTTGTGACAGTGGTCAGTCAACCAGAACACTTATTTCTCTGGGGGTGATTATTCTTAAAACAGACGCCACCTTCCGAAGGTACCAGATAAAGTTACATTCCTATAGGGTGAGGGTGTAGTGGGTTTTAATTAAGGAAAGAATTTGCTTAGCCTAAGGTCTAACATGATTAATATCAAAGATTAATACTTATTTCTTCTATATATTCATTAATGTGTATAAGGGCAAGGGATGTGGAGACTTAGCAGCAAACACTGGCTCAACAAATGGAAAACCCTTCACCAATACAATTTCTAATCAGCCCACTATACTATACTAATAGTTTTCTAACTACTCTAAAGAACCTGTTTTTAGAAGGTTTAAAGCATTTTGTGCCTCTCACGGTTGGGAGGCTGTGAGCAATCACATGTGGCCGGACAAGCCTGTCAGGCAGGCTAGAGAACCTTCAGAGGAGTTTGTAGGTTAAAACACTCCTGTCATGCCCAGGAATTATTATTAACTGGAGCTCTAAGTTAACTCATTCTCCTAAAGAGGTGGTGGGGGACAGCCCCCCATAAAGTCAGAGGTGTAGGTGAGAGCACAAAGTAGTAAAGTAGGCAGGCTCTGGTTTTGGGGGAAGATGCTCGAGAATTTCCAGGGGGACTCCTGAGGCTCAATCCCGCCTTTGTGTATGTCGAGCCTCCTTCCTCATGACCTTTGCCACGGGCAGAGTTCCTCACGCTGGCTCCCAGCATCCATAGGTGTGTGGATTTATCTCTGGGCTTTCTATTTTTTTCCATTGATCTATATTTCTATCTTTGTGCCAGTACCATACTGTCTTGATGACTGTGGCTTTGTAGTAGAGTCTGAAGTCAGGCAGGTTGATTCCTCCAGTTCCATCTTCTTTCTCCAGACTGCTTTGGCTATTAGAGGTTTTTTGGTATTTCCATACAAATTATGAAATGTATTGTTCTAGTTCGTGAAAAGTACCATTGGTAGCTTGATAGGAATTGCATTGAACCTATAGATTGCTTTGGTTAGTATACTCATTTTCAATATATTGATTCTTCCAATCCATGAACATGGTATATTTTTCCATCTATTTGTGTCTTTTTTGATTTCCTTCATCAGTGTTTTACAGTTTTCTATATATAGGTCTTTTGTTTTTTTTAGGTAGATATATTCCTAAGTATTTGATTCTTTTCTTTGCAATGGTGAATGGAATTGTTTCCTTAATTTCTCTTTCTGTTTTCTCATTGTTATTATATAGTAATGAAAGGGATTTCTGTGTGTTAATTTTATTTCCTGCAACTTTACCATATTCATTGATTAGCTCTGGTAATTTTCTGGTGGTTTCTTTAGGGTTTTCTATGTAGAGGATCATGCAATCTTCAAACAGTGAGAGTTTTAGTTCTTCTTTTCCAATCTGGATTCCTTTTATTTCTTTTTCTGCTCTGATTGCTGTGGCCAAAACTTCCAGAACTATGTTGAATAGTAGTGGTGAGAGTGGGCACTCTTGTCTTGTACCTGACTTTAAGGGAAATGCTTTCAATTTTTCACCATTGAGGATAATGTTTGCTGTGGGTTTGTCATATATAGCTTTTATTATATTGACGTATGTTCATTCTATGCCTGCTTTCTGGAGGGTTTTTATCATAAATGGATGTTGAATTTTGTCAAAGGCTTTCTCTGCAGCTATTGAGATGATCATATCGTTTTTATCTTTCAATTTGTTAATGTGGTGTATGTCATTGGTTGATTTGTGGATATTGAAGAATCCTTGCATCCCTGGGATAAAGCCCACTTGGTCATGATGTATGATATTTTTAATATGTTGTTGGATTCTGTTTGCTAGAATATTTTTAAGGATTTTTGCTAGAATATTGTTAAGGATTTTGTTCATCAGTGATATTGGCATATAGTTTTCTTTTTTTGAGGCACCTTTGTCTGGTTTTGGTATTAGGGTGATGGTGGCCCCATAGAATGAGTTTGGAAGTTTACCTTCCTCTGCAATTTTCTGGAAGAGTTTGAGTAGGATAGGTGTTAGATCTTCTTTAAATTTTTGGTAGAATTCAGCTGTGAAGCCATCTGGTCCTGGGCTTTTGTTTGTTGGAAGATTTCTGATTACAGTTTCCATTTCTGTGCTTGTGATGGGTCTCTTAAGATTTTCAGTTTCTTCTTGATTCAGTTTTGGAAAGTTGTACTTTTCTAAGAATTTGTCTATTTCTTCCAAGTTGTCCATTTTATTGACATATAGTTGTTGATAGTAGTCTCTTATGATCCTTTGTATTTCTGTGTTGTCTGCTGTGATTTCTCCATTTTCATTTCCAATTTTGTTGATTTGATTCCTCTCCCTTTGTTTCTTGATGAGTCTGGCTAATGGTTTGTCAACTTTATTTATCTTCTCAAGGAACCAACTTTTAGCTTTGTTGATTTTTGCTATGGCCTCTTTTGTTTTTTATGCATTTATTTCTGGCTTAATTTTTAAGATTTCTTTCCTTCTACTAACCCTGGGCTTCTTCATTTCTTCCTTTTCTAGTTGTTTTAGGTGTAGAGTTAGGATATTTATTTGACTTTTTTCTTGAGGTAAGCCTGTGTTGCTATGAACCTTCCCCTTAGTACTGCTTTTACAGTGTTCCATAGGTTTGGGGTTGTTGTGTTTTCATTTTCATTCGTTTCTGTGCATATTTTGATTTCTTTTTTTATTTCTTCTGTGATTTCTTGGTTATTCAGCAGAGGGTTGTTCAGCCTCCATCTGTTGGAATTTTTAATAGTTTTTCTCCTGTAATTGATGTCTAATCTTACTGCATTGTGATCAGAAAAGATGCTTGGAATGATTTCATTTTTTTTTAAATTTACCATGGCTAGATTTATGGCCCAGGATATGATCTATCCTGGAAAATGTTCCATGTGCGCTTGAGAAAAAAGTGATATTTGTTGTTTTGAGGTGAAATGTCCTATAGATATCAAATAGGTCTAATTGGTCCATTGTATCATTTAGAGTTTGTGTTTCCTTGTTAATTTTATGTTTAGTTGATCTATCCATAGATGTGAGTGGGGTATTAAAGTCTCTCAGTATTATTGTGTTATTGTTAATTTTCCCTTTCATACTTGTTAGCATTTGTCTTACATATTGCAGTGCTCCTATGTTGAGTGCATATATATTTATAATTGTTATATCTTCTTCTTGGATTGATCCTTTGATCATTACATAGTGTCCTTCTTTGTCTCTTTTCACAATCTTTATTTTAAAGTCTATTTTATCTGATATGATTATTGCTACCCCTGCTTTCTTTTGGTCTCTATTTGTGTGGAATATCTTTTTCCAGCCCTTCACTTTCAGTCTGTATGTGTCCTTTGTTTTGAGGTGGGTCTCTTGTAGACAACATATATAGGGATCTGGTTTTGTATCCATTCAGCCAGTCTTTGACTTTTGATTGCGGCATTCAACCCATTTACATTTAAGGTAATTATGATAAGTATGATCCCGTTGCCATTTACTTTGTTGTTTTGGGTTCGAATTTATATACCCTTTCTGTGTTTCTTGTCTAGAGGAGATCCTCTAGTATTTGTTGGAGAGCTGGTTTGGTGGTGCTGAATTCTCTCAGTTTTTGCTTGTCTGTAAAGCTTTTGATTTCTCCTTCATATTTGAATGAGCTCCTTGCTGGGTACAGTAATCTGGGTTGTAGGTTTTTCTCTTTCATCACTTTAAGTATGTCCTGCCATTCCCTTATGGCCTGAAGAGTTTCTATTGAAAGATCAACCATTATCCTTATGGGAATCCCCTTGTGTGTTATTTGTTGTTTTTCCCTTGCTGCTTTTAATATTTGCTCTTTGTGTTTTACCTTTGTTAATTTGATTAATATGTGTCTTGGGGTGTTTTGCCTTGGGTTTATCCTGTTTGGGACTCTCTGGGTTTCTTGGACTTGGGTGACTATTTCCTTCCCCATTTTAGGGAATTTTTCAACTACTATCTCCTTAAGTGTTTTCTCATGGTCTTTCTTTTTGTCTTCTTCTGGGACTCCTATGATTCGAACATTGGGGCATTTAACATTGTCCCAGAGGTCTCTGAGGTTGTCCTCATTTCTTTTAATTATTTTTTCCTCTCTGCTTCATTTATTTCTACCATTCTATCTTCTACCTCACTTATTCTATCTTCTGCCTCCATTATTCTACTGTTGGTTCCCTCCAGAGTGTTTTTGATCTCATTTATTGCATTATTCATTATATATTGACTCTTTTATTTCTTCTAGGTCCTTGTTAAACATTTATTGCATCTTCTCAATCCTTGTCTCCTGGATATTTATCTGTAACTTCATTTTGTTTTCAAGATTTTGAATCATTTTTACTATTATTATTCTGAATTATTTTTCAGGTCAACTCCCTATCTCTTCCTCTTTTGTTTGGTTTGGTGGGCATTTATCCTGTTCCTTTACCTGCTGAGTATTTTTCTGTCTTTTCATCTTGTTTAGATTGCTGTGTATGGGGTGGCCTTTCCATATTCTGGCAGTTTGTGGTTCCTATTTATTGTAGTGGTTCCTCACTGTGAGTGCGGTTGTATGGGTGGCTTGTCAAGGTTTCCTGGTTAGGAAAGCTTGTGTCGGTGCTCTGGTGGGTGGAGCTGGATTTCTTCTCTCTGGAGTGCAATGAAGTGTCCAGTAGTGAGTTTTGAGATGTCTATGGGATGGTGTGACTTTGGACAGCTTGTATATTGAAGCTCAGGGCTATGTTCCTGTGTTGCTGGAGAATTTGCATGATATGTCTTGCTCTGGAAATTGTTGGCTCTTGGGTGGTGCTTGGTTTCAGTGTAGGTATGGAGGCTTTTGGATGAGCTCTTATCGATTAATGTTCCATGGATTCAGCAGTTCTCTGGTGTTCTCAGAATTTGGACTTAAGCCTCCTGCCTCTGGTTTTCAGTCTTATTCTTACGGTAGCCTCAAGACTTCTTCATCTATACAGCACCAATGATAAAACATCTAGGTTAATGATGAAGTTTCTCCACAGTGAGGGACCCCCAGAGAGGTTCACAGAGTTACATGGAGAAGAGAAGAGGGAGGAGGGAGATAGAGGTGACTAGGAGGAGAAGAGGAGGAATCAAAAGGGGAGAGAGCAAGCTAGCCAGTAAACAATTCCCTATGTGTTCTCCACAGTCTGGACCCCTCAGAGATGTTCATGGAGTTAAACAGAGAAGAGAAGAGGGAGGAAGGAGATAGAGGTGACCAGGAAGATAAAAGGGAGAAACAAAAGGAGAGAGACAGATCCAGCCAGTAATCAGTTCCCTAAGTGTTCTCCACAGCCCAGAACACACAAAGAGATTTACAGAGTTGGCTAGAGAAGAGAAGGGGGAGAGAGGAGATAAAGGCAACTTGGTGGATAAAAAGGAGAGTCGAAAGGGGGAGAGAGCAATCAAGCCAGCAATCACACTCCCAAGTAAAAATGGGTAGTGAAGATTGGGTTCTTAAATGTACAAAATTTGATAACAAATACCAAAAAGTAAAGATTAAAAATCTAGAGTAGAGGTTAGACTCTCAAAAATAGAATATTAAAAAAAAAAAGTCATAAAAATTATAAAATATATATATATGAAGTTTCCTTTAAAAATAGGGTCTTTTTTTTTTTTTGCAGGGTAATAGTAGGTTATAAAAATAAAAATTAAAGGAGTAATAGAGGACAAAATTTTTAAAAATTTTTAAAAAATTATAATAGTAAAAATATATCTAGGAATTTCTCTGGAGCTGTTGCAGACAGTGTGGGGTCAGTTCAGTTTCAGATAGTTCCTTGATCCGGCTTATACTTCTCAAGATCTATAGGCCCCTTCCCAAGTAGTTAGTTCTAACTACAGGGTTTTAATCTGTTGCACCTGTCACTTCCAAAGCAGTTCCCTCTGTTTATTTTAGCTTCTCCTGTTTGCTGGTCTCTTCAGTGTCTAATTATGCCCTGACACAGGGGGGTGAAGGTGGCTGCTCATTTAGGCTCCTTTGTTCAGTACTACCGTGGGGAGGGAGGAACACTGCAAACAGATATCACTGGCATGTGTGGGGAGTGCTCACAGTGTCTTGGCTGCACTGGGTTTGCCCCCACTCATGGCGTGTAGGCTTTCATGGTCTACACTTCTCAGGTTCTAGGTTGCTCTTCCAGGGAACTGTCTGAGTCGGGCCATGGCTTGCATGCACTTTCCAGGCCTAAGCCACTCAGGTTTAGGTTCTCAGGTGCTCCACAAAGGCACAGACTCGGTTGGGCCTGCGTTTTGTGCCCTTCCTAGGTCCAAGCAGCTCAGACGACCAGGTGCTGGTGAGTGCAGTCTCTCCCAGGTGGGGGTTGCATCTTATCGCCTCCCCTGTCCCAGACATTCAGTTTACTGGGTGGCTGCGTGTGTGCCCCTCTCAGGTGTGCTGTGTGCCTCTTCTGGGAAGCTGATCTCTGGCTGCAACCCTCCCGGCGGATGTCAACCATCCAGAGTCGCACGAAAGTCTTGGTTAGCAATGGAGCCTGTTTGCAGTTTGGTAGAGGATGCCTCTCTGGGGCCGAGATTGCCCCTTTCCGGCTCTGGCTACCCCCACCTGCCTGTCTTCAGTGGGGGATGAGCCAGTCCACAGCCTGCTAGCTCTCCTCTGGTATTCGCTCAGTCCTTTGTTCTGTGAGCAGGCCTGGCAGTGCCTTAGGTTAGGGCTTTGTGGGATAGTTTCTCTCTCTCTCTCTCTCTCTCTCTCTCTCTCTTTCTTTTTTTCCTCTCTTTCTCTGGCTATCCCACAGTTTGGCTTGCTATCTCACGTTAGTTCCCTCAGATGTCCTCAGGGCATTCGGGCCTGGTCCTTACCCTAAGCAATGCAGCCCGTGCCTCCCTGCTCAGCCCCTGCTTGCTGGTGGCGGCTGTGAGTGCTGGGAGTTGCCTAGGCATGTAATCTATGGGTTTTATTTATTTATTTTTCCTCCCAGTTATGTTGCCCTCTGAGATTCCAAAACTCCCCACAGACCCACTGGTGAGAGTGTTTCCTGGTGTTTGGAAACTTCTCCTCTTTTAAGACTCCCTTCCCAGGATGGATCTCCATCCCTACCTCTTTTGTCTCTTTTTTGATCTTTTATATTTTCTCCTACCTCCTTTCGAAGACAATGGGCTACCTTTCTGGGTGCCTGAAGTCCTCTGCCAGCATTCAGAAGTTGTTTTGTAGAATTTGCTCAGTGTTCAAATGTTCTTCTAATGAATTTGTTGGGGAGAAAGTGTTGTCCACATCCTATTCCTCAGCCATCTTAGGAACCCCCTCCCATCTTTATTCTTAGTGATGCTTCCTAAGGCACACTTGACTTCAAATTCCAGGATGATTGGCTCTAGGTGAGTGATCACACCATTGTGGTTATCTGGCTAATTAAGAACTTTTTTTTAATGTAGTTAAATCTGAGTATTCTTGCCACCTTTGCTTAATACCTTCTGCTTCTGTTAGGTCCATAGTGTTTCTGTCCTTTATTGTGTCCATCTTTGTATGGAATTTCCTCTTGACCAACCTAGATAGCATATTCAAAAGCAGAGACATTACTTTGCCAACAAAGGTTCATCTAGTCAAGGCTATGGTTTTTCTTGTGGTCATGTATGGATGTGAGAGTTGGACTGTGAAGAAGGGTGAGTGCCGAAGAATTGATGCTTTTGAACTGTGGTGTTGGAGAAGACTCTTGAGAGTCCCTTGGACTGCAAGGAGATCCAACCAGTCCATTCTGAAGGAGATCAGCCCTAGGATTTCTTTGGAGGGAATGATGCTAAACCTGAAACTCTAGTACTTTGGCCACCTCATGCGAAGAGTTGACTTATTGGAAAGGACTCTGATGGTGGGAGGGATTGGGGGCAGGAGGAGAAGGGGACGACAGAGGATGAGATGGCTGGATGGCATCACTGACTCGATGGACGTGAGTCTGGGTGAACTCCGGGAGTTGGTGATGGACAGGGAGGCCTGGCGTCCTGCGGTTCATGGGGTCGCAAAGAGTCGGACACGACTGAGCGACTGATCTCTGATCTGATCTCTAATTTTCTTGAAGAGATGTCTAATTTTTCCCATTCTATTGTTTTCCTCTATTTCTTTGCATTGATCACTGAGGAAGGCTTTCTTATTTCTCCTTGGTATTCCTTGGAGCTCTGCATTCAGATGGGAATATCTTTCCTTTTCTCCTTTGCTTTTAGCTTCTCTTCTTTTCTCAGGTATTTGTAAGGCCTCCTCAGACAAAGATTTTGCATTTTTGCAGTCCTTTTTCTTAGGGATGATCTTGAATACTGCCTCCTATAAGATGTCTGAACCTCCATCCACAGTTTTTCAGGCACTCTGTCTATCAGATCTAACATTTTGAATCATTTCTCACTTCCACTTTATAATTGTAAGGGATTTGATTTAGGTCAACCTGAATGGTCTAATGGTTTTCCCTACTTTCTTCAACTAAAGTCTGAATTTCTGAGTTTTGCAATAAGTAGTTCATGATTTGCGCCACAGTCAGCTCCCAGTCTTGTTTTTGCTGACTGAATAGAGCTTCTCCATCTTCAACTGCAAAAGAAAATGAATAATCTGATATTGCTATTGACCATCTGATGATGTCCATGTGTAGAGTCTTCTCTTATGTTGTTGGAAGACGGTGTTTCCTATGACCACCAGTTTGTTCTCTTGGTAAAACTTTGTTGGCCTTGGCCCTGCTTCATTTTATACTCCAAGGCAAAATTTGCCTGTTATTCCAGGTATCTCTTGGCTTCCTACTTTTGCATTCCAGTCCCCTATGATGAAAGCAACATTTTTGGGGGGTGTTAATTCTGGAATGTCCTGTAGGTCTTCATAGAACTATTCAGCTTCAGTTTCTTCAGCATTACTGGTCAAGGCATAGACTTGGATTATTGGGATATTGAATAGTTTGCCTTGGAAACAAACAGAGATCATTCTGTCATTTTTGAGATTGTATCCACTCAAGTATTGCATTTTGGACTCTCTTGTTGACTATGATGGCTACTCAATTTCTTCTAAGGAATTCTTGTCCATAGTAGTAGATATAATTGACATCCAAATTAAATTTGCCCATTCAAGTCTATTTTAGTTCAGTGATTTCTAAATTGCCGATGTTCACTTTTGCCCTCTCTTGTTTGACCATTTCTAATTTACCTTGATCCATGGACCTTACATTCCAGGTTCCTATGTAGTATTGTTCTTTACAGCATCAGACTTTACTCCCATTACCAGTCACATCTAACACTGTATTGTAAATCAGAACTAATATAATATTGTAACTCAGCTAAACTTGAATAAAAATTTTCAAAATTAAAAAAAATGTAAAATAACATAACTGTGTGGTGTTTTCACTTTGGCTCTGTCTCTTCATTTTTTCTGGAGTTATTTCTCCACTCTCCTCCAGTAGCATATTGGGCACCTCCCGACCTGGGGAGTTCATCTCAGTGTTATATCTTTTTGCTTTTTCATACTGTTCATGGGGCCCTCAAGGCAAGAATCCTGAAGTGGTTTACCATTCCCTTCTCTAGTGGACCGCATTTTGTCAGAAGTTTTCACCATGTCCTATCCATCTTGGGTCACCCTACATGACCTGGCTCATAGTTTCTTTGAGTTAGACAAGGCTGTGGTCCATGTGATCATTTTGACTAGTTTTCTGTGATTGTGGTTTTCATCCTTCTGCCCTCTGACAGATAAGGATAAGAGGCTTATGGAAGCTTCCAGATAGGAGAGGCTGACTCTGGGGGAAACTGGGTCTTTTTTAATGGGTGGGGTAATACTCAGTAAATCTTTAATCCAGTTTTCTGTTGATGGATGGGGCTGTGTTCTCTCACTGTTGTTTGACCTGAGACCAAACTATGATGGAGATAATGAAGATAATGGTAACCTCCTTCAAAGTGTCCCATACTTAGATTGACTCACTCAATGCTCCCAATCCTCAGCAGGCCACAGCCAAAGCATGCCTCTGCTGGAGACTCCTGGACACTCAGAGGAAAGTCTGGCTCAATCTCCTTTAAGGTCACTGCTCCTTTCTCCTAGGTCCTGGTGCACACAAGGTTTTCTTTGTGCCCTCCAAGAATCTGTTTCTCCAATCCTGTGCAAGTTCTGTAATCAAATCCCACTGGCCTCCAAAGTCAAATTCCCTGGGTGTTCTCAGTCCCTTTGTCAGATCCCTGGGTTGGGAAATCTGTTGTGGGTCCTAGAACTTTCTTAACATTGTGAGAGTTTATTTGGTATTATTGTTCTGCAGTTTTTGGGTCATCTAATTGGCAGCTCTGTGGTGGGGTTAAAGGTGACCCCCTCTAAAAGGGCTTATGTCACACATTGTGTGACCCAGGTCTGCCACATCCGGAGCCCCTGCCCCTGTGGCAGGACACTGCTCACCTGTACCTCTGCAGGAGACACTCAGACAATCAAAGGCAGGTCTGGCTCAGTCTCCATGGGATCTCTGGGTAATGGTGCGCACAAAGTTTTGTTGAGCATCTCTGGCGGGTATGAGGTTTGATTCTAAAAGGAATTTTGCCCCTCTTACCATATTACTAGGGCTTTGCCTTTGCCCTTGGACGTGGGGTATCTTTTTTTGGTGGGATCCAACGTTCTTCTGTTGATGGTTGTTCAGCAGCAAGTTGTAATTTTGGAGTTCTCACAGGAAAAGATAAATGCATGTCCTTCTACTCTGCCATCTACAACAAGTTAACATGTACTAGGTAGATAAGTTAGGAAAGGGAAAATAATTCAGAATATGGAGAAGAGTGTGGAGGTTCCTTAAAAAACTGGAAATAGAACTGCCATAAGACCCAGCAATTCCAGTGCTGGGCATACACACTGAGGAAACCAGAATTGAAAGAGACATGTGTACGCCAATGTTCATCACAGCACTGTTTACAATAGCTAGGATGTGGAAGCAGCCTAGATGTCCATTGGCAGACAAATGGATAAGAAAGCTGTGGTACATATACACAATGGAATATTACTCAGCTATTAAAAGGAAAACATTTGAATCAGTTCTAATGAGGTAGCTGAAACTGGAGCCTATTATGCAGAGTGAAGTAAGTCAGAAAGAAAAACAACAATATAGTATATTAATGCATATATATGTGTAATTTAGAAAGATGACAATGATGACCCTATATTCAAGACAGCAAAAGAGGCACAGATATAAAGAACAGACTTTTGGATTCTGTGGGAGTAGGCGAGGGTGGGATAATTTGAGAGAATAGCATTGAAACATGTATATTGCCATATGTGAAATAGATCACCAATCCAAATTCGATGCATGAAACAGGGAACTCAGAGCCAGTGCACCGGGACAACCCTGAGATGTGGGATGGGGATGGAGGTGGGAGAGGAGTTCAGGATGGGGGACACATGTACACCCATTGCTGATTCATGTCAATGTATGGCAAAAACCACTATAATATTGTAAAGTAATTAGCCTCCAATTAAAAAAAAAAAAAAAAGAGAGAATGTCCTCTCTCTCATATATGTGTGAGTGAGTGTGTGTGTATATAAGGGCTAATTCAGGTATCTTGGAATTACTACACACTTTTTTTTTTTTTAATCAGAAGTAAACTTTAAAATATTGAATTTAATATGAAAAGCTTATATGCTTTATCTCAGGCATTGTTTAGCTCCTTATGCATTTTAATGATTGCTTATAACTAGCAAGGTTATTTATTATTGTTATTATTTTTCAGTCACTCAGTGGTGTCCAACTCTGTGAGCCCATGGACTGCAGCACTCCAGGCCTCCCTGTCCCTCACCATCTCCAGAATTTGTCCAAGTTCATGTTGATTGCATCGGTGATGCTGTCCAGCCACCTCATCCTCTAATGCCCACTTCTCCTTCTGCCTTCAATCTTTCCCGGGATCAGGGACTTTTCCAGTGAGTAATCTGTTCGCATCAGTTTCAGCTTCAGTTTGTGCTTCAGTTTCAACATCAGTCCTTCCAGTGAATATTCAGGTTTTATCTCCCTTAAGATTGACTGATTTGATCTCCTTTCTGTCCAAGGGACTTTCAGTAGTCTCCAGCAGCACAGTTTGAAGGCATCAATTATTTGGCATTCTGCCTTCTTTACAGTCCAGATTTCACAACTGTACATGACCACTGGGAAGACAATAGCCTTCACTATAAAGACCTTTGTCAACAGAGTAATGTCTCTGCTTTTCAACACACTGTCTAGGTTTTTCATCTCTTTCCTGACAAGAAGAGATTGTCTTCTCCTTTCATGGTTGCAGTCACCATCCACAGTGACTTAGGAGCCTAAGAAGAGGAAATCTGCCACTACTTACACATTTTTCCCTTTAGTTGCCATGCAGTAATGGGGGCAGATGCCATAATCTTAGTTTTTTTTGTTTTTTTTGTTTTTTTTTGTTTTTTTTAATAGTTAACTTAAGCAGATTCTTTCATTCTCCTCCTTCAACCTTATCAGGAGGCTCTTTAGTTCCTCTTTGCGTTCTGCCATTAGAGTGGTATCATCCACATATCTGAGGTTGTTGCTGTTTCTCTCACCTATCTTGATTCCAGCCTGTAACTCATCCAGCTCGACATTTCTTATGATGTGCTCAGCATATAGGTTAAACAAACAGGGTGACAGCAGACAGCCCTGTCATACTCCATTCTCAATCTTGAACCAATCAGTTGTTTCATTCAGGATTCTAACTGTTGATTCTTGATATGCATACAGGAGACAGGTAAGATGGTCTGGTGTTCCTATCTCTCTAAAAATTTTTCACAGTTTGTCATGACTTTGGTTAAAGTCAAAGGCTTTAGCCCAGTTCATGAAACAGATATATATATATATATATTTTTTTTTTTCCCTGAAATTGCTTTCTCCAATATTTCTCAAATATATATACATATATATATATATATATATATTTTCCTGAAATTCTTTTGCTTTATCAAATGTTTCTCATATATATATATATGAAACATATATATATATATATTTTTTTTTTTTTCCTAAAATTCCTTTGCTTTCTCAAATGTTGGCAATTTGATCTCTAGTTCCTTTTCCTTTTCTAAACTCAGCTTGGACATCTGGAAGTTCTTGGTTAGCATAATGTTGAAACTTAGCATGCAAGATTACAAGTCTGACCTTGTTAGCATGGGAGAGGACTGATAATAAATATGCAGCTCCCCCTTCAAGGATCACTGCCTTGTCATGGTGAAGGGGCTTGAGTAACTCAAATTGAGTTATGAGAAGCTATGAGCCATGCCATGCAGGGTCATCAAGATGGATGCATCATAGCAGAGAGTTCTGACAAAATGTGAACCACTGGAGGAGGGAATAGCAAACCAGTCCAATACACTTGCCGTGAGAACCTCATGAACTGTATGAAATATATATTTATTATTACTAGCTGCTTATTTCTAGCAGTCCTCATCTCTCAGTTTTAAAAGACAGAAAGTCATTTTCATTAGACCTCTATTTGTCATCAAAATTCTACCTTAATGGTTTGAATGGGATTGTTGGCTATTCCTACCATTCATTTTGGTAATACACGGTAAGCAACTACTCAACAGAGGATGAAGACAATAACAAAATGTTGTGTGTGTTTAGGACAAAAGCTTCAGGAAATGTTGTTGCAGTGCTAGTGACGTTTTAGGGGCATTCCACAGTGCTTCCCCAATATTTGAGTTACCCAAAGGAAATGGAGTGGAAAACAGGTCACTTTGCAACAATTACCTTTCCTCAATAGACAATTCTATTTTTATAAATAAATATACAGATCTTCTTTGGGGAATTTTTTATTTCTGTCCATTAATTTCTACCTTTTTCTAGGTCTGAATTTGAATATTTCATCACTCCCCTCCTCCATAAATAGCTCTTGCCCTACAATGGGGGTGGAGAATTAGCTTAAATGGTTGAGTGCTCACTTAGCATGAAAGAGGTAGCAGGATGGATGCCTGCATTTTCCACCTTGGGCTAAAAGGTCAATTGGTAAAGAATCCGCCTTCAGTGCAGGAAACCCCAGGTTGATTCCTGGGTTGGGAAGATTCACTGAAGAAGGGATAGGCTTCCCACTCCAGTATTCTTGGGCTTCCCTGTGGCTCAGCTGGGTAAGGAATCTGCCAGCAATGTGGGAGAACTGGATTTGATCCCTATGTTGGGAAAGTCACCTGGAGAAGGGAAAGGCTACTCACTCCAGTATTCTGGCCTAGAGAATTCCATGGACTGTATTCCATGTCCATGGGGTTGCAAAGAGTTGGACATGACTGAGTGACTTTCACTACAACGGTAATCAGCTGGTGGTTCAGACTGTAAAGAATCTGCCTGCAATGCAGGAGACTGGGGTTCCCTGGGTTGGGACTATACCCTGGAGAAAGGCTTGGTGACTCATTCCAGCATTCTTGCCTGGAAAATTCCATGGACAGAGGAGCCTGGCGGTTTATACTCCATAGGGTCACAAAAAGTTGGACAAGACTGAACTGTTAACACTTTCACTTTCAACAATGGTAGCTGAGGCAAAGCACTTTTCTCTCCTTTTTTGTTTCCCATGTTTGCAGAGACTTTATTATATCACTTAGTATAAGGAAGAATATTATTCCAATGTAACATATTGGGAAAATAAAGCTGAAATGTTACATATTGGCTTCTGTCTGTAGGTAGAACAGGAGTTAAAAGTCTGTTGTTCATTCCCAATCTGTAAAATTTAGTCAGTCAATTAAATATTTTGTTATTATTATTTTGTTTTCTTTCTTTTTTTTTTTAACAACTTACTATTTTAGGCAATCTCAAGGCTAACACTTGACATGCCAGGATAGAGGTTTTGGAAAATTTTATTTCACTGCATGAACCTCCAGCTACCCCTTTGAATGGAATACATTATAAATCTTGAGGAAGGAAAGAGCTTCTGAACCATAGTAACTCATTGAGTCAAAGACTTTTTTCTTATTGCCCACCAATGTTAACTCTGCTGTATATCAAATGTTCTTCTGTTGAGAAAATTCTAAGAAAAATATAGGACCAAAACAACACAAAATAAAAATCTTAAGATTAATCTGCTATTTTTTATGAAACATCCAATGAAGTTGGCTGTGGAGCTCTAAGAAGGAAAGCCTTGAGTCATTTGTAAATGTGCAACACAGTTTTCTACATGTGCAACAGAGTTTAATACTACTTTTCTAAAACATTCTTCTTTTAGTCTATTCACTAAAATGACATGTAAGGGGATTATTAAGAATTCACCATAGTAACAAACTAACCTAAAAAAAATATAAATTCCTAATCAATATTGATCATTGAAATTAACTTCAGTTTATACACTGAAAATTATACTATATTACTATAATCTTAATACTCTGTGCTCTTTTGGGGGGTAAGGTGGCTAATAATTAATGTTCTAAATTTTATCTTAATCTTTTTCAATCTTTTGGTTGCAGGTAAAGAAATGCAGAATATACAGAAATGATGAGAAGTCAATTCTAGAGGGTGTATATGTCTAAACAGGGAGAAAAAAATATACATGAAAGGTAATTTATGAACTTCTAGACAACCCTTATAATTCATGAACATTGTATGAATATATTATAAGTACCTTTACAGATGTTATGTAGTGTTATTTGGGGAAGACTGTCAGTGCAAGGAAGATGCATCTCTATATGTGGCTATGTGCTGTGTAATGTAAATGTCAGGTGGTACATGCACAGTATTTAGCTAATGAAACAGTTCTTGCTGTTGGCAAAGAGAAGTGATGTGGTATAGAGAGAATTTCTCAACAACCCTGAGGCATATGTAAATGAGATCAATGATGGGAGTGAGTCTTAAAATGAAATTATCCATAGCTTACGTTTTATGTTCGAAGAAAACTAGATTGTTTTCATTTTTAATAAATGTGTCATTATATTAAGTAACTTTAATAGAAATAGATCTGAAAAATTGTTCTCAGAGCTTGTCAGTGAAACTAACTATGAAGGTTCTCAAGAAACTAAATTTGTTATTAAAAAGCATGCAGTTATCTACTAAATGAGTCATTTATGAATCTCTGGGATTCAGAAGAGAGGGGATTGAAAGAAGCAATAAACACAAAAGGGCTTCAAAGAAAACACCCTGTAGGTGCATTTTTTCTTCTCCATGATTCAGAAAACCAAGAAATCATAAGAAAATAACTTGGATGGATAGTTATACTTTTCTGTCTAAATCTAACAGACAGCAGGTACTGAGACAGTCAAAGAAAAGCAAGCAACCCTCACAAATTATGTCTTACAGATGAGCCTGTGTTAAAATGTGTGAACTAACTCAAAGATCTATCTTCTGGATTTCTATTGTCTCTGCTACCGTATCTATTTACATTACATTCTAACTCTGAAGTATTTTGCAGAGATAGACATTTTGTATTTTTTGCTTTACCCAACAAATATCAAATTCATGTATATATATATACACATATATAATAATTATGAGTATTTTA
Source organism: Bubalus kerabau (assembly GCF_029407905.1). NCBI lineage: Eukaryota > Metazoa > Chordata > Mammalia > Artiodactyla > Bovidae > Bubalus > Bubalus kerabau. The sequence goes on along the minus strand of NC_073635.1, from coordinate 45,167,824 downwards.
AGTTTAAAAAATTAAATTCTATATACATTATATTTTAGACTATAATTATAAATTACACAATAAAATTTCATATATATATAATTTATAGATATAAATATAATATATAAAATTTCATTTCACTTTTGAGTGGTAAGTACAGTACTTGTGTTGTTTATGAATGAGAGTACTCCTCTTTTTTCTTTTAAGCCTAATAGTTTATATTACTTATGATTTAAGATTCATTTGTTGATATTAACATGCCAAAGGAACTCTGAATGCTCATGAATTTATGTTTATGTTTTAAATATTACTTTGATATCAACCAGAGAAGGCAATGGCACCCCACTCCAGTACTCTTGCTTGGAAAATCCCATGGACAGAGGAGCCTGTAAGGCTGCAATCCATGGGGTCGCTAAGAGTCATACACAACTGAGCAACTTCACTTTCACTTTTCACTTTCATGCATTGGAGAAGGAAATGGCAGCCCACTCCAGTGTTCTTGCCTGGAGAATCCCAGGGACGGGGGAGCCTGCTGGGCTGCCGTCTATGGGGTCACACAGAGTCAGACACGACTGAAGTGACTTAGCATTGATATCAACATTTTAGTGACAAATACCCTTTAATTCACTTCCTAGTTGTTTTGAAGGTAAGAAATGGCAAAACACCAGTTTGAGAGATACATGAATTTGATATTTGTTGGGTAAAGCAAAAAATACATTTAAAAGTATCAATGTAGGCAATTATATACCTTAATAAAAAAGATTTGATTTTTTAAATTTTTTATTACACAGTAGTTACAATTTTAGTTCATTATTTATATTTAATACTTAAATTATTATATCAAGTTTTCTGATCATGAATTTTCTATGCCATAAATTTTTTTCCCTTGTTAGAGATTCAGATGTACATTGAGGAAATCTTCTTTCTTCTTAGAACATATTTATAACACTAGCTATTAAGTTAAAAGGTATATTCCTCTTATCACAGGGAGGGAATAACAAGATATGTCTACTTCAAAATGAATTTATTACTGCCTAATGTATGTGTGCTAAAAGGAAGAAGAGCATTGTTGTCAAATGCTTTGTAAAATTTAGAAAAGAACTCTCATAAATTTGAGATTTCCAATGTATGAAAAATTTGTAGGCTACATATATATTTCTAAAGAGAGAAATAAGAATGAAATATATTTCATTACCAAAAGCATAACAAAGACTAGATCCCAGCTTACTCATGAAAGATGTTTGAAGCATTTATGTTGTTGCTGTTGTTCAATTGCCAAGTCGTGTCTGACTCTTCATGCTCCCATGGACTGCAACATGCCAGGCTTCCCTGTCCCTCTCCATCTCCTGGAGTTTGCCCAAGTTCATGTCTATTGCATCAGTGATGCCACCCAACCATCTCATCTTCTCTTACCCTCTTCTCCTGCCTTCAAGCTTTCCCAGCATCAGAGTCTTTTCCATTGTGTAGGCTATTCACATCAGACAGGCAAAGTATTAGAGCTTCAGCTGCAGCTGCAGTCCTTCCAATGACTATGAAGGTTGATTTCCTTTAAGTTTGACTGATTTGACGTCCTTGCTGTCCAAGGAACTCTTAAGAGTCTTCTCCAGCACCACAGTTGGAAAGTGTCAATTCTTTGGTGTTCTGCCTTCTTTATGGCCCAGCTCTGACAACCGTATAGAAAGGCCATACACAGCCTTGACAATTCAGACCTTTGTTTGCAAAGTGATGTCTTTGCTTTTTAACACACTGTTTAGATTTGTCATAGCTTTCCTGCCAAGAAGTAATCATCTTCTAATACCAAGCCTGCAGCATTTATATTTGTTTAAAATTTGCAGAGCCTGTACCAATAATAATGGCAACTAACATTTACCATTTTCCAAGTGTTTTAGCTATCAGTATAGTTCAGTCACTCAGACATGTCTGACTTTTTGCGACCCCATGAATCGCACCACGCCAGGCCTCCCTGTCCATCACCAACTCCCGGAGTTCACTCAGACTCATGTTCATCGAGTCGGTGATGTCATCCAGCCATCTCATCCTCTGTCATCCCCTTCTCCTCCTGACTCCAATCCCTCCCAGCATCAAAGTCTTTTCAATGAGACAACTCTTCCCATGAGGTGGCCAAAGTATTGGAGTTTCAGCTGCAGCATCAGTCTTTCCAACGAACACCCAGGACTGATCTTTAGGATGGACTCGTTGGATCTCCTTGCAGTCCAAGGGACTCTCAAGAGTCTTCTCCAACACCACAGTTCAAAAGCATCAATTCTTGGGCATACACCTTTCTTCACAGACCAGCTCTCACATCCATACATGACCACTGAAAAAACCATAGCCTTAACTAGATGGACCTTTGTTGGCAAAGTAATGTCTCTGCTTTTGAATATGCTATCTAGGTTGGTCATAACTTTCTTTCCAAGGAGTAAGTGTGTTTTAATTTATTGGCTGCAGTCACCATCTGCAGTGATTTTGGAGCCCCCCAAATAAAGTTTGACACTGTTTCCACTGTTTCCCCATCAATTTCCCATGAAGTTATGGGACCAGATGCCATGATCTTAGTTTTCTGAATGTTGAGCTTTAAGCCAACATTTTTACTCTCCTTTTTCACTTTCATCAAGAGGCTTTTGAGTTCCTCTTCACTTTCTGCTATAAGGCTGGTGTCATCTGCATATCTGAGGTTATTGATATTTCTCCCGGCAATCTTGATTACAGCTTTTGCTTCTTCCAGCCCGGTGTTTCTCGTGATGTACTCTGCATATAAGTTAAATAAGCAGGATAACAATATACAGTCTTGATGTACTCCTTTTCCTGTTTGAAACCAGTCTGTTTTTCCATGTCCAGTTCTAACTGTTGTTTCCTGACCTGCATATAGGTTTCTTAAGAGGCAGGTCTGATGGTCTGGTATTCCCATATCTCTATATCATCTTGGAAATGTCTGAAAAAATACTGAGAATTTTTAATTACATTTTAAATGAGGAAACTAAGTTGTATAGAGTTTAAGTGCCACTCCAAGAAATAGGTAGAAGGTTATGGACAGAGTATAGACTAAGATTTTTATTTTATAAAAGATATTCTTTGAACATTGGGGTGAATGTAGAGGTGAGGATGAATCATACAAAGAGATCAGCACCAAATCATTCTTAAGAGAACAGCAGGAATTTCTTTTTAGTGTTTTATATATCTGAGTCAAGGGCAGCTAGAGCTCAGTTTTTCTCATGACTATATTTACAGTGGCTAGAACACTAGGCATACAGCAATAATATTTACATTAAATACAAACATTCCTCTTTTTCAAGACATTCCTACATTTTAGTGTTTCAGAAACTTCATCTTAGATTCAAAAGCTATGTGGATAAATTTCCAGATATTATCATATTTATGAGATAAAATTAGAAGCCTATTCAGTTCAGTTCATTTCAGTCGCTCAGTCATGTCCTACTCTTTGTGACCCCTTGAATCACAGCACGCAGGCCTTCCTGTCCATCACCAACTTTCGGAGTTCACTCAAAGTAATGTCCATTGAGTCGGTGATGCCATCCAGCCATCTCATCCTCTGTCGTCCCCTTCTCCTCCTGCCACTAATCCCTCCCAGCATTAGAATCTTTCCAATGAGTCAACTCTTCGCATGAGGTGGCAAAAGTACTGGAGTTTCAGCTTTAGCATCATTCCTTCCAAAGAAATTCCAGGGCTGATCTCCTTCAGAATGGACTGGTTGGATCTCCTTGCAGTCCAAGGGACTGTCAAGAGTCTTCTCCAACACTACAGTTCAAAAGCATCAATTCTTTAGCACTCAGCCTTCTTCATAGTCCAACTCTCAATCCATACATGACCACAGGAAAAACCATAGCCTTGACTAAATGAACCTTTGTTGGCAAAGTAATGTCTCTGCTTTTGAATATGCTGTCTAGGTTGGACATAACTTTCCTTCCAATGAGTAAGCGTCTTTTAATTTCATGGCTGCAGTCACCAACTGCAGTGATTTTGGAGCCCAGAAAAATAAAGTCTGACACTGTTTCCATTGTTTCCCCATCTATTTCCCATGAAGTGATGGGACCAGATGCCATGATCTTCGTTTTCTGAATGTTGAGCTTTAAGCCGACTTTTTCACTCTCCACTTTCACTTTCATCAAGAGGCTTTTGAGTTCCTCCTCATTTTTTGCCATAAGGGTGGTGTCATCTGCATATCTGAGGTTATTGATATTTCTCCCGGCAATCTTGATTCCAGCTTGTGTTTCTTTCAGTCCAGCGTTTCTCATAATGTGCTCTGCATATAAGTTAAATAAACAGGGTGACAATATACAGCCTTGATGTACTCCGTTTCCTATTTGGAACCAGTCTGTTCTTCCATGTCCAGTTCTAACTGTTGGTTCCTGACCTGCATACAAATTTCTCAAGAGGCAGATCAGGTGTTCTGGTATTCCCATCTCTTTCAGAATTTTCCACAGTTTATTGTGATCCACACAGTCAAAGGCTTTGGCATAGTCAATAAAACAGAAATAGATGTTTTCCTGGAACTCTCTTGCTTTTTCAATGATCCAGCAGATGTTGGCAATTTGATCCCTGGTTCCTCTGCCTTTTCTAAAACCAGCTTGAACATCAGGAAGTTCACGGTTCACATATTGCTGAAGCCTGGCTTGGAGAATTTTGAGCATTACTTTACTAGTGTGTGAGATGAATGCAATTGTGTGGTAGTTTGAGCATTCTTTGGCATTCCCTTTCTTTGGGATTGGAATGAAAACTGACCTTTTCCAGTCCTGTGGGCACTGCTGAGTTTTCCAAATTTGCTGGCATATTGAATGCAGCACTTTCACAGCATCATCTTTCAGGATTTGAAATAGCTCAACTGGAATTCTATCACTTTCACTAGGTTTGTTCATAGTGATGCTTTCTAAGGCCCACTTGACTTCACATTCCAGGATGTCTGGCTCTAGGTCAGTGATCACACCATCATGATTATCTGGGTCATGTAGATCTTTTTTGTACAGTTCTTCTGTGTCTTCTTGCCATCTCTTCTTAATACCTTCTGCTTCTTTTAGGTCCATACCATTTCTGTCCTTTTTCAAGCCCATCCTTGCATGAAATGTATCTCATTGTAGTTTTGATTTGAATGTCTATAATAATGAGCAATGTTGAGCATCTTTTCATGTGTTTGCTAGCCATCTGTATGTCTTCTTTGGAGAAATGCCTGTTTAAGTGTTTTCCCCACTCTTTGATTGGGTTGTTTGTTGTTCTGGTATTAAGTTATATGACCTGCTTTTATATTTTGGAAATTAATTCTTTGCCAGTTGTTATCTTTGCTATTATTTTATCCGATTCTGAGAGTTGTCTTTTCACCTTGTTTGTAGTTTCCTTTTCTGTGTAAAATCTTTTAAGTTTAATTAGATTGCACTTGTTTATTTTTGTTTTTATTTCAATTTTTCTAGAGGTGAGTCATAGAAGAACTTGCTTTGATACATTTCTTCTTCTTGATACATATATTTCTGTTAATGTCACAGTTCTCCATGGCACCCAAGTTTTTATCATCTTAGATCATTTGTTTCAATCAAAACTATTTCCCAGTAATGAATTGTGCCCAATATCTAACAACTTTCTTTTTTAAGTTCTTCTTCTCAACTGTTCCCATCTAAAGCTGGCTTCTGAAATTCTCTTGAGTGACTTTTATAGTCCATATTCCAGATTTCTCTCCAAATAAGTGCATGCAATCCAGACTAATAGTTCTAAAACAATGGATTCTAACTTCCCACAGAAAAAAATTCAAAAATCTGGTGTTCAAATCTCTATCTAACCTGAACTTTATTATTTACAATCAACAGAAATCACTGGATTGAGGACATGAGCCTGAATCTCACTTAAAATTTTTGCAAATTGTGTATATTTGCCCAAATTTATTCAAAATTTTTCTTTCCCAAATATTTTTGGAATATTTCCAAAATATTCTTTCCTAAATATTTAAACTCATTTTCTCATATAGTTTTGCAAGTCTTAAATAGTTAGACTCACAAAATCTTGTATACTCTAAAACAGTAACAGGCAAATCTAACTAAAAATAATAGTAGTAATAGAAGAGAAGGAGAAATAGCTTTTTCCAGCATCGTTTTCCACTTTTAACTTACATAAACGATGTTACAAGAGACATCTATTTGTTGTATTTAGTCCTTTTCTACATTCTGTTACTTTGCACAAACTCTTCTTCCCACTCAATTATTTTTCACCCTTCTCCTGCATGGAGTGGCCCATCTCCATTCTTGTCACTTTAAAGTGCCCAAAGAGATCAAAGTGATCTCTTCTGTGAATGCTTGGAACTTACATTTTGGCAATGCAATGTGTCCCAGGCTTTTCTTGTCCTTTTTTCTTGTTCATGGCTCACAATCAGCCATTTCACTAGTAGCCTTTGTTCCTTTTATTTGGAAATTACATTTAGAAACCAAGTATAGCCACTGAGTGTGCTCAGTGCACTTGGGGAGTCCCTGTTTCTCGACTTCCCAGAGGACAAAGCTAGATAATACTGTGCACATATGTCAATATAAAAACATTTATATTTATATAAATGTAGATAAATGTAGTTATAATTATTTCTGTGCCTGTAGAACTGTATGTAAATTAATATAAAGTCAAATTATTTTGTATTTTAAAAAGTGTATCTGATAGAATGTACTTACTATGAGCCAAACTTTGGGTTTTTACATACATTTTTTTTTTTTAAAATTTGTGCCTCAAAACAACCCTGTCAGATGGCTGCAATTCTTATCCTCATCTTATACATAAAACTAAGGTTAAAAAGATTGTTACACTAATGCAATACTGTAACTTTGCTGGTTAAATATAGAAATCCTACATGTTGAAGACAAATTGCAGAGAGGAAAAATAATTGCCTGAAAGGGGAAAACTAAATTCCTTTTCTTCCTTCCTTCCCATCTTATTTCCTTTCTTTCTTTCAGAAAAATGTAATATTATTTCTAGACTTTGGGTGAAAATACTTTACCAGAGTGTGAAAAGCATGACTTGATGTTAAGGTCTTTTTGATTTACAAATACTGTATGAATTACTGTGCTGAAAGTTGCAAGGTTATGATTGGAATTTTAGCAGAATGCTGCTATGATAAATTAACAATGCCTGCCAAGAATACCTGAGGGACAGGTGGCAGTATGTTATATTTAGTAACTCTATTATAACAGCCTATTTTCAGTATTCCCTGTTTTCAATTAATCATCTAATTCCCTACAACATAGAATTTAGTGCACTCAGCTAATTTTTTAAACTCACCTATGTTTTCAACAAAATTGTAAATGTTATTATGAAAAAATATTTATATCCATCTTGTTCATTTTTATAATCTGGAGTGTCTAGTATAGTGCATAGTACATATATGTACATATATGTACAAAATTATAAATTGTGAAAACAAAGGTTAAATGTATATCTTATTTTGAAACCTTGTGTGAACAACAGAACCTTAGTAGGTGAATAATATGTTATAGACAAATTTAAATAACTGAGAACTAATAAAATGTTCTCAAAGGTCATCTGGGAATTGCTACCATCCTAACAGATATTTATATTGAGATGCAAAATGACAGATGAAAATTTCCAATATCAGATTTTTTAACATCAGCTATAGCAATAGTCCTAGATAACCTCATTAGTGCTGCAACAGTTATAAAGTCAATGGCTTTTAAAGTATATGATGTAATGAATATTCATGTTGTGCAGATAGTAGTGGGAATGCTTCTAGAACTCCACCTCTTTTCTAATACATTCTGGTCAAGTACTGATCTCTCTATGGAGTAAGTATTTCACCTTTATATTAGTTTATTCTTAAATGCACCCAAGCATCGAGATGAATGCTATAAACTTAATATATATGAAATACAGTTATGATGTATTAGAACAGAATCTTTCATATCTACTGTGGAATCTTGCTTTGTTTTTAAAAGTATGCTTCCTTTTTTAGGAGAGATAACAGAAACAACTTCTATCACACTCAAAAGCAGCCATCTACTATAGAGAGTAAAACGTGGCAGAGAAAATAGAGTGCGCTTCTGTCATGAAATCTACACAGAAAACTATATCCAGTGACATTTTCATTATTTCTGTATGTTAGCCAAAAGCATTAAGATTTGAATGGATTAATTTATTTCTATTACCAGAAACCTGAGATAACATAATGCTTTTTGTTCTGTCTGCAATATGACCAAGAGAAATTGTTATGAATATGTTTAATTTCTCTGATTAAATGCTAAAGGACAAAATTATCCACCATTGTTGTTTAATGAACAAGATAATTTTGTTTTTAGAATGTATTAAGACATACACAGTGATGGGAATTATGGATACACTAAAAACAGTTTAGAAAAATACAATAGATCTTATTTTTCTTTTAAAAAAATTAAAATTTTCTTGTATTTTTACAAATTTTATGATAGTGCATTAATTCAATGCCCAGAGAGGTAGATATCTGTAAAGCAATACATTTATCAAGAATATTAAGACAAACATAATTTCTAACAGTCAAAAAAAAAAAAAAAGAAGAAGAAATCAAGATGTGAGTTCAATCAGAGAGTTTCAGGGACAAAAATAATTAAAATTTATTTTTCTTATTGGGATGATATTGTCTAGTAGTATAGATTTTATTGGGAATTAAAAATTCATACTTCATTTTGTTCATTCCTTGCTCTATGGTACTAACGCATATATATGGAATTTAGAAAGATGGTAACAATAACCCTGTGTACGAGACAGCAAAAGAGTCACTGATGTATAGAACAGTCTTATGGACTCTGAAAGAGAGGGAGAGGGTGGGAAGATTTGGGAGAATGGCATTGAAACATGTAAAATATCATGTATGAAACGAGTTGCCAGTCCAGGTTCGATGCACGATACTGGATGCTTGGGGCTGGTGCACTGGGACGACCCAGAGGGATGGAATGGGGAGGGAGGAGGGAGGAGGGTTCAGGATGGGGAACACATGTATACCTGTGGTGGATTCATTTTGATATTTGGCAAAACTAATACAATTATGTAAAGTTTAAAAAATAAAATAAAATAAATAAAAAAAAGAATAAAATGTGTTCCCTGAAATGGCATTGTTATTATTCAATTATATGAGAACTTAAGAAGATGTTATAATGGATATATGAAATAGGTAATAATAATTTTGTAGAATTTTAAAGATGCTTAAGATTTTAGTGTATCCCGCTCTTAAAATCAGGTAAGCAGGGTTTCCTTCTGTTTTTTTCTTTTTAATATATGCAAAAAATCCATTGTGGTGATTTACTACCGAGAATCTCTTTGGCTTCATTTTTGTAAGCCTGGAGGTCAACATTTGGTTGCAGAGAATTCTTAGTCACTCTTATTACTGTCATTTTTTATAACCAGAAGAAGCTAGAAAGGTAGATCCTTTCTCAACTTGTAAATGTCAAGTGGGCTGCTGTTGAAATGCATATTTTCAGTCATAAGTTAAAGTATAAGAATATCTTCAAAGTGTTTCAAATAGAAGATATGTATCATATTTCCACCTGAAAATAGCAGGGCATTCTTGTTAAGATTTTTTTTTTTTTTAAACGGTGTCTGCTTGACTTGGGCAACAGATACAGTCAATAATTTTTTGACTCTGTGGGAGAGGGAGGTGGAGGATGATTTGGGAGAATGGCATTAAAACATGTATAATATCATATAAGAAACGAATCGCCAGTCCAGTTTCGATGCAGGATACAGGAAGCTTGGGGCTGGTGCACTGGGATGACCCAGAGGGATGGTATGGGGAGGGATGTGGGAGGGGGGTTCAGATAGGGAACACATGTACACCCGTGGCAGATGCATGTTGATGTATGGCAAAACCAATACAATATTGTAAAGTTAAAAAAAAAAAAGTAATAATAATAATAATAAAATTAAAAAAAAAAGAATTTTACAGTATAACTCTGTCAAAATGAAACCAGAAGGTTATGACACCATCCTTTCTTTCTTCCTGCTGAGGTGACGACCTAGGTAATTTCAAAATAGCATTTTTTTCCTTACAGAAAAATTGCTGCTAAAATGAAACAAAAGCAAGCTTGCAATTGCTGTCAAAAATACATAATGCAATCTACAATGTTTCACTCAAATAATCATACTCCAATTTTTGCATTCATGTAGCATATTTAAACAAGCAACCCCAGACACACAGTAGAAAATTCTAACGTATAATAGACCACTTCTCTTTCCCTGTACTTTTAAGTTGTCAGTTTTCTTCTACAATATTTCATCAGAATATCACAATAGTTTTATGATGTGAGGAGACCGTGTTTTATTATTTCCATTTTTCTCAGGTTAAACGACTTGAACAAATACCAATTATTTAAGCAAAACTGAGAATCAAACCTCCCAATTTATGTTCTAGTATGATTTCCTGAAAAACACTGAAAACAGTTCCATTTTTGTTGTTTGCCAGAGGCTGGCTTTCAAATGGTCCACTCCCTCCCCATCTGTCCACATATAAACAAATTATACAGCAATTCCTGGCATTCTTTCCTTTGGTGTGGTGAAGTGTGTCACTCTAGTCATGGATTCTCCAAGCTCCACCCCCTTATCACAAGAAAGCCCAAGATATTCTCCTAACCTTCTCTACTCAATCCATGTGGATCAGCTTTACCAGCTGAGCTACCAGGAAAGTCCCATGGATCAGCTTTAGAGAGTGTTTGCTTTCTCCCATGAGCCTCATTATGTCAGTAGTACAACTGTTCCCATCTTCTTGGGTATCATCAGTCTTTATGCTTGAGCCCATTTTGGTTACGTGAGAGGGGCATATCTCACTTTTGCAATATGGCCACAAAATACACATAGACCTAAATTTCAATTTACTTTTGTAGAAATTTTCCTTCTGAATCTCTACAAATAAAATAGTTCTCCTGCTTTCTTCTTCTGTAATCTTTACCTATATTTACACGGAGTGTTCATTTCTCTTCAAGATTCCTCCTCTTGCCAGTAGCTCCTCCCTGCCTCCATTTTCCTTTTAGACCTGTGGTCTTTCCATGCCCTGTTTTAGAAAACATGTGACAATATAATTGATTGTTCTACTTACAGCAAGGAAAATTTTACACAGGAACATGCAAATTTGTATTTTAAAATTGATTATGCTGTTGGAACAGGGGTCGGAAAAATTTTTAAAGAACCAATTGGTGAATATTTTAGGCTCATGGGCCAGATTGTTCCTCTTGCATCTATTCAACTCTATAATTGTAACACAAAAGCAGCCATAAACAACACATAAAGAAGGCTTTTATGGCTTAATTCTAAGATAAATTTAAAATTGAACTATCATATGATCTGGCAATCCCACTTTTGGGTATATATCTGAAGGATTTGAAATCAGTATCTCCAAGAGCTATCTGCATTTCCATGTTCATTGCAGCATTATTTACAAAAGAATTGTTCAACAACCGATGAATGAATTGAGAAGATGTGACTTGTGACTTACAGGTAGATAGTAGATAGAGAGATAGACAATACACAGACACAAAGGAACATTAATATTATTCAGCAGTGAGAAAGGACATGTATCATTTTCAATGACAAGGATGAAACTTGAGGGCACTATGCTAAGTGAGATAAATAAAGAAAAAGACAAATATTGGATGATATCACTAATATGTAGAATCCAAAAAAAAAAAAAAAAAAGACAGTATAATGGTGGTTAACAGCTGCTGGGAATAGGGGAATTGGGGAGATACTGTATAAGAGTACAAATCTCCAATTAATAGATATATAACTTCTGGATATATAAGGCAGACATAATAATTATAAGATCAGATCAGATCAGTCACTCAGTCGTGTCCAACTCTGTGATCCCATGAATCGTAGCACGCCAGGCCTCCCTGTCCATCACCAACTCACCAAGGTCACTGAGACTCACGTCCATCGAATCAGTGATGCCATCCAACCATCTCATCCTCTGTTGTTCCCTTCTCCTCCTGCCCCCAATCCCTCCCAGCATCACAGTCTTTTCCAATGAGTCCACTCTTCACATGAGGTGGCCAAAGTACTTGAGTTTCAGCTTTGGTATCATTCCTTTCAAAGAAACCCCAGGGCTGATCTCCTTCAGAATGGACTTGTTGGACCTCCTTGCAGTCCAAGGGACTCTCAAGTGTTTTCTCCAACACCGCAGTTCAAAAGCAACTCTCACATCCATACATGACCACAGGAAAAAGGTAGCCTTGACTAGATGGACCTTTGTTGGCAAAGTAATGTCTCTGCTTTTCAAAATGATATCTAGGCTGGTCATAACTTTTCTTCCAAGGAGTAAGCGTCTTTTAATTTCATGGCTGCAGTCACCATTTGCAGTGATTTTTGAGCCCAAAAAAATAAAGTCTGACACTGCTTCCACTGTTTCCCCATCTATTTCCCATGAAGTGATGGGACCAGATGCCATGATCTTTGTTTTCTGAATGTTGAGCTTTAAGCCAACTTTTTCACTCTCCACTTTCACTTTCATCAAGAGGCTTTTTAGTTCCTCTTCACTTTCTGCCATAAGGGTGGTGTCATCTGCATATCTGAGGTTATGATATTTCTCCTGGCAATCTTGATTCCAGCTTGTGTTTCTCTCAGTCCAGTGTTTCTCATAATGTACTCTGCATATGAGTTAAATAAACAGGGTGACAATATACAGCCTTGACGTACTCCTTTTCATATTTGGAACCAGTCTGTTGTTCCATGTCCAGTTCTAACTGCTGCTTCTTGACCTGCATACAAATTTCTCAAGAGGCAGATCAGGTGGTCTGGTATTCCCATCTCTTTCAGAATTTTCCACAGTTTATTGTGATCCACACAGTCAAAGGCTTTGGCATAGTCAATAAAGCAGAAATAGATGTTTTTCTGGAACTCTCTTGCTTTTTCCATGATCCAGCGGATGTTGGCAATTTGATCTCTGGGTTCTCTGCCTTTTTTAAAACCAGCTTGAACATCAGGAAGTTCACGGTTCACATATTGCTGAAGCCTGGCTTTGAGAATTTTGAGCATTACTTTACTAGCGTGTGAGATGAGTGCAAATGTGTGGTGGTTTGAGCATTCTTTGGCATTGCCTTTCTTTGGGATTGGAATAAAAACTGACCTTTTCCAGTCCTGTGGCCACTGCTGAGTTTTCCAAATTTGCTGGCATATTGAGTGCCGCACTTTCACAGCATCATCTTTCAGGATTTGAAATAGCTCAACTGGAATTCTATCACCTCCATTAGCTTTGTTCGTAGTGATGCTTTCTAAGGCCCACTTGACTTCACATTCCAGGATGTCTGGCTCTAGGTCAGTGATCACACCATTGTGATTATCTGGGTCGTGAAGATCTTTTTTGTACAGTTCTGTGAATTCTTGCCATCTCTTCTTAATATCTTCTGCTTCTGTTAGGTCCATACCATTTCTGTCCTTTATCAAGCCCATCTTGGCATGAAATGTTCCTTTGGTATCTCTGATTTTCTTGAAGATATCTCTAGTCTTTCCCATTCTGTTGTTTTCCTCTATTTCTTTGCATTGATTGCTGAGGAAGGCTTTCTTATCTCTTCTTGCTATTCTTTGGAACTCTGCATTCAGATGTTTATATTTTTCCTTTTCTCCTTTGCTTTTCACTTCTCTTCTTTTCACAGCTATTTGTAAGGCCTCCCCAGAAAGCCATTTTGCTCTTTTTGCATTTCTTTTCCATGGGGATTTTCTTGATCCCTGTCTCCTATACAAACCTCATGAACCTCAGTCCACAGTTCATCAGGCACTCTAACTATCAGATCTAGGCCCTTAAATCTATTTCTCTCTTCCACTCTATAATCATAAGGGATTTGTTTGGTCATACCTGAATGGTCCAGTGGTTTTCCCTACTTTCTTCAATTTAAGTCTGAATTTGGCAATAAGGAATTCATGGTCTGAGCCACAGTCAGCTCCTGGTCTTGTTTTTGCTGACTGTATAGAGCTTCTCCATCTTTGGCTGCAAAGAATATAATCAGTCTGATTTCGGTGTTGACCATCTGGTGATGTCCATGTATAGAGTCTTCTCTTGTGTTGTTGGAAGAGGGTGTTTGTTATGACCAGTGCATTTTCTTGGCAAAACTCTATTAGTCTTTGCCCTGCTTCATTCCATATTCCGAGGCCAAATTTGCCTATTACTCCAGGTGTTTCTTGACTTCCTACTTTTGCATTCCAGTCCTCTATAAGGAAAAGGACATCTTTTTTGGGTGTTAGTTCTAAAATGTCTTGGAGGTCTTCTAGAACCGTTCACCTTCAGCTTGTTCAGCATTACTGGTTGGGGCATAGACTTGGATTACTGTGATATTGAATTGTTTGCCTTGGAAAGGAACAGAGATCATTCTGTCGTTTTTGAGATTGCATCCAAGTACTGCATTTTGGACTCTTTTGTTGACCATGATGGCTACTCCATTTCTTCTGAGGGATTCCTGCCCGAAGTAGTAGAGATAATGGTCATCTGAGTTAAATTCACCAATTCCAGTCCATTTCAGTTCACTGATTCCTAGAATGTCGACATTCACTCTTGCTATCTCTTGTTTGACCACTTCCAATTTGCCTTGATTCAAGGACCTGACATTCCAGATTTCTATGCAATATTGTTCTTTACAGCATCAGACCTTGCTTCTATCACCAGTCACATCCACAGCTGTGTATTATTTGTGCTTTGGCTCCATCCCTTCATTCTTTCTGGAGTTTTTTCTCCACTGATCTCCAGTAGTAGCATATTGGGCACCTACTGACCTGGGGAGTTTCTCTTTCAGTATCCTATCATTTTGCCTTTTCATATTGTTCATGCGGTTCTCAAGGCAAGAATACTGAAGTGGTTTGCCATTCCCTTCTCCAGTGGACCACATTCTGTCAGATCTCTCCACCATGACCTGCCCATCTTGGGTTGCCCCACGGGCATGGCTTAGTTTCATTGAGTTAGACAAGGCTGTGGTCCTAGTGTGATTAAATTGACTAGTTTTCTGTGAGTATGGTTTCAGTGTGTTTGCCCTCTGATGCCCTCTTCCAACACCTACCGTCTTACTTGAGTTTCTCTTACCTTGGACATAGGGTATCTCTTCAGGGCTGCCCCAGCAAAGTGCAGCCATTGCAACTTACCTTGGATGAGGGTGATCTCCTCACTGCTGCCCTTCCTGACCTTTCACATGGGATAGCTCCTCTAGGCCCTCCTGCACCCGCACAGCCATGGCTCCTTGGACAGGGGTTGGTCCTCCCGGCCACCTCCTGTGGCCTCGGGCTTAGGGACGTGGGGTATCTCCTGTCGTCTCCGCCCCTGACTTCGGACAGGGGAGTAGATCCTCTCGGCCATTCCTGCGCCACTCTCGGCTGCTGTCCCTGACCTCGGACATGGGGTAACTCCTCTTTGCCGCAGCCCTTCGGGCATGGGGTATTCCCAGTCTGCCCCAGACCTCGGACTTGGGGTGGCTCCTTTTGGCCACTCTTAGAGTGCAGGTGGCAGATGCCTGCACTTAGTGCACTGGATAGTCAACAAAATACCCTATTATATGCTTCAAAATTTCTAACAGACTAGATGTCAACTGTTCTCAATAACAAAGAAATAGTAATTATGTGACATGATAAAGGGGTTAGCTAACACTTCTGGAATTATTGTATCGCAATATATAAATGTATCAAACAACAACACTGTACATCTCAAATTACAAAATGGTATATATTAATTATATCTCAATTTTCAAATGATAAAAAATAAATTTTATGTACAAAAAGCAAGTGCCAACTATACTTGAACTATAGGCTGTACTATGACTCAGTTCAGTTCAGTTCAGTTCAGTTCAGTTGCACAGTCGTATTCGACTCTTTGAGACCCCATGAATCGCAGCACACCAGGCCTCCCTGTCCACCACCAACTCCCGGAGTTCACCCAGACTCACGTCCATCCACTCAGTGATGCCTGCCAGCCATCTCATCCTCTGTCATCCCCTTCTCCTCCTGCCCCCAATCCCTCCCAGCATCAGAGTCTTCTCCAATGAGTCAACTCTTCGCATGAGGTGGCCAAAGTACTGGAGTTTCAGCTTTAGCATCATTCCTTCCAAAGAAATCCCAGGGCTGATCTCCTTCAGAATGGACTGGTTGGATCTCTTTGCAGTCCAAGGGACTCTCAAGAGTCTTCTCCAACACCACAGTTCAAAAGCATCAATTCTTCGGCACTCAGCCTTTTCACAGTCCAACTCTGACATCCATACATGACCACAGGAAAAACGATAGCCTTGACTAGGCAAACCTTTGTTGGCAAAGTAGTGTCTCTGCTTTTGAATATGCTATCTAGGTTGGTCATAACTTGCCTTCCAAAAGTAAGCGTCTTTTAATTTCATGGCTGAAGTCACCATCTGCAGTGATTTTGGAGCCCCCAAAAAAAGTCTGACACTGTTGCCACTGTTTCCCCATCTAGTTCCCATGAAGTGATGGGACCAGATGCAATGATCTTCATTTTCTGAATGTTAAGCTTTAAGCCAACTTGTTCACTCTCCACTTTCACTTTCATCAAGAGGCTTTTGAGTTCCTCTTCACTTTCTGCCATAAGGGTGGTGCCATCTGCATATCTGAGGTGATTGATATTTTTCCCTGCAATCGTGATTCAAGCTTGTGCTTCTTCCTGTCCAGGGTTTCTCATGATTTCTCTGCATATAAGTTAAATAAGTAGGGTGACAATATACAGCCTTGACGTACTCCTTTTCCTATTTGGAACCAGTCTGTTGTTCCATGTCCAGTTCTAACTGCTGCTTCCTGACCTGCATACAAATTTCTCAAGAGGCAGGTCAGGTGGTCTGGTATTCCCATCTCTTTCAGAATTTTCTACAGTTTATTGTGATCCACACAGTCAAAGGCTTTGGTATAGTCAATAAAGCAGAAATAGATGTTTTTCTGGAACTCTCTTGCTTTTTCCATGATCCAGCAGATGTTGGCAATTTGATCTCTGGTTCCTCTGCCCTTTCTAAAACCAGCTTGAACATCAGGAAGTTCACGGTTCACATATTGCTGAAGCCTGGCTTGGAGAATTTTAAGCATTACTCTACTAGCGTTTGAGATGAGTGCAATTGTGCAGTAGTTTGAGCATTGCCTTTCTTTGGGATTGGAATAAAAACTGACCTTTTCCAGTCCTGTGGCCACTGCTGAGTTTTCCAAATTTGCTGGCATATTGAGTTCAGCACTTTCACAGCATCATCTTTCAGGATTTGGAATAGCTCAAGTGGAATTCTATCACCTCCACTAGCTTTGTTCATAGTGATGCTTTCTAAGGCCCACTTGACTTCACATTCCAGGATGTCTGGCTCTAGGTCAGTGATCACACCATTGTGATTATCTGGGTCGTGAAGATCTTTTTCATACAGTTCTTCTGTGTAATCTTGCCATCTCTTCTTAATATCTTCTGCTTCTGTTAGGTCCATACCATTTCTGTACTTTATCGAGCCCATCTTTGTATGAAATGTTCCTTTGGTATCTCTGACTTTCTTGAAGAGATCCCTAGTCTTTCCCATTCTGTTGTTTTCCTCTATTTCTTTGCATTGATCGCTGAGGAAGGCTTTCTTATCTCTTCTTGCTATTCTTTGGAACTCTGCATTCAGATGTTTATATCTTTCCTTTTCTCCTTTGCTTTTCACTTCTCTTCTTTTCACAGCTATTTGTAAGGCCTCCCCAGACAGCCATTTTGCTTTTTTGCATTTCTTTTCCATGGGGATGGTCTTGATCCCTGTCTCCTGTACAATGTCATGAACCTCATTCCATAGTTCATCAGGCACTCTATCTATCAGGTCTAGGCCCTTAAATCTATTTCTCACTTCCTACTCCTATATTATTCCTATGTAGTTTACTGCAAAGAGGTAACAAACCAAGAAAAAAAAAAATCACTCAGTATCACTTAATTAGTTTATCATTTAATACTTAAGAAAACAAATGAGAGATGGTTAAATAATAAGTATATGTATGTTTCAAGGAAGTACAGTAATTATTTTTATTCTGAGTTCCATAGACTAGACATATAATAGCTATTTATTAAATAAATGAAGCAGCCTATCACACACCACTGAAAACATTATAGCAGTCTTTGGAATATATATTTAATATTTAAAATTGAAAATGAATCAGTTAAGTTTTAATTTAGTAGTCCAGAATATTATCTACCAAAAAAATAAAATAAAAATCAAAGAGTTTAGCTTTTGAGGGTATTATAACCATGAAGTGACCCATGAAACAGTAAAATATAAAAATTTGTGTTCTGAAGAGCTAGATCTAGCAACTAATTTTCTTATTAAAATATAAATATTGTACTTTATAATTATAAATACATATATGGTTTCTAAGAAAGAATGCACTCATTTTAGCAGAGTTAGAACATCATTTTGTAACTGTAATAACATATTCAATTGAGCAATTCTGAAATAACTGCAAAGCAGTGCTAGTTAAACATGTTTGGCTTTGGTTCCTGCCCAAGAACACATCCAAAAGATTAAATCTGCAATAAAACAAGCCAAAGGCCTCTGGAGGATATTAAGATAGTTGCCTACTCTACTTTTGATTGTGTTTCCTAAAACTTCTCATTTGAATATAAATCTGAACTCTGAATAATGTTTCTTTTTTTTTTTTTAAATGTAACTCAAGGGATTTGATAACCTTTATGAAGAGTTTTGAATCAGAGCAATGCCCCTCTTTATCTTTGATCTGAAATCTATTCTTTATTTACCCATAGGGATAAGCAATTTTGCCACCGCCACTCGTGGGAGTTGTGTCTGCATATGAAGAAGAATACAGGTAAGTATTTCCTATAATCAGTATTCATTAATATTGTTCATAAATATATTTTTTCACCCTTAATATCTTTGACACTGGCATCATTAGGGGTACATAGGCAAAGAGTAATATGTGGTTCTTGCTTTCACTGAGTTTTGAATTAGTAAGAAATGCAGACAATAAGCAGGAAATTAAAAAATACAGCATGGTGAGATAATATTTGACATACTTGTTGAGGTTTTTTTCTTATTACTTAATTTTTCAATTTTTCCTATTTAATCAGCAGCAGCTCTGTTTCCCTTTAAAAGGAAACAGTGAAAAGACATAAAGCAGAGATAGCCATACTATGTTTCTGGCTTTCACTTTAAACATCTAGACCCTTTAGAGAAGTTTAATGTTATTGCAGAATAGGTTAAAGAAAAATGACCCAAGGTATATGACAAAAGTCTCTGGCAGAATCAGTGTATGGATGTGACACCACTCACTTCATTTCCAGAAAGTAAGTATCCTGAGTAGGAGGGAAAAAGAGAAAAGTGAAGGAGATTAGGCTTTTTTAGACAGTCTGCCAGTACTACCTGAGAAATGTCAGGCACCTGGAGAGAAAATGAATGTATAAACGTAACTGGGCAGATAGATCCATGGAGAGTTCCTACAGAGAGTTTCTGCTCTCAAGTGAAGCATAGAAGAAGCAAAGATTTAACGGGAGCCATGACCAGTGTGGTGTTGGACAACTTGGTTATTTCTGTGAGGTACTGATGTAACCTGCAAAATACAGGATAAGTAGAGAAGTCTGCTTTTCCCCACAAAATAATCTTAACTTTATCAGAAGCAGGGAGGTAAATACAAGAACATTATCCATCATCCTGTCTGTAGGGAACTGATTATAAATTAAATCAAACTATATAATATTTTAGAGTCAAACACTGGACTTTGATATCTCTTTGTGAAGTCTATGATTCTCCTATTTTCTATAACTATAGTATTAATAATTATTAATATTAATAATACAATGATGTATACAGAGTAGGATGTATACAACATATAATGAAGACACAATTAATAATTAGAATGCTTGTTAGAGCTTAGGAAACTTTTATTTTGAACTCAATGATTGTATATATGTTGTTGCTTTTCACTTTGTTAAGAAAAATTGTGAGGGAATTAAAAGTGTATTTTTTGGAAATGGATTTCAGTTAACACTGAGACATATGAGTGGAAGTGAAATTTAGATTTGTAAGTCTCTGGTACTGAAGTATCAACAAAACCTGAGGCAGGCAATAGATGGGCCCCAGGTCAGATATTTACAGCTAGCCGCTTATTCATGCTTCAAAAATAAAAATAATAAACGGAACAGAATAAGTAGCTGGACTCTATCTCCTGTAGACATCAAGGTAATGGGAACAGCAGGAATACAGAGGGACTAAGCCCTGCTTAGGTAAAAGATATGGTGACCACATATTACTCTTCTTGAAGTAAAGAAGACCCCTTCATCCCTCCAAGCTACACATGTGCAGAAAAGATCCTCAGGGGAGGGGTAGGAATCTGTCTTGGCTCAAAGGTGCATGTGCACACACAGTGGTTGCCCTGAGCCAGGTAAAATATGGACTCAAAGACCAACAAAGCAAAATGATTGGCCAGAGGAAACTGGAAGAACTGCCCTTATATGAGTGATGTAAACCACCCCAAAAGTGTGTGATTCTCTCTCCAAGCACACTTGTGCTTTATCCACACAAATCTCCTCTCTTGATAAATATTTTTCCTTGCCTCACTACTTTTCATCTCTGCTAAATTCTTTCTTCAAAGAAACAAGAGCCAGGGCTCTGCTACCAGCCACAGCCCCTGGTGTTCTAATGGCTAAGATTTGGCACTTTGACCACCATGGCCATAGTTTAATCCCTGATCAGGGAACTGAGGGACTTTCCTGGGAACTCGGATGGTAAAGAATCTACCTGCAATGCAGGAGACCAGGGTTCAATCCCTGGGTTGGGAAGATCCCCTGGAGAAGACGATGGCAACCTACTCCAGTATTCTTGCTTGGTGAGTTCCATGGACAGAGGAGCCTGGCAGGCTACAGTCTATGGGGCTGCAAAGAGTCAGACATGACTGAGTGACTAACACACACACATTCACATGCACACACACACACACACACACACACACACACACACACACACAGACATAGGGAACTGAGAGGCATCCCTGATGGCTCAGTGAGTATAGACTTGATCTTTTCTATAGTCTTTTTAGTCTCTTTTATATTTACTTCTGCTTTAATCTTTGTTATTTCTTTTCTTCCACTAAATTTGGGCTTCATTTGTTCTACTTTTTCTAGTTCCTTGAGGTGGAAATTAGGTTGTTTATTTAAGACTGTTCTTATTTCTTAAGGTTGGCATTTATCAGTATGAACCTCCCTCTTAGAACTTCCTTTGCTATATTCCATAAACCTTAGTATGTTGCATTTTCATTTTTTTCCAAGGCATTCTCTTTTGATTTCTTTTTTGACCTACTGATTATTCAGTAGCATGTTGTTTAATCTCAATATATTTGTGAATTTTTCACTTTTCTTTTGTAATTAATTTCTATTTTTATACTACTGTGATGCTATCAATGTATATAATTATTCAAATTCTATCTTACCTGGCAAATCATATTTTTTTCCTGATGAGTACAGGTAATTTTGCTATCTTTGCAGTATGCAGTGTCTGTACTCATTTTCACACAGCAGGCATTGTGCATGTTTGAATTTACAGATAGTTCCCAGAATATTATTAAAACTTTTTTCCTTTCCATTAACTCATTTGAAATAATTTTTCAACCCATTTACATTTAAGGTAATTATTGTTTTGGGTTCTAGTTTACACACCCTTTTTGTGTTTCCTGTCTAGAGAAGATTTTCATAGATATAAGGAAAGAGGTGCAATAAACACAGGAGAAATAGATAATGAACTGATACCAAGTATCTCTCTTTTATTGTTAATACTTTTATTTACAAAATAAAGCAGGAATTATACTTGGTGTGCCCAGGAAATGTTCAATTTATGCAATAACTATTCTGAGGTATAGGAGAATAAAATCAAGGCAACCATAAATTAAGTGCTAGTAAAATTAAAAGTGCTTAGAACATTGCCTAGCATATACCAAGGGATAAATACACATTACATATATATATATATATATATATATATATATATGTATATATGTTTCTTTACTTATTGCCTAAAATAAGTAAGTATACTTAACTTTATTAGATTTGGGTATATAATTTATTTCCAATTTTTAAGACTTTTCAATTAATACACTTGCTTTTACAAATTGATTCTAGGGATCAATATAGCTTATTTTAGAAACAGTTAATTAAATCTAATTTTTGAAACATATGAAAATAATCTCTAAGTTTTAAAATAAGGAAATTTTACTTTCATAAAACTGTGCCTGTATGACTTCAAATGAAAGTCTTAGTGAAATTATGTTTCAAGGCACAATTTTTTTTTTTTTTTTTCCTGCTGCTGCTGCTGTTAAGTCATTTCAATCATGTCTGACTCTCTGGTGATTTAAAATTAATATTCCTGCTACCACTATTTTGACTCAGCATAGTTTTACTCTCTATTCAAAAGCTTTGCATGGACTTTTAAACAAACAGAACTTTTATCATCTCTTCCCTATAGCACAATAGCCTCCATACTTGGTATTTATTTATTTTATGGGTTCCTCTGGTAGCTCAGATGGTAAAGAATCTACCTGAGGAGCTGGAGATTTGAGTTCAATCTCTGGGTCAGGAAAATACCCTGAAAAAGGAATGGCTACTTATTCCAATATTCTTGCCTGCAGAATTCCATGGATAGAGAAGCCTGTCAGGAGTCTCCTACAGTTCATAGAGTCTCAAAAAGTTGGCCACAACTGAATGACTAACTCACATAGAAGACATCAGAAAAGAAAGGTTGAAAAGGCAATAATCTATGTACATATCTCAATTTATCACAATGAAGAGTTAAATTCAAAGAAAGAAAAAGATGATTCTTTAAATTTTTTAAATTAATATTAAAACCAAGCATTACTACTAACTTCTGTAATTGAAAAATCTTTTCTAAAACCCTGTTTTAAGCTAGAGGATTACATAAAATTTCTATTTTAAAAGTTCTGGCAAAATTTATGTACTTGATTATGATACCTAAAAATTTTTATAATCATGACATTATTTGAAACATGCCTGTGTTACTTAAAATGGATAACCAACAAAGATCTACTATATAGCACAGAAAGCTGTGTTCAGTATTCTGTAACAACATCAGTGGAAAAATAACTTGAAAATAAGTTTTATATATATCTGAATTGCTTTGCCTTACACTTGAAAGTAATGCAGCACTGTTAATCAACTATACACCAATATAAAGTTAAAAAAATTAAGTTATTATGTAACAAAAAATATAAATATTCTTCTGTCATAAAATTAAATAACATTTATTATGAACTTGGCTTCTACCTCGATCTGACTGTTACAATTCTACCCAGATGAGAATAAATAAGCTCAGAATAATAGTGGTCTAAGTACAAGTGGTCTAAGTACAAGTGGTCTAAGTACAAGGGGTCCAAGGCAAACCATTCAATATCACAGTAAACCAAATCTATGTCCCAAGCAGTAACACTGAAGAAACAAGTTGAATGGTTCCATGAAGACCTACAAGACCTTTTAGAACTAACAACCCCAAAAAATGTCCTTTTCATTATAGGGGACTGGAATGCAAAAGTAGGAAGTCAAGAAACACCTGGAGTAATAGGCAAATTTGGCCTTGGAATACAGAAAGAAGCAGGGCAAAGGCTAATAGAGTTTTGCCAAGAGAACCCACTGGTCTTAGCAAACAACCTCTTCCAACAACACAAGAGAAGACTCTATACATGGACATCACCAGATGGTCAACACCGAAATCAGATTGATTATATTCTTTGCAGTTAACATGGAGAAGCTCTATACACTCAACAAAAACAAGAAAGGGAGCTGACTGTGGCTCAGACCATGAACACCTTGTTGCCAAATTCAGACTTAAATTGAAGAAAGTAGGGAAAACCACTAGACCATTCAGGTATGACCTAAATCAAATCCCTTATGATTATTCAATGGAAGTGAGAAATAGATTTAAGGGCCTAGATCTAATAGATAGAGTGCCTGATGAACTAAGGACTGAGGTTCATGACATTGTACAGGAGAGAGGGATTAAGACCATCCCCTTGGAAAAGAAATGCAAAAAAGCAAAATGTCTGTCTGGGGAGGCCTTACAAATAGCTGTGAAAAGAAGAGAAGCAAACAGCAAAGGAGAAGAGGAAAGATATAAGCATCTGAATGCAGAGTTCCAAAGAATAGCAAGAAGAGATAAGAAAGCCTTCTTCAACGATCAATGCAAAGAAATAGAAGAAAACAACAGAATGGGAAAGACTAGAGATCTCTTCAAGAAAATTAGATATACCAAGGGAATATTTCATGCAAAGATGGGCTCGATAAAGAACAGAAATGATATGGACCTAACAGAAGCAGAAGATACTAAGAAGAGGTGGCAAGAATACACAGAAGAACTGTACAAAAAAGATCTTCACGACCCAGATAATCACAATGGTGTGATCACTGACCTAGAGCCAGACATCCTGGAATGTGAAGTCAAATGGGCCTTAGAAAGCATCACTACGAACAAAGCTAATGGAGGTGATGGAATTCCAGTTGAGCCATTTCGAATCCTGAAAGATGATGCTGTGAAAGTGCTGCACTCAATATGCCAGCAAATTTGGAAAACTTAGCAGTGGCCACAGGACTGGAAAAGGTCAGTTTTCATTCCAATCCCAAAGAAAGGCAATGTCAAAGAATGCTCAAGCTACCACACAATTGCACTCATCTCACATGCTAGTAAAGTAATGCTCAAAAAACTCCAAGCCAGGCTTCAGCAATATGTGAACCGTGAACCTCCAGATGTTCAAGCTGGTTTTAGAAAAGGCAGAGGAACCAGAAATCAAATTGCTGACACCTGCTAGATCATGGAAAAAGCAAGAGAGTTCAAGAAAAACATCTATTTCTGCTTTATTGACTATGCCAAAGCCTTTGACTGTGTGGATCACAATAAACTGTGGAAAATTCTTCAAGATATGGGCATACCAGACCACCTGATCTGCCTCTTGAGAAACCTATATGCAGATCAGGAAGCAACAGTTAGAACTGGACATGGAACAACAGACTGGTTCCAAATAGGAAAAAGAGTACATCAAGGCTGTATATTGTCACCCTGCTTATTTAACTTATATGCAGAGTACATCATGAGAAACGCTGGGCTGGAATAAGCACTGGCTGGGATCAAGATTGCTGGGAGAAATATCAATAACCTCAGATATACAGATGACACCACCCCTATGGCAGAAAGCGAAGCGGAACTAAAAAGCCTCTTAATGAAAATGAAAGAGGAGAGTGAAAAAGTTGGCTTAAAGCTCAACATTCAGAAAACGAAGATCATGGCATCTGGTCCCATCACTGCATGGGAAATAGATGGGGAAACAGTGGAAATAGTGTCAGACTTAATTTTTTTGGGCTCCAAAATCACTGCAGATGGTGAGTGCAGCCATGAAATTAAAAGACGCTTACTCCTTGGGAGGAAAGTTATGACCAATCTAGGTAGCATATTCAAAAGCAGAGACATTATTTTGCTAACAGAGGTCTGTCTAGTCAAGGCATTCTTTGGAAGGAATGATGCTAAAGCTGAAATTCCAGTACTTTGGCCACCTCATGTGGAGAGTTGACTCTTTGGAAAAGACTCCGATGCTGGAAGGAATTGGGGGCAGGAAGAGAAGGGGACGACAGAGGATGAGATTGCTGGATAGCATCACTGACTCGATGGAGGTGAGTTTGAGTGAACTCCCGGAGTTGGTGATGGACAGGAAGGCCTGGCGTGCTGCATTTCGTGGGGTCGCAAAGAGTAGGACACGACTGAGCGACTGAACTGAACTGAAGTACATATTATTAAAATGATTAAATAGAACAAAACTTGTTGTGATCACCACATCCTTTTTCAGCTGTTACTCTCTCTGCTCTCATTTGCTCCTCAACTTCATGTGCAAACTAGCAAAAAAAAAAAAAAAAAAAAAAAATCGAAACGTTTTCTATACTCAATTTCTTTCTGCACTGCATTTTCTTTCATTAACATCTGAAGACCCTGGGATATGACAAATTAAAATATTGCCTTGAAAGTGGCACTTTGAACTTTTGTCACCATAACCATGGGACATAGCAATTTTTGCTTTTCCTTATGTATGCAACATATGCCATTTTTAACAGCTTTGTCTCTCTTAAAACTTTTATTTTCCATAATACAATACCACATATCTTAGTTTTTCTATTACCTTATTTAGCCCTTTCTTCTTTTTTTTTTTAAACCTAAATACACGTTTTTGTCCATGTCTCTATGTTCATTCAAACAGTAAAAAAATATATATATATTTTTAGCATTACTCTCTTCCTAGAACTGGTTGTACTTTGTGAATAAAGCAGTTATGTTTTCTCTCGTCACTGAACCTATACCCTACTGAGGTAGAAAAATAAAATCAAATAAGTAAATAGATATATGAAATATATTGTGATACAATGATAAAGTGATACTGCTGTAATGACAGGATAACATAGAACATATTTAGGGTAATCAGAGACAGAATTTTTAAAGAGGGTCTAGTGAAAGTGACCTGAAAGATCCAGGTAAGTGTTAGTGGTGGTAGAGGACAGAGAACCTGCTCTGGAAGGCATAGTCTTTGCAAAGGTACTGAATTGTATTCTTAGAGGCCACCAGAATGTGGTGAACAAGGGTGAGAGTGATAAGACGGGGTTGGGAGAGATTGGTGAGACTGATGAGTCAGGGTTGGGAGAGATAAACAGAGATATGATGCTGCAAATGCAGTTCACTCTTCCACTTATCACATCTTCCTTTCCATTTGTTTGTTAATGATCATCAAATCCATATAGAATCAGTCCAGATTTTAAGAAAGACCTGATCCGGGAATAATATTGAGAGCTTATATATGTTATTAAAGCCATGAGGCTGGAAGAAATAACAATACAATGAAAGAATGACTGTAAAAAGAGAAGAGGGTTTGGTAATATTTATTGTTCTGCAAGATGAGGAGGAAAAACTGGCCAAAGACACTTGAGAAGAAGCAAACAGATGGGCCAGAGGCTAACCAGTAGAGTGTAGTGTCCTAGCAGCCAAATGAAAAATGTGCATCAAGGATAAATGCTGATGAGAGTCTAGTTAAAAACAAAAAAGCAAACTGTTCATTATTTTTAAATATACAGTGAAGATCATTTGAGCAAAGAGATAAAAAGGGAGACGTGTTATCTATCTATCTTGTTAAGGCATTTTGTTGTCAAGTGTAGCAGAGAAATATGCCCATAGATATAGAGTTTAAAGGTCTCAAGAAAACAATACTTTTGATGAGAGAACCAACATGTTCTTATGTGATGTTATATTAGACAAAGAAGGATTGATGTAGAGATAAAACAGAATATTAATTGAGAGATATTCTAAATGATCTAGTATACAAGTTGAAGGATAGAGACATGGATAACTTAACACATTGCAAGGAATTTTTAAAATGACAAGTACTAAAAACATATCAGCTACTATTCCTATATTATATTTATTTTCATGACTAAGATTGGTTGGTGCAAACTCTCTATTTTGAGAAAGACAGAGAGAAAGAAAAAGGTAGACCACATAGTGGTAACCAATGTCAATAGGACTCTATGCTTCAGTCCCCTGACCCCTATGTATGTCCAGATGCATATATGAAAGGGGTTTTCTGAAAAAAAAAAAAAAAAGAAAGAAAAGAAACAATCTATATATAAGTAATCTCAGACCTGTTGCACTCAAGTGATTGATAAATTATGCTATCGTGATGTCACCAAAAGCACTTCATGATAAACGCAATTTCAAGTGGATCAGGTGTTCATGCTGAATTTTCTCCTGTAATTATGCCAGGCTTGCTGGCATTAAGAAAAGAGTGGAGAAAGGTTGAAGTGTAGCATTTTTCCTTAGATATAGAAAAAAATCATAATTTCTAGTCATTGTGAACTAAATAGGAAATTGTAATACATCCCCAAAGATTTACAATTTAATTGCAAGTCTAAGAATGTCTTTTTTTTTTTTTTTTTTTCCTCTAGTATTTTGAAACTGGGACATTCTACATGCTGTGAACTTCTTGCTTTTCCTGTACCTTTATATTAACTACACTTGATTAAGACTCCTAAAACAATTTCCTGATTATTTAGTAGTTTGTTTTTGCTTAAATGCAAAGAAAGAAAAAAGCACATTTTCTAGATGTGATTATAATACCAGCATCAGTTTTGTATTTAACTAGAATGTATGCATTTAAAGGACAATTCTTTCCCCTTTAAGTTACAATATAAAAACTATTGTATCATGTAATGTGTTCTAAACTGGGGAGATCTGAAGGAAATAAAAGAAATAATTCCTGATTTTAATTATTTTAATACTTGATTAAGATTAAATACTTTACATAGAATTATAAAAACTCATGGGTCAGTTTATAATTAGATTCTAACATAGGTAAAATTTGTATCAGAGGTTTAAGGGCTACAGGGATTAAGACACAAAAGAACCAGCACAACCACAGAAATGCTGGCTAAGGACACCCAACCTCTTCTGTGTGACCAGAGTAGATTTATACAAGATTAAGCATTAAACCAGATTGTATTTGCCTTATCTAGATAAGATGAAAACATGAGCAAAGCCAAATATGTATTTATTTTCCCAATTGTTATCAAACTGCTTTGAAAAGTTATTATTACGGCCAATATTTGAAAATAGTCTATATTTATGAAGATAATACTGTATAAAATCAATAAAATCATTCAATAAAAAGTATGTTATAAAACAGCTGCCATAAGCAAAATGATAAACTATAGAATTATTATTTAACAGTTATTTTAAATTATTTTTTTAGCTATTCATATGAAGAATCTTTGAAATTAAACCCAAATTTATTTTTTAAACTGCCTTATTTAAATGTACAGAAGAGAGAAAGTAGCATTGACATATATATACTACCATGTGTAAAATAGATAGCTAGTAGGAAACTGCTTGGAGAAGGCAATGGCAAACCACTCCAGTACTTTTGCCTGGAAAATCCCATGGATGGAGGAGTCTGGTAGGCTGCAGTCCATGGGGTCGCTAAGAGTCGGACACGACTGAGCGACTTCACTTTCACTTTTCACTTTCATGCATTGGAGAAGGAAATGGCAACCCACTCCAGTGTTCTTGCCTGGAGAATCCCAGGGACAGAGGAGCCTGGTGGGCTGCCGACTATGGGGTCGCACAGAGGCGGACACGACTGAAGCGACTTAGCAGTAGCAGGAAACTGCTAATATAACACAGGAAGCCCAGCCTAGTGCTCTGTGACAACCTCAAAGGGCTGGATCGGGGGTAGTGGGATGGAGGCTCAAGAGGGAGAGGATATATATATATATATATATATATATATATATATATATATATACATAACAGACAGAGAGATATGACTGATTTGTGTTAATGTAGGGCTGAAACCAATACAACACTGTAAGGCAATTGTCTTCCAATTAAAAATATGTTGAAGACATTTTACAGTACACATTCAGAAATATATCAGTAGTTAACTTTTTAAAGGGTTTTCAAAACATTCTAGGTGTGGTCACTGGGGAAAAATCCGCTGGAGGAGGAAAAAGCAACCCACTCCAGTATTCTGACCTGGAGAATCCCATGGACAGAGGAGCCTGGAGGGCTACAGTCCATAGAGTAACAAAGAATCAGACATGACTGAGCAATTGATCACACAGGCACATGGTCATTGGACCAATAATTGAAAAATCTGAATTTTGAGATAAATAATATGCATCACAATTTGCTAAATCACTCAGGCTTTCTGTATTTTTTTCTTATGAAATGATATTAATATTATATATATTTGAGATGGCAAACCAACTGTGAAAATCTTAGAGAAGATATATATAAATCTTCTTTGTAGTACACAAGTACTAATCACTGAGCTTGTGTTACTTATCCATCTTTTTTATTCCCACTGAAGATTTTTTTCCTCTTTAATTAAAATAATTAACCTATATTTGGTGTTTAATGTGTGTCAGGCTGTTT
Organism: Bubalus kerabau; assembly: GCF_029407905.1. NCBI lineage: Eukaryota > Metazoa > Chordata > Mammalia > Artiodactyla > Bovidae > Bubalus > Bubalus kerabau. The sequence goes on along the minus strand of NC_073635.1, from coordinate 45,137,948 downwards.
GAGAGCCTTATGTGTATTATTTTCAGAAATACTAATATTTATCTTGCATTATCTTCATTTTTCCTACTGCTATTTGTACTTTATAGACAGGAGAACTGGTACGTGAATACTTTAGGCAATTTTCCCATATTAGACAGGAAGCATGTCTGACCCCAGCTTCTTTGACCTTAAAACCTGAATACAGAATCATTGTGCCATAAGGCCTCCCAGGATTCTGCACTTACAATACTCATATTTGAAATGAATTAAACTAATTTTGCAATTGAATTTGAGAACAATTGGGTTAAAGCTCTTCCAATGATTTGTTGAGTAATTTTAATTATTTTATATAAGGCTTTTCAAATTATAAATGGGATAAACCATGTTTCAATGCTTGAGAATCTAATAACAAGATGAATAATGACAGAACTAACTAGTCATTACTGGTCTACCTTATCTTGCCTGCGTGTGTGCTATGTCACTTCAGTCATGTCCTACTCTTTGTGACTCTATGCACTATAGCCAGCCAAGATCCCTCGTCCACGGGATTCTCCAGGCAAGAATACTGCAGTGGGTTGCTATTCCCTCCTCCAGGAGATCTTCCCAATCTAGCAATCGAACCCACATCTCCTGTGGTTCCTACAGTGCAGGCAGATTCTGTATCACTGAGCCACCGGAGGAGTCCCCACCTTATCTTACCTGGTGGTAACTCATGTTTTTGTCCTGAGTTTATCCTTGCTAAAGCAAATATATACAATCATGATGTTCATCAATTGGTTATTTTCATTTGTTTCTCATTTTATTGAAATAAAATGATTATTTTATGTCATCTTTTTGTTCACAGAATACAAATACCCTTAAGTGGCAATAGATTTAGATCCAAATTCTTTTTTCTCAGATTCCTTCACTTAGACACATAGTCATAAAAATGCTAAATATTATTTATATTATTTTATATTTCTTGATACATACAACTATACATTGAGAGTATATTATGCATATTTTCTTTTCAAACACATTTTTCCCCTCTGTAACTACCATTCATTCAATCATTTTAGTTTTCTAAATCCATTTTAACTCACAATTCAGATTAGTGTTAAGTGTACCTCCTTTCACTTTTTTTGACATTTTCTTCTATGAGTAATATGTATACATTTTAAACATATATTGACATAACATAAGCACATATATATTAATACAAAAGGTTTTTGGTCATTAATTACCTTCTAGAAATGAAATATACATGACACAAAATTATCATCTTACTTTTTTCCAGCTTAATAATATATCATGGACAATATTTTGCTGTTAGCTGGTATATTTTGAAAAAAAAATTTTTTACTAATTATTTTTAATGATTGCATAATATCCCATTGAGTGGATGTACCATATATTTTCAGTCTTTCCTCTGTAGATAGATTTAATGGGGCATCTTTCCTCTGTAGATAGATTTAATGGGGCATGAAACAACAGACCAGTTCAAAATTTAGAAAGAAGTATGTCAAAGCTGTATATTTTCACACTGCTTATTTAACTTATATGCAGAATATATCATGTGAAATGCCCAGAAGGAATTAAGAATGCTGGGAGAAACATCAACAACCTCAGATATGCAGATAATACCACTTTATTGACAGAAAATGAGGAGAAACTAAAGAGCATCTTGATGAGGGATAAAGAGTAAAAAACCTGGCTTAACCCACAAGATCATCACATCCGGTCCCATCACTTCATGGCAAATAGATGGGGAAATATAGAAACAGTGGCAGATTTTATTATCTTGGGCTCCAAAATGACTGTGGACAGGGTCTACAGCCAGGAAATTAAAAGACCTTTGCTCTTTGGAAGAAAAACCATGATAAACATAAACAGTATATTAAAAAGTAGAGACACAACTTTCCTGATAAAGGTCTGTATAGTCAAAGATGTGGCTTTTCCAGTACTCATGTATGAATATGAGAGAAGGCTGAGCACCAAAGAACTGATGTTTTAGAACTGTGGTTCTGGAGAAGAATCTTGAGAGTCCCTTGGGCAGCAAGGAGGTCAAACCAGTGAATCCTAAAGAAATCAACCCTGAATATTCATTGGAAAGACTGGTGCTGAAGCTGAAGCTCCAATACTTTGGCTACCTGATGTGAAGAGTCAACTCACTGGAAGAGAACCCTGATGCTGGGAAAGATTGAAGTCAAGAGGAGATGGGAGCAGCAGAGGATGAGATGGTTGGATGGCACCATTGATTCAATCAATGTGAGTTTGAGCCAACTCCAGGAAACAGTGAGAGAGGAAAGCCTGGCATGTTACAGTTAATGAGGTCACAAAGAGTAGGACATGGCTTAGCAACTAAACAACAAAATTGAAATAGTATTGCAATAAATACATTTTATTTATATCCTTAGCTGTTTTTTTTTTTTTTTTAATTCTTCCTGATAGATTCCCAGGTGCAAGATGCTAGAAAGAATAAGTATGTGCATCTTATTTCTAAATCACCTTGACAGATTGCTTTACAGATGCTACAACAATTTTATCTATAAATCAACAATGTGTAAAGCACTTTATCCTGATTCTCCAACAACAGGACATTTTACTCTTTAAAATTTTTCCACGTCAGGAATTTTTCTAAGATCTGCCAAGATATGTATCTTTTTCTCATCAATTCCTTCTAGCATGAGATGAGTCCTTTCAACCTGCAGACTCAAGTCTTTCTTCAGCTCCAGGGTATGTTCTACTATTTGCAGAGTATTTGTTTCTCTGTCATCCATTTCCTTGTCTCCTGATTGAATTGCTATTATATACAATGCTAAGCATTTGGGTTTATTACTTACCTTTTCAAATGTCAGTTTTCATTTTTTTTTTTCCTGACATTACTTTTACTACTTTTTTCCTGAAGCCATCTAATTTAAGTATTGCTATTGACTCTGTGAAAGAAGGATTTTTTTTTTTTAATGAGGGAAACAAATAAGCAATTTATGCATTTTATTTTATTTAAAAAATTTTTTTAAATATAAATTTATTTTATTTTTTCTGAGGATTACGGCATGGCTATTTTTTTAAATTTTATTTTATTTTTAAATTTTACATAATTGTATTAGTTTTGCCAGATATCAAAATGAGGTTAAGATGGATTTTTTTTTTTTTTGAGGTCCGGAGAACCTTCTTAGTTTTCAGTTCAGTTCAGATCAGTCACTCAGTCGTGTCCTACTCTTCGCGACCCCATGAATCACAGCATGTCAGGCCTCCCTGTCCACCACCAACTCCTGGAGTTCACTCAGACTCACATCCATTGAGTCAGTGATGCCATTCAGCCATCTCATCCTCTGTCATCCCCTTCTCCTCCTGCCCCCAATTCCTCCTAGCATCAGAGTCTTTTCCAATGAGTCAACTTTTTGCATGAGGTGGCCAAAGTACTCAAGTCTCAGCTTTAGCATCATTCCTTCCAAAGAAATCCCAGGGCTGATCTCCTTCAGAATGGACTGGATGGATCTCCTTGCAGTCCAAGGGACTCCCAAGAATCTTCCCCAACACCACAGTTCAAATGCATCAATTCTTCAGCGCTCAGCCTTCTTCACAGTCCAACTCTCACATCCATACACAACCACAGGAAAAACCATAGCCTTGACTAGACGGACCTTTGTTGGCAAAGTAATGTCTCTGCTTTTGAATATGCTATCTAGGTTGGTCATAACTTTCCTTCCAAGGAGTAAGCATCTTTTAATTTCATGGCTGCAGTCACTATCTGCAGTGATTTTGGAGCCCAGAAAAATAAAGTCTGACACTGTTTCCACTGCTTTCCTATCTATTTCCCATGAAGTGATGGGATTGGATGCCATGATCTTCATTTTCTGAATGTTGAGCTTTAAGCCAACTTTTTCACTCTCCACTTTCACTTTCTTCAAGAGGCTTTTGAGTTCCTCTTCACTTTCTGCCATAAGGGTGGTGTCATCTGCATATCTGAGGTTATTGATATTTCTCCCGGCAATCTTGATTCTAGCTTGTATTAGACTTCAATATTGAGTGCTTTTTCTTTCATTTGTTGAAGTTCTCCCCTGAAAAAGGCATGAGAGACTCCATCTTTTATAAAGATCTCTTCTAATTCTTATTCTTCTTGAGCTTTCTAGCTACAGGATTATACTGTTTTGGTATGATTTACTTTACAAAAATGTTAAAAAGCATCAAAGTTTATAAAGTTTAATACAATGACTAACTGCATCAGCATTACACATTTTCAAGTGTTTGTCATGTTTATTTCAAATCTTGGTTTTCTTTTTAAGAATAGACATAAATATTCTTTCATATTTTGTCTTAAGCCTCATCTTTTGTCCAAAAGTACAGGAAACATCATTTCTAAATTTGAAGTTTATCATTTGTGTATGTTGTGAAATAATTTTATTAAATAATTAATGATCTCAAATAGTATATGTTCTTCTTTGGTTTATTTTTTCATCATATGTATGTGTATTTACATTATTGCCAATTTTTTTTGGAACCTGAGGTTTATGTATGTCAATGCATATCATTCCACTTTCAGTAATTTCAATCTTTTCATCATTTGAGTTTCAGTTCAGTTCAGTCACTCAGTCGTGTCTGACTCTTTGCGACCCCGTGGACTGAAGCATGCCAGGCCTCCCTGTCCATCACCAACTCCTGGGGTTTACTCAAACTCATGTCCATTGCCAATGTTGCCATCCAACCATCTCATCCTCTGTCGTCCCCTTCTCCTCTTGCCTTTAATCTTTCCCAGCATCAGGATCTTTTCAAATGAGTCAAGTCTTCGCATCAGGTGGACAAAATATTGGAGTTTCAGCTTGAACATCAGTCTTTCCAATGAATACCCAGGACTGATCTCCTTTAGGATGGACTGGTCATATCTCCTTGAAGTTCAAAGGACTCTCAAGAGTCTTTCTCCAACACCACAGTTCAAAAGTATCTTCTTTGGCACTCAGCTTTCTTTATAGTCCAACTCCAACGTCCATACATGACTTCTGGAAAAACCATAGCTTTAACTAGACAGAACTTTGTGGGCAAAGTAATGTCTCCATACCAGAATAATATACAAATTTAGATTGCTACCAGTGTTCTGCTAATATAAATATATTTGCAATGAGTATTTTCTAAATGTTTCCTTAGGTACATCTATGAGACATTCACTAGGAGATTATACCTTAAAGGGCAATTGCTTGGTTACAGAATATGGGCAATTCCAACTTTACTAGATATTGCTGGCCAAATTGCACTATAAACTACTTATACCAAATACATTCTGACCGGCAGCATGTGAGAATGCCTATTGTTCCATCTCACTGCCAGGAATTCTTGTTTCCATTCTAACTTTTGCAAGTTTGATATTTGTAAAATACTATTTCATATGAATTTCAATTGGGATTTTTCTAATAACCAGTGAGTTGAGTAATCTTCCTGTGACTTACAACTACTTGAGTAGTTTTATCCTTTGTAAATCCTTTATGCAATTCAATTTACAATATTTTCTGTTATATTTTAGATGTGCACCTTATAACAATTGTTTATTCAATATCACAACCAATATTTTAACATGTTTTATAATGCTGTGTTGTGTTCATCAATATTTTAACATGTTACTCATGAGTAATTTTATAATAATCCTTAGCTATTCATACTTACAGCTTCAAGTCCTCTAAATAGTGTTAGGACCAGTCCTATTTCAGATAATTTGCCTTTTAATTTCCAGGTTTACCACCAGCATGATACTTACTTTATTTTTAAACTTCACTTACTTGTTGAAAATAATGTTTATTTTATTATCAATTGTACACATTTCAGTGGGGATTTCTTTTCTTTTTAAAAATTTCTCTTTATTACCAAGATTAGGAGTATATTACTTGTTGATCTGAATTCATAGGAGTTCAGGATAACCTGCTAGATGACCTAGAAAGCACTTCAGACATGGTCTAAGCCCAGCTGAGCATATATAGTAGCAGGAAAGTTTTCAATCCTTTATGAAGGTAACAGGAAAAAGTGTACTTACTCACCAATCTTAAATTTGGGTATTTGTTTTGGTTTTTGAGATTGGAGAGGACTTGGTCCATGCATATATGCTTCTGTGTATCTTTCTTGGATCAGGGATCCGTATAAGCCAGACTCTTTCTCAGTCATACTCTTATGGTACTTCCTCCAGGAATGGGCCATGCAGGATACCAGATTCTCATTCTATGTTAAAGAAAGTGAGATAACACCATTTTAGTTATCTCTGTCCATGCCTTATTCTTCCCTGGAAATCATGACTACTTGACTTGCTGGTACTGAATGGATTAAACTGCCACTATCATAGAAATCTTAGTAAGATTTCATTTTAATGTGATATTTTAGACATGTGGAATTGTTTTCCAAAAGATAAAAATTGTGACACAAGTCATTATTTGACTTTTTGCTTTCTCAACTATTATAAAACACATAGAAAAGGTATTTTGATATGCATGGCAATTGAAACGTCTAATTCCCAAAGTAACTGAGTAGAACAATAACATGGTAAAAATAATTCTTGATAGTTTGATGTGAGTAAGAATTAAGTTATAAGGACTCAAACAAATACCTAAAGTGTAAGAATTGGAATTTTATTAAAAAGAAAAAAAATAACTACATAGTTAAGTTAGAATAATTTACAACATAGCTTGGAAATTTCAGCTTAACCCAAGTTTGAATAAGCACAGGCTACAATAAAGCATGAGTTTTGAAGCCCTTGAGTTTAAATCATTGGCTCTGTAATACTGATAACCCAAGAAAATAACATTCTCAGTCCTAGTGTGTTGATGCTTGTCTGGTGGCTCAGACATAAAAAAAGCTGCACACTATTTATATTATTGTGAAGTCACTCAGTCATGTCCGACTCTGTGTGACCCCATGGACTGTAGCCCACCAGGATCCTCCATCCATGGAATTTCTAGGCAAGAGTACTGGAGTGGGTTGCCATTTCCTTCTCCAGGGGATCTTCCCAACCCAGGGATTGAACCTGGGTCTTCTGCATTGCAGGCAGATGCTTTACCGTTTGAGCCACCAGGGAATCACACATTTATGTTATATAATAACCACTTAAAGCATAGCTTCTGGCATTTTTTTTCAGATCAGAGTATATAAAATAATTTTACATTTGAAAAAATAATTTACAAGCTTAAAAATTTATTGATGATTCAGGGCTAAGTTTGCTGTCAGTTCTTGAGTTCTTAGAAGATGTCAGAAGCTATGCTTTAAGTGGTATTTATATTACATAATACCATTTATATAATATTTATAATATAATACCAATTATATAATATTTATATTATATAATACCACTTAAAGCAGGTATTTATTATATATAATACCACTTTGATGCTAAAGCTGAAACTCCAGTACTTTGGCCACCTCATGTGAAGAGTTGACTCCTTGGAAAAGACTCTGATGCTGGGAGGGATTGGGGGCAGGAGGAGAAGGGGATGACAGAGGATGAGATGGCTGGATGGCATCACTGACTCGATGGACGTGAGTCTCAGTGAACTCCGGAGCTGGTGATGGACAGGGAGGCCTGGCGTGCTGAGATTCATGGGGTCGCAAAGAGTTGGACACGACTGAGCAACTGAACTGAATTGAACTGAAAGCAGATATTTATATTATATAATACCACTTAAAGCAGGTATTTATTATATATAATACCCCTTAAAGCCTAGCTTCTGGCATCTACTAAGAACTCAATAACTGACAACAAACTTAGCCCTGAATCATCAATTAATATTTAAGATTTTAAATTATTTTTTCAAATTTAAAATTATTTTATATACTTCTGATCTGAAAAAAAAAAACAGCTTGAACATGTGGAAATTCATGTTTCATGTACTGTTGAAGCCTGGCTTGGAGAATTTTGAACATTATTTTACTAGCATGTGAGATGAGTACAATTGTGTGGTAGTTTGAGCATTTTTTGTCATTGCCTTTCTTTGGGATTGGAATTAAAACTGACCTTTTCCAATCCTCTGGCCACTGTTGAGTTTTCCAAATTTGCTGGCATATTGAGTGTAGCACTTTCACAGCATTATCTTTTAGGATTTGAAATAGCTCAACTGGAATTCCATCACCTCCACTAGCTTTGTTCGTAGTGATGCTTCCTAAGGCACACGACTTCACATTCCAGGATGTCTGGCTCTAAGTGAGTGATCATACCATGGTGATTATCTGGGTCATGAAGATCTTTTCTGTATAGTTCTTCTGTGTATTCTTGCCACCTCTTCTTTATATTTTTGCTTCTGTTAGGTCCATACCATTTCTGTCTTTTATTGAGTCCATCTTTGCATTAAACATTCCCTTGGTATCTCTTATTTTCTTGAAGAGATCTCTAGTCTTTCCCATTCTATTGTTTTCCTCTACTTCTTTGCCTTGATCATTGAGTAAGGCTTTCTATCTCTCTTCGCTATTCTTTGGAACTCTGAATTCAGATGGGTATATATTTCCTTTTCTCCTGGCCTTTCACTTCTCTGCTTTTCATAGCTGTTTGGAGGCCTCCTCAGACAACCATTTTGCCTTTTTCTGCCGGGAGCCGGCATATTGCATATTGAGTGCATATTGAATATTGAGTGCAGCACTTTCCACAGCATCATCTTTCAGGATCTGGAATAGCTCAACTGGAATCCTATCACTGCTGAGAGCCAGCGTGAGGCACTCCACCCATGACAAAGGTCATGAGGAAGGAGGCTCGGCATACGCAAAGGCGGGATCGAGCCTCAGGAGTCCCCCTGGAAATTCTCGAGCATCTACCCCCAAAACCAGAGTCTGCCTACTTTCTGCTTTGTGCTTTCACCTACACCTCTGACTTTACGGGGGGCTGTCTCCCACTACCTCTCTCTGAAAAAAGAGTTAGCTTACAGCTCCAGTTAATAATTCTTGGATGTGACAGTGTTTAACCTACAAACTCCTTTGGAAATCCTCTAGCCTGCCTGAATAGGTTTTTCCGGCCACATGTGATTGTTCAGAGCCTCCCAACTGTGAGAGGCAGGAGATGTTCTAAACTGCCTAAACACAGATTCCTTTGAGTAGTTAAAAGATTGATTAGAAAATGTATTGGTGAAGGGTTTTTCACTTGTTGGGCCAATGTTTGCTGCTAAGTCTCCATACTCCTTACCTACTGTGTCCTTGGCAGTGTATTGATTGATATAATGGGTGTATAGAAATGTAAAATGCCGCTTTGTCCAATGCTTTTTGGAAGGCTGGCGCCTGACTTTGGAATAATCACCTTTAGAGAAAGATAAGTTTCTTAAAATGTTAACAGGCCTCCGGGCCAGAAGATGATGTCAATCACCTGAACTTTTGCATATGATAAGTTTGCAGGAAGAAAGCCTGGCTTGCTGCATGACTCTACCCCTTCCCCCATTATCCTCTATGCATACCTTAAGGTATAAAAACTACTTTGGAAAATAAAGTGCGGGCCTTGTTCACTGAAACTTGGTCTCCCCATGTCATTCTTCCCTTTAACTTCTGGCTGAGCGTCCATCTGGAGCGTGGATGTCCTCTGCGACCATTTATTTGCCTGGGCTTCTAAGACCCACTCGAGAAGGTGTCTAAGGTGGGGCACCTTCCGCTATTCGAGAGGGCGCCTGCGGCCTCCGTGGTCAGAGCTAACCTGGTGTCACGGGTTATATTGATTTTCCGCGTAAACCAAGCCACTCAGCTTCTTTTCTCCACTGAATTTTCTTACTGAGCTATCCTTATTTCAGCCGCTTTTCTCCACTGAATTTCCTCACTGAGCTATCCTTATTCTATTACTCTTTGTATCCTTAATTAAAGTGTAATTAAGCAGTTATTCCCTGACCCTCGCCTAGCCGTCTCTCCTTCGAATACCCTGGATCAGCCAGGGCTGGTCCCCGGCATTTTTCCATTTCTTTTTCTTGGGGATGGTGTTGATCACTGCCTCCTATACTATGTCACGAACCTCTGTCCATAGTTCTTCAGGCACTCTGTCTACCAGATCTAGCCCCTTAAATTTATTTTTCACTTCCACTGTATAATCATAAGTGATTTGATTTAGGTCATATCTGAATAGTCTAGTGGTTTTCCCTACTTTCTTCAACTGAAGTCTGAATTTGGCAATAAGGAGTTCATGATTTGAGGCAAAGTCAGCTCCTGGTCTTGTTTTTGTTGACTCTATAGAGCTTTTCCATCCTTGGCTGCAAAGAAGACAAGCAATCTGATTTCAGTATTGACAATCTGGTAATTTCCATGTGTAGAGTCTTTTCTTGTGTTGTTGGAAGAGGGTGTTTGCTACAACTAGGGTGTTCTTTTGGTAAAACTCTATTAACCTTTGCCCTGCTACATTCTGTACTCCAAGGCCAAATTTGCCTTGGATAACCACAAACTGTGGAAAATTCTTAAAGAGATATAAATATCAAGCCACCTGACCTGACTCTTGAGAAATCTGTATGCAGGTCAGGAAGCAACAGTCAGAACTGGACATGGAAAAACAGACTGGTTCCAAATAGGCAAAGGAGTAAGTCAAGGCTGTATATTGTCACCCTGCTTATTTAACTTATATGCAGAGTACATCATGAGAAACACTGGGCTGGATGAAGCACAAACTGGAATCAAGATTGCTGAGAGAAATATCAATAATCCCAGATATGCAGATGACACCATCCTTATGACAGAAAGTGAAGAAGAATTGAAGTGCTTCTTGATCAAAGTGAAAGAGGAGAGTGAAAAATTTGGCTTAAACTCAACGTTCAGAAAACTAAGATCATGGCATCTGGTCTGATCACTTCAAAGCAAATAGACACAGAAACAGTGGAAACAGTAGCAGATTTTATTTTGGGTGGGGGGAGGGCTCCAAAATTACTACAGATGGTAATTGCAGCCATGAAATTAAAAGGTGCTTCCTCCTTGGAAGAAAAATTATGACCAAACTAGACAGCATATTAAAAAGCAGAGGCATTACTTTCCCAACAAAGGTCCATCTAGTCAAAGCTATTGTTATTACATTAGTCATGTATCGATGTGAAAGTTGGACTATAAAGAAAGCTGAGTGCCAAAGAATTGATGCTTTTGGACTGTGGTGTTGGAGAAGACTCTTGAGAGTCCCTTGGACTGCAAGGAGATCCAACCAGTCTATCCTAAAGGAAATCAGTCCTCAATATTCATTGGAAGGACTGATGCTGAAATGTCGATACTTTGGCTACCTGATGTGAAGAGCTGACTCATTATAAAAGACCCTGATGCTGGGAAAGATTGAAGGCAGGAGGAGAAGGGGATGGTTGGATGGAAACACTGACTCAATGGACATAAGTTTGAGTAAAGTCCGGGAATTGCTGATGGACAGTGATGCCTGGCGTGCTGCAGTCCACGGGGTCGCAAAGAGTCAGACAGGACTGAGTGACTGAATTGAAATGAGCTGATCTGAGAAAATATAAAACTGTGATTTAATGCAATACATTTTTATCAGCTTAAAATAAATAGATTTTATTTTTCCTCTCATTTCTGGTACTGTCAATCGTAAAGGAAATCAACCTTGAATATTCATTGGAACGACTGATGCTGAAACTGAAACTCCAATATTTTGATCACCTGATGTGAATAGGTGACTCACGGAAAAAGACCCTGCTGCTGGGAAAGGCTGAGGGCATGAGAAGGAGACCGAGGTTAAGATGGTTGGATGTCATCATTGATTCGATGGATATGAATTTGAGCAAACTCTGGGAAAATGTGACAGACAAGGAATCTTGGTGTGCTGCAGTCCATGGGGTCGTAGGAAGTTGGACACGACTGAGTGACTGAACAACAACAAGTCTAAGGGAGTAAAATGTAAATAGTATAATGAAGATGCCCATACATACAATCATTCTCATGATATTAAAGCATAACAGATATGTGAGCAAATGATGATAGTTTTAACTGTTACTAACAACTGTTGGCAGATTATCATAAATGAATATATTTTAGAGAGTCTAACAGTTAAAATAATAAAATATTCTATTTCATATTATCCTCAGTATATTGTACATGAAAAAGAAAGATCCTAGGGAAGTCCCATCTGTAGTAAAGGAAGAATAAAACAAAACTGTTTACTATGTATACTTAATACAAAATGCTTACAAGCATTGGTTTCAGCTCCATTTACTGCATGTACTAATTAGTTTTTATGTTTGTCTTACAGAAATATAGAACTTTTCCTGTTACATTAATATAAAACTTTTATTTCATGTGTTCATAAAAACTATTGAAAAACCACTTTTTCCTGTATTATCCACCTTATTAAGTTTATTTTATGCATTATGGTACACTCCTGAATAGAACTTAATAATTTACAGAATTTGTCAAACCAACCAGGCTTCAGAAAATTAAAACATTTTTGCCTGAGTTTTAATGGGAAATAATATGAACTTTTGGAAATGTATCTAGAGAATGCAACCTGTAATAAAAAAGTAAATAACTGTATACATGAAATTGTGCTTAGAAAAAGGAGTATTGATTTTAGCTTCCAGATGTAAGCATCTACTCTTCTTCACCTTTTCTTAATTTAGGTAAATCTTAAACTTTCAATTAAAAATGATTATTATTCTAGTATCAACAACTCATTCTAACTAATAGCTTTTGACAAATAGCTATCCAGTTATGACTATTGAGTCATCTGTACAAATAAAGTTTTCATTTATTTAAGTTTTTGAAATCAACATTGAATATATTTTATAGATATTCAAAATGCTCTGACTCTCACTTGAATAAGATTCCTCTAATGCAAAACCCATCCTTTATTTTTATCATATTTCACACTAACAGTGGTGGGGACATGAAAGACATTCAGAATGTCACATAGAGAGAAGTTACAAGTACTTAAAAAAAAAAATTCAAACACGTAAGCTGAAATAAGTAACATACCTGAGTAATGCACTCTTTAGTTAATGTGTATTTTCTTAAATAATAAGCACTAATTTTGGAAAATGGGCTCTCCTAGTTGATGACTCATTTTGTAATAGAACCATAAATTGAACTGTAGACTTTAGAACCATAAATAAGGACTAACTTCTCTTCATCAGAGTCATAAATATTTAACATATTTTTATTGCTGGCTTTGCAAATGAATGTTGATTGGTAATTAAATAAGAATACAAGTAGAAAAGAATAAAGAGTAACACTGATACATGTTTTTAGCTGAAAAGAATAAAATGTATATTTTAAAAATGGTGTTGGATGCCAAAATATTAAACTAAACCAATTATATCTTAACGGAGCACCTGAGAATCTCTCTCGCTTTCTTTTTTTGAAGTACAGAAGCTTCATGAAATCTTTTAATTAAAAAAAAATATTTGAACTTTCTAGAACACACTGACATTTTAAAAAGACACAGAAAACTACAGAATGAGAAAAAAAAGAAATAAAAAAGAAAAGAAGCAAACAGGAGGACAAAAGTATACTTAAGGATTAGACAAAACCTTGAAGGAATGCAGTTATTGCAGGATTAATGTATGAGTATAAAGGATATCAAATTTCTTTGATAATGTTAGAGTAAGCAAAACTGAGTTGTTCATAACAATGTACCTAAAGAGAGAAATAATTACGAAAAATTGTCACTAGGTTACAGATCAATAAAATACATCATTTAAAAAATAAGTTGCATGTCATCTTATCTTAACAGTATGAAATATTGTTACATCAAAGGTAAAATATGATGTGTAAATTAGATACATAGATATATAAATTAGTAGCATGTTATATATACAGTTTTAAACTATTCTAGCATACATCAGGTAATGGAATTTTCAGATAAAATATATTTTTATTTTATTTGGCAGCACTGCACAGCTTGTGGAATTTAGTTGTCCACCAGGGATTGAATCCAGGCTCTGACAGTGAAGGCACTGAGTCCTAACCACTGGACTTCCAGGGAATTCTTATATATTTTAAAAATATTTAAATTAAAAATATATAACTATATGCTTTTTCATTAATTTTAAAAAAGTTTATTACTATCCATTAATGATAGCAGAAAGCTTTGATTGAGACTTCAGAACGTTTCTATTCCAAGGTAGTCTATTTTAAAAACCACTTATATAAATTAAAATCCTGCAAATGTAAATGTTGTTAATTCTGGTTTTGTTGCAAGAAAGGGGATCTCTTCCAAGGCCCAAAGTGTGTTCTTGTTTAACATTCAGAAATGAATTGTCCAAGGAGACATATACTGACAAAGCAAGAGACAATTTTGGAAAAGGTCACACGTGTGGAGAACAGTAGGGTTAGGGAACCCAGGAGAACTGCTTTGCCATGTGGGTCCCAGTCTCAGGTTTTATGGTGACAGGATTAGTTTCCTGGTTGTCTTTCACCAATCACTGTGATTCAGAGTCCTTCCTCTTGGTGCATGCTTTGCTCAGTCATGATGGATGCCGGTGAAAAGTATTCTGAAAGGTGGTAGGACAAAAGGTGTCACCTTTTGACCTTTCCCAAACTCTTCTGGTTAGTGATGTCTTATTTGTTCCATGTTCCTTATCAGGACCTCCTGTTGTAAAAATAACTCAGGCAGATAGTTACTATGGTGCCTGGCCAGGATGAGTGGTTTCAATCAGTGTGCTTCCCGTAACAGTTTTTTCACTGTTTGAGCTTCTCAGAAGGCTCAGTGGTAAAGGATCCACCTACCAATGCAGAAGCTGCAAGAAGCACAAGCACAGGTTTGATCTCTGGGTCAGAAAGATCCCCTGGAAGAGGAATGGCAACCCACTCCAGTGTTCTTGCCTGGAAAATCCCATGGGCAGAGGAGCTTGGTAGGCTACAGTCCATGGGGTTGTAAAGAGTCAACAACACTGAGCTTGCAAACATGCAAATCTAAGCATAGCCAACATTCTTAAAAAACAAATTAACAACATCAACTTATATGTTTTGGAAAAAATACCAATCATTCATATAAAATTCATAATATTATTCTTTCTTATACTTTTACAAATTATGCTTAATCAGATTTTATCCAGAATAGAATTTGACTGTATGTCTATTGGGCCTAGTGTAAGACTAAGAAACATCTGCCAGGCAAGACTAAAAAGAATATTGCTTTCTTGTAGAATAAACTGAAAATTTTAAATATTATGTTCTTGTATATAGTCCTTATCATATTACACTTTTGTTTTCTTACTTTCATATTCTAGCCCTCACTACTATTTGTAACACATATGTACATATAAACACAAACCTATACTTTTACTTCCACTAAAACATAGTTTTCATTTGCAAATCATAGAGGGTCACACAACTATTAGATTTAAACTGAATCTTACCCACCCTTGAGTCAAGATCAATCCCTGTTTTATTAAGGTGAGTAGGCACTATGTTCTCTGATTTGCAGAGGTGTAGCTGATACTAACTGGAGAAAGATAATAATATCAAGAGCCTCCTAAAATCAGAGATGATGGGAAACTCTTAGAGAAATCAAAGAAAAGTAAGCTATTACTTTAAAAGAGCTACAATAAAGAGTACTAGCATACCTTTCCATATTGTCCTGTAAAATACATCTTTTGTATTATATTTGAAACTTGTACCAACTATACTGAAATGCAAAATGCATGTGAATATTGATGACAGTGTAGTTTTTTGGTGTTAAACTGATTATAAAACAGGGGAAGATTAAATTTAGGTTAAATAAAAATGTATTATAAATCTTTGCTGTTTACTTCTTCTGATTAACCTCCTCAGTTCAGTCGCTCAGTCATGTCTGACTGTTTGCGACCCTATGATGCAGCACACAGGGTTTTCCTGTCCCTCACCATCTTATAGAGTTTGTCCAAGTTCATGTCCATCACATTGACTATGACACCCAACCAGCTCATCCTCTGTCATCCCCTTCTTCCCCTGCCCTCAAGCATACCCAGCATCAGGGTCTTTTCCAGATTCAGTTCAGTTCAGTTCAGCCGCTCAGTCGTGTCCGAATCTTTGTGATCCCATGAACCACAGCACACCAGGCCTCCCTGTCCACCACCAACTCCCAGATTCCACCCAAACCCATGTCCATTGAGTCGGTGATGCCATCCAACCATCACATCCTCTGTCATCCCTTTCTCCTCCTGCCCCCAATCACTTTCAGCATCAGGGTCTTTTCCAGTGAGTCAACTCTTAGTATGAGGTGGCCAAAGTACTGGAGTTTCAGCTTCAACACCAGTCCTTTCAATGAATACCCAGGACTGATCTCTTTTAGGATGGACTGGTTGGATCTCCTTGCAGTCCAAGGGACTCTCAAGAGTCTTCTCCAACACCACAGTTCAAAAGCATCAATTCTTCGGTGCCCAGCTTTCTTTATAGTCCAACTCTTACATCCATACATGACTACTGGAAGAAACATAGCCTTGACTAGATGGACCTTTGTTGACAAAGTAATGTCTTAGCTTTTTAATATGCTATCAAGGTTGGTCATAACTTTCCTTCCAAGGAGTAAGTGTCTTTTAATTTCATGGCTGCAATCACCATTTGCAGTGATTTTGGAGCCCAGAAAAACAAACACTGTTTCCCCATCTATTTGCCATGAAGTGATGGGGCTGGATGCCATGATCTTAAGTTTTCTGAATGTTGAGCGTAAGCCAACTTTTTCACTCTCCTCTTTCACTTTCATCAAGAGGCTCTTTAGTTCTTCACTTTCTGCCATAAGGGTGGTGTCATCTGCATATCTGAGGTTATTTATATTTCTCCCTGCAATCTTGATTCCAACTTGTGCTTCCTCCAGCCCAACATTTCTCATGATGTACTCTGCATATACTTAAATAAGCAGGGTGACAATATACAGTCTTAATGTACTCCTTTTCCTATTTGGAACCAGTCTGTTGTTCCATGTCCAGTTCTAACTGTTGCTTCCTGACCTGCATATAGGTTTCTCAAGAGGCAGGTGAGGTGGTCTGGTATTCCCATCTCTTTCAGAATTTTCCAGTTTATTGTGATCCACACAGTCAAAGGCTTTGGCATAGTTGATAAAGCAGAAATAGATGTTTTTCTGGAACTCTCTTGCTTTTTTGTTGATCCAATAGATGTTGGCAATTTGATCTCTGGTTCCTCTGCCTTTTCTAAAGCCAGCTTGAACATCTAGAAGTTCACCGTTCATGTATTCCTGAAGCCTGGCTTGGAGAATTTTGAGCATTACTTTACTAGCATGTGAGATGAGTGCAATTGTGTGGTGGTTTGAGCATTCTTTGGCATTGCCTTTCTTTGGGATTGGAATGAAAACTGACCTTTTCCAGTCCTGTGGCCACCGCTGAGCTTTCCAAATTTGCTGGCATATTGAGTGGAGCACTTTCACAGCATCATCTTTCAGGATTTGAAATAGCTCAACTGGAATTCCATCACCTCCACTAGCTTTGTTCATAGTGATGCTTAGTGATGTTTCCTAAGGTTCACTTGACTTCACATTCCAGGATGTCTGGCTCTAGTTGAGTGTGAGTGATCACACCATCATGATTATCTGGGTCATGAATAACTTTTTTGTACAGTTCTTCTGTGCATTCTTGCCACCTCTTCTTAATATCTTCTGCTTCTCTTAGTTTCATACCATTTCTGTCCTTTATTGAGCCCATCTTTGCATGAAATGTTCCCTTTGTATCTGTAATTTTCTTGTAGAGATCTCTAGTCTTTCCCATTCTACTGTTTTCCTCTTTTTCTTTGCCTTGATCACTGAGGAAGGCTTTCTTATCTCCCCTTGCTCTTCTTTGGAACTCTGCATTCAAATGGGTATATCTTTCCTTTTCACCTTTGCTTTTTGCTTCTCTTCTTTTCACAACTATTTGTAAGGCCTCCTCAGACAGCCATTTTGCATTTCTTTTTCTTGGGGATGGTCTTGATTTTTTGTCTCTTGTACAATGTCATGAACCTCCGTCCATAGTTATTCAGGCACTCTGTCTATCAGATCTAGTCCCTTAAATCAATTTCTCACTTTACTGTATAGTCTTAAGGAATTTGCTTTAGTTTTAACCTCTTACATTTGTTCAATTCATTTTCTTTATAAACTCTTCTGGACAATACTCCTTGTTTTCTGTCTTCACTGAAATTAGAGCTTTATAATCGATATAACCTCTTTCTAGGTCTATATGAGTTTTCCTATCATGTAAGTGAATATAGTTTATAATTATCATTGGGAAGTTTGTATTTTTATTGTGTATAATATGCCAGAGAAACCGTATGTAATTCAGTCATATTAAATTCTTTTGTTTAAAAATCCAAGCAAAACACTTGACTGTGTGTATATATGTACTGGCACACAGACACACAAAAGCGGCAGAAACAGCACTGATTTAAAAGTCAGAAGAACAAAGTTCTGTTTTTCTGTGCCGCTACATCTCTTCATGCCATAGTAGATGGAGAACCATATGATTTGATTTCCCTGGAATTCGTTTCTCTCAAATATTACAGAGGAAGGAGGAGTTGGTTTCTAATGTTTATTTGGTTTAGTTTCCCAGTTCATGTGAATTATTTTTAGCAGACTTCAAACTCAAAACTTAGACATAATTACAGTGTTTTGTATTGAGACAGATACTATCAATGATCAATGCATTTTTAGAAAAGTTTAGTTTACGTCCTCTGATGTATTGAACTGGAAAAACTAAGGGTGATACAGTACACCTTTCACCTGTTTAAAAATGAACAAGGATGTAGAAAGACTATTTGTAATGAAAAATGCAGTGGATCAAATTCCATTAAAGTTTTAGTGTGACTTTTATCTAAGGTGACAATGAGCTGACCTTATGAGCTCATCGCTGGGGAGCTAGGCTAAGAGACAACTTCAAGGTCATCACTTTCAAGTAAGATCTATGGCTAACACTGTTTCCTGATGAAGAATGAGCAACTGTGAACTTTTTGGGCATACGTTTCCTTGTACCACAGTAAGATACATAATGTGAAAGAAGTCATATAGATATAATTTATGCATGTGTTAATCATGATCAGCCTTTTTTATTCTTTAACCTTGAGCTATAACTAAGATACTTCAAGCATAATTTTGCTGGGAAATAGGCTTATATATTACCATTTTAAAGTGAGGTTTTATTCTCTGGCATCATTTAAGCTACCTCTGAAATAGTGTTTTCTTACCCAATTATAACACAGATAAAAATATATTTTTTAATTTATGTTTATTTAGTATTTGAATTTTTTGTTGCTTAAGGCTTGTGCCATACATTGTCAGAATTGACTGTGTTTGTGTGACATTTGGATGGATCAGTAATAAATCTCCTGTACCCAAATATGCCCCTTTTATCTGCTTGCTGAATCTTTCACTCTATCATTATTTGTGTTTCGCTCTACCATTAGGAGGGCTTCCCTGGTAGATTGGATGGTAAAGAATATGCCTGCAATGAAGGAGACCTGGGTTTCATCCCTGAATTGGGAAGATTCCCTGGAGGAAGGAATGTCAACCCACTCCAGTATTCTTGCATGGAGAATCCCCATGGACAGAGGAGTCTGGTGGGCTACAGTCCATGGTGTCACAAAGAGCTGGACATAACTGATCAACTAAGCACAGCTACCATTAGGGATAAATATTAAAGTATGTTACTGGAAGAGATGGCACCCTGCCTAAAATCAAGTTTTCTAATACACATGTATCCATATTAAAACCTGGAAAGCAATGATTTGCTTTTTAAAGTCTATAACCAATAGTCTTATGTTGTTCCTCTTTCACTCCCTTTCACCTCTATCTGTCTTTATTTCTATTCCCTCTTCTATATGTCCTTCTCTTATTTTTCCTCTTTCTTCTATTTTTTTATGCTTCTGTGTAGCCACTCTATTCCACTTTACTCGTTAGTATCAAATGCCGTCACTTTGAATGCCCAAGTAGCAATTTAAAATATTATAATTTCCCCCAAAGACCAGTAGGCATACACTTGTAGTTGCACATGTTGGGTTTGATAATCATTTCAAAAGGAAGAACATATATCATGAGGAGTCACAGCATGAGGGTGTTAGAAAAAATCCATCATAAAATTTTGGGCTTATATTAGGTATATGTAAGGTGAGTTCAAGGAAGCAGGAAATCAAACAAAAACACATGTATACCTGTGGTGGATTCATTTTGATATTTGGCAAAACTAATACAGTTATGTAAAGTTTAAAAATAAAATAAAATTAAAAAAAAATCCATTTTACTCTGGGTGTTTTCAGGAAGCAGGGGCAATTGATTCCTACTTAGGCTACCTAGATGGAAGCAAGACCAGAGAGAAGCAAAATGGTAATTAGAATAGAAGCATCTGCCACTTCCCTTAGCCAGGATAGGAGTATGTCTGGTCTTTTTGTGGATTAGACATTATTTATGTATTCATATTTATAGACGTTATTCTATTTGATCAGGATTACAGAGTGGTCTTATTTTCTTTGACTCTCTCACGGTCACTGATTAACACTATCTGATGCTAATATTCTGTGAATTTGCTTATTTTTTTATTGAATAACACCATAGTCCACCCCGGCTTTCAAGGGGTGTTTTTTACTTTATCTTTACCAAGCTATGAGTCTCAAGCAGTCCCTTTCCTGAGTCTAGGGGTTAAAAGTATGTGCTCTTGAACCACACTGCTGGGTTTGATTGACTACTGCATTTGTCATTTGCTAACTATATTACAGAATACCTACTTCATTTAACTGTACTTTATCTACTTCCACTGAAAAATGGACATTGCAGTCTCTCCCTTATGGTGTTATGAGTATTAAATTGGTTAATACATGTGAAATAGGGAGAACACTGCTTATCACACAGTCGTGTTGTAGAAATGTTAGCTAATAGTATTTCATCAGCTTTCCTTTCCACAGATAAGTACTGGAACATCCCCCAAAAATGTTCATATCATGATTAAATCTTTTGCACTATCACTATTGTCTTTATAACCTCTTTATACACCCAATTTTAGATATGTTTAAGCTCTAGTAACCCTCTAGAAACATCTGTGTTCTGGCTCCTTCAGGTGAGCCTTTCATCTCAGATTCACCACTTCCTTGAACTTCACCATCTCCTTAACAGTGCTCACTGCCTTGGCCCAAAGTGGCTTACAAGTATATGCAACTGAGGGCAAGTACCATAAACTCCCACCAATCACATTTGGGTCCCATCTTTCCTGTCTAATAACTAACCTTTTCCTTTTACTGATTAGAATGTTAGTACATTATATAAAATTTTTTTTTTTTTGGCTTTACAGCAGTTTAGGACTGCTCTAAAAGTAAGAAGTATTATTTGTCTTACATTTATGGCAGGATAATTTTGAAAGATTTTCATTTTGCAACAGCTTATGTACTTTTTTCTCAGTTTTCCTTTTTAGGTAGAGAAACTTTGCAATTTCCTACTTTGGTGGCATTAGTAAGGTGAGAAGCAGCTGCAACATTTGGTCAAAACTCTTCCTGACTTTGCTTAAAGCATAAACCAACTGATTTGACTGTGCAGTTGCTGATGTGGTAGAAAAGAACCACTGACGAAGTTCATTATGTGTAGGAATGGTGTCATGAAGTGAGAGACTGAGGAATATGTGTTAATTCTCTGAACAATGGGAACACACAACAGTATTCTAGGAAAGTGTCCCAAGGAGGTGGTATGTACCATCTATAACAAAGACTGAACTCACACATAACACCAAAGAAGTAGAACTTTTAGACCTAAAACAACTGGGAAAAAGGGCATCTCAGTCATAAACCCTAGAATATAAGGCATTAAAACAGAAGCCCCACGAGGGTAGGCCCTTTACTTTCTTGTTGAGTGAGGATTATATGTTCAAAAGGAAAACAGTTCCCAACACTACTTCTAACATATATTTTAGTCAGTAAGTTAATGAATGATTGATTATATCTCCAGAACTTTTGTACAGATTGACTGGAATTAGGGGAGAACACTTGTTGACAGGCAGGATGCCTATCCTACTAGGAATCTGGTTCAATAAGACACACACCTCACCCAGAAATTCATTATTTCATGGCTGTCTTGGAATCAGGTTTAGAAATCTATCCTCCAGAGATGTATGTGTGTGTGTGTGTGTGTGTGTGTGTGTGTTCATCTCCCCAGAATAATAACTACAAAATGATGGTCATATGGAAATCCTCCCTGATTTTAAATTGTATCTTCCCAAACACTGCAACAATAATGGTAGCAGCACTGATACTAGTATAATTTCAACTTTCAGTGCATTTTACTACAGTTGTATCATTTGCTGTAAGTTATGTAGTCATTAACTCTGTCATGAAAATAAAGCCTATTCTTTTTAAAAATTTTAGGTTGTGACAGCCTGACTAATGGCATTTTCCTGATTAGGTCATGCTTTCTTACACCTCTGTGCCTTTACACAAACTGCTCTCTAGGCTTTAATGCCGTCTCACCATCTGTACTTGGCTAACTTCCAACTCACAGTTCATGAGTTTGCTTAGGCACTCTACACCCAAGAAGCTTTTAGAAAATAATTTTCAGTAGAAGAAAGAGGCTGTGAACACATTGATGAGTGACCTAAACTAGATATGAGGAAAAAAAAGGAAGAGAAAAGAGGGATTTGACATAATTATTAAAATGTTTTGTTCATAATTTTGCCTAGACTGATGTATATTTTTAGCTTTGTATAGTATATTTAATTCATATTTAACCACATAATTTAAGTGTGTTCCCTGATATTATATATAGATGCTAATGTTCAGATTTCATTTCTTGAGATCTTCAAATTACAAAAGAAACTCATTTTTAAAGTAATTATTAATAATGTCCTGAAAATGTGACTGTCAAGAGGAAATTGTGTATCTATCTATATATATAGTCTAATTATCACATTAAAAATAAAATCAAAACTATATAATGAAGATTAGCTCCAAAAAGAGCACAAAATTTAGCATCTGTGCCAATACTTCATATTTAGTGCTCTTTATCTTCTATTAACACTATTATTTTGTTCTTTAAAATAATGACACTATAAGTAAAATTTAACATTTGATGAACTTCCTAGGATTTGTTAGTATTAACTCTCTCCAGGTAGTTGAAAATACTGTAATATAGAAATGGTCCTTATAATATGTTATCACTATAATTTAGTATACATGCTTATACTAATAACTATATATCTATTTATTCATGTAAATAATAATATCTTTTTTGGGGTAGATATTGTTACAATTTTTAGAGCAGTATTCCACACATAACTATTGCCTTTCCTTTGAATGCATTTTCAATCCTTATTTCATTATGCAGGCTATCATTAACCACAAAGGTAAATGTTTTCAAAAGGAAAAATTAAAATTCTCCCAATGTGAGCATTGGAAGGTTTAAATGCATTCAATTCTGAGATCCACAATGACAAACCAAGTTCTAGTAGTAAAGTGATGTCAAAGACAAATATTATATGATGTCATTTATATGTGGAATCTAAAATAAGACACAAATGAACTTATCTGCAAACAGAAAGACTCACAGAGAAGAGGGGTTAAGGATGAATGGATTAGGAATTTTAGATAATCAGATGCAACTAATTTATATAGAATGGGTGAAAAACAAGGCCCTACTGTATAGCACAGGGAACTGTTTTCAATACCTTGTGAAAAATTATAATGGAAAAGATTATAAAAAGAACATGTGCACATCACTTTGCTATACATAAGAAATTAACACATTGCAAATAACCTTTACTTAAAAAGAAAAGAAGCAGATTATTTGGTTAGTGTCTATATATACTTCCATATCATAAGAATTACTAAATTCCAGTTTTAAATAGTAGTCAATGTTGGTGTTTAATTTCATGAATCAACTCGTATGGGCCATGGTCAAACTTTATTCTGGATATTTCTGTGAAGATGATTTTTGGAAAGCATAATTATCCTTTAGGATAATGTGGGTGGATTCACCCAATCAGCAGAAGGCCTTAATAGAAAATCACTGACCCTCTCCAAACAGGAAAGAATTCTACTACCAAAATAACTTTGGACTTGGCACTACAACGCTTCCCTAAGCATCCAGACTTCTGGTCTACCTACTGATTGGTTGATTTGGACTTGAAAAATTTCTGTATATGTGTGAGCTAATTACCCCAAATAAATATATTTTCCTCACTCCTTGTCTATCTTTCTGTATGTATGTATTTGTGTTTTCAGATGGATTGGTAGGGATTTGAACAATGGTTATCAGAACACTAGGCAGAGGAGAAAGGAAAATACAGGGAGCTGGATATTTTCAAAATCTCAATGCCCAAATAGAACTGAAGTAATTAAATAATAGAGTGTTATCCTTGGCCACAAAAACCTATTAACTTATGTGATACAGTTTAAACTGTAGCCTGGGAAACCAACCAGTATAATTATTATTGCATTTCTATGGAAACACTAATTTTCTCTCCCCAGAAAACAACTTTACAAGAAAACTTTAAGAATTCAGTCTGTTTGTCAACTGGGGATTCATGAATAATTTTGGATTTGTGTAAGGACTGAACTGAACTGAAGGATAATGTACAATCATTTACCTCAAATTGGAAATTGTGCATATTTTACCTAAATTTTTATGCATTTGGAACTAAAGTTGTATACTTTACTTACATTCATTCTTGATTCTTTCTTCTCTATCAAATTTTATTAAATATACAATATGCTCTATGTTCATTGCATTGCTGTTAGCACAAACGAACACAAAAGGGGAAAACATACAAAACACTAACTCAAAGTTAAACTGTAGCTGAACTTGCAAAGAGCAAACCAACCTGGAAACATTTATAGAAAACATAATTAAACCCTATATTGTAATTTAGAGAACCTAAGGTTTTTGCCATGAGTCTGTAGTATTGACAGAGAAATGTTCAGGAATTAAAAATTTTAGAATGTCTTTCATTTTAAAACCAGCTTCTTAAAATTCAGGTAGATATCCAAGCAAAAGATCTATGTGTACCCATAGAATTAATATTGGACACTGTCAGAAGTTCTATAATAACTTCAGTGTAAGCTTATTCATGGTTGACTGGAAATTATTTTAATTGTGGCATGATGGTACTACCAAGTTTTTTTTTATTATTATTATCTTGGAAAAAACACATTTAAATTAATGTGAAATATTGGAAATTATATCAGGGTACCACTGGAGGCAGAGAAATAATCTAGAATAAAATTGCCTATTGACTCTTTCTGGTAGACAGCATAGGCTAAGAAGGGCACAAAGGACTTATGACTAGGTCAACTCCTAACTCATTTCACTCCAGAATTATAATTTTAAAATAAATAAATAAATTAGAGGTATAGCTAGACTTACATGATATCATGTATCTTAGCATAACTTTTTTCAGTTAACTCCAGTGTATTCTAGGAAAGGGTCTCAGAAGGGAAAATAGTAGAGAGCTGTGATAAATAAATGTTGGAATTGTTTTTTGTTTGTTTTGCTACATTTATCATAAGAATATTTATTCAAGTGGAACCCAGAAGTCTTTCCAAATAGTTTTTTATACTGACAGGTAATTGACTTCAACTGGAAGAGAAAATAACTGGCAAAATTCTAGGTAAAGGAGGTTGAATGTCTGCAGTATAACCTGATCACTGGTGTTATTTGGAACTTCTGAACTATAACAGTCTTCTGCAACTCAACAAAATGCAGTTGAAATTAATAAGGTACCAAAGAAATGCATGTTCAGCAGCTTAATTAACTTAAAGTGGATGAATCAAATCCCAAATAAAGAGCAGATGCTCCAGTATTCCTAGGGATGAATATATTATAGATTCTGAAAAATGATCACACTTTCACATTTCTAAATGTCCAAGGAACTGAAAATCAAGGTAGCTCAAGTATGACAATAGTTTTTATTTTAGGTTCATCTTTAGGATAATTTTTTTCAAAGACAATATTTTAAAACATACTTATAATTTTCTACTATGTTGAATATCATATTTTCCAGGGCATAGTATAGATTTCAGAATCATTGCTGTTGTGTTTAGTTGTGTCCAACTCTTTGAAATTCCCCAGGACTGTAGCTTGCCAGGCTCCTCTGTCTATGGAATTTTTCAGGCAAGAATACTGGAGTGGGTTGCTGTTTTCTACTCCAGGGGATTCTCTTGATCCAGGGATCAAGCCCACATTTTCTGCATTGGTAGATGAATTATTTAACAGTACTATTACTTGAAAAATTTATTTATATTATAAATATTCTGCTGCTAAAATGTTTAATATAAAATCAGATAATATGACATTCATATTATTCTAAGGTATTATTTCTAGATTTAGTGGAATTTGAACTATGTTAACTGAAGCATCACTGCCTTCATGTCATAGACTCTTGAATCTAGTACATTTTTTCACTTTCAATAAATGTCAGTAACCTGAATGTACAGCTCTTTAAGAGTTTAATTTGATTTCTACAAGTCAAAAAAAAAAAAAGATGCAGATGTGAAGTTAATCTCAAAAAGAAGATTGAACAAAGCAGTTCCATAATGCAAAAACAGTACTCTCTCCACAGGCTTTATAACTAAAATGTATTAATAAATTGCAGCAACAGTCATATCAAAATTTATGTTATGTGTATTTTCTACCTTTCATTACTTCAAGGTAGGTATGGTCAATATCCAAATCAGATTGATTATGATCTTTGCAGCTGAAGATGGAGTACAGTCAGCAAAAACAAAACCTGGAGCTAACTGTGGCTCAGATTATGAGCTCCTTTTTGCAAAATTCAGGCGTAATTTGAAGAAATTTGGAAAAACCACTGGGCCATCCATGTATGACCTAAATCACATCTTTATGATTATACCATGGGCTTCTCTGATAGCTCAGTTGGTAAAGAATCCACCTGCAATGCAGGAGACCTTGGTTTGATTCCTGGGTTGGGAAGATCCCTGGAGAAGGGATAGGGTATCCACTCCAGTATTCTTGGGCTTCCCTTGTGGCTCAGCTGGTAAAGAATCTGCAATGTGGGAGACATGTGCTTGATCCTTGGGTTGGGGAGATCCCCTGGAAAAGGGAAAGGACCTAAATCACATCCCTTATGATTATACCAGTGGAGGTGATGATAGATTCAAGGGATTAGATATGGTAGATAGAGTTCCTGAAGAAATATAGATGGTGGTTCATAACATTGCATGAGAGGCACTAACAAAAACCATTCCAAAGAAAAGGAAATGAAAGAAGGCAAAGTGACTGTCTGAAAAGGCTTTAAAAATAGCTGAGGAAAGAAGAGAAACAAAAAGCAAGGGAGAAAGGGAAAGATATACACCATTGAATGTAGAGTTACAGAGAATTACAAAGAAAGACAAGAATATCTTAAATAAGAATGGAGGAAGTAGAGAGGACAATGCAAAGAAACAGAGGGGAAAATAGAATATGAAAGACTAGAGATCTCTTTAAGAAAACCAGAGAAATGAAGGAAACTTCACATAAGGATGGGCATGATAAAGGACAGAAACAATAGGGACCTAGCAGAAGCAGAAGACATTAAGAAGAGGTGGCAAGAATACACAGAAGTATCATGCAAAAAAAGGTCTTAATGACCCAGATAACCATGGTGGTCTGGTCACTCACCTACACCCAGACATCCTGGTGTGTGAACTCAAGTTGACCTTAGGAAGTATTACTGCAATCAAAGCTAGTGGAAATGATGGAATTCCCTCTGAGCTATTTCAAATCTTGGACTATGCTACATTTAATATGTCAGCAAATCTGGTAAACTCAACAGTGGCCACAGGATTGGAAAAGGTCAGTTTTTATTCCAATCCCTAAGAAGAACAATGCCAAATACTGTTCAAATTACTGTACCATTGCACTTAACTCATATAATATTAATACTAAGGTTATGCTCAAAATCCTTCAAACTAGGCCTCAGCAGTATATTAACTGAAAACATCCAGATATACAAGCTCTATTTAGAAAAAGCAAAGGAACCAGAGATCAAATTGCCAACATTTCTTGGATCATAGTGAAAGCAAGGGAATTCCAGGAAAATATCTATTTCTGCTTATTGACTACTATAAATCCTTTGATTGTGTGGGTCACAACAAACTGGAAAATTCTTAAAGAGATGAAAATACCAGACACCTTACCTGCCTCCTAAGAAACCTATATTCAGGTCAAGAAGTGACAGTTAGAACTGGACATGGAACAACGAACTGTTTCAAAATTGGAAAAGGAGCATGGTAAATCTATATGTTGTTATCTTGATTACACAACTTATATGCAGATTTCATCATGTGAAAGGGTGGGCTGGATGGCTCACAAGCTGGAATCAAGATTGCTGGGAGAAATGTCAGCAACCTCAGGTACCAGTCTAATGGCAGAAAATGAAGAGGACCTAAAAACCTCTTGATGAGGGTGAAAAAGGAGAGTGAAAAACATGCATTAAAAAAAAAAAAAAAAAAACCTCAACAAGAAAAAAACTAATATCATGGCATTCAGTCTCACTACTTCATGACAAATAGAAGGGAAAAAAGTGGAAGGAGTGACAGAATTTATAAGAAAATAAATTTTGGGCTCCAAAATCACTGCAGATGGTGACTGCAGCCATAAAATTAAAAGACATCGTTCCTTAGAAGGAAAAAGCAGAGACATAACTTTGCCAACAAAGGTCCATACAGTCAAAGCTATGGCTTTTCCAGTAGTCATGTATGGATGTGAGAGTTAGACCATAAAGAAAACTGAGTGCCAAAGAACCGATACTTTCAAACTGTGGTGCTGGAGAAGACTCTAGAGAGTCCCTTGGATTGTAAGGAGATCAAACCAGTCAGTCCTAAAGGAAATCAGTCCTGAATATTCATTGGAAAGATTGATGCCAAAGCTGAAGCTCCAAAACTTTGGCCACCTCATGCAAAGAACTGACTCACTGGAAGAGACCCTGATGCTGGGAAAGATTGAAGGCAAAAGAAGAAGGTGGTGGCCAGAAGATGAATTGATTAGACAGCATCATTGACTCAATGGACATGAATTTGAGCAAACTCTAGGAGACAGTGTAATACAGAGGAGCCTTGTATGCTGCAGTCCTGGAGTCACAAAGAGTCGGAGACAATGACTGATCAACAGCACACTTTCCTCTGTAATATGAAGTATGTGTAAGTGTGTGTGTGTGTGTGTGTGTGTGTGTGTGTGTGCTCAGTAGTGTCCAACTTTTTGCAACGCCATGGACCTTAGTCTACCAAATTCCTCTGTCTATGGATTTTTTCAGGCTAGATTACTGGCATGGATTGACATTTCCTACCCCAGGAGATCATCCTGAACCAGAGATCAAACCCCCATCTCTTGCATCTCCTATATTGGCAGGAGGATTCATTACCACCATACCATCTGGTAAGCCCTTTCCTTAAGTGTAATTGCTAGCAAATACTAATGTTAAGAGGTGAAATTTATTATATACTACCAAATTTGAGGCATAGTTCTATAGACCTTACAACATAAATGTTATCAGTGCTGTTTTCCAACAGTGAAAGGGAGGTAGAGAGAGATCCTATAACATGTTCATGATTGCAAAATTCTAAGTCTAGAGCTGGAAAAGATTCTTCTGCAGACATCTTCACTACTCTCCTCAATTATTGTTCTAAATTCTTTGGGCTCCAGACTTCATTAATAGTTTGTAAAGATAGTATGTATATGATATTTCTAATATTCTTTAAGTTAAGCTGGTAAGATAATGCAGTTTTATTTATATGAAGATCTACAGTTACCTGTCTAATCTAAAGTTAAGTCTAGACACCATTATTTATTAATTTTGTGGGTGATTTGCTTCATATGTCCCTGACTCTTATGTTCTAACTGGAAACTTATTATAACAATAATAATACTGAGAATAACACCAACTTGTAGAGTTATTTTGAGACTAATTACACACAATTCATGTAAAGTAATTTGCATGCTATTTTTAAAATTTGTGTATTTTCAGGGTTGAACAAAGTGGTTATTACATAGTAACCAGTCAACAAATACCACTGATATTAGTAAAAGTTCTAGTATTATTAGCAAATGACAAATACTATACTGAGTTCTTTAATAGAGAGATGAATATGATAGAATCAATGTTGAAAATAATTTAAAAAGACAGAAATAAATGAAGAATGAAAAGAAACTTCATTCATTTCTGATGGAAATACTGAATAGAAGAGCCCGTTTTAAAGACAGTTTTGAAATTTTTACACACTTTTTCATAGACTCAGTTATCCTGTCTATGGATACTGTGCTCTGCTTAGTTGCTCAGTCATGTCCAACTCTTTGTGATCCCATGGGCTGTAGCCCTCCAGGCTCCCCTGTCCATGGGGGTTCACCAAAGCAAGAATACTAGAGTGGGTTGCCATGTCCTCCTCCAGGGGATCTTCCCAAACCAGGATATTGATTCAAATAAATTGAAAACTCATATTCATACAAACATCTGCACATGGATGTTTGTAGCAGCTTTATTCAGAAGTTGAAAGCAAATCAAGAGGTCTATCAACAGGTGAATGACTGGACAAACTGACACTTTTAACAATGGAATAACTATTCAACAATGAAAAACATGGTGCATTAATTAATACAAAGCTATGGCTGAATCTAAATGCCTTTTGCCAAGTGGAAAAAAGCAGAACTCAAAAGAATATTGATTGTAATACTGCATTCTAATGTAACATGCTGGAAAGGCAAATCTATAGGAACAGTAAAAGATCAGTGGTTAACAGGATTTGGAAGAATGAAATGCAATCTTATGAAAAAGAGACATACAAAGAATATTTTAGGGTGATGTGCTTTATGATACTGGGGTACTGGGTACCTCATCCTATGTAGGTTTCCAAATCTAATATATATATATATATTTTTTTTTTCGCAAGCTGTAAACTTTAATGTAAGAAAACCAAAAAGAAAAAAATAATAAATAAAGCAGTCAACCAGAATGCCATGATGAAATACAAACTGTGAAGAATGAATCTAATCTGTATTACAAATATATCACATAACCTTACTGAAGAGGGTGAAGTGAATAAGAGCTGAACTGAGCTGATCTGTGTAACATAGGTAAACAATATTTTGACTGGAAACGTAAAGGTTAACAGCAAAAAGAACTATGCATAAACAACATGGTTTATTTGACTTTTTTCCCACAGAAGTATAGGTTAGCAATTTTGAAGCTATTAATATCTGTATTTAAGAGTTTAAAAATAAGTCATAAATGATAGATAATAAGAGGCTGGATATTTACTGTCAGATTTCCAGATAATATCAGTAGACAATGCACCTTCCAGAGTTGGGACTTAATCTTCTCTTACCCTTAAGTGGGGATAAATTTAGTGACTTGCTTTCAATAATAAGGTAGAAAAGGGAAAAATAAAACAGTAATTTTACAAGGGAGAAAGCTAGGACACACTAACTTAACTAAGTGATCAAAATTAAAATTATCAATAATGTTGTGTGTCTATTACTTACCTGTGCTATGACATGGTAAGAAGGGTATTCAACCTCTGTGACATTCTTTTCCCCAAACCATAATTCCAGTCCAATTATGAGAAAAACACAAGGTAAACGCAAAATATGACCCATTTTAGAAAATGTGAGAGTCAATTCCTAGGCAGGTTGATAAGAAGTCCAGAGGAGATAGGTGTCTGGAATTCTCAAGGAAGAGGAAAGGACACTTTTTTTTTTTTTTCCCCTCTACATTCCTTAGTCTTAGTCACATTGGAGGTTTTTTGTTTTTTGTTTTTTTCTTTAAACCCAGAACTGATGATTACACAACAAACAACTCAGTTTAAACTCTGTAATAGGGATTATATAGAAACAATGTATCCTACTTGAGAACAGTTTCTCCTTCCTGAAAACCTTCTGCTGCTGCTGCTGCTGCTGCTGCTAAGTCGCTTCAGTCGAGTCCGACTCTGTGCGACCCCAAAGACGGCAGCCCACCAGGCTCCCTGATCCCTGGGATTCTCCAGGCATGAACACTGGAGTGGGTTGCCATTGACTTCTCCAATGCATGAACGTGAAAAGTGAAAGTGAAGTCGCTCAATCGTCCTACTCTTAGCGACCCCATGGACTGCAGCCTACCAGGCTCCTCCGCCTTTGGGATTTTCCAGGCAAGAGGGCTGGAGTGGGGTGCTATTGCCTTCTCTGAAAACCTTCTAACTAATCCTAATATCTTAGAATGTAGATTATGGGAGTGGGTCTGGAAGGATCTTTCTATTGTTAAATTCTAATCCTGTTATCTTAAAATGTAAATTGTGGGTTTGGGCTTGGTAAAATTTTTTAAACCTTGAGACATTCTTTTGATTTATTGTAATAACTAATTTAAAAAGTATATAATTCCCTTGCTAAAGAATAATGAATGAGGCACTCTCCACCCCCTTCTGATGTCTATGTCAGAAGCTTTCTCTGTCCCTTTTTACTTTAATAGAACTCTGCTCTACAAAAGCTCTTAAGTGATCAAGTCTGGTCCCTGGTCCCAAAGTTAAATCTTCTTCGGAGATCTTGAATCCTGCACCATTCAGCATAAGCTATAAAATGCTAAACCAGCATTCTTCAAAACTGTCAAAGTCATGAAAATCAAATATTAAGAAATTCACATAAGAGGATAATAAGAAAATCAATATAATCAAGACACAACTTGGTATCCAGAATAGACCTTGAAAACACAGAACAGACTTTGATAGAAAAACAAATGAAATTTAAGCACAGTATGGAGTTTGCTTATTAGTAATGTGTCAGTGAAAATTTCTTGGCTTGACAAATGTATCAAAGCTATGGTAACATTACTAGAGAAGTCCATATGGAAACTCTTCGTGTTATCTTTGCAAATTTTCTATAAATCTAACTTTAATCCAAGCTTTAAAAAATGCCTATGAAAAAAGTTATAGTAGAAAATATAGAAAACATGATAAGTTTTTGGATATATTAAAGATAGATTGAACAATGTTTGCAGAGTAGGGATTGAGTATCCATACGATACACTTATTTATATGAAATTAAAAGACACTTACTCCTTGGAAGAAAAGTTATGACCAACCTAGACAGCATATTAAAAAGCAGAAACATTACTTTGCCAACAAAGGTCCGTCTAGTCAAGGCTATGCTTTTTCCAATAGTCATGTATGGACACGAGAGTTGGACTATAAAGAAAGCTGAGCACGAAGAACTGATGCTTTTAAAGAGTGGTGTTGAAGAAGACTCTTGAGAGTCCCTTGGACTGCAAGGAGATCCAACGAGTCCATGCTAAAGGAAATCAGTCCTGAATATTCATTGGAAGGACTGATGCTGAAGCTGAAGCTCCAATACTTTGGCCATCTGATGCGAGAACTGACTCATTGGAAAAAAAAACCCTGATGCTGGGAAAGACTGAAGGTAGGAGGAGAAGGAGACGAAAGAGGATGAGATGATTGGAAGGCATCACTGACACAATGGAAATGAGTGAAGGGTAAACTCCAGGAGTTGGTGATGGACAGGGAGGCCTGGTGTGTTGCAGTCCAAGTGGTGGCAAAGAGTCAGACACAACTGAGTGACTGAACTGAACTGAACACTTATTTGTTGCAGATCAGTGCCAATGTAGGAGACATAAGAAACATGACTCTCATGCAGAGTCGGACACAACTGAAGCAACTTAGCATGCATGCACACCAAGATTAGGACTTTCCAGGTGGCACAATAGGAAAGAATCCACCTATCAATGAAGGAGATGCAAGAGATATGGCTTAGGTCCGTCATTCAGGAAAATCTCCTGAAGTAGGAAATAGCAACCCCCTCAAGTAGTCTTGCCTGCAAGATTCCATAGATAGAGGAAGCTGTTAGGCTACAGTCCTTGGGGTCTCAGAGAGCCAGAGGCTACTGAGTGTGTGCGCACATGCGTGCGCACACACACACACACACACACAAAGCCAAGACTGTGTTTATACATTTTAATCCACATATGGTTAACTATGGACAGGGAAGCCTGGTGTCCTGTAGTCCATGGGGTTGCAAAGAGTTGGTACGACTGAG
Organism: Bubalus kerabau; assembly: GCF_029407905.1. Lineage (NCBI taxonomy): Eukaryota > Metazoa > Chordata > Mammalia > Artiodactyla > Bovidae > Bubalus > Bubalus kerabau. The sequence continues at coordinate 45,104,143 of NC_073635.1, read as the reverse complement.
TGACTGAGCAACAACAATGGCAAACTATGCATTTATGAATTACTAAATTAATACCTCACAATTTTACCTATCAGGCAATAATGTTTTTACTAATTGCATAATTTTGTAAATGTCCTAGTAAAGTCTTCATTTTTATTTATCAAATTATTTTGCATTTTTGTTTAAAAGTACCTTTTGCAGTTTCAATATATTATTAAATATTTCATATACTATCATACCATCAGCCTTTGGAACATATAACACATTAGACATAATATGTGCTTAATGAATGCTGCTGAATCAATTATTAAAAGAAATTCAATATTTGTGTCTTTTTATTTACTCTAATCACTAGAAGTAAAGAATTACACAGTACATGCAATTACCACATACAAATCAAGCATTTTAGAATTTGTTGAATCTCATTTTATAAGCTTATTATTTTAAAATTCCACTTCGTAACATCTTTAAATTCAACACATGTGAAGAAATGTATCATTTAAATTCAATGAAGCAAAGATAACACAGTAGCTTCCCAATTCACTTTAATCTCCATAAGCCTGGGATTTTTTTTTTTTTTTTTTTTTTTTTTGCTGACTCTCTGAATTGTTTTCTTCTTCTTTTATTTATTTATTTTCTATTCCATTAATTCTGGTGGATTTAAAATATTGTTACCTATTTAGTCTCATTTCTTTATATAAAAAATTATGTATATGAAGAAGTTAGAAAGAGTAGTTATATTTCAAGTTGAAATATATGTTTTAATTCTTGAAGCATTCATTAACTACTAAAATGTTTATTGCTAGCATTCAGACATCACACCCTAAAATAAAAAAATCCTGCCAAGTGTTCTTTGTTTAACTAAGGTTACAATAGATACATCGGAAAGATTAGTTACTATGAAAATCTATTAACTCATGAATGTAGATAATTTAAAGCCCTATTTAGTTTTATTTTTTTTTTTTCCTGACTGCCTTGCACAGAATGCGTAAGATTCACAAATGAGGACATTTGTATATTTTCTGTCCCCAATATCACATTGCATGTAAAATTAAGAAGTTACCACCTAAGTATAACTCTTTGGGAAGTATTAACTTGGTTATAAAAGTAAACAACTCTTAGTTGATCATTTCACATATCTGTTATGTGACATTGTATAGAATCTGAATGTCATAGATCATTGAGTTAAGATACTTGAAAAAAGGTAAAAATTTTACATGTAGTGAGCTTAATATTCCAAGAAAATAAATTTATCTTTTATCACTGATCACTTTTTTTTGTTAAATTTGAGACAGCTATGTGGAAAGCTTAGCAAAAGATTTTCATTCTTCAACAAAACAAAACAACAAAGAAAACAACAACAACAAAGAAACAAAAAAATCACCTTGAACTTAGTTAACAAGGAAATATCCCACATAGAGACTAAGGAAACACGATAACGTCTTTCTACTAAATCTAGTCACTGACTAGGTAGATCCAATATATTTTTGGAAGGATACTGGGTGTTCACTGCAAGGACTGATGCTAAAGCTGAAACTCCAATACTTTGGCCACCTCATGCCAAGAGTTGACTCATTGGAAAAGACCCTGATGCTGGGAGGGATTGTGGGCAGGAGGAGAATGAGATGGCTGGATGGCATCACCGACTCGATGGACATGAGTTTGAGTGAACTCCGGGAGCTGGTGATGGACAGGAAGGGCTGGTGTGCTGTGATTCATGGGGTCACAAAGAGTTGGACACGACTGAGAGACTGAACTGAACTGAGAAAGCTAGAATTTGAAGCACATAAACATAACCAAGAAAAATGAAACAATGAAAAAACCTCACAACAGACAGAAAATAATTTTGAATATTTTTTTGTTCCTTTACTTTTGACTCTTACTTCCTATGCATTATTTCTATGCTGTGCTGTGTGCTGTGCTTAGTCACTTAGTCGTGTCCAACTCTTTGGGCCACATGCACTGTGGCTCAGAGGGTCCTCTGACCATGGGGATTCTCCAGCCAAGAATACTGGAGTGGGTTGCCATGCCCTCCTCCAGGGAATCATCTCGACCCAGGAATTGAACCAGGATCTCCTGCATTGCAGGCAGATTCTTTACCAGCTGAGCCACCAGGGAAGCCCAATATTTCTATATACAACTTTAAACAAAGTTGACTCCTACCATATAATTGTGTATCCTGATCTTATTATCAAATATACCTATATCTCAATATATATATTCCTAAATCTGCATGCTAAATGGAAAGCAAACTGTATTAATCATTTACTTATTACTGAATGTCAAAGGATGGATGAAGTTTCAGGAAAGGCAGGCAAATGTATATATTTGTGTGTTTTTATATTTTTATATAAAAAAGTAGAGAATATTTCTATCCCATTGCTTCTTTCTTTCAGTAGGAGACAAGGTCACCTGCTGAGAATTATTAGGATATGGAAAACAGACTGATTGTAGAAGCATAGTAAGATTTCTACTCTACTTGTTGAGATAACCATAAATGTATATTGGTGGCTGTCTACTCACTCTTCTCAAGATGCACAGTAGCATGGGGCTATTTCTGTAACAGATGAAAAGGGTAGTTGTTTGGCTTCATCTTGGACTCCAGTTTTGCTGGAATGGATAATAAAAGAATAAGAGATTTTAAGGGGTTTATTTGTAAAATAACTTTTGAGCCTTGGAAACCAGATTATATAGGCAGGCAGGGAAATCTAAATGGGAGTTAAATTCCCATTTAATAAATATAAGCACGCTGCTCTCTGTCCACACCTTCATTTATAGCAGAAACTTAGAGAGTCCGTAGTCCACTGAGATAGTATCCTACTTTCTCCACCATGGTACAGTTACAAATATAGAATGTGCTAATAGTAATGAGGAAATCAGCAAAATAGTAAGCCTGATAGAGGATTTGAAGAAGGGACATTTACATAATCAGTTAAGGACTGCATGCTACAGAAGCTCACTAAGATAGGAATGACATTGTTTACTATCCTATTATGTGCAAAACAGACATCTTTTAAGTTGTCTTCTCTACCAAACAGAATAATGTTCATCTTTATTGGTAAAAATATACAAGTAAACAAATGATAACAGAGGCTAGGCTCTTGAAGACGGTAAATAGTAGTCCTGTTAAACAATGATATTCTAGAGACATTTAGTCTACTCTTGGTCTTATATCCAAAATTTGTTTATTTTTCTTTAAAAAAAAGAAAGAAAGAAAAAAAAAAAAGAAACAGTAATCACACAGACTAAATTCCTACCAAACAGCCTTTTTGCTTGGCTCGATTAGATATTTGCAGGCTACAAATATGCTTTCACCTGTTTTAGAACTGTTTTAACCCATCTATTTTTCTGTACAATTTTCAATTTCTCCCTGGTTGTGGAAAATACAATAGGAAGAACTGGAGAGACACAGATTTGTCTGTCTTCTTAGACTGTCATGAGTTAAAGGCTATGTAGCAAGCACTGAACCTCCAATCCAGTACCATCTGCTTTGTAACTATAAACCAATTAAATTTTTGTCATTAATTATCTTTCAGTTTAATTCTTCACTGCTAAAAAATTCTACCTTGATTGACTCTTCATGAAGATTTACCTGTATTACCTCATCATTAAAGAAGTGGAGACTTCTCTTCATTAAAGAGTGCTTGGTGTCATTCCAGATCAGATCAGATCAGTCGCTCAGTCATGTCGGACTCTTTGCGACCCAATGAATCACAGCACGCCAGCCTCCCTGTCCATCACCAACTCAGGAGTTCACTCAAACTCACGTCCATTGAGTCAGTGATGCCATCCAGCCATCTCATCCTCTGTCGTCCCCTTCTCCTCCTGCCCCCAATCCCTCCCAGCATCACAGTCTTCTCCAATGAGTCAACTCTTCACATGAGGTGGCCAAAGTACTGGAGTTTCAGCTTTAGCATCATTCCTTCCAAAGAAATCCCAGGGCTGATCTCCTTCAGAATGCACTGGTTGGACCTCCTTGCACTCCAAGGGACTCTCAAGAGTCTTCTCCAACACCACAGTTCAAAAGCATCAATTTTTCGGCATTCAGCCTTCTTCACAGTCCAACTCTCACATCCATACACGACCACAGGAAAAACCATAGCCTTGACTAGACGAACCTTTGTTGGCAAAGTAATGTCTCTGCTTTTGAACATGCTATCTAGGTTGGTCATAACTTTCCTTCCAAGGAGTAAGCGTATTTTAATTTGATAGCTGCAGTCACCATCTGCAGTGACTTTGGAGCCCAGAAAAAGAAAGTCTGACACTGTTTCCACTGTTTCCCCATCTATTTCCCATGAAGTGATGGGACCAGATGCCATGATCTTCGTTTTCTGAATGTTGAGCTTTAAGCCAAGTTTTTCACTCTCCACTTTCACTTTCATCAAGAGGTTTTTGAGTTCCTCTTGACTTTCTGCCATAAGGGTGGTGTCATCTGCATATCTGAGGTTATTGGTATTTCTCCTGGAAATCTTGATTCCAGATTGTGTTTCTTCCCATGCGGCATTTCTCATGATGTACTCTGCGTATAAGTTAAATAAACAGGGGACAATATACAGCCTTGAGGTACTCCTTTTCCTATTTGGAACCAGTCTGTTGTTCCATGTCCAGTTCTTACTGTTGCTTCCTGACCTGCATACAAATTTCTCAAGAGGAAGATCAGGTGGTCTGGTATTCCCGTCTCTTTCAGAATTTTCCACAGTTGATTGTGATCCACACAGTCAAAGGCTTTGGCACAGTCAATAAAGCAGAAATAGATGTTTTTCTTGAACTCTCTTGCTTTTTCCATGATCCCGCAGATGTTGGATATTTGATCTCTGGTTCCTCTGCATTTTCTAAAACCAGCTTGAACATCAGGAAGTTCACGGTTCACATATTGCTGAAGCCTGGCTTGGAGAATTTTGAGCATTACTTTACTAGCTTGTGAGATGAGTGCAATTGTGCGATAGTTTGAGCATTTTTTGGCATTGCCTTTCTTTGGGATTGGAATGAAAACTGACCTTTTCCAGTCCTGTGGCCACTGCTGAGTTTTCCAAATTTGCTGGCATATTGAGTTCAGCACTTTCACAGCATCAATTTTCAGGATTTGGAATAGCTCAACTGGAATTCCATCACCTCCACTAGCTTTGTTCGTAGTGATGCTTTCTAAGGCCCACTTGACTTCACATTCCAGGATGTCTAGCTCTAGGTCAGTGATCACACCATCGTGATTATCTGGGTCATGAAGATCTTTTTTGTACAGTTCTTCTGTGTATTCTTGCCATCTCTTCTTAATATCTTCTGCTTCTGTTAGGTCCATACCATTTCTGTCCTTTATCGAGCCCATCCTTGCATGAAATGTTCCTTTGGTATCTCTGATGTTCTTGAAGATACCTCTAGTCTTTCCCATTCTGTTGTTTTCCTCTATTTCTTTGCATTGATCGCTGAAGAAGGCTTTATTATCTCTTCTTGCTATTCTTTGGAACTCTGCATTCAGATGCTTATATCTTTCCTTTTCTTTGTTGCTTTTCACTTCTCTTCTTTTCACAACTATTTGTAAGGCTTCCCCTGACAGCCATTTTGCTTTTTTGCATTTCTTCTCCATGGGGATGGTCTTGATCCATGTCTCCTGTACAATGTCACGAACCTCATTCCATAGTTCATCAGGCACTCTATCTATCAGATCTAGGCCCTTAAGTCTGTTTCTCACTTCCACTGTATAATCATAAGGGATTTGATTTAGGTCATACCTGAATGATCTAGTCATTTTCCCTACTTTCTTCAATTTCAGTCTGAAATTGGCAATAAGGAGTTCGTGGTCTGAGCCACAGTCAGCTCCTGGTCTTGTTTTTGCTGACTGTATAGAGCTTCTCCATCTTTGGCTGCAAAGAATATAATCAATCTGATTTCGGTGTTGACCATCTGGTGATGTCCATGTATAGAGTCTTCTCTTGTGTTGTTGGAAAAGGGTGTTTGTGATGACCAGTGCATTTTCTTGGCAAAACTCTATTGGTCTTTGCCCTGCTTCATTCCGTATTCCAAGGCCAAATTTGCCTGTTACTCCAGGTGTTTCTTGACTTCCTACTTTTGCATTCCAGTCCCCTATCATGAAAAGGACATTTTTTGGGGGGGTGTTAGTTCTAAAAGGTCTTGTAGGTCTTCATAGAACCGTTCAACTTCAGATTCTTCAGCATTACTGGTTGGGGCATAGACTTGGATTACTGTGATATTGAATGGTTTGCCTTGGAAACTAACAGAGTTCATTCTGTCGTTTTTAAGATTGCATGCAAGTACTGCATTTCGAACTCTTTTGTTGACTAGGATGGCTACTCCACTTCTTCTGAGGGATTCCTGCCCACAGTAGTAGATATAATGGTCATCTGAGTTAAATTCACCCATTCCAGTCCATTTTAGTTCACTGATTCCTAGAATGTCGACATTTACTCTTGCCATCTCTTGTTTTACCACTTCCAATTTGCCTTGATTCATGGACCTGACATTCCAGGTTCCTATGCAATGTTGCTCTTTACAGCATCAGACCTTGCTTCTATCACCAGTCACATCCACAACTGTGTGTTCTTTTTGCTTTGGCTCCATCCCTTCATTCTTTCTGGAGTTATTTCTCCACTGATCTCCAGCAGCATATTGGACACCTACTGACCTTGGGAGTTTCTCTTTCAGTATCCTATCATGGGGTTCTCAAGGCAAGAATACTAAAGTGGTTTGCCATTCTGCCGGGAGCCAGCATATTGCATATTGAGTGCATATTGCATATTGAGTGAGGATCTGGAATAGCTCAACCGGAATTCTATCACTGCCGGGAGCCAGCGTGAGGAACTCCGCCCATGACAAAGGTCATGAGGAAGGAGGCTCGGCATACGCAAAGGCGGGATCGAGCCTCAGGAGTCCCCCTGGAAATTCTCGAGCATCTACCCCCCAAGCCAGAGTCTGCCTACTTTCTGCTTTGTGCTTTCACCTACACCTCTGACTTTACAGGGGGCTGTCCCTCACTACCTCTCTCTGAAAAAAGAGTTAGCTTACAGCTCCAGTTAATAATTCCTGGGTGTGACAGTGTTTAACCTACAAACTCCTTTGGAAATCCTCTAGCCTGCCTGAATAGGTTTTTCCGGCCACATGTGATTGTTCAGAGCCTCCCAACTATGAGAGGCAGGAGATGTTCTAAACTGCCTAAACACAGATTCCTTTGAGTAGTTAAAAGATTGATTAGAAATTGTATTGGTGTAGGGTTTTTCACTTGTTGGGCCAATGTTTGCTGCTAAGTCTCCATACTCCGTACCTACTGTGTCCTTGGCAGTGTATTGATTGATATAATGGGTGTATAGAAATGTAAGTAGTAGCCTCAATGTTTGTAACGTTGGACCCTTGAGTTAATTCTTTTCTTGATTGAGCCCACCTCACCTTTGCCCTATAGGAATGCAGCTTTGTCCAATGCTTTTTTGGAGGCTGGTGCCTGACTTTGGAATAATCACCTTTAGAGAAAGATAAGTTTCTTAAAATGTTAACAGGCCTCCTGGCCAGAAGATGATGTAATTCACCTGAACTTTTGCATATGATAAGTTTGAAAAGCCTGGCTTCGATTAGGACCAGGATCTGCTGTCCTTGCATGACTCCACCCCTTCCCCCATTATCCTCTATAAACAACTTTAGGTATAAAAGCTACTTTGGAAAATAAAGTGCGGGCCTTGTTCACCAAAACTTGGTCTCCCCATGTCACTCTCTCTTTCAACTTCTGGCTGAGTCTCCATCTGGAGTGCGGAACCCGCCATGCTTGCTAATTATGCCTGGGTTTCTAAGATCCGACCGGGGAGGCCTCAGTGTCTCCTCTCCTTTGGGAGAACGGAAGGACGCCTGCGGCCTACGTAAGTGGTGCAAACTTCTTGTCTTGAAGTTTTATTGGTCTCCCGCGTAAACCAAGCTACTCAGCCTCTTTTCTCCACTGAATTTTCCTACTGAGCTATCCTCATTCTATTACTCTTTATATCTTTGATGAATAAATAATTAAATAGGTCGCCGACGCCGTCCCCGCTTCGAATACTCTGGATCAGCCGGGGCTGGACCCCGGCACCATTCCCTTCTCCAGTGGACCACATTCTGTCAGATCTCTCCACCATGACCCGCCCATCTTAGGTTGCCCCACGGGCATGGCTTAGTTTCATTGAGTTAGACAAGGCTGTGGTCCTAGTGTGATTAGACTGACTAGTGTTATGTGAGTATGTTTCAGTGTGTCTGCCCTCTAATGCCCTCTTGCAACACCTACCGTCTTACTTGGGTTTCTCTTACCTTGGGCATGGGGTATCTCTTCACGGCTGCTCCAGCAAAGCGCAGCCATTGCTCCTTACCTTCGACGAGGGGTATCTCCTCACTGCTGCCCTTCCTGACCTTCAACGTGGGATAGCTCCTCTAGGCCCTCCTGTGCCAGTGCAGCCAGGGCTCCTCGGGTGTGGGATTGCTCCTCCCGGCCACTGCCCCTGGCCTCGGGCGTGGGGGTGTGGGTAGGACAAGGAAAAGTAATATAGACAATATCAGGGGCTATTTTGAGTTGTACCATATCTGAACCAGCTCTCTGCATGTTTCTATTAAATGTTATAGATCATTCCATTACTTGAAATGATTGAGAAAGTTAGTACTTATAGTTTCCTGGCTTATTCAAAATGTTTACTTATGAAGGAGATTTTGTATATGTTATTATTTTGTCTCATAAAAGAGACTTCAGGTTTAATACAGTAATGCTTAAATTTATTCATAAGCAACTTAACCATAACCTTAATTTTTTTTTCTGTTATACTAATGAGATACTTTTAGAAGAGTTCAGACTTAAAATCTAAATAAAAAAAAATTTAAAAAGTGAAGCTAAGCCTGAACATTTGCTGCTTTTTGTAACACTCCAAAATAGTCATGTATTTTTAATGACTATTTGTGAATTGTATTTCTAATTATTCATTAAAATTCATTGTTAGATGCTATGAATATGCTATAGCATAAATTCCCATGAATATAAAATGAAAATCAAAATACGTGATGTTAAATCTGCAGAAATGTTTCTCCAATATGATAGTAGAATTCATAATTATAAATACTTTATAAGCTTCATATTTTACTGATAGTTTTAATTCAAAATTAATTGCATATCTTTGCACAATAATTATCTCACTGAAACCATATACAAGTCCTTTTGTCCTTGTCTTTTGAAGTAAAATGCTGACTCAAGATTTAGTGATTGGAAAGTGTGAAGATGTAGGAACAACGAATAGCTGTTGAGTTGAGGAACTGGTATCTATTTAGAGTATAATTCTGTCACATAGCACAATCAACAAACTCCCATTCCCTGAAAGATAGAGATAAATGCCTGGCACACATTACTAAGTGGTTTTTATAGAAAGAAGAACCCTCCAGTGAGAACTGGAACATAGACCCTAGACTGGTTGAAACCAGAAGTTTGCTGAAACTTCATTTTGATACCAAGCAATCTGAGAATTATCCATTAGCTGATTATGCCCTGATCCTCAAACACTGTAAAACTTCTCACCATCCTCTCCAGAATGGGTCATGCAGTCTTGAGAGCATTAGTCCACTGTGACCCACTTGCCCATCAAAGAAATAAGAGCTACTATTTTCTACTTCACCCAAAAGTCTGTCTCTGTGTGTCTATTTGGTACTGATGAAGAGAGGCAAAATTTCAACAACATGACCAAAATGCTAAACTTAATTGCTAAGTAAAAAAACTTGAGTATGTGTTCTTTTTTATCAAAAATATTAACTGATAAACATTTTCTGAGGAGTACCACCACTCCATTTGTGAAACTTAAAAAAAAATGAAAACACATGGAAAATATCTACCCAGGGAATTCCCTGGTGGTCCAGTAGTTAAGATTCCATGCTTTCAATGCTGAGAGTACAAATTCAATCCCTGGTCTGGAAAATTCCCACAAGCCATGTGGTGCCAGAGGTGGGGCCACACCTACCTAACTCAGATTTGATGGATCAAAGTTTTCAGGGATGAAGCCAAAAAAGATCCCCCTCTCATAAAGCTTCCATTATAATAAGGTATAATAAGGCATAAAACAACATATACAAATACACATAAATTTACTCATTATAATATCTCAGTTGCTAAAGTCTATACAGGCAAAAGACACAGAGTAGAAGAAGTTAAGACAATATCAGATTGTCAGGTAGGTAATCTCTGAAGAAGTAATACTATTCTGGGAATCCAGGGAGCAATTCCTAGAAGATATAGAGAAGAATATTTCAAGAAGGAAGAAAACATCAACAAAAAGGGCTTGCATAGGAATAAGCTTGGAATACTTAGAGAGCCACAAAGTGATAGATACCTCTGGTACAGACTCAACAAAGGGGAGGTTGGAATGGGTCAAATTCAATTATGGGGTCAAAGGCCAAATTATGAAAGGCATAATAATGTGAGATAAGCTTTTAGATTTTGTTTTAAGAAGTAACATAGTCTGAATCATAATTTTAAAATAGCACCCTGGCTACTGAACAGAGAATAAATTCTCAATATGAATAGTAATGGGGGGAGGCAAACTGCTTTGGCAATAATGGCAAACAACAGCCAGATATGTTGGTGGTTTAGACTGGGCATATAGAAGTGGGGGTGGTGAAAATTGTGCATATATTTTTAGAAGAGATGCTTTATTACCTCATCTGCTCTCTGTAGACATGAATAACTCTTATGATTTCCTGAAGTGTTTCTGCATTTGAGATACAGGAGCTAAAAAAGATAATACATTGAACACCAAAACTATCTGCTTCCTGTCATTTCTCCAATACAGAACCTTCCACTAAATTTCCTACTTTGATTGATAACACCCATTTATCCAAACCAGAGAACTTCAGTGTCTTCCAGACACTTTTTTTTCACTCCATTTTGACAGCCATTGCCTTTGGTGACCATTAATACCTCTGCAAAATGTCCTTACTTCACCTCTATGATTCTTCCTTACAACAGTTTCATCTCTCAACTGAACTCTTGATCTAATTGGAAAATTTTCTGCCCTCATCTTTACTTCTTCATGAAGACACTATTGTGATTGTTTTCAGTTCAGCTGCTCTGTTGGGTCCAACTCTTTGTGACCCCATAAACCACAGCATGCCAGGCCTCCCTGTCCGTCACCAACTCCAGGAGATTACCCAAACTCATGTCCATTGAGTCGGTGATGCATCCAACCATTTCACCCTCTGTCCTTTCCTTCTCCTCCTGCCTTCAATCTTTCCCAACATCAGGGTCTTTTCAAATGTGTCAGCTCTTCACATCAGGTGGCCAAAATATTGGAGTTTCAGCATCAACATCAGTCCTTTCAATGAACACCCAGGACTGATTTCCTTTAGGATGGACTGGTTGGATCTCCTTTCTGTCCAAGGGACTCTCAAGAGTCTTCTCCAACACCACAGTTCAAAAGCACCAATTTTTATGCACTCAGCTTTCTTTATAGTCCAACTCTCACATCCATACATGACCACTGGAAAAACCATAGCCTTAACTAGATGGACCTTTTTTGGCAAAGTAATGTCTTTGCTTTTTAATATGCTATCTATGTTGGTCATAACTTTCCTTCCAAGGAGTAAGTGTCTTTTAATTTCATGGCTGCAATCACCATCTGCAGTGATGTTGGAGCCCCAAAAAAATAAAGTCTGACACTGTTTCCCCATCTATTTCCCATGAAGTGATGGGACCAGATGCCATGATCCTCATTTTCTGAATGTTGAGCTTTAAGCCAACTTTTTCACTCTCCTCTTTCACTTTCTTCAAGAGGCTCTTTAGTTCTTCTTCATTTTCTACCATAAGGGCGGTGCCATCTGCATATCTGAGGTTATTGATATTTCTCCCGGCAATCTTGATTCCAGCTTGTGCTTCTTCCAGCCAAGCGTTTCTCATGATGTACTCTGCATATAGTTAAACAAGCAGGGTGACAACATACAGCACTGATGTACTCCTTTCCCTATTTGGAACCAGTCTGTTGTTCCATGTCCAGTTTTAACTATTGTTTCCTGATCTGCATAGAGATTTCTCAAGTGTCAGGTCAGGTGGTCTGGTATTCCCATGTCTTTAAGAATTTCCCACAGATTGTTGTGATCCACACAGTCAAAGGCTTTGGTGTAGTCAACAAAGCAGAAATAGTTGTTTTTCTGGAACTCTCCTGCTTTTTCGATGATCCAGCTGATGTTGGCAATTTGATCTCTGGTTCCTCTGCCTTTTCTAAAACTAGTTTGATTGTTTTACTGCTATACTTTTATCCTCTGATGATTTCTATTCATCTTTAAAATACTTTCAAACTTCAGATTATTTATGTCCAACTCTCCCCTTCCTGAGATATTGCATCCTAAACTAATACCAGACAGCTTTGTGGTTTGCATATATGGTACATTGTTTAAAACTTTATCTTCCCATTATGCTCTTTTGCCTTCATCCACTTGACAAACTTCCTTTTCCAGCCACTGAAGCTCATGGTTCATAATAAAGAGACTGAATTTAACTAAATCCATTTATTCTGTTTGGGACTTCACCTCTTATGTGAAAAACCCCTTTCTTCACCCAGACAAAATTGATCACCAACTTCTCTATAATGTTTATGAACATTAACATTTTTAAGTGCTATTTCCATGTGTAAATGTGTACATACTCCTCAAAAGTGCTCATATCTTTTTTTAGAAGTTTTCTGACATAAAGAATGATAAATTGTTTGCTTTTGAAAATGTGGTGCCTTGCATACATTCAAATATATTTCAATATTCTTTGTAACTCAATTACTACAGTAGAGGAATAACTGCTAAATAATATATTAATAGATAGATAATAATGATATGTCCTTAAAGTAGTGACTAATCCCTTACACTCACTCTTGTTTAATCTTGGTCTAGAACATATGCTTTTGCCATTTGGTTTTGTGTCAAAAATTGACTTCAAAACCTCAGGCCAAATTTTTTTCTCATGTAGGTTAATGAATAACCTCCTTGTGCAGGCCCTGAGACTCCTCAGTATCTGCAATTGCTCAAGGCTCAAATATTAAGTTGCATAAATGTCAGTAACCACATTTCTCCCGTTTTGGCTTTTAGTTTTTCTAATACACTACCACTCATGTATAATATAAATTTAATAATTCATATATGATTCTTATATAAATATGTGTGCTTTAGAAAATCACCTGTGCAATGTCTTTCCCTGCTACGGTAAACTGAGAAGACTGGTTTCTTGGCAGAAAAGACATGTAAAATATTTTCTTTAGTACAAAAAGTAAATAAATCCTCAGCCATTTTTTTGACTGCATAATTAATTGCCTTACTATATCTTGGAGCCCCAGGCGTCGCTAGTGGGAAAGAATCCGCCTGCCAATGCAGGAGACATAGAGATTCAGGCTCAATCCATAGGTTGGTAAATTCCCCTGGAGGAGGGCACGACAACCCACTCCAGTGTTCTTGCCTGGAGAATGCCATGGACAGAGGAGCTGGTGGGCTACAGTGCATATAGTCACAAAGAGTCAGACATGACTAAGGTGACTTAGCATGTACGGCCTATATCCTAATCTCTTTTTTTTTCCCCCTAATGCCTGCTAGCTCCCCTAAATAATATATAGGTAACCATATTTGTTGGGATCCAAACAAGCAAAGAGAATCCATTGTCTTAACTGGAAAATTTAATATAAAAATTGAAAAAGTAATTAGAGGACAGAAAGGCGAATGGGGAAAAAAGGAATTATTTAACAGAAGCATCCACTGTCTCTACTGTTTTGAGAAGAAAGGGCAGAGGTTAGGGTTTACTGGAGCCTAGAACGTTGGAGAAGAACCTCCCAAAGGAACTTCAGCCTCAGAAAATGAGACATAACTCATCTAGAGCTGGCATCTCAGGAACTCAGAGCAGGGTCTCTTCCAAACTGAGACTCAGACATGTGAGTAAAAATGCTGCTCAGCTTGTCTCTGAAAGCTATACCATAGATGACAAATCGCTGTTAAGATGACTGACACAGGAACAACTGAACAGAAGGAGTAGGTTCTTTTTGTCTCTTCTTACTTTCCCATCTCCCTCTAGCAATCTGCCAAAGGAAAATTGCAGTTTGTAAAATCTGTCTTCCAATTTCGAACAGAAGATGGAAGTGGATACATAGGGGAACAACAACAACTGAAAAATCAACACTCAATCTGTACAACAGCTATTGCATTACTTTGAAGGTCTGATGTACACATCATGTCACATAATAAAGGAATCCATGAGTTGGGTCCCAGGAACAGAGGCTTCATGCTGTGTTATGAGCAGTATCTTGACTGCTGTCAACCTAAAAGTAATAAGCAAGATTAAGTCATATTTCTGGTTAATTATTGGCTATTTGCAAGTGGAAAGCCAAGTTCTTTGCAATATTTTCATTAGTAAGCAATCAATAATAGCCTGCTTTTTTTCCTGTGGCCAAAGAGATAAACTCAACCTAAATTTCACAGAATGCTTTAATAGACTGAATCAATTATGAATTAAATTATTCCTATGCTAATGCTAAGTAGTTAGAATAGGGAAAAGGAGTCCAAAATGGTGGTGGCTAAAAGACAAATAAAGGAAAATCTCATAAAAATGCAGCAAATCCAGTGAAAATGGAACAAAAGAAAATCTGAAGACCAGAGTGAGAACCTCAGGTGAAACAAACAACCCTCCTGGGTAGCCCAATTCACATAGGGCAAGCTAAGGGGGAGGAGAAAAAAACCATATAAAAAGAGGAGCCAAAATTGAACCCCTCTCTTCTTTTGGGTTGGCCCACCTCACGCCTCTAGGATGTATTTTCCTTTTCTTGCCAAATAAAACTGAGCTGTAACCAAGCTGTAACACCGGTCCACCACTTCAAATCTGTGCTCTAGTGGAAACTGCACACTCCCCTGACACTAATATTCATCAACATATTCCTCTATACGTAGACCAATGTCTAATCAGTTTGAATTGCATTACTCAGATGATTACATCATTGCACTAGCCTGAAGTGTCTTGAGATTACACCATTGAACTAACATGAAGTGTCTTGAGTAAAACACTACAACTTCAGTTTTTGCAATTAATATGTCCCCAATATGCAGCATGATATCATACATGAAGTAGTTTCTTGGTATATGATTGGTATAAAAAACAAAAGAGGGAGGAGGGAGGAGGGTTCAGGATGGGGAACATGTGTATACCTGTGGCAGATTCATGTTGATATATGGCAGAACCAATACAATATTGTAAAGTTTAAAAATAAAATAAAATATTTAAAAAAAACCCACAAATTTTGAAAAAAGAAATTACTTGTTCCTTTAAATCATACCTTGAGATATTTTACATTTTCACTAATATACCAGGGTAATATACAAAATTCAGTGACTTGTAAGTATTAATATTACAATGATTTTCAAAGTTTCTATCTCACATGCAAAGATGTATTCATTGTGAGAATCTGCCTTTGCAAGATAAAGGCAAATTTTATTTAATGCCTAATTATACAATGTATATTCAATATGTATGATTTAATATTGATTATAAGCCTTAGTATTTTTAGTTTCCTATATTTTCATTAAGAGAAATGAAAAAATATCTCTAAGAAAATATTCCTAACAAAATATTTGAAGTTATCCATTTTTGTATTTATATTTTATGGAGAAGGGTATGGCAACACACTCCAGTAGTCTTGCTTGAAGAATCCCATGGACGAAGGAGCTTGGCGTGTGACAATCCATGGGGTCGCAAAGTGTCAGACACAACTGAAGAGACTTAACACATGCGTTTATATATTAACACTGTTTCCTATGCTTGTGCTATTTTAATTGATTCCTTCCTCACCATGGCATCTCCCCTCACAATCATACCCCATCAATAAAGCAATACACTGTTATACTGTGGGTTTTATACTAATCTTATACGATGGACCCTGGACTTAATTTTCTTTTAAGGTCAAGGGAGTTTGGCATTTTTTATTAGCATGAACTCTTTTGGAAAAAGTTAGTGCTGATTAGCAAAGAAGACATATATTGATACTAAGGAATATTGGCAGAGGTGTATGGACACTGTATGCCATTCAGTGTCCCCTTTTAAATGAAATTAGCTTTTCATGAGTACAATATCTTTATTAACTTGCTAAGGCTTCCCTAGTGGCTCAGCAGTGAAGAATCCACCTGCAGTGCAGGAGATGCAGATTTGATCCCTGGGTCAGGAAGATACCCTGGAGAAGGAAATGGCAACTCATTCCAGTATTCTTGCCTGGGAAATCCCAGGGACAGAGGGGCATGATAGGCTACAGTCCATGGGAAAACAAAAGAGTCAGACATGACTTAGCTTCTAAACAACAGCAACAACATATATTCAAATTAGCTTTAAGAACAATATATTAAAATAAATCATTTCTTAATTGTTCATATTTTTAAAATCTTCAAAATTAAGTGTTCTGTCATATTTTCACTAGTTATATTACTTACTATATTATGTCTATATAAATGCTTTATGTTTCATAAATATCAGTATATATTTTTATATTCTTTATGTTTTTATTTTATATCAAATATATGTTATTATACATCTCTATCTATCTGATTTGTTAGTGTAGCTGTGATAGTTAATTTTATATCTCAACTTGATTGAGCCATTGATGCTTGATTAAACATTGTTTCTGGAAATATCTGTGAAAGCATTTCTTGATGAGATTAGTATTTGCGTAGGTAGACTCCATGGTCTTCCCAGGTGGCCCTAATGGTAAAGAACCCCTCTGCCAATGCAGGAGACTCAAGAGACGTGGGTTCAATCCCTGGGTCAGGAAGATCTGCTGGAGAAGTGCACAGTAACCCATTCCAGTATTCTTCCCTGGAGAATCCTGTGGGCAGAGGGGCCTGGCAAGCTACAGTCCATAAAGTCAGAGTGAGACATGACTGAAATGACTTACGTGCACACACACACGTAGATCCTGTAAATTGCCCTCCCAGTTGTAGCTGCATATTTGCATTCTCAATTGACTGAAAGCCCGAATAGAACTAAAGGCAGAGGGAAGAGGAATTCATCCCTACTTTCCTGCCTCATTGATGGAAACGGAACATCTCCTATTCTCTTTTGCTCTCCAACAGTTCCCCTGATTCTCAGGTCTCTTGACTCAGACTAAATGACACCACTGACTTTCCTGTGTCTCCAGTTTCCATACTGCAGATTACTGATTTTGTTTCTCTGGAGAAGCCTAAAAGAACAACCAGTCAAGAACTAATATATTCCAGTCATGGCATAATTCATAGAGAACTTAAAGAGAAATAGGACCATCTTTATCCTCAAGGAAGTTTCAGACTTTTAATTTCTTTTTAAGTACTTGACTTCTCTTATCTGTAGGTCACAAGTATGCTGGAATAGTGACGGTGTCTACAATAAAAAAAATATTTAAGAAATAACAATACTTCGAATTTTCATTAAGGCTATATATTTCTCAAAATGATTCTGGATATACTCTCTGATTTCTTATTTTGATCTGTGAATTAATGCTAAGATGTATAAAATTTGCATATTTTATACATAACAAAATTAAATCAATAGTATTTCATAAATAATATTATTCATATATTTAAATCATGTTCAATTAAATTTAAATATTAAGTTTAAAGATTTTCTTACACAATTAAATTATATGATTTTCCCTTAAAAATATTTCTAGAGTTTGAATAAAAATATGGTTTGCCATTTGCCCATGAGATACTAAACTGACTGAAGTTTCTAAGCATAAACATCAGTGTGAAACATTGTTTATTCTTCTGCATTCCTTCAGGATCTAATTTATGTGTTTTCTTTTGTGATACACTATTCTCAAAGCAGAAAGTATTGCTTTCTTGTCTATGCTCCAACAGCATAATTCTTAATTCTACCTCAGAAAATGTGTACTACATAAACACTTCCCAGATATTCTCAGACATAAGTCATTTAATTTGGACCTGAGAGGAATAGAGACTCTGAAATGTTTAAAAGCCTGAAGACATCTCAGTTACACTTTTCTATGCAAACTTACTTGTATATGTTCAAAATTCTGGATGGCATTTGGAATTCTGGGTCTTCTGATGTGGATCTCCCCAACGTCAAAAGAGGAAAAGCAAATAACTTTATTGATCCAGACAAGCATGTCACTATCTCTGAATGTAGGAAACTTCTGGTATCCTTGGATGATGTTAAAGCAGGAACACCTATAAGTAAAGGCCCTGTTTCCACAGCTTCAACCTGAGTATAAGGAATGTCAATGTGAAGTACACATAAAAGGGGAGTGAAAGGCATGGAAAACTACTCAAAATGAGTTTGCAAGTAAGGGCACAGATAATCCTACAAGGTGCTATGACACTGGGATGGCCTTTCATTATTGTCCCGAATTGTGGTGTGAAGACAGGGCTTCCACATCCTTATATCAGCCAGTTGATGCGGTTCAGGACATGCTATCCTAAACTTTGGCTTGAAAATCTTACACTGAAGGAGTTTGAGTAAAGGCAGAAGCAGGGAGTTCACTCTGACCTTCCTCAACTCTTACCCATCTTTCCTGAATGCAGGAGATAGTCTTCCATGCAAAAAACAGCCTTCTGGTACCAAAAGGAAGGGAAACATTCTTTTTACCACAGATAGGGAATTTAGGGCCAAGATATCTGTAAAAACAAACCTTTTAAAACTATCCCATCGTTCTAGTTACTTCTTTACCATTTACTACTCTCTGCCCAAATCCCTCTGTTTTGCCAGTTGATGTCAAATGTAATTTTTTTTTTCTTTTGTCTAAAAGGTATAAACACTTCCTGCTCTGTTCACTTCAGGTTTTCATTCTCTTGGGAAAGTTCCCATGTATGTAAAAATTCAGTATAATACGTATGCTTTCCTTCTATTAATCTGTCATTGTAACTAATTTTAAAATTAGCCAGGGCCTAAAGAGGGTCAAGGAAAACTTTTTTCTCTCCTCCACATTTGGGGAGACATTTCCCTGTGGTCTGGGTCAAGTCTCGGTGAGAGACACCTGTAAACATTCAACTGCTGATATTTTTTAACAACAAGTAAAATTGGTGTGTTTGCTCTGAAGGGGGCATCCAAGCACAGATGCACTATTCATAACAGTAATCTCTTGAAGACTGAATGTTTCCCATCTGTATGTCTTATTTGGAGAAATGTCTCTTTAGAGTCACATGAAAAGATGCTCAGCATTGCTAACTGTGGGAGAAATGCAAATCAAAACTACAATGAGATATCACTTCACACCAAACAGAAAAACCATCATCAAAAAATCAAACAATAAATGCTGGATAGGCTGTGGAGAAAAGGGAACTCTACTGCACTGTTGGTGGGAATGTAAATAGGTACAACCTAGTGGAGAACAGTATAGGGTGTGTGTGCTCAGTTGTATCTGACAATGTGAGCCTCCATGGATGGTAGCCTGCCAGGCTCCTCTGTCCATGTGATTCTCCGGGAAAAAATACTGAATTGGATTATCATTTCCTTCTCCAGGGAATCTTACCAGCTCAGGGATCAAACTTGTATCTCCCGCATCTCCTTGCATTGGGAGGCAGATTTTTTTTTAATCACCGAGAAACTTGGGAAGTACCAGAGAACAGTGTGGAGGTTTCTTGAAAATTAAAAAATTGAGCTACCATAAAATCTAGTAATCCCAGGCTTGGGCATATAATTCAGAGAAAAACATGGTTCGAAAGGATACATGCACCTCAATGTTCATTGCAGCACTGTTTACAATAACCAGGACATGGAAGCAGCCTAATTGTCCATCGTGTCCATTGTACAGGTGAATGAGTAAAGAAGATGAGGTACATATATACAATGGAATATTAGCCATTTAAAAGAATGAGACAATGCTATTTGCAGCAACATGAATAGACCTGGAGATTACCATGTTATGTGAAGTAAATCAGAAAGAAAAGACAAACATAATATAATCTTGCTTACATCTAGAATCTAAAAAAAGAAAAAAATGATACAAATGAACTTATTTACAAACAGAAACAGACTTACAGACTTAGAAAATGAATTTATGGTTACCAGGGGTGAAGTTTCCCAAGGAGGGTAGATTGGGAGTTTGAGATTAATATGTACAAGCTGCTATATTTTTAAAAAATGCCTTTCCAAGGGAAAAAAAAAGATTAAATGTTTCCCATTAATAGTAAAATTACTTACATGCATGCTATAGTTTTGTTACTACTACTAAAGCAAATATTTCTTCTATCATATTTCCTACAAGATTTTTCAGTGAAGGAGAACTATTGATTTTTGTCTAATAATTCCAGAACTAATCATTTTACTGAATTACTATTTAATTTTGTTATCTTAGCTTCCACAGATATATAATTATACCCATATGCATATCCAGGCTACTTTGACTTAAAATAGCAATTTATTCCTGGAAAAACAAAATTAGATCAATTATTATCATACATGTATAATATCACATAAGAAACGGATCACCAATCCAGGTTCGATACAGGATCCTTGGGGCTGGTGCACTGGGATGATCCGGAGGGATGGTACGGGGAGGGAGGTGGGAGGGGGGTTCAGGATGGGGAACACATGTACGCCTGTGGTGGATTCATGTTGATGTGTGGCAGAACTAATACAATATTGTAAAGTATTAGCCTCCAGTTAAAATACATAAATTTAAATTAAAAAAAAAAAAGAAGAAAGTCCGTGCAAAGCAATGAAGACTCAGTACAGCCAAAATACACAAAATTATTTTTTTAATCATAATGACCTTCATAGTTTTAGATTTAGATAAAAGATGGTCAGAAGTGGAAGAAAGAATAGAAATAAATGCTCTAGATCAGACATGATGGGAAGAAGTAGCCACTTAAACATCAGCTACTTCTCTTCCTAGTCAATTTGATTTTTTTTTAGTGATTTTATTTTTTTAATTTATATTTATTTATTTTAATTAGAGGCTAATTACAATATTGTATTGGTTTTGAGGTTACTGAGCTTATATAGGATCAGATGTCATGTAGAATTACCTTCAATTGTGAAATTTTCACCCAATATTTGATACCTCGTAATTTGGCATTGATGTCAATGGTCAAGAGAGTTTGGTATAGACTTTTCTACATATCTCAATTCTGCAAATGCATAACAGTAAAAGATTTAAAAATTCCCATTGGTAAAAATCTGATGAGAGTTAATTGCAATGGAACTGACAAGGAAATTTGGTTATTTCTATGACATACAATATTTTAAGATGATAGCTGAAATTATGACTCATAGACTTATCCCAGGACATATCAGATTTGTATGAATTTTATACAATCTCTGGAACACTTACATTAATAAAATATACCATACAAATAAAACTTAAGAAAGCCAAACACATATTCTTATTGGACAAGGCTTCCTTTGTAATTTAAACTATCAGATAATCCTAAATAACAGTACTACTTTTAAGTAGACATATCAAAAAGCATAATTACTGTTGAAAATGTGTAGACTCTTGAAAATTTATAGACTTACATCACTTTAATTTATTTGTTTCAGAAATTATGCTTAGATTATACATGAAAGTTTTGTGAGTCATTAAATGACAAACCATCATCTTAACCTACCTTTCTTGCTGACAAATTCTTTAACAGAGATAACATATGAGTTTATTTGACTCAGTAACTTTGGTGGAGTAATTGCTATGCTGCTGCTGCTGCTGCTGCTAAGTCGCTTCAGTTGTGTCCGACTCTGTGCGACCCCATAGATGGCAGCCTACCAGGCTCCCCTGTCCCTGGGATTCTCCATGCAAGAACACTGGAGTGGGTTGCCATTTCCTTCTCCAATGCATGAAAGTGAAAATTGAAAATGAAGTCGCTCAGTCGTGTCTGAGTCCTAGCGACCCCATGTGAACCTTGGGGACTACAGCCCACCAGGCTCCTCCATCCATGGGATTTTCCAGGCAAGAGTACTGGAGTGGGGTGCCATCGCCTTCTCTGAATAACTGCTATAAATCTGCATTATATTTAATATTGATAACTCTCAAATCATGCCTGCTTTAATTAAGGCCAAAAACTGAAACTAATTTTTTCTCCTCCCAATTACCTTAGATTATAAGAACTTGAAAAACACTTGGGTTATTTTCTATATTTGGGGGGAAACATGTGATTTATATGAACACTTAATCTTCTTTTCTTTTCATTTCTTTTTCCTTGGCTTGTGGAAATCATACTTCTTCAGGGATTGAACCCAGGCTCTGGGCAGTGAAAGCCCAAAAGTCCTAACCACTGGACCACCAGGAAATTCCCTATAAATTCTTTGTATAATGCAAAGGTAGAAAAAAACCACACATTATTAATGGCATAAATGCACATATATATATAATCATACAGACAGATGAAGAGATCTTAGCTTTCCTTTTAAAATTTTAGCTATGAGATGGGAGTGATACTAAACTCATTATCTTACAAAAGAATAGGTGGATCCAAATTGTACTGTGGCAGATGGAATCAATTAAAGCTACAACCTCTATAATCTACCCCTCCAATTTTTTTTTTTTTTTTTTTTTTGCTTTTGATAAAATTGCCTCTCTGAAGTTTGTGTTTCAAACAGATGACCTCTAGTTCCTGGAAAAGGCTTGGAGAAACACTTGTATCCTGTTGACACAGATAAAGAAGGCAAGTTCCCCCAGGAAATATCTTTGTGTACTAAGTCCAGAATTTTTACAGTAGCTATGAGTCTTTTGAGACAATGAGACAAGTTTGTGGATTGGCAAAATGGATGAGTAGGCTTTCTCTATTCTTGTGTAGACTCAAATTGTAAGACGATTTGTCCATGTTGTCCTCATTCATAGGACAATTATTATTAATTCCCCCAAATTGGGTTGCAATCTAAATGAAGTGAAGGGAAGGACTCACCTTTCTAACCTCATTATCTTTAGATCAGGGAGAAGAACTTCATTTGCCATAGATATCATAAGATTTCTATATTCTGAATTTAGAGTCCTTTTTCTTGGAATATTCCTTTGTTTTATTTCACAGTTTTATTAAGCTAATGGAAGAAATCTTTAAAAAGACAATCAATCAATAAAACAGAGACAAACCATTTCTACTGGCTTTAAATATCTGATTCCTTTGGCCATAGAATTACTTAAAAAAAAAATCCTTTAAAATACATTGTCAGATTTTAGCCAGGACAAATAAATATTACTGGCAGCAACCCCACAGACACAAAAGGCATCCCAATACAGGGTGCAAAGGATACTCCCCTCCCAAATTTCAGCACTTCTCCCAAAGAGAGTCAAAGGAATTAAAGACTTGGATAATTTCCTTAGAGCTGAAATCATTCATAAGACCTTATCTACAAATGGAGTGCAACCTATATTTTTGTCTGGCCTTATCTCAAAAGGTTTTCCCTGGTGGCTCAGTCAGTAAGAAATCCATATGCAAGGCAGGAGATTTTGGTTAAGGAAAATCACCTGAAAAGGGAATTGGCAACCTGCAGCATTATTCTTGCCTGGAAAATTCCATGAACAGAGGAGCATGCCAGGTTAGAGTCTGATGGGCCACAAAGAGTCAGACACAACTGAGTAGCTAAGTACAGTTCAATTCAGTTCAGTTTCTCAGCAGTGACCCCAGTTTCTCTTTGTGACCCCATGGACTGCGACACACCAGGCTACCATGATCAATACCAACTACTAGAACTTGTTCAAACTCATGTCCATCAAGTCAGTGATGCAATCCAACCATATGATTCTGTCATCCCCATCTCCTTCTGCCTTCAATCTTTCTCAGCATCACGGTCTTTTCCAATGAGTCAGTTATTTGAATCAGATGGCCAAAGTATTGCAATTTCAGCTTCAACATCAGTCCTTCCAATGAATGTTCAGGACTAATTTCCTTTAGGATTGACTGGTTGGATTTCCTTGCAGTCCGGGGGACTCTCAAGTGTCTTCTCCGACACCACAGCTCAAAAGCATCAGTTCTTTGGCACTCAACTTTCTTTACAGTCTCACATCCATACATGACTACTGGAAAAGCCACAACTTTGACTAGATGGGCTTTTGTTGGTAAAGTAATGTCTCTGCTTTTTAACATGATCTCTATGTTGGTCATAGCATTTCTTCCAAGGAACAAAATTTCAAGGTTTCTGTCACTATTTGTAGTGATTTTAGAGTCCAAGAAAATAAAGTCTGTCCCTGTTTCCATTTTTTCCCCATCTATTTTCCATGAAGTTATGGAACCAGATGCCATGATCTTCATTTTTCAAATGTTCAGTTTTAAGCCAACTTTTTCACTCTAATCTGTCACTATCATCAAGAGGCCCTTTAGTTCCTCTTCACTTTCTGCTAAAAGAGGGGTGCCATCTACATATCTGAGATTATTGATATTTCTCCCAGCAATCTTGATTCCCGCTTATGCTTCATCCAGCCTGGCATTTCACATAATGTAGTCTACACATAAGTTAAATAAGCAGGAAAACAATACTCAGCCTTGAAGCCCTCCTTTTTGAATTATGAACCAGTCCATTGTTCCATGTTCAGTTCTAACTGTTACTTCTTGATCTGCATACAGATTTCTCAGAAGATAGATTAGGTGGTCCAGTATTCCCCATCTCTTTAAGAATTTTATGTTTTGTTGTGATCCACATAGTCAAAGGCTTTAGCATAGTCAGTGAAGCAGAAACAGAGGTTTTTCTGGAATTCTCTTTTTTTTTTTCTATGATCCAACCAAGGTTGGCAATTTGATCTCTGGTTTCTCTGCCTTTTCTAAATCCAGTTTGTATGTCTGGAATTTCTAAGTTCACATACTGTTGAAGCCTAGCTTGGAGAATTTTAAGCAATACTTCACCAGCATGTGAGATGAGTGCAATTGTGTGGAAGTTTAAACATTCTTTGGCATTAACTTTCTTTGGGACTGGAAGGAAAACTGACCTTTGCCAGTCCTGTGGCCATTGCTGAGTTTTCCAAATTTGGTGTCATATTAAGTGCAGGCCTTTAAGAACAAATCTTTTAGAATTTGAAACAGCTTAGCTGGAATTCCATCACCTCCACCACCTCTGTTCATAGTGATGCTTCCTAAGGATTATTTGACTTTGTACTCCAAAATGTCTGACACTAGGTGAGTGATCACACCATCATGCTTATCTGGGTCATTAAGATTTTTTTTGGTATATTTTTTTTTCATTCTTAGCACCTCTTCTTAATATATTCTGCCTCTGTTAGGTCCATACCATTTCTGTCCATAATTGTGCTCATCTTTTAATGAAATGTTCCCTTGGTATCTATAATTTCTTGAAGAGATCTCTGTCTTTCCCATTCTATTGTTTTCCTCTATTTCTTTGCATTGAGAGAAAGGCTTTCTTATCTCTCCTTGTTATTCTTTGCAACTCTACATTCAGATGGATATATCTTTCCTTTTCTTCTTTGTCTTTCATTTCTCTTCTTTGCTCAGGTATTTGTAAGACCTCTTCAGACAATTTTGCTTTTTGACATTTATTTTTCTTGGGAATGGTTTTGATCACCACCTCCTGTACCATGTTAGAACCTCTGTCCATAGTTCTTCAGGCACTCTGTCTATCAGATCTCATCCCTTGATCAATTTGTCACATCCACTGTATAATCACAAGGGATTTGACTTAGGTCATAGCTGAATGGCCTAGTGGTTTTTCCTACTTTCTTCAATTTAAGTCTGAATTTTGCAATGAAGAGTTCATGATATGAGCCACAGTCAGCTCCCAATCTTGTTTTTACTGACTGTATAGAGCTTCTCAATCTCTGGCTGTAAAGAATACAAGCAATCTAATTTCAGTGTTGACCATCTGGTGATGTCCATTTGTAGAGTCTTCTCGTGTTGTTGGAAGAGGATGTTTGCTATGACCGGTGTTATCTTGGAAACACTCTGTTAACATTTACCCTGCTTCATTTTGTACTCCAAGGCCAAATTTGCCTATTATCCAGGTATTGCTTTACTCCCTACTTTTGAATTTCCAATGCCCCAAAATGAAACAGTCATCTTTTTTGGGTGTTAGTTCTAAAACTTGTAGGTATTCATAGAACCGTTCAACTTCAGGTTCTTCAGCATTGCTGGTCAGGGCATAGACTTGGAATACTGTGATATTGAATGGTTTGTCTTGGAAACAAACAGATCATTCTGTCATTACACCCAAGTACTGCATTTTGGATTCTTTTGTTGACTATGATGGCTATTCCATTTCTTCTAAGGGATTCTTGCCCTCAGCAGTAGATATAAAGGTAATCTGAATTTAATGTGCCCATTCCAGTCCATTTTAGTTCACTGATTCCTAAAATGTTGATGCTCACTCTTGCCATCTCCTGTTTGGCCACTACCAATTCACTTTGATTCATGGACGTGAATCAAGTTTCATATGGTTTTTATGAACTTGATTCATTCCAGTTTCCTATGCAATATTCTTTCCAGCATCTGACTTTACTTCAATCACCAGTCACATCCACAACTGGGCATTGTTTTCTCTGTGGCTCCAGCTCCTTATTCTTTCTAGAGTTGTATGAGCACAGCACATAGCAATTTACCAGAGAATCCTTGTGTCCCATCAACCTTTGTAGGGGTCTTTCTTTGAGGGTGAATATGGAGGCATTTCAGTTTTTGTGACAGGATTTGACAAATTCCTTGAGAACATTTTTTTCCAGTGTCCTGGTTGATTGCAGACCAGTCACTGATTTCTTGACTACTGTTCTGATTTTGGACCTTTGAGAAGGATGGACCCGAGGAGGCCTGGGTGTTTTCTTAGGTCTCTAACTTCAGAGGTACTGCAGTTGCTATCCAATAACTTGGTGGATTTTTAATGGTCTATGGTTTCTTCAGAGTAGAAAGGCAATTAAGATATAGGATAATTAGACTGAGAGTACTGAGTGTCTGTTTTAGAATCTTTTATTTTAGGTACCACTTGTGTCTATTTTAAATACCTTTTGTGTCAGGTCATGAACTCCATATTGCAGAACCCAGACTTAAATCAAAGAAAGTACAGAAAACTACTAGACCATTCATGTATAACCTAAATCAAATCCTTTATGATTATACAGTAGAAGTGACAAATAGATTCAAGGGATTAGATCTGATAGACAGAGTGCCTGAAGAATTATGGATGGAGGTTTGTGGCATTATACATGAGGCAGTGATCAAGACCATTCCCAAGAAAAAGAAATGCAAAAAGGCAAAATGGTTGTCTGAGAAGGCCTCACAAATAGCTGAAAAGAAGAGAAGCAAAAAGCAAAGGAGAAAAGGAAAGATATACTCATTTGAATGTAGAGTTCCAAAGAGTAGCAAGGAGAGATACAAAAGCCTTCTTCAGGAATAAATGGAAAGAAATAGAAGAAAACAGTAGAATGGGAGAGACTAGAGATCTCTTCAAGAAAATTAGAGATACCAAGGGAACATTTCATGCAGTAAGCACAATAAAGCAGAAATGGTATGGACCTAACAGAAGCAGAAGATATTAAGAAAAGCTGGCAGAATACACAGGACTATACGAAAAAGATCTTAATGACACCGATAAGCATAATGGTGTGATCACTCACCTGGAGCCAAACATCCTGGAATGCAGAGTCAACTGGATCTTAGGAAGCATCACTACAAACAAATCTAAGGGATGTGATGGAATTCCAGTTGCTGCTGATGCTAAGTCACTTCAGTCATTAACGACTCTGTGCGACCCCATAGAGGGTAGCCCACCAGGCTCCCCTGTCCCTGGGATTCTCCAGATAAAAACAACGGAGTGGGTTGACATTTCCTTCTCCAATGCATGAAAATGAAAAGTGAAGGTGAAGTCACTCAGTCACGTCTGATTCTTCACAACCCCATGGACTGTAGCCTATCAGGCTCCTCCATCCATGGGATTTTCCAAGCAAGAGTACTGGAGTGGGTTGTCATTTCCTTCTCCAGAATTCCAGTTGAGCTATTTTAAATCCTAAAAGATGAGGTCGTTAAAGTGCTGCACTCAATATTCCAGCACATTTGAAAGCACAGCAGTGGTCACAGGACAGGAAAAGGTCAGTTTTCATTCCAATCTCAAAGAAAGGCGATGCCAAATAATGTTCAAAATACTGCACATTTGCACTCATCTTACACGCTAGCAAAGTAATGCTCAAAATTCTCCAAGCCAGAAATTTCAACAATACGTCAACTGAGAACTTCCAGTTATATAAGGTGGATTTAGAAAAGGCAGAGGAACCAGAGATCAAATTGCCAACATCCGTTGGATCGTCGAAAAAGCAAGAGAGTTCCAGAAAAACATCTGCTTCAAAGCCGTTGACTGTGTCCATTCAGTTCGGTTCGGTTGAGTAGCTCAGTCATGTCTGACTCTTTGCAACTCCATGAACCACAGCACACCAGTCCATCACCAACTCCCAGAGTCCACCCAAACCCATGTGTGTGTATCACAACAAACTGGAAAATTTTTCAAGAGATGGAAAAATCAGACCACCTTACCTGCCTCCTGAGAAATATTTATGCAGATCAAGAAGCAACAGTTAGAACTGAACATGGAACAACAGACTGGTTCAAAGTCGGGAAAGGAGTATGTCAAGGCTGTATATTGTCACCCAGCTTATTTAATTTATATCCATAGTACATCATGTGAAATGTGGGGGTGGATGAATCACAAGCTGAAATCAAGATTTCCAGGAGAAATATCAATAACCTCATATATGCAGATGACACCATCCTTATGGCAGAAAGCGAAGAAGAACTAAGGAGCCTCTTGATGAAAGTGAAAGAGGTGAGTGAAAAAGTTGACTTAAAACTCAGCATTCAAATATACAAAGATCATTAAATGAAGACCCATCACTTCATGGCAAATAGATGGGAAAATAATGGAAACAGGGATAGACTTAATTATTTTGGGCTTCAACATCACTGCAAATTGTGACTTCAGCCATGTAATTAAAAGTTGCTTGCCCCTGGAAGAAAAGGTATGACCAAACTAGACAGCATATTAAAAAGTAGAGACATTGCTTTGCCAACAAATGTCCATCTAGTCAAAGCTATGATTTTTCCAGTAATTATGTATGGATGTGAGATTTGGACCATAAAGAAAGATGAACAGTGAAGAATTGCTGCTTTTGAACTGTGGTGTTGGTGAAGACTCTTGAGAGATCCTTGGACTGCAAGAAGATCCAACCAGTCCATCCTAAAGGAAATCAGTCTTGAATATTCTTTGGAAGGATGATGGTGAAAGTGAAACTCCATTACTTTGACCACTGATGGGAAGAACTGACTCATTGGGAAAGACCCTGATGCTGGGAAAGTTTAAAGGCAGGAGGAGAAGGGGACAACAGAAGATGAGATGGTTGGATGGCATCACTGACTCAACAGACATGAGTTTGAGCTGTTTCTGGGTGTTGATGGTGGACAGGGAAGCCTGGTGTGCTGCAGTCCAAGGGCTTGTAAAGAGTCAGACATGAATGAGCAACTGAACTGAACTATGCCTTTAAGTTTTTCATTAGCATTTTCCAATGTATCTTTCAATAAGGCTATATTGGAAACTTGAACCCTTTGGAGTGTTCTGCATAACAATTAAAATAAGTATCCTATTCTGTTTATTAGGCCTGGGAATCCTTGTTTTTAAGTGCAATTTAATGGATGATCTTGTCTAACTAGTATCTTAAGATTTTGCCATTTTTATAAGTATTTATAGCTTTTAGAACCACAGTTTTTAGACATAAAATAAATAGCATGTGTCAAAAGATGATGAACTTAATTCTTTAAAACTTCAGGTTTCCAATTTTTTTTTTTTTTTTTTTTTTTTTTTTTAGCTTTGTGTTTCTCAGGACCAAACTAATACCTAAGAGGATCTGCCACTTAGTTGACTTTGTTGTGGATTTGTGGTATTTAAGGCAATGGCACCCCACTCCAGTACTCTTGCCTGGAAAATCCCATGGACAGAGGAGCCTGGTAGGCTGCAGTCTATGGGATCGTGAAGAGTCGGACATGACTGAGCGACTTTACTTTTCACTTTTAACTTTCATGCATTGGAGAAGAAAATGGCAACCCGCTCCAGTGTTCTTGTCTGGAGAATCCCAGGGACGGGGAAGCCTGGTGGGCTGCCGTCTATGAGGTCGCACAGAGTCGGACATGACTGAAGCGACTTAGCAGCAGCAGAGCAGCAGAGTGTATCTCATTACATGAAAACTTTCTTGAGATTGTCAGGTGACCTAGTTTTAATTTAACCCATTGTATGAGCAACCTTATTATGGCCTTGGAGACTTAGAGTTAAGTCTAATATGTCGGTCATACTATTTTAAACATTATGTGA
Source organism: Bubalus kerabau (assembly GCF_029407905.1). Classification (NCBI taxonomy): domain Eukaryota; kingdom Metazoa; phylum Chordata; class Mammalia; order Artiodactyla; family Bovidae; genus Bubalus; species Bubalus kerabau. Next base: position 45,073,953 of record NC_073635.1, on the reverse strand, counting down.
CTGCAGCCATGAAGTTAAAAGACGCTTATTCCTTGGAAGGAAAGGTATGATCAATCTAGATAGCATATTCAAAAGCAGAGACATTACCTTGCCAACAAAGGTTCATCTAATCAAGGCTATGGTTTTTCCTGTGGACATGTATGGATGTGAGAGTTGGACTGTGAAGAAGGCTGAGCGCTGAAGAATTGATGCTTTTGAACTGTGGTGTTGGAGAAGACTCTTGGAGTCCCTTGGATTGCAAGGAGATCCAACCAGTCCATTCTAAAGGAGATCAGCCCTGGGATTTCTTTGGAAGGAATGATGCTAAAGCTGAGACTCCAGTACTTTGGCCACATCATGCGAAGAGTTGACTCATTGGAAAAGACTCTGATGCTGGGAGGGATTGGGGGCAGGAGGAGAAGGGGATGACAGAGGATGAGATGGCTGGATGGCATCACTGACTCGATGGACATGAGTCTGGGTGACCTCCGGGAGTTGGTGATGGACAGGGAGGCCTGGCGTGCTGTGATTCATGGGGTCACAAAGAGTCGGACACGACTGAGCAACTATTTTGATCTGATCTGATAATGTTATATAGAATGCTGCTGCTGCTAAGTCGCGTCAGTCGTGTCCGACTCTGTGCAACCCCATAGACGGCAGCCCACCAGGCTTCCCCATCCCTGGGATTCTCCAAGCAAGAACACTAGAGTGGGTTGCCATTTCCTTCTCCAATGCATGAAAGTGAAAAGTGAAAGTGAAGTCGCTCAGTCATGTCTGACTCTAGCCACCCCATGGACTGCGGCCTACCAGGCTCCTCCGTCCATGGGATTTTCTAGACAAAAGTACTGGAGTGGGGTGCCATTGCCTTCTCCAGTTATATAACATATTATCATTATTTATTTATTATATAGCACTATATATGTAATATATAACATTTTAAAATAAATTTTGCTTGAAATGAAGATTTGGATGAAAGGGGAGTGAAGCTCCATTATGAGAATGACTATAGCCACTGTTAATATGAAAAAAATTGAGTGAACTCAGAGAAGTACCAGATACATTGTCTGTGCTTCTTTTTGTTCCCCAGGCCACAATGCTCAGCTTTGTATCTCATCTCATTCGTCATCAATTGTGATGTCAAAAATGAATAAAGAAGACAATTTAGGTAGTATCAACAAACTTTATTTAGCACTTCATGAAGTTGACAGTTTCTGTTATCAAGGAACTAGAGAACTGAAAAATGGAGCAGAAAGAGAGACGCTTGTACAGAATAAAGAGTAAAAAGAAAAAAAAAAAGATAAAAGTATAGAATATCTGATTGTCTGAGGCTACATAGTCAATCTTTTTTAGGGGAAAAAAGGTACAAGAAAAATGTTTAGACATATCTGACTCCACGTTTGGGGATTGGCAGACTGAATAGACTGCATTTCTGGTCCAGGGGAGCACTTACAGGGACAAAAATTATCTAAGTTAAGAGAAGTGTGTGACAGACAATGAGATGGTTGGATGGCATCACCAACTCACTGGACCTGAGTCTGGACAAACTCTGGAAGATATTGAAGGACAAGGAAGTCTGGCATGCCGCAGTTCATGGGGTCACAGAGAGTCAGACACATCTGAGTGAACAACAACAAAGAAAGCAATTTCATCAAATGTGCACACATATGCCTTCACACACTTTGCTTTTGAAAGAGAAGTAAAAGAGTAAGTGAAAAGTTCAATTTAGTTATAGGTAGTAAGAAATAATTCTTTTATATTACATGAACCAGGCAATATATCAGGAAAATATAAAAATCAATGATCTAATTTCTATGTATATAGTTAGTGAAATCAGTTCAATATTGTTAGTTAAAATATGACAATATTTGAAAATATGCAAGCTATATATTATATTGACAGGGATAATCAAAATCATAAGACAAGTAGATATAGAGCAAGACTTAAACAGAATTTAAAATAGCATAGGAGAGTATTTATGTAAGGGAGAGAAACAGGAAAATAGGGACTGCAAGAATTGACAAGATACTTGATTTTTTTCTTTCCTGGTAGCACAATATAAGACAGAAAGTTAAAATTGGATTTTTTTTCAGTCTCAGTTTTGGTTAATGCCTCAAAAGTCAAAAAAATTTAACAAATGCAAAGTACATTCAGACCCTAAACTAAAGAAATTTCTGTGTACTAAAGGCATATTTAGTTGTGAAGTGGGTTCTGTGACTTCTGGTCTGCATAAGAATCAGAAGTTGAAAAATCCAGTTGGGAGAATGAATTTCAGATTCAGTACTTCAGGCTTCAGTACTCTTCTTGGAATGGAGAAAGGTGCTTCTTCTTTCCCAGGTGGCTGAATGGTAAGGAATCTGCCTGTATGGTTTGATCCCTGGGTTGGGAAGATTCCCTGGAGAAGGAAATGACACCCACTCCAGTATTCTTGCCTGGGAAATCCCATGGAAGAGGAACCTGGTGTGCTACAGTCCGTGGGGTCACAAAAGAATCAGACAGGACTTTATGACTAAGCAAAAACAAGCTTAAAAAAATATAGGAAAGTTTAAATTTTAAGATATCCACATAGTTTGCTATGGGTTTTCTGAAGTTCAAAGGAAACTGAGATACTATTTGACTCCTGTGAAGAGAAGTCTTACTATAAAAGTTGGAAATGGGACTGCCATTTTCTGGCAATGGAGAGAAGACCCTAAGGATGGTATGTCTGTATTCTATAACAAGTATATTTCTCATAGACTACACAAAATTGAACAAGTATATCTTTCTAGGATTAGCCTAAAGGATATCTAAAAGACTTCTCAGTTTTAAAGATGGACACATTTCTAGAGGTCTAAGGGATAAGGGGATAGCAGAAAGTTGTCAGCCACAGGAAGAATTGTGCTATAATATCAGGTAATTTACCATTCAATCAAAATTGAAAAGCACAACTAATATATTTGCCATGAAGAGGGTACCAGCACCAAAACACATATCCATCAGTCAGATAATAACTGTCCAGCATATATTGTTCCTTGTTCTCCCAAACTCCATCTGTTTTCAATCCAGAGGGGTCCAAAATAACAGATGCAGATTTGGCTAGGAGAAGATGAGAAGGGAAAAGAGACAACCTTTTCCAAATGTAAGCTTTATGACTAAAAGCAGAACTGAATTGGAATTGGGAAAAATTTTGAATTTTAAAATAAAGTTTTAACACTAAAAATGAATCATTTAATTACCAAAGTAAAATTCTGCTTGTAATTGACATGGGCTAGAAAAGCAATGAGACCTGATCAAGATTTCATTGACAGTTCCAAAAGGGAAAAAAAAAAATCTAGAACATAGACTTTATGTATGTACATATAAGAGTTAGGTAAAGACAAGTAGGAACATTTTAAGAGAATTTATTGTCTGTGTGAAATCACTTAGAGAAAAGAACCAGAAGCTTCAGGAAAATTTTTATGGATGAAGCAAGTGCAGAAATGGTGAAAAAAAGTGACAAAAGATGATGGAGATTAAAAAGTAAGAAAGAGTCAAATCATTAAAGATTCGTAGGTCAAGATAGAGTTTCTGAAATTTATGCTAAGTGCAAAAGATGACAACCATTGAAGAGTTTTAAACTGCTGAGCGAAATGATCAATCAATGTCACATTTACTCATTTTAATTCAGTAATATCTCTGAGTGGTTCTATATTCTCCCTTCCTGTGGCCACTACTCCCACAGTTCTAATAAATTCACTAATCCCAGAACCTATTATTTCTCACCTGAACTATTATAGGAGACTTTTAAAAGACCTCTTAAATGTATATTCTTGTTAAAGTACAACTTTGATCATCTCTATTTCCTATTCAGTAAGTCTTCATTAGCTAAAGGATGTGTTACCCTATTCTTTGACTTAATATTCAAAGCTCTCTGTTTTGGGTTCCTGTCTAGTTTTACATCACAACTTAGCTACCAACTTGAACTCTTCCACATTTGCTATATTCTTGCAATTATTCCTTCCCATCATTTTCCTCAAGCAGTTTCCTGTGCTCTTACACTATTCTTCTTCTCTGTGGGGTCAAATTCTCTCTTTGCACAAAAATGTAATCCTAATACCGCTTCTGGTGTCCACAAAATCTTCTTTGACCAACTCAAGCCAGATTCTGTGTCCTTCCCCTTCTTTGTGTTATAATTTAATTAATTAATCAGGAAAACATGTATACAGAGTTGTCAAATGGAACACCTTCTGCTAGGCATCTCTCTCTTTCTCTCATTTCTAAAGTAGGATACATAAGATAAGTTTTGGCACATGTGGCACTAAAAACATAATGCTTTATCCAAATGAAAGATGTATCATGCAATGGTATAACTTGATAATCCCTACAGTAGAATTTTATACTGTCTGTGTGACCTCACAAGGCAAACTCTAAGTATCTCCAAGGAGGGATTGGAGATGGCTTTATGAAGGAGGTATGCCTAGGCTTTGATGAAGATAAGAGTTTTTAGACCAAATGGGTCAAAGGCATTTCAGACAGAAAGAATGTCTGTTTATGCATTAGCACCTGTGGGATACATATACCTGACAGTGGAAACTGAGTCTACCTCCTTACATTTTCAGTTTCCGAGTTTCATATCCTACACAGAATAAGCAAGAATATCTTTTCTGTCCAACCCCTTCAACTACAGATCGTGAAAACTGGGCAGCTCACAGAGCCTTCCCTGACATAATCTATCATATATCCTTAGGCAACTGTCACCATTGTGGTTCCAAACAAGGTTCATCATTGTCCTCATAAAACCCTCAGCACACACTTTCCCAAAACAGAGAAGATATTGAGGGGAACACTTCTTCCACCCCTGATATTTTCCTCCTTGGGCAGAGTCACACGTTAACATTGTAGTCTGACCCTTGTCTGTCAGCTCCTTTATTCATTGCATGTGAAAGTGTTAGTCACTCTGTCATGTCTGACTCTTTGTGACCCCATGAAGTACAGCCTTCCAGCCTCCTCTGTCATGGAATTCTCCTAGCAAAAATACTAGAGAGGGTAGCCATTTCCTTCTTCCTGACCCAAGGATCAAACCTGGGTCTCCTGCATAGTAGGCAGATTCTTAACCATCTGAGCCATGAGGGAAGCCCAAACAGTGGTTAGATGCCACAAAGTAGTTGGCAATGTCTTAACTGTATGCATGTTGTCAGGCCTGAGAGCCTTGTCCATCCTTGTCAAGGGGAGTGATACCCTTCTCTCCTTTCATATAACACTCATGGCATAGCAGGAGTGAGTTTACTATAGCTGAGTCTGGGAAAAGAAGCCAGGCAGTATGACTCTGCAATTTCAACTCTTCTTTTTCTTGGGAACTTATCTGAGCATCCTAAAATTCATTCTTCTCTGTTCCTTTACATCAAGGGAAGACAAGGCAGCCCCAGAAAGCTGACTATGAGTGGGTGAAAAAGTTGATTTAATTCAGGAATTCCAAATCAGTAAGTCTGTTTCTTTCTTTCTCATTTTCTTCTTTCCTTCCATCCTTCCATGCTTCTTCCCTTCCTTCCTGTCTGTTTTTATCACTCACATAAGTAAAATTCTCCAAAGCATCCCCCTCAAATGTCTTGTTTTTATTTTTTTTATTTTTATTTTTTTATTTAATTTTATTTTATTTTTAAACTTTACATAATTGTATTAGTTTTGACAAATATAAAAATGAATCTGCCACAGGTATACATGTGTTTCCCATCCTGAACCCTCCTCCCTCCTCCCTCCCCATTCCATCCCTCTGGGTCGTCCCAGTGCACCAGCCCCAAGCATCCAGTATCGTGCATCGAACTTGGACTGGCAACTCATTTCATACATGATATTTTACATGTCTCAATGCCATTCTCCCAAATCTTCCCACCCTCTCCCTCTCTCACAGAGTCCATAAGACTGTTCTATACATCAGTGTCTCTTTTGCTGTCTCGTACACAGGGTTATTGTTACCATCTTTCTAAATTCCATATATATGCGTTAGTATACTTTATCGGTGTTTTTCTTTCTGGCTTACTTCACTCTGTATAATAGGCTCCAGTTTCATCCACCTCATTAGAACTGATTCAAATGTATTCTTTTTAATGGCGGAGTAATACTCCATTGTGTATATGTACCACTGCTTTCTTATCCATTCATCTGCTGATGGACATCTAGGTTGCTTCCATGTCCTGGCTATTATAAACAGTGCTGCGATGAACATTGGGGTACACGTGTCTCTTTCCCTTCTGGTTTCCTCAGTGTGTATGCCCAGCATTGGGATTGCTGGATCATAAGGCAGTTCTATTTCCAGTTTTTTAAGGAATCTCCACACTGTTCTCCATAGTGGCTGCACTAGTTTGCATTCCCACCAACAGTGTAAGAGGCTTCCCTTTTCTCCACACCCTCTCCAGCATTTATTACTTGTAGACTTTTGGATCGCAGCCATTCTGACTGGCGTGAAATGGTACCTCATAGTGGTTTTGATTTGCATTTCTCTGATAATGAGTGATGTTGAGCATCTTTTCATGTGTTTGTTAGCCATCTGTATGTCTTCTTTGGAGAAATGTCTATTTAGTTCTTTGGCCCATTTTTTGATTGGGTCATTTATTTTTCTGGAGTTGAGCTGTAGGCGTTGCTTATATATTCTCGAGATTAGTTGTTTGTCAGTTGCTTCATTTGCTATTATCTTCTCCCATTCTGAAGGCTGTCTTTTCACCTTGCTAATAGTTTCCTTTGATGTGCAGAAGCTTTTAAAGTTAATTAGGTCCCATTTGTTTATTTTTGCTTTTATTTCCAATATTCTGGGAGGTGGGTCATAGAGGATCCTGCTGTGATGTATGTCGGAGAGTGTTTTGCCTATGTTCTCCTCTAGGAGTTTTATAGTTTCTGGTCTTACGTTTAGATCTTTAATCCATTTTGAGTTTATTTTTGTGTATGGTGTTAGGAAGTGCTCTAGTTTCATTCTTTTACAAGTGGTTGACCAGATTTCCCAGCACCACTTATTAAAGAGATTGTCTTTAATCCATTGTATATTCTTGCCTCCTTTGTCAAAGATAAGGTGTCCATAGGTGCATGGATTTATCTCTGGGCTTTCTATTTTGTTCCATTGATCTGTATTTCTGTCTTTGTGCCAGTACCATACTGTCTTGATAACTGTGGCTTTGTAGTAGAGCCTGAAGTCAGGTAGGTTGATTCCTCCAGTTCCATTCTTTTCTCAAGATCGCTTTGGCTATTCGAGGTTTTTTGTATTTCCATACAAATTGTGAAATTATTTGTTCTAGCTCTGTGAAGAATGCTGTTGGTAGCTTGATAGGGATTGCATTGAATCTATAGATTGCTTTGGGTAATATACTCATTTTCACTATATTGATTCTTCCAATCCATGAACATGGTATATTTCTCCATCTGTTAGGGTCCTCTTTGATTTCTTTCACCAATGTTTTATAGTTTTCTATATATAGGTCTTTAGTTTCTTTAGGTAGATATATTCCTAAGTATTTTATTCTTTCCGTTGCAATGGTGAATGGAATTGTTTCCTTAATTTCTCTTTCTGTTTTCTCATTATTAGTGTATAGGAATGCAAGGGCTTTCTGGGTGTTGATTTTATATCCTGCAACTTTACTATAGTCATTGATTAGTTCTAGTAATTTTCTGGTGGAGTCTTTAGGGTTTTCTATGTAGAGGATCATGTCATCTGCAAACAGTGAGAGTTTTACTTCTTCTTTTCCAATTTGGATTCCTTTAATTTCTTTTTCTGCTCTGATTGCTGTGGCCAAAACTTCCAAAACTATGTTGAATAGTAATGGTGAAAGTGGGCACCCTTGTCTTGTTCCTGACTTTAGAGGAAATGCTTTCAATTTTTCACCATTGAGGATGATGTTTGCTGTGGGTTTGTCATATATAGCTTTTATTATGTTGAGGTATGTTCCTTCTATTCCTGCTTTCTGGAGAGTTTTTAACATAAATGGATGTTGAATTTTGTCAAAGGCTTTCTCTGCATCTATTGAGATAATCATATGGTTTTTATTTTTCAATTTGTTAATGTGGTGTATTACATTGATTGATGTGGATATTGAAGAATCCTTGCATCCCTGGGATAAAGCCCACTTGGTCATGGTGTATGATATTTTTAATGTGTTGTTGGATTCTGATTGCTAGAATTTTGTTAAGGATTTTTGCATCTATGTTCATCAGTGATATTGGCCTGTAGTTTTCTTTTTTTGTGGGATCTTTGTCAGGTTTTGGTATTAGGGTGATGGTGGCCTCATAGAATGAGTTTGGAAGTTTACCATCCTCTGCAATTTTCTGGAAGAGTTTGAGCAGGATAGGTGTTAGCTCTTCTCTAAATTTTTGGTAGAAATCAGCTGTGAAGCCGTCTGGACCTGGGCTTTTGTTTGCTGGAAGATTTTTGATTACAGTTTTAATTTCCGTGCTTGTGATGGGTCTGTTAAGATTTTCTATTTCTTCCTGGTCGAGTTTTGGAAAGTTGTACTTTTCTAAGAATTTGTCCATTTCTTCCACGTTGTCCATTTTATTGGCATATAATTGTCAATAGTACTCTCTTATGATCCTTTGCATTTCTGTGTTGTCTGTTGTGATCTCTCCATTTTCATTTCTAATTTTATTGATTTGATTTTTCTCCCTTTGTTTCTTGATGAGTCTGGCTAATGGTTTGTCAATTTTATTTATCCTTTCAATAAAACAGCTTTTGGTTTTGTTGATTTTTGCTATGATCTCTTTAGTTTCTTTTGCATTTATTTCTGCTCTAAGTTTTAAGATTTCTTTCCTTCTACTAACCCTGGGGTTCTTCATTTCTTCCTTTTCTAGTTGCTTTAGGTGTAGAGTTAGGTTATTTATTTGACTTTTTTCTTGTTTCTTGAGGTGTGCCTGTATTGCTATTTGACTTTTTTCTTGTTTCTTGAGGTGTGCCTGTATTGCTATGAACTTTCCCCTTAGGACTGCTTTTACCATGTCCCACAGGTTTTGGGTTGTTGTGTTTTCATTTTCATTCGTTTCTATGCAAATTTTTATTTCTTTTTTGATTTCTTCTGTGATCTGTTGGTTATTCAGTAGCGTGTTGTTCAGCCTCCATATGTTGGAATTTTTAATGGTTTTTCTCTTGTAATTGAGATCTAATCTTACTGCATTGTGGTCAGAAAAGATGCTTGGAATGATTTCTATTTTTTTGAATTTACCAAGGCTAGCTTTATGGCCCAGGATGTGATCTATCCTGGAGAAGGTTCCATGTGCACTTGAGAAAAAGGTGAAATTCATTGTTTTGGGATGAAATGTCCTATAGATATCAATTAGGTCTAACTGGTCTATTGTATCGTTTAAAGTTTGTGTTTCCTTGTTAATTTTCTGTTTAATTGATCTATCCATAGGTGTGAGTGGGGTATTAAAGTCTCCCACTGTTATTGTGTTATTGTTAATTTCTCCTTTCATACTTGTTAGCATTTGTCTTACATACTGCAGTGCTCCCGTGTTGGGTGCATATATATTTATAATTGTTATATCTTCTTCTTGGATTGATCCTTTGATCATTATGTAGTGACCATCTTTGTCTCTTTTCACAGTCTTTGTTTTAAAGTCTATTTTATCTGATATGAGTATTGCTACTTCTGCTTTCTTTTAGTCCCTATTTGCATGGAAAATCTTTTTCCAGCCCTTCACTTTCAGTCTGTATGTGTCCCCTGTTTTGAGGTGGGTCTCTTGTAGACAACATATGTAGGGGTCTTGTTTTTGTATCCATTCAGCCAGTCTTTGTCTTTTGGTTGGGGCATTCAACCCATTTACGTTTAAGGTAATTACTGATAAGTATGACCCCGTTGCCATTTACTTTATTGTTTTGGGTTCGAATTTATACACCGTTTTTGTGTTTCCTGTCTAGAGAATATCCTTTAGTATTTGTTGGAGAGCTGGTTTGGTGGTGCAGAATTCTCTCAGCTTTTGCTTATCTGAAAAGCTTTTGATTTCTCCTTCATATTTGAATGAGATCCTTGCTGGGTACAATAATCTGGGCTGCAGGTTATTTTCTTTCATCATTTTAAGTATGTCTTGCCATTCCCTCCTGGCTTGAAGAGTTTCTATTGAAAGATCAGCTGTTATCCTTATGGGTATTCCCTTGTGTGTTATTTGTTGTTTTTCCCTTGCTGCTTTTAATATTTGTTCTTTGTGTTTGATCTTGGTTAATTTGATTAATATGTGTCTTGGGGTGTTTTGCCTTGGGTTTATCCTGTTTGGGACTCTCTGGGTTTCTTGGACTTGGGTGATTATTTCCTTCCCCATTTTAGGGAAATTTTCAACTATTATCTCCTCAAGTATTTTCTCATGGTCTTTCTTTTTGTCTTCTTCTTCTGGGACCCCTATGATTCGAATGTTGTAGTGTTTAATATTGTCCTGGAGGTCTCTGAGATTGTCCTCATTTCTTCTAATTCGTTTTTCTTTTATCCTCTCTGATTCATTTATTTCTACCATTCTATCTTCTAGTTCACTAATCCTATCTTCTGCCTCTGTTATTCTACTATTTGTTGCCTCCAGAGTGTTTATAATTTCACTTATTGCATTATTCATTATATATTGACTCTTTTTTATTTCTTCTAAGTCCTTGTTAAACCTTTCTTGCATCTTCTCAATCCTTGCCTCCAGGCTATTTATCTGTGATTCCATTTTAATTTCAAGATTTTGGATCAATTTCACTATCATTATTTGGAATTCTTTATCAGGTAGATTCCCTATCTCTTCCTCTTTTGTTTGGTTTGGTGGGCATTTATCCTGTTCCCTTATCTGCTGGGTATTCCTCTGTCTCTTCATCTTGTTTAAATTGCTGAGTTTGGGGTGTCCTTTCTGTATTCTGGCAGTTTGTGGAGTTCTCTTTATTGTGGTGTTTCCTCGCTGTGTGTGGGTTTGTACAGGTGGCTTGTCAAGGTTTCCTATTTAGGGAAGCTTGTGTCCATGTTCTGGTGGATGGAGCTGTATTTCTTCTCTCTGGAGTGTAATGAAATGTCCAGTAATGAGTTATGAGATGTCTATGGTTTTGGGTTGACTTTGGGCAGCCTGTATCTTGAAGCTCAGGGCTGTGTTCCTTTGTTGCTGGAGAATTTGCTTGCTATGTCTTGCCCTGGAACTTGTTGGCCCTTGTGTGGTGCTTGGTTTCAGTGTCGGTATGGAGGCGTTTGATGAGCTCCTGTCAATTAATGTTCCTTGGAGTCAGGAGTTCCCTGGAGTCAGGGTTTGGACTTAAGCCTCCTACTTCCAGTTGTCGGTCTTGTTTTTACAGTAGTTTCAAAACTTCTCCTTCTATACAGCACCATTGATAAAACATCTACGTTAGAGATGAAAAGTTTCTCTACTGTGAGGGTCACTCAGAGAGGTTCACAGTGTTACATGGAGAAGAGAAGAGGGAGGAGGGAGTTAGAGGTGACCCAAATGAGATGAGGTGGAATCAATAGTGGAGAGAGTGGGCTAGCCAGTAGTCACTTCCTTATGTGCACTCCACAACTGGACCACTCTGAGATGTTCACAGAGTTATACAGAGAAGAGAAGAAGGAGGCAGGAGACAGAGGTGGCCAGAAGGATAAAACGGGGAAATGAAAAGGAGGGAGACAGATCCAGCCAGTAATCAGTTCCCTAAGTGTTCTCCACTGTCTGGAACACACAGAAATTCACAGAGTTGGGTAGAGTAGAGAGGGGTTAGGGAGGAGATACAGGCAACCTGGTGGAGAAAACGGAGAGTCCAAAGGGAGAGAGAGCAGTCAAGCCAGTAATCTCGCTCCCTAGTGAAAAATGGGTCCTGAAGATTGGGTTCTTAAAGGTACAAAATTGGTAACAAATACATAAAAGCAAAAATTAAAAATCTAGAGTAGAGTTTGGAATTTCAAAAATGCGATGTTAATGAAAAGAAGAAGGAAAAGAAAGAGAAAACGAACAAAGAAAAACAAACAAGGTCGCGAAAATTATAAAGAAACTACAGGTACAAAATTGATAACTAATACCAAAAAGCAAAAATTAAAAATCTAGAGTAGAGTTTGGAATTTCAAAAATACAATGTTAAAAAAAAAAGAAGAAGAAAAATAAAGAGAGAAAACCAACAAACCAACAAAAACAATGTCACAAAAATTATAAAGAAAATACAGGTACAAAATTGATATCAAATACCAAAAAGCATAAATTAAAAAATCTTGAGTAGAGTTTGGAATTGCAGATATATGATATTATATAAAAGAAGAAGAGAAAGAAACAGAGGAAAAAAAAGAAAAAAAAAGTCACAGAAATTATAAAAAAAAAAAAAAAAAAAAAAACTATAGGTACAAAATTGATAACATATACCAAAAGGCTAAAATTAAAAATCTAGAGTAGAGTTTGGAATTTCAAAAATACAATGTTAAAAAAAAGAAGAAGAAGAAAAACAAAGAGAGAAAACAAACAAACCAACAAAAACAATGTCACAAAAATTATAAAGAAAATACAGGTACAAAATTGATATCAAATACCAAAAAACATAAATTAAAAATATTGAGTAGAGTTTGGAATTGCAGATATACGATGTTATATAAAAGAAGAAGAGAAGGAAACAGAGGGAAAAAAAAAGTCACAGAAAAATTATGAAAAAAACTATAGGTACAAAATTGGTAACATATACCAAAAGGCTAAAATTAAAAATCTAGAGTAGAGTTTGGAATTTCAAAAATACAATGTTAAAAAAAAGAAGAAGAAGAAAAACAAAGAGAGAAAACAAACAAACCAACAAAAACAATGTCACAAAAATTATAAAGAAAATACAGGTACAAAATTGATATCAAATACCAAAAAACATAAATTAAAAATATTGAGTAGAGTTTGGAATTGCAGATATACGATGTTATATAAAAGAAGAAGAGAAGGAAACAGAGGAAAAAAAAAAGTCACAGAAAAATTATGAAAAAAACTATAGGTACAAAATTGGTAACATATACCAAAAGGCTAAAATTAAAAATCTAGAGTAGAGTTTGGAATTTCAAAAATACAATGTTAAAGAAAAGAAGAAAAAGAAAAAAAAAAAAAACACGGTTAAAAAATTATAAAATATATATATGAAGTTTGCTGAAGAAGAAAAAAAAATAGGGTCTTTTTTTTTTTTTGCAAAGTAATAGTTATAAAAGTGAAAATTAAAGGACAATAGAGGACTTAAAATTTAAAAAAAAATTAATAAAAAAAAAGAAAGAAAGATTGATCGTAAAAATAGTAAAAATATATCTAGATCTTTCTCTGGTTTTATTGTGAGTATTGCGGGTTCAGTTCATTTTTGGCTAGTTCTTTGGTCCAACTTATATTTCTCAAGATCTATAGGCCCCTTCCTATGTAGTCTGTAGTAACCACAGGGTTTTAATCTATGGCCTGTAGCTTCCAAGGCGTTTCCCTCTGTTGTAGCTTCTTCTGTTTGCTGGTCTCTTCAGTGTCTGGTTCCCGCCCTAAAAGGGGACGGTGGAGGACACTATTTTTTTTTTTTTTTTTTATTTAGGCTCACTTGTTCAGCCTCGCTGTGGGGAGGGAGGGAGGGATGCTGCAAACAGATAACACTGGTGTGCGCTTGCAATGCCTCAGCCACACTGGGTCTGCCCCCGCTCACGGCGCATGTAGCCTCCTTGCCCACATTGCTCGGGCTCTAGGTTGTTCCGCCGGGAACAATCAGAGGCCGGCCCTGGGCTGAGCTCCCAGGTCCAAGCCGCTCAGGTTCAGGCACTCGGGTAGTCCTCAGAGGCGCAGACTCAGTTGGGCCTGCGTTTTGTGCTCTTCCCAGATCCGAGCAGCTCAGGTGATGAGGTGTTTGGCGAGCACCAGTGCTGCGACTTATCGCCTCCCCGCCACTCGGTTATCTGGGTGTAAAACCGGCGCACCTTCTCAGGCAGATGTTGACCATCCAGACCCCCAAGAAGTTTTAGTTAGCAAAGAAGCCTGCTTACAGTTTTATAGATAGTGTCTCTCTGGGGCTGCGATTGCCCCCTTCCGGCTCTGGCTGTTCAGTCCTTTGTTCTGTGCGTGGGCCTGGCAGTGTCTTAGGTTAGGGCTGGCTTTTCACGTGGTAGATATCCCACAGTCTGGTTTGCTAGCCCAAATTATTTCGCTCAGATAGCGCTCAGGACATTTGGGCCCGATTCTTACTCTAAGGGACACAGCCCGTGCCCTGCTTCCCTGCCCAGCCCTCGCTTGCTAATGCCGTGTGCAGGTGTCTGCGCTGCTTTTCCACTGGGGGAGTTACCGTGGGGCTCACAATCTGCGATTTTTAATTGTTTATTTATTTTTTTTCTCCCTTTTATGTTGCCCTCTGTGCTTCCAAAGCTCGGCACAGATTCGGCAGTGAGAAGGTTTCCTGGTGTTTGGAAACTTCTCTCTTTTTAAGACTCCCTTCCCTGGACGGAACTCCATCCCTCCCTCTTTTGTCTCTTTTTTTGTCTTTTATATTTTTTCCTACCTCCTTTTGAAGAGTTGGGTTGCTTTTCTTGGTGCCTGATGTCCTCTGCCAGCATTCAGAAGTTGTTTTGTGGAATTTACTCGACGTTTAAATGCTCTTTTGATGAATTTGTGGGGGAGAAAGTGTTCTCCCCGTCCTACTCCTCTGCCATCTTGGCTCCTCCCCCAAGTATCTTGTTTTTAATGTGCCTTAGACCCTCACTGATACCCACAGTGATTGTTTTCATTGAAATAAATAATTATTTCCTGTGTGTTTTAGGAAAAAGTTCCAGTTTTTTCCCAAATGGCCTGTATATGATCCTAGAATGCCTATGGATAATCTATTATGGGTTATGACAATAATGGCATAGTAAATATCTATTTCAAGTGAATGTCTCCTGGCTGTTAGGCTATATTGATCACAAGTTTGTGAAATCAATATTTATATAGATATTGTTTTATTATGTATAAACAAAAGATGCTAGGGAAAAAAATCTTCTTTAATCCTGCTTTATTGATTTTAGTTTCTATGTTTAATATTAATTAGTACCAATGTCTAACTAAGCATAATTTAATGATGTGCAATTTCACCAAAGTTGTATTTAATACAAAGATTCAAAATAAGAATATAATTTAATGTTATCACAATACCTGTGCTGCTGTTGTTGAGTCGCTAAGTCTTGTCTGACTCTTTGCAGACTTCATGGACTTCTCTGTCCATGGGATTTCCCAGGCAAGAATACTGGAGTGGTTTGCCATTTCATTCTCCAGGGAATCTTTCTGATCCAGGGATTGAATCTATATCTTTGCTTGGCAGGCAGATTCTTTACCACTGAGCCACTGGGAAGTCTGCCCCAATATATTTTTAGATGAAATGTAATGATTTTTAAAATTTTTAAATTATTACAAAACATTGATATTAAATTCCACTGAATTATTCATTCAGTGACATAGGGATTAAGTGAAATGTCTCTACTTCAGACATATAAAGTGTGAGGATTTTTTATATTTTTGAAGGAAGATATCTGATGAAAATGTATTTATTAGTTGAGATGAACATTAAGTGTTTCTATCAAAAACAAGATTCCGACTTGTGTAATTCTGAGACAGAAATTCTAGAACTGTACCCTATAATGTCTTCAACAAAATCAGTTCTGCTTAAAGTCATTTTTAGGTTAAATTTAAAAGATAAATGCCTAAAACATCTAAAAAATTCAAACTATGCACAGTATGATAAATATTTCTAAAGTCTTATAAACAATCCAGCTTGGTGTAACAAAAAAAATTAATCACTTTAGTTTTATCTTTTTATAAATTTTCTACATATGTACAATCACATATAGATAATACATATGTATATGATACAATTCACTTAAAGATATTTCTGTGTTAGCATTAAATATATATTTTTGCTATGCATATTTTATAGGCCTTTTTGAAACTATTTTCTCTATTCATAGAATTAAATATTACACAGGCACTCTGTCTATGTGCATGTGTGTATGCTCAGTTGTGTCTGACACTTTGTGACCCTATGGACTACAGCCCACCAGCTTCCTCTGCCCATGGAATTTTCCAGGCAAGAATACTGGAGTAGGTTACCATTTCCTATTTCAGGGAATCTTCCTGACCCAGAGATGGAACCTACTTTCTTACATTGGCAGGCAGATTTTTTTTTTACCACTGTGCCACCTGGGAAGCCCACATAGGCAATTTAGAAAATCATATATTTTATTTCACATTTTTAATAATAAAATTATGTACAAATTCTTACTGGAGATTCAAGCTACTTATCTAGAAAATTCTCCTAAAACGTCAATTTAAGTTTCAAAATCCTGACTATAAAATTTCAAATTATAAAACAAAAAATAATTTTAAAAGAGGGAAAATAATTAGTAATTAATTTCACTGAAATTTAATATATTGCTATATTGAAAATCAAGATCAATGCTATCTCTGTGTTTGAAACATAAGGAAGAATGAATAAGAGATTCTGTTTTATTCAGATGTGTGGACACTGTCTACACAACAACTTCTTTCCTCCTAACTGGAAATTCATTCAGCCCAATTTTTGTCACTCATGAGATGTAAAGCAGGAATGGCAAGAAGACAACATTGGAGGAAGTGTCATATGTTCTGTCTATATCATGAACATGGTTAAGCCAACATAATTGCGTCAAATTATATTTTCCAACAGATTCAAAATTCGTCACACTTTATCCAGATTTAGAACTAAGGGAAAAAAAAATTTAAAAATCCAATTAGTCAGTCATTTCAAATTATGCTTCTTTTCTCTAAGATTCTGACATTTCTTCTTAATTTCTTGTCACTTGGAGTTTAATTAGTAAACTAATATTGGTTTTAAAACATTGAATAATATTTTTTTCTAGACCTAAAATATATTTTGGAAACTGGATGTAGTATAGCCTCCACATTATTTTCATCTGTTCATTTTCACTCTTTTGGACTCCTTTTGTAGGTAGATACCAGTTCAATTCTATTTGGTAAATCATTGGAAAGACTATGTTTTAGATGTACTAAATATGTCTTACTAATGTAAAGATAAATCATGTCTATCACTTTTTTTAAACAAGGTGTGGCAATTTGACATGGAAAGAATTAGATCAGACAAAAAATAAGGTTTGCTTATTGTTTAATTTTGCTTTGTTTTGTTTTACAAATGTACATAAGGGAAACAAAACACAATATTATATAGTCAACAGTAGACTTTCACATTGATTTTGTGGGGTTTAAGTCTCCATCGATTTTCAGAAAAATAAAAGGAAATTTGTAGTTTATTCTAAGTTTGCAAGACAATCCTTTTTAAATACAGTTACTCTAAACTACATGATAAAATGGTTATCCTAGACTACAAAATTAAAAACTAAGTATATTTTCTTCAAGATAATAACAATAATTTTAATTCAGGAGAAATAGAAATATGTTTGAGATATATTTTGCAAAGACTAACTACCACCTTCAGATGGTTGTGTTGTTCTTGGGTTACTTATAATGCACTGTTTTCTTTGTAGAGAGAGTACTAATACAGTTTCCAACTAGTAGACATATTTCCTCCAAAATTTTTTTGTGTCTACTAAAAGAATTTCACTGAATATGAAGGATATAATTACATATATATTTATATCTATCTATCTATAACAATTTATATTTTTAAAACTCATAGTTATATTGGAACCTTTTTAAAGCAAACCTAAAAAAAATAATAATGTCAAATGTCCAAAAGTCAATAGCTACTGAAGATTTGGTTCCAAAGACACAGTAATAAAAGGTTTCAGAGACTATGTAGTTCAGAAAACTTATACTTGGCTGTTATTTTTTAAGGCCAGACATTCTTCAGCACTAGTGTACATTTTGTAACTCAGTATTTATATTTGAAAATATGACATGAAACAGAAGAACTTTTTTATTACATAATTGTAAGTAGGATGGTTGGAGCAAGAACATTCATCTATTTGCATAAACTCTAAAATACTAAACAAAGAGTACTTCCTCTCAGCCAGGCAACCAACCCTTTCATTTCCACATCAACCTTTTACATGAAGGTATTATTAGTTATCATCATCATCATCATTATCATCTGTACTTTATGAATGAGAAAACAGATGGACAGTTTGCTGGGTAATTTTTTGAAGGTCACTCAGTACATTTCCCAGGACTGAGATATGAATCCAGACTGTCTGATTCTATTGTCTAAGACCTTGATCATTATGTTACATTGCCTGTGAAGCTTCACTGAAAAAGATTGAGCAATCTGACAAATAATCAAGTTTTAATTGAAATATTTTTAAAGGAAATAATCCATTCTAATCAAATACTGAAAATACTACTGTTTGACATTTAATATTTGAATATGTTATAAATCAAGTATCATAGGCAGACCAAAATTATTTTAAGGTCTTTCATCATTTCTGAGAACAGCTTCCTGTCAATTTCTTGAACTTGGAAATCTTTATTTTCAAATCTATATAAAATGCTTCATGTGTTATTTATATCATATATTTTAAGTAAGATATTCAGAAACAAGAATGTGACTGTAAACAAGGAGCTAAGAAAACAAAAACTTATATGATGTATGAACATATATTTGGGTATTTTTCCAGAATATATTTCCAAAATTTGGCTATCTTGAAACATATCAAATTATATCTGTCTAATCTTTGTTAAAGATGTTGAGGTCATATAAATTATACTGCCATTGTCTGTAAATTTAGCATTAGACATCTATGCATTTACATAGAATATCTAATTGTAAACAACAGCCTCCCAAACAGCCCTGGACACTCCTGAAAGTCCCATGACCCAGGATCCTCCCATTCAGGCAAACCAAGATAGTTAATTATCCTTTTTTATTTGATAAAACTAGAAAGTAGAAGTAAGGAAAAAGGAATGTAGAACTCCAGTAACTTTCCCATTTCAATTATCCTTTAATCCACCTCCAATGCAGGACATGGAGTTTCAGTCTCTGTGTTGGGAAGATCCCCTGGAGGAGGAAATGGTAATGCACTCCACTAGTTTTGGATGAAAAGTCCCACGGACAGAGCAGTCTGACCGGCTACAGTCCAAAGGGTTGCAAAGAGTCTGACACAACTGGGCAACTGATCACATGCACTATATCACCACTTACTTTGACTTTAATATGTGGAAAGATTTTAATTGTACACTGGTTTATTCAATAATTGGTTGCATTCAATAATTGCTCATTATGAGAACATTGCATATCAAATTCTACATCATGTTTTTGGCTATGAAAATAAATGGATATATTGAATCCTGTATTTTTCACTTCTCAGCCTTCTTTATGGCCCAACTCTCACATCCATACACCACTACTGGAAAAGCCATAGCTCTGACTATACGAACCTTCATCAGCAAAGTAATGTCTCTGATTTTTAATGCTCTGTATAGGTTTGTCAGTGATCACATCTCGCGTGGGCTCCTGTTTCTAGCTGACGTCACTACTAGAACATCCATGTTTGTCTTAATCAGAACAAAATATAGTCAAGTACTGTCGTGGTTCTGATTTTTTAAATAGTTCTACTCCAAAATCACTGCAGATGGTGATTGCAGCCATGAAGTTGAAAGAGGCTTACTCCTTGGAAGTAATGTTATGACCAACCTAGACAGCATATTAAAAATAGAGACCTTACTTTGCCAACAAAGGTCAGTCTAGTCAAGGCTATGGTTTTTTCAGTGGTCATGTATGGATGTGAGAGTTGGACTATAAAGAAAGCTGAGCACAGAAGAACTGATGCTTTTGACTGTGGTGTTGGAGAAGACTCTTGAGAGTCCCTTGGACTGCAAGGAGATCCAACCAGTCCATCCTAAGGGAGATCAGTCCCGGGTGTTCATTGGTAGGACTGATTTTGAAGCTGAAACTCTAATACTTTGGCTACCTGAGGCAAAGAACTGACTCATTTGAAAAGACCCTGATTCTGGGAAAGATTGAGGGCAGGAGGAGGAGGGGATGACGGAGGATGAGATGGCTGGATGGCATCACTGACTCGATGGACATGGGTTTGGGTAGACTCCAGGAGTTGGTGATGGACAAGGAGGCCTTGGGTGTTGCAGTTCATGGGGTTGTAAAGAGTCGGACACGACTGAGTGACTGAACTGAAGTGAACTATACAAATTTATCTTTGTACATTGTTGTAACATAAATGATTCTATTTTGTTAACATTAATTGAATAATATGATTTGTTGTAGTTAAGTGTGGTTTAAAGCATATTGAAAGCAGAGACATTACTTTGCCAACAAAGGTCTGTCTAGTCAAGGCTATGGTTTTTCCAGTGGTCATGTATGGATGTGAGAGTTGGCCTGTGAAGAAAGCTGAGCACCGAAGAATTGATGCTTTTGAACTGTGGTGTTGAAAAAGACTCTTGAGAATCCCTTGGACTGCAAGGAGATCCATCCAGTCCATTCTAAAGGAGATCAGCCCTGGTATTTCTTTGGAAGGAATGATGCTAAAGCTGAGACTTGAGTACTTTGGCCACCTCATGCAAAGAGTTGACTCATTGGAAAAGACTCTGATGCTGGGAGGGATTGGGGGCAGGAGGAGAAGGGGACAACAGAGGATGAGATGGCTGGATGGCATCACCAACTGGATGGACGTGAGTTTGAGTGAACTCCGGGAGTTGGTGATGGACAGGGAGGCCTGGCATGTTGCAATTCATGGGGTCGCAAAGAGTTGGACACGACTGAGAGACTGAACTGAACTGAACTGAATCATTGATTAGAATTAAGACTTCAAGCAGAAGAAACAGTCAATATAAATTTGGTTTGAAAAAAATAAAACTTTCTCTGTTCCTTACAATAGGAGTCCACAGATAGAAGGTCTGGAGTTGTAAGGTAATTCTCTTGCTGTGGTCTTATTGATTTTCTTAATATGAAGTGATTAGGGAAAAGGGACTTCCCAGAAAGTGCAGTAGTAAAAAATCTGCCTGCTAATGCAGAAAACACAAGAGACACAGGTTTGGTACCTGCATTGAGAAGATCCTCTGGAGTAGGAAATGACAACTCAATTCAGTATTACTGCCTGGAAAATTCTATGCACAGAGGAGCATGGCAGGCTACAGTCCAGGGGGTTGCAAAGTGTCATATACAACTGAATAAGCATACACACACACACACACACACACACACACACACAGACTTGCACAGGGAAAAGAAAGAACTAGAATGATATGGTTTATCCTAGGCAAATGAATTGTGTGAACTCTTTTAAGTGAAAGAGTAAAGAAATAAGAGGTTGCAATTTGTATATAATGTGGTGAAGCTATAGATATAAAATTTAAAATTTGTTGATATATGGCAAAACCAATACAATATTGTAAAGTTAAAAAATAAAATAAAATAAATTAAAAAAGAAAAAAAATTCTATCTGGAGTTTGGAAGACAGTTTTTAAATGTAATGCTGTATTTGTGAGTCATCAATTTACCCTTTGTAGTTTTGCTTGCTTTGTTTTGCTATTGAGAAGATTAATTCAGTTTTGTCTTACATTATATATTGTATCTGGAGAAGGCAATGGCACCCCACTCTAGTACTCTTGCCTGGAAAATCCTATGGGCAGAGGTGCCTGGAAGGCTAGAGTTCATGGGGTTGCGAAGAGTCAGACACGGATGATCGACTTCAGTTTCACTTTTCACTTTCATGCATTGGAAAAGGAAATTGCAACCTACTCCAGTGTTCTTGCCTGGAGAATCCCAGGAATGGGGGAGCCTGGTGGGCTGTTGTCTATGGGGTCGCACAGAGTCAGACACGACTGAAGTGACTTAGCAGCAGCAGCAGCATATATAGTATCTACTGAGTAAGTATAAATTTATTATAAAAAATAAGTAGCAGAAAAATCTTAACAGTAGGACACCCATGAAAGTAACAAAGATGATTTTGTCCTGAATTACCTACCATGTAATTTTTATATAGTGTATATCAAAATTATGTTATGAAGACTAGGATATATAAGGGGAGAAATAAGGAATGTTGCAATTAAAATATTGGTAAATTAGAGGTGTCCCCAGAACTTCTCAGTAGAAAAAGGAAGCATAAGTCCATAGGGAAGAAGATGATAATAGGAATGGAACTGTAGATGTAATCAGTTCATTTGGCAGATTAACCTATAAAATAGATAGTTTCATGAAAAAGGGGGATGTAGAGTAAAAAGCTAAAATCACAAAGAAAGAGCCATTTAAGTAAAAGGCAAAATAATCAAAGAGAAGAACATTAACCATGTTTTCAGTCAGATAGGGAGAAAAATCTGGTGTCATAGGAACCAAAATTGGAGTTTATAAAAGAATTTGGGAAATAGTGTTGACAAATCTGAACCAAAGACCTGATGGATTATGGAAAAGGAGGGGCCAACTTCTTCCCTCTGGACTTTTGCAGCTTGTGCAGAAGCACTGATTTATGGTGAATTTCCAAAGTATTTGAACCAGAATAAAGGAGAGATCTGACAAAGGAAAGGAGAATGAGAATGAGTGGATTGTGTGAATCTGTAGCCTCTGCTTGGTTCCCTGGTCTATATTCCTTTCTATAAAGACCAATATACATGTCCCTCATTCTGTACCTGCCTGTGAGCACCCTGGCCTACAAAGATCACCTTCTCCAAGGGACTGAAACATCAGTGTTCTATTCTTTGACCAGTCATCTATCACCCCTGAACACGAATGTGTTTTTTTAATGTGTTAACAGTTTTCTTCTACATAGGGAAACTATTAGGATTGCTCTTCTTGTATGCAAGATGAGAACAATAACATTTTCTTAACTAGAGCTTGTCCAATAATTTCAAGTAGAAAAAAAAATTGGAAAGTAGTAAAGGGGTTAGCAGTTAACTGGTTTCATAAATTTTAGGACATGGTTTGGAAAGAAACTACATTTCAATGTTTTGGGGAATAAAATTTTGTTTCCGAAGTTACCCAAAGCATGAGGAATTTGGAAGACATTAGGTACCAAGGGAAGGAGAAACTAGTGTATTCACATAAGCAATGAGTAAAATTGAGGAATATTATTTATTATTGAGGATAATGTATTAAAGATGATAAACAGAGGGAAAGAAAAGCCTGGAGTGGGAGAGACTGAAACAAGAGAAGGGACATTTCTAGAGGCAAATCTGCATTATCTGTGAAGTAAAATGTGGAGTTGCTTAATATAGCAAGGAAGACAAAGTATGTGACTATAAAGATGTAAAGAAATACTTACCATGAAGAGCCCTTTGAATCTTTAATGTCTCATTTGACCCCTGACTCTATCACCTACGTTTTGCAGAACTAACATAGGTAAAATAGATAGTTGACAGCCAAAAGTTATTCATTTGTTTCTCCACTCCAATATATAAGCTTTTGTTAGTAAACTCATACCCTAAATGGCCATAATTCTGCTGTTTAATTCATTCTCTTTTTAAATGTCAGACAGAAGAAAAATGTTGCTGTTACTGAAGAAATCAGCCAGATTTATCTTGAGTCCAATAAGTAAAATGTGATCTCACCTCATATCCTAATTTGTTTTATTTTTTTTTAATATGATTAGCTTTCAACTTTATTCTTTGTTTCTCTTTAACAAAAATCTTAGTCCTGAGGTAACAAAGACCGTAAACTGGGTGACTTAAAACAAGGTGAATTTATGGTCTTTAAGTTGTGGAAATTAGTTGCCCAGAATCAAAGTGTTAGCATGGCCATGCTTCTTTCTAAAGCTCTAGATGAGGACACTTCCTTGTCTTTTCCAGCTTCTGATAGTTCAGGTATCCTTGGTTTATGACAGCATCACTTCAATCTCTGCCTCATCTTCATAGGGCCATCTTTGCTCCCTGATGTTTGTCTAACTTTCCATGGTCTTCTCCTTCTTGTGTCTCTGTTTTCTCATCTTTTAAGCCGCCAGTTGTATCAGACTAGGACCTACCCTAATTCCATAAGATATCATCTTAACTTCATTATCTGCAAAGACCATATTTCAAAGTTATATCACATTCCCAGGTACTGGGGGTTAGGACTTCAAGTTTCTTTGGGGAGACACAATTTATACTATAATAACTGCAATTAAAAAGCCAAGACTTAATATTTTGCAACTTATATTCCTCCCTTCCATTTCTAAAACATCTGGAAACTACATATCCGAGCTCTTTTTGTATGAGCCTCAGCTAGGGGATTGAGTGAGCCTCAGCTAGGTCAGTGGACTGATAGCCAAAGAGCTACATACAAATCCCATCTCTGTCTGTGGAGATTTTAGAGGCAACATTTGAGTATGTGGCTTCCATATAGGGAATTCACTTGGGTCACTGAGTCACATTCAGGGGAGAGCTTCTACAAATCTCAACACAGGAATTTGCACACATGAAAAATAAATTTTCCTTGTTAAGTCAATGAGTTGCAGAGAGACTACCTTAACAGACATGCACATGTACATTAAGAAAAGGTTCTACTCTCAATGTTATTATTGGACCCTCTAATATTATGTCTAGCAATAAAGGACAAAAATATATAATATGTATAAAACCCTCTTAATCTACAATGCAGTGTTGTCGTTATCTTCATATAGCTCATTTTCTCTCAAGACTTAGAATATACTATCAGTTTCATTGGACAATATTTTTAAGGTGAAAAGACTTGCAATTAATGATTAAGTCCCAACTGTTTTCAATGCACAATAAAAATGATATCACTTTTATGGCATCACTGAGTCAATGGACATGAGTTTGAGCAAACTCAGGAAGATAATGAAAGACAGGGAAGTCTGGCATGCTGAAGTCCATGGGGTCGCAAAGAGTTGGACAAGACCAAGTGACTGAACAACAATGACAATAAAAGTAATCAAGTTTACAGATTTCCTAAGATGACTGATATTCAAATATCTTAAAAGCAAAATAATTGCAAGACATTGTCTGGCAAAGGTTAATTATCACTCTACAGGTTATTTGATGGGAAATCCTACATATGTATGTGTTGTAGAAACATGTTTAGACCAGCAAATTTATATTAATGTGTTCATTCAATTATGCATTCACACAATGCTTTGGTGCCTATGTTTAATACCCTCTGCTTGGATTTAGGTATAGCATAGCGAAGCAAATAGGCAGGTTTCAGCTTGCACTGAGTTTACAGAACATGGGAGGAAATAATAAATGATGACACAGGTGTATAATTACATACTGCCAGAGTGTTATGAATGAGATGCAGAGGCAGATATAAAAACACAGAGCAAGAAATGTGATCTATCCTGTATTGAGCTGAGAATGTTCCCATAAGAAAGTGACATCTTTCACTAAGTGTTTAATGTTCAGTAAGAATTAACTAAAACAAAAGGTGGCTGGTAGAAAGTGGTTTATGCATAGGCAAGAAGAGGTCCAAAGGTCCTGGAAATAAATGGATTAATTCTAGGAGTGTAGAGAGCTTGTGAAAAATGTGTGAAATGAGAAGAAAAGTAGGGGACAGAAGTGGCAGGAAGCTGCAGTCTATGTTAGGGATTTTTTTTTTTCCATACTAAAAAAAAAATATGGTCATATTTGAAATGAAAATATAATTCTGCCTGCAATTTGTAGAGAGAAAAATTGATCCGGGAAAATAATTTTGGAGACAGCTATAGTATTTCAGTTTTCAATCTTAGACTAGCGGTTTGGGAAAATGAGAGAAGTAAATAATTTAAGAAATATTTAGGATGTGCTGCATGCAAACCATAGAATATAGGCATGTAAAAACATTTTACTATTTCCTCTACTATATATTGCCTTTCCTTAAAACACTATTCCTCCTTATGGCATATCTGTGCCTATGCCTTTCTGGGGAAAGTAAGAAATGATATGGATTAGGGATAAGAGAAAACTTGTCAATGAATATCCATTACAACTTAGTTTCACCTCCTAATTATTTGGAGGGAAATTCAATCAATTCACATTCAACTCTGCTATTTCCCCTCTGTTAGTATGTATTCTCTTCCCTTCTTCTCTCCATTGTTGAAATGTGAAGGCTAGATCCACTCTCTCTGGCGAGGGAAGAACCATTTTTGTGCTTTGTTGTTTTCCCTATGTATTCAACAAGTTGTCCTTCACTCTGCCTGGTCACTGAAATACCAAGAGTGTACTCTGAGGTGAAACCTGTTTTAGTCTTGTAGAAATAGAACACTTGATGTCAGTAGTCTTGGTTATCCCAAATCTATCTAACCATTTTTTTTTTTTAATTGGAGGATACTTGTTTTACAATATTTGCTGCTTTCTGTTGTACATCCACATTAATCAGCCATAAGGATACATATTCCCTGGTATCTCAGGCTGTAAAGAATCTGCCTGCAGTATAGAAGACTTGAGTTCAATCCCTGGGTTGGGAAGATTCCCCTGGAGAAGGGAATGATAATCCACTCCAGTATTCTTGCCTCGAGAATTCCATAGAAATAGGAGCCTGGTGGGCTACAGTCCATGGAGTCATAAAGAGTTGGACTTGACTGAGTGACTAACACTCACATACATATGTCACCTCCCTTTTGAGCCTCCCTCCCACCCCCATCCCACCCCTTGAGTTTGTCACAGAGCATCAGGCTGAACGCCCTGTATTATACAGCAATGTCCCACTATCTATTTTATACATGGTAATGATACATATTTTAATGACATTCTTTGAATAGCAAATAGGAAGCCAAAAATTTGCTTCTCCACATCTTTTACCCATCTCTCCCCCAAATCATACCCATCCTCAGTATCTCAATACTGTTTCCTCTTTTTTGTCAGGAGGGACTTCCCTTGCATCATAACATGCATTTCTCTATCATATATATATCAATCCTGCAAAAGACTCTGTCAGAATAAAGTTTATACTTTGTTCCTCCAAAAGTACTTTACTCTCCCCAAGCCTTGTTCTTGGTATGTAAACAAAACAATAAAACAACAACAAAATAACTTTTGGCATTTGAGGGTTTTTGCTTATTTCTATAAAACCCGAATTTCAACATTAATATTTCTACATACACACAAACTAAATTCTAATTTGAAGATCAAAGTTGAGCAAAGACCTGTTTGTTCTTGACTGTTCTCCCCAAACCATAGTAATGATTCAAAGCTGGGAAAAGTGAGAGTCTAAACCATATTTAGAATTACATGTCATAAAAAAAAGAAAAACATTTTTAGTGGACAGTCACATCTGTTAATACCTTTTTCCCTTTAAGAATGGCTTTTTTCTTCACAAAATGATATCTGGGTACTTAGTGAAGTTTGGATACCTTTAAGCAAATTGAGAAGAAATCTGTGGTCCATACACAGAACTTAAGTGCTAACTTATAAATGTACTTTTCCAGCACATTCTAAATTCGATCACTGTTCATGAATCAAAGATATATGATTAATCCACTGTATCTTTCTGTTTTGTGTGACTTTCCTGGTGGCTCAGGTGGTAAAGCATCTGCCTACAATGCGGGAAACCTGGGTTTGATCCCTGGGTCGGGAAGATCACCTGGAGAAGGAAATGGTAACTCACTCCAGTATTCTTGCCTGGAAAATCCCTTGGACAGAGGAGCCTCTTAGGCTGCAATCCATGGGGTGGCAAAGAGTTGGACATGACTGAGCAAGCAGGCATTAATGATATTGTACCTTGCCATTATATTTGAGTTCAATATCTTAATGTTCTTTGTTCCCTGCTTGATTCTGATTCACTCCATTCTCAGTACTTCAAACATTTATACACACATCTGTCTAGGAATTTTAGCATTGATTGGGAGGTTGCAAAGCTGCCATGATTAAAGTGGAGAGACAGTTCTGGGAAGACATAAAGAGACAGATAGAAAATATTTTGCCAGTCTGACTATATGGCTAAAGATGATTCTAATAATAAGAACACTCTAAATGTACTTTAAAAATCAAATACCTGTATGTGCTATTAACTTGTGAAATAGTAATATGATTATAGGTTTTCTCAGATAAAGGAATTTGAAAAAGTTAAATCCTATCAATTAAAATTATATTCTATTAATTTATGTTAGACACATTTAGTAAAGGAAAAAATTGTCTTGCATACAGGAAATAGTGTCAGAAAAAAGCATCCTTTTGTACCTAAGAAAGAAATGCTGGCAAGCTTCCCAGTTTAGTGTGCATTAAACACACACACACACAAACACAGGCGCATACACATTCATACACACAGCTGCTAAGTCGCTTCAGTCATGTCCAACTCTGTGCAACCCCATAGACGGCAGCCCACCAGGCTCCCCTGTCCCTGGGATTCTCCGGGCAATAACACTGGAGTGGGTTGCCATTTCCTTCTCCAATGCATGAAAGTGAAAGTGAAGTCACGCAGTCGTGTCCGACTCTTAGAGACCTCATGGACTGCAGCCTACCAGGCTCCTCCGTCCATGGGATTTTCCAGGCAAGAGTACACACAGAGTAAGTCACAAATATTAATTTTATTTTTTAATAGAACAATTTGTAATTCAAGTGTGATAAATATTTTAATGTACTAACAACATACTTATCCCTCAAGCAAACCTTTATTTTGGAAAGCTCTAATATATTTTAAATACATATTTCCCAAATAAGAATACTGGAGTGTGTTGCCGTTTCCTTCTTCAGAGTGTCTTCCAGACCCAGGGATCAAACGCGTCTCCTGCATAGGCAGGCAGATTCTTTACCAGTGAGGCACCTGGGAAGCCCTCGTAAATGTCCTATATACATGGAAAAAGAATATATACATATGTATGTCTGTATATATACGTGTGTCCGTATGTATATGGACTGTATGTCTGTGTATATATACATACAGACTTACAGGTCATTGGGAAAGAAAATCTTTATAGTACAGTGAAGAAGCAATACTCACAACAGTGAACTTTTACATCATGGAAAACGACATGCCAATGGTTAACACGTTGTATTGTATAAATGTTAGCCATTTGAGTTATGAATTACTATTGAATCAATAGTACTGAACCTTTGAAATTTATTACTAAGCTTCTTGCTTTTTTGTGTTCAAGTCAATACAGATTCGATGGTCCCATAAATCTTATTGTTACTTCTAAAGTGAGTTGTTTCTCCTCCCTACCATCACCAGCTACCCTCTCCCCGCAGAGTAAAGACAGCGTAAAGCTTAAGTCATATTGTTCCTTCAATAGCTGAGTGAAGGAAGTAAATGAATTACACAGTAAAAGACAGTTATGGAGCACTAAGGTTCAGAGAGAACAGTGGGTGTGAGTATCATGTAGCTTCCAAACTGCTAAAAAGGATCTTGATAAAGTGGATCCCAGCTGTGTTACTCCAGATGCCTGCTTTCTCTTAATGACCCTTAGAACAGGCAACAAAGCAATTAATGGTCTATCTGTTAAAAAAAAAACAACAAACTGTCAGATAACTTTTAAATAAAAATAGGATAAAAGGCAATTCTCAATGTAAACCTCATGTAAACATTTTAATATGAACTTGCCCCTAGGATAATTTATATGTAATTAATAAATTATGCTGCTGCTGCTAAGTCGCTTCAGTCGTGTCCGACTCTGTGCGACCCCATAGATGGCAGCCCACCAGGCTCCCCCGTCCCTGGGATTCTCCAGGCAAGAACACTGGAGTGGGTTGCCATGTCCTTCTCCAATGCATGAAAGTGAAAAGTGAAAGTGAAGTTGCTCAGTTGTATCCAACTCTTCGCGACCCCATGGACTGCAGCTCACCAGGCACCTCCGCCCATGGGATTTTTCAAGCAAAAGTACTGGAGTGGGGTGCCATTGCCTTATAAAAATCAAAGTGTCTCAAAACAGGTAGAGTTATTAGTGACAATTACTAAATACCTTCCTAAATACAGTTTCTATCTACAGTTATGCAAACTGGTAACTATTTAGCCTCTGCTTGGTTAATTATGAAAACCAAAATTCACACTATTATTAAAAAAAGATTTCCTTATTAGAGAGTCTTGTTTTTAATGAGTTCTTGTTATTACTAATGAGTTCCTGTTATTCATTACTTGAAGTGTGCACTCTTTAAACACTCCCACAAAAATTCAACTTACTCTTTGCAACAAGGCAACTGTCATATTGATTTTTTATATGACAGGCTTTAGATATTTAGTGCAAGCACATGTTTGGGAGAGATGACGTCTGAGCTTTCTCCTTTTCATCAGTTTTCTAATGTAAATATTTATAATGATTCAAAGCATTCTTTTTATGAAATGAATGATCATAGAAATCATGCTCATAACTCTTAATAGCCATATATTTCTGTATATGTTTATTTCTAGAATACAAAGCTGATTTATTTTAGCTATTTACATTTACAATGTAATATGTGCCTTTGTCCATGATAATTTAATAATTGAGACTGGATTAAAATACATCAATTTTTTTACTGTGACTTGAAACTGTCACACTAAGTGTTTAGACTTCACTTATTAAAGAGCAGCTAGCAAACGTGTCACTTAAATGACAAGGTTAATAGGATCTATATCTCCTACTTTTAACAATTTTTGTCTCATCAGATCATCACTATGTTAAGGGTCAATACATATCTAATTGATAGAATTAAGTAAAAGTAAATGAATTATTAAATTATTATATAATTGTGATTACTTTTTGTTTCTAATTTCAGTGTTGGATCTTAAACTTGCTCTCTCTATAGATAGAGTATATAGCTTATTTGTTCAGTAATTATATAAATATGCATGCCTGTGTGAAGTCGCTTCAGTCATGTCTGACTCTTTGTGACTCCATAGCCCACCAGGCTCCTCTGTCCATAGGATTCTCCAGGCAAGAATACTGGAGTGTGCTGCCATGCCCTCCTCCAATTATATAAATGTACATCTGTATAATTTATAGATTATATATTTATATAATTTAGTGCAACAATGCAGTTTAAGACTGGAAATAATTGAACAATATATTGAATTAACATATCAGATTGAGCACTCTACCATTGTTCCTACCATGAATCAGAAGGAATGTATGTGTGCAGCCTTCTATTGTGCCATAAGAGAACAATACAAAATCATCTATGTATTCATGCCCTCTTGACAGGAGAAACTAGAGAAAAGACAAAAAGCAATAGACACTGGTTGTATCTCTTATTCAGATGGGAGCAATCTCTTCGAGCCCATAAACCAGCTCAAAGCAGACACCTCTAGCACGTATCCTAAATAATTGGGAACCTCAAACCCTACAGAAGAAATACTTGATCTTTTTCTGCTCCAAGGCATGGCCTCAATATAATCTATCTGATGGTGAAAGATGGCCCTTTGAGGGCACGCTTAATTAAAACACAATCTTACAGTTAGCTTTTTTTTTTGTAAACAGGAGGAGAAAATGGTCAGAAGTCCCTTATGTACAGATTTCTTTGATTTAAGAGAAGAACCCACATTACATACAAATTGTGGGTTCTCTCAATCTGTACTGCCTGTAGTTTCTTCTGAATTTTTAAGTCCAAACTGTTTCCCTTACCTGGGACTGACTAAATCAAATCTTGGGAACTTCACTGGTCCCTATCAACTCCATCTGTGGTTCCTACTCCAAAGCTGTACCCTTCTCTTCTTCCATTACAAGAAGTAGCAAATTTGGGGTATGGGGACTAGTATGGGTCCACATTCCTTACCCTCTCCATGATGTATGGCAAATTAAAATAGACCTGGGAATTTTTGCTGATAATCCTGATAAATATATAGAAGTTTTTCAGGGTCTTAAAAAATTCTTTGACCTAGCCTGGGGAGACTAAACCAAACAAACCCTCACTGGAGAGGATAGAGATAAGGTAATTAGTGGTGCTCAACAATGGGGCTTCCTGGTGGCTCAGACAGAAAAGATTCTGACTGCAGTGCAGGAGTCCTAGGTTCAATCCCTGGATCAGGAAAATCCCCTGGAGAAGGGAATGGCAACCCACTCCTGTATTCTTGCTTGGAGAATGCCATGGACAGAGGAGCCTGGCAGGCTAGTCCATGGGGTCACAAAGAATCAGACGCTAGTGAGTGACTAACACCACCATCAATAGATGATAAGTAGATTTCTCTCCTGTCATAGAAACTGATAGAAAATTATTGTGTATCTCTGAGTATATCTCTGAAATGTGTCTCTATAATTATGACTTCATTTTCTTTTAAAAAGCAGCCATATTTGTACCTACTCTCCCTCCATACCCATGCTCTTTCCCCAAAGTGGAATTTGGGAGTAGGAGATACAGGGAAAGAATCTCAGTAATTAGTAAGGCAATGGCACCCCACTCCAGTACTCTTGCCTGGAAAATCCCATGGATGGAGGAGCCTGGTAGGCTGCAGTCCATGGGGTCGCTAAGAGGCGGACACAACTGAGCGACTTCACTTTCACTTTTCACTTTGATGCATTGGAGAAGGAAATGGCAACCCACTCCAGTATTCTTGCCTGGAGAATCCCAGGGACGGTGGAGCCTGTTGGGCTGCCGTCTATGGGGTCGCACAGAATCGGACACGACTGAAGCGACTTAGCAGCAGCAGCAGCAAGAGGAATGTGGAGACCTGAAACTCACAAGACAGGTCCCCTGCACATGCTGAAAAGCAGCACACCCACCTGAAACCACAGTAGTGTAGATATTTGTGGATTCAATACCTGCAAGTGATTAACAGAGAGACAAACAGAGATTCTCACACCAAAATAAGCAGAGAACCAGGTATAAACAAACATTTCAGAAAATTTGTCACCATCTAAAAGAAAAAATTCAACTGTAAAACAAATTTTTAAGGAAACAAGAAGAGAATAATTGTATTAGTAAGTGAAAGTAATGTCCAACTCTTGTAAATTAAGGACCCTAGAAATTTAAAATAAAAGCATCAATACTTAATATTCAATATGCTATGAATCTTCATTGAGTGTCAATTCAAATAAAAAAAAATCTGGGGACACATGAGTTCATTGTGGAAATTAAAATACTCATTGAAAATTTGGTGGTGCTATGGAATTATTGGGAGTTTTTGCTTGTTAATGGTATTGTGCTCACCTTTAAAATAAAATGTCTTATTTTTTGAGTTTATGTTAATATATTTGTACATGAAATGATAAAATATCTAGGATTTGCTTTAAAATAATCCACAGGAGAGTAGATAATTGATGTGGATAGAAGTGGAGATGAAAAAAGATATATGAATTGACCATGAAATTTGATTATGGGTAGTACGTGAAACCTTGCTCTTCTCTTTATTTTTGTATATTCCTTACATCAGCAGAAAAGCAGAGGATAATAAGATAACAAACAATTTAATGAGTTAGAAAGACAGTTTGAGAAAATTAGGGTAATTTGGCAGGCTGTACCCTAATAGTTTAGCCATGAATGAAGCATCATTTACAACTTTCTCTAACTGATGTTCTAAGAGATGAGAAGAAAATATATGTAGAAACAAATACATCGTAAAGAAGAAGAAAAACTTAAAATTCCAGAATACTGAATGCATATGTAGAATGAATTAAAAAAAATCTGGAAAAGTACAATTATTCTATTGCAGAAGACATTAAAAAATGCCTTAAAGGAAATGAAATAAATTATCAGCTATACAAGTAAAAATACATGTGTGCATATATGTATATATATATATGAACTTGTTTCATATATATATATGTATATATATATGAACTTGTTTTAATCATCAACCACACTGCATGTTAAAAGCATAGTAACAAGAAATCAAGTGAACATTGTTTTAAAGTTAGACCGTTATTAGCATCAGATGGTATTTGGCAATCATATAGTTTCAACTGGACAGTGCTAATAAGTCCTGAATGAGATAGTGAGGCTTAGGGAGAGGCAAATTGTAGGGGGAAAACATCCCCACCAACAAAAACAAACCAAAAAACAAGGAGACTGAGTGTTGCTGGAATTTTCTATTACTTGGGGTAACAGTTAATTGAGTCATCAATTTAATTATTTTTCTACCCCATTTATTGTTGCTCTAACATGCCAAACATATGCCTCTGAGCCTTTTCACTTTTTTTTTTTTTTCCTGACCCAATGACTATTGCCCTGGTAATTGCAAGACTCCCTTTCACCCTTCCACTGCTTTATTCAGATCTCTTCTCAAATGTCATTTTATCAGAGAGAATTTCTCTAACCATATTATCTAAAATAATTGTTGCAGCTCCCTCAGAATTCTCTAGTTCTCCCCTTGCTTTATTTTTCTACATAATAATTAAATCCCCATGACATTATTTACTTATTTATTTGCTTGTTTGTCTTTTCCCACTAGGATGCAAGCTCCACTGAAACATCCAGAACAGGGTTTGACACTAGTATGAAACAAAAAACATTATTAATTATTTAATGCCTTGGAAAAGAAAGAGCTAAGACACCCCACCAATATTTATTTGGAAAATGATGGTTACTTGCTAAAGTGCAAAAGCAGAAAAAACATATGTTATTTATATCTTCTCTAAATGTTAAGGGAAGAATATGAACAAAAATGACATATGAAATTCAATAGCAAATGCTTTCCACTAGATTTAACATTGTCTCTGAATATAATTCTTACAAACCAAATTAACAAAATAAATTCAATTCTGTTTGTATTTTATCAAAGAAAATCTCATTTTCAAAAGCCCACATCTTGTCTTTAACATACTCAGATGATATTTCAGCAATTTCAAATTATGAATAACCTGAGTTATATATATATTATACATTATGATTTTAAATAAATACAAGAATTCAATAAAGTGAGATCTTTGGTGACAGCCTGAGGCGCTGAGTAAAATATTGTTAGAAGGATTTTCTAAGTACAAATAATTTTTTTCTCTGTAGGCTTCCTTTTTTGATATATATTCCTTATTACTTAATAATAAATTCTTACTGGTTTGACATAACATACTTTAAATTGTTTACATTACCCAGTGGTTGCTAATTGCTTCCAGATGACAGACCTTGGGAATGGTACCAATCAGTGACATCTTTAAACCTCCCCTAGTATGGAAGAGTGACATTTGTAGGTGGCCTCACCCTCAGGCCACTGCCTTCCCAGGGTGATTGCTTATGGTCTGGTCATATAAAGTGAATAGAGGGCTGCTTCACTAAAAAACTGGTAATATTTTTAACAGTAAATGGAACTTTGAATATTCCTCACAATCACTCTCTGATAGCTGTGATCAATGAATGAAAATTTTGATAATGTAAATCTGATCACACTTTGTCACCATTAATCCATGTAATAATCTGAAATTGCTATCAAAGACCTTATTACTGAACTACATGACTATTTTTTAAAGTAAACTTCAAAAATTTCTATTTATTCTTTATAATTTGTGGGCATCAAAGCATTATTTTAACATTCAAACAGCAGTAATACTTTCTATCTTATAATATTTAAATTTAATAACCTATTAACTGAGTTTCATAATTTGCATACTGCTGCTGCAAAGTCTCTTCAAGTCACTTCCAACTCTATGCGGCCCCATAGACGGCAGCCACCAGGGTCCTCCGTCCCTGGGATTCTCTAGGCAAGAATACTGGAGTACGTTGCCATTTCCTTTTCCAACGCATGCATGCATTCCAAATCGCTTCAGTCGGTCCGACTCTGTGCGACCGCATAGACAGCAGCCCACCAGGTTCCTCTGTCCACAGGATTCTTCAGGCAAGAACACTGGAGTGGGTTGCCATTTCCTTCTCCAATGCATGAAAGTGGAACGTGAAAGTGAAGTCCCTCAGTCGCGTCCGAGTCTTAGCGACCGCATGGACTGCACACCGCCAGGCTCCTCCTTCCATGGGATTTTCCAGGCAAGAGTACTGGAGTGGGTTGCCATTGCCTTCTCCGAATTTGCATATTAACTATGCATTTATTGTTAACCATTTCAATTTAGAGACAGGATGTAGAAAGACAGAAATTGATATTTGTTGAGTAACTTCTATATGCTGGCCCCTATGTTGAAAGATGTAATTTAGTTAGTTTTTTGGTTTTTTTTTTTTTTTTTTTTTTTTCCCTTCAAAACTTTTGAAACATTATAGCCTCTGTTTTACAGATTAGGAAAGGAAGTCTCTGAGGAGTCTGGAAAATATTTCAAGATAAAACAGTTAATTAGTATCAGAACTGGAATTCAAATCCAAGTCATTGTACCCAGAGTAAACCCTATCTGTATCATTTTAAAATTTTGGTAGATATTGGTAGATGTTAGGCAAGGCCCCTCTCATTTAGTCAAGATTGAAGACTCAGCAATATAATTCTCTTCTTGATGTCTCTCATTGCTTTCTTATTGTTTCAGTTTCTTCTTTCTGGACTTTCTTAAATTCAATTCTTTCTTCCAATTCTATTATTTATTTCTGTATACTATTTCTAAGATAGATTTGTTGTGTATGTCCTCAGTTGCATCTGAATCTTTGCAACTTCATGGACTATAGCCCACCAGGCTCCTCTGTCCATGAAATTTTCCAGGAAAGAATGCTGGAGTGGGTTGCCATTTCCTGCTTCAGGTAATCTTCCTGACCCAGGAATCGAACCCACCTCTCCTAAGTCTCCTGCTTTGGCAGATGGAGTCTTTACCACTGTGTCGTCTGGGAAGCAACAAGCATAGATATCACAGTTTTATAAAAATGTGCAAATATCTTGTTTTTCATTATGCACATTAAAATGTCATTTTAGACTTATGGAGAGTTTCTATTTCTTCATGATTTTTTCTTTTAGTTAATACCCTGTTTCAGAAATAGAGTAGATGATAGTAAATGTTTTATTCACTTAATTTTAAAGAATCCATGGGTATTTACAATCATGTTTTATTTGGAACTGTGTAACTCTGAAGTTAAATCATAGGCCAAAATGGACTACTAATATTTCAGTGTTCAGTTCAGTTCAGTTCAGTCGCTCGGTCGTGTCCAACTCTTTGAGACCCTGTAAATTGCAGCACGCCAGGCCTCCCTGTCCGTCATCAACTCTCGGAGTTCACTCATACTCATGTCCATCGAGTCGGTGATGCCATCCAGCCATCTCATCCTCTGTTGTCCCCTTCTCCTCCTTCCCCCAATTCCTCCCAGCATCAGAGTCTTTTCCAATGAGTCAACTCTTTGCATGAGGTGGCCAAAGTGTTAGAAAAATTGAAACTTTGTGTTCAGGAAGTTCAAATTGCAGGTTAAATGCAGAATACTAAATGAGCAGGAAACAAGAAAATTGAGCTTATCTTTAGAGTAACTGGAGATAGACTGGAGGAAGATTACAGTTATGTAAAGTTTAAAAATAAAATAAAATTAAAAAAAAAAACACTAAAAAAAAAATAAAGATTATCAAGATGAAATTCCTGGTCTATATGTCAACTGACCACCTACATTGATAGTAGGTGACTATCACTTCTACTTACCAGGTAATGCTAGTGGTAAAAAGCCCATGCCAATGTAGGGGACATAAGAAGCACGGGTTTGATCCCCTTGAGGGAGGATCCCCTTTAGGAAGAAATGGCAACCCACTCCAGTATTCTTGCAGAGAGTATTCCACGGACAGAGGAGCCTGGAGAACTACAGTTCATGGGGTCACACAGAGTCAGACACAACTGAAAATGCTGATGAGTAATAAGAAATTTGTACAGGTTACATCATTGATCTTTAGGTTAATAATCTAGAAAAATAAATATTACCTCTCTGGTTTTCAAAGGGATTTCCCACAATATTCACTACACTAAGCTCTTTCCTGACCCAGGATCTTTGTATATAACATTTCTTTTTCTTCTTTCTTTTTCTGTGTTCTCCTTATCCATAAAGTCTCTGCTTTATAATCCATCTCCAGAGTCCTGATTTCCCCTTGAGAACTAATACAATTTATAAAGTGAGATAACATATGGCAAAGTGCTTTTAAAAATAAAAACCCAGCACTGTAATTTATATCCATTTACTAAATACCAATCCTGATACTAAATCCCTAAATTAAATTAAGATAGCCCTCTATATGAGACCAAGCATTAATACTACCCAGCTTATTTTAGAAAATTATTATGGAATGATCCTAGACTAAACCATTGAGTTTCCTGATGGAGGAGAAAATATTCCTGATGATGTATTTCTTTCTTTGGATCCTTGCACTTTTCCAATCTAATTGAGCTAACTTAAAAAAAAAAAAGTCTTAAGTGATATATTCAGTTCAGTTCAGTTCACTTCAGTTGCTCAATCATGTCTGACTCTGTTTGACCCCATGGACTGCAGCACACCATGGTTCTCTGTACATCACCAACTCACGGATTTCACTCAAACTCACGTCCATCTCGTCGGTGATGCCATCCAACCATCCTATCTTCTGCCGTCCCCTTCTCCTCCTGCCTTCAAACTTACCCAGCATCAGGGTCTTTTCCAATGAGTCAGTTCTTTGCATAAGGTGGCCAAAGTATTGGAGTTTTAGCTTCAGCATCAGTCCTTCCAATGCATATTCAGGACTGGCTTCCTTTAGGATGGACTGGTTTGATCTCTGTGCAGTCTAAGGGACTCTAAAGAGTCTTCTCCAACACCATAGCTCAAAAGCATCAATTCTTTGGTGCTCAGCTTTCTTTATAATCCAACTCTCACATCCATACATGACTACTGGAAAAACCATACCTTTGACTAGATGGACCTTTACTTCACTGCTTAAAACCCTTTACATTAACTGCTTAATTTTCCATTGTAGATACAATTAACAAAAAAAAAAAACTATACCCTGCAAATTATGGAATAATGTCATCTCAGCCTTCTCCTTACCTAATCCCTAAGAGTGGCCTTTGTATTCCTCCAATATACCATTCTCTTTGCTAAGTGGCTTTTTTTGGACTGTGAAGAAGGCTGAGTGCCAAAGAATTGATGCTTTTGAACTGTGGTGTTGGAGAAGACTCTTGAGAGTCCCTTGGACTGCATGGAGATCCAACCAGTCCATTCTGAAGGAGATCAGCCCTGGGATTTCTTTGGAAGGAATGAGGCTAACGCTGAAACTCCAGTACTTTGGCCACCTCATGTGAAGAATTGACTCATTGGAAAGGACTCTGATGCTGGGAGGGATTGGGGGAAGGAGGAGAAGGGGACAACAGAGGATGAGATGGCTGGATGGCATTACTGACTCGATGGACATAAGTCTGGGTGAACTCCAGGAGTTGGTGATGGACAGGGAGGCCTGGCGTGCTGCGATTCACAGGGTCGCAAAGAGTCGGACACGACTGAGTGACTGGACTGAACTGAACTGAACTGAACTGAACTGAAGTGGCTTTCAGAGGCCATTCTTTGGTCTTTCTCCGGCTCTTGTGCTGATTGTTTTCTTTTATTTTTGTATTTTATCTCTTTCTTCTCATCTCTTTATCCATCTGTTTTACACACACACACACACACACACACACACACACACACACATACATATATTGCTATCTTTTATATGGGTTCTAAGATCAACTTTATAGAGCACACTTTTCTAAGGATTCTACATAAAATGGAGAACTATGAAGTGCCTTCTGCTATCTCATCTCTTACCACTTCATAACACCAAAATGTTTGGGTTTATTTTTTGTTTCTTTAGATGTTTTCTAGCTTTTCTTCTCATAGAAAATGTCAGTTTTGTGTGGATAATGAGAAGCCCCTCTTTACTTTTCATGTTATAAGTACATAACAAGGATCCAGTCATTCAGAAATAGATATTTGTTCTATGATTGAACAAATTTCAACAATTTTATGACACCAAGTCCAACAGTTAATCATTTCTACCTAACTGTCTAAATCATTATTAGGAAATCAGATATTTCAATATTGGACTGGATTTTTTTAACTAAATAGCAGGTTAGTTAAAATTCTTATTTTATTGAAGACCATAAATAAGTCTTTCCTTATTGATAAATTCATTTTTAAACTGTAATTCTCCTAGATGTTTCTGATTTTTGAAAACAATTGCCAGTGTCATTGTAAAATTCCCTTCTCCATTGTCTTCTCTTGGAAAGCATTACTGAAAGGAGACATAGTAGAGGTTTTATGTTTAATGACACGACCAGAATGACAGACTCTAGGTAGCAACAATAAGAAGACAATTAAAATATTGCAGCTGTGTGGAATTCAATATCTTCTGTGAACTATCTCCATTTAAAGTTTGGAAAATGTGTTTTTAATATCCAGGAAATGATATCTACCACATAAACTGAATTAATCTCTTGCAAAAGGAAATAAATGTCAAATTATTTGTTTCTCCTTTATTGTTGTTGACTGCATTGTTCCCTATGATTTGATTTCCTTTCAAACTTTATGTATGTGCATGTGCATATAAATTTACATATACCCACATATGTATATGCATAAAATATATTTGAATAAAAAACAATATATTTATACTGCACTAACTGCTTTATTCTATGGCTTTAACTGGGGATTGATACCCACAGCAAAGGAAAAGAGGTTTTCAAAAGGTTAGTGAAGCACAATTTTTTGTAAAGAAGTATATGATGTTAGGAGTTATGTTCCATATGAAAATTAAAACTTTGCATTTCAATGACCTGTAAAGTTCTCTTATTAACCAAAGAAGTAGACTCAGGAGTGGCTGATTAGGTCTATATACTCAGTGATTGGTACTTTGGCTTCTCCATACTTCATATTTGCATCTTTGGGAAATGGGCATGAGAAATAATTATGAAAAATCACCTGCAAAAGCTGTATGTAAAAATTAGAAAAATTATCAATCTAATAAGAATTAGAATTATTAGAAAATTATTTTTCAATAAGAATTAGAAAAATATTCAAAACATTGTATGGTGTGGATAACTCATAATTTAAAATCTTTTTGTTTATATATGTTATATACCAGAATAGGTCCCTATTTTCTTCACAGCACAAGACTGAGGACACAGGTAATTCTCAATATTAAATTGATTGATTGAAATCTCCTGTGGTTTCAATTAGCTCTGCATGGCTTGACATTTTTGTAAGTCAGAAATCCATAGTCTGGGTTTTCAGTGCTTACACATAAGTATAGATTTGTGGCAGAAGATCAGAAATAATGAATGAACCTTCTAGAAAGCTCGTTCTATTGGATGGAAGTGTCAATCTTAGATTCTCCAGTCAGGAATCTGGAAAGAGGAAATTTGATATCTATCCTGTAGTATAACTTGTTCTAGTAGTCTATTATATTCACAAAAATCAGCATTAGTAAATGGAGACATATTCAATTATTGAAAATGTGTTTTTATAATGCAAATTAAAATTTTTAAATTTTTGACAAAATATAGCTAATAAAAAAACTCAAAATTCAGAAAACTAAGATCATGGCATCTGGTCACATCACTTCACAACAAACAGATGGGGAAACAGTGACAGACTTTATTTTTTTGGGCTCCAAAATCACTGCAGATGATGATTGCAGCCATGAAATTAAAAGATGTTTGCTCCTTGGAAGAAAAGTTATGATGAACCTAGACAGCATATTAAAAAGCAGAGACATTACTTTGCCAACAAAGGTCCATCTAGTCAAGGCTATGGTTTTTCCAGTGGTCATGTATGGATGTGAGATTTAGACCATAAAGAAAGCCAAGCACTGAAGAATTGATGCTTTTGAACTGTGGTATTGAAGAAGACTCTTGCGAGTCCCTTGGACTGCAAGGAGATCCAACCAGTCCTTCCTAAAGGAAATCAGTCCTGAATATTTATTGGAAGTACTGATGCTGAAGCTGAAACTTTAATACTTTGGCCACCTGATATAAAGAACTGATTCATTTGAAAAGACCCTGATGCTGGGAAAGATTGAAGGCAGGAGGAGAAGGGGATGACAGAGGGTGAGATGATCACATGGCATGACTGACTCAATGGACATGAATTTGAGTAAACTCTGGGAGTTGGTGATGGACAGGGAGATATGGCATGCTGCAGTCCATGGGCTCGCAAAGAGTCAGACGTGACTGAGCAACTGAACTGAACTGAGCTAAGCTAATATTCATATGCAAAGCCAGAATGTTGACTAGCAAACAACACATTTAACTAAATTTGTACTACAAATGGGCTTCCCTGGTGGCATAGACAGTAAAAAATCTTCCTGTAATGCAGGAGACCTGGGTTTGATATCTGGGTCAGGGAGATCTTTTGGAGAAGGGAATGGCTACCCACTCCAGTATTCTTGCCTGGAAAATTCCATGGACAGAAGAGCCTATCAGGCTAGTCCATGAGGTTGCAAATTGGTAGACACAACTGAGCAAATTTGACTTTCAGTAATATCAGGTAGCATGGTGAAAGAGATTAAAATAATAAAAGGATCCATTCAACTCAGAAATAACTCATATTTTGTTTTGCTGACAGATCTGAAATTTCCTAAATTACATTCAAATTCAGATTATGATAGTTGTTTTACAAAAGAGTTTAGAACAGTAGAAGCTATTCATATACCTAGATTCATGCAGAAGCCCAGTTTATAAAACAGATAAAAACAAGATTGTCTTTATCCAAGCTGGAAAGTCCACCCTAGGCTGTGACTGCAGGTGGTGCCCTTAACATTTTTGGCAATCCCTAAAGAATGATAAAGAACTTTGAATATATCTTGGTTTAAAGATTCATTTACTAAATCTTGATGAAATATGAATTATTTTGTTGGCTGAAATTACAAATTAATACCTGAGCATGACTTAAGTTATGTGAGCATCTGACATCAATGAACAGGACCAAAAAAAAAAAAAAAAAAAAGGAGAAAGAGATTACCTTTAGGAAACAAAAACAGAATTAGACTTTATTGAACATTGATAGTATAGAGGGGAAAGAAAAAGGCTGTGAGCTTGAAAGATCATTTCCCTAGAAATGCTATACCTTCCCAAAACTTTTGGAGCATACTTCTATCATCTTTTATCTCCTTTAGTACCATAGCATTATAATATATGCTTGTCCCTGTTTATTTTTAACCTGGCAGCCAATATGTTCTTAGAAAATTAAAGTCAGATGTCATCACACCAATGCTCGACACACTCCAATGGCTTCTCATCTCATTCAGAATAGAAGCAAACCTTCTTATCTACTCACCTGGAAGATCCTTTAAGCCACCTTACTGACGCTCACCCCACACTGAGTTACCTCATAGCTCAGTTGGTAAAGAATCTGCCTGCAATGCAGGCAACCCAGGTTCAATTCCTGGGTTGGGAAGATCCCCTGGAGAAGGGAATGGCAACCCATTCCAGTATTCTTGCCTGGAGTATCCCATGGACAGAGGAGCCTGGCAGGATACAGTCCATGGGGTTGCAAGCATCAGACACGACTTAGCGACTGAATCATCCCCCTTCCGCTCCACCCCACCGCAAGTTCATCTTCAGCTAGGTTCCCCTTTGCTGACTCAGCTCTAGTTGATATGACTACTTAAATATTCCAAAACATATCATTTCCCAGGGTCCTTGCTTGTCTATTTGATCTGTTTGGGATACTGTTCCATTTACATGAACAAAATCTGCTTTCACTTCCTTCTGGACATAGCTGAAGTGTCCATCTCCCAGTGGAATTTGGTCTTTCAGACCTATTTCCCTTCAAAACTTTTACCTTCTTTCTTTGATACTATCTCCATAGACATCTTCATCATCTGGTATTTATTTATTTATTGACCTTTAATTTATATCACTCACTTCAAAGATGTAAGTTCAATGAGGGCATGGATTTTGGTTTACCTTTTTTCTTAATTGCCTCATTCCTATCACTTTGAATAGGGCCTGGCACATAGTTGATGCTCAATAAAAAAGAAATGTGTTTGAATACATGCAGTAATGCATGAGTGAGTTAAATATGTGTTTCTAATGTAACTAAAGCTTATAAATTTAAATGTAAAGACTTAAAAAATTTTAATATTAACAATGAAAAAAATTGCCTAAATACATTACACATTGCATTGCCTCTTTCTAGAAAGGAACACAGAATATAAGCTGATTTTTTTTAATGTTTTAGAATCATTTAGTAATATGACTGAAGTATTCCAGAAAACACTCTTTTATAATTCTATTTGCTCTTACACAAAATAACTCCAGACAGAATGTTTTGTAGTACTTTTGTTTAATTTTTTTTTTTCCTGCTCTCTCCTACAGGAGTCCATTCTACCCCATCCCCCAAACTGGTCACTATTATTAATTCAAAAAATATATATTAATTTATCATGCCATGATAGGCACTGTGTTGTTGTTGTTGTATAGTTGCTAAGTCATGTCAGGCTCTTTTGTGACTCCATGAACGATAGCCCACTAACATCCTCTGTCCACAGGACTTCCCAGGGAAGACTACAGCAGTGGGTTGCCATTTCCTTCTGCAGGGGATCTTCCCAACCTAGGGATCAAACCTGAGTCTCCTGCATTCGCAGGCAGCTTCTTTATCTCTGATCCACCAGGAAAGATGTGCTAGGCGCTGTGAATTCAATAGTAAATAAGTTATGTTCCCTGCCCTCTAAAACCATTATAGCATAGTAAAATAATCTCTGTTGTTTCCAGAAATTATTGTCTCAAAAGAGATACTATTTTTGTTCTTGCCTAAATACACACATGCATGCACACACACACACACACGCAAATACACACTAATTTTGAAAAGTTCACTTTTGAAAATGCTAAAAATATCTCTTTTATTAGAGCAGAGCAAATGTATAGATAATTATGAAATTCCAAACTCTGAATCACACAATTTATTAAAGGATATTGAAGTGTCATAAGAAATGTGTCTTTTTTAAAACATGTACTCTTGTACTTAGCAGGAGGAAAAATGTACCTGTGGAAAACTGTCTGAGATATATAATGAAAGAAAGTACCTGTGATGTGGCAAGTGGAGTTTTAAATTTATTTTTCTTACACTAAGTCTTTTATAATGTCTAGCTAGTAAGATTTTTATACAGATTAAATGAGATAGTTGTCTGGAATTTAGAAAGGTGTTATAAAATTATACTTCCCATTTTAGTTGCCCAGATCACTATT
Organism: Bubalus kerabau; assembly: GCF_029407905.1. Classification (NCBI taxonomy): domain Eukaryota; kingdom Metazoa; phylum Chordata; class Mammalia; order Artiodactyla; family Bovidae; genus Bubalus; species Bubalus kerabau. Next base: position 45,029,299 of record NC_073635.1, on the reverse strand, counting down.
AAGAATAAAGTATAATAGGATTAAAATTTTTATAACTTTAACTTTGGAGAAAAGGTTCCATATTTAATCTGAGAGTCTATCTAGTATGAATAGATTTAAAGAATGTAGTATAATCTACAATTGTATCTTTTTCCCACTGTCATCTTTATTTATAATGTTGTTTTAGAAAAGTGAAACTGTTTATCTCTCAATTGTGTCCAACTCTTTGCGATCCCATAGACAGTAACCCACCAGGCTCCTCTGTCCATGGAGTTCTCCAAGCAGAATACTGGAGTGGGGTGCCATTTCCTTCTCTAGGGGATCTTCCCAACCCATAAATTGAACCTGGGTCTCTCATGTCTCCTGCATTGCAGGTAGACTCTTTATTACTGAGCCACAGGGAAGCCCAAACTCTACACAAAACTTAAGTAGGCAAAAATCTCATGAAATTTTTGTGGTGTTATGATTTTCAGATTTATCACTCTATTTTTCATCCTTTATAGTATGCTTGTATTCAACACATATCATATTTCCTCTGTTCTATAGAGGAAAGCCTTGCCTATAGAAACTTCCCATCTTCCATTTTGGCTAATAATTAGTGTAGCATAGGAAAAGAAAGGTCCCTGTAGATACAGGAGACAAGTATTCAGTCTAGAGATTCATTAGTTAGCCTCCTACAAGGCTGACAAGTAATCTTCTTTTGGACTGGGGACCAAAAGACATCTTGATTGGTAGTAAAAGTCATGAAAATATACTAAATACCTCGAGCTCTGATATTCAAATTAAAAATTAGAAACCTATTTACTTGTATTAACAATGCTCAAAGGAATTTGATTTCTCAGAATAAACTTCTTGAAGCTCTTTGAATATACAGTTTACTTGAAATAAGTTATAGTATTATTTCTAAAACAGGTTATGCATGAAATGTTGCTCTCAACTCTTATATGTTCACGTGTTACTTAACACATGGACTTCTGGGAAAAGGAGCATTTGTAAACCATCTATAATTTATGTTATATACCTAGTCAAAATTGCAATAAGGCAAATGGAATCTTAATTTCTTAAGACAGGCCTTTTGACTCTAGATTTTTAACACATCTGATAATAATGAAGATGAAAGCAAATATAAAAGCTTGGCAGATGTTCCTCCAGATAGAAAGATGGAGGTATAGAAACCTGACATGAGAAAATCTTATAAAAATTTCCAAGAGCCTATGTCCATATGAGACACAAGACAATAAAATATCATCCACAAAGTTAATTCTGGGTTGGCTCTAATTTTCAGGTCTCGTAAGCAGGAAAAGGTAATTGCAACTATGTTGAAGCTAATATTTAAATTTTGTGTTACTATTTTCTTGTTTATATTGACATCATAAACTCTATAAGTTCTAAGTCTGTATTGTATATACTATAATCCTACTATTTTATTTTGTCCTTAATGGTAAAAATTTCAGAGGATGCAAAGGTTACCTCACAGTGATAATGAAAAATTTAAATATGACATGAAAAATAATGAAATTACTTTATTCCATGTAAATCTTAACACTTTTGGAAATATAAAATATTAGTGAAACAGTTTTCTCTTTATCTATATTAATATATTGTCTGTATATTTATATATTTTTAGAAATATTTCCATAGAAAAAGTAAGGGTTTCTTAAATCATATCATATTGTTCTGAGCAGTGTGACTATAACCAGAGCACCTACTTCAAATGTCAAAAGAGTGAATTTTCACCTTGGAAATTCTGCACACAATTTTGAGAATAAAAAGATAATTAAATGAAACCTAGGTCATCGTTAATATGAATGCACTCTTTTAGTGTCATTTTGAATTCCTACACTCATGCAGTTAACTCAGAAATATATGTATGAGAACTTCTCAAGCATATACATTTATTGCCTGATTCAAATCAAGAAGGTCAAATAAACCAAAGAGGTAGAGTGGATTAAAATGGCCCCTAAGGATCAATTAACACCTACAAATGTTTAGTAAGCAGTCATTTAATTGCTGCTTAACTAAACTATACATACACTGTAATCAAGATTAATAGACTTTGAACATGTAATGTTTATTTGATTTAAGAAGTATAAGCCCTTGATACAATATATGAACTCACTTAATATTAGTGCTATATAGCATTATTTCATTAATTTTCAGGAAGAATATATCATTACAGAAGTATTTTAATTTCCACTTCCACTCATTTTAAATATTTTCTAGTGATGTCCATAGATATATATCATTAAAATAAAACAAATATGAACAAAAAACAAACTAAAGTACAGGAATCTTTAAGGTTTGAACTTTCAAATTGGATAATAATTAGCTGCTCAAGTGCTTTTGTTGAGTATTATTATGTAGAGGCAAATTACTAGACATTGTAGAAGTACTGTCTAAAAGATTCAGAAGGATCAGAATTCACTTGGAGCAAATATACATTTATGTGAATGTGTTTAGAAAATGATTGATAAAAGAGAAAACTTTCCACCAAGAAAATGCTTGGGTTCACATTCAATTTTGCTTTTTGGTTAAATGTTTGAGTTGTAGGAACCTTCAGTTAGGTGTATTTAATATTCATATTGAAATTAATTATTATTTGAAGAGTTTTATACATGTGTATAGAAGTAAATTTTTGAGCATCCTCTGGATTTTTTGCTAAAGTTTTGTCAGGAAACTACGGCAATACTATGAACATTCATTTGAAAGACCCTGATTGAAATGACAGATCAATATAATTAAACAATAGGATTAGAAAAATTGAATTGATTTTCTTGTTTAAAGGAAAGTGTAATGTGATTTTGGGGATTCTTCAAAAGTGTCTATTATGTCTTTGTCCTCTTCCTTATAAGCATGGTTATCTTAAACCTTAATTTAGTTGACTCAGAAGTAGATTACAATTGATAATTATAAAGTAAAATAGTTATAATTTATAACTGGCTAAGCAATCATCCTTTGTTAGCACTTACAGCCAGTTTCTAGGAACTTAATTCTTTCATATCTGCTACTTCTTGGCATTGGACCTAATGTGTTGCAAGTGCTAAATTATTATTATTATTATTATTATTTTAGTTTGAATACTGGATACTTAACAAGGCATATTTTTTCAAAAAGTTTTCTAATACATAAATGTAAGTCATGATATCTTAGTAAATTTATTTTTTCATTTCTTCTCTCTTTTTCTCCTTCCTTTTCTCTTTCTTTCTGACTTTCTTTCCATTCATTTTCTTTTCTCTCCTCCTTACTTCTCTTATTGCTTCATTTTTTCCCTTCTTCCTTCTTCTACTTCAATAATAAAATATAACACTAAAGCTAAATAAATATAAATATCTACTTAAGAATTTAATTAATATTTCTTTATATTAAAACTCAAATTACATTAATTTGGGTCATATAAATTTGAACAGATAACTTTTTAGCTGCATAATAATCATATTGGTATTGCAAAGTAAAAGTGGAATACAAAATGGAATTTCAAAATAGCAATGGAAATGAGTACTGAATTATAGTTTTGAATGTTTCACATATGAAGAAGGAAACTATAGCAAACCTTATTTATATTATTTTATATTATATATTATTTAAATTAAGTTTAAATTAAATGAAGTTGGAAAATCCATGATGCAATCAATTTCTTAAAAAGTCAGTTAGTTATATGCACTCATATTTCTGTACTACCTCTGATGGAAAGTTTTCTCTGTCTTGCTTGTAATGTGTGATTTCATACATTGCTTTCTTCCCAAAGGGAAATATTTGATTCAGTTCTTGGATAAAAATGATCTGTCACCATTGTTTGATTTAAAAGGCTTTTTTCTTTTCTTTTCTTTTTTAACTCTGAATACTGAAAGAAAAAAAATCAAGGCACAGGGGACTGTAGTCCAGCTGTTGTGGAATAAATCAATATTAAAATGTGTAATAGTGGATTTTCTTCTTCTGAAAGTAGGGATTGTGTGTGCTTAATTTCTTGTTTTATTAATACATCTAACTGTCTAAGAAAGAAATGTAGCTTCAGTTTCTGTTTAACTTTACTGCTCAACAATGGGGTAATATAGTAATACTATAACTGTGCTTTAATCTTTGATTCTTGTGTTCTGTTGGGGGTTGATGAAGCTATGACTTTCATAAATTTCTGTGAATTTCATTTAATTAAACAACCATATTCCTTGTTGAGTTAGGGAAACTGCAACTTCTCTGATCTGTTTGACGTTGGCAAAAATGATTTCGGTTCTATTTTAAAGGCTCATTAAAGGAAAAGCTGAAAAATATCTTCGTGGTCATAGCTAGAATGGATCATAAATCTTCTCATTCTAAATATAAGGACAAACACATCTTTTCTTCTTCAAACAAGAGATTTCTGCAGAATAGTAGCCTTTGGGTATATTCAGTTTTTTCCCCCTAACCTCTTCCATACATTTCATATCACGATTTTTGTACTAGAAGGTTATGCCTTGAAATTACATTTTATCATTTTATTCCACTTCTTGGTTTACACGGAGAACAGCTTTCATTCTACGGCAACTCATTAAATGCACTGATTTTGCAAAACTCGTCCCCTGTGCTCAGATGCCCATCTTCAAATTTCTACCGTGTGCCTCTGGCCCCCAGGGTGAAGCACTGCCTGAGTGCGTTAATGGCAGAATCACAATGTAATTGTCAGAATGGTGGCATCGTCACACTTTGACGCCAGCATCCTGTTTCTTTCTTCTCACTACAGAGAAACTAAGGCTAAAGGTTAAAAGATGCGCTTTATTAAATAATTCAAGCCATTAACCTGCAACCTACAAAGCGATGGCAGCCTATTAAGTTTACGCTGCCATGATTCACATTTGGTGTTTACTGATGCTAAACCATATTGCCTGTTTGCTTTACTTTTATTGCTACATAGTAATGTAGTGAGGAAGGAGAATAAAAAAAGGTGACAGGACCCACACAAGGGGACAATAAGAGCATCAGACTCACTTGCATAAAGAAGATTGAAGCCTTCCCTCCCTCCCTCCATCTCTCCGTATAGGCCTCAATGCACATCTGCGTCACTTACTGGGGAGGAGGAGGCGCCGAGGAAGAGAGAAAATTGTACTGTGAGGACCTTGACAGCTTCACGGCGCGGGCTTTCCTTTTGCCCTCCTGTATTTGCTGGATTTTTTTTTTTTTTCCTCTCTCTCTCTTATACAAACTGACTAGATAAAACCACCCCTTCTCGCTTTGCAGAAGGCATTGGACTTTCTCAGAGATACCCGCAGCTCTCAGAGCATCTTCCTAGAGAGCAGGGACAGGGGCGCAGGTGCATCGAGAAGGCTGAGGGAGGGGGGGTGTGCTTCTTCCGCGACTTGGGGATCTTTCTCTCTGCAATCTCCAGGCACTGAACTCTAAGCTGCAAGGATAGGGGAGCCAACAGCTTCTCGACTGAGGCTCTGCCATCCGTGCATACTAGGGAGGTGTATCCAGCTGCCTTCGCCTCCAGAGCTCTGAGCGCGCAGACCTCCCTCCCTCGCGCGTCTCCGGCATCAGGGCCGTCCCTCACCGCGGTCACCTCGGGACCCCGCAAGGAGATCGGGGATTCTCAGTCCTCTGCGTCCAGTTCCTGCCTGTGCACCAGGCCGTTGAGTTCCCCACGCGCGGGTCCTGAGGTCCTGACCGCAGCTGAGCCGCACGGCTCTTCTGTTCGCGCTCCGGTCGTCGCCTGGCAGGGCGCGCAGCCGCCCGGTCCCGTCTGTTCCCGGGGTGCAGAGGGAGCCTCCCGCCTCCTTCTCCAACCCGGGGCTCCGTTGGCCTGCCTCCCCAACCCGTTTAGTCCTGCATCAGCTGAGGTCCCTTAGCCTTCCTTGCGTCAAGTATGTCAGGCTCTGGGCGAAAAGACTTCGATGTGAAGCACATCCTGCGACTCCGCTGGAAACTCTTCAGCCACCCGTCGCCGTCGGCCGGCAGCCCGGCCGGGGGCAGCTGCCTGCAACAGGACGGCAGTAGCAGCTTCGAGCACTGGGGACCTAGCCAGAGCCGCCTGCTCAAAAGCCAAGAGAAGGGCGGAGTGAGCACTTTCTGGAAGAAGCCTTCCTCTTCTGCCTCCTCTTCTTCGTCTGCCTCCCCGTCCTCTTCTGCCTCTTCCTTCAGCCCTCTGAATGGCACCCTCCTGCCTGTGGCTACGAGGCTGCAGCCAGGGGCGCCCGGGCAGGGAATCCACCAGCCCGCCAGGACTCTCTTCTACGTGGAGTCCTTAGAGGAGGAGGAGGTTCCCGGAATGGACTTTCCTGGACCACACGACAAAGGGCTTGTCCCACAGGAGTTCAAAGTGGAGCCAGACAACTCGAGCCAAGCAACAGGTGAAGGGTGTGGACACAGGTACAGTAAGACCCAATGGGACAGCCAAGCAGCCCTCAATTTCCACTCGTTCCCGTCCCACCCCGTGTGCTCTGGTAGTTACTAAGTTTTAGGTTGAAAAATTTGATTAAGTGATGCCAGCCTGATTTTTATTAATCAAGTTGTAATCTTATTAAAAGTTCCCTCGTTAATTTCTATTGGCTCCTACATATTGCTTTTCTTTTGGAGTTGTAATCACAAATTGAATATATATGCATTTTGCTAACTCTCCAGGTAGAGTGGTTCTCATATTTCTGAGGTTACGGTATTTTTCTGTCATTTTCTGTCATTAAATGGCATGTGTGAATCTCCCAGTTATCTAATGTGAGGAGAAACTTCACTATTCAAATGTATCTCGTATACTGGCCTAGTAACTGTCTTGGCAGATTATCTAGGATCGTTGTGGCTTGAATCTATATTCTAGGAGTAATGAGGTGGACAGAAGGAGGTTCTGGACAACATTATCTTCTCTCTTTTTCCTCCATCCTCTATCCCAACTTGCCTTTTTATCCTACTTCCTGATCACCTTTGCTTTGTTCAACGTCTTAGAATTAAACTCTTACTAATGCCTTTTGCATTATTCTACCTTGATTCATTGGCTCAGTATGGACTGTGTATTCTTAGTAAGCAGGTCAATGTCAATTTCCTGTTTATTTCTAGTATCACATCTTTGAGTACAGTTTTTCTACTGTCAAGACATAGAAAAACTCTCTCACACATGACTTCATTCTGAGTTTGATATTTTCAGAGAATTAACTCATTCTACACTAGATAATTACTACTTTAGGCATATAGTGAAGGGATCTGAAAAGGTTTGCATTTTAATTCATATATGAGAATATATTATGAAGAAGAAATACAGGGGAACCATAGGAAAATTATGATGAAACAGTTAATAATAAAATTTACCTTTCAGTAAATAAATTAGAAACAGAAACAATGTTTTAAACTTCTGCTTCATTGAATCAACATTTCATAAAGTTGTCATGAAAGAACACATAAAACAAAATACTATAGATGTTTCTCTGTTGACAAATGTGAAGTTAAAGATACAAAAATCATCCTTAAAAATTTTCAATTATATGGATTATGTGGATTTGAATTTGAATTTTAAGAATCTTGAACATAATCTTATATGCAAAGATAATATAATGGAAGTTTATTATTTTACAAAGAGAGGTTTAATTTACTATTTTCAACTATGAGAAAGTTTTTTCTATATATAGGAGACCTAAAATATAAATTTATCTATTATTCAGTTTAATTAAGATACTTTACAAAAATAGTCATAACTTTGGGTATCATTACTACTGTGAAGTTATTTGATTTATGTATTCACTGGTGACCTACAGTTATGGATTTTTTAAAAAATAAAATATGTTGGGCTTTAGCCCCTTTGAGCACTTTTGATTTTATTTTTTTTTTTTTTTGGGTAATCATATCTAAAGATCTAGTATTTCACCTTATATGTTTAAAAGAAAACCAGTTAGGTTAAATATTTACCAACTACTGTTATATTGAAACTGGTACTTATGCGTCTCAGGCAGTTCAGGAAAAAAAAATAGATATTTTTTTCAGTTTTGTGAAGTCTTCTCATCAGCTCAACACCTGACCTTCTGGGAATATTTATGTTTGATAGTTTTAAAAACCAATTTGCTTTATAAAAATATATCTTAAGTATATAAGGCATATTTGGCATAAGTAATTTCAGTAGAATTTTATATAAGTTGGAGACTTTGGAAATACTTATGGAGTATTGGCTTAAGAAATTAAATAAATAAAACTAAGAACTAATAGTCTAGGTTAAAGATAAAACACCCATCAGATTTACTTCCAGTCCCTCGCTTTTGAATATACATCAGTGTTTTTACTCATTAAGAGTTGTATATGAAAACAATTCTGAAAACAAGTCAAGTGCCACCCCAAATCATCTTTACTTTTGATATGAGGGCTTCTATAAGAAGTTCGTATGTGTAAAATATTGAAATTAAGGTCTAATTTTATTTTAAAATTCTTATGCTTAAATCCTTTAGTTAAATTTTAATTTGTTGCTGGACAAATTAGTCAGCACTGATAGTATTCTCGTGGATTTTATGTGTTCCTAAACATTCATAGACTACTGGTTCTGTGTTCATGATTGATTGACAGCAAGCTACTAAACTTAGCAATTAGTTATTATCAATACATATTATTATAATATGTTGTAAGAATAATGTCCATTTCCCAGGAAGGACAACATTTCCAATATGTTAAATACAAAATGGAAAACAATATGTAAGATCATTCTGTAATATGGATTTACTTTGGTTTCTATCATAACCCATGCAGGAAATCTACATGAGGTTCATAATGACCAGTGGACACATAAACCATATAAACCTGCATAATCATTTTGATTACTTGAATCATTACTCTATTACTATTCTATGCTGTCACATTTGATATTTAGCATTTTGCTTCATCAATTCTGAGCACTATAGCTAATCTACATATGTAAACAAAGAGTTGGCCCTTTTCCTCTTTCTCCATTTCTCTTTATTTATTTGTTCTCATACTACTTAAGAACATTGTTTTATAAAAGTAGCTCAGTTTTATTTGTTGTTCAAATAGCAGCTGGGAGTTGCTCAGCAAAAAGAAGCTCATAATCTCAGAATTCTGGAAAGCTCAATTACCATGGAGTTGAAACATAAAGGTAGCAAGAAGACATAGTAAATTGATTTTCTGCTGAAATCCAGTCTTTATCTTATCCCACTTTATCAGACATACATAAACAAATCTCAGTATTCTGCCTTACCCGTGACACTACTAAGAATCCTAACTCTTAAAGTAATAGGCTCTTGCCCTGTGCTATTATTTATTTACCTTCTCTTTTTTACTGTCTGAACTTAGTTGTTGGCGAGTGTATCATTTCCTAGCCATCAGATCATTACACATTTTTGGTATGCCTAATTTTTTTTGTACAAGATTCTATATGAGTAAACTAAAAAAACAAAGACCTATTCTTGAAGTTCACAGTAATGTGAATAGGAGAAAATACATCATGTTTAACCACTTGCTTTTTTAGTTTTTTCAATTCTCACAGAGTGGAGGCTTCTATTTTCATGGCTTCAGTTGCATATGTACTCAGTTTAGTTGAACTCTGTGACCCCATGGACTGTAGCCCGCCAGGCTCCTTTGCACATGGGATTTTCTAGGCAAGAGTACTGAAATTGGTTACCATTCCTTCTCTAGGAGATCTTCTCATCCCAGGAAATGAACCTGCATCTCTTGCCTCTCCTGCACTGGCAGGAGGATTCTTTACCACTGAGCCACCAAACTGTATTTTAGTTGCATTTCAAAACTCAGACTCCGCCTCTCCACACTCAACCCTCTTCTTTACCCTCACCCTGACTTCTGGTCTCACACATCCATTTGACCTCTCTGGTGGAAATCGCAGATACAATAAGAACACAGCACATACAAAATTGAGCTCATAATCTCGCTTCTCTCTTGCTCAGTTTCCTTCTTCTCTGTCTTGGAGAAGAGCATTCCATGCATTAGGTTGTGCAAGCCAGAAATACAGGATCGTACTTGTCAAAATCCTTTTTCTCTTGATTTTCAATATTCCACCAAGTCCTGTCACTTTTCCTTCAAAACTGTCCTTTCTCCTGCATCTGTCTCACATCTCTCCAACTCCATCAACTGCACTTCATTTAAAAATACTGTCGTCTTTTATGTCAACTTCTGTAACTCCCATCTACATTCTCTTCCTTGGTTAATCTTGCCACCTGTAATCTTCCTCCATACTCGAGTCAATGAAAATTTATAAAATAAAAATTTGAATTATTTTGCCAGATCCTGATTCTCCTTTTATTTTTCAAAGCATTTCCACCACTCTGACCATGATCCATTCTGTGGACAGCGATGCCCTGAAAGAGCTGAACCTTGTCCCTCACAAGATCCCTGCACTCCTCCCCTGTCTTCCAGGTCAATGTTCTTCTGTATTGCTTTTCTCTACCTCTGGGCCTCACGAAGTTAATTCCTTTCCTGATTACATAGTGATTCTCCTTCCCTCAATTGACCCTTTTCTGAATTCATTCCTATTCATTATTAAGATGTCTTAAATAAAATCCTTGTAGCTTTCTTGAAGAAGCATTCATTGATCTTCCAGAAAAAGTCACTTTAAAAATTTTAATTTATTTTATTCCCTTATTTTATGTTTTTAGAGTAATTGGTCTCTGTTTTGAGTTTCTTATTATAACTATATATTAACATATGTGCTACTTTTTTTTTTTTATTTATCTAACTCTGCCTCATGGACAGCATGTTTGTTTGCTCATTATTTTATACCTATCATAGAGCATATAGTTACTCAATAAATACTGTTGAATGTATACATATTTGTCATAATCATAATGAATGACTTTGATTAAGAACTTGTTATTTGCCAGGTAGCATGCTGAATATTTATATTGTGGAGTTTAATATTCAGAACAACTCTGATTCTGATATAATTATGGATCTCTTTGTTAAATGATTAAATAATCATTTTATGATTATGAGAAGACTGAGATATAGACAGGTGATTAATTTCCCCCAAATAGCAGGACTGTAAGGAGTACAGCTGGATGTTTAATCCTGGTTCTCTGACTCCTGACACCATAGTCTATGCCACTTTGCCAACTCTTCTCTCAGTCTGCTTAAACAAACAAACAGAACAGAAGAAAAGAGGCTCCAGCCAAGATTATGCTGAAAGAATTCTCTTATTTTTCTGGTGGAAATTATGCTTGTGTCTCAATGTTTAAATGAACTATTTTAAATGATAGTGATGTACAACTCCTGATAAGGTTCAGTCAGAGAGGACTTAGCCCAAGTTAAAAAACACAAAATTATTTTCTGAAGTATTGCTTATTCAGTGCATTTTACTTTTTAGTTAAATCAAAGTATAAGGAAATAACCTAGACATAAAAAAATCATTAATTTTGGAGTCCAAAGGAGAGCATTAAGACAAAAAAATCTCCTTCTGAAGTACAGAACAATTGATACAGAGATGTGTCACAGAAAAGAACATATACCATTAGAATCTCATATAAGTTTATGGAATTTATTTAGAATGGAAAGAAATCAGCCTTGTTTCAGTCAAAAGGAAAGGAAAATGACATGAAGTGCTATTTCTTCAGGAATGTAGCTCTCAAAACATTCTTATATGGAACACTAAAATAAATAACATTCATATTTTCTCCATGACCTCAATTTTGTAGTAAAAAAGTGTATGGAGTGATTGTATTCAATTTTATGTCTTCCTTGTTAATTTATTCTAGGATTGGGTATTATACAGCCTATTAGAATTTAAGTCAGAATTAGCAAAAAACAATAGTTTGTCTGCGGGAAGTTGTTTGTTTGTTTTTTACTTATTTTAGGATGCATTTACCAATATATTGTGGTGTTTGCAAATAAGTCTACAGTTTCCAGATGCCATCTCCTCTGAGTACGTTTGCTTCAGGCAAACTAAGAAGATCATAAAGGAAAAAGTAATAAGATCACTGGGTTGGTTTGCAAGTACTTAAAACTCCAGAGCTATCTAAGAGAAAGATGTGAATACAAATGCAAGATGAAATAAATAGAACTCTTAGTTGTAACAAACCATAAAACCTCTACACTAGTTGAAAAATCATATTCTGGTTTTCTTTGAAATTTCTAATGGATACTTTGTAAACTATATCATTAACCACTTCAAGGCATCAGTTTAAACATTTAAAAAATAAGGAAAATCTTGGGGAGGGAGGAGAGAGGAGGGTTCAGGATGGGGAGCGTATGTATACCTGTGGCAGATTCCTTTTGATGTTTGGCAAAACTAACACAGTGTTTCAGGTTTAAAAATAAAATAAAAATTTAAAAAAAATAAAAAATAAGGAAAATCTCCCTATCAACCCTTGGTTAATATAGAATATAATATTGATAAGTTATTTTAATTTGTTGATTTCTTGTATAAGTATCAACAGATAATTTGTATATCTGAAAGATGATATATTTCTAACATGTACATGTTAAGTCAAATTTCATTGCTTTTGACTAAGAGCTCTTACAGAATTTATAGAAATTTTAGATCTACAGGATATTTTAGAATTATATCAAGTTTAAGAACATGAAAATGTACTATGTTTTAAATGGAGTCTCACAGTAATGAGACTATTGATTTTATTTTAACATCCAAAATAACTAGGTATTTTTGTAGTAGCTGTAAAAACAAATTCTCTGGAATGTACATAGTTTAGACCAGATAAACTTAATTTATCATTCTGCATTTAAGATAAGATTATTCAAAACTTTGAGGAAAACATGATATAGAAACAGATAATCTGAGCAGAATCTAATATTTGAAAGTATTGTAAATCAAGTATAGGTAAAAATTCTGTCCACAATATTTAAATAGGTTTTGGTGCTACTACCTTTGTTCACTTTCTGGCCAGGATTTGGAAACAGATTGGTATAAGAACTTATGAAAGCATTACCCAGTTTAGCTTGACTGATAGAATGTGTGGTATGATTTTAAAATCCTGCAAATGGTAAGCCAACAAGGGAGATCATTTTGACTGAAGATCATGTCACAGAACCAGTACTTGAAAATGATCTGACAGTCTTTGATAAAGGTAAAGAGTGGAGTCAACTGATTTAATTCTAAATTCAGATTTCCCCATCCCTTAAGCAGCCTTAATCCAACTTTTACAATTTCTCATAGGAAATCTTTCAGTTTAATTTCTTCTCATACTTGTTTGTAACACTGTCCCAGTAGATCATTTGGGCTCCTTTATTCTTAACGATGTTGATAGGTACTTAGTCATGTAAATCACCATTTTCATCTTGGCTGAAATGTGATGGGATAACTTTAAAAATTAAAACATAAAATTAGGGGGTTTTAAACTACAAAGGTAGGAATAATTTAACTATTTTATAGTTTTAAAGAGGTGAATACAAAAATCTCTTTATATCTACAATAAACATATGGTTTGTTTTGATTTACTTTTTTAATAGATTCTAATTACATTAAAATGTCTGAGATGTTTCTTTAGGCTAATATTCACAAGTACCAACTTCAGAGTAGACAGAAAAATACCCTTGGAAAGAAAAATTGTTTTGAATTTATATCTTCAAATTTATGGATATAAAAATGTCCTGACTTTTTAATCCTGAGATTCATCTTTGAACTCTACAATGTTGAAAATAAGTTGAAGTAGTTTATCATTCACAGTAAAATTTAAATATGATTTCTACTTTTTCAGTTACCTTACCTTTCAGTAGAGTGGTTTACACACATTAGTACCTAGATATTTGGTCTTTGGTAATCTGACGATATTTAAACACTTACTTGTACAATTTTTTCTTAAAAGGCATGGCATTTTGCATTTTAATTTCTTTATGACTGTGGTTTATAGCTGTTTTGGTTAGTGGTTAGCTGGACTTCCCTGGTGGCTCATACAGTAAAACATCTGCCTACACTGTGGGAGACCTGGGTTCAATCCCTGGGTCAGGAAGATCTCCTGGAGAAGGAAATGTCAACCCACTCCAGTATTCTTGCCTGGAAAATCCCATGGACGGAGGAGCCTGGTAGGATACAGTCCATAGGGTTGCAAAGAGTCGGACACAACTGAGCGACTTCACTCACTCACTCACTAGCTTGGTTAGTGGTTAGTTATAGTGGTTTTGGAGAAGGTAATGGCATCCCACTCTAGTACTCTTGCCTGGAAAATCCCATGGATGGAGGAGCCTGGAAGACTGCAGTACATGGGGTCGCTGAGGGTCGGACACGACTGAGCGACTTCACTTTCACTTTTCACTTTCATGCATTGGAGAAGGAAATGGCAATCCACTCCAGTGTTCTTGCCTGGAGAATCCCAGGGACGGGGGAGCCTGGTGGGCTGCTGTCTATGGGGTCACACAGAGTCGGGCACAACTGAAGTGACTTAGCAGCAGCAGCATAGTGGTTTTGGTTAGTAAATTCTTATTAGCAATAGGAATATGCCCATATTAATCTGCCTAAGAATAAGAAAATTTTGAAAAGCAGTCAATGTTAAAATAATTGTAGATCAAATAATTTTCTTTAAGTCAGGATAAAAGAACTGAGATTTCTGCTTCTGGCTGAGTTAGAATAAAAGGCATTAGGCTTATTTGTGCATCTAAAATAACAACAAAGAAAGAAAGAAGAAAGGAATACAGAGAAAAAAAAGAATGAAAGGAAGAAAGGAAAGAAGGAAGTAAGAAAATAAAGAAATAGGAAAAAAAAGAAAAAAAACAAGAAAGAAGAAATATATGAAACAATGTATTCAAGACACTGGACATCAGACATGGAAGGAGAGTAATTCCTGAGATATGAAAAACAAATGGAGAAAAGGGAACCCTCTTACACTGTTGGTGGGAATGCAAACTAGTACAGCCACTATGGAGAACAGTGTGGAGATTCCTTAAAAAACTGGAAATAGACCTGCCTTATGATCCAGCAATCCCACTGCTGGGCATACACACTGAGGAAACCAGAAGGGAAAGAGACACGTGTACCCCAATGTTCATCGCAGCACTGTTTATAATAGCCAGGACATGGAAGCAACCTAGATGTCCATCAGCAGATGAATGGATAAGAAAGCAGTGGTACATATACACAATGGAGTATTATTCAGCCATTAAAAAGAATACATTTGAATCAGTTCTAATGAGGTGGATGAAACTGGAGCCTATTATACAGAGTGAAGTAAGCCAGAAAGAAAAACACCAATACAGTATACTAACGCATATATATGGAATTTAGAAAGATGGTAACAATAACCCTGTGTACGAGACAGCAAAAGAGACACTGATGTATAGAACAGTCTTATGGACTCTGTGAGAGAGGGAGAGGGTGGGAAGATTTGGGAGAACGGCGTTGAAACATGTAAAATATCATGTATGAAATGAGTTGCCAGTCCAGGTTCGATGCACGATACTGGATGCTAGGGGCTGGTGCACTGGGATGACCCAGAGGGATGGTATGGGGAGGGAGGAGGGAGGAGGGTTCAGGATGGGGAACACATGTATACCTGTGGTGGATTCATTTTGATATTTGGCAAAACTAATACAGTTATGTAAAGTTTAAAAATAAAATAAAATTAAAAAAAAAAAAGGGGGAAAAAAAAAAAAAGACTGAGGGCAAGAAGAGAAGGGGGTGACCGAGGATGAGGTGGTTATATAGCATCGTTGACTCAATGAGCATGAATCTGAGCAAACTGGGAGACAGTTCGGGGACAGAGGAGCCTGCTGTACTGGACTTCATGGGGTCATAAAGAGCCAGACCCAACTTAGCAACTATACAATGATAACAAGTAGGTTATATATCCAGAGTAGGCGCAGAACAGGGCAAAGGTTGGACACAGAGTGAAGCTGATGGGATAATCTGTGAGCACTAGTGAGGCATCCCCTAGTGAGAGATGTCAGGGTAGGAGGTCCTGCCTTCCTGGGTGCAGGCTAAGAGTCAACATTGTTTGGATGCTCACGTTAGCGTATACTCACTTGTACTCAAAGACTGGAATGTCCAGAGCCACCTGGGTCAACCCCCTCAAAATGAGAGCTCTGCAAATTTTTCTATTGACTGGCCGTTTTTTAGAAGAATTACATTTCCTTCCCTAAAGGTCTAAGAACTACAGAGAGTTAAACTAAAAACTGTTCTCCTGGATCCTTCATTTTTTTTTTTTTAAATTTGGAGTGTGTAATATCTGACAATTCGTTTTTTCCTCTTAGGATATTATTAAAAATTGATTTGTGTGTTCCTTCAAAAAACAAACAAACAAACAAACAAAAAAAAAACAAATGGAATGAACACTAATTGTCCAAGCTCACTGCCTTCAGAGATTCCAGGCACTGATACAGGGAAGGAAAAAGGAAGAAGAGTGTACAAACCACCCTGGATTGAAGAGATGGAGCTAAGTGGTCAGGAAGACCAAAGTAGTGAGACCTCAAATGATGGTGTCATAAAAGAAAGCTGCAATAGGTAGAAAGCCCCAGAAGTCTGTGGAGGTGCCACTTAAGTATTCAGCAGGTCAGTATTCAGTAGACTAATGATAGTTACACATGTTTAAGGAAACCACTCAAGTTCTGGGAAAGAGCCATGTCAGAATTATAGGGATGGTTGTTGTTCAGTTGCCAAATCCTGTCTGACTTCTTGCAACCCCATGGACTGCAGCATGGCAGGCTTCCCTGTCCCTCACCATCTCCCAGAGTTTGCCCAAATTTATGTCCATTGAATCAGTGATGCCACCTAATCATCTCATCCTTTGTTGTCTCCTTCTTCTTCTGCCTTCAATCTATCCCAGCATCAGGGTCTTTTCCAATGAGTTGATGCTTTGCATCAGTTGGCCAAAGTATTGGAGCTTCAGCTTCAGCATCAGTCCTCCCAATGCGTATTCAGGATTTATTTCCTTTAAGATTGACTGGTTTGCTCTCCTTGCAGTTCTAGGGACTCTCAAGAGTCTTCTTCAGCATTACAGCTCAAAAACATCAATTCTTTGATGCTATGCCTTCTTTATGGCTCAGTTCTCACATCTGTACATGGCTGCTAGAAGGACCGTGAAGTGAAGTGAAAGTCACTCAGTCCTGTCTGACTCTTTGCAACCCCATGGACTATACACTCTATGGAATTCTCCAAGCCAGAACACTGGAGTGGGTACCTGTTCCTTTCTCCAGGTGATCTTCCCAACACAGGGATTGAACCCAGGTCTCCCATGTTGCAGGGGGATTCTTTATCAGCTAAGCCACCAGGGGAGCTCAATAATACTGGAGTGGGCAGCCTATCCCTTCTCCAGCAGATCTTTCTGACCCAGGAATTGAATTAGGGTCTCCTGCATTGCAGGCTGATTCTTACTGGCTGAGCTACCAGGGAAGCCCCAAAAGACCATAGCCTTGAGTACATGTACCTTTCTTTGTGAAGTGATATCGCTGCCTTTTAATGCACTGTCTATGTTTGTCATAGCTTTCCTGCCAAGAAGCAAGCATCTTTTAATTACATGGCTGCAGTCACCATCTGCAGTGATTTTAGAGCCCAAGCAGAGGAAATCTGCCATTGCTTCCACTTTTCCTCTTCTATCTGCCATGATGGTACCAAAGGCTTTGACTGTGCAGGTCACAACAATCTGTAGAAAATTTGTAAAGAGTTAGGAATACCAGACCACCTCACCTGCCTTCTGAGAAAATTTTATGCAGATCAAGAAGCAACAGTTAGAACTGTACATGGAACAACAGACTGGTTCCAAATCAGGAAAGGAGTACATCAAGGCTGTATATTGTCACCCTGCTTATTTAACTTATATGCAGAGTACATCATGAGAAACGCTGGGCTTGAGGAAGCACAACCTGGAATCAAAATTACTGGGAGAAATATCAATAACCTCAGATATTCAGATGACACCATACTTATGGCATAAAGTAAAGAACTAAAGAGCCTCTTGATGAAAATTATAGAAGAGAGTGAAAAAGTCAGCTTAAAACTCAACATTCAGAAAACTAAGATCATGGCATCTTGTCCCATCACTTCATGGCAAATAGATGGAGAAACAGTGGAAACAGTGTCTGATTTTATTTTCTTGGGCTCCAAAATCACTGTAGATGGTGACTGCAGCCATAAGATTAAAAGACTCTTGCTCCTTGGAAGAAAAGTTATGACCAACCTAGACAGCATATTAAAAAGCAAAGACGTTAATTTGCCAACAAAGGTCTGTCTGGTCAAATTATGTTTTTTCCAGTAGTATGTATGGATGTGATAGTTGGACTATAAAGAAAGCTGAGTGCCAAAGAATTGATGCTTTTGAACTGTGGTGTTAGAGAAAACTCTTGAGATTCCCTTGGACAGCAAGGAGAGCCAACCAGTCCATCCTAACGGAAATCAGTCCTGAATATTCATTGCAAGGCCTGATAGTGAAGCTGAAAGTCAAATACTTTAGCCACCTGATGTGGAGAACTTACTCATTTGAAAAGACTCTGATGCTGGGAAAGATTGAAGGTGGGAGGAGAAGGGGAGGACAGAGGATGAGATGGTTGGGTGGCATCACCAACTCAATGGAAATGAGTCTGAGTAAATTCCGGGAGTTGGTGAAAGACAGGGAGGCCTGGTGTGCTGCATGTAGTCCATGGGGCTACAAAGAGACAGACACGACTGAGTGACTGAATTGAACTGATGAGACCAGATTCCGTGATCTTAGTTTTTTTAATATTGAGTTTTAACCCAGCTTTTTCACTCTCCTCTTTAACCCTCATCAAGAGGATCTTTGTTCCTCTTCGCTTTCTGGCATAAGTGTAGTATCATCTGCATATCTGAGGTTTTTGATATTTTTCTTCACAGGGTTGGTACCTGTTCTTAATAATTAGAATGGAAAACCTAATGATTCCTGATACTAGATAAAGTATGTGGAAGGGTATTAACTACTTAGTAATAGAAAATAACTAGCCCTGGAGTAAACACTTCCATGGTTCCGTTTAACAAATCTTAACAGGAAGCCCTCAAAGCATCAAAGTGCCTCCAAGTAATGTAACTGTGCTCCAGAACAGAGTTGAAAAATAATCCATATATTCATAAATTTTTAGTACCAAAGAAGGCAAATATTGCAATGTCTGACATTGAATTGAAGATAACTAGGCAACAAAGATGGAGAAGGCGATGGCACCCCACTCCAGTACTCTTGCCTGGAAAATCCCATGGACAGAGGAGCCTGGTGGGCTGCAGTCCATGGGGTCGAGAAGAGTTGGACACGACTGAGCGACTTCCCTTTCACTTTTCACTTCCATGCGTTGGAGAAGGAAATGGCAACCCACTCCAGTGTTCTTGCCTGGAGAATCCCAGGGACGGGGGATCCTGGTGGGCTGCCATCTATAGGGTCGCACAGAGTCAGACACAGCTGAAGTGACTTAGCAGCAGCAGGCAACAAAGAAGTGGAAACATATTAACCATAATGAGGAGACATATCAATCAACCAAACTGACCCCAAACTCTAGAAAAGTCTTTAAAGCAGTTAAAACAATATTCCATATGTTCAAATAGTTAACTCAGCCATGGTAGATATGAAAAAATCAATATCAAACCTCTAGACCAAAAGACAACACAATGCCTGAGATGAAAAAAATATATTAAATGAAATTAGTGACAGGAAGCAGAAAAACATAATGAATTTGAAAACATAGCAATGAAACTATCCAAAATTAAACAAGGAAAGAAAGATTTGATAATTTAAAAAAACTAAATAAATATATACTTAGAATTCCCAAAGGAAAGAGAAAAATGAGAGCAAAAAAATTAAAGAAATAATGGCAGAAAGTTTCCAAACTTTATGAAAAATATAAACCCATATTTTTAATAATCCTAATGAATTCTAATCACAAGAAACATGAAAACTGCCATAAGTCACATTTTAAACAAATTCTCAAAACCAAGGATAAATATAAAAATATTAAAACTTCCAGAGAAAACACATGTTGTGTAGAGGGATATAAAATAAAGAATGATAGATCTTTTTTTTTCCATTGGAAATAATGCTAGTGAAAAGTGGAACATCATCTTTTGAGAGTATAGGGGAAAAAAACAAAAAACAAAAAAACTACCCATCTGAAATTCTATATATACCCAAAATATTTTTCAAAATGAGAGTGATATGATATTTTTTCAGACTTAGAATAGTTGCAAAAATTCATCAGAAGGAAACATGCTCTACAAATATTAAAATTCATTAAAGACAAGAAAAATGAAACCAGTTAGCACAGAGGAATGAAAAACCACCAGAAATGTTAACTGCATAGGTAAAAAGATAAAGATTTTTCTTGATTATATAAATCTGGAACATTTGGAACATAAATAGTGGTTAAACAAGCAAAAACCACAAAAATATGAGGTTTTTACCACATGTGTAACCTATACTTATAACTGCTATAGCATTAAGGGAAGAAATAAAAGTATAAGGTTCTTTATACTAAATGTAAAGAGGTGTATCATTTGAAAGCAATCTCAGAAGTATATTGTAAATCCTAAAACAACCGCTAAAGTAACAAAACAATAATAAAGTAACAAAACAAAATAGCTAGTCATCCAGCAAAGATAAAATGCTCTTTTAAGAATTATTCAATTAATCGAAAAAAAATGAGAGCAAAGTAGGACAAATAGTAAATTCAGAGCACAATTATAATCTGAAATCTTACTATATCAAGAATTACGTTAAAGTAATAGCTATATACATCCATAATATAAAGACAGAAATTATCATTCTATTAAAAGCCCTAGAAGAAATACACTTTAAATATAAACACAAACATTGGATAAAAAGGAAAAGATAGAAACAATACATAGCATGCTAAGACTAATCAAAAGAAAGCTGAATGAATATATAAAAATATTAAACAAAGTATCTCTCAGAAGAAAGAATATCAATCTGATAAAAAGAATCTATTAAAAATACCCTAGAGGCAACATCAAAATGTCGAAAGATTAAATGTGTTTCCTCTAAGATCTGGAAAAGAATGAGAATGTCTTCTCTCACAACTTTTGTTCAACATTGTATTGGAGATGATAATCAGTTCCATAAGGAAACAAAAAGAAATAAAAAGCACCTATATTGGAAAGGAAAAATAAATGTTTTCATTTGTACAAAATAGATCATCATAGAGTAATAAATAAACACTATGGTTTTGTTTGCTATGGAATCTACAAAACGATGGAGTTTTCATGGTTTGGGATACAGAATCAGTATACAAAATCCAACTGCATTTCTATATACCATCAAGGAATATCTAGAAATTGAAATTACAAAAATAGTAACATCAGTAAATTTTGAATATGTATAAATGCATACAACAAAAGATGAGAGAGACTCATAAGCTCAAAACAATAAAACTAGGTGGATAGAAATTAAAGTCCTAAAAATGGAAATATATATTATGTTCATAGTTCAGAAAACTTACTATTACTGAGATGTTGATTCTTCTCCAGTTGATTTATAGATAGTATACATCCTCGAAGAAAATATGTTTGATTTTTTTGAACAAATTGACAGATTTATTCTAAAACCCATTGAAATATTCAAAGAAACTATAGAAAGACAAAACTTGAAATTAACCTACTTTGAATAGTATAGTATCAAGGTCACAATATATAGATTAATGGGGAGTAATTAAAATATTTTTATAACAGCCATATTGAGCATGGCTTCCCTGGTGGCTCAGATAGTAAACAATCTGCCTGAAATGCAGGAGATCCGGGTTCTATCCCTGGGTTGGGCAGATCCCCTGGAGAAGGACATGGTAACCCACTCCAGTCTTCTTGCCTGGAGAATACCATGGACAGAGGAGCCTTGTTGGCTACAGTCCATGGGGTTGCAGAGTCAGACACAACTGATTAACACACACAATATTATAGAGTAATACTTCACACCGTAAAAAATAATAAGCAACTGGTCATTAAACACTTATAACTGAATGAAAAAAATGTTATGATGAGCCAAAGAAGCTCAATTGTATGGTATATTTCTTTTAATATTTATGTACTGTAAGTCATGTATACACTGATTATTCATATTTTGAATAATAATTTGATCCTAATTTTCCTTGAATCATATATTGGAGTCAAAGACTGACTGAATTTGAATACATGGTTCCAGGAATCATTTATTGATATTTGCCTTGCAGAACTTCATTATGAAATTATTCACATTAAGTTTTTTGTTTCCTTCTTGGCAGTAGATGAGAAAGAAGAGAAGGCTGAATAGTTTTACAGCACGCATTTCTGCAAAGAAAGCTCAGAAATTCTTGCTGTGTGCCCACAAGGACTTTTATCTTGAGGCAGTGGGAACCATACCCATTTCTCATGCTAGAGGAGCAGCAGTACAGTATTCTGAGCTTTCTCTTAAAGACACAGAAAGGAAATGCTGTGCTGTCCTCATCTCTGATTCTTCTTTGTATTTTACCAGATGGTTTGGAAGGATCACTAAACATATTTTCCCACAGAGGAAAAACAAAAGTTCATTCTCCTCTCTAGCTCTTGTCCTAACAGTTATAAAATATTCACCTGCAATTATTCCCTTAATAATGGCCTGTGACTTTTAAATAGATTTATTATTAGAAGAAAACACATTCAATTTTAAAACTAAATTTATATTATTAAAGAGCTTATCAAAGAACTCAAAATTATTTCTTCTTAAAAATTGAGGTGTAGTTGATTTACAATATGTTAATTTCTATTCTACAACAAAATAATTAAGTTATAAATATGTATATATACATTCTTTTTTATATTATTTTCCATTATAATTTATTATAATGGATAAGGATGTTGAATATAGTCCACTGTACCATATAGTAGAACCTTATTGTTTATCTAGTCTATATAAAATAATTTGCATCTGCTAACTTCAAACACCCACCCAGTCCTACTCCTCCCTCTTGAAAACAACAAGACTGTTCTTTGTGTTTGAGTCTGTTTCTGTTTCATAGTAGTTTCATTTGTGTTGTATTGTAGATTTTGCATATAATTGATATATGGTATTTGTCTTTCTCTTTCTGACCTCACTTAGTATGATAATCTCTAGCTACATACATATTGCTGCAAATGGCATTATTTTATTTATATTTTTTCTCTGACTTTCTTTTTTTTTTATTTTTTAACTTTACAATATATTTTTTAAGCTGAGTAATATTGTATAAGTGTGCCACATCTGAGACATTTAGGTTGTTTCCATGTCTTGGCTATTGTGAACAGTGCTGCAATGAACACAGGGTTTTATGTATATTTTTGAATTATAATTTTGATTGGATATATGCCCAGGAGTAGGATTTCTGGATGATATGGTAATTTTATTTTTAATTTTATTTTCCATGCTGTTTTCCATAGTGGCTGCACCAGCTTACATTCCCACCAACAGTATACAAGGGTTCCCTTTTCTCCATGCCCTCTCCAGGATTAGTCACTTTAGTTATGTCTGACTCTTTGTGACCCTATGGACTGTAGCCCATCAAGCCCCTCTGTCCATGGGATTCTCCAGGCAAGAATACTGGAATGGGTTGCCATTTACTTCTCCAGGGGATCTACTTGACCCAGGGGTTGAACTTGCATCTCTTATGTCTCCTGCATTGGCAGGATTATTCTTTACCACACTAGATTGTTCTAGTGTCACCTAGAAAGCCCTAGACCGAGGTCTAGACCTAGAGACACCCTCTCTAGCATTTGTTATTTGGAGACTTTTAAATGATGGCCATTCTCATTGCCATGAGGTGGTAGATTATTACAGTTTTTATTTGCATTACTCTAATAATTAGCAATCTTGAGTATTTTTTCATGTGCCTTTAAGCCTTTGTATTTCTATTTTGGAGAAATGCCTATTGAGATCTTGATTATATTTAAAACTGTATTTAAGTTATGGTGACTGTGAAGCAATCAATTTAGTTGATGAGAATCAAACTTTAGAAAATTTTTCTGTTACAGTATGTGATATGGACTAGAGAAAAATAGATGAAACTAAAAATAGAGGGACATTTAAAAATTCTAAAACAACAATCTACTGAGAAATTATTACTAATAAAAAGGAACAGAAGATAGAAAACTCATGGAAAAAAAGTGCCTCAATTGTCCCATTAATTTAAGCTTTAATTGTAAAAGACAGAGAGAGGTAAGAAGATTTCTACAATTCTGGGTGGGGAAGTAAATGGATTTGTTCTTGCTCTACAAAGTGGACAGTGCAGGAGGCTAGAAGGAGGAAAATATTTTTTGTTTGAACAATCTGAGTCCAATAAGCAGCTGACATGACTACTGTAATTTTTTTAGTTCATTTGGAAGAACTGTAGTGGGGTGATGGAGTAAAGGGATTACAATAATTAAATTTTAGAATATGCTGGGACTTCAGATTTCACATGAAAAATAGACCTGAATAGTGACAACATGAAATATGTGGTTATGAGAATGAGTAAGTTGGAATAAAGATGTGGAATTCAAGGCACTGGAAGCAGGAGCTACATTGCTTGATGAATCATCTATAGAAGATTAAATATGTCCAGAAATATAGTTGGATTTGAGGGATCTCAATGTCTTCAATGAAGAGAGGCACAAAAAAATCAATATGAGGTATATCAATGGAAGCAACTCGGTTGAGTCCATATATAAATTTTATTTGGTGAAACTCATCATAGATGTAGTTTAATTTATTTGTGAATGTGTACAATGGGCTTCCTGGTGGAGTTAGTGGTAAAGAATCTGCCTGCCAGTGCAGGAGACAGAAGAGACTTGGATTTGAGCCCTGGGTCAGGAAAATTCCCTGGAGTAGGAAATGATAACTCAATTCAGTATTCTTGCCTGGAAAATTCCATGGGCAGAAGAACCTGGCTGACTACAGTCCATGAGGCCGCAAAGAGTTGGATGTGACAGCGCACGCGCATACACACACACACACACACACACTCACATGTACACACAAATATATATATATTACATATAAATTTAGATACAAATCAGTTTAATTTACATATAAATTAATTATATATAAATGTATATGACATATATAATATAAAATAAAATTTATAAATGGACAAATACTAAAATATGTTTATTTTTAATTTATTAACTTGAGGTAGTAAATAACTTCCACAGATAGTACGGTGCTTCTGAAATAGCCATCACATTATTTCGATGGAAAGAAAAGCTATTGGAACCAAAGAGAAAATATCAAATGCTTGGGCCTCTGGAAATTTAAAACTACTTCAAAATAGATTTTCAGTACTCACACACGTCTATATTTTTTTATGTTGAATTTAATGAATAAAATTTATATCTCTGTTGTTTATGCAAATAACAATTATTCTTATATTCTTTAGAAAGAAAAATAATTTATGAGTAATTTTGTATTTCACACAGCTTTATCCAATGTTTCACTGACCTGGAGAATTGCATTGGCCTAGGAATTAGCACAAAGAGAAGTGTACCAGAGTGAGCTGATGTAATATCACGAACCTATATACATAAGAATGTCAAAGCAGTATAATCGCTTCTGAAAAATCAGTGATTGCCACAATCTCAGGAAGTAGCCTTCTTATTAGTCCTTATTGACTACTACTATTACCTTATAGTATGATGTTAAATATAACACCTCTTTTTAGTATTATATTTTATTTAAAAGTACAGATACATTTCATTTAATACATTAAAGTAAACTGACAGTTATTTGGGGCTTTGCTGTCTTTAAACAGAAAAACTTTGGCAGTCACAATTCAGAAGGAAGGAAGGATGCGACACTTAAAACTACAAATGTACAATTCGAACTCCTTGAAATTATAAAAACTTTATGATGAAAATGTTAACCTCTTTCAAATAACAAATATATTGGAAGCAGAAATTGCATCATAATTCTCAAATCACTGTAAATCAGGTAAATGGCTTAAATTTATATGTTTATGATACCCAGGTAAGAAATAATCAAAATATTTTATTGTTGATAGGAATGCAGTTTGCTGTATTTGGGAGGGAAGGGCATGGGGCAATATTTATTGGTGAAAAAAATATAAAAGTCTTTTAATCAGTAATACAAATTTTGAGATTATATCCTTCAGAAATAAAAGCACTATAAGTTAAGGAACACCCATATCCCACATTTCCTCACTGATAGAAGTATGACAAAAAATCATTTTATATCCTTCATGTAAAATATACATTATAAAATGCAAAATATGTCCTCTGTCTCCCTTTTCTCCTTCTGTCTTCAATCTTTCTCAGCATCAGAGTCTCTTCTAATCAGTTGGAAGAGGGGAACAGAGGATGAGATGGTTGTATGGCATCATGACTGC
The DNA here is from genome assembly GCF_029407905.1 of Bubalus kerabau. NCBI lineage: Eukaryota > Metazoa > Chordata > Mammalia > Artiodactyla > Bovidae > Bubalus > Bubalus kerabau. The sequence goes on along the minus strand of NC_073635.1, from coordinate 45,003,163 downwards.
AATAGACATGAACTTGGGCAAACTTCAGGAGATGGTGAGGGACAGGGAAGCCTGGCACATTGCAGTCCATGGAGTCTCAAAGAGACAGACATGACTTGGCTACTGAACAACAACAATAAAATATACAGAAGTTGAAAAAGAATGAATAAATGTAGAATGTGTTGGATAACACTTGGATTCAGTGCATAAAGTAATTTGTAAAAATTTGTGTGAGACATGTAAAATAGTGTATATGATCACATTATATATTAAAACAAAGAATAAAACATCTCCACATTCATGTTTATATGTTTAAATGCCTTTGTAAGATCAGAGAAAATAACATGGTAATTCAAATACCACATTTTTACTTTTGTTTCCAGAAAATTATAAGATTCTTGTCTATGTTCTTAATGTGATACCTTGAACTTTATTACAATTATGTTTTTTAAAAAATATTAAGAAAAGGTTGTAAAATTTTTAATTTAGCAAATATTTACTTTAAAAACAATGCATATAATTGTGGTCAAAATTTGGTAAATTCCTAGGAGGTGTTAAAATGCAATATTGCCATCTACTGGTCATTTATTCAAATTAAAGTGACGTGTTAATGCCTGCTTGGTGTCACTTCAGTTGTGTCTGACTCTTTGTGACCCTATGGACTGTAGCCTGCCATGCTCCTCTGTCCATGGAATTCTCCAGGCAAGAATCTATGAAATTCTCCAAATTCAACACAGTGGAGTGGGTTGTCATTTCCTTCTCCAGGGGATCTTTTCAACCCAGGGATTGAACCCACATCTCCTATGTCTCCTACATTGCCAACTTGGTTTTTTTTACTACTAGTGCCACCTGGGAAGTCCAAAATCTATATAATATAATGGACAAATAAGGACATTAAAATATTCTAAGATATCAACATTCACCATGGAATGATTTTTTTTCCTATTCAGTGTATACCACATTACCAGGGTGATGCTGGCCTCATAAAATGAATTTGAAAGTTTTTTTTTTGATTTTTTTCTAATGGTTTCTTTATCATTATTAAATTTCTCATTTTCTTCATGCACTGCTTTATTAATTTAGTTTAGTTGTCTATGTGCTGTTGTATTTTACTGAACTCATTTTAAAACAAATATTCTGATTTCTTTGTCAGTTCAAAAATCTCTATTTCTGGAGAAGGAAATGGCAACCCACTCCAGTATTCTTGCCTGGAAAAGTCCATGGACAGAGGAGCCTGGCTGGCTGCAGTCCATGGGGTTACATGACTGAGCATGTGTGCATGAGGGTGGAGGGTCACGGGTTGGTAGCAATAAACTGGTAGAACTAAAAAAAAAAAAAAAAAAATCTCTATTTCTTTAAGATCAGTTATTGAAACTTTATTGGCTTCTGTTGGTGGTGTCATGTTTATCTGATTCTTTGTTACTCTTGTTTCTTTGTGTTGGCATCTGCATTTGAGTAAATGATCTCTCTTCTAGACTTTACACATTCCCTTTGTCAGGAAAAGGCCTTCACTAGTCCAGTCAGCGTGGGCACCGGACCAATCAACTGGTGTTGACAGACAAGCAGGGCTTACTATCAAAGATCTTGGTTGGGAAAGGCCACGACAGTTCTCTGAGATTGGGAGTGAGGGATCATCAGTTGAGTTCCACAATTGGGTTGGCCTTCTGTTTGGGTTTTACATTCAAGTGGAGCTGCTGTACGGGCTTCCTGGTTGGTTGAAAGCACTCTGTGGGCAAGGGGTCAATAGCTGGGCCCTGTGGTCACTTCTGGGTGAATTAGGTCTCAGGTTACATTCCCTGGCAGTGAGGCTACTAATTAGACTCTGTAATTGTACAAGTCTGCAGGCTGGGCTCTGCAATTGCTTATGGTCAAGTGAGGTACCACTTGTTGTTCAGTTGCCCAGTCATGTCCAACTCTTTGTGACCCCATGGAGTGCAGCATGTCAGGCATCCCTGTCCCTCACCATCTCCCAGAGTTTGCCCAAGTTTATGTTCATTGCATTGGTGATGCCGTCCAGTCATCTCATGCTCTGACACCCTCTTCTCCTTCTGCCCTCAATCTTTCCCAGCATCAGGGACCTTCCCAATGAGTTCTCTGTTTGCATCAGATGACCAAAATATGGAAGCTTCAGCTTTAGCATCAGTATTTTCAGTGAACATTCAGGGTTGATTCCCTTAAGATTGACTGGTTTGATCTCCTTGCTGTCCAAGGGACGTTCAGGAGCCTTGTCCAGCACGACAGTTCGAAGACATCAATTCTTTGACATTCTGCCTTCTTTCCAGTCCAGCTTTCACAACTGTACATGACCACTGGGAAGACCATAGCCTTGACTATATGGACCTTTTTCAGCAGAGTAATGTCCCTGATTTTCAACACACTGTCTAGGATTGTGATCGCTTTCCTGCCCAAATCAATCGTCTTCTGATTTCATGGCTGCAGTCAATGTTCATAGTGATTTTTGAGCTCAAGAAGAGGAAGTCTGTCACTATTTTCACCTTTTCCCCTTCTATTTGGCATGCAGTAATGGGGCCAGATACCATGATCACACTTTTATTTTTCTTAATATTTAGTTTTAAGCCAGATCTTTCACTCTCCTCCTTCACCCTCATCAAGAGGCTCTTTAGTTCCTCTTTGCTTTCTGCCACTAAAGTGGTATCATCCACATACCCTAGGTTGTTGATGTTTCTCCTGCTTGTCTTGATTCCAGCTTGTAATTCATCCAGCCTGGCATTTCTCATGATGTGCTCAGCATACAGATTAAACAAACAGGTGACAGCAGAAAGCACTGTCATACTCCTTTTTCAATCTTGAACCAATCAGTTGTTTCATCCAGGGTTCCATCTGTTGCTTCTTGACCTGCATACAGGTTTCTCAGAAGACAGGTGAGATGGTCTGGTATCCCCATGTCTCCTACAGCTTTCCACAGTTTGTCATGATCCACACAGTCAAAGGCTTTAGTGTAGTCGATGAAACAAAGATAGATGTTTTGTTTGTTTGTTTCCCCTGAAATTTGCTTGCTTTCTCCATAATTCAGTGAATCTTGGCAATTTGATCTCTAGTTCCTCTTCCTTTTCTAAACCCAGCTTGGACATCTAGAAGTTCTTAGTTCACATAATGCTGAAGCCTAGCATACAAGATTTTAAGCATGACCTAACTTGCATGAGAAAAGAGGGCAATTGTCTGATGCTTAGCACATTCTTTGATACCAATTCTTGGGAATTGGAATGAGGATTGTCCCTTTCCAGTTTTGTGGTCACTGCTGGGTTTTCCAGATTTGCTGACAAAATGAATGCAAAACCTTGATGGCATCATCCTTTAGGGATTTGAATATTTCTACTAGAATTTCATTACATCCACCATTAGATATGCCCTAAAATTAATCAGGTCCATCAAATTGCCAACATCTGCTGGATCATCGAAAAAGCAAGAGAGTTCCAGAAAAACATCTATTTCTGCCTTATTGACTATGCCAAAGCCTTTGACTGTGTTTATCAGAATAAATTGTGGAAAATTCTGAAAGAGATGGGAATACCAGACCACCTGACCTGCCTCTTGAGACATCTTTATGCAGGTCAGGAAGCAACAGTTAGAACTGGACATGGAACAACAGACTGGTTCCAAATAGGAAAAGGAGTACGTCAAGGCTGTATATTGTCACCCTGCTTATTTAATTTATATGCAGAGTACATCCTGAGAAACGCTGGACTGGAAGAAACACAAGCTGGAATCAAGATTGCTGGGAGAAATATCAATAACCTCAGATATGCAGATGACACCACCCTTATGGCAGAAAGTCAAGAGGAACTCAAAAGCCTCTTGATGAAAGTGAAAGTAGAGAGTGAAAAGTTGGCTTAAAGCTCAACATTCAAAAAACGAAGATCATGGCATCCAGTCCCATCACTTCATGGGAAATAGATGGGGAAACAGTGGAAACAGTGTCAGACTTTATTTTCTGGGGCTCCAAAATCACTGCAGATGGTGACTACAGCCACGAAATTAAAAGATGCTTACTCCTTGGAAGGAAAATTATGGCCAACCTAGACAGCATATTGAAAAGCAGAGACATTACTTTGCCAACAAAGGTCCATCTAGTCAAGGCTATGGTTTTTCCTGTGGTCATGTATGGATGTGAGAGTTGGACTGTGAAAAAGGCTGAGTGCTGAAGAATTGATGCTTTTGAACTGTGGTGTTGGAGAAGACTCTTGAGAATCCCTTGGACTGCAAGGACATCCAACCAGTCCATTCTGAAGGAGATCAGCCCAGGGATTTATTTGGAAGGAATGATGCTAAAGCTGAAACTCCAGAACTTTGGCCACCTCATGCGAAGAGTTGACTCATTGGAAAAAGACTCTGATGCTGGGAGGGATTAGGGGCAGGAGGAGAAGGGGATGACAGAGGATGAGATGGCTGGATGGCATCACGGACTCGACACACATGAGTTTGGGTGGACTCCAGGAGTTGGTGATGGACAGGGAGGCCTGGCATGCTGCGATTCATGGGGTCACAAAGAGTCGGACACGACTGAGTGACTGAACTGAACTGAACTGATAGAGTGGGCATGATGATTGGATAGGCCATGGTTATGCTTCTCTGTGTGTGAGGTCACTATCTGCACTGTCTTGTTGGGCAGGGCCTCCAACTATATTGTACTGAGTACAGTTGGGTGGGGCTTCAGACTGTGTTCTGTTGTATGGCAAGTCACCGTCTATGTTGTGGTCTCATGGTTGTGTGGGGCTGCAGTCTGTATTCTCATAGGGCCACTAGCTGGGTTCCCTGCTAGTCTATGTCCAGCAATTGAGGGTGCCATAGGCTGGGCTGTGCTCCTTGGTGGAGTTGTAGGCTAGGTGGTCCAGTTAGCCAAGCTATCAGGGTGCCCAGGATCACTCATTATGCTGAACAGTTAAGCAGGGATTCTGGCTTGGTTCCCTGCCAGCGCAGGTCTGTAGGGTAATCTCCAGGTCTGCCAGGATTCTCAGGCCTGGCTTCCTGGTGTGTGAGACTAGAGTTTATGATCAGCAATTAGTGGAGCTGTGAATTTGTTTTTCTACCCTGATGAGCTACAGAATGTTTTAGCAGTTTAGCAGTTATGTAGAACTTTGAGCATGCTTACCTGTCCAGAATGGCTTCAAAGATAGTACAGCCTGTTGGCTGAGAACTGCAATCAAGCAGAACTGTTAACAGAGCTTCCAGACCAGATCAGGCCATTAGCTCAGCTCTGAAGATGAGCAGAGCTACTGGCTGGATCCTTGCTTGACAACTCCTTTAAGCAGGAAGCCAGCTGGCCAAGATCTGAGCACTGGTTGCTGGTAGCCCTGGCCCTTCTCTGTCTCTTTGGATTTGCAGTGGTTAAATCTGCAGATTTCCCCTTGTAAACATTTGGAAATGAGGTGTGGGTATCCACTTTGGCTTTCTTTTCCCACTGAGAAACCATAGTCCCAAGGGGGCCCTCCTGGTGCGTTGTTATGACAACCTGGGAGATAGGTGATGTTATCAACGTGAAACTGCTCTTCTCATCCTTATAATGAGGTCCTTCTCAGTCCTCATGATCCAGGAGGGGGCCTAAACTTTATCCGAAGTTTCTGAGATTTCCACAATTGTGACTTACCTATGGATAGTTGACAGTTGGTCTTCTTGTGGTAGGGACTGAAGTTGAGAACAACGTATGTCACCGTTTTGATGACTTTGCTCTCCAATTTTTCAAATATTATAAAAATTTACTTAGATGTTGTGCCAAAATAGTAGAAAGAGAATTCAGAGTGCCTACCTCATAAAATATGGCTTCCCAGGTGGTGCAGTAGTAAAGAATCTTCCTGCCAATGCAGGAGATACAGGAGATGCAGATCAACCCCTGGGTTGGGTAGATCCCCTGGAGGAGGAAATGACAACCCACTTCCAGTATTCTTTCCTGGAGAATCCCAAACAAAGGAGCCTGGCAGGCTACAGTTCTTAAGGTCACAAAGAGTTGGATACAACTGAGTGACTGTGCATGCATGTACCTCAAGTATAATCGTTTCCACTATTTAATAGTATACATGGAAAAAAAAGGGACAATTCACTCCAGTATTCTTGCCTGGAAAATCCTATGGACAGAGGAGCCTGGTGGCTACAGTCAATGGGGTCACAAGAGTCAGACATGACTTAGTGACTAAACAATAACGACAATAATATTAAATATAAGTATAATGTTAACAGAGTATGATATATATTTCAAATGAAATTTTCTATTTTAAAATGATCACACTTTCAAATCATACAAGCCAAATTTATGGAGTCTAGACTATTAGAAGGAAAAAAAAATAGCTAGCTACTCCTAAGTCTGTGCCTTCCTGAGTTGCATGAGTCTTCCATGTCTGCCTTACTCACCTCACATGCATATTTATTGAGGAAATCATGACTGAACATCTGAAAGCACTTGGAGACTTTAACACATTACACATAATAGTCAAGCCAGCAATATCAGTACTTGGCTCCATAATACTGGGCTTAATGAAACTAGATTGAAAACACTTGGAACGTGTCACTTTTTCTCTTTGGACAAAGCTTTATCTAGGCTTTAATATTACCCTGTGTAATTTGCTAGAGAATTTTTATATAAAACTTCATTAGTAAAGCATCTCACCTTGATATCGCTATTACATAATAACCTGACAGTGTTCTCCACAATGATTCATTGGCTTTTGTTTGGGGAACACATGTATACCTGTGGCGGATTCATTTTGATATTTGGCAAAACTAATACAGTTATGTAAAGTTTAAAAATAAAATAAAATTAAAAAAAAAAAAAGAAATTATTAAAGGTTTAAAATGTGCCAAAAGAAAAAAAAAAAAAAAAAAAAACAGTTGTTCTTTTAAACGATTCTCTGAATGTTTCTCCAAGTTTTTGAAGTACCATATCAATATTTTCAGTCTTTCTCTTTCAGAGAAGCAATATGCTTCCAAGTCTAACTCTGGCTCTCTTTCAAAATATCAGCTTGCCCTGAAGCTAATAATTACGCCTAGAGTATTCTCATTTAGCTAATTGTTAGTTTAATAATTTGAATCAAGAGTTGTCTTCAAAAAAAAAAAAAAAAAGAGTTGTCTTCAGATTAGATAATGTGGCAATTAATTCTTTTTATTCCATTTCCTTAAGAAGACACTCTTTCCTGGTAAATCTTCTCTGCTAATCATGTTTCTCTTTTACTTGGAATGTGAGGTCAAGTTATAGTACACAAAGCAAGGAAATTTTCCTCTGATTTGAAGTTTTATTTCTGTTTTTAAGTCTATTCTCACAGCAAATGATTTTCAGGAGTCATATTAGCAAGTAGAAATCATGTACCTACTTGTTAAGTAGAAACCCTTACCAATTCTCAAAGTGGAGTTGTTTGAGAGGTTGTTTTGAATTTTCTCCTAAGAATACCAGTAGGAAGTTATCAAAATTCCCATAATGTACATTAATTACACTAGAACTGAATCACCTCATCGGGAATGTCTTTAAAGTTTCCAGCTTGAAATTATAGAAGAGAATCACTTCCCCTCTCCTCAGTAACATTAATGGCATTGAAATCTGGAAATCACTGTATACAGCATTAGGAAAATAAGCAATTTAAAATATTCCATAGAGTCAACTTCATGGCATGCAATCTACCCAGTCTCACAAATCTGTGCTTAGAAGGATCCCACATTTGGTTTAATGCTCTACTATTTCCCTCTTGTGTGTGTGTGTTCAGTCATGTCCTATTTTTTTGTGACACCGTAGACTATAGGCCACTCTCCTCTGTCCATTGGATTTTCCCTGCAAGAATACTGGAGTGGGTTGCCATTTCCTCCTCCAGGGGATCTTCCCAATCCAAGGATCAAACCTGTGTGTCCTGCGTCTTCTGCATTGCAGGTAGATTCTTTACTGCTGAGCCACCACAAAAACTATCTCCCTCTTAAAACTCCTAATGATATTGAATGAGGAACCTTGCACTTTGATTTTCCATTGAGTCTCACAATTATGTCATTCCTTTGTAATAGTCCTGAGAATGCAACTAGAACAAGTGCTTCTCTTTCTTGGGTCTTCTGTATCTTTAGTTTTCCTCTTGACAAATCTGACAATCACTGTAAAAGATTTGATTTATAAATTATTGCAATAATCTTTCTCAAAATGAGTCCCCAGATCCTAGGACCTTCCCAAATTTCACTTAAATGCAACTGATTCCATTGACTATATTGAGTAGATTAATGACTGAAACAATACTTATTATTTGGAAGGGTACTAATTTTTGGCATAGTAGTAAAGAACTCACCTGCCAATGCCAGAGACAGAAGAAATGTGGATTTGATCTCTGGTTTGGGAAGATCTCTTGGAGAAGGGCATGGCAACCCACTCCAGTATTCTTGCCTGAAGAATCCCATGGACAGAGGAGCCTGGAAAGCTACAGTCCATAGGATCACAAAGAGTCAGACATGACTGAAATGAGTTAGCACACAATCACTCTGTGTGTATCAATCTGCCTGTATCAATGTTATATCAGAGTCAGCGTAACAGAAGCTTGAAAAGCAACATATCTAGGTATAGACAAAAGGAAGAGACTATTTTTAGTAGAAATGGGGATTTGGTAGAAGGCATGGTCATTGAGATGTATTCAATTAACTCCATTCCCACGTCTCTTCTGATTAATTCTCGTGGATAACTGCATTAAATGGAGATAAAGACATATAACTTCTAACTTTGTTTATTTGGAACAGTATGAGAAGAAAACCAGATTGGAAGGCAGAAAAAAAAAATGGTCTGCAGTTATGGGTTTGCAATGAAAAAGGCAGTAGAGGTAATGATAGGGACCAAAGGGTGACCTTAACTCACCTGGTCAGCTAAACAAGCTACTCAAGTTGTCACATAAATATGGCAATCCTCTAGTGTTTTCCCAGATAAGTCAAAGTGCCTACAGAGTAAAATGATTCCTTCTGCTTTAGATAGAGAACTGCACTGTAGCATCTCACAACTTAATTTAAACCTTTCTAAACACAATCTAGAGGAAGAAGAGATCAAATTGCTAACATCCATTGGATAATCGAAAAAGCAAGAGAGTTCCAGAAAAACAACTATTTCTGCTTTGTTGACTACACCAAAGCCTTTGACTGTGTGGATCACAACAATCTGTGGAAAACTCTTAAAGAGATGGGAATACCAGACCACCTTACCTGCCTCCTGAGAAATCTATATGTAGGTCAAGGAGGAACAGTTAGAACTGGACATGGAACAACAGACTGGTTCCAAATTGGGAAAGGAGTATGTCAAGGCTGTATATTGTCACCCTGCTTATTTAAATTATATGCAGAGTACATCATGCAAAATGCCAGGCTAGATGAAGCACAAGCTGGAATCAAGATTGGAGAAATATCAATAACCTCAGATATGTGGATGACACCAACCTTATGGCAGAAAGGGAAGAAGAGCTAAAGAGCCTTTTGATGAAAGTGAAAGAGGAGAGTGAAAAAGTTGGCTTAACCAATACAATATTGTAAAGCAATTAGCCTCGAATTAAACAAAATAAATACAACAACAACAACAAAAGTTGGCTTAAACCTCAACTTTCAGAAAACAAAGATCATGGCATCTGGTCCCATCACTTCATGGCATATAAATGGGGAAACAATGGAAACAGTGACAGACTTTATTTTCTTGGGCTCCAAAATCACTGCAGATGATGATTGCAGCCGTGAAATTAAAACATGCTTGCTCCTTGGAAGAAAAGCTACAGCAAATCTAGACAGCATATCGAAAAGCAGACACATTACTTTGCCAACAAAGCTCCATCTAATCAAAGCTATGGCTTTTCCAGTAGTCATGTATGGATATGTGAGTTGGACTATAAAGAAAGCTGAGTGCCAAAGAATTGATGCTTTTGAGCTGTAGTGTCGGAGAAGACTTGAGAGTCCCTTGGACTGCAGGAGATCAAATCAGTACATCCTAAAGGAAATCAGTCCTAAAGGACTGATGTTGAACCTGAAACTCCAATACTTTGGCCACCTCATGCGAACAACAGACTCCTTGGACAAAACCCTGATACTGGGAAAGATGGAAGGCAGGAGAAGTGAACTGAACTGAACTGAAACACAGTCCATCCAAAAGCTTTCTGGTATGAACGAATGAGAATTTTCTATTTTATTCTATCAGTCAGGTCATTACATTCACTCAGTGGTGTCTGACTGTTTGCAGCCCCATGGACTGCAGCACGCCAGGCTTCCTTGTCCATCACCAACTCCCAGAGCTTGCTCAAACTCATGTCCATGGAATCTGCGATGCCATCCAACTATCTCATCCTTTGTTGTCCCCTTCTGTTCCTACCTTCAATATCTTGCTTAAAGAATCCAATTTTCTCATATTAAAAAGAACCACTGGTAATTAAAAAATAAAATTAGTTCTCATGATTGGTAAAATTAAATATAGCCTTTTACCATGTTTTAGTAAAATATGTAACTCCAAAATCAGATGTGAGTGTTATTCTCAAATAATGTCACAAGAGGAACTCTATTAATTATTCAAGTATATCGAATAACTTCGTATATATATTATATATTTGATAAAGTAAATATACCAGTTTACAATATAGACTGCAATTCTAATAGTCACTTAGCTTTTATAACTTATCCTTCATATACCACCAGAGAAGGCAATGGCACCCCACTCCAGTACTCTTGCTTGGAAAATGCCATGAACGGAGGAGCCTGTTAGGCTGCAGTCCATGGGGTCGTGAAGAGTTGGACACGACTGAGCGACTTCACTTTCACTTTTCACTTTCATGCATTGGAGAAGGAAATGGCAGCCCACTCCAGTGTTTTTGCCTGGAGAATCCCAGGGATGGGGGAGCCTGGTGGGCTGCCGTCTATGGGGTTGCACAGAGTCAGACACGACTGAAGTGACTTAGCATAGCATAGCATCATATACCACTCTTTGATCACTCAAGAATGACCAATGCATTGGCAGCAAAGTTCATTATGTATGATACAATTGGTTCAAAATCCCATGAGAAAACAAATACTTTGTTAAAATCAGACTAATGTCAAGTATAAACTTCAATTTGGAAATTAAATCTACCAAATTAAGTAATGCCTTCCCACATGTGTTTTTTGTGTCAAAACATTTGTCTTATTATGAGGCAGATACTTCAGGAGGAAAAAAATCAGAAAAATAGGACATTGCTGCTCCATTTTGGGGGCAGGGGCATATAATTGCAGTGCTTCAGTTCAGTTCATTTCAGTTGCTGAGTCGTGTCCGACTCTTTGCGACCCCATGAATCGCAGCATGCCAGGCCTCCCTGTCCATCACCAACTCCTGGTGTTCACTCAGACTCACGTCCATTGAGTCAGTGATACAATCCAGCCATCTCATCCTCTGTTGTCCCCTTCTCCTCCTGCTCCAAATCCCTCCCAGCATCAGAGTCCTTTCCAATGAGTCAACTCTTCGCATGAGGTAGCCAAAGTACTGGAGTTTCAGCTTTAGCATCATTCCTTCCAAAGAAATCCCAGGGCTGATCTCCTTCAGAATGGATTGACTGGATCTCCTTGCAGTCCAAAGGACTCTCAAGAGTCTTCTCCAACACCACAGTTCAAAAGCATCAATTCTTCGGCACTCAGCTTTCTTCACAGCCCAACTCTCACATCCATACAAGACCACTGTAAAAACCATAGCCTTGACTAGACATATCTTTGTTGGCAAAGTAATGTCTCTGCTTTTCAATATGCTATCTAGGTCGGTTATAACTTTTCTTCTAAGGAGTATGCATCTTTTAAATTCATGGCTGCAGTCACCATCTGCAGTGATTTTGGAGCCCAAAAAAATAAAGTCTGACACTGTTTCCACTGTTTCCCCATCTATTTTCCATGAAGTGCATAGAAAGCATCACTACGAACAAAGGTAGTGGAGGTGATGGAATTCCAGTTGAGCTATTTCAAATCCTGAAAAATGGTGCTGTGAAAGTGCTGCACTCAATATGCCAGCAAATTTGGAAAACTCAGCAGTGGCCACAGGACTGGAAAAGGTCAGTTTTCATTCCAGTTCCAAAGAAAGGCAATGCCAAAGTATGCTGTTGTTACCGCACAATTGCACTCATCTTGCATGCTAGTAAAGTATTGCTCAAAATTCTCCAAGCCAGGCTTCAGCAATATGTGAACTGTAAACTTCCAGATGTTCAAGCTGGTTTTAGAAAAGGCAGAAACCGGAGACCAAATTGCCAACATCTGCTGGATCATCGAAAAAGCAAGAGAGTTCCAGAAAAACATCTATTTCTGCTTTATTGACTATACCAAAGCCTTGGACTGTGTGGATCACAATAAACTATTGAAAATTCTGAAAGAGGTGGGAATACTAGACCACCTGACCTGCCTCTTGAGAAACCTATATGCAGGTCCGGAAGCAACAGTTAGAACTGGACATGGAACAACAGACTGGTTCCAAATAGGAAAAGGAATACGTCAAGGCTGTATATTGTCACCCTGCTTATTTAACTTATATGCAGAGTACATCATGAGAAATGCTGGGCTGGAAGAAGCACAAACTGGAATCAAAATTGCCAGGGGAAATATCAATAATCTCAGATATGCAGATGACACCACCCTTATGGCAGAAAGTGAAGAGGAACCTCTTGATGAAAGTGAAAGAGGAGAGTGAAAAAGTTGGCTTAAAACTCAACATTCAGAAAACGAAGATTGCAGTGCTTAGGGTTACCTAGATTTTATACTCCCACTGCCCCCCATTTCATTATCTTTCTGAAAGGTAAAAGTTTTGGGCTATCAAATTGACTTATGGTTTTAGATCCAGTTTATTTCATGTGGTCTTTGGTTATACGATGGTAAAGGATGTGTACACTCTTGTGGATGAAACTCTCTGAGCCTGACAGGCAGAATTTATTTTCTCTAATATAACTGTGGGATCAGAAATGTTCTCTGTTACACCCTTCCTTCATCTCTCCATCTCTGCCTGCTTTCTCTTTATCATCTCTCTTAGTATTTCTGTGTCTCTCTTTCCCAAATCTTATTTTCAATGCATCCAAGGTATTCAAGTATAGATAATGATAGAGTTCTTAAAAAGATGTATCATATAATTTATTTTCATTTTATTGTACCATGCAGTTTTCTTGAGGAAAAGAGACACATGCAACTTGATATAACTTTCTTAAGAAGTTCCTACAAGGAGAAACATTCATAGTGCTGACAAAAAAAAAAAAAATAATGGATTTTTCCTATTTTTATCCATTGACACTGAACAAATAAAATTAGATTTCAAGATTATATTTAAAATGTATTAACATATTTTGGTTATAAAGTCTCATAAATATTATTCTACAGTTTAGATGTGATGCATAAACCATTCTATCTTTCTATGTATGCATAGTCCAATGAAAGAGAAAGTGACTGTCATCAGTCATGTCCAACTCTTTGCGGCCCTATAGACTATACAGTTCATGAAATTCTCCAGGCCAGAATATTGGGGTGTTTAGCTCTTACTTTCTCCACAGGACTTCTCAACCTAGGAATCAAAGCAGAATCTCCTGCATTGCAGGGAGATTCTTTGCCAACTGAGCTATCAGGGAAGCACAGTCTAATATTATAGATATTATCTACACATGACAACTGAGCACTTAAAATGTGGCTAGTCTAAATGGAAAATTGAATCTTAAAATTTGTTTAATTTTAATTATTCTAAATATACATGTAAACAATAGCATGTTGCTAGTTGCTACCACATTGGAATAGCACAGTCTTATCATAAAAAATATGAGCAACTTTTCTATATTTTCAGGGTACTATAAAATCATGGTGGAACTAAGAAAGGGATAATTCAGTTCATAAAGTTAAAGCTGTGATTGAAAAAATTTGTACTTATAATCTATTGAATGCTTTACATTCCACAAGTCATTATTTTAACCACCAGTATGATTTTTCATTAATTAAAATTATGCAAGCTCTATGCTTACAAAAATAGGCAAAATCATTCATTATTATATGATATATATGCTTATAATTTTGACTATTACACATAAGTGAAGATAAGAATTATTATTTCATTTTAAAGAGTAAATGAGATTCTAGGCAAGGATATACTAGGTAAGGAAAGATTCTAAGTAGAGGAAACAATCTGTACAAAGTCATATATATATGTATATATATATGTAAAATTAAATACAGAAATAATAAGTGATAGCTGAATATAACAATAATAGATTTGGACTGAAGAAAAGATTAGAAAGATGTATTAGTTTTTTAATACTTTGTACCAGTTACCACAAAATTAGTAGCTTGAAACAACAATCAATTATTTTTGCTATTTCCCTGAGTTAGGAGTAGGGACATGGCTTAGTTGTGTTCTCTGTTGTTCTTAGTTGTGTTCTTAGTTGTGTTCTCTGTTGAGCCTCATAAGCCTGAAATCAAAGTAAAAGTTGAGATTCATTCTATCCACAGGTTTGACTGGGGAAGATTGTTCCCAGGTTCAATCAGGTCTTTGTCACAATTCTTTTTGTTGTGGATATTAGACTGAAGGCTCCAGCTTCCTATTGTCAGTTAGAAGCCACTCTGAGGTTCTGGAGGACACCCACTGTTCCCTACAACATTATCTTCTCCATAGGCAATTCACACATTGTCTATTAGCTCAGTTAAAGACAAGGGCAAAATTTATCTCTACAGTCTCCTGCAATGGAGTCTCATATAATGTAACTTAAGATAAAAGAAAGTCACGGATTCTACCTGCACTCAAGGAAAAGGGATTGTATTACTGGTAAAACTCATTAGTGATCACCTTATGTTGTGTCAAGCACAAAAATCTAATCAGGATTTATGTATGGTGTGTATTAGACTTAATTGGGCATCATATATTTTTGAGTTGAACACCATATATTTTAAGTTAAAAAGATGTGCTTTGCAGACAGAAGTTGTGGTATGCAATGAAGAGACTCATGTTTTCACTAAATTGAGGGAATAAAATCAGAGGTTTTTTGGTTATTGTTTGTTTACTTTGTTTTGATAGAACTAAATCCAATGGATCAATTATTTAAAAACACCTTGCCCTACTACAGACAGGTATCAGGTAATGAAGCCCTATATTTGAGTTCCAAATTCTGTAGTTTGAGAAAGCCAGTGCATTAACTAAGGAAGCTAAAGAGAATGAGGACACTGATTCTCTTTTTCATAGAAGTATGAGCAGGAATACAGGTGTCAGGCATGTCAACCATACATCTGTAACTGGAGAGAGGAAAACAGGTTAAAAAAGAAAACAGGAATGACAAAAAAAAAAAAAAATAGAAGACATATATTCTCTAAGGTAAAATGTTAAAATATCTATGGTGCAGTTTATTTCAAGATTAAAACATTTTTAAAAGTATTTTATCAATAGTTCCAAGTGCTTAAATATAAGAAACAGATTAGTGGTTGCCTAGATCTGGAAGACTGGGGAAGGATTTTCTAATGGGCCCAGGTGTCTTTGGGGAAGATAATAAAATTCTCAAAACCTAAATTTCATGATACTTAAACAACTGTGAATATAGGAAAAACATTGATTTATACACTAAATAGGTAAATTTTATCGTGTGTGATTTATATCTTAAACCATCATATAGAAAATAAAATAATTTTACTGAAAGAAAATTGGTATTTATAAAATCTTCTCATGTATAGATATTTTTTATATTCCTGAAGTTTGAGGTATAAGGATCTTTGGACATAATGAAAGAATGTGTTGATGCCTAGAATATATATATATATATATATATATAATATATATATATACACACACATATATATATAATATAAAATTCATAACTGTAGATGGAATGAGATAAAATCGTATTAATCATATACAACAATTTATGAGAACATTTTTTCAAAACTACATAGGACAAGCCAAGGAAAAGTTGAAAAACCATATTAAAATCAACAATAAAAAGAACTGTAGGCCAGGCCTGGGTGTATCCTACATTCACAGCTTGGTGGGAAGGTGCTCCCATGGCAGCCATTTTGCCTTACGGACTCCTCTATAGAGAAGGCTTTCCCACCTGAGAACTGGCTGAAAGTGTTGACAGCTGTGTTTCCAACATTTTCTTTGGCATCTATCAGGACAGGTGGTAGCAACCATCCAAACAAAGCATCATGATTTCAGCCAGACTTTTGTTTTTTGAGTAAATAGAATGGAACGAAAACCCTACCCCACGAAAAAAGCACAATTATGTGCAGTGAGACAAGAGCATTTGAAAATACAGTCTCAGTAGTTTGTGACCTGTGGAATTGTGCACAAATGCTTATTCTGACCTTGTTGTAAATGGAAGAAGAGATACAATTTCAGATGTCAAAATATTTTTGAAAGATATTAATCAAATGGAGGAGTAGCAGTAAACTCAACAAATAAGTGAACCAAGCTTGCAGAATGGAATATTAAATAGAATTGAGTGCTTGATCAGCAAAATTAGGTATAGGCTCAGGATGTGGAAGCACAAAAAGTATACAGCTAGATTTTTTTTTTCTTACCAGACAGAATATTGTTCTCTAAAGAAAACAAACATTTCCAGAGAAATATCTATAGGTACATGTGAAAAAAAAATTATGATGAAATGAGACAGAAAGAGTATGAGTCCTTATTGTATGAAAATTGACTGTAAGAGATTTTCTTACAACACTTTTTCAGAGTTTGCTTGTAGAAGTGTCACAAAGAATTAAGACCAAATTTAAACAGTTCTCTGAAGCAGTTTGTCTTAGAGGCAAATAATAATAATAATTAAAAATTCAGATTCTAACAAATAAAATAAATGTGCTACAGGAGCAGATTGAATAGTTGATTGAATAATTAAGATAATAAGCAGATCAAATAATTAGGATCTGAAAAGAAGGTAAAGGAGTCCTAAGGAAAATGAATGAAATGATGTCCTAATGATGAAATTAGTTAAATAGTTTAAAAAAGATAGATAACCTTGATGATTAAAAGCATTGCTGCCCTGTTTAAACAAATAGAAGTGGGAAATTAGTGGAGCTCTTTTGATAGTAGGATAGTCTCAATCTGGGCAGAAAACCATTTTTGCAAAAATAATATTTGGACTTTGAAAAAACTAGAACTCCTGTGGATTTTTTTTTTTAATGAATACAAAAAAAAAAGAAACTTAAAATTCCAGTCATAAAGAGTGATTAAAAATGAGGAGCAAGAACAAGAAGAAAGAGAAAATGATTCGGTGAGAAATATAAACAAACACTGTGGAAAAGAAGGTGGACTTACCCGGTGGTTCAGCATTAAAGAATCTGCTTGCAATACAGGAGACACAAATTTGGGTTTGATTCCTGGATTGGGAAGATTCCCTGGAGAAGGGAATAGCAACCCACTCCAGTACTCTTGCTCAGAAAATCCCATTTACAGAGGAGCCTGGTAGGCTACAGTTTATAGGGATGCAAAGAGTCAGACACAACTGAAGTGACTAATCATGCACACATACATGGAAAAGAAGATGAGGGGGAAAAAGAAAAAAAGAAAGGGTTTGTGATGGAAAAATAAGAAAGTTGCTCATGAAATAAATACACAAGCTGACCTTCTGAATGAAGAGGCAGCAGATCTCAGAATCACAAAAAAGATCATCAAGTGGAGCATGAAGGTGAAGCAGATAGAGGAAGAAGCAGATGCCAGAATATATGAGAAAAATATGAGTATAGATAAGAAGATCAACAAGTTAATATGGAAGGCCATGCAAGCACAGAAACAAAAGTTGGAATAGAGAAAAATAATATCCAAGGATAAAGACAAGAAGAAATCTAGTGATTAAAAGATAAGAAGAAAAAGATAAATAATGTGAAGTTAGGATTCAATGAGTTGAAAGAAAGCAACACTCAGAATGAGGTCAATGGGATCAGTGAAGACATTAAATCTGAAGATGACGCTCAATTCAATGAAAACTAATGTGGTAAGACCTCAGACCAAACAGAAGACTATTGTGTGAATATTTTTAGAATAATATTGAATATGGCACCAAATAGTGACATTTGAATGAACTGAAAGAAAGCTATAATAAAATAGAAAAAAGTATCATGCAGTTCTTTTTAATTAAAAGTTAATTAACGGCTGATTGTGACTACCAGATTTCAGAAAATGTGCTAATATTATATATGCCACTGATAACCTAGGTCCTATGCCATGTTTGTTTTTTCTTTAGGCTTTTTAAAGAGTACTACCTAAATATAAGGCTTATTCAGTTTTTAATTGCCAGTTTTCTTTCTTGAAATTTGAAAGAATTAAGCATTAGTATCCACACTAATAAGACTGAGATTCCATTTTTACAACTCTTCTATTCCTAGCCTTTGACTTCCTGTTAGCAAAAAATAAGTAACTTTATTTTGAATTCAATTGGTTTCATTAGTGGTAGAAGAAACCACATGGCCTATATTTTCTGATTTTTGTATTTTTAAAGTAATTAGCCTCCAATTAAAATAAATAAATTTAAATTTAAAAAAAAGAAAAAAAATTTGAATTGGAAGAAGGATGTATTTATACCAATCAGTGTTCTTGCTAACGTACCCTATTATAATTAGACATTAACAAAAATTATAACTAAATTACATATGTTTTTTTTTAATTTAAAAAAGCTGTAGTTTGTTAAATGCACACTATGTGCCAGACACTATAATAAGCCTTTTCTATCAGTTTTTTTGTTTGAGTCTCAACTAGCCTCTTTGGGAAAAGATAACATTGTTATTTTCATATTTCAGATGAGAAAATAGAGAGACAGCTATATCACAAAGCTCAATATTAACACATATAAGATTATAAATCAGATATTCACACAGGCTTATATAAATATATGTGTGTGTGTAAATCTAGTAACAAAAGTTTTCTTTCCACTTTAATTTAATGCAAATGAATTTATATATCTAGTCAATGATAACAATTTGAATTTTGACTTATAAAGCAAACATTGAGAAAATGGCCCCAATCACAATTTAGTGAGTGAGGATGGATAGTGTGTCTCCATGAAATGTATCAACTGTCTGAGCAACATATATTTCTATGAAAATAAGAAAAAAGACCATCTGGGAAAGTTATTGAATGTATTGTATTTCTAAATTTCCCTTTTTAAGTAGGTCTTTCTATATTTGTTGACCAGGTAGAATGTAGCCACATGAGTAGCTCTTACAGATTCTGAATTTTTTATGAGTTGTAGAAAGTATTGAATCTTGCAGGACCTAACTGAAAACCAAATCAAAAGACTTGGGTTCCAGTTTTGTCTTTATCATGCTATGTAATTTAAGGTAATCAGGATCAAGTTGACAGAGTAGAAAGGCCCAGCATTCATCTCCTCCTGTAGCAAAACCAAAATTACTGCCACATATAGAGCAACTCTCTTTTGAGAAAGACCTCAAGAATATCACAATAGCTCTTCTACAACTAATTATATAAAGAAACATATCAATGTGGAAAGATTAGACACAGACATGATCTATTCAAGACCTATACCTCTGGAGGGAAAACCAAAAGTGGAAGGGTATATCACAAATGTCAGAGTCCTCGCTAAGGAGGCAAAGGATTGAGTCCTACATTGGACACCCCAGCCCTGGTTATTGGCACCGGGTATATGAACCCTGTTGTGAAAGTGAAGATCTCTCAGTTGTGTCCAACTCTGCGACCTCATGGACTATACAGTCTATGGAATCCTCCAAACCAAAATACTAGAGTGGGTAGCCTTTCCCTCCTCCAGGGGATCTTCCAAACCCAGGGATCAAACCCAGGTCTCCTGAATTGCAGGTGGATTCTTTACAAGCTGAGCCAAAAGGGAAGCCCATGAATCCTCTTAATGGGTTTAAAAACTAGCAGGGCAAATGACCAGAGAATTGAAGGATTGTAAGAAACCTAAATTCCACTGTTAAAGGCCACACAGAAAAACTTACTCCTTTTGAATTCCAAAGCAGAGACAGCTGATTAAAATACTTCAAGCCCTTTAGCTAGGCTTCCAAGATTGCTCCAGAACGCAACCTCCAGCTATGCCAGTCTCTGGCCCCAAACCCCTGTGTCACCGAGGTGGTAGCCCTTGGAAAGCTTCAGCTGAAGCCTTGGCCAGGAATGGGGTTTGAATACAGGTCCTCTCACCATGGCAGTGGATCTTGGTGAATCCCGGAAGAAGCTGTGACCTGCACCTGGCTCTGGCATCAGTCAACCTTGCCAAGGCAGTGGCCCCCAGTCCATCCTGGCAAGAGCCCCAACCAAGGCCAACATTGGCTCCAGCTCCTCCTGTCATAGCCACTAGGCACAGGTAGCCTGATTAGATCATTCTACAAAAGGGCATGCTTTCAAGACCAGAAGAAATATCTGTTTTGCCTAATTCACAGAGACACACACAGAATGTAATGAAATATGAGATGAAAGAAATATATTCCAAATGAAAGGACAAGATGAAATGCTAAGAAAAAAAAGCAAATCAAACAGAAATAAGTAATTTATCCTATAGAGTTCAAAGCAACAGTAATAAAAATGATCATTAAAACTGGAAAAAGAGGAACACGATGTGAATGACAACAAAAACTAGAAAAATATACAAATGAAATAGAGCTGAAGAATACAATATCAAATGAAGAATATACTAGAAGAAATTAACAACAGATTAGGTGATACAAAAGAATGCATAAGTGACCTGAAATATCACCCAAGCAGAACAGCAAAAACAAAAAGAACACTGGGATGACCCGGAGGGATGGTATGGGGAGGGCGGTGGGAGCGGGGTTCAGGATGGGGAACACGTGTACACCCGTGGCGGATTCATGTTGAAGTGTTGCAGAACCAATACAATATTGTAAAGTAATTAGCCTCCAATTAAAATAAATAAATTTAAATTTAAAAAAAGTTTAACTGAAGGAATAGAGTTGTCACTTAAATATTCTTTACTTGACAATCCTTGCTTTAAATAGAAATGAAAATGTTCTTCTGTATATTGGGTGCTAATAAATCATGCTTTTTATGCATTTCCAACTAAAAAAAATGAATATAGTTCTCACAAGAGAATAGTATGAATAACTATGCATCAATAAACTGGACAACCTAGAAGAAATGGATAAATTCCCAGAAATATACAATCTTTCAAAACTGAATCAGAAATAAATAGAATATATGAAGATAATAATTATGGAAAATGAAATTGAATTAGCAACAAAAAATTCTCAGTAAGCAGAAGTCCAAGATGATATGGTTTCACAAGGGAATTCCTCAAAATATTTTTTAAAGAGGTATTATCTATTCTCAAATTACTCCAAAATATTAAAGAGAAGGGAATGTTTCCACACTTGTTCTACAAGGTTAATAATGTGATGCCAAAACCAGAAGAGGACCATCCACAAAATATAATTATAGGTCAATATTGCTAATGAATGTAGATGTAAAAATACTCAATGAATTACTAGCAAGCTGAATTTTATAAACATTAAAGGAATCATATATCATGATCAAGTGGAATATATTCCAAAAATTGAAGGATGGCTCTATACTACAAATCAATCAATATGATATGCCACATTAATAAAAGTATAAAAACCACATGATCATATCAATAGATGCAGAAAAACATTTGACAAAATTCAACATTTATTCATAACAAAAACTCTCAACAAAGTGAATATGGAAGGAAGATATCTTAAAAAAAAAACATTTATAAATGAATCCAAATTGGAAAATAAGAAGTAAGCCAGTCACTATTTACAGATGACCTGATACTTTAATTGTTATTCAGTCACTAAGTTATATACAACTCTTTGCGATCCCATGGACCACCAGGTTCCTCTGTCCATGGGGTTTTCCTGGCAAGAATCCTGGAGTGGGTTGCCATTGTCTTCTCCAGGGAATCTTCCCAACCCAGGAATCAAGCCCTCATCTATTGCATCTCCAAAATTGGCAGGCAGATTCTTGGCAGGCAGATCCCTGAGCCACCAGAGAAGACAGAGTCTATAATAGAAAACATTAAAGACTCCACCAAAAAAACTTCAAAAATTTGTTGCTGGAAGTTGTTTTTTTTTTTGATGTAGTTATAAATGAAATTTTTTTTCTTGATTTTTCTGATAGTTCAATATTAGTGTTTAGAAACAAATGGAGTTCTCTGTAGTAATACTGTGTCCTGCAACAAATTTAACCAATAAGGTAAAAGAGAGAAGAAAGAGTATACCCTGAAGACTATATGACATTCATGAGAGAGATTGAAGACAACACATATATTAAATAAAAAGATATACTGAGTTTATGAAGAGGATGAATAGCACTGTTAAAAATATCTATACTACCCAGAGCAATTTACAGATTCAATGCAATTCCTATTAAAATGTACATGGCAATAAATAAAAAGATATACTGAGTTCACAGACAGGATGAATAGTATTGGTAAAAATATCTATACTACCCAAAATGATTTATAGATTCAAAGCAATTCCTATTAAAATATGCATGACATTTTTCATAGAACTAAAACAAATAATCATAAAATATGCATGGAACTACAAAAGACCCTGAATATCTAAAGCAATCTTAGGAAATAAGAGGAAAGCTAGAGATATAATGCTCTCTGAATTAAAATTATATCACAAAACTATGGTAATCAGAATGGTATGGTACCTGCACAAAAACAAACACACAGATCAATTGAATAGAGGGGGCACAGAGATAAACCCATGCACATACAGTCAAATAATCTGAAATAATAGAAAAGACTATAAAATCGGATTGGGGGTACTAGAAAACATGATTCTTACTGTTGTTCATTGAAAAATGATGTCAAACTCTTTGTGATCCAAAGCATGCCAGGCTTCTCTGTCATCCACTATCTCGAGTTTGCTCAAATTCATATCCATTTAGTCAGTGATACTATTAACTATCTCATCCTCTGCCTCAACCTTCTCCTTTTGCCTTCAATATTTCCCAGCATCAGGGTGTTTTCCAATGAATCAGCTCTTCACACCAGGAGGACAAAGCACTGGAGCTTCAGCTTCAGCATCAGTCATATTCAGGGTTGATTTCCTTTAGAATTGACTCTTTTGATCACTTCACACTCCAAGGGACTTTTAAGAGTCTTCTCTAGCACCACAATTCAAAAGCATCAATTTTTTGGTGATCAGACTAACATTTGCTGTTCACTCACTCAGTCATATCCGACTCTTTGCAGCCCCATGAAATGCAGCACCCCAGGCTTCCCTGTCCTTCAACATCTCCCAGAGCTTGCTCAAACTCATGTCCACTGAGTGAGTAATTTCATCAGACCATCTTTCTGCAGTGATTTGGAGCCCAAGAAAATAAAGTCTGTCACTGTTTCCATTGTTTCCCCATCTGTTTGCCTTGAATTGTTGGGACCAGATGCCAAGATCTTCATTTTCTGAATGTTGAATTTTAAACCAGCTTTTTCATTCTCCCCTTTCACTTCATCAAGAGGTTCTTTAGTTCTTCTTTGCTTTCTGCCATAAGTGTGGTATCATCTGCATATCTGAGGTTATTGATATTTCTCCAGGCTATCTTGATTCCAGTTTGTGCTTCATCCAGCCCAGCATTTCACATGATGCACTCTGCATATAAGTTAAATAAGCAGGGTGACATATACAGCCTTGACAATATACAGACTTCCATGACTACTGGAGGAGACTCTTGAGAGTTCCTTAGATTGCAAGGAAATCAAACCAGTCAATCCTGAAGGAAATCAGTCCTGAATGTTCATTGGAAGGACTCATGCTGTAACTAAAACTCCAATACTTTGGCCACCTGATGCAAATAACTGACTCATTGGAAAAGTCCCTGATTCTGGGAAAGATTGAAGGCAGGAGGAGAAGGGGATGACAGAGGATGAGATGGTTGAATGGCATCACTGACTCGATGGGTATGAGTTTGAGTAAGCTCTGGGAGTTGGTGATGGCCAGGGAAACCTGGCATGCTGCAGTTCATGGGGTTGCAAAGACTCAGACACGACTGAGTGACTGAACTGACTGACTGATGACTACTGGAAAAACCATAGCTTTGATTATATGGACCTTTGTTAACATAGTGATGTCTCTGCTTTTTAATGTACTGCCTAAGTTTATCATAGCTTTCCTTCCAAAGAGCAAGCATCTTTTAATTTCATGGTTGCAGTCACCATCCGTAGTGATTTTGGGGCCCAAGAAAATAATATCTGTCACTTCTTTCACTTTTCCCCTTTCTATTTGCCATAAAGTGATCTGACGGGATGCCGTGACCTTAGTTTTTTTTTTTTTTCATGTTGCATTTCAAGCCAGCTTTTTCACTCTCTTCTTCCACCTTCAAGGGGCTATTTTGTTCCTCTTCATTTCCTTACTTTAGAATATCATCTGTATGTCTGAGTTTGCAGCTTTTTCTCCTGGCAATCTTGATTCCAGCTTGTGGTTCCTACAGCATGGCATTTCACATAATGTATTCCACATACTAATTAAATAAGCAGGGTGACAATAGCGAACTTTGTCATATTCATTTCCCAATTTTGGACCAGTCAGTTTTTCCATGGCTGATTCTGTTTCATCTTGAACCGCATACAGGTTTCTTAGGAGACGGTAAGTTGATCTGGTATTCCTACCACTTTAAGAATTTTCCACAGTTTGTTGTGATCCACACAGTCAAAGGCTTTCGCACAATCAATGAAGCAAAACTTGATCCTTTTCTGGAATTCCTTTGCCTCCTCCATGATCCAATGAATGTTTACAATTTGATCTCCGTTTCGTCTGCCTTTTTTTAAACCCAGCTTGCACATTTAGAAGTTCTAGGTTTCTGTACTGCTGATGCCTAGCTTGAAGGACTTTGAGCATAACCTTGCGAGCGAGTGAAATGGTAGTTTGATCATTCTTTGGCATTGCCTTTCTTTG
The DNA here is from genome assembly GCF_029407905.1 of Bubalus kerabau. Lineage (NCBI taxonomy): Eukaryota > Metazoa > Chordata > Mammalia > Artiodactyla > Bovidae > Bubalus > Bubalus kerabau. The sequence continues at coordinate 44,978,371 of NC_073635.1, read as the reverse complement.
GGATTGAAATGAAAACTGACCCTTTCTAGTCCTGTGGCCACTGCTGTGTTTTCCAAATGTGCTGGCGTATTGAGTGAAGCACTTTTACAGCATCATCTTTTAGGATTTGAAATAGCTCAGTTGGAATTCCATCACTTCCACTAGTTTTTTTGTAGCAATGTGTCCTGAGGCCACTCAACTTCACACTAAAGGATGTCTGGCTCTAGGTGAGTGACCACATCATTGTGGTTTTCCGGGTCATTAGGTATTTTTTTTTTTTTTTTGTATAGCTCTTCTGTGTATTCTTGCCACCTCTTCTTAACCTCTTCTGATTCTGTTATATCTCTACCATTTGTGCCCTTTATCATACCATTCTTGCATGAAATAATCCCTTGGTATCTCTAAATTTCTTGAAGAGATCGCTATTCATTCCCATTCTATTGTTTTCCATTTCTTTGCATTGTTCATTTAAGAAGGCTTTTTTAATCTCACCTTGCTATTCTCTAGAACTCTGCATTCATTTGGGTACGACCTTTCCTTTCTCCCTTGCCTTTTGCTTCTCTTCCTTCATCAAATATTTTTAAGTCCTCCTCAGACAAGTACTTTGCCTTCTTGGGTTTCCTTTTCTTTGGGATGTTGTTGTTCACTGTCTCCTCTACAATGTTACAAACCTCTGTCCATAGTTCTTCAGGCACTCTGTCTATCTGATCTAATCCCTTGAATATATTTGTCACCTCCACTGTATAATCATGAGTGATTTGATTTAGGTCATATTTGTATGGCCTAAGATTTTCTCTACTTTCTTCTGTTTAAGTGTGGGTTTTGCAATAAGTAGCTAATGATCTGAGCTACATTCAGGTCCAGATCTTGTTTTTACTGACTATTTTCTGCTTCTCCATCTTCAGATGCAAAGAACATAATCTGATTTCAATATTGACCATTTGGTGATGTCCCTATGTAGAGTCATCCCCTGGGTTGTTGAAAAAGGGTTTTGCTCTGACCAGTGTATTCTTTTGACAAAACAGACATCCTAAGATGTCTATTTTTACTATTGTCATCTCCTGCTTGACCATGTCCCGTTTACCTTGATTAAGGACCTAATATTCCAGGTTCTTATGCAATATTGTTCTTTACAGCACTGGACTTTACTTTCACCACCAGACACATTCATAGCTGATTGTCATTTCTGCTTTGGCCCAGCTGCTTCAGTCATTTAGAATTATTAGTGATTGCACTCTGCTCTTCCACAGTAGCATATAGGACACCTTCTGACCTGGGGGACTCATCTTCTGGTGTCATACCCTTTTGTTTTTTTTGTACTGTTCATGGAGTTCTTGTAGCAAGAATACTAGTGTGGTTTCTCATTACCATTTCCACTGGACCACATTTTATCAGATCTTTTCACAGCTGCACATAAAAAATAAAACTATATATTTTCTCACACCAGATACAAAAATAAACTCAAAATGGTTTAAAGAGTTAAATGTAAGACCGGAAGTGATGAAAGTTTTAAAATAAAAATAATATATACAGTACACTCTTTGGGATTAGCAATATTGTTTTAAATGTTTCTTCAGGCAGTGGCAATAAAAGCAAAACAAGCAAATGCAACCAAATCAAACTAAAAACTTTTTTCACAGTCAAGGAGACTATCAACAAAGCAAAAAAAGCAGACTGATGTATATAAGAAGATATTTTCAAACTATTCTGCATTAAGAATATTTTTGAAATTATATCTCCACTAAAAAGATATTTTCAAACTATATCTCCATTATATCTTTAGTGGAAAATATATAAAGAACCCATACAACTCAATATGAATACCAAATAGGTAAATAAATAAACAATAATTCCATTAAGATGGGCAGGAGGATTGCTGGAATCTGGGGGACAATGGATACATGTATATGTATAGTTGAGTCCCTTTACTTTTCACCTGAAATTATCACAACATTGTTAATCAACTATACCCCAATACAAAACCATTTTTTTTAAATGGGCAGGAAAAGATGAAAATAAAATTTTCCAAAGAAGACAAATAGATGGCCAATAGGCACCTGAAACACAGTTCAACATCACTAACAGGGAAATGCAAATCAAAGCAATGAGCTATCACCTCATATCTGTCAGAATAACTATCATCAAAAAGACAAGGAATAACAAATATCGGCAAAAATGTGAAGAAAAGGGAAGTCTTGTAAACTTTCATAGGATGTAGATTGATATAGTCAGTATTGAAAATAGTACTGATGTTCAAAACATTAAAAAATCTGCGATGATCCAGCAATTCCACTCCTGAATATTAATCTGAAGAAAATGAAAACATAAATTTAAAAAGATATATGAACCTCAATATTCATTGAAGAATTATGAGCAATAGCCAAAATATGTAAATAGCATTAGTGTCTATCAACAGGTGAATGAATAAGGAAGATGTGGTGTACATACTATTACTCAGCCATAACAAATAATTAAATTTTGTCATTTATGAAAACGTGTGGACCTAGAGAGGATTATGCTAAGTCAAATAAGGCAGAGAAAAACAAATACTGTATATTTTTACATAGTGTATCTAAAAAACAAACTAGATAAACAAATATAACAAAACAAAAATATAGTCACAGAGACAGAGAAGAACTAGTGTTTGCCAGAAGAGAAGCAGTGAAATAAGAAATTAACTAGTTGAAGGGAATTAAAGGTACAAATTATCAATCATAAAATGAGTAAACCACAGATGTAAAGAACATAAAATATTGTCAATAGTATTATAATAACTTATATGGTGTATAATCTATACAAATATCAATCACTATGGTGTATACCTAAAATTCATGTAACAAAGTCAACAATTAAAAAAACAAAAACAAAAGCTTATGTTTTGGAAAATCATGCCTTGAATCCATAAAAGTTAGATTCATATGAACACTTTAGGATAATCAATAGACCTATACCACTAGATTTTTTAAAATATTTTCTATAGTATAACATATATGTTATTTATATGTTATATATTATGTTTTACTATTTAGTAATGTACATTAATCTTTATTTTATATATGTTATTCACTATATTTTATGAAGAATCAATAAAATTCAAGAGTATTTTCAACCAGTAATTCAAACTATTTTAATGACCCAGAGGTATGTATTTTATCTTTGCCAATAAGATCAAAATCAAATAGGGTCATAGAGGATCCTGCTGTGATTTACGTTGGAGAGTATTTTGCCTATGTTCTCCTCTAGGAGTTTTATAGCTTCTGGTCTTACGTTTAGATCTTTAATCCATTTTGAGTTTAGTTTTGTGTATGGTGTTAGAAAGTGTTCTAGTTTCATTCTTTTACAAGTGGTTGACCAGTTTTCCCAACACCACTTGTTAAAGAGATTGTCTTTTCTCCATTGTATATTCTTGCCTCCTTTGTCAAAGATAAGGTGTCCATAGGTGCATGGATTTATCTCTGGGCTTTCTATTTTGTTCCATTGGTATGGGGAGGGAAGAGGAGGGGGGTTCAGGATGGGGAACACGTGTATACCCGTGGCAGATTCATGTTGATGCATGGCAAAACAAATACAATATTATAAAGTAATTAACCTCCAATTAAAATAAATAAATTTATATTTAAAAAAAAGTCAAATTGGGTAAGCTGGTCAAACAGCCCACAATATTTTTTATATTTCTCTTATTAACCTTTTATCAGATATATTTTCTTATCTTATTATACTATGTATTCTGTGGAGTACTTCTCTAATCCATTAAAAACAGCAAGGTAATAACAAAAATAAATCTTCTAACAGCAATAGCAAAACCAGTGTCACCTAAGTGCTTAAGCAGAGCATATAGAATTAGTATAACAATATGAGCATAGCTAAAATTCAAGAAAAAATTCAGGACAAGCCAAGATGTGAATAGCTACAGGCAGGCTGGATTCAGGAGATGGTTTATAGTACTGCCACGGACCACTGATTCTTTTGTACTTTCCATTTCCTCCCTTTTTGAACCAGAAATGTATATAATTGCTCTCCTATGTTTGTCAGACCATGATATGTAGGAAGCATTTATGGTAGATATTTTGTCTCTACTTTTACAGATCTTCAGATGAAAAGGAATACTGCAGTAGTCTGTACTAAATAACTAAATAAATTATATAATAAACTAAATAAATAAATAATAACTAAATGTGGTCATGTGTGGATGTGAGAGTTGGACTGTGAAGAAGGCTGAGCACCAAAAAATTGATGCTTTTGAACTGTGGTTTTGGAGAAGACTCTTGAGAGTCCTTTGGACTGCAAGGAGATCCAACCAGTCCATTTTGAAGGAGACCAGCCCTAGGATTTCTTTGGAAGGAATGATGTTAAAGCTGAAACTCCAGTACTTTGGCCACCTCATGCATAGAATTGACTCATTGGAAGACTCTGATGCTGGGAGGGATTGGGGGCAGGAGGAGAAGGGGACGACAGAGGATGAGATGGCTGGATGGCATCACTGACTGGATGGACGTGAGTCTGGGTGAACTCTGGGAGTTGGTGATGGACAGGGAGGCCTGGCGTGCTGCAATTCATGGGGTCGCAAAGAGTCGGACATGACTGAGTGACTGAACTGAACTGAAATAAACTACATGCTGGAGTCTCATGTACACATGAACCTAATTTAAATGATGGTATCTTGGGATTTTCAAGTGACAGTGTAACAGGATAAATCTCTTGGAAATTTCGGGAGAGGAGTAAATGTATTTTGCATTTTGGAGGGACATGAATCATGGGAGTTAAAGGCTGGGCTGTTACAGATAGACTTTTGAACGTGGCCTTGATTTTCACATCTTGTATAATATCCTTTGCTCAAGTATGAATGAGGCATGTGACTTCCTTGTAACAAAATGTCAAAGATGATGGTATTTAATTCCTATATTAAGTTAGATTCTATTGCAAAGGAAATAAGATGATAGCTGTAGATCTAAATTTATATATGACTACACTTGCAGTATACACAAAACTCTCAAGATTCTTTCCTTGTTGGCTTAGAAGAAGTGAGACACCATGTTGTGAAAGGACCCATAGAGAAATCCACATGGCTTGTATCTACTGAAAGACTTTGGCAGTAAGGAGATGAATTTGGTTAACCGCCAGAATAAGTTTGGAAGCACATTCTTCTCCAATTTGCTGTTCTGGATGTAAAAGTAGCCCAGGTAACACTTTGATGGCAGGCTTGTGAGTTTTTCATATAGACCCAAGAAAATTGAGAGATAGTGAATATATGTATAGTTTTAAGCTGTGAAAATTGTGATGAAATATTATACAGCAATAGAAAATTAATATACCACTGTGGCAGTTACCCAGAACTGACATACTTCCCAAGATACATTTTAAATCTGAGACATCCTTGAGCAAGCTGGGGCACATTGGTTTTCCCAAAATACCCTTACTTTTTGGTTGGGTCTAATGCATTGGAGAAGGAAATGGCAACCTGCTCCAGTGTTCTTGGGTGGAGAATCCCAGGGACGGGGGAGCCTGAGGGGCTGCCGTCTCTGGGGTCGCACAGAGTCGGACATGACTGAGGTGACTTAGCAGCAGCAGCAGCAATGTGCATTTTAAAGTATACTTGGTATAATTTTTTGCAAAATTTCTATATAAATAATAAATTTTTCATGACATGTGCTTTTTAGTATTTCTGCAAAAAGAAACTCCCTGAATATAGTGGTTGAATTAAAATAAGTGTGCTATACTCCTAAAAATAATGTTAAAACCAGTGAGTAATGTTTTAGAATAGCCAAACATTTAAACATTTAAGAAAATCAGTGGCTGAACAAAATCGATTTAAAAAGCAATTGTATTTCTGCATACTAGTAGCAATAATCTGAAAGTGAAGTATATGATTTACAATGGAATAAGAAATCATCATATACTTAAGAATAAATCTAATGAAAAATGTGCAAGTTTTCCACAACGAAACATACAAAAAGTTGTTGAATGAAGATCAGTAAGGTCTAAAAAAAATGAATGCATAAATTGGAAGACTTGCTGTCATTAGCTTGTCCATTCTACTAAAACTTATCTATAGATTTAATGACTTTGGAACCCAATCCCGAGATAGTTTTGTTGACAAAACTGACAAGCTGATTTTAAAATCTGTGTGGAAATGCAAAAGGTCTAAAACAACCATAAAATTTTTGAAAAAGATGAATAGTTTAGGACCTACACTGTCTCATTTCAGGGCTTGTCATAACACTGTAGTAATCAGAATAAAATTGTGGGGTTAGTATACAAAATGCAGCAAATAAACCAAGATAATAGAAAATTCTGAAATAAACTATGACACATTTATGATCGACTAATAGCCAATCAAGATTCCAAGTCAATGAGGAAATAAAAGTTATTTTTAACAAATTGTGCTTAGAGCTACCAAAACTTTGTACAGGGCAAGTCAAACTTCAAATTCCACCATACTCTGTACACAGAAGCTAATTTCACAGAGATCACAGACTTAAAAGCTACAATTACAAACTTTTTACAAGTAAATATAGTTAAATATTTAGATTACATTTTTTGTTGTTTCGTTGCTAAGTCACTCTTTTTGCAGCAACTTTCGTTGCTAAGTCTGACTCTTTTTGCAACCCCATGGACTATATGTAGCCCACCAGGCTCCTCTGTCCAAAGGATTTCCCAGGTAAGAATCTTGGAGTGATTGAAATGAGTTGCCATTTTTTCTCCAGAAGATCTTCCTGACCCAGGGATCAAATCTGTATCTCATGCATTGGCAGACAGGTTCTTTATCACTGAACCACCAGGAAAGCCCTGATAACATTAATGCAGCCAAATATGTTTTCAGAGAAGTAAAAAGCAGTGAATTTGAAAGAATAAAAGTGATAAATTGCAGTTACCCAAAACTTAAAATATTTACTAATCAAAAGATATTATTAAGATTTGGGAGAATGGCATTGAAACATGTATAATATCATATATGAAACAAGTCGGCAGTCCAGGTTTGATGCACGATACTGGATGCTTGGGGCTGGTGCACTGGGACGACTCAGAGGGATGGTATGGGGAGGGAGGAGGGAGGAGGGTTCAGGATGGGGAACACATGTATACCTGTGGTGGATTCATTTTGATATATGGCAAAACCAATACAATATTGTAAAGTTAAAAAATAAAATTAAATTAAAAAAAAAGAAGTAAATGTGTAAGCTACAGAATGGGAAAAAACTATTTCTTTAAGGACACTTCTGGTTAATAGAAATGTTCTCTATTTATATTGGGTTGAGTTATGCTATATATGATTGTCAAAAGAAAAAATATATCAGTTGGAAATATAGTAATAATTAAAACATGTTACTGAGAAGTAAGAAGATAGACATATTTAATTACATGAAATTTCAACATTTTAGTAGCCAAAAATATCCCATCCAAAGGCAAGTGAAGACAATGATCTGTAAAAATCATTTGAAATGATGATAATTGTAGAAAATTGGCATGAAGTATATGGTCATATAACAATAATAGATAAATTAAAATGATGTTCAAATAAAAGAAATTTCCTCAAACTTAGTAACAGTTTATGAAAAAAAAAAAAAAAACACACAGAAATCTCATTCACACTCATCAGTTTAGCAAAAAAGAAAAAAAAAAAAAACACACACACACTTAAAGACCTGTTACACAGATTAAGGTTGGAGCTTTGAAAAAAATAACAAATGGATTCCTCTTTAATATTTTTGGCAGAATTGTGAAGTGTTGTATCAATGGAGGAATATTCTGAAGACAGAAATGAATATTACAAATATAGATACTTTAAAAATGAGAGATTCTAATTTTGGCACAGTGATATTCTGGCTAGATCTTTGTTTGTGGTGGAGTCTGTGCTGTGGGATATTTGTAGGATATTTAAAGCATCTCTGGCTTGCACTCACACTCCCCAGTATGTAAGCTTAAATTGTCTCTGGATGTTATTCAGTGTTCTGTGGAGGATGAAATTGCCCATGGTTAGAACCACAGTTTTAAGTTAACCTCTCAAACGTTTTTGTTGCATTATTATAGTAGCAGATTTGCTAAAAAAAAAAAAAAGGCAAAAGAATTAATAGTGTAGTGACACCATGGAATCTTAGGAGGCCATCAAGATAATGAATCAGCATTATACTGGTTGATTAGAGGAACTTACATAAGGTACTACTAAATAGGAAGAAAAGAGGGAAACAGCCTAGAAAAAAAGATTGTCCTAAAATAGTCCTTGTACTTATGATTTTCAAAGGATTCTATTCCTGCGTTTGAATTAAACTTGTATCAATCTGCATATAAATAAATAAAATGAAGGTTAAAAAAACAAATTTGGCATGGTTGTGACTGGCCAATCTATCAGTCTGTCAGCCTATTTATAAAACCAAGATGAGCAGATGTTCTAATGAGGTGATTCAACAAGGTAAAGAAACAATATTAATTTCTAGGTATATCTGAAAAATACAAAATGACTGTTTTAAAATGTATTAGAATTGATTTAATTTTAAAGCTCATTCCTCCACTTATCATACTTCTTTCTTCATTTATGATTTCCTTTGGGGAAGTAAAATGATTCTGTGGTCACTTAACAGCTATACACTCGAGGCCCTTGCCAAGTGTTGAAGGGTATTTGAAATAAGAGCCAAGCTGTGCTGGCACGCTCTTCAGATTCATTCCCTGGTCCAATCAGACAGCACTCAGACTAGCAGACACACAAAGGCAGTCTGAGGCCAATGCCAACATGTATTCTTTCAGATGCTGCCAGCTTTTGTCCAGACTGCACGTTGAGTAATGAACAGGCTGCCATTATTAGTGGCAGTATCTTGGTACCTATCCACAAATCCCTTTTTTCACCTAGTGAGCCAAGATGGAATGAACTATCAAGAATTATGGAATACACAATTATGGAAATATGGAATATGTCCTGGTGTCCACATGCCCTGGAAATCTGCTATGGACCCATTTTAAAAACATTCTAAGAGAGTGAAATAAATTAATCACATAGAATATGAATTAAGATCTCAATATCCTGAGTTCAAATCCCAGCTCTAACACTTACCTAGAGGTGTGACCATGGACAAATTACTTAGCGACTCAAAGCGTTTTATTCTGTAAGCAATTTGCAAAGTGATATATCATATTACCTACTTGGTTGTTTTGTTACAAAGCGTTAATATTCCTAAACCACTTAGACCAGAACTTATATAATCATTATATAAATGTTTGCTATTACTAATACTATTATTCTTCTATTGAAAATATTGAGACTATAGGAATATAAATTGTCATAAAACATATTATTTTTATTATTCTTTTGTGCTGATGAAACTAAATTATGTGTGGATCCTTGATTAGGTGGGACATTAACAAAATGAAATGATTTTTTAGACATGAGGAAGTAAAAGTAAAATAGTACAGATTACACAGACATCATGAAGAGAGTTAGAAAGCTACGTGTCCTGTTACTTTACTAAGCTTGTATCATAGAATATATGAAATAGACCATAAATGTCAGTATACATAGGAGTCTTTGAACAACACACATTAAGTCCACTCAACCTGAGAGACTGTGATTCAGTGAATGTGATATACAATAGAAGTAACAGATTCAAGGGATTAGATCTGATGGAGTGCCTGAAGAACTATGGACAAGGTTTGTGACATTGTACAGGAGGCAGTGATCAATCAAGACCATCTCCGTGAAAAAGAAATGCAAAAAGGCAAAATGGTTGTCTGAAGAGGCCTTACAAAACACATGTATACCTGTGGCGGATTCATTTTGATATTTGGCAAAACTAATACAGTTATGTAAAGTTTAAAAATAAAATAAAATTAAAAAAAAAAAGAATTAAATTAAATCTAAAAAAAAAAAAAAAACAAATACCTGAGGGAAAAAAAAGAGAAGCTAAAGGCAAAGGAGAAAAGAAAAGATATACCCATTTGAATGCAGAAGTTCCAAAGAATAGCAAGGAGAGATAAGAAAGCCTTCCTCAGTGATCAATGCAGAAAAATAGAGGAAAACAATAGAATGGGAAAAACTAGAGATCTCTTCAGGAAAATTAGAGATACCAAGGGAACATTTCATCCAAAGAAGGGCACAATAAAGGACAGAAATAGCATGGACTTAACAGAAGCAAAAGATATTAAGAAGGGGTGGCAAGAATACACAGAAAAACTATACAAAGAAGGTCTCAATGACCCAGATAACCAAGATGGGGTGATCACTCACTTAGAGCCAGACATCCTGGAAAGTGAAGTCAAGTGGGCCTTAGGAAGCATCACTATGAACAAGGTTAGTGGAGGTGATGGAATTCCAGTTAAGCTATTTCAAATCCTAAAAGTGAAGCTGTTAAAGTGCTGCATTCAATATGCCAGAAAATTTGGAGAACTCAGCAGTGGCCACAGGACTGGAAAATGTCAGTTTTCATTCCAATCTCAAAGAAAGGCAATGCCAAACAATGCTCAAACTACCACACAATTATACTCATTTCATAAGCTATCAAAAAATAATACTCAAAATTCTCCAAGCCAGGCTTCAACAGTACATGAACCATGAAATTCCAGATGTTCAAGCTGGATTTAGAAAAGGCAGAAGAGCCAGAGATCAAATTGCCAACATTCATTGGATCATCAAAAAAGAAAGAGAGTTCCAGAATATCTTCTTCTACTTTATTGACTATGCCAAAGCCTTTGGCTATGTGGATCACAATAAGCTGTGGAAAATTCTTCAAGAGGTGAGAATACCAGACTACCTTACCTGCCTTCTGAGAAATCTGTATGTAGGTTAAGAAGCAACAGTTAGAATCATACATGGAAAAATGGACTGATTCCAAATTTGGAAAGGAGTATGTCAAGTCTGTATATTGTCACCTGGCTTATTTAACTTATATGCAGAATACTTCATGTAAGATGCTGGGCCAGATGAAGCACAAGCTGGAATAGAGATTGCCAGGAGAAATATCAATGACCTTAGATATGCAGATGACATCACTCTAATAGCAGAAAGCAAAGAAGAACCCAAGAGCCTCTTGATGAAAGTGAAAGAGGAGCATGAAAAAGCTGACTTAAAACTCAGTATTCAAAAATCAAAGATCATGGCATCTGGTCCCATCACTTCTTGGCAAATAGATGGAAACAATGGAAACAGTGACAGACTTTATTTTCTTGGACTCCAAAATCACTGCAGAAGGTGACTGCAGCCATAAAATTAAAAGATGCTTGCTCCTTGGAAGAAAAGCTATAACCTACCTAGACAGCATATTAAAAAGCAGAGACATTATTTTACCAACAAATGTCCATCTAGTCAAGGCTATTGTTTTTCCAGTAGTCATGTATGGATGAGAGAGTTGGACGATAATGAAAGCTGAACACAGAAGAATTGATGCTTTTGAACTGTGTTGGAGACTCTTGAGGGTTCCTTGGACTGCGGGAGATCAAATGAGTCAATTGTAAAGGAAATCAGTCCTGAATATTCATTGGAAGGGTTGATACTGAAGCTGAAACTCCAATACTTTGGCCACCTGATGCGAAGAACTGACTTATTTGAAAAGACTGATTCCGGGCAAGATTGAAGGCAGGTGGAGAAGGGGATGGCAGAGGATAAAATAGTTGGATGACATGACTGACTCAATGTACATGAGTTTGAGCAAACTTCAGGAGTTGGTGATGGACAGGGAAGCCTGGCCTGCTGCAGTCGCTAGGGTTGCAAATCAGTCGTGATTGAATGACTAAACTGAACTGACTGAACTGAATGTGGTATGGGTTCAGGGAAAAGGGATAGTTAAGAAGCTTGTAAGTGGTTCTTAGGATCAACCTGCTGTGGATATCACTGATATAGAAGAGATTTAGTTAAGTGATTGACCCTGCCTTGTCCCTGGCCTAAGTTTTAAGAAGGCTTGGAGAGCCTATAAAAACTGCAACATGTATGACATGGTTGATAAATGTCAAGTCTGTATTTCTATCATATGCTCAAGAGCATTCTGTCTTCATTTGTATTAAATGTTATAAAATTGTTTAATTCCTCTTCTGGCCATCAAACTGTGCAGCTTGTCAAGTGAAGACCTGACAACTGAATGATAATGAGAAAACCCAATGAGCATATCTTGAGATAGGTCCTTTTATAGAATTTATTGTTTAAATAAATTCATTTCAACATAAAATGTTTCATGATTTTTATAAATATATAATGGTTCTTACTTTGTATATGTATGTGTTTATTTTTTTGGTGAAATAATTCCAATTGAAAAGCCCTTATAATTTCAAAAAGCACATTTATGCCAGTACACTGAATACAGTGGTGACATTAAAGGAACAGTAAAGTTGGCAGTGATCTTGATTAGCTGGACTCACATTCTCGTTTCATAGATGAGAAGGTGAGGAGACTAAGGCTCTCAAATGTTAATTGACCTTTACAAGGTCCCAGATCTCATTAGTGGCTTTCCAAGTACTAGAATACTATTTGTCTGACTGCAAAGCCAATATCTTTCACTAAGCTCTTTGCCCTTCATGTAATATGAATTTGCATTTTTGCTGTTGTTGTTGTATTTTTATTAATATTTGGGGAGAAGATTTGGAAGTTATACAAATAAAATTTTTATGATTAAATGTGTTATTGAAAACTTAATGGGGGAATTTAAATAACTCTTTGAACATCATTAATTTGCTAATCCCAAATACTTTTTTGTCTTTGAATGAGGAGCCTATTTAATATGACCTTTTAAATATAAGCAGATGAAATTGTATCTACTTTCCTCACTGTAAATATTGTATCAAGAAGACTGTTAGTTGGTGCCTACATGGTCTAAGAATCTTCTCTGATATGTTTTTTTCTCCTTTACCCAGATTGAGTTAATTCCCTTCTTTAGAGCACTCAGGAAGCCATACAGAGCTGAACTATGCCAGCTTTGTAAATCATTCCCATCTCAGCTTAGACCAAGCCAAACAGATGCAGCCTCTGCTAGATAAAGAATGGCCATCTAGAAGGGCACCTGTAAAGAACAGGTTAATAGAAACTTTTCCAGTACAAAATTTTTAAAAGAATAATAAATATGGACTGAATTCTACTTGACCTTTTATTTAATGAGAGGAAAGTCTTTGACAAAAAGAAAACATGAAACCTAACAAGATAAATATCACAGAAAGGGCACAGAACATGTGCAGAGCTTGCATGGCTTCTATTTCATTGGATACAATATTACTTTTTTTTCTTAACCTTTAGTGCTTATGATGTAATTCCTAATATTTTTAGCTTAAAATCATTTTTAGTTAATAGATTTTATTTTAAAGTAGTTTAAGTTACAGGAAAATTGTAAAGGAATATAGATAGTTCCCATAAACTTCCCACTACCTACCTGTGACCCCATTTTCCCTATTAATAGCTTGCATCAGTGTGGAACATTTAGTACAACTGATGAACCTATGTTGATATATTATTTTCAGCAAAAGTCCATTGAATATATTAAGATGAGTTCTTTTTGTTGTTAGTTTCTATGGATTTTGCCAAATATTAATATAAAGTTATACACCCACCATACAAATATCATACAAAGTATTACTGTACTCAGTTGTGTTCCATTCTTTGTGGCCCCATGGACTGTAGCCTGCCAGGCTCCTCTGTACCTGGAATTTTCCAGGCAAGAATACTTGAGCTTTTGCCATTTCCTACTCCAGGGATCTCCCCAAACCAGGGATCGAACCCACATCTCTTACACCTCTTACATTGCAAGTGGATTCTTTACCACTGTGCCACCTGGGAAGCCCAAATATTACCACTACCTTGAAAATTCCCTGTCTTAGACATATTTATTTCTACCACCAAACCTTCAGAAATTATATTTTTCATCTGTGTAGTCTTCCATTGTTTAGAATGCCATGCAGCTGACATGACATATACATAATATCATACAATGAATAGTCTTTTCAGATTGGATTCATTCACCTAGTGACACACATTTAAAGTTCTTTTAAAAAATTAATGAACAATATTTCATTTTGTGGCCATACATACCATTGTTTATCCAATTCAACTTTTTAAATGACATTTTGGTTGCTTCCATTTTTTGGAAATTACAAATAAAACCTCTATAAATATTTACTTGGGAGAAGGCAATGGCACCCCACTCCAGTACTCTTGCCTGGAAAATCCCATGGACAGAGGAGCCTGGTAGGCTGCAGTCCATGGGGTCGCTAATGGTCGGACATGACTGAGCGACTTCACTTTCACTTTTCACTTTCATGCATTGGAGAAGGAAATGGCAACCCACTCCAGTGTTCTTGCCTGAAGAATCCCAGGGACGAGGGAGCCTGCTGGGCTGCCGTCTATGGGGTTGCACAGAGTCAGACATGACTGAAGCGATGTAGCAGCAGCAGCAGCAAATATGTACTTGGAGGATTTTGTGTGCATATAAGCTTCCACTACATTTGATAAAGGTTTAGGAGCACAATTGCTGTATTATACCATAAGAATATGGTTAGATATTTAAGAAACTGCTGAACTGTCTTCCAAAGTGGCAGCACCATTTTGTACTTCGACCAAAAATGAATGATGGTACCTGTTTCTCTATATTTTCATCAGGATTCTGTATCTTCAGTATTTTGGATTTTGACATTTCTAATAGGTATATGGTGGTACATCATTATTATTTTAATATGAAGTTTCTTAATAATGTGATATTGAACATTTTGTCTATCTTTATTGGACATATATATATATGCATATATATACAAATATATATGGGCTTCCCTTGTGGCTCAGCTGGCAAAGAATCTGCATACGATGAGGGAAACCTGGGTTCAGTCCCTGGGTTGGGAAGATCCCCTGTAGAAGGGAAAGGCTCCCCATTCCAGGATTCTGGCCTGGAGAATTCCATAGACTGTATAGGGCATGGGGTCGCAAAGAGTCAGACATGACTGAGTGACTTTCACTTTGACACATAAATATATATTCCTGTATATATTTTGGCAAGGTTTCTCTTCAAAGCTTTACCTGCATTTTTTCCTTATTTTTAAGTTTTGAGAGTTTTTCTGTGTTTTGAATACAATTTTTCTACTGGTTATGCATTTTGTAAAAATTTTCTCCAACTCCGTGGCTTGTCTTTTCATTCCCTGAAGAAAAAATTTTGCAAAACAGAAGTGTTTAATTTTAATGAAGTCCAATTTATGATTTTTTTTCTTTCATTTATTGGTCTTTTGGTCTAAGTTTGAAAAATCATTGTCAATCCTGAGGTCACATAGATTTTCATCCCTGTTACCTTCTTGAAGCTTTATAGTTTCACATTTTACTAGCTTTAGAGCTAGTTTGCCAGTTTCCAAAAAGTAACTTGCTGAGATTATGATTGGCATTGCATTGATTCTACAGATCAAGTTGTGAAGAAATGACATTTTAATAGTATTGCTCTTCCTATCTATGAATATTGACTATTTCTGCATTTATTTAGAACTTTGATTTCTTTCATCAAATCTTAAAGTATTCCTCATGTAGGCCTTGTATACATTTTGTCAAATTTTTACCTAAACTTTTTTATGCTACGTAAAGAGCATTGTGTTTTAAACTTAGAATATATATAGTACTGTTTATTAATTCCAGTTGTTTTTGTTGGTTTTTGGCAAGATTTTCCACATAGACAACCATGTCACTTGCAAACAAAAGAGACAATTTTATGTCTTCCTTTCCAATATTTGTACTATCTATTTTGTTTCTTGACTTATTGCATTAAGCAGAGTGTCCTGTACAATGTTGACTGTAAGTGGTGAAAGATGGTATCCTTTCTTTGTACCTGATCTTAGAAGGAAAACAACTAGTTTCTTATCATTATTAGTATGAGGTTAGCTCTAGATTTTTTAGGTCTCTTTTCCTTGTATGGGCTTTTCTGGTGGCTCATACCGTAAAGAATCTGCCCACAATGCAGGAGACCTGGGTTGGATCCCTGGGTTTGGAAGATTCCCCCTGGAGAAGGGAATGGTTACCCACTCCAGTATTCTGGCTTGGAGAATTCCATGGATAGAGAAACCTGGCAGGCTCAGTCCATGGGGTTGCAAAGAGTCAGACATGACTGAGCAACTTTCACTTTCCTTGTTTACTCAGAGTTTTTATCATAAATGAGCGCTTTATATTAGCAAATGCCTTTGCATTTGCATCTATTGATATGATCTTGTGGTTTTTCTTCTTTAGCTTGTTTTTATAATGGATTTTATTAAGTTATTTTTGAATGTTAATGCAGTCTTGCATACCTGAGATAAATTCCACTTGGTCATCCTATATATAATCATTTTTATACATTGTTGTATTTAATTTGCTAATATTAAGTTGAAGATTTTTGCATACTTGTGAGAGATACTGATCTGTACTAATATCTTTCTTGTAATGTCTTTGTTAGGATTTGACTTTATTCTGGAATAGATTGTAAAGAACTGACATTGTTTCTTCCTTAAATGATTGGTAAAATTTACCTGTGAAAACATCTGGGCATTTTGCCTTCTCTTTTGGAATGTTATTTATTTGATTCAGTATCTTTAAAGGTTATCTGCTTCTTCTTGCATGAGGTTTGATAGATTGTATCTTTCAACAAATTGATTCATTCCATCTAACTTACCAAATTTGTAAGCAAAAAATGTCCATAACATTTTTTGATTAAATGTTCATGAATTCAATAGCACTAGTCCTTCTTTTCCCTGGAGAAGGGCATGACAACCCATTCCAGTATTCTAGCCTTGGAGAATCCCATGGATAGAAGAGCCTGGCAGACTACAGTCCATGGGGTTGCAAAGAGTCGAACAGAACTGAAGCCACTTACCACCAGTCCTTCTTTTATTTTTGATATTAGTAATTTGTGCCTTTTTTTCTTTTTTCTTGACTAGTCTGAGTAGGGTTTATCAATTTTATTAACCTTTCCAAAGAATCGGAGTTTGTTTGCTTTGCTTTTCTCTATTTTTTTTTCTTAGTTTCAATTATATTGATTCCTGCTCTGATTTTTATTATTTTATTTTTTATTTATTCATTTTATTTTTATTTATTTTTTTTTACTTTGAAATGAATTTGCTCTTGTTTCCTAGTTTCTGAGGGTAGAAGCATAGATTATTAATTTTAGATAACTTCAAATTTATGATTTCAATGCTAATTTCAC
The DNA here is from genome assembly GCF_029407905.1 of Bubalus kerabau. Lineage (NCBI taxonomy): Eukaryota > Metazoa > Chordata > Mammalia > Artiodactyla > Bovidae > Bubalus > Bubalus kerabau. Next base: position 44,961,287 of record NC_073635.1, on the reverse strand, counting down.
TCTACTGTTTTTTTAATATAAATTTATTTATTTTAATTAGAGGGTAATTACTTTACAATATTGCATTGGTTTTTCCATACATCAACATGAATCCTCCACGGGTGTACACGCGTTCCCAATTCTGAACCTCCCTCAGACCTCCCTCCTCATACCATCCCTCTGCTTTTGATGCATATCACATACATTGATAGTTTGTGGTTTCATTTTCATTTAATTCAAACTATCTTAAATTTTCCCTTCAATATGTAGATCCCTCATATTGATCTACATATTATTGAGAAGTCTCAAAATCTGCAAATATTTTTTGAATTTTCCAGGTATCCTTCTGTTATTGATTTCTAGTTAAATTTTATTGTCACCTACTAGCATACTTTATATGATGTTTGTTCTTTTAAATTTATTAAGGTAAATTCTATGGCCCAAAATATCATCTATCTTGGCGAATTTTCCATGTGAGCTTGAGAAGAATGTGTATTCTGCTGGTGCTTGATGAAGTATTCTATAAATGTCAATTAGATCCAATTGATTGATGGTCCTATTTAGTTCAGCTACATTCTTACTGAATTTTCCCTGCTGTATCTGCCTTCTACTGATAGGAGAGTGTTGAACTCTCCAAATACAATAGCAAATTCATCTAGTTCTCTTTGCAGTTCTATCAGTTTTGCCTCATGTGTTTTGACACTCTGTTATTAGGCACATAGATATTAAAGATTATTATGTTTTCTTGAATAATTGACCCTCTTATCATTATATCATGCTCCATTTTATAACTCTTATTGCCCTGAACTTGGCTCTGCCTGAAAGTAGTATAGCTGTTCCTAAAAATAATATAGCTTTTTCTGCTTTCCTTTGAATAATCTTAGTCAGGCATAGTTTTCTCCAAACCTTTACTTCCAAATTATCTGTCTTTATATTTAAAGTGAATTTCTCTTAGACAACATATAGGTGGGTCTTTTTTTCTTTTTTTGTTCTCTGAGATTCTCTGTTTCTTACTTGTTTTACTTAGACCATTCACATTTAAAGTGATTATTAATAGCTGCAATTATATTTACTATTGCAATTTTATCTATTTTAACTGTTTTCTATATGTTGCCTTTGTTTTTTGTTTCATTTTACTTTCACATTTTCTACCTTCTTTGTTTGGAAAACATTATATTATTCAATCTCCTCTCAGCATATGTTATGCTTCTTTTAAAAATTCTTAGTGACTGTCTTTGAGTTTTAAATATGTGTAATAGAAATCTCCTACAGCTCTACAGTTACCTTATGAGAATACCTTATAATAGGTACCTTATAACAGAGTATATTTCCAGTTCTTCTCTCCATTTGTTTATATGACTATCATTTATCTTACTTATCTGCTATCAGTTCAGTTCAGTTTAGCTCAGTTTCTCAGTCTTTTCTGACTCTGAGACTTCAAGTACTGCAGCATGCCAGGCTTCCCTGTCCATCACCAACTCCGGGAGCTTACTCAAATTCACGTCCATTGAGTCAGCGATGCCATCCAACAATCTCATTCTCTGTCGTCCCCTTCTCCTCCTGCCCTCAATCTTTCCCAGCATCAGGGTCTTTTCAACTCAGTCAGTTCTTCGCCTCAGGTGGCCAAAGTATTGGAGTTTCAGCTTCAGCAGTAGCCCTTCCAATGAATATTCAGGGCTGATTTCCTTTAGGATGGACTGGTTGAATCACCTTGCAGTCCAAGGGACTCTCAAGAGTCTTCTCCAACACCACAGTTCAAAAGCATCAATTCTTCTGTGCTCAACTTTCTTTATAGTCCAGCTCTCACATCCAAACATGACTACTGGAAAAATCATATCTTTAACTAGATAGACCTTTATTGGTAAGGTAATGTCGCTGCTTTTCAATATGCTGTCTAGTTTGGTCATAGCTTTTCTTCCAAGGAGCAAGCATCTTTTAATTTCACAGCTGCAGTCACCATCAGCAGTGATTTTGGAGCCCCCCAAAATGAAGTCTCTCCATTGTTTCCCATCTTTTTTGCCATGAGTGATGGGGCCAGATGCTATGATCTTAGTTTTCTGAATGTTGAGTTTTAAGCCAACATTTTCATTCTCCTTTATCAATTTCATCAAGAGGCTCTTTAGTTCTTCTTCACTTTTCTTCCATAATGGTGGTGTCATCTGTGCATCTGAGGTTATTGATATTTCTCCCAGCAATCTTGATGCCAGATTGTACTTCATCCAGCCTGGCATTTCTCATGATGTATTCTGCTTATAAGTTAAATAAGCAGGGTGACAATATACAGCCGCGACATAGTCCTGATTTGGAATCAGTCTGTTGTTCCATGTCCAGTTCTAACTGTTGATTCTTGACCTGCATGCAGATTTCTCAGGAGGCATGTAAGGTGGTCTGGTATTCCCAAGTCTTTAAGAATTTTCCACAGATTGTTGTGATCCACACAGTCAGAGGCTTTGGCTTTTCAAGATGGTGGAGTAGAAGTATGTGCACTCATCTTTTCCTGTGAGGACTCCAAAATTACAATTTGCTGCTGAACAAACATTGACAGGAGAATATTGGATGCCCCCCATAAAAGATACCCTACATCCAAGGGCAAAGGAGAAGCCCCAGCAAGATGGGAGGAAGAGCAAAGTCACATTTAGACTCAAACCCCTTACACTCCAGAGACGCTTAGAGGGCTCAAATAAACCTTGTATGTACCAGGACCAAGAGACCCCACAGAAACTGAGCCAAAACTATGTTTGAGTGTCTCCTGTGGAGGTATGGGTCAGCAGTGGCCTGCCCCAATGGCAGGGGCTCTGGGTGAAGCAGTCCTGGGTATGGCATAATCCCTCTTGGAGGAGGTATTCATTAAACCCACCATAGAGCTGCCAGAACTTACACAGGACTGAGGATACAGACTCTTGGAGGGCACAAACAAAACCTTGCGTGCACCAGGACCCAGTAGAAAAGATAAGTGACCCTACAAAAGACTGATCCAGACTTGCCCTTGAGTGTCTAGGAGTCTCTGGCAGAGGTGTGGATCAGTGGTGGCCTGCTGCAGGGTCAGGGGCACTGAGTGCAGCAGTGCGTGCGTGGGACCTTTGAAGGCAGTTGCCGTTATCTACAGGCTATAACCACCAAATACAGCATTGCTATTTTTTTGAACAAAATAATAGAAACACTTTTTTTGTTGTTGTTAATGATAGGAGTATGGTCCATCAAGCTGTGACTTACTATAGACATTGGGGCTTGCCCATGTGTACAAAGCCCAGACATTCTGTCAATTTTTCTTGAGCAATTACATCAAGAAGCTAACATCTAATGTACACAATGCTGTACACAATGCTGTACACAAGCTATTCATGTGTCATTTTCATATGGCCAACAGCCATTGACAAACACAGCACCCTCTTCATATTGAACTTGCTCATGGACTTCACTTCATCAGCTTTGGACACCATGTTCTCACTGTGACTCAGAAAGGAATGAAACTCGCCAGTCTTATACAAATCTGGGCCCAGGATCCATGGGATCAAGCAGATCAGAGACTGTAGACAAAGAGGCATCACACTTAACCAGCTTCTTGACCAGGTTAAATAATTAAAAAAATAAAATAAAAACGTATGTTTTACCTTTACTTATTCCATCCATGGTATGCTTCCTTTCTTTATGACACAATTTCTCACCTATATCATTTTCCTTCTCTTTTAATAACTTCTTTTAACATTTATTACAAGGTAAGCCTATTTGTGACAAAGTCTCTCTACTTTTCTTTGTCTGAGAAAGTATTTCTCCTCATGCTTGAGAAATTATTTCACTAAATAAATTTTAGCTTGGTGTTTTCTTGCCCTTTTTTTTTTTTTTCTTTAAACATTTTAAGTAATTATTCCACTCATTTTTCTTGCACAGAAGAGATATTTCAGAAAATTTTGATGTAATTCTTATCTTATTCCTCTATAGGCACGTTGCTTCCCTCTTCCCTCTGGATTCTTTCAAGATTTTCTCTTCATTTTTGATTCTCTGAAGTTTAATATGATATGCCTAGATAAAGATTTTTTGGTATTTATCCTACTTGGTGTTATCTGAGATTCTGGATCTGTGGTTTGGTATCTGTCACTAGTTTTGGAAAATTCTCAGCCATTATTATTATCACATCTATTTTTTTCGGTTTCTTTTTCCCATTCCTCTCCCTTTGGTATGTCCATTACACATAAGGCTACAGTTTTCACAATTAGCCCACAGTTCTTGGAAATTCTGTTCATAGTTTTTCTCTTTTCATTTTAGTTTTGGAAGTTTTTATTGACATATCTCCAAACTCATTATTTCCATATAAATGTGTATGGTCTATTGATGACCTCATCAAAGGCATTCATTTATGTTACAATGTTTTTGAATTCTAGCATTTCTTTCTGTTTCCTTATCAGAATTTACATACCTCTCCTTACATTACTTGTCTGTTTTTGCATGCTTTTTATATTTCCCATTAGAGCCTTTAGCATGTTATATTTAACATATTACTTTTCCATTAGAGCCCTTAATGAAGTTATTTCAAATTCCCAATTTGAAGTTTTCAAAATCTATGCCATATCTAATGCTTGCTCTGTTTCTTCAGATTTTATTTTTTGCCCTTCTGGAAAACCTTGCTAATTTTTGTTGAAAACTGTACATGATGTATCAGGCCAAAAGAACATGAGGTTTTATGATTGTCTGGCTAGAAGTTAGACCATTACTGCTTGTTGAGGCTGTGTTTTCAGAGGCTAAAATTGGCTGTGGTGCTCTTGTTCCATGTCACCCCTGTTTTATCTGGTTATCCATAGATGCTTTTTTTTTTTTTTTTAACTTTACAATATTGTATTGGTTTTGCCATAGATGCTTTTTTAAAACCATTTAAGTCTTGCAGGGTTTCATTGTTGTTGTTGTTTAGTAGTAATCCCCATTTATTGTTCAAGAGAGTTATTGATGTGGTGGTAGAGAGGTTGTACAGGCAATATATATAATGTCCTATGATTAGGTCACAGTCTTTCAGTGAGCTGTTTAGCTGGCTATTCCTTTCTCCCAGATGGGTTAAGTTTTGATAAAATCCCAATAGGTTACATTCTGGTGTGATAATATAATAGATTTGAGGTTAGGTCTTATTAAAGAGAACAGAGAGCTCTGATGTTATTTCAAGAGTTTCTTCTTTTTCCCTTTCCCTACTAGAAATAAGAGAGGAATTTTCTCATATCTTCACATTAAGACTCCAGTAGAAGACCTCTGGAATACTCACAAAATAAGAACCTTTCTCTCCTAAAACAGAGCCTCTAGAATGTTTAACTCTCAAATTAATTTCCTCAAAGCTTTTACTAAATTTTGATTAGCTTTATGGGAGGCAAGAAAACTGATTGTATTAAAATTGTTTTTCAACTATTTACATAGATTTATCATCAAACTTTATCATCAGAATTTACATAAATCCATAACTATTTAGTTATTTCATACGTGATGTTATTTCATATTCATATTATTTATTTCTATTCACAAAAGAGGCACATTTCTATATTCTTCAGGATAATCATACCAACTGTACAGAATGACTTTAAAAAAAATACTGGAAGTTGTTTGCATGTGAGGTTACATTTGTGATATTTAATCTGGGCTCAAAAACTCAGATATATGTCACTGTATAAAAGACAAAGAAAATTTTTTAAAAATTAGCAACATCTAGTACAATGTATCTTGTTCTAGAAGACTTTAAATATCTTAATAAAATTATAATTTGTTGATTTATGTCATTATAAGTAAAATGAAAAATAGCATTTTTCACTTACAACTTTGTTAGGTCTAATGATCAAAACTTTAATTAAGAACAAATTGTTTATCATGATCAAAGAAAACTTTAAAAATGAACAGCAATTCTGCTGAAAGTATAACTCTGTGACAGAGAGATTGTAAATTCAAAACATATATAAAAGTTATTTATATTTTATGTCTTGTATTAAGTTTGGAAAAATTGATACATATTTCTGTTACTTTTAAAACAAATTTTAATATTAATTGAAATGTTAACTAAATACTTAGAAACATATTATTCTCATAAACAATAACCAACAAAATATCAATGATGATATTTAAAATAAGCATTCAATAAAACAAGCCAGACAGAGAAAGACATATACTACATGGTATCACTTAAATGTAGAATCTAAAAAAACACACACACACACACACACAAAACAAAGACTGGAAAATTAGTGGTCAGGGATGGAGGATGGGGGAAATAGGGAAAGATACAAACTTTCAAGCTATAAGATGAATAAGGTCTGAGGATCTCATCTAAATATGGTGACTATAGTTGATAACACTGCATAAAATAACTGAAATTTGCTAGTAAAGTCATAAAGTAGAACTTAAATGTTCTCAGCAAAAAAAAAAAAAAAGTGAAATTTTTATTAACTAGATTTGGGGACTCCTTTCACAGTGTATACATAAATCACTACAATGTATGTTACAGTTTTATCTGTTAATTACATCTGAATAAAGCTGAAAAATATTAATAAAGCAATAGCATACAAAAGTTATGTGGAATAAAATAAAGTTGAATCTACACAAAAAGGATTAAAATTGATCTAAAATACTTTGGTTTTCATATGATAATTGGGTCAGATATGACACAACAAATAAAACAACAAGAATGACAGTGCTTTAGATTCATACAGAAACATGAATCTGAGTAAGGGAAAATGTGCTTAGGTTGGTGGATAGCTTGGTTAGTATCTAAGAGTAGCTATATAAAATAATTATTTTTCATTTGTTATAATGTAATCTTTCCACTTTCAGCACAAGTACCTATACTGTGGTTACAAATAGAAATCTAAGAACTTAGCCTAAGCCATCATGTGTCATGCAAATTATCCATTATAATTCCAACCCTAACAGGGATAAGAACTTTTCTGAAGCTGTTTTATGAGGCCTATTTCTAATGACAAAGAGAAGCAAATAAAAATTCCCCAGCATTATCAGATTCTGGAATAAACTTTTCTTACTACCCAGGAAGGATTATGGATCTGAGGCCAAAATCGAGGTAGTACATGGTTTCTGATTCCCAAACCTAATTTCATGTAGCTTTAAAGAGCAATTTTGCTCATTTTCCTAATTGACTAAGTCATTCAGTTCAGTTCAGTCGCCCAGTCGTATCCGACTCTTTGCGACCCCATGAATTGCAGCACGCCAGGCCTCCCTGTCCATCACCAACTCCCGGAGTTCTCTCAGACTCACATCCATCCGGCCATCTCATCCTCTGTCGTCCCCTTCTCCTCCTGCCCCCAATCCCTCCCGGCATCACAGTCTTTTCCAATGAGTCAAAGTTGGCAAAGTAATGTTCTGCTTTTGAATATGCTATCTAGATTGCTTTCCTACCAAGGAGTAAGCGTCTTTTAATTTCATGGCTGCACTCACCATCTGCAGTGATTTTGGAGCCCCTCAAAATAAAGTCTGACAATGTTTCCACTGTTTCCCCATCTATTTCCCATGAAGTGATGGGACCAGATGCCATGATCTTTGTTTTCTGAATGTTGAGCTTTCAGCCAACTTGTTCACTCTCCTCTTTCACTTTCATCAAGAGGCTTTTGAGTTCCTCTTCACTTTCTGCCATAAGGGTGGTGTCATCTGCATATCTGGGGTTATTGATATTTCTCCCAGCAATCTTGATTCCAGCTTGTGCTTCTTCCAGCCCAGCGTTTCTCATGATGTACTCTGCATATAAGTTAAATAAGCAGGGTGACAATATACAGCCTTGATGAACTCCTTTTCCTATTTGGAACCAGTTTGTTGTTCCATGTCCAGTTCTAACTGTTGCTTCCTGACCTGCATATAGGTTTCTCAAGAGGCAGGTCAGGTGGTCTGGTATACCCATCTCTTTCAGAATTTTCCACAGTTTATTGTGATCCACACAAAGGCTTTGGAATAGTCAATAAAGCAGAAATAGATATGTTTCTGGAACTCTCTTGCTTTTTTGATGATCCAGCAATTTGATCTCTGGTTCCTCTGCCTTTTCTAATACCAGCTTGAACATCTGGAAGTTCACGGTTCATGTATTGCTGAAGCCTGGCTTGGAGAATTTTGAGCATTACTTTACTAGTGTGTGAGATGAGTGCAATTGTGTTATAGTTTGAGTATTGTTTGGCATTTCCTTTCATTGGGATTGAAATGAAAACTGACCTTTTCCAGTCCTGTGGCCACTGCTGAGTTTTCCACATTTGCTGGCATATTGAGTGCAGCACTTTCACAGCATCATCTTTCAGGATTTGAAATAGCTCAACTGGAATTCCATCACCTCCACTAGCTTTGTTTGTAGTGATGCTTTCTAAGGCCCAATTGACTTCACATTCCAGGATGTCTGGCTCTAGGTGAGTGATCACACCATTGTGATTATCTTCGTCGTGAAGATCGTTTCTGTAACCTGGAGTTAAGCTGTTCATTAAAATGTTTTTTGATCATGTCTATATACTATTTTCTACTATTTACACCCTAAATGGCTTACTCAAGTCTGTATCCTTATGCTTCACACAACTGTTATAGAGTAGGTGTCCAATAGAGGCTTGTTAATTTTGCTTCATAAAGATCTTTTAAGAAAATAAATCTCTCACTGCCATATGATTTAGACTGACTAAATTGGTAATTTTACTCTTACTTAACATGTTTTTAAAATGTGCTTCAATTTTCTACCACCTCTTGAGAATGCAAAGCTTGAGTGTAAATTCACAGTGCAGACAGTAAAAAGTACAGCTGGTAAACCACAGGGCAAATTTGCAAACCCTTTTGTTGCCTGATTTAGTTCCGTTAATTACTGTTTATTTTGAATAATTATGCTATAGTCTGTAGTTTAAAAAACATTTTTGTCTGAACAAACTGATAGAAATATTTATCAATGTCTTTAGCTAATGCTTTAATTTCCCCTGGATAATCACTGTGGAATGTGAAATTTATAACACTGGTCTCCATAATAGGAGTTGATATATGCTTAGCCTTCTCTTTAATTTTTTTTTTTTTTTTTTTGCCTTATCTTGGTTTTGATGAAACAATGAATGTTAGTGGTAAACCTGGGAATTCTGATTACCATCTGTCTGATCCACCTGCTAAGGCCTTATTTCAACTGATGCTGAGGTGCTATTGAACAAAGGCTTTGCTTCTAACATAAAAATAAATCTAAAAAATTCTAGTTATAATAAGTTCAAATAACTTGCCTTTGCCAAGTTTATTTCCCCCTAAACACAAAGATTTAAAGAATAAAATCTAAGGGAAAATATTATGGTCTCTAAAACCTTCCACTCTTCTTAGAATTTTATTTACACAATACTTATTGCTCCAAGGTACATTTCTTTCCCAGTGTTAATGAACAATGAATTAAAAGATGAATGCTTTCTTGTTAGTGACTGTAGTAGGAATAGGAAAACACCTCAATATTCAACCTTTCATTCTTATTAGATAACTTCCCACCTCTTCCCAATCTATTATCTTCTTCTTAATATGGTTCAAGATGTAGGGAGGATTGACTAGCATATGTGCTTGCCAAAATCATCCTCTCCATCCTTTTAAACCCTGATTTCATTTTTATAATTGTACCTTTCCTAACTTTAATCAAATTACAGTTGTGCTTTAGTTATTTAATAATATATCTATGGAAGAATACAAGTCTCTTAAGAAACTTGTGGTCATAACAAAGTGTGTCTCAGATTTGGGGTACTTTCTGAGTAATATTAAGCTAATGGAAATTTTAAAGTAATATGGGAACACATGTATACCTGTGGCGGATTCATTTTAATATTTGGCAAATCTAATACAGTTATGTAAAGTTTAAAAATAAAATAAAATTAAAAAAAAAAAAGAATCTAAAAAAAAAAAGAAAAAAAAATAATAAAATAAAAACAAAAAAAAAATAAAGTAATATCAGAAGTAATGTGACAATAAAGAGAGCAATTAATGTTTATTTTCTCCTTACTTCCCCTAATTTGATGCCTCATTCCCCATCATAACATGTTGGTGTTAAGAGACTGTCTCTGGTTCTGAATGAAGAACTGATGTGGAGAGAATTGACTTTGGGTCAGGAATTGACCACTGCACATTTGAGCAGTCAGGGTCCCAAGACAATCTGTGATGTGTTTTATTAATAGAAAAAGAGAAGCAAACAGGGTCAACAATTTTCATTTATTTGGGGCCAATTGTCTTTGAGAATGAAAAGTATGAATTATTTTTCCCTGTATGTGTGTGTTAGTTGTTGAGTCGTGTCTGATTCTTTGCTACCCCATTGACTGTTGCCCACCAAGCTACTCTGTCCATGGAATTCCCAGGCAAGAATACTGGAGCGGGTAGCCATAGGCACATACAAAAACTTTTTCAGAGATTCATATATCAGTGACACCATAGATTGGATTATTTGGTGGTTAAAATTCAAAGAGATATAAACCAAAGTCAGGAAACCAGCAGATTTATTTAAGGTTAAAATTTGGAAATACTCCAAGGGAATAAACATTAAAAAAATATGTTATATTTATGCACTAGAATACTAGTGAGTTATTTAAGAAAGATGAATCTCAAAAAAATTTCTAAGCACAAGTAGCTAGTTACAAAGAGTATGTGCTTTATAATCCTATTCATATGATGTCCTATGACAGGCCAAAGTAATCCACAGAGATAAAAATTATATGTCTTGATCTGATCAAAAGGTTTGATGGGTATTTGACTGCAAAGAGTTATAATGAAACTTTCTGGATGAGGAAAACTGAATCTAATTAAGATGAGATAATGTTTTCACACATGTATACGTCGGTCAAAATTAGACAAACTATGTTTCTCTATTGGAGAAGGCAGTGGCACCCCACTCCAGTACTCTTGCCTGGAAAATCCCATGGACGGAGGAGCCTGGTAGGCTGAAGTCCATGGGGTCGCTAAGAGTCGGATACGACTGAGCAACTTCACTTTCACTTTTCACTTCCATGCATTGGAGAAGGAAATGGCAACCCACTCCAGTGTTCTTGCCTGGAGAATCCCAGGGATGTGGGAGACTGGTGGGCTGTCTATGGGGTTGCACAGAGTCGGACATGACTGAAGTGACTTAGCATAGCATGTTTCTCTGTGTGCATTTTGTAGTACTGAAAATACATCTCAAAATGAATTAGAAGAAAGTAGATAATCAGACTTGAAGAACTGAAAGCTCCAGGTAACAATGTCAAGGGGATGATACATTGGAGTCAGTTTTTCTTACACTGTTTGATATAGGTAAGCACAAGGATGGTAGCACAAGTCTGTACACTAGCATTGGCAGGTGGCCAGGTTATTTATATATTTATCCTTTTATTCAAGATATATTTACTCTTTAGACATAAGAGGCATTAAATATAAAATGGTGGGCAATTGTCTCTAACCTTGTAATCTTCTAGTTAATTGAATATTAACCACATAATTGAAAATATGGAACAAAACAACCAGAGAGAGAACTCTCATAACAGTTGTGTGGACAAATGCTGAGCATCAGCTTCTAAATGACAAGTTTTAACACCCTTGTACGTATTAACATGAAACACACTAAAGCATTTCTATACTATTTAATGTTCATCTAACACATTTTGGGTGCCAGCTGACCTAAGTAGATTTTGCAGCTTTGTTCATTCTCTTTGCATGCTGATTGACTAATCCTCATAGATACCTGCTGCTTCGTTCAGAATGCACAGGTCCTTTAATTAGTCTTCTACCTAGAGCTGCATAATCAATCAATTATTAGGACAGGTATTTTCATAACCTGTGATCATTCATTTAATATTTTGATGGATATTTTCTCAAAGAAAACATTTCATAATATTGATGTTCTGGCTGTTTTGAGTTAAACCTGCTGAATTTAAAAATCATTCAGACCCTAGGTAGAAAAGGAAACCATCCTGTTGTATAAGCCCATCTATAAATAAAATCTAAGTTGAAACTCAATATTTTTCAAAATTTATTCTCCAAGGAAACATGTCTCACATACAGCAAAGCAAGCATTCATGCAAAGTACTGAATTCTGGGGTAACTTGCCAGGCTGTTCTACTGGCAATAGAAAACTGAATGTTTTCATATTCTTTCTTTTCCAAATTCAAATGTATTCAAAATTATCTCAGTAGTTGGCCTATTCTTTGGTATTTTTGAGTGGGAAGATGAGGTTACATTTTTTAAAATAAGGAATTTTGCAAAGCCGATTTCTATTTTATTTACATTGACATTTCTGATTAAGTATTCTAAGTGGATGAATATCACTATGCTTGTTAGGTTGTGAATTTAAATTTTCTTTTCTTTTTTCATTTCAGTTTTATCAATGGATAACTTTTTAATGACAAAGTCACAAGGGGTTATGAGAGTATGAGTGAAAGTGTCAATATAAACATTATTGAACATAACAGTTCATTAGTTATAATGGTCAAATCAGATCATTTAATGATGCCAGAGAAATGTTATTAAATGCATTACATGTTCAAATCCATAAAAGCTATGACTGCAGTTTTTAAAAAGAATGTATCCTTATTGTTAAAAACTGTGCAGTTATTATTAATGCTGTCTTGGAGTGGCTGATTCAAAAAATAAAACCATACTTCTTAGAAAAATGTAGTATTGGTATAAAGAAGACACTTGGGTCTATCTCTCAAGGGCCTTATGTATTCCACTGACAGCAGCCTCCAGAAAGAAAAGCAAAGAGAGATAAAAATGAATTTTAGATGAAGTATTGGGATGATTGATGAATTAAAACTAAGTTGTTTTCAGAACTTATCTGCATTGCTAACTTAATGCAACTTAGCTGCATTGCCATTAAGAAAGAATCTGTGGCCAAATTTAACAGTCAGTCAGTCAGTTCAGTAGCTTGGTTGTGTCTGACTCTTTGCAACACCATGAATTGCAGCACGCCAGGCCTCCCTGTCCATCATCAACTCCTGGAGTTCACTCAAGCTCATGTCCATAGAGTCAGTGATGCCATCCAGCCATCTCATCCTCTGTTGTCCCCTTCTCCTCCTGCCCCCAATCCCTCCCAGCATCAGAGTCTTTTCCAATGAGTCAACTCTTCGCATGAGGTGGCCAAAGTATTGGAGTTTCAGCTTCAGCATCATTCCTTCCAAAGAAATCCCAGGACTGATTTCCTTTAGAATGGATTGGTTGGATCTCCTTACAGTCCAAGGGACTCTCAGGAGTCTTCTCCAACACCACAATTTAAAAGCATCAATTCTTTGGCACTCAGCTTTCTTCACAGTCCAACTCTCACATCCATACATGACCACTGGAAAAAACATAACCTTGACTAGACTAACCTTTATTGACAAAGTAATGTCTCTGCTTTTGAATATGCTATCTAGATTGGTCATAACTTTCCTTCCAAGGAGTAAGCATCTTTTAATTTCATGGCTGTAATCCCCATCCACAGTGATTTTAGAGCCCCCCAAAATAAAGTCTGACACTGTTTTCACTGTTTCCCAATCTATTTCCCATGTACTAAGTATCAAATTTAACAGTACTAAGTATCTCCAGGAAGCAACCATGATGTGACTGCGAAAATGAAAAAGGACCTATAAAGGAGAAAATAAAGTTCTTTATTAATTTAAGGTAAAAAGAAGATCAAGGACAATATCAAACACCTTTGAACAGAAGAGAAAAACTGATAACTGAAAAGGCAAATTCATTTAATATTTTTTAAATTCATTAATTTTGTTATTTTTTCAACAAACTTTGTGTTTGTATAATTGATTATAATTTTGTTAACATAAATGTGATTTGGGATGAAATTACTAAAACAAATGCAAGTTCAAAACATTTAAAAAAACAAAGCCAGTCCAGGTTCGATGCATGAAACAGGGTGCTCAGAGTTGGTGCACTGGTATGACCCAGAGGGATGGAATGGGTAGGGAAGTGGGAGCGGGGTTCAGGATGGGGAACACATGTAAATCCACAGCTGATTCATATCAGTGTATGGCAAAAACCACTACAGTCCATGAAGTCTGCAAAGAGTCAGACAAGACTTAGTGACTCAACAACAGCAGCACAGGTATTGTGATAACATTAAATTATATTCTTATTTGAAATCTTTGTATTAAATACAACTTTGGTGAAATTGCTCATCATTAAATTATGCTTAGACATTGGTACTAATTAAAATTAAACAGAAACTAAAATCAATAAAGCAGGATTAAAGAAGATTTTTTTCCTAGCATCTTTTGTTTATACATAATAAAACAATATCTATAGAAATATTGATTTCACAAACTTGTGATAATATAGCCTAACAGCCAGGAGACATTCACTTGAAATAGATATTTACTATGCCATTATTGTCATAACCCATAATAGATTATCCATAGGCATTCTAGGATCATATACAGGCCATTTGGGAAAAAACTGGAACTTTATTCTAAAACTGGGATACATTATCTCACCAAATTGGCACACAGGAAACAGTTATTTATTTCAATGAAAACAATCACTGTGGGTATCAGTGAGGGTCTAGGGCACATTAAAAACAAGACACTGGGGGAGGTGCTTTGGGAGAATTTTACTTATGTGAGTGATAAAAACAGACAGGCAGAAAAGGAAGGGAAGAAGCATGGAAGGATGGAAGGAAAGAAAATGAGAAAGAAAAAAACAGACTTACTGATTTGGAATTCCTGAATTAAATACAACTTGGGTGCTCAGCTTTCTTCACAGTCCAACTCTCACATCCATACATGAGTACTGGAAAAACCATAGCCTTGACTAGACGGACCTTTGTTACTAAAATAGTTTGTTATTAAAATATATTGAAGAATAACATATTAAAATTTGTTATGGTTTGTCTATACACTTATTTTAGCAAAAACATTGCTCAGTTCAGTTCAGTCGTTCAGTGGTGTCCGACTCTTTGTGACCCCATGGACTGCAGCACGTCAGGCTTCCCTGTCCATCACCAGCTCCCAGAGTTTACTCAAACTCATGTCCATCAAGTCAGTGATGCAATCCAACCATTTCATCCTCTGTTGTCTCCTTCTCCTCTAGGTTGGTCATAGCTTTTCCTCTGCAGAGCAAGCATATTTTAATTTCATGGCTGCAATCACCATCTGCAGTGATTTGCAAGCCCAAAACAATAAAGTCTCTCACTGTTTCCATTGTTTCCCCATTTATTTGCCATGAAGTGATGGGACCAGATGTCATGATCTTAGTTTTCTGAATGTTGAGTTTTAAGCCAACTTTATTAAGTTCAAATTTTAAGTAATGACTTCAAATATGGTAAAGCCTCTGTTAGATTTTTGTTGCTATTTAGTCACTAAGTCATGTCCAACTTTTTGTGACCCCATGGGCTCTAAAAGAGTAGCCTGTAAGGCTCCTCTATCCATGGGATTTTCCAGCAAGAATACTGAAGTGGGTTGCCATTTCCTTCTCCAGGGGATCTTTCTGACCCAGGGTTCGAATCTGCATCTCCTGCAATGGTGGACAGGTGCTTTACTGCTGACCAGGGAAACCCCTCAATTAGATAATGCCTTTGAAAGATATTAAGTTTTTTTGTTTGTTTGTTTTGTTTATTTGCAGTTTAGCCACCATCTTTCTTTAGAGTATAGAATATGGATGGAGGAGCCTGGTGAGCTACAATCCATATGGTTGTAAAAGAGTCAAACATGACTTAGCAGCTAAATATTAATAACGATAATGCCAAAATATTTCTCACAATCACCAGAGGAATATGATAAATGATGTAAACATT
Source organism: Bubalus kerabau (assembly GCF_029407905.1). Classification (NCBI taxonomy): domain Eukaryota; kingdom Metazoa; phylum Chordata; class Mammalia; order Artiodactyla; family Bovidae; genus Bubalus; species Bubalus kerabau. The sequence continues at coordinate 44,945,608 of NC_073635.1, read as the reverse complement.
CTTCAGTATTATACCTTATTTTTCAAACCAGTTCCCATAGGACAAGTGTGTTGATTTTGTTTTTGTGTTTCATGGTTAAGGGGTAATATGTAGTCTTAAAAGAGTGATGCTAAATATACTGCATTAAAAAGAAACATAACTCATATTTCATTATGGTTCCATTAACTTTGAATTCCACTGCTGATTAAGCATACACATTTTCTGTGCACTGGAATTTTTACTACTTACTGGAAATTTGGATTGCAGTATCAACTGAATTGAAATTCAGTGTATTATGCAGCTTTAAGAAAGTAGAGGTCAATAATACTATAAAATCTGTTTAAAATATTGGAAATATTTGTTATACACAAGAATAAAAATTAGTCTGTACAAAATAGCTTACTAGAAATTGACAAATCAAAACAAACAAAAATAGCCTCTCTACAAAACTAAAAATAAGAAAAAAAATACCTTTATTTCTATTTTTTTAAGTTAGGATTTTTATTCTTGCTCCCCCAACCCCCAAACACAAAAGCACACAAAAGAAAAACAGACATTGATTTTCTTAGCAATTTACCTGCATCTCTGAAATGTCAGTAGAACAAACTGGCAGATAGTTAATAATATCAGCAAAGGCAGAGAGAATCATAAATCACATGTGGGATGTACCCCTAATATCAGGGAGATCTCCACTCATCTAGTTCAAGAAACTTTAACAATACCTTTATCACATGCCCCATTGCTGAACATTTAAATGTTGTCAGTGTTGAATTGTCTTCCTCTTATTGAGTTAACTTTGATTCAAGGAGTGTCTGCATAAAATACTTGCCTTTTAGAAGGAAATGTCTATGTGTTCTCCCCAGTGAATATCAAGTATTTGCTATATGATATTTTTATTTAAGGAGCATGGTATTACTGATTAAATAAATGTATAAAATTTCTACTACATGCCATATTTATGTAACATTAAGGAAAATGTATGAAGCCCTATATTTTTACATGAGAAAATATCTTAATGATCATTTTGTAGAACACCCTAACACTCCACTCCATACATCTATTTTTATAGAAATTTGTGACATAGACATGTCTAATATCTTTCCTACTGTCATATGTTATATTCCAACTAAACTTAATTTGAGAGTATGACTAACCTCCTTATACTAACCAGTATTGATTTCCATTTACAATTCTATTCTAAGGATGATGTTAGAGAAATATTTATTTATCTGCTCTAGTCAGTTATGGAAAATATAGTATTCATTTTCCTAGGGATAATTATTACCACAAAACTAGTTAATGCATATAAAAACACTTTCAAAATGGAAAAATGTCACAAAGATGATTATACTAATATGCTTTATTACGAAATTGTTCTCATAAAAAATATTTAGAGCTGGATGATTATCAACTACCAGGTTAATGTTTTTCTTCTATCATGGTTAAAATTATTTTTATAATATGCCACAGTCTAGAGAAGTTTGTATCACCATAATAAAACTAAGAAAAAGTAAGTAATTCAAATCGATGTAGTAACCAGGGAGACTAATATGTATTTTAATAGAGCCTTAGAATATCAGTTATAACACATAAAAGAGGAATTAATCAATCACCATCATCCTTTAGGGAATTTCTGAAGTAAACTGCAGTTCAGTTTCTATGCTCTTTATAAGCAAAAGATAAGTTAAAAAAAAAAGGAAAACCTCAGCTCACTTACTTTAACTGAACATATCAGAACCTCAAACTTTATTTTAATATTTTATAATCTTAAACCTTATAAAACTTTAACTCTCTAGATAAAAGTTTAATACAGAGGTAGAGGCTGGCTTCTGAAGAAGGTGTTATGGAAAGGTTCCTTAAGAAGGAATAAGGCTCCAGAATCATGTGTGAATATTTCATGTAACGCAAATCAGTTTCATCAAAAGGCCTCCTTTTGAAGACAGATAGAACATCAAAAAAAATGACTTTCAAACTTTAGATGGATTCTATTACTAATATTAAATTGATAAAATTAGAAGAATTTTTAATATTTTCACCTCATTCATTTAAATGGCCAATTAAAGGTAGCAGTATATTTTCAGTAAAAACTTAAGGCAGTAAATTGATCACTTACAGTACTAATTTTTTTATTTAACATTCTGAAAAGATATGCTTTAAAGTGTCACTCTCAAATAAATGATCCATTAGTCTGCTTTATTCTTTGTTTTCTCTCCCATTTTATTATTTTACAGTTTTAGATACTTTGATTTGTGGTCAGTATAAATGTTGTATCAGAAGACAATAGATAGAATAATTATGGTTTGTCCTGCGACAAACTGAGGGGACAAAAATACCTTCCTTTCTCACTTTGAAGTTTGTTGTGAAGTTAACATGGGATAAGATACTATATATAAAAATACACTGAAAATCATAAAATCACATGTAAATAAACTACTAAAAGTTTACAGACCTTAAAGTAGTGTCATTAGCATGTAATAAATTACAAATGCTTATGTTGATGTCAATGATTATTACACTCCAGCAGATGGTGAGAAAACCAGCAGAGAAGCTGCAGTTCATTTGTGTGATGATTTAGGGGCTCATTTTTATTTCTTTTCACTAGTAATTCAGACCAAGTTCAAGTAGTGATTGCTAAAATAACTCTGAAATATGATAAACTGTGGCCTATGTATTTCAAAATATAGGTAGAGGCACTTTAACAGGGAAAAATGTAACTTTATCAAGAACTAGTATTTCTTCACCTTAGTGACAAAAAGAAATAAATGAATGGAGTTCAGTTACTGATAGGGCAATTGATTTTGTCATTTATCTCTACAGTTGATCCTAATCTGAACTATTTTGACCTTGATTTTCCATAGCTTCTATAAACTGGGTTTTAGTATTCTCCTTCTGGAAGAAAATATTAAAGAAAATATAAAATTAAAAAATGAGTAAGAAAATACTTCCTAAAGTATACTGCTAATCAAACCTTTATTATTAGTACCAAAGATATCACATTCAATAAGACAGGTTAAAGTGGTAACAAACGAATTACTCTTTAAGAGAAAATGGGTTTATCCTAATGAATTGAAAGTGAAGAAGTACACTGTTAGTCACTTAATCATGTCCAACTCTTTGCAAACCCATGAACTGTAGCCCATCAGTCTCCTCTGTCCATGGAATTGTCTAGGCGAGAATACTGGAGGGGGTAGCCATTTTTATCCAGTGTATCTTCCTGACACTGGCATTGAATCTGGGTTTCCTGCATTGCAGGCAGATTCTTTACCATCTGAGCCAACTGGGAAGCCAATTATCCCAATAACGTAAGCCAATTTCAAAACTAAAGTAAATAAAATTATTTTGTAACTGGGTTTATTTTCTCTATGTTTTCCCCCTTTTAGATACCATTCTTAGGTTTCAAAATACTTTTAGCTCACTGCCTTATCAGATAAAGTTGATGCAACAATATTTACATATTTTTTAATAACCTCCTCATTTATCAAAGAATATGAATTACATCAAAGAGTCTCTTGATGAAAGAAGTGAAAATAGAGAGTGAAAAATCTGGCTTAAAACTCATTCAAAAAGCAAAGATCATGGCATCCAGTCCCATCACTTCATGGTAAATAGATGGGGAAACAATGGAAACAGTGACAGACTTTATTTTCTTGGGGCCCAAAATCACTGTAGATGGTGCCTGCAACCATGAAATTAAAAGACACTTGCTCCTTGGAAGAATATCTGTGACCAATCTAGACAGCATATTAAAAAGCAGAGATATTACTTTGCCAACAGAGGTCCGTCTAATAAAAGCTATGGCTTTTCTAGTAGTAATGTATGGATGTGCGAGTTGGACCACTAAGAAAGCTGAGTGCTGATGAATGGATGCTTTTGAACTGTGGTGTTGGAGAAGACTCAGGAAAGTCCCTTGAACAGCAAGGAGATCCAACCAGTCAATCCTAAAGGAAATGAGTCCTGAATATTCATTGGAAGGACTGATGCTGAAAATCCAATACTTTGGCCACCTGATGGCGAAGAACTGATTCACTGGAAAAGACCCTGATGCTGGGAAAAATTGAAGGCGGGAGGAAAAGGGGATGACAGATAAGGAGATGGTTGGATGGCATCACTAATTTGATGGACATGAGTTTGAGCAAGCTCCAGGAGTTGGTGATGGACAGGGATGCCTGGCGTGCTGCAGTCCATAGGGTGGCAAAGAGTCGGACATGACTAAGTGACTGAATGAACTGAACTGTCTTTGTCATTTAAAATGCTTAAAGATAAATCTAAAGATAATCACAAAATTAAAACTGAACCTTAAATTGTTTTCTGAAATATACTCCGAATTTAGGTAATAATTCACTAACATTTGTGGTAGGAGGATAATCACATATCATCAGGTTCTGAGTTTCCCAAATGCCTATGTCTTGTCAGACCAATCAGCCTTATTGAAACTCCAGAGAGTATATACTTTATTAAATTCCTGGAAAATGTAATTTTGCAATAGTCCCATGTTTCTTTTTCTAAGATTTTCCTAGAGAAGTAGAGTGATATATGCCAGTAATAAAAGAATTGAAGTCTCTCCCTTAAAAGGAATGAAAACTTGTCTCAGACTCTGAAGAGATCTCATCAATAACTGACTTGAGGACGTCCACTAAGATGTGAGGAGAAACTCAAGTCCAGAAATGGAGCCTAGGGTTTTAAAACTGATCACTGAAAATATCAAGACTGGCCCCCAGCTTCACAGGAGGTACTTTTTCCATTCTACTTTTAAATATTGTTCTGCTTATGCCTGGAAATCTAGAAGCAGCCATAGAAAAAGTAGGATATAGGTAAAAAATCCACATCAGATGAAAATTTACATTTTGAAGTTAAGAATTTAGTTTCTAATATATTTCAATTCATATATTTAGCTCTGTTTTTAAAGTAGTTTGTTGGGAATTTGTTTTGCTAAATTGAAATCACTAAAACATGAGATGCCAACTGTTGCCTAGAGATTAGAAGAATTTCCCTTTTAATAGGTCAAATTTTTGTATTTAATGAATGAATTCCCTATATTATTCAGAAGCAATGAATGTGTGAAATAATGTGTCTCTAAAGAGCACAGCCTTTATAAACTGTATTACATGGAGCAAAATTCATTCCTATATGATTATATATATATATATATACACATACACACACACTATGTGTGTGCCAAGTCACTTCAGTAATGTCCAACTCTGTGTGACCCTATGTACTGTAGCCTATCAGGCTCCTCTGTCCATGGGATTCTCCGGGAAATAATACTGGAATGGGTTGTCATGCTCTTCTCCACGGATTCTTCCTGACCCAGAGGTCAAACCCATGTCCCCGATGTCTCCTGCATTGTCAGGTGGGTTCTTTACCACTCGCACCACCTGGGAAGCCCATATACTATATGTATGCATAGATACTATATACATGTCAACTACAAATTGACACATGCCACTGGCACTGGCCGTCTACCTCTACAAGGATTAAATTATATACTGCCACAGTTGCTAATATTCAACATTCCTTGAAAATAATTCAAAGTAGAAAGCAAAAATGAGGTACTCTGTCCTCTAGAAAAAAACTGGCAGAACACGTTTTCAGATAGATATTTTCAGGAGCCAATTTTAAGAACTCAATTTTTGTATTACCTCATATCTAGAAAAGCAATAAAATCCTTCATGGTGACAAGGGACTGCTCCTAAAGACTAGCAGAAACCTTCTGAAAAAAAGATGTGCAGGATTGCATGTAATTCTGCTTCAACAAAATCACTTATATACTGACCTTTCCCCTGATTTCTCTGAAACAGTTTCTCAGAACTATCTGAAATGCTGTCTCCTAAGCTATAGTCCTCATTTTCTTCCCAATAAAGCTTAACTCACAACATTCACACTGTACATTTTTTAAAGTTAGCATGTATGGGCTTCCCAAGTGTCACAGTAGTAAAGAATTTGCCTGGCAATTCAGGAGATGCATGAGACTCAGGTTTGATTTCCATGTTAGGGTAATCCCCTAAAACAGCAAGTGGCAACCCACTTAAGTATTCTTGCCTGGAAAATCCCATGGGCAGAGGAGCTTGGCAGACTATAGTCCATGGGGTTGCAAAGAGTTGGACACAACTGAGCACCACAACCTATCCACCCACTGTGTGTATGTGTATATATATATATATATATATATATATATATATATATATACACCTTATTAAGCTAATTTTTGTAATGTGGATATTTGTGCACAGTGAACTAATTTCTAGATTGGAATATAATATTCACTTTCTAAATTTAATAAAAAAATTTGTGATTTTTCTTCTAAAGTTAAACTGGTCAAGTTAAGTTTCTTATTTTTTCTTATGTCTTATATCTATGATAAATGTATTTTTTTGGAATGATTTACTATTGCACAAACATCTCAGATTCTGATCTAGTCTTGTTTATTTCCTCCCCCCCACCCCCCGCACTGGTCATATAGGTAGTCTATATAGATACTCTGGTGTACATGTTTAGATGGTTTGGTTGTAAGCTCCATAGAATATAAGCATTTAATTACTACATTATTTATAGTCCCTAACACAGGATAAGTTTTCATTGAATGAATTTATCAAAAAACAGTCAATGTCATATGGTAGTTTTAGTCCAAGTTTTTAAAGGAATCTTCATACAGTTTTCCATAGTAGCTGTATCATTTTTCATTCCCACCAACAAAACAATATGGTTCCCTTTTCTCCATATCCTCTCCAGCATTCATTGTTTGCAGATATTTTAATGATGGCCATTCTGACCAATGTGAGGTGATGCCTCATTTTAGTTTGAGTTGCATTTCTCTAATAATGAGTGATGTTGAGCATTTTTCATGTGTTTGTTGGCCACCTGTATGTCTTCCTTGGAGAAACATATATTTAGACTTAGAAAAAAATAGAACAGTGAATGCAACCTAAATTTGTAACTATAAAAGGAAAAAACGAAAGTCAATAATTTCTAGAAAAACAAATGCCTTATAACAAGATAGATAATCAACAGTTGCAGTTTTAGTGCTTAATATGGCAAGATAGAAAAATATGGCCTAGGAAGGCAGATAAACCTGGGTCCAGTCTAGAATCTGTCACTCTGTACCTCTGGGATCTTAATGTGTGATTTATTTTCTCTGAGAGACATATGTTCTTCATTTGTAAAATGGGGACAATCATCTTTACTTTCCAGAGATTGTGTGAGGATTAAATGTAATAATGAATGTAAAACATCTCTCAAAGTCTGCCACTGTGGTCTTCTTGACATTGTTTCCCACATTATTCTATGTGACCCCTTCGCTCATACTCAAGCCCCTACAATCAAAAGAAACAAGTATTTTCAGTACTTTGTATGTCTTTTTCATTGGTTGTATTCTCTGTCTATAATTTCCAGTTTGGTGGCTTGATAGACAAATCAAATCTTTTCTTTTCTTTTTTTTTTTTTTAATTAAGCTTACCCTGCTACCAAAAAAAGATTCAATGTAAGTCACCTCTTTATCTTAGACAAAAGAGAGCAGAGAAAGTACAAAAAGAACAACTTAACTAGAAAATATTCCCTTAAAGAAGTCAGTTGAAGGTTGGATTAAATGAAAGAGAGATTTACTGGGATGAGGCAGTTTTCAGCCAAAAAGTTTAATTAAAAAAATGACTAACCTGGTACAAGAAAGTTTCTCTGCTAATTTGAAAATTAAACATCATTTCTTGTCCTTATGTTTGAGAGGAAATCAGTACTACCTGACTTAAAAGAACTATCATGAAATATTTTATTTTGCCAAATTAAGAGATGTTTCATGGGGATGACAAATTGTCATTTGGAGAATATATTTTCTTTAAACTAGATATTTATTTTTAAGGGTAATCCAACAATGTTTCAAACATTTAAACATGTTGTATCTGGTAACTTTTAGAAATCTGAAGGGGATTTCTTGTTTCTGTTATTTGAGTTTTAACTTTTCAATGAAGTTCAAATTGTTATATTTCTTTATTAATTCTTTTTACCACTCTGCTGCTTGCCAAATATCTGTGTACCACTCCCTACTTGTGATTTACCTAACATATGGTAAATATTTCATAAATATGTCATCAAAATAAGATGGTTTTGTTTTGAGAATACAGTAAGAAAAAAACATCTTGATAGGATGTTTGCTAACAATAAAAAGAATTACTTGCAATTGAGGATTTGTACCTAACAGAATAAGGGTTTAAAAATTAAGATCAAGCATAAAATGGCTTTTGTTTGTTTGTTTTAGTAGATTCAATCATACATTATTTTGGTCCTGATTACAATGTTTGTTTAACGATTTTGAAGTAATTCAAGTTTTCTTTTGGAAAGATCACCTTAGAAAAAGAACTCTCAGACTTTTAGATGATGGTTAGTAGAATCAAGACTTCATTCTTTCAGCTGTGTATTGAATTTGGGATTGCAATTCAAATGTTGACAAAATGATTTCAAATAAGAATTGCTGTACATAACACTCATAAGAGTTAAGTGTGACTCTTTCCTTTTTATACCAACAAAACTTGGTCTCAGAAGGTAATGTGACTTTCCCAAGGTTTCCCAATGAGTGATAATCAAGACTGGAAATAGGCCTTGGAGGCCTGTTCAGTTCAGTTAATCTTGTATGCTGAATATTTAAAAATGGACAGATTGACTATGTTGCCTAGAGGTTCAGAGACATAGTAACATTTCTTTTTAACAATTGTAGTAAAATATCTAATCTTTTTTAATCCTCAAATATGATTATAAATTGAGAATTAAGAGAAGTTTTATTAATTTTCAAAATATTACCAATAATCTCATTAATGGTATGGCCCTGATAGAAGCAGAGGATATTAAACATAGGTGACAAGAATACACAGAAGAACTATATAAATAAAAAAAAAAAAATCTTAATGACCCAGATAACCATGATGGTGTGATTATTCACCTAGAGCCAGACATCTTGGAGTGTGAAGTCAAGTGGGCCTTAGGAAGCATCACTACTAACAAAACTAGTGGAGGTGATTTGAAACAGTTCTATCTGAGCTATCTCAAATCTTAAAAGATTAAACTGTTAAAGTGCTGCACTCAATATGTCAGCCAATTTGGACATCTCAGCAGTGGCCACAGGACTGGGAAAAATCAGTTTTCATTCCAATTCCAAAGAGGGGCAATGCCAAAGAATGTTCAAACTACCACACAGTTGCATTCATTTCACATACTAGCAAGGTAATTCTAAAAATCCTCCGAGCTAGGCTTCAACAGCACGTGAACCAAGAATTTCCAGATGTTCAAGCTGGATTTAGAAAAGGCAGAGGAACCAGAGATCAAATTACCAACATCCATTCGATGATAGGAAAAGCAATAGAACTCCAGAAAAAGAAAACATCTACTTCTGCTTCATTGATTACGCTAAAGCCTTTGACTGTGTGGATCACAATAAACTCTGGAAAATTATTAAACAGATGGGAATACCAGACCAAATTAACTGCCTCCTGAGAAACCTGTATGCAGTTAGAATGGGTTCAATTGACTGGTTCAAAATTGGAAAAGGAGTATGTCAAGGTTATATATTATCACCTGACTTATTTAACTAATATGAGAGTACAGCATGCAAAATACCAGGCTGGATGAAGCACAAGGTGGGATCAAGATTTCTAGGAGAAATGTCAATAACCTCAACTATGCAGAAGGCACCACCTTTATGGCAGAAAGTGAAGAGGAATTAAACAGCCTCTTGATAAAAGTGAAAGAGGAGAGTGAAAAAGCTGGCTTAAAATTCAACATTCAAAAAAATAAGATAATGACATCTAGTCCCATCACTTCATGTCATATACATGAAGAAACAATGAAAGACTTTATTTTCTTGGGCTCCAAAATCACTGTGCATGGTGATTGCAGCATGAAATTAAAAGACACTTGCTCCTTGGAAGAAAAGCAATGATAAACCTAGACAGCATATAAAAAAGCAGAGACATTGCTTGCTGACAAAGTTCTGTTGAGTCAAAGCTATGGCTTTACCAGTAGTCATGTATGGATGTGAGAGATGGACCATAAAGAAGGCTGAATGATGAAGAATTGATGCTTTTGAAATGTAGTGTTGGAGAAGACTCTTGAGAGTCCCTTGGACTTCAAAGAGATAAAACCATTTAATTCTAAAGAAAATCAACCTGAATATTCATTGGAAGGACTGATGCTGAAGCTGAAGCTCCCAACAATTTGGCCATCTGATGCCAAGAGCCGCCTCATTAGAAAAGATTCTGATACTGGGAAGGAGAGATGACAAGAGGAGAAGGGGATGACAGAGGATGAGATGGTTGGATGGCATCACCAACTCGATGGAGATGAGTTTGAGCAAGATCTGGGAGATGGTGAAGGACAGGGAAGTCTGTAGTACTGTTGTTCATGGGTTTGCAAAGAGTTGGATATAATTGAGTGACTGAACAACAACAATAAATCTCATTAAGTTAGTGTATAGCCAGGGATTCAATTTTTTTCATTCAAACTAATCCTAAGATCATGTATTTATACATTTGGAAATTTAAGTGTTGTTTGTTAAAAAAAAAAAATGTAGCTTACACCTAGGGATGTATCTCAAAACCAGGTATTTGAAAATAATTTTTTATAAAACTAATAAGGAAAGGTATATATACATGTATATATAATTATTTATATTAAATAAATTGACAAATTCACAATAAACTATATGTAATATATAATGATCTTGATTTATATTTTATTGTGAATTTATCTTTTCAATACAAATAATTTAGTTCAACTAATATGTATTTGGGTCCTACTATTACACTGTTTTTGTTTTAATAAATAAAACAGGATGAGGGGGCAGTAAGTTATGAACATGATGGTACTATTCTAGACAGATTGATAAGAAATCTCTCCATAAGATTTCATTTGAACAGAGATCTAAATACAATGAAGGAGTGAGCCTTATCAAAAACTGAGACAGTTGTGTTGTAAGACAGAGCAAGTTAAATGCCTCTGGGAGGGAACAAATGTGGAATGTTCTAGGAATATAAACAGACTTCAGAATACCAATCAGGATTGAGCCCTAGGGAAAAGTTTGAAGAGAATAAATAAGTGGGGAAGGAGAGAGTAGGCTACATAGAGCCTTATAGGTCAGAGTGAGGAATTAGAATTTAATTCTGAGTACAATGAGAAGTTGCTGGAGAATGTTGTATAGATGATGTGAGGGAGTTTTTATATAGATTGCAGCTGCCATAAGACATGGAGAAGGCAATGGCACCCCACTCCAGTGTTCTTGCCTGGAGAATCCCAGGGACGGGGGAGCCTGGTGGGATGCTGTCTATGGGGTCGCACAGAGTTGGACACGACTGAAGCGACTTAGCAGCAGCAGCAGCCATAAGACAAGTGTGTGTATAAAAAGGTGAGTAAGAATTGCATAAATATACCAATTAGAAAGAAATTGCAGAAGTGCAGGTGAGAGATGATGTATTAGGCTGGAATTGGTAGAAGCATTGAGAGACTGATTGTATTTTAAGACTTTTGCTTTTAGTAAGATGGGGTAGATGGACTCTTTCCAATTCCTCTGGCTAAAATTATATATATATATATATATATATATATATGTGTGTGTGTGTGTGTGTGTGTGTGTGTATATACATACATACATATATGTGTGTGTGTGTGTGTCGCTTTAGTCATGGCTGACTCTGTGAAACCCTATGGACTTAGCTCGCCAAGCTCCTCTGTCCATGGGATTCTCCATGGAAGAATACTGAAATGGGTTGTCATGCCCTCCAGGGTATCTTCTCCACCCAGGGATTGAACCTGTGTCCGTTAGCTCTCCTGTATTGGCAGGAAGGTTCTTTACCATTAGTGCAACCTGGGAATATATACTTATAATAGATATAAGTAAAAGATACATAGATACAGTATAGATATCTTGGGTTTTTCATTTACTTAGAGAAATAGGGTAGATTTTATATATATATATATATATATATATATATATATATATATATATTTAACATAGTAAGATAAAATGTATAGAGATGAAGTCATACTGTTTAGGTACTTTGGGACCCACTGGGAATGGCACAGTGGTGATTTCTCCAGGTTTCATTTTCACCTTATATAGCCTAGTTTGAATTATGAAATCAGCAACCTGGAAATACCAATTGAAGAGAAAAAGTGTTTGTTGTTCAGCCATGCCCAACTCTTTGTGACCCTGTGGACTGCAGCCCACCAGAAATCTGCTCTTTAGTCAAATACTACAAAGGGGTGGTCTAAAACAACAGAAAGGTTTAGACAGAAATCTTTTAGATATATACCCTCTATGAATACTTCAGTCAGATACAGAAGGAAACAAACAAACAAACAAATAAAATACAACTTCATTCTCACTTCTACCAGCAAATCCTGAATAGGAAGCACAGACATCCATCCTGGTGATGTATAAGGAGGGCCCACTGTGGAGGCTGCCTGGTGGTTCCCTGGTGGCTCAGAGGGTAGTGTCTGCCTGCAATGCGGGACACCCGAGTTAGCTCCCTGGGTCGGGAAGATCCCCTGGAGAAGTAAATATCAACTCACTCCAGTATTCTTGCCTGGAGAGTCCGATGGACAGAGGAGCCTCATAGGCTACAGTTCACAGGGTCGCAAAGAGTCAGACACCACTGAGTGTCTTTACTTTCTTTCTTTCTACTGTGTTGGGCTCAGAGAAGTTCAACAGGGAAATAATGAGGCAGTACTCCCTGAACTCATCAGAGCAATGTCATAGAGCATGTGCTGAGGCACACAATTTAAATAACATCAGAGAGTGGTGTTTCATCTTCACATGGCAACAACAAGGCCCTCTCCTAAAATCCTCTCTCCAACTGCATCAGTGGAGACCATGTTGGGAGTCTCAATTTCTAGGCATACTAAATGGTTTTCCCTCGTAGCTCATTCAATAAAGAATCTGCCTGCAATTAAGGATGAAAGTGAAGTCACTCAGTCGTGTCTGACTCTTTGCGACCCCATGGGCTGTAGCCTACCAGGCTCCTCAGTCTATGGAATTTTCCAGGAAAGAGTACTGGAGTGGGTTGCCATTTCCTTCTCCAGGGGACCTTCCAAACCCAGGGATTGAACCCGCATCTCCCGCACTACAGACAGACACTTTACTGTCCTAGCCACCAGGGAAGCCCATTCAGGATACCTGAGTTCAATTCCTGGGTCAGGGGAGATCCCCTGGATAAGGAAATGGCAACCCACTCCAGTATTCTTGCCTGGGAAATCCCATGCACAGAGGAGCCTGGCAGGATACAGTCTGTGGGATAGCAAGAGTCAGACACGACTTAGCGACTAAACCACCAAAGGGTAACAAAACACCTTTCCCCGCTCAGCTAATGTTAGAGAAGAGAAATACTAGTGCATCCAGGGATTTCACCATCACTCATTATCATTAAGGCCACTTCTCCACAGTGTCAGTGGAAGCCAAGTAGGAAGCAGTAATAACGTCTTTCTAGCCCTCCCAGTCAGAGTGATATCAGGAGGGACTTAATGGGGAGCCTGACCTCCCATTTCTCCTATACCCAGTAGTAGCAGAGAGAACCTTTCAGCCTCAACCCACTGAAGCTGAGTAGAGAACTTAGACTTACATATCAACTTGAAAAATAATGAGGCTGTGCCCTTCCTCATGATAAGAGCACTGTCAGAAGACTCTAAAGCACAAGATTTAAATAAGACTTATAGTATTATAACAGGAAATACAAAATGTCTAATTACATTCATTACACGCAAATTAGGAGGATTCAAGTATGATGAAAAAAGCCAACAAAAGACAACACTGGGATGACTCAAGTGTTAAATTATTTCCCAAAGATTTTAAAGCAGCCAACATATATGCATTTCAAGGAGCATTATAAACATGTAGGTGGCTCAGTGGTAAAGAATCCACCTGCAATGCAGGAGGCCCTAGTTTGATCCCTGTGTCAGGAAGATGACCTGGAGGAGGAAAATAGAAACTCACTCCAGTATTCTTACCTGTAAAATCCCATGAACAGAGGAGCCTGGTGGGCTAATGCAGTCCCTGGTGTTGCAAATATTTGGACATTACTGAGCAACTGAGCACACAAGTACTATAGAAATAAAAAATAGAAAGCTTCAACAAATGCATAGAAAATATAATGAAGAGTCAGATGGAAATTATAGAACTAAAACAATACAATAATTAAAATAAAACTCAAATAATGATTTCAATAACAGGATGAAGAGATCAGAGGAAATAAATTTTTAGCTTGATAGATTTATAGAAGTTCTTCAAACTGAACAATGAGGAAAAAGAAGACTGGAAAAAGAAAAAAAAAAAAAAAAGAGATAGCCTCAGTGCCATGTGGACTGTAACAAAATATCAATCTCTGTGTAATTAGAGTTGACAAGGATAAAAGAGGATGAGACTTAAATAATAATGGCTAAAAACTCCCTAAATTTGACAGACAAAACACAACAGAAAATGACAGTACCAAACATAGACTCACAGATTGAATAAGAATGAACCCAGAACAGAATAAAGTACCCCAAAATACATATCATATCATAGTGAAATTTTGAAAACTAAATTTTGGAAACAGAGAAAAAAGGTATTGCCTATAAGACAAAAACTTGAATGACAGTGAATTGCTCATCAAAAATCATGGAGGTCAGAAGGAAGTGGTGAAATATTTTTAAGTACTGAAAGAAAAGAACTGTCAAACTAGAATTCTATATTGATTTTTGACAGGTACTGTTAAAAAGATGAAAAAAAAAAAAAACTAAATGTGGGATAAAATCTTTACTAAGGTTATATGTGCCAAAAGATTCATATCTAGAATATTTAAATAACTTCAAAGCTCAATCATGAAAATACTCAAATGATCCAATTAAAAACCATACAAAGAAATGAAGCAATATTTAGCAAAGAGAATATACAAATGCCAATTACATGAAAATATTTCAACCTTACTGTCCATTAAAGAAATAGAAATTAAGACCATAATGAGATATTGCTAAATAATATTTTTAATTAATATTTCTCTTTTTTAAGTTTTTAAATTATGAAAATATGTTAAGACATTTGCTGGAGATTTGGAAAATACAGAACAAAGTAACATATAGTTCTACTGTATATTGCAATTACTTTTTAAGTAGATAACAAGATTTTTAGTTGGAGTTTCAATATTAAATTCTAAAAAATTAATAGAATGAATATAAAAGTAGAATATAGTAGATCTGAAAAGCACTATGAACCAATTCAACATAATTAACAAGTATTCAGTTTTCATACACTAGCAGGAGGCAAAACCTATTCAAGTTCCCACAGACTATATAAACCAGGAGACACTGGAGCATATCCAGGGACATAAAAAAATTTCATTGTCTAAAGGTATTGAAATCCTGGAGTCTGTTTTCTTATCACTGTGGGACCATGTTAGAAATCAATAAGCAATCCATGTAAATACAAAAGACATCATTAAATACTAGCAAAAAAGAGATATTAAATCTATCCTATATTGCAGTTTGGAATGCATAATGGTACACAAATTTTAAGAACTGAATAAAATAATAAGCAAATTTAGAAAACCCAATTATTGTATTAAATAACATTTAGTATTGAAAAGAAAATTCAGAAGATTTCCCAAGGTGGCAGGGAAATAGGACAGGGAGACTACTTTATCCCTCACAAATTCATCAAAGAATCATTTGAATGCTGAGCAACTTCCACAAAACAACTTCTGAACACTGGCAGAGGACACCAAGCACCCAGAAAGACAGTCCATTCACTTTGAAAGGAGGTAGGACAAAATGTAAAAGACAAAAAGAAGGACAAAAGAGTTAGAGATGGAGATCCATCCTGAGGAGGGTGTCCAGAAGGAGGAGTTTCCACACAGTAGGAAACCTTCTCACAGGCAGGTCCGAGGGGAGCTTTGGAATCTCAGATGGCAACATAACCAGGAGGGAAAAAAAAAAAAAAAAATGCAGAATAGATGCCTAACTGCAACTGCCAGTGGAGAAGTATGCCAGACGCTGGCTTCCCCCACCAGCAAGCAGCGGCTGAACATGGAGGTGTGGGCTGCATAATCAGTGCTTAGGGTAAGGACTGGGCCTAAATGTCCTGAGAACAATTTGAGGGAGCAAACATAAGATAGCAACCCAAACTGTGGGATCCCCAGAAAGGAACAAAAAAGAGAGAAGTTTCCCATGAAAGGCTCTAATGCGCAGCCTGGCCCACTCATAGAACAAAGGATTGAGAGAATAACAAAGGAGAGCTAGCCGGCTGTGTACAGGCCCCTCCCCCACACCAGAAGCACAAGTGCAACAGCCAGAGCCAGAAGGCAATGGGCTGCTACAATCTCAGCCCCAGAGACCAGCATCCTTCACCAAACTGTGAGCAGGTCCCAGTTGTTAACCACATCTTTCTGGCATCCTGAATGGCTGGCATAGGCCAGGAGGGTCGCAGCCTGAGATCAGCTCCCCAGAGCAGACACATGACAAACCTGAGACTGTGCTCTCACAGCGCACCTGGGAAACTGAGAGGACCAGCTGGGGAGGTGATTAAGACTCACAGCCCACCTGGGACAATGTGCTCACCAAGCACCTGGTCCCCTGAGCTGCTCGGACTTGGGCAGGGCACAAAATGCACAAACAACTGAGTATGTGCCCTTGCGGAGTACCCGAGAAACTGAGAGGCTTAGACCTGGGAAGTGCATGAAATGCAGGGCCTGCTTTGGACAGTACCACTGCAGAGAAACCTTGGGCCTGAGCAGTATAGACCCGGGAAGCACACACTGCCTTGAGCTGGGGCAAACCCAGTGTGATCCATACACTGTGAGCACTCCCCACACAAGTCAGCAATATTCGTTTGCAGTGTCCCTCCCTCCCCACAACACAACTGAACAAGTAAGCCTAAATAAGTGACCACCTTTGGCCCCTTGTGTCAGAGCAAAAATTAGACACTGAAGAGACTTACAAACAGAGGAAGTCAAAATAAAGAAGAGGGAACTGCTCTGGAAGTGACAGGTGAAATAGATTACAACTCTGTAGTTGCTGCTGCTGCTGCTAAGACACTTCAGTCGTGTCCAACTCTGTGCCACCCCATAGACGGCAGCCCACCAGGCTCCCCCGTCCCTGGGATTCTCCAGGCAAGAACACTGGAGTGGGTTGCCATTTCCTTCTCCAATGCAGGAAAGTGAAAAGTAAAAGTGAAGTCGCTCAGTCCTGTCTGACTCTTAGCGGCCCCATGGACTGCAGCCTACCAGGCTCCTCCATCCATGGGATTTTCCAGGCAAGAGTACTGGAGTGGGGTGCCATTGCCTTAACCCTGTAGTTAACCTTGACTAAACATTGGAGGGGCCTATAGACCTTGAGAACAAGCACAATCTGGAACAAGGAGCTATGTGAAATTGAAATGACCCCACACTGCCCACAACAGTTCCAGAGAAATTCCTAGATGTATTTTTACTATTATCACTTTTTAAATTTTTTAAAAAATTAAGTTCTTTATTACTCCTTTAATTTTTATTTGTATAACCTACTATTACCTTGCCAAAAATTACCCTATTTTTAAAGCATATTCATATATATATATATATTATAATTTTGTGATTGATTTTGTTTTGTATGTTCAATATTACAGTTTTAAGAGTCTAATCTCTACTCTAGATTTTTAATCTTTGCTTTTTGGTATTTGTTATCAATTTTGTACCTTTAAGAATCTAGTCATCAGTATCCATTTTCACTTACGGGTGTGAATACTGGCATGATTGCTCTCTCACCTTTTGACTCTTCTTTTTCTCCCCAAGGGCACATCTATCTCCTCCTTCCCCTTCTCTACTTAATTCTGTGAATTTCTCTGGTTATTCCAGGCTGTAGAGAACACTTAGGGAACTGATTACTGGCTAGATTGGCTTTTCCCCTTCTGACTCCCCTTCTTCTCCTTGTGGTCACCTCTCTCTCCATCCTCCCTCTTCTCTTCTTCATGTAACTCTGTGAACATCTCTGGGTATCCCTCACTGAGGAGAACTGTTTCACCATTAACCTAGATGTTTTATTATGTGTGCTCTGCTGCTGCTGCTAAGTCGCGTCAGTCATGTCTGACTCTGTGCGACCTCATAGATGGAAGCCCACCAGGCTCCTCTGTCCCTGGGATTCTCCAGGCAAGAACACTGGAGTGGGTTGCCATTTCCTTCTCCAGTGCATGAAAGTGAAAAGTGAAAGTGAAGTCGCTCAGTCATGTTCGACTCTTAGCGGCCCCATGGACTGTAGACTACCAGGCTCCTCTGTCCATGGGATTTCCCAGGCAAGAGTACTGGAGTGGGGTGCCCTAGAGCTGGAGAAGTCTTGAGGCTACTGTAAGAATAAGACTGAAAGCCAGAGGCAGGACTCTTAACTCCCAAACTTGAGAACATAAGAAAACTCATGATTCCAAGGAATATCAATAGACAAGAGCTCACCCAAAATCTTCCATTCCTACATGGAAACAGAACTCCACCCAAAAGCCAGCAAGTTCCAGAGCAAAACATACTATGCTAATTCTCAAGCAAAGCAGGAACACAGCCCTGAGCATTAAAATACAGGCTGCCAAGGCCATGTAAAACCCATAGATACCCCAAAACTCACTACTGAGCACTTCACTGCACTTTAGAGAGTAGAGATCAATCTCTACCCTTCAGAACACAGAGGCAAGCACGCCTAACTAGGAAACCTTGAAAAACCACTAGTCTGGCACCACAAAGAGGCACCACAAATTTCCAGCCTACAAAAAGGCCACCCCAAACACAGCAATCTAAACAAAAGAAAAGGTAGAGAACTATACAGCAGGTAAAGAAACATGATAAATGTCCACCAAACCAAACACAAGAGGAGGAGATAGGGAGTCTGCCTGAAAAAGAATTCAGAATAATGATAGTAAAGATAGTAAAGATGATCCAAAATGAAAGCAAAATGGAGTTACAGATAAATAGACTGGAGAAAAGGATTGAGAAGATGCAAGAAATGTTTAACAAGGATCTAGAAGAAATAAAGAAGAGTCAATGAATAATGAATAATGCAATAACTGAGATCAAAAGCCTTCTGGAGGGAACCAACAGATAGAATAAATGACACATGATAAGTGAAATGGAAGATAGAATGGTGGAAATAAATGATGCAGAGAGGAAAAAGAAAAAAGAATTAAAAGAAATTAGGACAACCTCAGAGACCTCTGGGACAATGTTAAATATCCCAACATTTGAATTATAGGTGTCCTAGAAAAAGAAGACAAAAAGAAAGGGCATGAGAAAATACTTAAAGAGATAATAGTTGAAAACTTCCTTAAAATGGGGAAGAAAATAGCCACGCAAGTCCAAGCAACTCAGAGAGTCCCAAACAGGATAAACTCAAGCTGAAACACCCCAAGACACATATTAATCAAATTAAGAAAGATCAAACACAAAGAGCAAATATTAAAAGCAGCAAGAGAAAGCAAAACATAACACACAAGGAGTTCCCCATAAGGAAAACAGCTGATTTTTCAATAGACACTCTTCAGGCCAGAAGGGAATGGCAGGACATCCTAAATGTGATGAAAGAGAAAAACCTACAACCCAGATTATAATACACAGCAAGGATCTCATTCAATTATAAAGGAGACATCTAAAGCTTTACCAACAAGCAAAAACTGAGTGAATTCAGCACTGGCAAAGCAGCTCTTCAACAAATGCTAAAGGATCTTCTCTAGGCAGGAAACACAGGAAAGGTTTATAAACTCAAGCCAAAATAACAAAGTAAATGGCAATGGGATAATACATTTCAATAATTACCTTAAATGTAAATGGGTTGAATGCCCCAACCAAAAGACAAAGAGTGGCTGAATGGATACAAAAACAAGACCCCTATATATGCTGTCTACAAGAGACCCACCTCAAACCAAGGAACACAAACAGACTGAAAGTGAAAGGCTGGAAAAAGATATTTCGTGCAAATAAAGACCAAGAGAAAGCAAGAATAGCAATACTCACATCAGAAAATATAAACTTTGAAATAAAGGCCGTGAAAAGAGACAAAGAAGGACATTCTCTAATTATCAAATAATCAGTCCAAGAAGTAGATATAACAATTAGAAATATATATGCACCCAACATAGGAGCACCTCAATACATAAGGCACATGCTAACAAGTATGAAAGGGGAAATTAATATTAACACAATAATAGTGGGAGACTTTAATACCCTACTCACACTTCTGGATAGATCAAGCAAACAGAAAATTAGCAAGGAAACACAAACTTCAAATGATACAATGGACCAGTTCGACCTAATTGATATATATAGGATACTTCACCCCAAAACAATGACTTTCACCTTTTATCTGAAGTGCACATGGAACATTCTCCAGGATAAAACACATTCTGGGCAACAAATGTAGCCTTGGTAAATTCAAAGAAATTGAAATAATTTCAAAAATCTTTTCTGATCACAATATGGCCTGGAAAATCCCAGGGATGGGGGAGCTTGGTGGGCTACCATCTATGGGGTCGCACAGAGTCAGACACAACTGAAGCGACTTAGCAGCAGCAGCATGGTAAGATTAGATGTCAACTACAGAGGGGGAAGAAACTATTAAAAACAAAAACATATTGAGGTTAAACAACATGCTTCTGAATAACAAATCATGGAAGAAATAAAAATGAAAATCAAAATATGCATATAAACAAATGAAAATGGAAAAACAATAGCCCAAATCCTATGGGATTAAGTAAAAGCAGTGCTAATGGGAAGGTTCATAGCAATACAAGCTTACCTCAAGAAACAAGAGAAAAATCAAATAAATAATCTAACTTTACACCTAAAGCAACTAGAAAAAGAAGAAATGAAGAATCCCAGGGTTAGTAGAAGGAAGGAAATCTTAAAAATTAGAGCAGAAATAATTGAAAAATAAATAAATGAGCCTACAGCAAACAAAACAAAACAAAACTAAAAGCCTGTTCTTTGAGAAGATAAATAGCAAAACCATTAGCCACATTCATCAAAAAAAAAAAAAAAAAAAGAATCAAATCAACCAAATTAGAAATGAAAATAGAGAAATCACAACAAACAACATAGAAATGCAAAGGTTCATAAGAGACTACTATCAGGAACTATATGCCAATAAAATGGACAGCTTAAAAGAAATGGATGAATTCTTAGAAAAGTATAACCTTCCAAAACTGAACCAAGAGACATACAAAATCTTAGCAGACCTATCACCAGCATGGAAATGAAAACAGTAATTAAAAAATTTTCAATAAACCAAAGCCCAGGACTAGATGGCTTCACAGGTGAATTCCGACGACATTTTAAAAAAGAGCCAGCATCTATCCTACTCAAATTCTTCCATAATTTTGCAAAGGAAGTTAAACACTCAAACTCATTCTGTGAGGCCACCATCACCCTAATATGAAAACCAGGCAAAGATGCCACAAATAAAATA
Source organism: Bubalus kerabau (assembly GCF_029407905.1). Taxonomy (NCBI): domain Eukaryota; kingdom Metazoa; phylum Chordata; class Mammalia; order Artiodactyla; family Bovidae; genus Bubalus; species Bubalus kerabau. The sequence continues at coordinate 44,924,209 of NC_073635.1, read as the reverse complement.
AAAATGCAGGCCAATATCACTGATGAACATAGATGCAAAAATTCTCAACAAAATTCTAGCAAACAGAATCCAACAGCATGTTTAAAAAGATCATACATCATGACCAAGTGGGCTTTATCCCAGGGATTCTTCAATATTTGCAAATCGATCAATGTAATACACCACATTAACAAGTTGCAAGATAAAAACCATATGATTATCTCAATAGACACAGAGAAAGCCTGTAACAAAATTCAACATCCATTTATGATACAAAGTGTCCAGAAAGCAGGCACAAAAGGAACATACCTCAACATAATAAAAGCCATATATGATAAACCCACAGCAAACATTATCCTGAATGGCAAAAAATCAAAAGCATTTCCCCTAAAGTTAGGAACAAGACAAGGGTGCTCACTCTCAGCACTACTATTCAACATTGTTTTGGAAGTTTTAGCCACAGCAATTAGAGATGAAAAAGAAATAAAAGGAATCTAGACTGGAAATGAATAAATAAAACTCTCACTGTTTACAAATGATGTGATCTTCTAAATAGAAAACCCTAAAAACACAAAAAGAAAATTACTGGAGCTAATCAATGAATATAGTAAAGTTGCAGGATATAAAATTAATACACAGAAATTTTTGTATTCTTATACACTAGCAAGGGAAAACAGAAAGAGAAATTAAGGAAACAATTCCATTGACCATTGTGATGAAAAGAATAAAATACTTAGGAACAAATCTACCTAAAGAAATAAAAGATCTATTTATAGAAAACTGTAAAACACTGATGAAAGAAATCAAAGATGACACAAATAGATGGCAAAATATACCATGTTAATGGATCAGAAGAATCAATATAGTGAAAATGAGTATACTACCCAAAGCAATCTACAGACTCAAGGCAATCCCTATCAAGCTACCAACGGTATTTTTCACAGAACTATGACACCTCATGTGAAGAGCTGACTCGTTGGAAAAGATTTTGATGCTGGGAGGGATTGGGGGCCAGAGGAGAAGAGGACGACAGAGGATGAGATGACTGGATGGCATCACCGACTCGATGCACATGAGTCTGAGTGAATTCCAGGAGTTGGTGATGGTCAGGGAGGCCTGGTGTACTGCGATTCATGGGGTCACAAAGAGTTGGACACGACTGAGTGACTGAACTGAACTGAACTGATGACATATAAATTCATAATGTTTATGGAAATACAAAAACCCTTGAATAGCCAAAGCAATCTTGAGAAAGAAGAATGGAACTGGAGAAATCAACCCGTCTGACTTCAGACTATAGTATGAGTATACAAAGTATAAAGTATGAGTATACAAAGCTACAGTCACCCAGACAGTATGGTACTGGCACAAGGACAGACATACAGGTCAGTGGAACAAAATAGAAAGCCCACAGATAAATCCATGCACCTATGGACACCTTATCTTTGACAAAGGAGGCAAAAATATGCAAAGGATAAAAGGCAAACTCTTTAACAAGTTGTGCTGGGAAACTGGTCAACTACCTGTAAAAGGATGAAACTAGAACACTTTCTAACACCATACAAAAAATAAACTCAAAATGGATTAAAGATCTAAATGTAAGACCAGAAACTATAAAATCTTAGAGGAAAACATAAACAAAACACACTCTGACATAAATCACAGAAAGATCCTCTATGGCCCACCTCCCAGAGTAATGGAAATAAAGCTAAAAATAAACAAATGGGACCTAATTAAATTTAAAAGCTTTTGTACAATGAAGGAAACTATAAGCAAGGTGAAAAGACAGCCTTCAGAATGGGAGAAAATAATATCAAATGAAGCAGCTGATGGAGAATTAATCTCAAAAATATACAAGCAAATCCTGCAGCTCAATTCCAGAAAAATAAATGATCCAATCAAAAAATGGGCCAAAGAACTAAATAGACATTTCTCCAAAGAAGACATACAGATGGCTAACAAATAAATGAAAAGTTGATCAATATCACTCTTTGTCAGAGAAATTCAAATTAAAACCACAATGAGGTACCATCTTATACCAGTCAGAATAGCTGCTATCAAGAAGTCTACAAACAATAAATGCTGGAGAGGGTGTGGAGAAAGGGAACCCTTTTACACTGTTGGTGGGAATGCAAACTAGTACAGCCACTATGGAAAACAGTTTGGAGATTCCTTTTAATCTCTGGGTTTATTAATACATTGATATTTATCATTGAAACATTGATGTTTTGAAGCATGATCATGATCAAATGAAATTTTACTGCATAATTGCTAAAGCAATTAAATATTTTCCAAGTATTTATGATTGAGTTTTTTTTTTTTTTCCCCCTGTGTACTCTAACCTACAAACTAGATATGGTCTTAGCTAAAGTGTTAGAAACATTTATTCCTTTAGTATTATAGACCATTTAATTCCATACCAGATTTGATAAAGTTATCACCTCACTTGATTTCCATAAAATGATAGATTCACATCAAATTTTTTTCCCTTCCTTCACTGAACTTAAGTTTCTCAAGAGCTCCTCTTTGCTAGATTCTCAAAAATGTACCAGCCACCTATTCCTGATTTTCTAAATCTCTCACTTGATTTAGAGTGAGACAGTTTCTAGGCTTCAGTCTCCAAACCTTCATAAACAGGTTTTCTTTTAAACAAGACACTTCACTTAGCATTTACCAAGGCATTCTCTTTAAAGACTTACTGATAAAAGTGATTTTCTGTTTGTTTGGTGTATATTTTTAACTCAAATTAATATCACCAGCAAATACTATGCTATTTTAAGGAAATATACCTATACAATCTTTTTTTAGTAAAGACGACTGCAAAATTTTACTCACTTGTAATCCTGTTTCTGACAAGGGAACTTTCTTCACAGTCCTGCTCCTGATATCATAGAATCAGCAATACATAGAAATACAGTTGCCATGACAACTCTTTCACAAACTTAAAGCAAACACATATCATAGTATCTGCTGAGTCCCTGTACAGCAGGTAGATGGAGAGCCCAGGTTTATATCCATTTTTTTTTTTCAGATTCTTCTGATCTGAAGAACGCATTTTACAATAGAAAACAGATTTATTGTAATCAAAGTTAAGAGTAGGTTGCTTTCTACATGCAACATTCTTTAGCCTTTTATGTGTGAAAGATTTTGTTCAGTTCAGTTCAGTCGTTCAGTCGTGTCCAACTCTTTGCAACCCCATGAATCACAGCACTCCAGGCCTCCTTGTCCATCACGAACTCCCGGAGTTCACCCAAACTCATGTGCACCAAGTCGGTGATGCCATCCAGCCATCTCATCCTCTGTTGTCCCCTTCTCCTCCTGCCCCCAATCCTCCCAGCAGCAGAGTCTTTTCCAATGAGTCAACTCTTCGCATGAGGTAGCTGAAACTGGAGTTTCAGCTTTAGCATCAACACCCAGGACTGATCTCCTTTAGAATGGACTGGTTGGATCTCCTTGCAGTCCAAGGAACTCTCAAGAGTCTTCTCCAACACCACAGTTCAAAAGCATCAATTCTTCAGTGCTCAGCTTTCTTCACAGTCCAACTCTCACATCCATACATGACTACTGGAAAAACCATAGCCTTGACCAGACGGATCTTTGTTGGCAATGTCAGGCTCCTCTGTCCTCCACTATCTCCTGGAGTTTGCTCAAATTCATGTCCATTGAGTTGGTGATGTTATCCAGTCATCTCACCCTCTGCTGCCCTCTTCTTTTACCGTCAATCTTTCCCAGCATCAGTGCCTTTCCCAATGAGTCAGCTCTTCACATTATGTGGCCAAAGCATTGGAGCTTCAGCATCAGTCCTTCCAATGAATATTTAGGTTTGATTTAGCTTAAGATTGACTTGTTTTATTTCCTTGCAGTCCAGGAAGTTGAGGATGATTAAATATCTAGAAACTCTTATCAAAGGAGAAGTCCACAGGCTTAAATCTACATAGCAACCATAAACTTGATGTGCTTTTCTTGATAACCTCCCCTCCTCTCCCACATAATCTTTTATCTTTAGCTGGAAATGGTATTTAAGGTGAGAGATTGGGCCATTTTAGGGAGTTGCTCAGCTTTTCTGGGTCTCTGCCATTGTATAGGAGATATATATAATATTAAACTTCTATTTTTCTCCTGTTAATCAGTCTTTTATTTTAGGGGGTTTCAGACAAAAAGCCTAGAATGTGCAAAAAATTTTATTTTTCCTCCCCTATAATAGTATATCTGAAAAAAAACAAAATCAAAAAAGGCACAAGTACCGAATGTTCATTGCAGTACTGTTTACAATAGCTAGGGCATAGAAGCAACTTAGATGTCCATCATCAGCTGTGGTACATATATACAATGGAATATTATTCAACCATAAAAAGGAATGCATTTGAGTCAGTTCTAACTATGTGGATAAACCCAGAGCCTATTATATAGAGTGAAGTAAGTCTGAAACAGAAAACCAAATATTATGTATTAACACATATACATGGAATATAGAATGATGGTACTGATGAACCTATTTACAGGGCAACAGTGGAGATGCAGACATAGAGAACAGACTATGGGCATAAGTTGGGAGGAATGAGAAGTTGGGATGAATGGAGAGAGTAACATGGAAGCATATACACTACCATGTGTAAAACAGATAACCAATGGGATTTTGCTGTATGACTCAGGAAACTCAAGTCAGGGCTCTGTAAAAACCTAGAGGGGTGGGAAGTGGGAGGTAGGTTAAAGAGGGAAGGAACATATGAATACCTATGGCTGACCCACGATGTATGGCAGAGGCCAACATATAATTGTGAAGTGATTTTCCTTCAATTGAAAATAAATAAGTTAGGGGGGAAAAAAGTATACCTGTATGTTTGATATTAAGTCAGTATTAGGGCTTAATGACTGAGTTTTACTCAAACAACATTCACTAGTAGTTTGGGAGCAACTTCTATTGAAGTTTAAGTGTAGTTGAGAGAAAGCTGCAAACAAGATTTTCCCCTTATTACTTACTTAGATAAAGAGAGTAAAATTTTTCTTCCAGCACAGGTCAGCTCAGAAGGAGAATATTTGAGGATAAAACAAAATAATTAAAATATAATGGTGTGCATTTTAATAAATATCAGCTTACAAAATTACATTTGTAGAATCAGATTTAGAAGTACCAGTAGCAAGCAGTTTCATGAATTCCAGAGGTAGTATCTATGCTTAAAAACAAAAACCTGCAAATGATATGCTCATGGCATTTTATGATCTTAAAGAGAATACTAACTCATGACAATAAAACACCATATGAGCTGTGCATTGCAGGGTTAGTTTTTACCTGGGTTTGATTCCTGGGTTGGGAAGATCCCCTGGAGAAAGGAAAGGCTACCCACTCCAGTATTCTAACCTGGAGAATTCCATGGACTATACAGTCCATGGGGTTGCAAAGAGTTGGACATGGCGGAAAGTCTTTCACTTTCAATATTTTGAGTAATTTTTGAAAACTCTATTTTTAAAATGAAAAACACAGCTATTTAATTGTCATGGAGCTGTAAGATTTTTGTTTTTTTAATTGAAGCTATGTATAAGAACAAGGTTGAGCTTCCCTGGTAGCTCAGCTGGTAAAGAATCTGCCGGGCAATGCTGGGGCTTCTGGTTCAATTCCTGGGTAAGGAAGATTCTGTGGAGAAGGGATAAGCTACCCACTCCAGTATTCATGGGCTTCCCTGGTAGCCCAGTGAAGAATCTGCCTGCAATGTGGGAGACCTGGGTTTGATCCCTGGGTTGGAAAGATCCTGTGGAGGAGGGCATGGCAACCCACTCCAGTCTTCTTGCCTGGAAAATCCCCATAGACAGAGGAGCCTGGTTGGCTACAGTCCATGGGGTTGAAAAGAGTCAGACACGACTGAGCAACTAAGCACAACACAGCACCTAAGAACAAAGTACTGAAATCTCACTGGGAAATTTTATTAAGCTTATTGCCAGAGAACCATACAATTTTGCATGGTATTTTCCATGTTTCATTTCTACAAAAGTAGAGTCCACTATATTCATTTCTTCAAGTTTCCCTGTCATTGTATTTTCTACTGTATTTTCCTGAAATAAGGTATAATAAAATGTTATCAGATTCTACTAGTTAATATTTAAGCACATTGGTTTCAAAACTTTTTTCCTTTGGTACTGAAAAAACAACTTATCCTACTCATGCTTTCAGACTTTGGAAATCTTGTCTATTTTGCAAGTCATTATAGCAATTACTACTTTCTCCCATCCATTTCTTCTTCACCTTCTTACCCCATTGCCACCACTTGATCATCATAGCATCTATTAGTGTGCTCCATCCTATGCTTAGCACGAGACTTAAGATATATTTACAGATGTTTATGATAAACCTTTAGAGAAACAAACAAAGCTATACTTTCTAGACTGTGATATTGAAGTTCACATGAGTTAAATTAATTTGCCCAAGTCTATGTTATATCTTAGTGGTATAATCAGGATTCAGTCCCTGTTTGTTCATCTAAATTTTATCATCTTTCTCTTTCTATAAAATATCTTTCTGTTCTTTGAAATTTCATGATATTTTTGGCTCTTCTATTTTCACTTAACTTTTCCATTCTCACTATCTGTCATATTTATGTTTTCAGTAACACATTCTAGGGCTTCCTTGGTGATTCAGCAGTAAAGAATCTACCTGCAATGCAAGACATGCAGGAGACTTGGGTTTAATCCTTGGGTTGGGAAGATCCCCTGGAGGAGGGCATGGCAACCCACTCCATTATTCTTGCTTGGGAAATCCCATGGACTGAGAAGCCTGGAAGTCTACAGTCCATGGAGTCTCAAAGAGTTGGACACAACTGAAGGGACTGAGCATGCACACAACACATTCTAAATGGTTCAGGAAAATATTCTTATTTTTTATTTTTATTTTTTTTTTCATTGATTAGGGTCATACCTTTTATATGAAATAGTTTACAACCATCTAGAACAACTGAAGACCATATAGCTTCTAGTCAAATGGCCTTCCTATCTGTAAGGAATGTATGCCTTTCTCTCTTAAGAATCAACTACTCAGAGCAGCCAGTTCCTATCTAGCTCAGGGTCCTCATTGATCATCCATCGTCAATTTGCAAAGAGTGCAAAGGACTGCAATCTGTCCATAGCTGATATTCTGGAACAGTATATTTGATGAAATTTATTCTTTAATAGTGTCTTGCTGTTGTGTTGTTCAGTTGCTAGTCATATCTGACTCTTGGCAACCCCATGGACTGAAATAGGCCAGGCTCTTCTGTCCTACACAAGCTCCCAGAGTTTGTTCAGATTCATGTGCATTGAGTTGGCGATTATATCTTTCATCTCATTCTCGGTGGCCCCCTTATCCTTTCACCTTCAACCTTTCCAGATTCACAATCTTCTCCAATGAATTGTCTCATTGCATCAGGTGGCCAAAGCATTGGAGCTTCATCTTCAGTATTAGTACTTTCAATGAATATTCAGTTGATTTCCTACAGAATTGATTCATTTGCTCTCCTTGCAATCCAAGGACTATCAAGAGTCTTCTCCAGCCCCACAATTTGAAAGCTTCAATTCTTTGGTAGCTCAGTCTTCTTTATGGTCCAGCTCTCACATCTGCACATGACTACTGGAAAAACCGTGGTTTTGATAATATGGACCTTTGTTGGCCAAGTGATGCTTCTGCTTTCTAAATTATGTCTTAGATCCTGCCTAAAGGAAAGAGAAAAAAAATTTCGAGACACTTTGGTTATATATGAATTAACTTTTGTCACTAATTTAGAGTAACAAACAGCTTCCAAATATCAATAACTTTCATAAATATTTTTTTCTCATCCAGTGACATCAGTTCAGTTCAGTTCAGTCGCTCAGTCATGTCTGACTCTTTGCAACCCCGTGAATTGCAGCACGCCAGGCTTCCCTGTCCATCACCAACTCCCGGAGTTCACTGAGACTCACGTCCATCGAGACAGTGATGCTCTCCAGCCATCTCATCCTCTGTCGTCCCCTTCTCCTCCTGCCCCCAATCCCTCCCAGCATCAGAGTCTTTTCCAATGAGTCAACTCTTCGTATGAGGTGGCAAAAGTTCTGGAGTTTCAGCTTTAGCATCATTCCTTCCAAAGAAATCCCAGGGCTGATCTCCTTCAGAATGGACTGGTTGGATCTCTTTGCAGTCCAAGGGACTCTCAAGAGTCTTCTCCAACACCACAGTTCAAAAGCATCAATTCTTCGGTACTCAGCTTTCTTCACAGTCCAACTCTCACATCCATACATTCCCACTGGAAAAACCATAGCCTTGACTAGACGGACCTTTGTTGGCACCTGATGCCTGTTAAAAGTGTTTCTGTGACAGGATGTGGGTTATATTCAAGTCAGCTCATGTGTCTTCAGGTCCTGGATTCCAAGCTTAAAGAGCACATTCTACTTGAAATATGCTGTACTCCTGTTAGAGGGCAAGAGCTCAGGAGGGCTGGATCATATTTGTAATGCATCTTAAAGCCCCTTGCATAGAACACTTCTGCTTTCACTCTATTGTAAGAAGAAATCTACTGGATAAAACTCAAAACCTAAAATTTCAAGCACTATACTTCACTCCATCTGGTTGGGATATAAAATAGAAAGTCAGTATTTGCTGATTAATAGTAATTTCTACTATGGTCCGCTTTTTTGGTCACATTCCTATCCTCTTTTCCACATATAACACATATTCATCTCTCCCCAAGGAAGACACACTGAAATTCTCATCCCAACAGAGTATCAGGCTCAAAACACAGTATTTCCTGATGGTGTATAGATCAGTCCAGATGTGAGTTATTAGCAATCCCCTCCTTACATACATGCACACATATGAGTGACAGAGAGACAAAATAACTTCAGTAAACACTCACATTCAAACAGGGAGGGAATGGGTAACTAATAGCAATGCTTATTATGACAATCTTAAAATACTGTTAGGCTAATAGTGCAAGTTGTTCCCAACCAAGATGGCAGTGTTCTTTGATTAGGCTCTACTATTGCTCCCAGGAAGTTGCTGTCTTAGCTATGAGTTTTGAAACTCAATCGGACTCTGTAGTGTTCTTGGGCACAGAATCCTTTCTATGTCCCCTGTTTCTTGTTTATAACAAATAGACACCTGCTTCCATGGCCTTCCCTGAGTTACAAAGGGCAGATGCAAACAGTTACTAATCAGGAAAGGTAGAAGATGCAGAGACAAGGGAGGAGACCACCTTGGTCACATTAGGGAAAAAAAAAAAAAAAGTTTAGTCCCTGCACATACCCAGATTCTTATCAGCAGCTCAGACTTTGAACCATTGCTGTAAAACACCTCACCTAATCCCCTTAGGCTGGGACACAGTTTTTGAGGCATGAGCCCACCGCAGGCCCCTTTGCCTGGCAAAGTAATAAAGCTATTCTTTCTACTTCACCCAATATTATATCTCTGTGGTTTGATTCAGCACCATTTCACAGAGACTGAGTTTTCAGCATAATTCATGGATCCTCCTTTGGGACAACCTTCCTGTCCCTTTATCAACATTGACCATCTTTTATGATAGGATTGGGAATTACGTATTTCTTTTCACTAGAGTGCTTAGACTACTTCCTGTCCATAAAAACATAAAAAACAAACAAACAAACAAACAAAACATTTAATATGTTGAATTATCATAGTCTCCTTTAATTCAGATTCCCTCCGCAAAGGCAGGAAGAAGTAAATAATCTAATCCAATCAGTTCCATTGGATTGTTGAATATAGTTTATTCAACAACTATATTGCTATTTATAAATTCAGTGACAAGTACTTTGAGATTATCAGTCATCCATGGACTTCAACCTTATTCCTTTTAATGGAATTATTTGGCCCAACTAAAAGGATTTGCTGGGGCCATTTGTCCAATCAGGATTCTTAACAAATGTCTTATGATGTCTCAAGACTCAAAGTATATCTGAATTTTATATTTAACTGGTAAAATAGAGGCAATTGTTTCCTTTCATATCAGTTCAAATCCTGAAATTTCTGTATTATTTCCTTCTTTCTTCACAAATTTAACTGTGATAATTTGTTTTTCTGACCTCAACTACTCTTTGTAGTATCTTATCCCAGCAGTCCCCAACCTTTTTGGTACCAAGGACTGGTTTCTGAGTACTGGAGAGAGGGTTGGTTTTATTGGGTTGATTCAAGCACACTACATTTATTGTATCCCCCACTCACCTCCTGTTGTATGGCCTGATTCTTAACAATCATTGGCTGGTATGGGGATTGGAGACCCCTGCCTTCATAAATGCAGTTAACAAAACACAAGTCCTTCCAATAACTTTCTTCTAGAAATTTCTTTGGTGAGATCCATACATTCATTAAGTATATTTTCTGCCTCTCAAATATTCTTGGTCAGTAGGTTTACCAAGTGTTTCATCATTATATAACATGGCACTATTCTAATCTCTATAAATGGATTCCTCACTGTCTGCCAAATTAATCCTAAATGAATCCCAACTACTTTGCTATCTTTAGTCATCTGTTGCAGATGACTAAATATAAAAAACTTTTTATATTGTGCACTTTGAAAAATATTCCCTCTTAGGTAACATTAATAGGACTTTGAGAGGGTAGTAACTGTCATGGTAGGATTGCAATATTGTTTTTTGGTATAGTTTTTCCCTTCCTGTTCTGGGAAATGCAGTCACTTCAGACAGCTACAGTACAAAACTAATATATGCATTCATATCTTGTCTGGTTTTGTAACTGCAAAGTTCTGTCCTCAAGAAATGTGGGCTTTGTTGGGAGCCATGAAGGAAAATAAATGAACAACATTTATTTGAACTAATTCTAGAAGTGATTTATGCTCCATTATTCTCCTTGGGCATTTTTTGACACCAAAGCAGTCACTGTATCTCTGTGCCTTCTTACTTTATCTTTGTTTTTCTAGATTAGCAGTCAGGAATATCATTTGTAAATGAGAAGGAATTTTATTTTTTACATTTTAAAAGTGTATATTTTTATAAAACAGTCAAAACACTATGGTAGTCTTTTTAAATGAAACAAACATCCCACACCATGTGTTTCTTTTTCATCACTTAATCTTTCATATTCACTATTGTATTTGAGAATATTCTTTCAGTACAATCACTCTAAGCTACAAATTTTATTCATATTATGAAGTACTTGATACATGCAAATCAACAGCATGAACTCAATAACTATTGTTATTTAGAACTCTTTTAACCATGAAATTGAAGGGAATCACATGGAGAAGGAAATGGCACCCCTCTCCAGCACTCTTGCCTGGAGAATCCCATGGATGGAGGAGCCTGGTTGGTTGCAGTCCATGGGTTTGCTAAGAGTCAGACACGACTGAGCGACCTCACTTTCATTTTTCACTTTCATGCACTGGAGAAGGAAACGGCAACCCACTCCAGTGTTCTTGCCTGGAGAATCCCAAGGACGGGGGAGCCTGGAGGGCTGCCATCTATGGGGTCGCACAGAGTCGGACACGACTGAAGTGACTTAGCAGCAGCAGCACACATTTTATAAAAATGATGAATCATAGAAATTTAGTCCAAGTACATGATTTTCCAACAACTCTACATTCTATTTCTACCATATCTCATTTTTTAAAATTGTAGTTTGCTTTCTTTTCAATAACTAACCCTGCAATGCACAGCTCATATGGTGTTTTATTGTCATGAGTTGTGCCCTCTTTCTCTCATACACACACTGTACACATTCACAAAACACACACATACATAAACTCCTCTGAGTTTTTAATGTTAGCAACACTTTTAAAGTCATCATTAAATTTCTAGCAACTGCACAATTCTTAGACTGTATTAGGTGTCTTATAAATTTGGGTTGTTATTTTTACCCATGGAAGAATGGGTGTTCAAATTGGCTAAGTGACATATTAAATATGATAGTCAACTATTAAAAATAGCTGGGTAAGAATCCAAATATACTAGCTCTCAATTTAGTGTTCCTTTATGTGTAATATACATGAATAACTATAATACATATCATACAAATAAGAACATTGCAAACTATTTCTAAATCCCTAAAACTGAATTTCTGGAAAAAAAAAAAAAAAGCCTCATCATGTTGAACTTAACTATATGTAGTACTATTTTATTGTTCAAATAGTCCTGTCTAGAAACAATCTATATGACTTACTCAACTTTACATCAGGTAGGGAGGTATTTTTGTTTTTTCTATTTGTTTTAGTTATACATGTATCTCTTATAACATGTTGAAACAATAATAACTTGTTACTATTTTAACTTTCTATGTGTAACTTTCTTTGGTTCTGTCACATATTCATTCATTAGATTGTCTGTTTATTGCTGATCCTGTGGTTTTTTAACAAAGGTGCTCTTTTAACATGAAAATAGCACCCAAAAGGGTATCCTTTTTGCCTCTAACTCCAGGATGTTTCTGCAGTGAGCAGGTCCTTTTTGGGTGATTTCAAGAGGAAGGTCAATGTGATGAGACTTGGCTGAATTTCTCTGCCTTTTCTGAACTTCCAAAACATTTTACCTGATTCAGTGCTTTTGGGACTGATGCTTTATTAGCTTTGGAGCTTTTGCTGAGAGTGCTCTGTCTCTGTTATTTTAACATACTAGACAGTTTATGGCTAGGATGAAGACAATCAAAGAAAGTTTGCATATAAGCATTTAAGCACGCTTAAAAAAAGTCAAAAGAAATCTTAAAATTAGTTTAGGAAGTTCATATATTTATAATGGGTTTTTGATCTGAATTCAAATGGCATCTTTCCAGTTTACCTTTTAACTTATACACATACAGAAATTGACTGTGCAGATGTAGCGTGGGTAACTTTCTCAAGATATATAATTATTTACCCCAGAAGCTACTACTTAAATATGCAAATTATTTTCCAGATGGTCTGTTCAGTAGTAGGAATATTTAAAAATAAATAAAATAAGACTAAACTTCTTTAAAGAGCATGTACTAGAATTCTTAAAGATGAGAAATAAATGAGTACCTATATTGATGCATAAAATAATTCCATCTCACAATCAACTAACAAAGTTAATACTTAAGAGTCATGATATATGTTCTGAATAAGCAAATAGTGTCCTAGATCCTCATTAAAACATCATACTCATAGATTATATATTTAAACTATCCATGATAATGTCTTTTCCACAACTGTATAAAATTCTGAGCATTGTTTAGGAAAATCAGTCAAAAAACATTGACTATGATTTATGTGAGTGGCATCTTCAAATACTGGAAATATGGAGACTCTGGTGCCACTTGACCTGGTTAATTTTCTGTGGGCCACATAAAATTCATATATATGTAAACATCCAGTGCTATATTAGAATATGTAGCTTTCTTCATGGGGCTGTTGTGAGGTTTGTAAACAAAATATTGTAAGGAATTGGATGATATGAGGAACTTATAAACTATTACCTATTATCTCTGTGATTGTCCTTCAACTAGAGTTTCTCACACTGAAGTATACATATATTTAAGGTCACATGAAGACTCCTTCAAAACCAAATTTTAAACTATATTTAAGGAAATAAATTGCATACCTTCCACTTTTTTTAAACAACCCTTCCTAAAATCTATTATTATAAGAATGCATCTATGTTGGGCAAATTTTCCTTTTTGACTCCTTTTCTCAAGTATTATTCTCATAAGTTTAGAGAAAGAATGAAAGGAAGATAAGAAAGCAGGTAAAAAAGAAGACAGAGAAAGAAAGAAAGAAAGGATGGAAAAAGGGAGCAATGAAAGAAATAAGGAACAAAAGAAAGAAAAGATATTCTTTTTCCCAAACTGAAACTTGTAGTGGACCATTGTGTATTAAAAACACATAGACATTAAATAAAGGATATATTTAAATTGAAGAAGAACCCCTGAATGTGAAAAAAAAAAAAAAAAGTTTACGTAAGGAAAAAAATGACAAAACTACCATTTTAGTGAAAAATTCATGATAAACATTAAATGCCCTAAATTTGCTAGTACAAAGTTAAAAAAAAAAAGTGTTTAAAGCCTCTATTATTCAGTGTTTTCTAGAGAAACAGAACCAATTACACACACACACACACACACACACATTTATTATAAAGAATTGGTTCATGTGATTATGGAAACTGAGAAGTCCCATGATCTGTTCTTTGTAAGCTGGAGACCCAGAAAACATGTCCAAAGACCCGAGAACTGGAAAACCAATGGTGTAGATTCCTGTCTGAGATGTTATGTCCCAGCTCACCATTGAGGCAGAAAAAGAATGCAAATTTATCTGTTTGTTCTATTCAGCCCCTCTTCTTACTGGATAATGCTTACCCACAATGGTGAGATAACTTTATTTTTCTTAGCCCTCCAATTCAAATGGTTGCCCCATCCAGAAAAACCCTCACAAGACTTATAATGTCTAAACTTAGCACCCCATGAAAAAATTCAAGCAATTAATTAAACATTTTGAAACATTTCAATACTGTCTAAAATATTAGGTCACATATCTTTTGAAACTTGTTGAACTTATGAGAAACATTTTTGACTATCAAAATGAAAATGATGTATGAGGCTAATTCCAAAGGGAAAATATGTACTTTTACAATGCTGGCATCTGCTAATCAACTTCCAAACAGTTTATCAAACTCACTATGGCAAAAAGAGAAAATGAAACATATTGCGGAATCTGACTGAGACAAGGTACCATCTATACATTCAGCAAATATTTAACTTTTAGACCTAGATTTTCATTTACTGGCAATATAAAGGGGGCATAGCTTTGCTATACAACACTATGAGAAAGCAATTAAACAAAGTCATATTGTGAGTGTTTCTATGGTGAACTGTCCTGGCTGCTTCAATAAAGTTAATGTCACAAAGAAGAAAAACAAAACAAGAAAGAAATTTTGGAAGAAAGTGGCTCTGGACTTCCCTGGTGGCTCAATGGTAAAGAATCCACTTGCCAATTCAGGAGACGTGGTTGGAACCTCCGTCGAGAAGATACCCTTAAGAAGGAAATGACAACCCACTCTGGTATTCTTGCCTGAGAAATCCAATGGAGAGAGGAACCTAGTGGGCCACAGTTCATGGGGTCACAAAAGAATCAGACACAACCTAGTAACTAAACAGCAACACAACAACAAAAAATGGTTCTAGGTTAAAAGTTTCCAAATAGAGAAAACAAATGCAATGGTGAACTTGACTGGATCCTAGATTAAAATGATAATAACAGAGTAAAATATATTTAAGGCAGTTAGGGAAATATGAATATAAACTGAAGTGATGTTATGAGGCTGCTGCTGCTAGGTCACTTCAGTCGTGCCTGACTCTGTGCGACCCCATAGATGGCAGCCCACAAGGCTCCCCCATCCCTGGGATTCTCCAGGCAAGAACACTGGGGTGAGTTGCCATTTCCTTATCCAATGCATGAAAGTGAAAAGTGGAAGTGAAATCATTCACTCAGGTCCGACTCTTAGCGACCCCATGGACTGCAGCCTACCAGGCTCCTCCGTCCATGGGATTTTCCAGGCAAGAGTAATGGAGTGGAGTGCCATGTGGGGTTTATTTCTAAACACAATTTTTCCCCTCCTCCCATCTTGCTGGGGCTTCTCCTTTGGCTTTGGACATGGGGTATCTTTTATTAGTGGGATCCCACATTCTCCCGTCAATGGTTGTTCAGCAGTGAGTTGTAATTTTGGAGTTATCGCAGAAGAGGAGCACATGCCACCATCTTGGAGTCAAATATAAATCAAACTTCTAGAGCAGGAGAATGAGTGCTCATTATGTTGGTTATCATGTTTAACAGCTATAATGCAAAATATTCTTCAAAAGTCAGAAATTCTTAGACACGTCCAGGTTCTCTATTCCAATGTGTGGCTGGCACCACACTCACCTCATTCCTTAGGAAAGTCTGTGAGTGTCCAGGAGTCTCTGGTGGATGCATGGGTTGACAGTGGCCTGCCATGGGGTCTGTGTGTGAGTGTCACCTGTGGGTGCATGGGTTAGCAGTGGACTTCTGGAGGGGCAGGGGCTCTGGGTGGTATAGACCTGGGAATGGCATAAGTCTTATTGGAGGAAGTCACCATTAACCCCACCATAGAACCACCAGAACTTACACAGGACTAGGGAAACAGAATTTTAGAGGGCACAACAAAACTTTGGGCACACCAGGACCCAGGAGAAAGGAGCAGTGAGTCCACAAGAGACTGATCCAGACTTGCCCATGAGGGTCCAGAAGGCTCCACCAAAGGTGTAGGTCACTGGTGGCCTGCTGCAGGGTTGGGGACCCTGAGTACTGCATTACTTGCATAGAACCTTTTGAAGGAGGTCACCATTATTTTCATTACCTCCACCATTGTTTGGCCTCAGGTCAAAAAACAGGGAGGAAACACAGCCCCACCCATCAAAAGAAAATTGGATTAAAGATTTACTGAGCATGGCCCTGCACATCAAAACAAGACCCTGTTTTTCCCTCAGTCAGTCTCTCCCATCAGGTAGCTTCTATAAGCCTCTTATCCTTCTCCACCAGAGGGCAGACAAAATGAAAACCACAATCACAGAAAACTAGCCAATCAGATCACATGGACCACAGTCTTGTCTAACTCAATGAAACTATGAGCTCTGCCGTGTAGGTACACCCAAGATGGATGGGTCATGGTGGAGAGTTCTGACCAAACGTGGTCCACTGGAGAAGGGAATAGCAAACCACTTCAGTATTCTTGCCTTGAGAACCCCATAAACAAAATGAAAAGGTAAAAATATAGGACACTGAAAGATGAACTCCCCAAATCAGTAGGCACCAAATATGCTACTGGAGATCTGTGGAAAAATAACTTCAGAAACAATGAAGAGACAGAGTCAAAGTAAAAACAACACCTAGCAGAAGCAACATGCAGAAGAGGCTGAAGTTGAATAGTTCTATGAAGACCAACAAGACCTTCTAGGACTAACACCTAAAACAGATGTCATTTTCTTTATAGGGGACTGGAATGCAAAAGTAGGAAATCAAGAGATACCTGGAGTAACAGGCAAATGTGGCTTTGGAATACAAAATGAAGCAGGTCAAAGGCAAACAGAGTTTTGCCAAGAGAATGCACTGATCATAGCAAATACCCTCTTCCAACAACACAAGAGAAGACTCTATACATGGACATCACTAGATGGCCAACACTGAAATGAGACTGATTATATTCTTTGCTGCCAAAGATGGAGAAGCTCTAAACAGTCAAGGAAAACAAACAAACAAACAAGACTGGAAGCTGACTATGGCTTCCATCATGAACTCTTTATTGCCAAATTGAGACTTCAATTGAAAAAAGTAGGGAAAACCACTAGATTGTTCAGGTATGACCTAAATCAAATCCCTTATGATTATACAGTGAAAGTAACAAATAGTTTCAAAGGATTAGATCTGATAGAGTGCCTGAAGAACTATGGACAGAGGTTTGGGACATTGTACAGGAGGCTGTGATGGAGACCATCCCCATAAAAAAGAAATTCAAAAAGGCAAAATGGTTGTCTGAAGAGGCCTTACAAATACCTGAAAAAAGAAAAGATGTGAAAGGCAAAGGAAAAAAGTAAAGATATACCCATTTGAATTCAGAGTTCCAAAGAATAGCAAAAAGAGACAGGAAAGACTTCTTCAGCAATCAGTGTAAAGAAATAGAGGAAAACAATAGGATGGGAAAGACTAGGATCTCTTTAAGAAAATTAGATATATCAAGGGAAATTTTCATGCAAAGATGGGCACAATAAAGGACAGAAATTGTATGGACTTAACAGAAGCAGAAGATATTAAGAAGAGGTGGCAAAAATACACAGAAGAACTATACAAAAAAGATCTTCATGACCCAGATAGCCACGATGGTGTGATCACTAACCTAGAGCCAGACATCCTAAAATGTGAAGTCAAGTAGGCCTTACGAAGCATCACTATAAACAAAGTTAGTGGACATGATAGAATTCCAGTTGAGCTATTTCAAATCCTAAAAGATGATGGTATAAAAGTATTGCACTCAATCTGCCAGGAAATTTGGCAAACTCAGCAGTGGCCACAGGACTGGAAAATTTTCATTCCAATCTCAAAAAAAGGCAATGCCAAAGAATGCTCAAGCTTTCATACAATTGCAGTCACCTCACACTCTAAAAAAGTAATGGTCAAAATTCTCCAAGTCAGGCTTCAACAGTACATGAACTGTGAACTTCCAGATGTTCAAGTTGAATTTAGAAAAGACAGAGGAACCAGAGATCAAATTGCCAACATTTGTTGCATCCTTGGAAAAGCAAGAGAGTTCCAGAAAAATATCTACTTCTGCTTTACTGACTATTCCAAAGACTTTGACCGTGTGGATCACAACAAACTATGGAAAATTCTTAAAGAGATGGGAATACCAGACCACCTGACCTGCCTCCTAAGAAATCTGCATGAGGGTCAAGAAGTAACAGTTAGAACTAGACATGGAACAACAGACTGGTTCCAAATTGGGAAAGGAGTACGTCAAGGCTGTATATTGTCACCCTGCTTATTTAACTTATATGCAGAGCACATCATGAGAAATGCTGGGCTGGATGAAGCCCAGGCTGGAATCAAGATTTCTTGGAGAAATGTCAACAATCTCAGATATGCAGATGACACCACATTTATGGCAGAAAGCAAAGAAGAACAAAAACACCTCTTGATGAAAGTGAAAGAGGAGAGTGAAAAAGTTGGTTTAAAACTCAACATTCAGAAAACTAAGATCATGGCATCTGGTCCCATCACTTCATGGCAAAAAGATGGGGAAACAATGCAAAAAGTGACAGACTTTCTTTTTTGGGGCTCCAAAATCACTGCAGATGGTGACTACAGTCAAGAAATTAGAAGATGCTTGCTCCTTGGAAGAAAAGCTATGACCAATCTGGACAGCATAATAAAAAGCAGAGACATTACTTTGCCAACAAAAGTCCATCTATTCAAAGTTATGTTTTTTTCCAGTAGTCATGTATGGATGTGAGAGTTGGAATATAAAGAATGCTCATCGCCAAAGAATGGATGCTTTTGAACTGCAGTGTTGAGGAAGACTTTTGAGAGTCCCTTGGAATGCAAGGAGATCCATCCAGTCTATCCTAAAAGAAATCAGTACTGAATATTCATTGGAAGGACCAATACTGAAGCTGAAACTCCAACACTTTGGCCACCTGATGTGAAGAACTGACTCATTTGAAAAGACCCTGATGCTGAGAAAGATTGAAGGCAAGAGGAGAAGGGGATGACAGAGGATGAGATGGTTGGATGGCATCACCGACCCTATGGACATGAGTTTGAGTAAGCCCCAGGTGTTGGTGATGCACAGGGAAGCCTGGCATGCTGCAGTCCATGGGGTCCTGGAGAGTTGGACATGACTGAGTGACAGAATTGAACTGAACTGATGTTATGGTATGATTTTTAATTTCTAGGTCATGTTCAGTTCAGTTCAGTTCAGTCGCTCAGTCGTGTCTGACTCTTTGTGACCCCATGAATTGCAGCACGCCAGGCCTCCCTGTCCATCACCAACTCCCGGGGTTCACTGAGACTCACATCCATCGAGTCAGTGATGCCATCCAGCCATCTTATCCTCTGTCGACCGCTTCTCCTCCTGCCCCCAATCCCTCCCAGCATCAGAGTCTTTCCAATGAGTCAACTCAGCATGAGGTGGCCAAAGTACTGGAGTTTCAGCTTTAGCATCATTCCTTCCAAAGAAATCCCAGGGCTGATCTCCTTCAGAATGGACTAGTTGGATCTCCTTGCAGTCCAAGGGACTCTCAAGAGTCTACTCCAACACCACAGTTCAAAAGCATCAATTCTTTGGCACTCAGCCTTCTTCACAGTCCAACTCTCACATCCATACATGACCACAGGAAAAACCAAAGCCTTGACTAGCCAGACCTTTGTTGGCAAAGTAAAAAAAAAACAGAGATACTAAAGCTTTATTCCCAGAGATAAAAAAAGATCCTAAAAGGTTACTCTGAATGATTACACACCAACTAATTGGAAAACCTAGAAATGGATAAATCTTAAAAACATACAACCTACCAAGACTGAATCATGATGAAATATAAAATATGAACAGCAGGAATATTTGCAAGGATATTGAATCAGTAATTAAAAATCTTCCAAACCAACTGCCAGGACCAGTCAGATTTACTGGTAAATTCTACCAAACATTCAAGGAAGAATTAATACCAATTCTTTTCAAGTGCTACCAAAAAACAGAGGAGAAGGAAATATTCCCAATTTATTTTATGTTGCCAGAATTATCTTGATATGAAAATCAGACAAAAAATGCCAAAGGAAAAGAAAACTACATGCCAGTATCTCTGATGAATATGTATGCAATAAAATATTACCAAACAGAATGCAAAAATACATCAAAGGAATAATAGATCATGATCAAGTGGGATTTATTGCAGGGATAGCAGACTGGTTCAACATCTACAAATTTGTCAATGTGATACACCGTCTTAACAAATTGAAAAATAAAAATCATGTGATCATTTTAATATAGGTATAGAAAAAGCATTGATAAAATTTAAAATCCATTTGGGATAAAAAGCTTTCAACAAAGTTGGTATAGAGAAAATATCCTCAAATAAAACAATGTATGACAAACCCACTGCTAACATTATGCTCAATATGAAAAGCTGAAAACCTTTGCTCTAAGATTGATAGCAAGAAAAGAATGGTCAGTCTTGCCACTTCTGTTCAACATAGTATGTTAGAATTTCTAGTCAGAGAAATTGGGCAATAAATAGAAACAAAAAAAATCTAAATTTAAAATGGGGAAAAAAAAAACTGTCACCATTTGTAGATAAGATAATATTATATATAGAAAATCCTTAATACTCCAACAAGAACTGTTACACCTAATAACTCAGTGAAGTTGCATAATACAAAATCAATAGACATAAATATGTTGCAATGACAGATTAAAGAGAAATTAATAAAAATATTTAAAATTGCATCAAAAATAATAAAATATCTAGGAATAAATTTAACCAAAGAAGTGAAAGATCTGTGTATCAAAACTTACAAGACTTAATAAAGAAATTGAAGAAGACAAAATAAATGGAAAGATATTCTGTGCTCATGGATTGGAAGAATCAATATGTTTAAAATGTTCATACTACTCAATCTACAGATTCAATACAATTTCGATAAAAGTTCTATTTTTTTTTCAAAGAAATAGAGTAAATAAACTTAAAAATTACTTGAGGTCACAAAATAGCCAAAACAATTTTGAAAAAGAACAAAGCTGAAAGCATCATATTTGTTGGTTTTAAACTATATTTCAAACTTATAAAAATAGTGTTGTATTGATATAAAAGCAAATAAATTGATCAACAGAACTGAATACAGAGTACTTCTCCCAAAAAAATACATTTATAGTCAATTAACTTATGACATAAAAGCCAAGAATGTGCAATAGATAAAATCTAGTGTCTTCAGTAAATATATTGGGAAAACTAGACAACCAAATGCCAAAGAATGAAACTGGACCACTATTTTTTTACCATAGACAAAAATTAACTCAAAATGGACTAAAAACTTGATCATACAAATTCTGAAAACATAAAAATTCTGGAGAAAAATACAGGAAAGAAGATCCTTGACATTTGTCTTGGGAATGATTTTTTTTGGCTATGATACCAAAGCATAAGTAATGAAAGCAAAAATAAATAAGTGTAGCTACATTATAATGGAAAGATTCTACACAGCAAAGAAAATTATGAATGAAATGAAAGACTACATACTGAGTGAAAGAAACCATTTGCATATCATTTATTGATATGGGGTTCATATTCAAAATATATCAAGATCTTATACAACTCAATAGCAAATATATATATATATATATATATATATAATTTATTAAAAGGTGGGAAGGAGATATGAATAGACATTTTCCCAAGGAGGACATAGCCAATAGATACATGAAAATATTCTTAACATCATTAATTAGAAGGGAAATACAATTCAAAACTACAGTGAGGTAACACTTCACACCTTTTAGAATAGCTAGTATCAAAAAAACAAGAAATGATAAGTGTTTGTGAAGATATAGAGAAGGGGAATGTCTAGTTAACAATTGAAATATAAATTGGTTGCAACCTCTGTGGAAAAACAGTATGGAGGTTCTTCTAGGATTACAAACAGAACTATCACACAATCCATCAATTATACTTTTGATATTCAACTAAAGAAAAGAAACACACTAATTTGAAAAGATATATGTTCCCTTATGTTTGTTGCTGCTTTATTTACAGTAGCCAATATATGGATACAATATAAATGTCCATGGATGAATAAATGAATAAAGAAGTGAGATGGAGATGGAGAAAGGAATGGCAGCCCACTCCAGTATTCTTGCTTGGAGAATTCTGTGGACAGAGGAGACTGGTGGGCCATTAGAGTCACAAAGACTTGAACACCACTGAGCAACACACACACACACACACACACACACATATACATTTACCCACAAAAAGAATGAAATTGTGCCATTTGCAGCAACATGTATGGATCTTGAGAGCATTAAACTAATTGAAGTAAGTCAGAGAAAGACAAACACAATATGATCTCTCTTATACACGTAATCCAAAAAGATCAGTACTTGCCAGGATGTGAGGAGGATGAGATGGATAGGAAGGCCACAGAGGTTTTTAGCTCAGTGAAACTAATCTGCATGTTACTATAATGGTGTATATCAGATAACCGTGATAGTGTGATCACTCATCTAGAGCCGGATATCTTGGAGTGCAAAGTCATGTGGGCCTTAAGAAGTATGACTACAAACAAAACTAGTGGAAGTGATGAAATTCCAGCTGAGTTACTTCAGATTATAAAAGATGATTCTGTTAAAGTGCTACACTCAATCTGTCAGCAAATTTGGAAAACACAGCAGTGGCTACAGGACTGGAAAAGGTCAGTTTTCATTCCAATACCAAATAAAGGTAATGTCAAAAGAAAGCTCAAATTACCACACAATTGTACTCATTTTACATGCTAGCAAATAAGGCTCAAAATTCTCCAAGCTAGACTTCATCAGTACATGAACAGAGAACTTCCTGGTGTTCAAGCTGAATTTTAAAAATGCAGAGGAATCAGAGATCAAATTGCCAACATCCGTTGGGTCATAGAAAAAGCAAGAGAATTACAGAAAAACATCTACTTCTGCTTCATTGACTACAGTAAAACCTTTGACTGTGTGGATCACAACAAACTGAAAAATTCTTAAACAGATGGGAGTACCTGACCATTTTACCTGCCTCCTGCAAAATCTGTATGCAGATAAAGAAACAACAGCTAGAACTGGACACAGAACAACAGACTGGTTCAAAATTGGGAAAGGAGTACCTCAAGGCTGTATATTGTCACCCTGCTTACTTAAATTATATGCAGAATACTTCATGTAAAATACTGGGCTGGATGAAGCCCAAGCTGGAATCAAGATTGCCAAGAGAAATATAAATAACCTCAGATATGCAGATGACACCAACCTTATGGCAGAAAGAGAAGAGGAACAAAAGAATTTCTTGATGAAGGTGAAAGAGGGAAATGAAAAAGCTGGCTTAAAACTAACTCAACATTAAAAAAAAAGGAAGATGATGGCATCCCATCTCATCACTTCATTGCAAATACATGAGGAAACAATTACAAACTTCATTTTCTTGGGCTTAAAAACCATTGCATATTGACTACAGCCACAAAATTAAAAGACACTTGCTCCTTGGAAGACAGCTATGACAAACCTAGACAGTGTATTAAAATCAGAGACATTACTTTGCCAACAAATGTCCCTACAGTCAAAGTGATGGCTTTTACATTGCTCACGTATGGATGTGAGAGTTGGACCATAAAGAAGGCTGAGCACTGAAGAATTAATGCTTTTGAAGTGTGGTGCTGGAGAAGACTCTTGAGAGTCCCTTGGACTGAAAGGAAATCAAACCAGTCAATCCTAAAGGAAATCAATTCTGAATATTCATTAGAAGGACTGATGCTGAGGCTGAAGCTCCAATACTTTGGCCACCTGATGCGAAGAGCTTACTAATTAGAAAAGACTCTAATGCTAGGAAAGATTGAAGGAATGAGGAGAATGGGATAACAGAAGATGAGATGGTTGGATGGCAACACTGACTCAATGAACATGAGTTTGAGCATACTCTGGGAGATGGTGAAGGACATGGAAGCCTGGTGCGCTGCAGTCCATGGGATCACAAAGAGCTGGACATGACTTAGCTACTGAACAAAAAGAGTCCAGATATTAAAGGTACAGCTCCTGCTTCTCCCAGGTAGTCTCAGGATAGAGAGAAACAATCAAGTTAGCTAAAAATGAGAACACAGGTAAGTGTGATAAATCTCATCCATGGTTCTACACACTGAGAAAAATGCTCAAACTCTACTTTAAGGACAAATAGACTAGGAGGATCATTAAAAAGGGAGTTTGATTCTTTCAGTCTTGAAGAACTAATGTAAAAACAGTAAAGTAGAGGAAGAAGAAGATTTAAAAAATATATGATATTTCTTTAAGCCACCTCACCTAGTGAATCACTCTGCAGAAGTTGTAACATTTTGCATACTGGTGGAAAGACAGTTATTTGCCTTAAACTTCAGTTTAACTACTGATGCTGCTGAAAAATAATTTTCCTTCAAAGAGATATTTCTCTATTTAAACTTTACTGCTCAATCGTGTACTTTGCGACCCCATGAACTGCAGCACACCAGGCCTCCCTGTCCATCACCAACTCCCAGGTTCACCCAGACTCCTGTCCATCGAGTTGGTGATGCCATCCAGCCATCTCATCCTCTGTCATGCCCTTCTCTTCCCTCCCCCAATCCTTCCCAGCATCAGTGTCTTTTCAAATGAGTCAGCTCTTCGCATCGGGTGGCCAAAGTATTGGAGTTTCAGCTTCAACATCAGTCCTTCCAATGAACATGCAGGACTGATTTCCTTTAGGATGGATTAGTTGGATCTCTTTGCAGTCCAAGGGACTCTGAAGAGTCTTCTCCAACACCACAGTTCAACAGCATCAATTCTTCGGCACTCAGCTTTCTTTATAGTCCAACTCTCACATCCATACATGACCACTGAAGATACCATAGCCTTGACTAGACGGACCTTTGTTGGCAAAGTAATGTCTCTGGCTTTCAATATGCTATCTAGGTTGGTCGGTTCTGTATACTAAATGCCTGAGTTTGGACCTTCCTTAAACTTCAATGGCTTCCTCAATTCTTCAAAACTCTTTCTCCAATGTTCTGGATACTATATGTTCCTTTCGTTCCTTTCTCTAACCTTACTCCATTGTTTCCTTTTGGTTTTTCAACACGTTCCTTTCCTACTGGTTCTCTTCTATCTACATTTAGACACCTCATGTTTCTTCTGTCTCAAAACACTAAAACAAATAACCTTCCTACATTTGATATTTCTTTCTGTCTAGCCTTCAGAGAATTTTTTCATGACTTAAGTTAAGCAGGAGCTGTCCATTCTCAAGTATCATTTCTTGGAATCGAACTTCGAGTCATGGCATTCCATTGATAAATTGCCTTTAATTTATTAATTACATAAAGTATTCTAATGAATATTTCATATTCAAGTGTTTATTCAGCTACTGAATCATTTAACTGGCAGTTATCTTTTATCTGTGGGTTTTTTTTTTTTTTTTTTTTTTTTAATTCTCTCACCCATTTGCTTGCTTTAGTGGTACCAGTCTCTTCTGTTTCTCTCCTATCTTTCTGACTTCAATGCTTTCTCATCTTTTTTATTATTGGTGACACCAAAGTCCTTCCATTTTTTCACTTTACAGTATATCCTGTTAGAAACTGACCACATTCTAAGCATTCATTTCAACTCCTATGCACTACCAAGTCTTAAGTATCTATTTTTCTCTTCAAACCTCCCTTTAAATTATCAAAACTTTTATTCTGTTTGGATTACCTATATGTACCTTCAGTTCCACAATTCAACAAGTGAACTAAGTGTTTTCTAATCTGCTTCTTTTCCTTGCTTCCAATCTCATGAAATGGCACAGTCATCCCACAAATTGCTGCTGCTGCTGCTAAGTCGCTTCAGTCATGTCCAACTCTGTGTGGCCCCATAGATGGCAGCCCACCAGGCTCCTCTGTGCCTGGGACTCTCCAGGCAAGAATACTGGAGTGGGTTGTCATTTCCTTTTCCAATGCATGCATGCATGCTAAGTTGCTTCAGTTGTGTCTGACTCTGTGCGACCCCATGGACAGCAGCCCACAAGGCTCCTCCATCCACAGGATTCTCCAGGCAAGAATACTGGAGTGGGTTGCCATTCCCTTCTCCACGTTCCACAGATTAACTCAGCTCAAACTTCAGAATCACTTGAAAGTTCTCTGTTACTCTCTAAAATATTACACTAATCCCCACAGAATTCACCTCTTCATCCTCTGAGATGAAGTCTTCATTATTTTTGGCTTGTACTGCTGAAGTGACTAATTAATTAGCCTTGAGAAATAGGACAGCATGATGGGTAAAGGAGCAGTCTCTACATCCCTACTGTCTGAATTCAATTCTTGCTGCTTCCACTTTACAACTGTGTGACATTTATAACCATTCCTCAACCTCTGAATTTATAAAGTGAGGATAGTCATAACATCTATATCTAGGGATTATTGTAGTAACCATGTTAACATGTGAAACTCCTGTCTGATATAAAGTAAATGTTGTGTCAGGGTTAGTTGCTATCTTAGCTCTCAGTGAAATTTTTCACTCATAGCTTTCAAGACAAATATTAAACTTTTTAAAAATTTTGCACATAGATCATTTTATGATTTACCCTATGTTTATTTCTGTTATTTCTTGCCCCTCCCCAGAAAACATTTTGAGATTCAGCCACAACATTATACTTAAGCCTTCCATAATATTGTTTTTCTATTTTCATAGTTTCAATCCTGTTTATGTTAATTTTTTTCAACCTTAGGATTTAGTAGTCATAGGTGTGTTTGTGTGTATATATATATATATATATATATATATGCCTGTGTGAGTGTGTGTGCTATCATAGATAGCTAGGTTAATTTCAGAATACTATAAGAGAGTTTTCTGGGGTGAAGTGGTGTTTCATTTTTAGAAGTCAAAGTAGAATCAGTACCAACCTGAATTTTTGAGGATGTTCTTTTTTTTTTTTAATTTTATTTTATTTTTAAACTTTACAAAATTTTATTAGTTTTGCCAAATATCAAAATGAATCCACCACAGGTATACATGTGTTCCCCATCCTGAACCCTCCTCCCTCGTCCCTCCCCATACCATCCCTCTGGGTCATCCCAGTGCATTAGCCCCAAGCATCCAGTATGATTCATCAAACCTGGACTGGCAACTCATTTCATATATGATATTTTACATGTTTCAATGCCATTCTCCCAAATCTTTCCACCCTCTCCCTCTCCCACAGAGTCCATAAGACTGTTCTATACATCAGTGTCTCTTTTGCTGTCTCGAGGATGTTCTTTTTTATATAAAGGTCAATGCACTTTCTTAGAAAAGTTTTGAGTTCTAAAACTGTTATCTTCATCAAAACATGTAAGTATTCATTTAACATTTCTGTAGCTTATTTTTATTCATCTCTAAAATTAAAGTATTTAATATTTAAGGATATATTGAACAGGGATGACACAACAGTGCCATGTATATGAGAAAGTGTTTCTTTAAGGAATGCAAATACATTCAAGAATGTTATGGTAATACTGTATTTCAATTCTATAATATGTACGTGTGTGTGTGTGTGTGTGTGTGTATAACCTACTACTCCCACTTCCATAATAAATTCTGATCATGTTTGTGAATCCCTTATTAGTATATATTACTTTAAACTGAAGTTTTAAAAATACTTTTTAGTTTGCCTTTTTCAGAAGTAATTCAGTACTCATTATAATACTGTATGTATTGCTTTAAAACTGTTTAAAATACTGTGAAAGAAGAATAAATACTTCTAGAAACCTATTCCAACTAAAGAAAAAAATAAAGTAACATACCATGTTTACCAGCAAATCTTTTTGCCATGAAAGCAAATGTGTTTTGACTGTTTGTTTTTTTTTAGCCCTCCTATATATTTAGCTCTGCAAGCTAACTGAAAATTCATAAATTACTAACATTATCATTATGCATACTACATTTTTGTTCAATTTCACAATGCTTTAAGCACATTGATATTTATAAAAGTTCCATAGCAATTGGAGTAACATTTTTAATCTTAGAGACTCTCATTATAAATGCATGAATGATGGTATAAACAGCATAAAAAACTCCCTGACTTTATTTTGCATTTCCTTATCTCTTTCACTAGCTTTCAATTTGACAGATTCAGTGATGATTTTCTTCACTGTCACACTCAAAATATAACATTTATGTATTTTTCCTCTTAACTATTTGTCTTTTAATAAATGCTATTAAAATTCTGATTAGAACTGCACCGGAGTATTCTGATATTCTTCAAACAAAAAAAACAATGAATATTATAGCCACATAAAAGTATTGCTTTATTATAAAGTTGTGCACTCATTTTAATTTCAGTATCCACTCTATTTTTTCCTAATAGAATTTGTTGTTAACTTTGATTATTGTAAGACTGGATTATATATTATTATTAAACAGAAAATTAATATTAACATTAGGAATAAGAATCCTTTTCAGCTAATTTTTTCTCTCAGTTTATCAGGATAAAATCATTTATCTTTCTCATTCAAATATATGGATTCACATAAGCATCTGAAAAGTGAAGGCATATTTTATTATTGGATATTGTTTATCAATGTATTTTATTAACATTTTATTTTTGGAATATATAAATATATATATATATACATATATATATATATATATAAACTACAGGCTCCCTCTCATATATATATATTTGTATATATATATTGGTGAGCCAATATATATATCCCTAGAGCCAACATAGTAGTGAATATATTTTCTCTCCTCAAATTTATTTTCCATCTCTCCATATATTAGCCATCAAATAAATGTGTATATATTTTGTGTATATATTGTGTTGCAATTATAAACCTTGGGTTATATACCATAAACTCATTTCAAATCACTTCTTTTGATGTCTATAACAAGTAGCAATAAAATGGTTTGTTTTATTAAATATGGAATTTACCAAATGCAGAAGCTTATATTTTATGGATATGAAATCTGTTTTTTATTATAGTTCAAGCTGCATTATAGGCATCTGATAAACAATTTTCTACCCTACCAGTGCTAAAACATTCTAGAAATTCAACTTTTTAACAGCTTTCAAAATTCCAACAAATTTTAAATATTTTATAATAGTTACAATGCAAATATGATGCTGAATTCCTATATAAAACTATGTAACATTATTCATTTTGTTCACCAATTTGGAAGAAAACCCATATTATTAGAGATTTTTAAAAAAGTTATAACTATGCAATACAGACAGCAATGCTTCAAATCTATGAGGTAGCTTCCAGTCTGATAAAATTAATATATTATTACACTGCACATTCACAGTAAACTAAACAAACAGATTACATGGACTACAACCTTGCCTAACTCAGTGAAACTATGAGCCATGCTGTGTGGGGCCATCCAAGATGGACGGGTCATGGTGGTGAGTTCTGACAAGACGTGGTCTACTAGAGAAGGAAATGGCAAACCACTTCAGTGTTCTTTCCTTGAGAATCCCATGAATAGTATGAAAAGGCAAAAAGATATGACACTGAAAGATGAACCCTGGAAAGTGTCAGCTGGGAAGGCCATAGAAAAATAATATGTACGAAACGAGTTGCCAGTCCAGGTTCGATGCACGATACTGGATGCTTGGGGATGGTGCACTGGGACAACCCAGAGGGATGGTATGGGGAGGGAGGAGGGAGGAGGGTTCAGGATGGGGAACACATGTATACCTGTGGTGGATTCATTTTGATATTTGGCAAAACTAATACAATTATGTAAAGTTTAAAAATAACATAAAATTTAAAAAAATTAAAAAAAAATACTTGAGGACAAAATTAATGGTAAAAGAGATTCAAGAGAGGTGGTGCTTTAGTTGACTTTTCAATAATAGTCAGGCGGCTCTAGTAGTGCATTAGACAGAAGATGTGGGTTCCATCCCTGGGTCTGGAAGATCCCCTGGAGGAGGATATGGCAAACCACTCCAGTATTCTTGCCTGAAGAATCCCAGGGAAACTGGCAGGCTACAGTCTTTATGGTCTCGCAGTCAGACATGACGGATGTGACTCAGCATGCATGCTTGAAATACTAGTCAAGGAAGAGAAAAAGCATCCTTTAAAAGAGCAGCATGTGCAAATTCTCAGTTATTTAGACAGAGATCAAAGCTGACAGTCTAAATTAATTGTATACATAATGGGACAGAATCTGGCAGTATAGAAAAGTTTTTGTCCCATGGATAGGAGCCTGGCCTTTTACTCCTAAAACACTTGCCTTTGAATGCCATTTTGTTTTATATGTTGTTGATAGCATCCATAGTAATGTTATTTAAAGCCCCAACATTCCAACTAAACAAACTTGTGCATTGTAACTGTGCTGTCTATCTACATCTATATCTATCTATCTATCTAGTCTATCTGTTTCCAAACAAAAAGTCTGTAGCTTATGCTATGATCCTTGATCTCTCAGCTATATTTCACATATGTGATGGCCCCTCTTCCTGGGGAACAAGTAAGACAAAAAATTATATCCAAGATTCTATTTTCTGTTCCTTATACTTCTCTGGCATCTTTACACTCTATATGTAGAAAGTAAAGGGTGAAATATTTAAGAGAATGTGAACTTAAATAAATAAAATGGAAAACAGTAAAAATATAAACTGTTGGGAAAGAAGACAAATGGTAAACAGAGTCAAACCTTTTACTCCTAAATGACAAAAGAAGATGTGTGTAATTATACAAAATAGGACAATTAAGGAAAAATTTTTAAAAATGTGGAAAGTCTCACAACCATTCAATTTTCCTGGAAAACAGTGGAAATTTATGAATAGAATTTAATAGAATTTTTAAAATGTAACTCTGCCCCATAATGACAAAATTCATTAAGACTCTACCAGTAATTCATGTATTATATTATTTTCAAGGGCAAAAGTTTGCACTTTACATTTAGAAAAATATAAACACCCTTCAAAAGTGCTGTAAACAATTTGAATAGTAACAAGTGCCAAACTGCAAATAAATTTTTCTCTGAAAAGAGTAACATATTTTTTAAGGGGAAAGTGAACATTTCCAAGAGCTAGATTTTCTTACCCTCCAAAATGGAGACGGCAGAAAAGCCATTGACTAAGGGAAATAAAATAACAGCAAAGAAAGAAAGTATATAAATAAACATTCAAACTATGTTTAATATCTGGTCTAGATATTTTATACTAAAATTCTAAGCATTCAAATGAGGTTCTCTGCATACTTTTTAAAAATTAATTTATTTATATCAATTAGAGACTAATTACTTTACAATATCGTGGTGGTTTTGCCATACATTGACATGAATCAGCCATGTATTTACATGTGTCCCCCATCTTGAACACCCCTCCCACCTCTTTCTCCATCCCATCCCTCAGAGTGGTCCCAGTGCACCAGCTTTGAGTGCCCTGTTTCATGCATTGAACTTGGACTGGTCATCTATTTCACATATGGTAATATACATGTTTCAATGCTATTCTCTCAAATCATCCCACCCTTGCCTTCTCCCACAGAGTCCAAAAGTCTGTTTTTATATTTGTGTTTCTTTTGCTGTCTATGTATAGGGTCATTATTACCATCTTTCTAAATTCCATATATATGTATTAATATACAATATTGGTGTTTTTCTTTCTGACTTACTTCACTCTGTATAATAGGCTTCAGTTTCATCCACCTCGTTAGAATTGATTCAAATGTGTTCTTTTTAATAGCTGAGTAGTATTCCATTGTGTATGTGTACCACAGCTTTCTTATCCATTCATCTGCTGATGGACATCTAGGTTGCTTCCATGTCCTGGCTATTATAAACAGTGCTGTGATGAATATTGGGGTACACGTGTCTCTTTCAATTCTGGTTTCTTTGGTGTGTATGCCCAGTAGTGGGATTTCTGGGTTGTATGGCAGTTCTATTTCAGGTTTTTAAGGAATCTCCATACTGTTCTCCATAGTGGCTGCACTAGAGGGCATTCCCATCAGCAGTGTAAGAGGATCCCTTTTCACCTCACTCTCTCCAGCATTTGCTACTTGTAGACTTTTTCATAGCAGCCATTCTGACCAGCATGAGATGGTACCTTATTGTCATTTTGATTTGTATTTCTCTGATAATGAGTGATATTAAGCAACTTTTCATTTATTTGTTAGCCATCTGTATGTCTTCTTTGAAGAAATGTCTGTTTAGTTCCTTGGCCCATTTTTTTTATTAGGTCATTTATTTTCCTGGTATTGAGCTGCATGAGCTGCTTGTATATTTTTGTTATTAATTCTTTGTCAGTTTCTTTGTTTGCTATTATTTTCTCCCATTTGAATGCTGTCTTTTCACCTTACTTATAGTTTCCTTCATTGTGCAAAAGCTGTTAAGTTTCATTAGGTCTTGTTTCTTTATTTTTGCTTTTATTTCCATTACTCTGGGAGGTGGATCATAGAAGATCTTGCTGTGATTTTTGTCAGAAAGTGTTTTGCCTATGTTTTCCTCTAGCAGTTTTATAGTTGCTGGTCTTATATTTAGATCTTTAATCCATTTTGAGTTTATTTTTGTGTATGGTGTTAAAAAGTGTTCTAGTTACATTGTTTTACAGGTGGTTGACCAGTTTTCCCAGCACCACTTGTTAAAGAGAGTGTCTTTTTTCTTTTTTTTTTTTTTTTGAGAGTGTCTTTTCTCCATTGTATATTTTTGCCTCCTTTGTCAAAGATAAGGTGTCCATAGGTTCATGGATTTATCTCTGGGCTTTCTATTTTGTTCCATTGATCTATATTTCTTTCTTTGTGCCAGTACCATACTATCTTGATGACTGTAGCTTTGTAGTATAGCCTGAAGTCAGGCAGGTTGATTCCTCCAGTTCCATTCTTCTTTCTCAAGATTGTTTTGGCTGTTAGAAGTTTTTTGTATTTCCATACAAATTGTGAAATTATTTGTTCTAGTTCTGTGAAAAACACCCTTGGTAGCTTGATAGGGATTCCATTGAATCTATATTATTGCATTGAATTATTGAACTATCACATTGAATTATTATTGCATGAATCTATATATTGCATTGAATCTAGGGATTGTTTTGGGTAGTGTACTCATTTTCACTATATTGATTCTTCCAATCCATAAACTTGGCATCTTTCTCCATCTATTTGTTTCATCTTTAATTTCTTTCATCAGTGTTTTATAGTTTTCTATAAATAGGTCTTTTGTTTCTTTAGATAGATTTATTCCTAAGTATTTTATTATTTTTGTCTCAATAGTGATTGGAATTGTTTCCTTAATTTCTCTTTCTGTTTTCTCATTGTTAGTATATAGGAATGCAAGAGATTTCTGTGTATTAATTTTATATCCTGCAACTTTATTATACTCATTGATTAGCTCCAGTAATTTTCTGGTGGTGTCTTTAGGGTTTTCTATGTAGAGAATCATATCATCTACAAATAATGAGAATTTTATTTCTTCTTTTCCATTCTGGCTTCCTTTTGTTTCTTTTTCTTCTCTGATTGGTGTGGCTAAAACTTCCAAAACTATGTTGAATAGTAGTGGTGAGAGTGGGCACCCTGGTTTTGTTCCTGACTTTAGGGGAAATGCTTTCAATTTTTCACTGTTGAGGATAATGTTTGCTATGGGTTTAACATATATGGATTTCATTATGTTGAGGTATGTTCCTACTATGCCTACTTTATTGAGGGTTTTTAATCATAAATGGATGTTGAATTTTTTCAAAAACTTTATCTGCATCCATTGAGATAATCAAATGGCTTTTGACTTTCAGTTTGTTAATGTGGTATACCACATTGATTGATTTTCAAATATTGAAGAATCCTTGCATCCCTGGGATAAAGCCCACTTAGTCATGATGTATGATCTTTTTAATATGTTGTTGGATTCTGTTTGTTAGTGTTTTGTTGAGAATTTTGCATCTATGTTCATCAGTGATAGTGCTCTGTAGTTTTCTTTTTTTGTGGCATCTTTGCCTGCTTTTGGTACTAGGGTGATGGTGGCCTCATAGAATGAGTTTGGCAGTTTAACTTCCTTTACAATTTTATGGAAGAGTTTGAGTAGGATAGGTATTAGCTCTTCTCTAAATTTTTGGGTAGAATTCACCTGTGAAGCCATCTGGTCCTGGGCTTTTGTTTTTTGGAAGATTTTGATTACAATTTCAATTCCCATGCTTGTGATGGGTCTGCTAAGATTTTCTATTTCTTTCTGGTTCAGGTTTGGACGGTTATAGTTTTCTAAGAATTCATCCATTTCTTCCAAGTTATCCATTTTATTGGCATATAGTTGCTGAGAGTAGTCTCTTATGATCGTTTGTATTTCTGTGTCATCTGTTGTGATTTCTCCATTTTCATTTCTAACTTAATTGATTTGATTCTTCTCCCTTTTTTACTTGAGGAGTCTGGCTAATGGTTTGTCTATTTTATTTATCTTTTCAAAGAACCAGCTTTTAGTTTTGTTGATTTTTGCTATAGTCTCCTTTGTTTCTTTTTCATTTATTTCTGCTCTAATTTTTATGATTTCTTTCCTTCTACTAACCCAGGGAGTCTTCATTTCTTCTTTTTCTAGTTACTTTAGGTGTAAAGTTAGATCATTTATTTGATTTTGCTCTTGTTTCTTGAGGTAAGTTATGAACAACAACAACAACAAAAAAGTTGATTAACACTGGTTTTACTGAATCCCATATGTTTTGGGTTGTTGGATTGTCATGATTTCATTTTCATTTGTTTCTATACATATTTTGATTTCTCTTGTGATTTCCTCTGTGATTTATTGTTTACTCAGGAGAGTGTTGTTTAGCCTCCATATGTTTGTGTTTTTAATTTTTTCTTTCTGTAGCTGACATTTAATCTTACCACATTGTGATCAGAAAAAAACGCTTGAAATGATTTCAATTTTTTTAATTTACTAGATTTATGGCCTAGGATGTGATCTATCCTGGAAAATGTTCCATGTGCACTTAAGGAAAAGGTGAAATTCATTGTTTTGGTGTGAAATGTCCTATAGTTATCAATTAGGTCTAACTGGTCCATTGTATCATTTAAAGCTTGTGTTTCCTTGCTAATTTTCTGTTTAGTTGATCTATCCATAGATGTGAATGGGGTATTAAGGTCTCCCACTATTATTGTGTTACTGTTAATTTCCCGTTTCATACTTGTTAGCATTTGCCTTACATATTTTGCTGCTCCTATGTTGGTTGCATATACACATAATTATTATATCTTCTTGGATTGATCCTTTGATCATTATGTAGTGTCCTTCTTTGCCTCTTTTCATGGCCTTTATTTCAAAGTCTATTTTATTTGATATTAGTATTGCTACTCTTGCTTTCTTTTGGTCTCCATTTGCATGAAATATGTTTTTCCAGCCTTTCTTTCATATGTGTCCCTTGGTTTGAGGTGGGTCTCTTTTCAGTTCAGTTCAGTAGCTCGGTTGTGTCTGACTCTGTGACCTCATGAACCACAGCATACCAGGCCTCTGTGTGCATCACCAACTGCTGGAGTCTACTCAAACCCATGTCCATTGAGTCAGTGATGCCATCCTACCATCTCATCCTCTGTCATCCCCTTCTCCTCCTGTCCTCAATCTTTCCCAGCATCAGGGTCTTTTCCAATGAGTCAGCTCTTTACATCAGGTGGCCAAAGTATTGGAGTTTCAGCTTCAACATCAGTCTTTCCAATGATATTTGGATCTTGTTTTTGTATCCATTCAGCCACTCTTTGTCTTTTGGTTGAGTCTTTAAACCCATTACACTTAAGTTGATTATTGATAAGTATGATCCCATTTCCATTTACTTTGTTGTTTTGGATTCGAATTTATAAGCCTTTTCTGTGTTTCCTGTCTAGAGAAGATCCTTTAGCATTTTTTGAACAGCCGCTTTGCTGGCACTGAATTCATTCAGTTTTTGCTTATTGGTAAAGCTTTTGGCTTAAAGCTCAATATTCAGAAAACAAAGATCATGGCATCTGGTCCCATCACTTCATGGGAAATAGATGGGGAAACAGTGTCAGAATTTATTTTTTTGGGCTCCAAAACCACTGCAGATGGTGACTGCAGCCATGAAATTAAAAGACGCTTACTCCTTGGAAGAAAAGTTATGACCAACCTAGATAGCATATTGAAAAGCAGAGACATTACTTTGCCAACAAAGGTCTGTCTAGTCAAGGCTATGGTTTTTCTGGTGGTCATGTATGGATGTGAGAGTTGGATGTGAAGAAGGCTGAGCACCAAAGAATTGATGCTTTTGAACTGTGGTATTGGAGAAGACTCTTGAGAGTCCCTTGGACTGCACGGAGATCCAACCAGTCCATTCTGAAGGAGATCAGCCCTGGGATTTCTTTGGAAGGAATGATGCTAAAGCTGAAACTCCCATATTTTGGCCACCTCATGCGAAGAGTTGACTCATTGGAAAAGGCTCTGATGCAGGGAGGGATTGGGAGCAGGAGGAGAAGGGGGCAACAGAGGATGAGATGGCTGGATGGCATCACTGACTCGATGGACGTGAGTCTGAGTGAACTCCGGGAGTTGGTGATGGACAGGGAGGCCTGGCATGCTGCAATTCATGGGGTCGCAAAGAGTCAGACACGACTGAGCGACTGAACTGAACTGAACTGAACTGGACTGAACTGAAAGATTTGGATGTCTTTTTCATATTTGAATGAGATCCTTCTTGGGTATAGTAATCTGGGTTGTAGGTTTTTCTCTTTCATCATTTTTAGGATGTCCTGCCATTCTCTTCTGGCCTGAAGTGTTTCTATTGAAAGATCAGCTGTTGTCCTTATGGGGATCCCTTGTGTGTTATTTGTTGCTTTTCCCTTGCTGCTTTTAACATTTTCTCTTTGT
Source organism: Bubalus kerabau (assembly GCF_029407905.1). Classification (NCBI taxonomy): domain Eukaryota; kingdom Metazoa; phylum Chordata; class Mammalia; order Artiodactyla; family Bovidae; genus Bubalus; species Bubalus kerabau. The sequence continues at coordinate 44,887,276 of NC_073635.1, read as the reverse complement.
GTTTTATCTTGATTAATTTGATTCATATGTGTCTTGGGGTGTCTCACTTTGGGTTTATCCTTTTTGGAAATCTCTGGGTTTCTTGAATTTGGGTGGCTATTTCCTTCCCCATTTTAGGGAGATGTTCAAATATTATCTATTCAAGTATTTTCTCATGCCCTTTCTTTTTGTCTTCTTCTGGGACTTCTATGATTCAAATGTTAGGCTATCTAACATTGTCCCAGATATTTCTGAGGTTGTCCTAATTTCTTTTAATTCTTTTTTCTTCTTTCCTCTCTACTTCATTCATTTCCACCATTCTATCTTCCGCCTTACTTATCCTATCTTCTGCCTCAGTTATTCTACTGTTGCTTCCCTCCAGAGGGCTTTTGATCTCAATTATTGTATTATTCATTATTGATTGATTCTTTTTTATTTATTCTAGGTCCTTGTTAAGCATTTCTTGCATCTTCTCAAACCTTGTCTCCAGTGTATTTATCTGTAACTCCATTTTGTTTTCATTTTGGATCATCTTTACTATCATTATTCTGAATTCTTTTTCAGGCAGTCTCCCTATCTCTTCCCCTTTGTTTGGTTTGGTGGGCATGTATCATGTTCTTTTACCTGCTGAATATTTCTCTACCTTTTCCTTTTGTTTAGTTTGCTATGTTTGGAATGGCCTTTCTGTAGACTGGAAGTTTGTAGTTCCTCTTTATTGTGGAGCTTGCTACCTATGGGTGGGGTTGGAAGAGTGGCTTATCAAGGTTTCCTGGTTAGGGGAGCTTGCTTCTGTGTTCTGGTGGGTGTTAATTGTGAAACAATTCTCCACAGTGAAGGAAACCCAGAAGGGTTCACAGAGTTACATGGAGAAGAGAAGAGGGAGGCAGGAGATAGAGGTGACCAGGAAGAGAAGCAGGGGAGTCAAAAGGGGAGAGACCAGTCTAGCCCGCAATCGGTTCCCTAACAGTTCTCCACATCCTGGAATACCCAGAGAGATTCACAGAGTTAAGTAGAGAAGAGAAGGGGGAAGGAGGAGATAGAGGTGACCTGGGGGAGAAAAGGGAGAGTCAAAAGGGAAGAGAGGAATCACACCCCTAAGTGAAAATGAAGAATGAAGACTAGATTCTTAAAGGTACCAAATTGATAACAAATACCAAAAAGCAAAGATTACAAATCTAGGATAGAAGTTAGACTCTCAAAATACAATATTAAAAATACAAAACCAAATCAATCATATATATGTTTGTGTGTGTGTGTGTGTATATATATATATATATATATGAATTTTGCTTTAAAAATAGGGTCTTTTTTTGCAAGGCAATGGTAGGCTATAAAAAATGAAAATTAAGGGAGTAATAAAGAACTTAAAAATAAAAAAAAATTGATAATAGTAAAAATACATCTAGGAATTTCTCTGGAGCTGTTGTGAGCAGTGTGGTGTCGGTTCAGTTTCAGATAGCTCCTTGTTCCAGCTTATAGTTCTCAAGGTCTATAGGCCCCTTCCAGTACTTAGTTAATGTTAACTGCAGGGTTTTGATTTGCTGCATCTGTCACTTCCAGAGCAGTTCTCTCTTCTTTGTTTATTTTGGTTTCCTCTGTTTGCAAGTCTTTTCAGTGCCTAATTTCTGCCCTGACACAAGGGAGTGAAGGTGGCCACTTATTTAGGCTCACTTGTTCAGTTGTGCTGTGGGGAGGGAGGAAGGCTGCAAACAAATATTGCTTACATGTATGGGGTGTGCTCACAGTGTATGGACCACGCTGGATTTGCCCCAGCTCACAGGACTGTGTATTTTCTGGGTCTACACTGCTCAGGCTCCAGGTCGCTCTGCAGGGGTACTGTCCAAAGCAGGCCCTGCATTTCTTGCACTTCCCATGTGTAAGCTGCTCAGGTTCAGTTTCTCAAGTCCTTTGCAAGGGCACAGACTCAGTTGGGTGTGCGTTTTTTGCCCTTCCCTGGTCTGAACAGCTCAGGTGACCAGGTGCTTGGCAAGTGTACTGCCCCAGGTGGACCGGGTGTCTTAATCACCTCCCTGGTCATGACCACTTGGTTTCCTGGGTGTACTGTGAGAGCACTGTCTCAAGTGTGCCGTGTGTCTCCTCTGAGGAGCTGATCTCAGGCTGTAACCCTCCTGGCAGATGTCAACCATCCAGGATGCCATGAAGATGTGGCTAGCAACTGGGAGCCTGCTCACAGTTTGGTGGAGAATACCAGTCTCTGGAGGTGAGATTGCTCCTTGCCTTCTGGCTCTGGCTGTTGCACACCTGCCTCTCTGCCTCTGGCGGTGGGGTGGCGAGGGTCCTGTCCACAGCCAGCTAGCTGTCCTTTGGTATTTGCTCAATCCTTTGTTCTGTGAGTGGTTCAGGCTTCACATTACAGCCTTTTGTGAAATATTTCTCTCTCTCTCTCTCTTTCTTTTTTTTTTTTCCTCTCTGGCTATCCCTCAGATTGGGTTGCTATCTCACATTAGCTTCCTCAGATTGTCCTCAGGGCATTCAAGCCCAGTCCTTACCCTAAGGATGCAACACGTGCCTCCCTGTCCAGCCCCTCCAGTGACGGACTCGAGTGTCTGGTCTACTTCTCCCCTGGGAGTTGTAGTTAGGCACATAATCTGTGGGCTTTTTTTTTTTTTTTTTCCTCTTCCTGGTTATGTTGCCCTCTGAGATTCCAAAACTCCCCACAGACCTGCCAGTGACAGGGTTTCCTGTTATTTGGAAACTTCTCCTTCACAACTCCCTCTGCAGGATGGGTCTCCAATCCCTAACTCTGTTGTCTCTCTTTTTGCCTTCTATATTTTGTCCTACCTCCTTTTGAAGAGAATGGGCTGCCTTTCTGGGATCTTGATGTCCTCTGCCAGTGTTCAAAAGTTGTTTTGTGGAAGTTGCTCAGCATTCAAATGATCTTTTGATGAATCTTTTGGGGAGAAAGTGGTGTCCCCATCCTATCTCTCTGCCATCTTGTGACTGCCCCCCCCTTCATACTTTTTGAAACATATTAAGAATCAGAAAAGAATCCATAAGGATAGAGAAAAGCAAATATGATGCTTTCCAAAAGGGGAAATAGACTTCAGCCTATATTGCAATGTTTGTTATTAATGATGGAAAAATGGATCAAAGAATTTTAAGAATTTGTAAACTCCAGAAATCAGTGATCATTATTCACAATTTGATAGATTCATTTGGACAGTTAAATAAATGTGATAGGGAGGTCATATTTATTTCATAAATATATTTTATTTTCCACACAATTTAACACAATAAGTGTATTTGAAGGGAATGCTATTAGTTGAACAATTTTATTAAAAAAAAAAAAACTTGAAAAATAGAACGACTAGAGGTTTTAAACTGTTCTTTCCTTGAGATGATTATTCCATAGTTTTATCTATCAGTCTGCCAAAGGTTAGCAATCATACATATCACATTTGTGAAACTGCAATGTAAAATATTGCAACGTTTTATGTCTCATAGTCCTAAAGGAAGCTGTAGCTTATTTTGATCAAGGGATACTTAGGAAATATGTGAACTCTGCCCTGTCCACCCCTGGTAGCTCTTAGAGACTCTGCCTGCCAATGCATGAGACGCAAATTTGATCCCTGAATTGCAAAGATCCCTGGAGAAGGAAATGGCAATCCACTCCAGCATTCTTAGGTGGAGAATCCCACAGACAGAGGAGCCTACTGGGCTACAGTCCATGGGGTCACAAAAGAGTCTGACACAACTTAGTGACTTAAGAACAACAACAAAGCTCTGCCTTGGTTCCAAAAATAAAAGATATGAATAGGATATACAAGTGTTGTCTTAGTAAGGCTGTATGTCGAGCATAAATTCAGAGTTTTAGTTAGTAGTTGCAGTTCTTATTTCCTTTTTATTATTATTATTTTTAATAGGAGGATGATTGCTTAACAGTGTTGGGTTTATTCCTGAAATATAACAATGTGAATTGGCCATAAGTATCACCGTCCTGTTGAACTTCTCTCCAATCCCCCACTCATCCCACCACTCTAGATTGAGCTCCCTATTTTATACAGAAACTTCAGACTAACTGTGTATTTCACATGTTGCTGCTGCTTTGTCACTCAGTCTTGCCCAACTCTGCAGTACCATGGACTGTAGACACCAGGCTCCTCTGCCTATGGAATTTTCCATAAAAAAAATACCTGGAGTGGGTTGCCATTTCCTACTCCTCTATTTTACATATGGTAGTGTATGTGTTTCCATACTATTCTCTCAATTCATCCCATCCTTTCCTTCCTCTGCTATATCTGCAAGTCTGTTTTCTGTATTTGTGTATCTATTCCTGCCTTGCAAACATGTTTATCAGTACTACTATTCTAGATTCCATATATACATGTTAATATATGGTATATGCTTTTCTTTTTCAGATTTACATCACTCTGCATAACAGACTCTAGGTTCATACACCTCACTACAACTGACTCAAATTTTTTCCTATTTATGGCTGAGTGATATTATATATATATATATATATATATATATATATATATATATATATATAACGTCTTCTTTATCCATTCATCCATCAGTGGACACCTAGGTTGATTCCATGTCCTGGCTCTTGTAAATATTGCAGCAATGAATACTGGGGTACATATGTCTTTTTTAATTATTATTTTATCAGGGTATATGCCCAGTAATGGGGTAGCTGGGTTATATGGTAGTTTCCCTGGTGGCTCGATGGTAAAGAATCTGTCTTCAATGCAGGAGACACAGGAGATGCGGTTTGATCCCTGAGTCAGGAAGAAACCCTGGAGGGGGAAATGGCAATTCACTCCAATATTCTTGCCTGGAAAATCCCAAGGACAGAGGAGCCTGGCAGGCTACAGTCCATGGGCTCACAAAAAATCAAACACGATTGAAGTGACTTAACACACACACATGGTAGTTTTATTCCTATTTTTTTTAAAAGACTCTCCATATTGTTCTCCATAGTGGATGTATCATTTGTATTCCCACTAACAGTGCAACATGATTCCTTTTTCCCCACATCTTCTCTAGCATTTTTGTTCTTAGACTTTTTGATGACAGCCATTCTGATTGATGTCAGGTGATACATTATTGTGGCTTTTATTTGTTGAGTATTTTTTCATGTATTTATTAGCCATGTGTATGTCTTCTTTGGAGAAATGTCTGTTTAGATCTTTTTCCCATTTTTTGATTCAGTTGTTTATTTTTCTGATATTGGGTTGCATGAACTACTTGTATATTTTGGAGATGTATCCTTTGTTAGTTGTTTCATTTGCAATTAGTTTCTTCCATTTTGAGGATTGTCTTTATATCTTCTTTCTTTAGTTTCCTTTGCTGTGCAAAAAAGCTTTTAAGTTTATTGTTTTTTAATATAAATGTATTTAATTGGAGGTTAAGTTTAATTAGATCCAATTTGTTTATATTTGTTTTTATTTCCATTAAGAAGGTGGGTCAAAGAAGATCTCTCTGTTACTTATATCAAAGAGTGTTCTACCTGTGTTTTCCTTTGAGTTTTATAGTTTCTGGCCTTACATTTAAATCATTAATCCATTTTGAGTTTATTTTTGTCTGTGATGTTAGGAAATATTCTAATTTCCGCCGTTCAGTTTTCATAGCACAATTTATTAAAGAGACTCTTCATTGAATGTTCTTGTTCCTTTATTAAAGATAAGGGGCCCATAGGTGACTGGGTTTATCTCTGGGCTTTCTACTCTGTTTCATTGATCTATATTTCTGATTTTATGTGTGTACCATACTGTCCTGATTACTCTAGCTTTGTAGCACATATGATCTGAAGTCAGGAAGATTGATTCCTCCAGCTCCATTTTTCTTTCCCAAGATTGCTTTTGTTTTTCAGAGTCTTTTGCTTTTCCAAACAAGTTGTGGTTTTTGTTGTTGTTGTTGTTATTGTTGTTCTAGTTCTGTGAAAAATGACATTGGTAATTTTTTAGAGGTTGCATTGAATCTGTAAACTGCTTTAGGTAGTACAGTCATTTTCACAATATTGATTCTTCTAGTCCCAGAACATGATATATCTCTCTGTGTCAACTTTAATTACTTTCATAACTGTCTTCTAGTTTTCTTCATACAAATGTTTTGTCTTCTTAGGTAAGTTTGTCCACTACATTGCAGGCAAATTCTGTATTATCTGAGCCACCAAGTAGATTTATTCCTAGCTATTTTGTTCTTTTCATTGCAATGGTGAATGAAATTGCCTCCTTAATTTCTCTTTCTGATTTTTATTTGTTAGTATATAGGATAAGAGATTTCTGTGAATTGATTTTGTATCCTGTGATTTTAATAAACTTATTGATTAGTTGTTATAATCTTCTGGTGGTATCTTTAGGATTTTCTCTGTATCTATCATGTCATTTGCAAACTGTGAGGGTTTTACTTCTTCTTTTCTGATCTGATTTCCTTTCATTTCTTTTATTTCTCTGATTGGTGTGGCTAAACTTTCCAAAACTATGTGGAATAGTAGTGGTGGAAGTGGGCACCCTTGTCTTGTTCCTGACTTTAGGGGAAATACTTTCAACTTTTTGCCATTGAGGATAATGTTTGCTGTGGGTTTGTCATATATGGTTTTTATTATGTTGAGGTATGTTCCTTCTGTGCCTGCTTTCTGGAAACACAGCAAATTTAACTATGTTAAATAATTGTGGTGAAAGTGGGCATCCAGCAGACAGCCCTGTCATACTCTTTTCTCAATCTTGAGCCAATCAGTTATTCCATACAGGGTTCTAACTGTTGCTACTTGACTCACATATAGGTATCTCAGGGAACAGGTAAGACAGTCTGGTTTTCTCATCTCTTTAAGTGCTTTCCACAATTTATTATGATCCACGCAGTCACTGGAGGATATTCCAAGGGAGGAAGGAATGGCAAACCACCTCAGTATACTTGCCATGAGAACCTCATAAACTGTACAAATGGACTTGTCATATATGGCCTTTATTATGTTGAAGTAGGTTCTTTCTATGCCTATTTTCTAAACAAGTTTTTATAATAAATGGATTTTGAATTGTGTTGCAAGATTTCTTTGCATCTACTGAGATGATCATATGGTTTTTATCTTTCAGTTTGTTAATGTGGTGTATCACATTGATTGATTTGCACATATTGAAGAATCTTTGCATCCCTGGGATAAACCTCAGTTGATCATGGTGTATGATCCTTTTAATGTGTTGTTAGATTCTGTTTGCTAGAATTTTGTTTAGTATTTTTGCATCTATGCTCATCAGTGACGTTGGGAATTTTCTTTTTTTATTATCTATGTCTGATTTTGGGGCTTCTGTGGTGACTCAGTGGTAAAGAATCTGCCTGCAATGCAGGAGCAACAAGAGACATTGGTTTGATCCCTGGGTCAGGAAGATCTCCTGGGGGAGGAAACAACATCCTACTCCAGTATTTTTTGTTGCCTGATTTTGCCATCAGGAGATGGTGGCCTTATAGAATAAGTTTGAAAGTGTTCTTCCCTCTGAAATTTTTTTAAAGAATTTGAGAAGGATAGGCATTAGCTCATCTTTAAACATTTGATAGAATTCACCTGTAAATACATCTGGCCCTGGGTTTTTGCTTCCTGGAAGACTTTTGATCACAATTTCTATTTCTATTCATAATTTCTATTCCTTCCTGATTCAGTTATTATAGAAGATTATACTTTATATAAATGTATAGTCTAAAAGGGGCTTGCCAAGTGGCACTAGTGGTAAAGAACCTGCCGACCAATGCAGGAAACATAAAATTTGTAGGTTCAGTCTCTCGGTCTGGAAGATCCCCTGAAGGAGGGCATGGCAATCCACTCCAGTATTCTTGCCTGGAGGTTCCCCTGGAGAAAGGAGCTTGGTGGCCTACAATGCATACAGCTGCAAAGAGTCAGACATGACTCAAGTGACTTAACACAAACACTCATACTATAAAAGGTTATACTTTTCTAAGAATTTGTCCATTTCTTCCAGGTTGTCCATTTTATTGGCATAAAATAGTATTTTATGATCTTTTGTATTTCTACATAGTCTGTGTGTAACCTCTCCTTTTTCATTTCTAATGCTGTTGATTTGAGATTTTCTCCCTTTTTTATTAATGAGTCTGGCTAATGGTTTGTCAATTTTGTTTTGTTCTCAAGAAACAAACTTTTAGTTTTATTGATCTTTGCTATTGTTTCCTTCATTTCTTTTTTCATTTATTTCTGCTCTGATCTTCACAGTTTATTTCTTTCTACTAACTTCTGGTGTTTTTGTTCTTCTTTTTATAATTGTTTTAGTGTATATTTAGGTTGTCTATCTGATATTTTCCTTGTTACTTGAAGTAGGATTGTATTGCTACTTGTATAAAATTCCCTCTTTGAGAACTGCTTTTGCTGCATCCCATAGGTTTTGAGTTGTCATATTATCGTTGTCATTTGTTTCTAGGTTTTTTTTTTTTAATGTGTCATCTATTTTTTATTTCCTCTTTGATTTCTTCAGTGACCTCTTGGTCATTCAGAAACATATTTTTTAACCTCCATGTGTTAATGGTTTTTATATTTTTTCCCCTATAGTTGGTATGTAATCTTACAGCATTGAAGTCATAAAAGATGTTTGATATGATTTCAATTTTCTTAAAGTTACTAAGGCTTGATTTGTGACCCAAGATATGATCTATCCTGGTGAGTGTTCTGTGTGCACTTGAGAAAAACATATATTCTGCTCTTTTTGGATGGAGTGGCATTAGATATCAATTAGGTCCACCAGGTTTAATGTGACATATAAAACAAGTTTCCTTATTAATTTTCTCTCTGAATGCAGGTCTATTGGGTGCAGGTGAGGTGTTAAAATTCCCTACCATTACAGTGTTCCTGTTGAGCTCCCCTTTTGTGTCTGTTAGTGTTTCCCTTATGTATTGAAGTACTCCTAAGTTGACTGCATAAATATTTACAAGTGATGTGTCTTCTTTGATAGATATCTTGATCATTATGTAGTCTCCCTCCTTGTCTCTTATAATACTTTTTTATTTTAAAGTCTATTTTGTCTGACATGGGTTTTGTCATTCTTACTTTCTTTTGATTTCCATTTGTATGGAATATATTTTTCATCCTCTCAGTTTCAATGTGCATGTGTTTCTAGGTCTGAAGTGGGTCTCTTGTAAACAGCATATATATGGGTCTTGTTTGTGTATCCATTTAGCCCATCTGTGTCTTTTGGCTGGAACATTTAGTCTATTTACATTTAAAGAGATTATTTATATATATGTTACCATTTGCATTTTCTTAATTGTTTTGTGTTTGTTTTTGTAGCTCTTTTCCTTCTCTTGTATTTCTTTCTTAGAGAAATCTCTTTAGAGTTTGTTGTTAAGCTGGTTTGGTGGTGCTGAATTCTCTTATCTTCTTTTTGTCTGTAAAATTTTTGATTTCTCCATCGATTTTGACTGAGATACCTCCTGGGTAGAATAATCTTGGTTGTAGGTTTTTTATCCTTTCATTATTTTAAATACATCCTGTCACTCCCTTCCATCCTACAGAATTTCTGATGAAATGTTAGCTGTTGATTTTATGGGATTTTTGTTGTATGTTACTTGTTGCTTTTTCTTTACTCCTTTATTGTGTGTGTGTGTGTGTGTGTGTGTGTGTGTGTGTGTGTGTGTTTAACCTTTGTTGGAGAAGGAAATGGCAACCCACTTCAGTATTCTTGCCTGGAGAATCGCATGGACCCAGGAGCCTGGCAGGCTACTGTCCTTGGGGTCTCAAGAGTCAGACATGACTTAGCAACTAAACTACTATTACATTAGTTTGATTGATATGTGTCTGCTAATGTTTCTCCTTGGTTTTATCCTGTATGTGACTCTCTGTGCTTCTTGAATTCAATTGACTATCTCCTTTCCCATGTTAGGGAAGTTTTCAACTCTAATCTCTTCAAAAATTTTCTCCAACCCTTTCTCTTTGTCCTCTGAGATCCCTATATTTCAAATGTTCACAAGTTTAACGTTGTCGCAGGGGTCTTTGAGACTATCCTCAATTCTTTTAATTTTTTATCTTTTATTCTGCTCTTCAGCTATTATTTCCACCATTCTATCTTCCAGCTTACTTATCTGTTTGTCTGCCTCAGTTACTCTGCTAATGATTCCTTTTAGAGTATTTTTAATTTCAATAACTGTGTTGTTTGCCACTATTTGTTTATTCTTTATTTCTTCCAGGTCTTTATTACATGTTTTAGAGGATTCTTGTTTTTTTTTTTTCCTGTTTTTGAGATTTTATATTATCTTTACTATCATTATTCTGAATTATTTTTTAGGCAGCTTGCCTATTTCCTCTTCACTTATTTGGCCTTGTGGCTTTTTATCTTGTTTCTTCATCTTCATAATAGTTTTATTTCTTTCAATTTTGTCTAACCTACTGTGTTTGAGATGTCCTTTCCCAGACTATAGTGTCATAGTTCTTCTTGCTTTTAATCTCTGTCCCTGGTGGGTGAAGTTGATCCAGCAGTTTGCATGACTTTTTTTTTTTTTTTTTTAATTGTCTTTATCCAGGTTTAGTTGTGGGCCTACTACTTTAGGATGAAAAACAGAGAAACATGAATTCATTCTCTGAGGGCTATATTTAAGATGGTATAGCCAAGGTAGCAATGTCAATTAGTACTTACTATTAATGGAAAAACAACAACAAAAACATGAACTAGGCAAAGTGTATTGTCTAGTTAAGTGATAATATCATTAAGATATGTGCCAGAGAAGAAAAAAAAAAGATTTTTGAACGACAAAAATCTTCACAAATCATCTATATTTTCACTGCATTTAAGTTGCACCAAAGATAACATTTTCTAGCAACTTTAATTTAAAAAATATACATTATTTGGCACTCCAATAACATTTTGATTCATAAGATTTATATAAAAATAAATTTTACACTAAGTTATATTCTAAATTACATTTGATTTATATGCACTTTCTATGCATATAGAAAATGACATTTTACAGGGTCATTTGGGAGCTCTATTTTTAGTTTAGTTTAGAACCTGCATAGTGTTTTCAATCGTGGGTATACCAATTTACGTTCCCACCAACAGTTCAGGAGGGTTCCCTTCTCTCCACATTCTCTCCAGCTTTTATTTGTGGATTTTTTGTTGATAGCCATTCTTACCAGTGTAAGGTGATATATCATTGCACTTTTCATTTGCATTTCTCTAATAACTAGTGATGTCGAACATCTTACATGCTTATTGGCCATCTATATGTCCTCTTCAGATAAATGTCTATTCAGCTATTCTGCCAATTTTTTGATTGAGGTTTTTTTTTTTTTTAATTTTGGTGTTATTAAGTGTCATAAGCTGTTTGTAAATTTTTTTGAGACTAATCCCTTACTAGTCACATCATTTGCAAATGTTTTCTCTCAATCTGTGGGTTATCTTTTCATTTTGTTTATTGATTCCTTTGCTGTGCAAAACTTTTCAATTTAAGTAGGTCCCATTTGCTATTTTGTGCTTTTATTTCCATTAATCTGGGGAGATGGATTGAAAAAGATGTTGCTGTGATTTTATGTCAGAGTATTCTGCTTATGTTTTTGTCCAAGTGTCTTATAGTGTCTGATCTACCATTTAGGTCTTTAATCCATTTTGAGCTTATTTTTGTATATGGAGTCAAGAAATGATTTACTTTCATTTATTTACATGTGGCTGCCCAGTTTTACCAGCACCGTTTGTTGAAGAGACTGTCTTTCTAACATTGTGTAGACTTGCCTCCTTTGTCATAGATTAGTTGCCTACAGGTGTATGGGCTTATCTCTGGGTTATCTATCCTGTTTCATTGATCTATATTTCTATTTCTGTGACAGTACCACACAGTTTTATTTACTGTAGCTTTGTAGCATATTCTGAATCCAGGGAGTTTAATTCCTCCAGCTCTGTATCTCTTTTTCAAGATATCCAGGGGGATTAAAAAAAAAAAATAAGGCCTGAAAAGTAACATGCACTCAAGTGTTCATTGCAACAATGTTTACAACAGCCAAGACATGGAAACAACCTAAGTGTCTATTGACAGAGGAATGGATAAAGAAGTTGTGGTACATAGGTACAATGGAATATTACTCAAACATTTAAAATAATCAAATAAGGTCATTTGCTATAACATGAATGGGCCTAGAGAGTGTCATACTGAGTAAAATAAATCAGACAGACTAGAAATATCATATGACATCCTTCATATCTGGAATCTAAAAAGAAATGATGCAAATGAACTTACTTCCACAGATAAAGACTCACAAATTCAGAAAATGAACTCACTGTTGCCAGGGCAAAGGGGTCATTAAGGAATTTGGGAAGGTCATTTACACACTGCTATACTTAAAATGAATAATCAAAAAAAATTCTATTGTATATCACATGGAATTCTGCTCAATGTTATGTGCTAGCCTGGATGGGAGGGGGGTTTGGGGGAGAATGGATACATATATAGGTATGGCTAAGTCCTTTTGCTCTTCACCTGAAATTATCACAACATTGTTAATCAGCTATACACCAATATAAATATTTTTGGTGTTAAAGAATAAATAAAATTTAAAAAAATGAAAGTGTATTATTAATGTGCTGGTTTGCTTATACAGGAAGCAACCTAGATGTCCATCAGCAGACAAACGGATAAGAAAGCAGTGGTACATATACACAATGGAGTATTACTCAGCCATTAAAAAGAACACATTTGAATCAGTTCTAATGGGGTGGATGAAACTGAAGCCTATTATACAGAGTGAAGTAAGCCAGAAAGAAAAACACCAATACAGTATACTAACGCATACATATGGAATTTAGAAAGATGGTAACGATAACCCTGTATGTGAGACAGCAAAAGAGACACAGATGTATAGAACACTCTTTTGGACTCTGTGGGAGAAGGACAGGGTAGGATGATTTGGGAGAATGGCATTGAAACATGTATTATATCATATATGAAACGAATCGCCAGTCCAGGATCCATGAAGGATACAGAATGCTTGGGGTTGGTGCACTGGAATGAGTCAGAGGGATGGTATGGGGAGGAAGGTGGGAGGGGGGTACAGGATGGAGAACATGTGTACACCCGTGGTGGATTCATGTTGATGTTTGACAAAACCAATACAATATTGTAAAGTAATTAGCCTCCAATTAAAATAAATAAATTTATATTAAAAATGTTTAATTAAATCATCAGTATAGAGTGATAGAAACGAAAAAGTAGCTCTTTATTTTCCAGTTACTCTTTTTCATTTTCTTCAATGAAGACATCAAATTTGAAAAAAAAAAAAAAAAAGAAAGAAAGAAAGAAAAGAAAGAAAGAAATATAACATTGGAAAACTTGCTGATTTTACATTTATATGCTATATATTTCAGCTGGATCCTACAGGAAACTAAGATAGTCTTAATTTTTGGAAAGGAAGCAAATAGAAAATGGAAAATTAGTAAAAAAAAAAAGTATATATATATTGAAATTTATTGATTTATGAATTAAGTTTCAAATATTTTGGTTTATATAGTATTTTAAAAGCCTAGAAATTTATGGTATTACAAGGTCTATAATTTGGTTTATTTCTGTGTTAAATTTTGAATTTTTCTGCTAATCATGAATTTTTTTAAGCTAATCTTAAATAATATGCAAGCCTTCATTTTCTTTTACAAGGGATACCTTGAAACCCTGTAACTACAATTCCATTGCCGGGGTTTCATTTATATTTTTCTTTTTATATTTTATTGATCAGTCACTCATTCCTGTCTAACTCTTTGCAACCCCATGAACTGCAGCACCCGAGACTTCCCTGTCCTTCACCATTGCTCAGTTTGCTAAAACACATGTCCACTGAGTCAGTGATGCTGTTGAACCAAGTCATCCTCCGTCATACCCTTTTCCTTCTGCCGTCAGTCTTTCCCAGCATCAGGATCTTTTCCAGTGAGTTGGGTCTTCGATCAGGTGCCCAAAGTATTGGAACATCAGTCTTGCCAATGAATATTCAGGGTTGATTTTCTTTAGGATTGACTGGTTTGTTCTCCTTGCTATTCAAGGGTCTCTCAAGAGTCTTCTCCAGCACCACAGTTCAAAAGCATCAATTCTTCAGTGTTCATTCTTTTTTATTTTCCTGCTCTCACATCCATACATGACTACTGGAAAAATCATAGCTTTGACTATATGGACCTTTGTTATGCAAAGTACTGTCTCTGCTTTTTAATACACTGTCTAGGTTTGTCGTATTTTTCCAACCAAGGAGCAAGCATCTTTTAATTTCAAGGCTGCAGTCAGCATCCACAGTGATTTTGGAGTCCAAGAAAATAAAATCTGTCAGTTTCTTGTTTCACCATCTATTTGTCATGAAGTGATGGGACCAGATGCCACGATTTTTGTTATTTGAATGTTGAGTTTTAAGCCAACTTTTTCACTCTCCTTTTTTACCTTGTTCAAGATGTAAAACTCAAAAGTTGAGTTCTTCGCTTTCTGCCATAATGGTGATGTCATCAGCATGTCTGAGGTTATTGATATTTCTGCCCACAATCTTGATTCCAGCTTGGGCTTCATTCAGCCCAGCATTTTTCATGATGTACTCTGCAAATAAGTTAAATAAGCAGGATGACAATATAAAGCCTTGCCCTACTCCTTTCCCAGTTTTAAACCAGTCCATTATTCCATGTCAGGTTCTAACTGTTACTTCCTGACCTGAAAACATGTTTCTCAGGAAGCAGGTAAGGTGGTCTGATATTCTCATCTCTTTAAGAGAGTTTTTCACACTTCATTGTGATACCCACATTCAGTGAATTTTGCATAGTCAATGAAGCAGTAGTAGATATTTTTCTGGAATTCTCATCTGGGTCCAACAAATGTTGGCAATTTGATCTCTGGTTCCTCTACCTTTCCTAAATACAGTTTTTACATCTGGAAGTTCCTGGACACATACTGCTGAAGCCTAGGTTGAAGGATTTTGAGATTTCTTTGCTAGCGTGTAAAATGAGTGCAACTGTGTGGTAGTTTGAACATTCTTTGGCATTACCCTTCTTTGGGATAGGTGTGAAAGCTGATGTTTTCCAGTCCTGTGGCCACTGCTGTGTTTTCCAAATTTGCTGGACTATTGAGCACTTTAACAGCATTGTCTTTTAGAATTTGAAATAGCTCAGGTGAAATTCCATCGCCTCCACTAGCTTTGTTCATAGTGATGCTTCTTAAGGCCCACTTGACTTCACACTCCAGGATGTCTGGCTCTAGGTGAGTGATCACACCATTGTGGTTATCTGGGTCATTAATTTCTTTTTTGTATAGTTCTTCTTTGTATTCTTGCCACCTCTTCTTAATTTCACATTGCTCCATTAGGTCCATATCATGTCTGTCCTTTATTGTACCTATCTGTGAAGGAAATTTTCCCTTGCTATCTCTAATTTTCTTGAAGAGATCTAATTTTATTGTTTTCCCCTATTCTTTGCATTATTTACTTAAAATACTTTCTTATCTCTCTATACTATTCTTTGGAACTTTGTATTCAAATGGGTGTATCTTTGCTTGTCTCCTTTGCCTTTCACTTTTCTTCTTTTCTCAGCTATTTGTAAGGTCTCCTCAGACAATCCTTTTGCCTTTTGCATTTCATTTTCTTCGGGATGGTTTTGATCACCACTGAGTGCACAATGTTACAAACCTCTGTCCATAGTTTTTCAGGCACTCTGTCTATCAGATCTAATCCTTTAATCTATTTGTGTTTTTGCATTATGGAATCCATATTAGCCAGTCAAGGGATTATGACAATATCTTTTGACATACACTAGTAGACACATTGCTGAAAATATTACAATTTAATTAATATTTAAGACACACTGCTTAATTTTCAGACATGTTGCTGAAAATACTATAAATAATATGATATATTTTGATTATGAGAAACATTTAAAAGGGCGGTATAAAAATAATACTTTAGAAATACTAGAGAAACTACCTTTTAGCATTGTAAATTACCTATTTTTTTGTCAATGAAATGTCTCTGGGAATTCAGTGAAGTACATAATAGAGAGAGAAAAAAGAATCATTTGCCAGAAGGATACAATTTTATTATTTATTTAATGAATGAAATAAAAAGTATTGGCAAATTCCATGGTGATATCCCCATTACCATCTTCATGGTTCTATCAAAAATATTTAAAGAACTTCATTTTTAAAAAAAATATTTGTTTATTTATTATTTATTTGACTGCACTGGATCTCTGCTGCAGCATGCTAGATCTTCATTACATCATGTGGGATCTTTCATTGTAATGCATGGATTCTCTAGTTGAGGCACACTGGCTATAGAGTGTTCAGGATTCAGTAGTTGTGGTCCATTTGTTTAGCTGCTCTGTTGTGTGTGGGATTTTAGTTCCCTGACCAGGGATCAAGTCTACAACCCCTGCACTTCAAGGTAGATTTTTAGCCCCTGGACCACCAGGGAAGTCCCTTGATAAGCTTCATCTTATCATACTTTCTTTACTTGGCCCTTTGAGATACCAATACCTTTCAGTTGTTTGTCTTTGACTTTCATCTTTAACTTTTTTTTCCAAGTTCTTCTCAGCTTCAATTGCTGGTTATTCTGAGGGCTTCATTCTTAAACTTTCTACCTTTACTACATATGGTCATTGTGTATGTGATCTGCCTCAGTGGCATGGTTTTAAATATTGTCAATAAAAAATATGGCAGCCAAATGTATTATTCAAACTCCCAACTTTCCTAGCACTCAAGAATTTTATCCAATAGCCTATTTGACATTGCCACTTGGATTTACTCTGGCAATGAATTCTTGTTTATATTCATTTCTCCTGGTTTTTTTTCTTTTTCAATTACATATGGTTCAAAATCATCCCCCAACTTGTTAAGGTAAAAAACCTATACATAATCCTGCATTCCCTTTTTTACCTTTTATACTTTCATACTTGACATCAATCTAACTATATAATCTATCAGCAGTACCTTTGAAGAATATTGCAAATGCTTATCTTCTTTCAGTTCAGTTAAGTTCTGTGTCTTAGTCATGTTTGACTCTTTGCGACCCCATGAATCACAGCACGCCAGGCCTCCCTGTCCATCACCAACTCCCGGAGTTCACTCAGACTCATGTCCATCGAGTCGGTGATGCCATCCAGCCATCTCATTCTCTGTCGTCCCCTTCTCCTCCTGCCCCAAATCCCTCCCAGCATCAGAGTCTTTCCAATGAGTCAACTCTTCACATGAGGTGGTCAAAGTACTGAAGTTTCAGCTTTAGCATCATTCCTTCCAAAGAACACCCAAGGCTGATCTCCTTTAGAATGGACTGGTTGGACATCCTTGTAGTCCAAGAGACTCTCAAGAGTCTTCTCCAACACCACAGTTCAAAAGCATCAATTATTCAGTGCTCAGCTTTCTTCACAGTCCAACTTTAAGATCCATACATGACTACTGGAAAAACCATAGCCATGATTAGACGGACGTTTGTTGGCAAATAATGTCTCTGCTTTTTATATATTATCTAGGTTGGTCATAACTTTCCTTCCAAGGAGTAAGTGTCTTTTAATTTCATGGCTGCAATCACCATCTGCAGTGATTTTGGAACCCCCCAAAAAATAAAGTCTGACACTGTTTGCCCATGTATTTCCCATGAAGTGATGGGAGCAGATACCATGATCTTCGTTTTCTGAATGTTGAGCTTTAAGCCAACTTTTTCACTCTCCACTTTCACTTTCATCAAGAGGCTTTTGAGTTCCTCTTCACTTTCTGCCATAAGGGTGCTGTCATCTGCATATCTGAGGTTGTTGAGATTTCTCCCAGCAATCTTGATTCCAGCTTGTACTTCTTCCAGTCCAGCGTTTCTCATGATGTACTCTGCATAGAAGTTAAATAAGCAGGGTGACAATATACAGCCTTGGTGTACTCCTTTTCCTATTTGGAACCAGTCTCTTGTTCCGTGTCTGGTTCTATCTGTTGCTTCCTGACCTGCATATAGGTTTCTCACGAGGCAGGTCAGTTAGTCTGGTATTCCCATCTCTTTCAGAATTTTCCACAGTTTATTGTGATCCACACAGTCAAAACGTTGTTATAGTCAATAAAGCAGAAATAGATGTTTTTCTGGAACTCTCTTGCTTTTTTGATGATCCAGCGGATGTTGGCAATTTGATCTCTGGTTCCTCTGCCTTTTCTAAAACCAGCTTGAACATTTGGAATTTCATGTATTACTGAAGCCTGGCTTGGAGAAGTTTGAGCATTACTTTACTAGCGTGTGAGATGAGTGCAATTGTGCGGTAGTTTGAGCATTTTTTGGCATTGCATTTCTTTGGAATTGGAATGAAAACTGACCTTTTCCAGTCCTGTGGCCACTGCTATTTTCCAAATTTGCTGGCATATTGAGTGCAGCACTTTCACAGCATCATCTTTCAGGATTTGAAATAGCTCAACTGGAATTCCATCACCTCCACTAGCTTTGTTCATAGTGATGCTTTCTAAGGCCTACTTGACTTCACATTCCAGTATGTCTGGCTTTAGGTGAGTGATCACACTATCATGATTATTTCAGTCGTGAAGCTCTTTTTTGTACAGTTCTTCTGTGTATTCTTACCACCTCTTCTTAATATCTTCTGCTTCTGTTAGGTCCATCCCATTTCTGTCCTTTATTGAGCCCATCTTTGCATGAAATGTTCCCTTGGTATCTCTAGTTTTCCTGAAGAGATCTCTAGTCTTTCCCATTCTGTTGTTTTCCTCTATTTCTTTGCATTGATCGCTGAGGAAGGCTTTCTTATCTCTCCTTGCTATTCTTTGGAACTCTGCATTCAGATGCTTATATCTTTCTTTTTCTCTTCTGTTTTTCACTTCTCTTCTTTTCATAGCTATTTGTAAGGCCTCCTCAGACAGCCATTTTGCTTTTTTGCATTTCTTTTCTGTGGGGATGTTCTTGATCCCTGTCTCTTGTACAATGTCACAAATCTCATTCCATAGTTCATTAGCCACTCTGTCTATCAAATCTAGTCCCTTAAATCTATTTCTCACTTCCACTGTACAATTATAAGGGATTTGATTTAGGTGGTTTTCCCTACTTTCTTCAATTTAAGCCTGAATTTGGCAATAAGGAGTTCATGATCTGAGCCACAGTCAGCTCCTGGTCTTGTTTTTGCTGACTGTATAGAACTTCTCCATCTTTGGCTGCAAAGAATATAATCAATCTGATTTTGCTGTTGACCATCCAGTGATATCCATGTGTAGAGTCTTCTCTTGTGTTGTTGGAAGAGGGTGTTTGCTATGACCAGTGCGTTCTCTTGGCAAAACTCTATTAGTCTTTGCCCTGCTTCATTCAGTATTCCCAGGCCAAATTTGCCTGTTACTCCAGGTGTTTCTTGACTTCCTAGTTTTGCTTTCCAGTTCCCTATAATGAAAGGACTTCTTTTTTGGGTGTTAGTTCTAAAAACTCTTGTAGTTCTTCATAGAACCGTTCAACTTCAGCTTCTTCAGCATTACTGGTTGGGGCATAGACTCGGATTACTGTGATATTGAATAGTTTGCTTTGGAAATGAACAGAGATCATTCTGTCGTTTTTGAGATTGCATCCAAGTACTGCATTTCGGACTCTTTTGTTGACCATGATAGCTACTCCATTTCTTCTAAGGGATTCCTGCCCACAGTAGTAGATATAATGGTCATTTGAGTTAAATTGACCCATTCCAGTCCATTTTAGTTTGCTGATTTCTAGAATGTCGATGTTCACTCTTGCCATCTCCTGTTTGACCACTTCCAATTTGCCTTGATTCATGGACCTGACATTCCAGATTCCTATGCAATATTGCTCTTTACAGCATCAGACCTTGCTTCTACCACCAGTCACATCCACAACTGGGTATTCCTTTTGCTTTGGCTCCATCCCTTCATTCTTTCTGGAGTTGTTTCTCCACTGATCTCCAGTAGCATATTGGGTACCTTATCGACCCGGGGAGTTCCTCTTTCAGTAGCCTATCATTTTGCCCTTTCATACTGTTCATGGGGTTCTCAAGGCAAGAATACTGAAGTGGTTTGCCATTCCCTTCTCCAATGGGCCACATTCTATGAGACCTCTCCACCATGACCTGCCCATCCTGGGTGGCCCCACCCCTGGCTTAGTTTCATTGAGTTAGACAAGGCTGTAGTCCGTGTGATCAGATTGGCTAGTTTTCTGTGATTATGGTTTCAGTGTGTCTGCCCTCTGATGCCCTCTTGCAACTCCTACCGTCTTACTTGGGTTTCTCTTACCTTGGACGAGGGGTATCTCCTCACAGCTGCCCCTCCTGACCTTGAATGTGGAGTAGCTCCTCTCACCCTTCCTAAGTCAATAAGAACTAATTTATTTGATTACATCCTAATGGGAGATTTATATTAGTGAAAAATTAAATTTCTATCTCTTTTGGCACATAAATG
The DNA here is from genome assembly GCF_029407905.1 of Bubalus kerabau. Taxonomy (NCBI): domain Eukaryota; kingdom Metazoa; phylum Chordata; class Mammalia; order Artiodactyla; family Bovidae; genus Bubalus; species Bubalus kerabau. The sequence continues at coordinate 44,866,963 of NC_073635.1, read as the reverse complement.
CATAAGTGTGCATACTTGGTCAGTTGAGTTCAGTTCAGTCACTCAGTCGTGCCCGACTCTTAATGACCCCATGGACTGCAGTACACCAGGCCTCCTTGTCCATCACCAACTCCTGGAGCTTGCTCAAACTCATGTCCATCGGGTCAGTGATGCCATCCAACCATCTCATTCTCTCTTGCCCCCTTCTCCTCCTGCCTTCAATCTTTCCCAGCATCAGGGTCTTTTCCAGTGAGTCAGTTCTTTGCATTAGGTGACCAAAGTATTGCAGTTTCAGCTTCAACCTCAGTCCTTCCAATAAATACTCAGGACTGATTTCCTTTAGGATTGACTGATTTGATCTCCTTGCAATCCAAGGGGTTCTCTCAAGAGTCTTCTCCAACATCACAGTTCAAAAGCTTCAGTGCATAAGTGTGCATGCTTAGTCAGTCGTGTCCAACTCTGCAACTCCATGGACTATAACCCACCAGGCTTCTATGTCCATGGGATTCTTCAGGAAAGTATATTGCAGTGAGCTGCCATTTCCTTCTCTAGGGAATCATCTTGACTCAGGGATATAACCCATGTGTCTTGCCTGCATTGGCAGGCACGTTCTCTACCAGCTGTGCCTCCAGGGAAAACTTTTGGCACATATATTTGGTGCAGTTCAAATACTCGATAGAATTTTTTCTTCAAGTCACTAAAAAAAAAAAAAAAGGTAATCAATTGTTATCATCAGCATCTATGTAAGAAAAAAGAGGAAAGTAGTGTAAGGAGAATAATTGTTAATGTAAATGAGAACCATATAATTATTGGTGAGAGAATTACAGAAAATTTTGGGGACATATTAAAATAAATGACTTATTTTGCTGTTCCCAATAGATTTTTAATGCATATATTTATATACATGCTTATTTGAGTGCATAACCAGCCATGCACATGAGTGTATCCAAATATGGGGACCATATCTCCAGACACAGAAAATATACACATTCTTCTATGTCCACAAAAATGACAAAAATCTTTACAATTTTGAAAAGATAGGACCCTAGATGTGAAAGCTAGCTATGAGACACAAGTGCATGTTCTCAAATGAATTAAACAACTTGACATTTCTCATAACCCTTTTTCCTGAGATGATGGATTCCCTCTATGAGTCAAAGAAGCCTCTTAATATTTATTTTTGAATAAATATTCAAAATTAAGCCTATAAAACAATCATGACAACCTAATTTTCAGTGCAATAAATTGCATATATGATTGAGCTGTGTAATAGGCCCTTCAGAAAATGATACTCTAAAATAAATACTTCTGGAGATTATGAAGTTGGAAAATTTAAAGCTAGAACTCTTACAGGAGAAGTATGGCATGATACTTAGGGAAACAGGATAGCAAGGAACACCAAATCAGGATAAACCAATACATATTAATGCCATATTATGTTAATTTCCAACATGGAACCCTAAACATTTTCATTTTATATATCATCTGGCATGTGGTTGGAAAAAAGCACTTATTGATTTTCAGATAGTATTTCCTGCCTATAAACCAGTTGCTTTATTATATCATATTTATTATTGTAGTAAGTCAAAAATAGTTGTATAAGGGTAGGTTTTAATCTTAACTAGTAATGTAAGTGTCAAAAAAATGTACCATTAGAAATACCTATCAGCCTCTCCTAAGAAAGCATTACAATGGAGATTAGCTTGCCTTTTCTCAGTGGGTCTGAAACTATCTGATTTTTCTTCAAAACAGAAAACTTAATTTTTCTGTCTGCTTTTTCAACATCAGACTTCTCAGGTAATCCATAGTAAGGAGTCAGGTGGCAGAAGAAGTATGTATCACAGCTTATATAAAATATTCTCTCCCAGAGAGAAACTTGAGGAACAGAAACCATCAGAGGAACCAGGGAGCTTATTCTGGCCAACTCATGTGTTTGAGCATGCATTCTCTGAGTGGGAAGTCAAACCTGCTTGTTTTATTCAAATGAACAAAAGTAACATTTTATTTAGTTTTTCCATCTTTCGTACTGCCTTTTCTCTTACTCTGTTCATTACTTGAATTGCCACATGTCCAGAGTATAGACTTTCTTTTTCATAGTTAGAAATACATTCTTATAGTTTATAAGCAGCTGAAGAAACAAATAACATGTTGCACTGTCTACAGTAATAGAAACAAAATTTTTAAGGGAATCATAGGTCTCTTCACAGTCTTTGAATCCTCATAGTTAGGGGATATATCTGTGTCTGTGCTTGTTTTATTGTGTGTTCTAATAAATGATTATGACTTGTATATATTATTTTTTTAATTACTTTAATGTGTAAAGTTAGGAAGTACTAGACAAATTGAGATTCTTTGCTATTTAATGATTCACCAACAAAGCTTAAATAAATTATAGGTGAAATGTTTCATAGCAAAGAATTTCAACAAAGTTTAAATAAAAAAGCCAAGTCCATCTCCACACTCTCAGATGAATTAAAAAAGATGTAAGTGCTTATATTTGGTGTTTCCCTTTGTATTATTCAAAAATATGTCAACCTTAGTCTGATTATCATTATTCTAAGCTATACTGTTTTTAAAGTAGATATTTCCCATGTATATATCAGCAACTTGGAATGTAATATTCACTTAAATAATGAGTACATCAATATGTCCTTACATAGATGTGTATGTGTGCCTTTGTGTATGAGTGATTTCTGGGAAAAGTTAATTTTTGAGCAGAATACGCTCATAAAAAACATAATGAAGTCTAACTTCTATAATTTTATTATGAATCTTAGAAGTAGATACTTTTCAGAATCAAATGCACATATTTGATTCACTGCAGTATGATATTTCAAATATATTTTCCCAATCTAATTAGTATCATAGGGCTTGTAGATAGATTCATGTATTGTTTATACATTAAATTATTAGCAGTATTTCCTTTAATACCTATGATATCTGAGAAAACACTAGACTCATAATTGCAATCAGATAACTTTTTTAAACTACATTTTAACATTAGAGTCATAACTCTACAGGTTATCATTCATAATGCTAACAATATTTATTAACTAAATAAAATATGGTAATCTATTTTTATTTAAAAAGCTAAAAGAAGAGGAATTTGTACATATGTAAGACTGTGCTTTTTTTTAGTTGCTCAGTCTTGTCTGACTCTTTGATACCCCATGGATTGTAACCTGCCAGGCTTCTTTGTCCATAGGGAGTCCAGAAGACTGGAGTGGGTTGCCATGTCCTCCTCCAGGCTATATTCCCAACCCAGGGATCAAACCCATGTCTTCCACATTGAAGGCAAATTCTTTACTATCTGAGCCACCAGGAAAGTCCATGAATACTGGAGTGGGTAACCTATCCTTTCTCCAGGGGATCTTCCCAATCCAGAAATTGAACCAGAGTCTTCTGCATTGCAGACAGATCCTTTATCAGCTTAATAAGGGAGACTTATGTAAGATTAACTTGGAAATAAATAATGATTGCTCAGATCAGTCTAATTAATGTGATGATTCAGATTATTGCAGAATCCTATGAGTCTTTTCTACAATAAACTATCTAAAATTTGCTGCTGCTGTTACTGCTGGTAAGTCGCTTCAGTCGTGTCCGACTCTGTGTGATCCCATAGATGGCAACCCACCAGCCTCCCCCATCCCTGGGATTCTCCAGGCAATAAAACTGGAGTGGGTTGCCATTTCCTCGTCCAATTAATACATTACAAATATTTCCATTTGACTACATGTCAACTTTATTTTATTTGTAGAAAAAGTTGGAACTTAAGCCACTATATTTAATAATTGCTGTTCATTTGCTATAAATATAAATCAAAATAAAAGCAGAGTGCAAATTATATTTTAAAATATTTAAACATATTAACATTTTCATGGAACAGCTATTTTCTTTAAAATAAATGTATAATTTGATAAAAAACAAACACTAAATTTTAGCTAACCAGTTGGTAGACCTGAACAGACAGGATCTTCTAAAGCACAGGTGATATACTGTTTGAAACTAGATATTTATACATTTTCAGTTCATACTATTAGGCTGTAAGAATGTCAAAATAGTAAATAGTAGTTATAGTTTATTGGGGCTATCCAGACATCTCAAAGATAATCTGTTTACCAGTGCAGGACATGAAGGTGACATACATTTAATCCCTAGGTCAGGATGATCCCCTGAAGAAGGAAATGGCAACTCACTCCAATATTCTTGCCTTGAAAATTCTACGGACAACGAAGCTGTGCAGGCAACAGTCCATGGGGTCACAAAGAGTGGACATGACTGAGTGACTGAGCACATAGTTTATTACTGTTTATTAACCTAATTAGTAATATAAATACTTAAGGAAATACATTCAAAAAGAAAAATTTCCTAGACAGGCAACCTAGATTCTTTTACATGATATATTTATTTAAAAAAATATTTGAAAAAAATTTTTTGCTCTAATTATATTCTACATATGAGCTTGTCAGTCTCCCAACTCTAACAGACCCAAAGGAAGCAAAGTTTATTATGGTACTTACTATGAGAGTAAGGAGGCTTTGTGTAAGAAACATTGAAAAAATGATTAATATCCTCAACAGTATTGCTGTAGAAACAGCACAGTTTCTAAAATATTGCCATTTAGAGTACCTCTTGATAAAAACTACTATAAACTTAAAATTAAATATAATGAAATAATTATTGAGTGGAATGAAATAAATTAATGCTCTTCATTGAATCAGAAGTTCCTATGTGTACAATTGGTGTTGTTCATTTGCTAAGTCTGGTCCAACTGTTTGCAACCTCAAGGACTGCAGCATGCCAGGCTTCCCTGTCATTCACTATCTCCCAAGTTTGTTTAAATTCACGTTCGTGGAGTCAGTGATGTGATCTAACCATCTCATCCTCTGCCTCCCCCTTCTACATTTGCCTTCAATCTTTTCAGCACCAGGATCTTTTCCTGTGAGGAAGCTCTTTGCATCAGGTGGCCAAAGTATCAGAGCTTTCCTTTAGGATTGACTGGTGTGATCTCCTTGCAGTCCAAAGGTCTCTTGTGAGTCTTCTCAAACATCACAGTTCAGAAGCATCAGTTCTTCGCTGCTCAAATTTCTTTATGGTCCAACTTTCACATCCATACATTACCACTGGAAAAAAAACATAGCTTTGACTATATGGATTTGTCAGCAAAGTAATGTCTCTGCTTTTTAATAAGCTGTCTAGATTGGTCATAGCTTTACTTCCAAGAAGCAAGTGTCTTTAAATTTCATGGCTGCAGTCACAATCCACAGTGATTTTGGAGCTCAACAAGAATAAAGTCTTTCACTGTTTCTGTTGTTCCCCATCTATATGCCATAAACTGATGGGATCGGATGCCATGATCTTAGTTTTTTGACTGTTGAGTTTAAGCCAGCTTTTTCATTATCTTCTTTCACTTTCATCAAAAGGCTCTTTAATTGCTTCTCACTTTCTGTATAAGGGTGGTTCAGTTCAGTTCAGTTCTGTCGCTCAGTCGTGTCTGACTCTTTGTGAACCCTTGAATGGCAGCACTCCAGGGCTTCCTGTCCATCACCAGCTCCCAGAGTTCACCCAAACCCATATCCATTGAGTTGGTGATGCCATCCAACCATCTCGTCCTCTGTCGTCCCCTTATCCTCCTGTGTCATCTGCATATTTGAAGTTATTGATATGTCTCCCAGCAATCTTAATTCTAGCTTGCGATACATCCATTCAGCATTTTGCATGATGTACTCTGCATATAAGTTAAATAAACAGGGAGACAATATACAGCTTTGACACACTCCTTTCCCAATTTTTTACCAGTCTGTTGTTCCATCTCCAGTTCTAACTGTTGCTTCTTGACTTGTGTACAGTTTTCTCAGAAGACAGGTAAAGAGATCTGGTATTTGCACCTTTTAAAGAATTTTCCACAGTTTGTTGTGATCCACATACTCAAAGGTTTTATAGTAGTGAAGCAGATGTTTTTCTGAAACTCTCTTGCTTTTTCTATGATCCATTGGATGTGGGCAATTTAATCTCTGGTTCCTCTGCCTTTTCTAAATTCAGCTTGTGCATCTGGAAGTTCTTGGTTCATGTACTGTTGAAGCTAAGCTTGAAGGATTTTGAGCATAACCTTGCTTGCACGTGAAATGAGTGCAGTTGTACAATAGTTTGAACATTGTTTAGCATTGCCCTTCTTTGGGATTGGAATGAAAACTGACATTTTCCAGTCCTGTGGCCACAGTTGAGTTGTTCAAATATCCTGGCACTTTGAGTGCAGCTCTTTAACATGATCACATTTTAGTATTTAAGTAGCTCACTTGATTTCCATGACCTCCACTAGCTTTGTTCGAGCAATGCTTCTTAAGGCTCACTTGACTTTACGCTACACAATATCTGGTGCTAGGTGAGTGACCATACCATCATGGTTGTCTGGGTCATTAAGACCTTTTTGGTATAGTTTTTCTGTGTAATCTTTCCACCTCTTCTTAATCACTTCTGCTTCTTTTAGATCCTTATGATTTCTGTCCTTTATAGAGCCTATCTTTGCATGAAATATTCCCTTGATATCTTAAATTTTCTCAAAGACATCTCTAGTCATTCCCATTCTATTGTTTTCTCTTATTTCTCTTCATTGTTTATTCAAAGAGTCCTTCTAATGTTTTCCTGAATTTCTCTAAAATTCTGAATTCCATTGAGTATTTTTTTATTTCTCTAATATTATCTAATGCAAACGTTTCTAAAAAATATTCATTTACTCAAAATATAAATCAGTAGCTATATATTGAGGTATATTTATATATAGTTTTATAATTCATAAAAAGATGCATGCAATAAAAGACAGAAATGGTATGGACCTAATAGAAGCAGAAGAAATTAGAAGAGGTGGCAAGAATTTGCAGAAGAACTATACAAAAATGGTCTTAGTGACCTGGAAAACCAGGATGGTGTGGTCACACACCTTGAGCCAGACATCCTGGCGTATGAAGTCAACTGGGCTTTACGAAGCATCACTATGAACAAAACTAGTGGAAGTGATGAAATTCCTGCTGAGATATTTCAAATCCCAAAAGGTGATGCTGTTAAAGTACTGCACTAAATATGCCAGCAAATTTGTAAACACAGCATTGGCCACAGGACTGGAAAACATCAATTTTCACTCATCTGAAAAAGGGCAATGCCAAAGAAGGCTCAAACAACTGCACAATTGCACTATTTCACATGCTAGAAAGGTCATACTCAAGATCCTTCATGCTATGCCTCAAGAATATGTGAACAGACAATTTTCCAGATGTACAAGCTGGATTTAGAAAAGGTAGAGGAAGCAGAGGTCAAATTGCCAACATCCACTGGATCATAGAAAAAGCAAAAGAATTCCAGTAAAAAATCTACTTCTGCTTCACTGACTACACTTAAACCTTTGACTGTGTGGATCACAACAAACTGTGGAAAATTCTTGAAGAGGTGAATACCATTCCACTTTATGCACCTCCTCTGACACCTGTATGCAGTTCAAGAAGCAGCAGTTAGACCTGGAGATGGAACAACTGACTGGTTCAAAATTGGGAAAGGAAAATGTCATGGCTCCATATTGTCACCCTGCTTATTTAATTTAAATGCAGAGTACATCATGTGAAATACCAGGCTAGATGAATCACAAGCTGGAATCCAGACTGCAAGGAGAAATATCAACAACCTCAGATATACATATGACACCACCCTAATGGCAGGAAGTGGAGAGGAACTAAAGAGCCTCCTGAAGATCAAAGAGGAGAGTGTTAAAGCTGATTTAAAACTCAACATTCAAAAAATGAAGATAATGGCTTCTGGTCCCATCACTTCAAGGCAAATAGATTGGGAAACAATGGGAAAGTGATAAACTTTATTTTCTTGGGCTCCAAAATCACTGAAGATGGTGATTGCAGCCATGAAATTAAAAGATGCTCCTTAGAAGAAAAGCTATGACCAAACTAGACAGCATATTAAAAAGCAGAGAAATTACCTTGCTGTCAAATGTGCATATAGTCAAATTTATGGCTCTTCCAGTAATCATATATGGATGTGAGATTTGAACCATACAGAAGGATAAGCACCAGAGAATTGATGATATCTAACTGTGGTGCTGGAGAAGACTCTTGAGAGTTCCTTGAAATTCAAGGAAATAAAACCAGTCAATCCTAAAGGAAATCAACCCTGAATACTCATTAGAAGGCTGATACTGAAGGTGAAGCTCCAATAGTTTGGCTACCTGATTCTAAGAGTTGACTCATTGGAAGAGGCCCTGGTGCTGGGAAAGATTGAAGTTAGGAGGAGAGGGAGCAACAGAGTATGAAATGTTTGGATGTCATCACTGACATGAATTTGAGCCAACTCCAGGAGATAGTGGAGGACAAGGAAGCCTGGTCTTCTACAGCCCATGGGGTTACAAAGGGTCAGACATGACTCAGTGACTGAACTGAACTGATATTAGAATTTGATTGATTCTTTTCTCAGGGCTAAACTTGGATTATCAGTTTGGGGCAGAAAGATCTAAGAGGTAATGTCACACAATATCAAAGTTATATTCCAAAAACATGACATTACTCTTGATATTAACCAGGACCAACTAGCTGAGGAAGTGTTTCCTTATTTTAAAGTTATGTTTTCTTCCTCCCTAATGACTTAATTTTAATTTTGATTTGTAGCTATCATGCTTTCCACAAATCCAAGTAGATACCAAATCTAACTACCATTAAAATACACAAAATGTGTTTCTCTTCTTGTTGGACAAGGAAAAGCATGGCAAACCTAGCAACTTTCCTGTTCCTTAAGCTCAATTATCATCTACAGGTGGATCTTTTCATTATTAGTTAGCATTCAAGTATGCTTATATGACTGGACAATATTATCTGTCATTGGTGAATAAGGCACTACTAACTCACTCCAGTATTCTTGCCTGGAGAATCCCAGGGACAGAGGAGCCTGGTGGGCTGCCATCTATGGAGTTACACAGAGTCGGACACTACTGAAGTGACAGCAGCAGCAGCAAAAGCCTATGTATATGCTCACTACTACTTTGAGCAGCCCAAACAAAACACTCATGCAAAACCACTGCAAATCTTATGTTGGCTCCAATCTCTTTTCCAAAGAATTAGTTTAATAGGGGCAAACTTTATTTTACAAAGGGGAGAAGTTGTAAATACTTTACTATAGTTGGACTTTTAGCAAGCTAAAAAGCTGCCTTGATTAAAAAGTAAGTACATAAAAGGTAGAACTTCACAATCTAACTTTTAAGACAAGCTTTAATCCATTAGCTTATAAATATTCTTTGATATCTGAAAATGTATCTCATTTGAATTTTTTAAAAAAAATATTTATTATACTATGCCTCCTCACTTCTTTCAATACATACTGTCTTAACTATTTTACATCCAGTCGCCAAGATCTAACTCCAGCAATTTTTCTAGAATATTTGCTCTTTTTAAAATAATAGAGCATTGATTTTCCCATTATAAATAATGTATCTGTGCTGGTTAAAGTTAGCAGAAGACATTTGTTCAAAACCGGAAGTGGAGCATATAAATTAGGATGACAGTCAAGTTCAGAATATAGTGATCCTCTTTTTTTTTTTTATTTATTTATTTTTTTTTGTCTCCAGTTGTATAAAGAAATAAAAGACTTAGGGACAGAAGAAGGAAGACAAAAAACAATGGTAATAAACCTACCCCATCAATAAAAAGGTATGATCCCTATTCCCTCTATAATTCAGTCAAAGAAACAGATCTTTTCTTCTCTTCCCAGAAGCAAATAAATGAGGAGAGGGAATATCTTTACTTATACAGGACAATAAAGGCATCAATAATGATAAGATACAAGAAGAAACTTGCACTTGCTAAATTTTGAAAGAGGGATTATGGGGCAAGACAGAATGAGACTTCAGAAGGAAAAAAAAAAGTATTTAAAATGACAGAGGGTCCTTGTGATGGTTGTGAGAAAAGGGAAAAAGAGGAGAGAGCACTCACTTGAGACACTGTTATCCAGTCTCTCAAACTTGCATGGATTGAAAATCTGATTATTTGGCATACAGTATAAGTTTAAAAAAAAAAAGAACTTAAGGTCTAAGGATTATTATACCTACTCATTCAATATACAAGGTTTAGATTCATTTACTACAGACCTTGAATGCAATTAATCTTTTTTTTTTTTTCAAAATCACACACACACACACACATACACACATTCAGTTCGGCTTCTGGAAAATAATTGACCTAGGGAGGGAGAGTTTTTTTCCCCATCAATGACAGACACTGGGGGCTTCCCAGATGGGGCTGCTGGTGGTAAAGAACCTGCCTGCCAATGCAGGAGATGATGTAACAGATGCAGGTTTGATCCCTAGGTCAGGAAAATCTCCTGGAGAAGGGCATGGCAACCCACTCCAGTATTCTTGCCTAGAGAATCTTATGGATGGAGGAACCTGGCAGATTATGGTACATAAGGTCGCAGAGAGTCAGACCTGACTGAAATGACTTAGCATGCACTGATGCGAGGGGTAAGAAAGCATCTATCTCAAGAAACTAATGTAAATAGAGTTTAGGATAAGGTCACTGTCTCCAGAGGGGAATTACAAACATAAATGGTAAAAGAAAAGAGTCTTTTCATATGCAATAAGAGAATTCATTGAAACTACTGAATGTGGTTAGACTCAGGGTTCCCTAATAAACCAGAGCAAACATGTAACATTCTTCAGGTTAGAGTAATTCAACATTTGTGGAATAGAGTTCTTACAGATTTCACGACACTGGGCTAAATACCTGGTATACCAATCAAAACACATGTTTTCCCCCTCTTACCACCTCATTTAAGGCACAACAAGAGTGTGAAATTATTTTTGTACATTAAAAAAATATTTTTTATTGTACATTAAAATGAATTAATTAAATTCATTTAATCAAATTTTATTCACATTGCATTAAAATTTTCTATTGTTATAACATAATTTCCATTGTTCCTGGTAAAGACAAATAGACACTTAAAAAAAATTCATAGTATTGGTGGGGTGGATATGGACCAAAAATTAAAACAGAGGAGAAGGGATATATGAAACATCTGAAGAAAAGAATGGCACAGTTTCAGTAACAGATACTTTATTGATAAATATTCCCTAAATTATTAAATATAATTTCCTTTGTTAAAAATGAATTCATCTTTAATCAGAGCACAGAAAAATTCCTCAATTTTTTAACTTCTTAATAAAACATTTTCTGTGAGTACTAGCCATAAAATAAATACTTTAAATCTATTGATGAATTCACTGTGTCAGTTAACATGCAGTAAAATAATCATTTTTGTAATATTTTGTGGACATTTATCTTATTTGTGGACAATTTATGAGGACCAAAATGGAAAACTGTTCACATAAATGTGGATTAAATGTAAGTACATTAGAAAAGACTATTTGTATCAGCTATTTCTAAAGAATATTTTATTTTATGGCTGTAATAAATTTTATTTTCAGTTACTTAACAAGCATAAATATCCCTTCAAACTTTATGTATCTTCAAGATATCCATTTTTCAAAATGCTTTAAATGCAATATGAACCTAGATAAATATTTATTTATGCATTAGTATTCTCCAAGGTTAAACATTAAATCAAATTAAATCAATTATATCCACATGTAATAACTTTTTTAATGGCTCCATCCACTCACTCTTGTGAATTATCAAGACTTATTGGTCTCCACTGAATTTTTCATATTAAAATTCTGTGGCAAAGTAAAGATGAATGTGGATAATTTCTGATTTCAAAAGTAATTCTAATTGTGCACCATCACATATCTCTAAAACTATCCACTGCTAGATATTATGACAAGCATATTGTTTACATTAAAAGTTAAAAAAAACAGAATGATATTTTGATATAATAACAAAATTTGAGAGTCAGCTTTAATTTTGCATAATTTAAACCAGAATTAGGTTAAGTAGCAGGTCAGGAAGCAACAGTTAGAACTGGACATGGAACAACAGACTGGTTCCAAATAGGAAAAGGAGTTCGTAAAGGCTGTATATTATCACCCTGCTTATTTAACTTATATGCTGAGTACATCATGAGAAACGCTGGACTGGAAGAAACACAAGCTGAAATAAAGATTGCCAGTAAAAATATCAATAACCTCAGATATGCAGATGACAGCACCCTTATGACAGAAAGTGAAGAGGAACTAAAAAGCCTCTTGATGAAAGTGAAAGAGGAGAGTAAAAAAGTTGGCTTAAAGCTCAACATTCAAAAAACGAAGATCATGGCATCGGGCTCCATCACTTCATAGAAATAGAAGGGGAAACAGTAGAAACAGTGTCAGACTTTATTTTTATTTTTATTTTTTTTGGGCTCCAAAATCACTGCAGATGGTGACTGCAGCCATGAAATTAAAAGACGCTTTACTCCTTGGAAGGAAAGTTATGACCAACCTAGATAGCATATTGAAAAGCAGAGACATTACTTTGCCAACAAAGGTCCGTCTAGTCAAGGCTATGGTTTTTCCAGTGGTCATGTATGGATGTGAGAGTTGGACTGTGAAGAAGGCTGAGTGCTGAAGAATTGATGCTTTTGAATTGTGGTGTTGGATAAGACTCTTGAGAGTCCCTTGGACTGCAAGGAAATCCAACCAGTCCATTCTGAAGGAGATCAGCCCTGGGATTTTTTTGGAGGGAATGATGCTAAAGCTGAAACTCCAGTACTTTGGCCACCTCATGCGAAGAGTTGACTTCTTGGAAAAGACTCTGGTGCTGGGAGGGATTGCAGGCAGGAGGAGAAAGGGACGACAGAGGATGAGATGGCTGGATGGCATCACTGACTCGATGGACGTGAGTCTGAGTGAACTCCGGGAGTTGGTGATGGACAGGGAGGCCTGGCGTGCTGCAATTCATGGAGTCGCAAAGAGTCGGACAGCTGAGTGACTGAACTGTACTGAATGTTTGAAAAACTTTTTTCAATGCACGATACTGGATGCTTGGGGCTAGCGCACTGGGACGACCCAGAGGGATGGTATGGGGAGGGAGGAGGGAGGAGGGTTCAGGATGGGTAACACATGTATACCTGTGGTGGATTCATTTTGATATTTGGCAAAACTAATACAATTTTGTAAAGTTTAAAAATAAAATAAAATTTAAAAAAAAATGGAAAAAAAAAAAGAAAAACTTTTTTTTTTTTTTTAATCTGTACACAAAATAACTGAAGTTCAATACTAGGTATTTGTATGTGATCAAGTAGAAATGCTTAAGGTGTGGTCCACAGTGTTTTTGGAGATTCAGGAGAGTCTTTAAGAAAATGATGAGCTTTGAACTAAGACTCAAACGATGTGCAAATATATATGGTAGATAGATAGAAATATGAGTTATTTCACTGATAGGAATACCCATAAGCAGGAACCAGGAAGTATTAATACCATGAAATTCTGCAAGAGAAATTGTAATTATTGATGTGGGAAACATCAGCATATGGTAAATTCTGAGTGACAATCGGGGTTTAAATTATGAAAATTTTTAGTTTACTTCTGTATTTATTTTGTGAATGAACCTTAGCCATTCCAGAATTTAATACTTTTTCAACTCTCATTTTAAAACCATCATAAATACCTGAGAATTCTGTTGACAATGAGTGGATCTGTTGACCATTCTGCATTGCATATAGCTTGAGAGCCATAGATGTAGAAAAGGGAAACTGCAAAATACTGTAATTATTTCTGCTCTATTCTGTATGTACCCTTATTTATGCATATCTTTGAGTGTTTGGGGCTTCCCGGGTGGCTCAGATGGTAAAGCGTCTGTCTACAATGCAAGAGATCCGGGTTCAATCCCTGGGTTGGGAAGATCCCCTGGAGAAGGAAATGGCAATCCACTCCAGTCCTATTGCCTGGAAAATCCCATGGACAGAGGAGCCTGGTAAGCTACAGTACATGTGGTCGCAAAGAGTTGGACACAACTGAGCGACTTCACTTTGAGTGTTTTAGAAAGTTTAATAGTGTACTGATGGCAATTCTAACATTCTACCATACTTTATTATAGAATTAAGCTGATTTTCCAGCTCATCTATAGTTAGCCAAGGAAGTTTTGAAAAAGAATAGGGTGATATGCACACTGTATAAAATATATTTATAGCAATTAAAATAGTCTGAGGCATAGTCAGATGAGAAGCTAGAATAGAGAGAAAATGACAAAATCATGTATATAAGGGAATCAAATCATAAAAATGACTTTCCCAGTTGGCTCAGATAGTAAAAAATCTGCCTGAAATGCAGGAGACCCAAATTTGATCCCTGGGTTGTGAAGATTCTCCTGGAGAAGGAAATGGCAACCCACTCCTATATTTTTACCTGGAGAATTAAATGGACAGAGGAGCCTGGTGGGCTACAGTCCATGAGGTCACAAAGAGTCAGACACAACTGAGGAACTAACACTTTCACTTTCAGTAAACATCGGCATATATTTATGGATTTCTACTGTTTCTTACTAATAAATGTCAATACTAAGCTGATTTTACTGGAACACCTTTGGAGACTATATTGATGCCAATAAAGCAATGCTTCATTAATTATTATTCTTTTCTATAAATTTCCTTGCTATTTTCAGGTATTCTTTCATATAAAATGTAAAATACTTTAGTCAAATTATAATAAAACATTTGTTTTTAATCACTAAAACATAATTTGTTTAAATGTTACATATGACTAATAGTAGATTAATCAGCTTTTATCTAAAATGAATTGCTTTTTAGAATATTTATATTTGTGTCAATAAATTTAAACTTCAGTAAATAATTCTGTATTTTTAACTGTTGCTCAGGCAAAGTCTCTAATTCTCAAATTCTATTTAGAATTTGTATTCTAAATTACTGAAATCATTTTGGTTATTTATTTTAGAAATAAATATTTATATTGCCCTAAGTCTGTTTAGCAAGAATCTAATTTAATTTATATGTATTCTTAAAGTCACTTTTCTACAATTGTGTTTAGTCCATTTGTTAGCATTTTGCATTATTCTGCAGGATAGACACATATTTTTCCATAGCATAGACATCAACACTTTTATTTCCCATGTTTGAAAAAAATGAGCTCAACTGAATTTCTAGCTTCAGTTATTTGATATATCTGTATGCAGAATATCTCTCTGGATTGATTTTCTCAAAAATATTAAAAATATGCATAGGACATTATATGATATATATAGATTTAGTAATGAATTTTGTAACTTCTTCAGGAAGATACATTGCAGATACATTAAAGTATAGATGCATGCATGCTAAGTCGCTTCAGTCATGTCCAACTCTGTGCGACCCCATGGACAGCAGCCCACCAGGCTCCTCTGTCCATGGAATTCTTTAGGCAAGAGTACTGGAATAGGTTGCCATTTCCTTCTCCAAAAGCATAGATAAGCCTCTCACCTTCAAAGAATTTTGCAATTACATTATTACTCTTTAAAAACATGCACAGCAAGAAATTATATTCTAAGACATTGCATTCACTATCTTTTCTTTCTTACTTGAATATATTTGAAATATATGTCTATGCAGAAAATAATAAAGTAAAAGTTATTTGCAGTAATTTTAATTATACATGTAATTATCAAAGTGATTATCAAAGATAGTGTTTTTTAATTAACAGTATTTTAGCTACTATAGTAGCTTTTATTTTGCTTGCCCCAGCACATTATTTTATTTCATACAATAAAATTATCTGAGAAATGAAAAGTGGAAAACAATTATAATATTTTAACAGAGCTATTATCACTGAGATATTTTTTCCTTAAGAGCAATTGGGTAATTTTGAATATGTCTTATAAGGTCTTGGTATACATAATGATGTGACTCTGAAATAAATATTAATGTTATTAATTGCATTATATAATCAACAAGATAATAATAAAACAAGGAAAACATGAACTTGACAAGATAAAAAGCAATCAATTTTAATATCCTCAAATGAAAACACAATTACTATACAGCCAAAATGTAACCTTCTAAGTGCTTTTCTGTGATCCAAAAAGGCCAGGACAAAAGTTAAAGCAACATAATTTTGGATGCTTAGCATTTCATTCCCATGCTCCTCTGTCCGTGGAATTCTCCAGGCAAGAATACTGGAGTGGGTGGCCATTTCCTTTTCCAGGGGATCTCTCTGGCTCGAGGATCAAACCTGGGTCTCCTTCATGGCAGGAAAATTCTATACCATCTGAGCCACCAGGGAATCAGAGGTTATTTCACTGGTTAGTCAAATGTTTTTATATTGTCATTTGTCATGGGAGTCTTTATTTATTTTCTGATCTGACATTTTCCTATCTGTCAGATCTATACAAGTACTTGTTTCACCATTTCTAAACTTTTTCTATTCCCAGCCTCTTATTTATGGAATTCCATTTCCATTAACAAAAACTGGGTAATAAATTCCTGTTTAGAATAATGGTTTAAAACTTCTCACATACACCACATATGGGACATTTGTGAAATCGCTCTGACATGTCCGACTCTTTGTGACCCTGTGGACTGTAGCCCATGAGGCTCCTCTATCCATGGAATTTTCTAGGCAACAGTGCTGGAGTGGCTTGCCAAGTGTCCTTAAAAGTAGATCCCAAGTTAAAGTTATAATAAGTATGTGTAAACTAGTACCAGTGCATAAATCTATTTTTGCTTTATATACTATGCCAAAGACTGTGTGGATCACAATAAACCGTGGAAAATTCTGAAAGAGATGGGAATATCAGACCACCTGACCTGCCTCTTGAGACACCTGTATGCAGGTTGAGACACAACAGTTAGAACTGGACATGGAACAACAGACTGGTTCCAAATAGGAAAAGGAGTACATCAAGGCTGTATATTGTCACCCTGCTTATTTAACTTATATGCAGTATGCATCATGAGAAATGCTGGGCTAGAAGAAGCACAAGCTGGAATCACGATTGCTAGGAGAAATATCAATAACCTCAGATATGCAGATAACACCACCCTTATGGCAGAAAGTGAAGAGGAACTAAAAAGCCTCTTGATGAAAGTGAAAGAGGAGAGTGAAAACATTGGCTTAAAACTCAACATTCAGAAAACTAAGATCATGGCCTCTGGTGCCACCACTTCATGGGAAATAGATGGGGAAACAGTGGAACAGTGGCTGACTCTATTTTTGGGGGGCTCCAAAATCACTGCAGATGGTGATTGCAGTCATGAAATCAAAAGGTGCTTACTCCTTTGAAGGAAAGTTGTGACCATCCTAGACAGCATATTCAAAAGCAGAGATATTACTTTGTCAAAAAAGGTCCATCTAGTCAAGGCTATGGTTTTTCCAGTGGTCATTTATGGATGTGAGAGTTGGACTATAAAGAAAGCTGAGTGCCAAAGAATTGATGGTTTTGAACTGTGGAGTTGGAGAAGACTCTTGAGAGTCCCTTGGACTGCAAGGAGATCCAACCAGTCCATCCTAAAGGAGATCAATCCTGAGTGTTCATTGGAAGGACTGATGTTGAAACTGAAACTTCAGTTCTTTGGCACCTGATGCAAAGAGTTGGCTCATTGGAAAAGACCCTGATGCTGGGAAAGATTGAGGGCAGGAGGAGAAGGGGATGACAGAGGATGAGATGGTTGGATGGCATCACCGACTCAATGGACGTGAGTTTGGGTAGACTCCAGGAGTTGGTGATGTATGGGAGGCCTGGCGTGCTGCGATTCATGGGGCAGCTAAGAGTCGGACACCACTTAAGCGACTGAACTTAATGTGACCATAGCATTTTTAAAGTGAGTAACTAAACTCTGATCCTGTGGGCAAGCTCAGAGTTTGAGCTTGCAGGGTAGCAGTTTGAAGAGACTTAAAAGCCTTTTGAGTATCTGGGGACCATGCCAGATTGTCAGTTTGCTATGTCTCAGTTGTAAATTTATGTAAAAAACCATGCAATTCCCCATAACCCGGAACCCAAAGGAGAAATAGCCTGTAATGCCCAAGAATCCTCATGTCATAGACAGAGGATGATTTAGTATAGGTTTAACTCTAGAAAGTATCCTTCAAGTCAATGAATGAAAAATATATGTCTCATTCAGGAATTTCAGATAATAATGTATAAAGATTAGGCACTTATTATTCATATATTTTGAATTAGTCTCCCTTTATCATTTGACTTCTTTACACCCAATATAGGAGTGTTGTATGGACTGTTACAGGGAATTAATAGTCCTTGTTCCTTTAAATTTTCAATGATGGGTTTTATCCATTCCTTAACCTCGGGCTTTGATGTGGAAATAGGTGAGGGTCTTTGAGCTTGATAAGGAACAGCACTTTGTGTTCAACCCAGTTTTTCATCAGCCCACACTGTAGGATTTACATTTTGTGCTATTAAAAATAGTGGGTTCCATATTCGTGAAATCAGAGGCCTGTATCTTCTTCACTATATCCCTCCCCAGAACGGGTGAGGGAGTCTCTGGCATGATTAGAACATTGTGAGAAAATAGTACAGAGTCCCAGTTGCCACTTAAAGGATGACTGAAATAATAGCATTTGACTCATCCAGACAGCCCATTACAGTAGTGGATTGGGAGGGAAGTGGACCAGGAGCTTCAGTGAGCATAGAGAAATTTGTCCCCACGCTGATCCAAAAGAAAATCAACTGATTGCCCATACCCCTCCTTCACCCACCCCACCCCACTGCCACAGTTATTAATACTCAGGATTCCTCAGGTATAATTAGGATATGAGCTTGTGTAAGGACCCCTGGGCACCTACCATTTGGATTGTCTTGAAAGTCTGACCCATGGGGCCTGCATCTTGGAGGCACTCTCTTCTCTAGTATGGTCCTTTGCAGACTGGATTTTTTTTTTTTTTTTTTTTTCCTTACTGGCTAGAGAGTAAGCTGAGGTTGGAGTAGATGCTTGAGGGCAATCCTGCTTGAGATGTCCTGCCTTCCCACAGCAATAAGAAGTCCATCCCTTTTCACCTTGGTTCCTCTGGGCATTATTCCTCAGGCTGTTTCAGAGCAGATCTAACAGCCATTATTGGCTGCCTGGTTCTTTTTTCCTCCTATTTTCCTCCTCGTATTCTCCACCATAATATACCATCTGAGTTTGCTGTAACAGTTTTTTAAAGACTGATTTGGCCCAAATGCCTGTTTTTATAACTTATGACAGATATCTGGAGGTGACTGAGTGTGAAATATATCTTTAAAGAACATTTCTCTCCATATTTTTGGGATCAATGTCACTAAACTTGCAGACAGCCTCTCGTAGTCTATCTAGGAGTTAACCAGGGGTTTCCTTCTCTTCCTGTTCTGTCAGTCAACTTAGCATAGCTTAAAATCTTAGCATGTGCTCACTTGAGTCTTTGAAAAATACATCCCGCAAAGTGGCTCTGATTCCACCTTCTTTTAGCTGTGTTATCATCTCAGTCTGGCACCATTATGGGAACTGCTTGGCTCCCAGTAGGAAGGAGGGCTATTTCATGTTCCCTCTTTCCCTTTGTCTCACATTCAAGCAATTTGTCTCCAAAAGTTGTAGCTTCCCCTCAAACTAAAGCTTTTTGAGTCAGGGGTCAGTGACTGTCTCAAGACATACATTACATCTCTCCAAGTAAGCTCATAAAGTAAAGTTAGCTCCATAAAGGCTTCTATGTACTTTTTGGATCCTATAAATAGTCTTGACCGCAATTAGTACTGTTTGAATTTTTATGAAAACTGAAACAACCCTTCCTGGAAGGGTGCCCTGATTCTCAGCCTGTTCAATTGGGAGCCACAGATACAGGGGCAAAGTAAGAGGACAGGAGGGAGCTGAAGTTTTCACACCCAAGTCTGAACCCTTAGGACATAAGTCTGGCATGTCTCACAGAGAGATAAAGAGCAACACATGGCACTTCTACCCATTTCCCTTGTCTTCTACAGAATGGGTCTAGTTTGTAAAATAGTATCACAATTCAGAGACCCTTAAGAGACCCTTCAAAAGGCCAGCATTCCCCGCCTTCCAAAGGATACTGTGGCCATTCAGTATCACAAAGATCAGACTTGTCTTTTTTAAATTTGGGGGATCAAACTTGTCACAGTTTTGAAACACACTTTAAAGGAGTGGTTCTGGAACTTCTGGCTCACATCTGTAAGAGAGAAAAATGTGGCATCAACAGCTATGGCTTCTTTCTATCAGAGGCATCCCTTATTGCTCTAGATGGGAATGTAGACAGACTTTCCACCAAAGCTTTCCTTCCCTGGTCGGACTTAGTCTGCTCCTTACTGACACAGGTGCCTTACTTGTGCCTCCTGGTTCTACCACCAAGGAGGGATGGAGATGCACCAGGAGTACACCTGATGGCATTCCAAATTGATTTCTAGTTCATACCACACGACCTTTGTTTAATTTGCTAGACTAGTTTTCCAGAAAATTTCCCAAGCTAGTACTACTGGGGAAAGCATCAGTCTTCCATGTGCCCATTGACATTCCTGAGTACAGTCCTGACTGCAGTAGAAGTGATGAGTCATTGCCACATCAGTAAAACACTGGAGAGCTTTATCTAGTCCGCTAAGAGCTAGTACTCCCAAGGAAGTAGCCCACTGTACTCCCAAACTGGGATTCCTGCCCTATGTTCTTAAACACCTCACCCTCACTATCAACACTTTCATATAGTTTGGAGGCACAGCTATGGCAAGGACTCACCAGTTCCACTTAGTTCTTAAACATGATCCTAGAAAGTCTGTACCAAACTTGGGGTCTAAGTAAAAGTACATAGTTAATGGCATGAATCACAAGTCCCTCGAAAGTCTATGATCTGACAGATTATGTTAGTAGTTCTAATTCTCCACATAATTATTAAATCATCAAAGAGACCAGGAAAAGCTGACCAAGATAGGAAAGTTTGGCCCACACGCTAGCTCATTTCTGATTGCTCCCCTCGCAGGGACCTTGGGTGTCTCTTGGCACTGACAGGTTGGTTTAAAGCCCTGACAAAGCTCCCCTTTTGGAGGCTACCTTCAGTCATTACCACGAGACACTGCAGAACTGCAAAGCAGGGCTCATCACTTGCTTCATGCAGAGTATGTCCTTCATTCACACAGGCACACAGAAGAGTTAGTAAAGTAAAGCAGAAAAATGTGTATACTGAGAAAACAGAGAGGCTATTTCTCTCTGAACACATAGAGTGTTCTTATCTTGTCCTGAATATCCCGGACAAGCCCCCAAGATGATAGCTTATGGTGAAAGATGTTGGATTCGTGATCTCTGAAGAAGATTTAGCTTCAGGACCAGGGACCTGGCTTGATCACTCAAGAGTTTTAGTGTAGCAGAGTTTTACTAAAGTATAAAAAGGGGCAGAGAAAACTTCTGAGATAGACATCAGAAAGGGGACGAAGAGTGCCCCTCCCCTTGCTAGTCTTAGAAAATGAGTTATATGCTTTTTTTAACTGGTTATTACAATAAGTCAAAAGAATGTCTCAAGGTTGTAAAGATCTTACTAGACCCACCCCCACAATGTACATTTTAAGATCAAGTGAACTCACTCAATCGTGTCCAACTCTTTGTGACCCCATGGACCATAGCTTACTATGTTCCTCCATCCATGGAATTTTCCAGGCAAGGGTACTAGAGTGGGTTGCCGTTTCCTTCTCCAGAAGATCTTCCCAACCCAGGGAATTGAACCCAAGTCTCCAGCATTGTAGGCAGACGCTTTACCTTCTGAGCCACCAGGGAAGACGTTTTTAAGATAACAGGATTTTAACTAACAACAGAAAGATTTTACCAGACCCACTCCCATAATATACATTTTAAGGTAACAGGATTAGTCAGGTTTTCAAGAAGGAGAAACTGTTCTCAAGCAGGATACATTGTTGCTATATAATCCTAATCACAGAGTTGTTTCCTTGTATAACCATCAGCTCTGGGCTTAAAGAAAAAAACGTTTTATGTGCTTTAAGACTAAGGAATGTAGACAAGAAAACATTTACCCTTCCCTCCTTCTTGAGAATTCCAGACCCCTTTTGTATCTTCAAGAGCCCCAGACCCCTTTCTTCTCCTCGGGGTCCCCGGACTTATCAACCTGCCTAGGAACTGACTTTCTCATAACTTAGGGAGAAGACATAAAAATCCTGCCATGATAATTTAACTCAGATTTCTCACAAAATAAATCACTTTTTTTTCCTGATTAAATAGACCAAATAAAAATTTGGTGGATGGACTATCCATTTCACACAAGTACCTTCTAATATATATATATATATCCCCCCCACCCCCCACCCCAGAGACGTTTCTAGATAACTAAAATCTACTATTCACAATTTCATTCCCTTGATCACTAGTCAAATTTTTTTTTTTTTTTTTTGTATAAAAGACTAGATAGTAAAAATTTTTGGCTCCATGGTCTCTGTAGCAACTAATTGATTTGCTGCTGTGGCAAGAAAGTAGCCGTAGAGAACACATGATCTAACAGATGTGGCTATGTTCTGATAAAACTGTATTTACCAAAACAGGTGGCAAGCTTGATTGGACAACTGGATAAAGACGAAACAACCATATTTTGTTGTATTCATAGGTACTGTCATTGACTACAATTTGTATCATCAGAATCTATAGTTTCCATTCCAGAGAGCTTTAAAAGTATGCTATTCATCTCTGTGCCAGTAAATTTCTTGATGGTGAAGGGATATTCACTAGGACATACAATAGTTATGGCTAAATAAGTTGGCCATAATAGATCTCCTGTATCATTCCATATACGAATCCATACAAAGTATGCTACCTGGGCTTCCCAGGTGGTGCTAGTGGTAAAGAACCTGACTCCCAAAGCAGGAGGCATAAGAGATGCAGATTCAATCCCTGGGTCAGGAAGATACCCTAGAAGAGGGCATGGCAACCAACTCCAATATTCTTGCCTGAAGAACCCCATGGACAGAGGAGCCTAGTGGGCTCCATAAGGTTGCAAAGAGTCAGACACAACTGAAGTAAAGTGGCATACATGCACACATAAGCACAGTGGAATGATATAAATAAGATAAAATAATACAGAATTATATGTTCATAAGTATTTTTCTTTCTTCTTTAGTATGACTGAGAAATGTTGACATTACAGATTCTAGGATTTCTGTTACTTCAGTTTTCCTTTAGCCCATAATTGATGTTGCAGCCACTCTTCTGAATCCTCTGAAACCACATAAATTCATTTTATACAGGTCAACCTTAACCTGATACCTTCTGAATATTTTATTATTAATGTTTCTCAGATCCCTGTCTATACAAATTAGCATCTTATTGTAATAATTTTAGTGCGTGATGTACCTTCTCAAGGCAGAATTTGCACTATTTTATCATTCATGTCAATTTCCAACTGCATTTCATATTAAGAGCACTTTCAGAATTTATACCATTTCATATTGCATGAATCTTTCTCTCTAAATTATCTTCTTGGATTTTTCCTTTTTTGAGTGCTGAAAATTTTCAGAATCTAAATGTGATTTACTCATCAACCATTAGATCATGGCCTGAAGCACAATTTTCCTTATACTGAATTTAATGTTCTTTAAAACATATAATTTCACTTTGTCTGATTTTACACATCTAAAATATATTTTTTAAATATATTATACATATATATATATATGCATGAACTAGGCATTTAAAAATTTAAAACAAGTAAACCACAAATTTATTATTTGTTTTGTTTTATATATCTATTTATTGTTTAAAGTAGGTACGATTTTTAAAGCAACATACTGCACTGTACTGATATGCATCTAATTCACAAAAATACTCTTTCAATTTCACAAACACTATTGGTCACATTCCCACATTTAGATTTTTTTTTGGAAATATGAATAAGAGATTAAGTGACTAAGCAAATTTAAATATACACATTTATTTACACAAACATCTATGAGAAAGTTTATTAATGGTAATTCTATTTTACAGACAAATAGAGATTCAGAATGCATAGACACACACTTATATATATTCACTTTTCCCTGACTCCTAAGTTATTGCTTTTATTTATTCCATCTTACCAATGTGTGTGGTGTGCTTGTGTATGTGTGTGTTTCAACACTTCTTATAAGAATCCTTACTTAAAATTCTATTGTAATTATCTTATAAGAGACAGTTTATCCAGAAGAAATTAATGACTATATTCATTTTTTTTCTTGTTTCTAAATAGTAGCAGATGGTGCTTGAACTTTATCCATTATATTTCCTCCATCTGAGCCTCTCTCCTGGGGATAATTGAAAGATTTTAAAATTATTGTGTTTAAAATAGCCAGACATTTATTTTTATCATTAGTTTACTCTTCTATATCAACATATGAAGATGATGTTTCATACTCTAGTATTAAAATACAAAGTTGATTTTTTAAAATGAATTTATTTAAATGTTTTCCCTTTTCTTTTTCAAAATAACAAAACATTAACTCTAAGTGGAGGACTTCTGGAGTTAAATATATATGCAAGATTTGATTTTACTGTCAGAATATTTTATCAATTTTTGAACTTTGAAATTATTTGTAATAATATATTTATAGTTTTAAAATCGAAATAAATGTGCTTTATATAAAATATTTAAGAAATGCAACAAAGGAAGAATATAACAAACTTTTAAATTTTCATGAAAAAATTTTTTTAAATTAAAATAATTATCTTAATGAAAACACAATATAAATAAATGTACATTTTCTTCAATGTATACTAAATTTGCAGATCTAAAATGGTTATTTTGTCATTTAAATAAAATAATCTTTTACTAATTACAGGCCTTCCCCAAGAACTATGCATGAGTCATTTTTTTAATATTGTTTTAGAAATGTTTTTGAAATTATTCTCACAAGACCACAGCTAATTAATTTCTCAAGATAAACAAAACATTTCTTGCAAATTTATCTTGCCATTTTAGTTCTACTCTTAATCATTGACATTAAAATATTATGCGTGCATTCTCAGTTGGTTCAGCCATGTCCAAGTCTGCACAACCCTGTGGACTGTAGCCCAACAGGCCCCTTTGTCTATGGGAATTCTCCAGGCAACAATACTGGGGTGAGTTGTTTTGCCCTTTTCCAAGGGATCTTCCTGACTCAGGGATAAAACCTGTGTCTCTTATGTCTCCTGCATTGGCAGTCATGTTCTTTACCACTAGTGCCACCTGGGAAGTCCAATAATGCTGAGATCTAGTCTTTGTCAGGGTTTCTTGTTTGAAATAAATATATCAAAATACCTGTTTAGATTATTTTTTAAGTACTTACTACATTATATTTAGTTTACTTTTTAGTATTTTCACAGCATACGTAAATGCATTATGAGAGAATACACGGGAGTATATTCTGGTAATACTAGTTGCAAATATTTTGTTTTTGTTTGTTTGTTTGTTTTCTACTGAACTTGGAACTATTGAAAATTTAGCAATAGCAATTTACTCAAACATTTTAACAACTATTTCTGTTTGCCAGGCATTTCTGTTGGCTTTTGAGATATAAATGCCTTTACCAAAAATATATTCTTGCATTCTATGAAACAAATAAATATAAAATGGCTGATTTATTTCCAAATAGTTAATGAATTCCTAAAATATCTATATGCCAGAGGTGTATTTAAATCATACTAGATAGTTAGCATATCAGGGTAAACTGCAACCTCACAAGCTATGAATATTAAAATATATCTTTCAGAAAGAATTGATATTTAAACTGATCTCTGAAGGAGTAAAGTTATTCATGAGAATCTCAATGTTTTACGCAAGTTTCAGGTAAAGAAAAAAATTGTGTGTGAAAGCTTTAGAAGAAAGGAATCTAATACATAGCAGGAAGTAGAATTAGTATTCCTAGAATTAAAGATTGAGCTGAAGAGTATTAAAAGTTGAAGTATCAGATCAGATAGGAACTTATAATGTGTGATTTGTTATTTGAACCAAGGAGGCAATAAACACTGAGAGCTGCTTGGCAGTGTGCAGAATTTATGATGTAATAGTTTTAGATTGGCAGGTAGGTAGGCATCTTAAAGGGAAAAGAGATGGGTAATTTGGAGGGGTTAACTTTTTTAAAGTTAGTGTTGTGTTAGTTACTTAACATTGTTGTCTGACTCTTTGTGACCTCATGGATTGTAGCCCACCATGATTTTCTCCAGTCCATGGAGTCCATGGAATTCGCCAGGTCAGAATACTGGAGTGGATAGCCATTCCCCTCTCCAGGACATCTTTATCAGCTCAGGGATTGAACCAAGATCTCCTTCATAGTAGGCAAACTCTTTTCTGCAGTTTAATCTTCCAAATGTAACTGTGTCCTATTCCATGAGCTGTTATTTTTGCCTAATCCATATATTTTTTGGAAAAATATATGCTTTATATCAGGTTTGTTTGGAAGAGGAAAAGTAAATTATGTTTAGGTCTGAATTGTTTAACACAGGGGCAGAATTGTATGTTGATCTGCTCTCCACCATTAAGAAATGAACAATAATAATGCCAGAAGAAAACATACTAATGCCCTTGACAAAAGCAGTTTCATTATTTGGGTGGTTGGAGAAGTAGGATTTCAGTAGATTGAGTAGCATTCAGGGAGTCAGGGATTAAGATAAAGTGTACAGACAATACCTTCAAGACATGGTTGGGAAAGGAAGTAGAAAGGAACAGCTATGGCTAGAGTAATTCAAGAAGTTGCTAACTGACAACCACAAATCATGAAGAGGCAAAAAGACAGCTTACTTGGGGTCTTAGAATTTCAAAGTGAGATCACAAATTCTGGAGGGAACCAGAATAATATACCACTGGAGGACATCCCCTGGGGGCAATCTTCCAATTACAAATAAAGACACAGCTAGGTGGAACACAGGGAAAGTGAAGTCACTCAGTCGTGTCCGACTCTTTGTGACCCTGTGGACTGTAGCCCACCAGACTCCCCGTCCATTGGATTCTCTAGGAAAGAATACTGGAGTGGGTTGCCATTTCTTCTCCAGGGGATCTTCCTGACCCAGGGATCAAACCCAGGTCTCTCGCATTGCAGGCAGACACTTTAACCTCTGAGCCGCAAGGTGGAACACAGGGAAAGGAGGTGTTAAAGGTGAAATTAAATCATGGTCTGTTAATACTTGAGTAGCCTAGAAGCCTTGTTTGTTGGAATACAAAAGGCTTATCATAACAATATGTTTTATTGTTACACAGTGAGGTAAAGGTAGGTGTTTGGAAGTTGAATCCAGTGTTTCCAGGTAATTGCCAGGTCTTGTTGGAAGAAACATTTCTAGAAAACTGTTGGGGGCTGCTAGGTATTATCTGGTTCTTTTGACAAAGAAGAAAAGGCAGCTGTAGCACAGTAGATTAATAGGATATTCTGGGACAGTAGATGAATTCTGAATAAGACATAGTAGAGGGATGATAGAATGATTGAAGATAGCCAAAGCAAGAGGATCCCAGTATTCAATCAGTAATCTGAAGCACTGATGGGAATCCAACTTTCTATTAGATTTCCTCCAGTAGCTAGACTTTGGGAAGTGCAGTGGCACTATTTTTCCAGGCATTATTTTCCCAGTGGCATTATTTTCCCAAGCATATGGGGTCTGGATAGATTTTGAGAGATATAATGATAATACTGGAGAAGGAATGGCAACCCACTCCAGTATCCTTGCCTGGAGAATCCCATGGACAGAGGAGCCTGGCAGGCTACAGTCCATGGGGTCACAGAGTCAGACACAACTGAGTGTCTGAACTGAACTGAGGATAGCTCCTGGCCCTGGTTAGTGAAATAATTTTAAGCCAAACAGATTAATTAAGTGACCAAGAACTGAAGCCAGAGACTTACTCTCAGCAGAGTTAAGACAAGATCTATGGTTTTCATAGACTTACCACTAATGAAGGATGCTCACTCTATGTAGGGTAAAGAACATTAATAAATCCATAGCTACACTGAGGAGTCCCCAAACTTTAAATATCTGGTCTTTCATAGTTAAAATCAAAGGACCAAAAGACCAGAGCCATGTCCTCTAAACTTTCATTCCAGGCATAAATTCATTGCAAGTTTTCATTCATTGAACATTTTGCCTATAAGAAGGAAAGCAAGAAGGAAGAGTGGCAAGCTGATGCATCATCAGATATTACATAATGAAGAAGATATAGCAATTCCCTGATGATAGCAATTCCCTGATGAACAAAGGTAATGAGAGAGATTTAATCAGGGACCATGCTGACTACTGGAGTGGTCCAGAGTCGTGGAAGTGTTGTCTGCATCACATACCATCAGCTTCACATCAGAGTCAGTTTCTTTTTTTTTTTTTTTTTTTTTTGCAGAATCAGTTTCAGTTCTAGGTCTCCAGGTATTTCAGAGGCCCACTCAGGTATGGAAGCCCTTTTTTTTTTTTTAAAGGGGAAATATGATTCTACAAGGTTATACTTTTATATTTGGTAGCATACCAACTTTGTTTGAAAGTACCTGATAGGATCTCTTCCATCTGAGCTGTAAGGCATCCTTTGAAAGCTATCTTTTCCAATAAACATAGTCTCCTGGCTGTTAATTGTGGTACTTTATATTGTTTCCTGGGAGCTCACTGTGTAAAGATTTTTCAGTCACGTACTCATTTTTATTTAGAGGCTTAATGAGAATTTAACAATAATATAAAATATCTCCCTTGAGTAGAAGAGCTCATCTAACCCTGGGCCAAAAATCATGGATTTCTAGTATTTTTTTCTAAGGGTGACTATTTGTTTTCCAAAATGTGTAGATCTTACATTTAATAGAACAATGGGTAGGAATTGAGGCAAAAAAAAAAAAAAAAAGATTGAAAGCCTCAGAGAGTTTTACCAATTGAGTTTTGATAATGACACTGGTTCTTCTACTAGACCAGAAAATTGAGGCAATAAGCACAATGGAAATGCTGTATAGTATGCCAGATTTCACAAACAACATTTGAAATTTGTCCAGTGAAATGGCTACCTTAGACACTATGTAATTCCAAGGGAATTTCCTAAGTAAGAATTATCTTTTCCAACCATATTTTGGTCACTGCCAAGTGACTCATCTGCAAGAAAAGGCTTCCATGCATTGGGAATTTGTGCAAATTGTCTCCAGAATATATTTGTATCTTTGAGAGGAAGACAGCTGAATAAAATACAGTTAGCAGTTAGCAAAGGGACCTGGAATCAAAGAAAGTGGTTTTGAGGAGTATGACTAAGCTTTCCTAAGTTATACCTAGGTTAGATCTGACACCTCTGACATATTTTGGCTGCTGTTGTGGGAGGTTTCCAAAAGTATTGTATTCCACAAATATTTTTTTATCAGTATCCCCAGTATGGTTTCTTTAGTGACTGCAGGACAGCTCTTTGGCCCCTAACAAAGCCCAGTGTCTTACTTGAGTTTAGACAAATTGAAGTTTATCCCTGAAGACCTCATGCCTTTAGTGTGCTGGTGAGTGAGGAAGTGTAGGTTGTCCCTGAGGCTTGCTTCCTCAATGGGAGAACATAGCAAATGTTTGTCAACATATTGGCATGAAGCAGAGTCATGAGCAAAATACACTTGAGTCAAATCTTTGTTCAATATCTGTGAAAAATAAGTGCGGCTTTCCATGAAGCTCTGAGACACAAAGTAAATTGACATCTTACCCACATAAAGGAAAACAGGTATTGACTATCTGGATGTATATGGAATGAGTCGCCAGTCCAGGTTAGATGCACAATACTGGATGCTTGGGGCTGGTGCACTGGGATGACCCAGAGGGATGGTATGGGGAGGGAGGAGGGAGGAGGGTTCAGGATGGGGAACACATGTATACCTGTGGCGGATTCATTTTGATATATGGCAAAACCAATACAATATTGTAAAGTTTAAAAAAAAAAAAAAAGCACTACATAAATCCCTAACTGTTAAAAGCTGTGGGCTTCCCTGGTGGCTCAAATGGTAAAGAATCTGCCTGAAGTGTGGGAGACCAGGGTTCGATCCCTGGGTTGGGAAGATCCCCTGGAAGAGGGCATGGCAACCCACTTCAGTATTCTTGGAGAATTTCATGGACTGAAGAGCCTGGAGAGCTACAGCCCATGGGGTCGCGAAGAGTCAGACATGATTGATCAAACACACACATAAAAAACTACGTGTTTGGAAGGATTAACTTTAAAATAGTATGAGGGATGAGGAGCACAGGGAGATGTGGTATGACTATATTGTTTATGGCTCGAAGATCTTGAATGAAATGGCTGTCTGCATTATGAAGTTTGTATATGGGAAGGACTAATGTGTTACAGGGACTTGGTCATGGGATTATGAGGCCCCTTTAGGGGTATGCCTTGGCAAGGGGACACAGTTTTTTCTAGGGCTTCAGGTCCGAGAAGGTTTTGCCTCAAGGAAGGCAAAGATTTACTGGGATCTGTTGTTCTTCAGTCACTAAGACCTGCCTGACTCTGCAAACCTGTGGACTACAGTACATGAGGTCTGTGTCCTTCATTGTCTGCTGGAGTTTGCTCAAACTCAGGTCGGTTAAGTCAGTGCTATCCAAACATTTCATCCTCTGTCACCCCATGGACTATAGCCCTCCAGCATCCTCTGTCCATGGGATTTCCCAGACAAGAATACTGAAGTGGATTGCCATTTCCTTCTCCAGGTGATCTTCCCATTCCAGTGATCAAGTCCAGGGAATGAGGCACAGATTTTTATTTGTAGAAAGGAACTTAGAAACAGTCTCTGAATGTGAAGTAATGTTTGATTCACAGACCTTTTGGGTTTCATGAGTTCATTGGGAGACTTCAGTAAATCAATTGAAATAGGCTTCCCTCTCTATTTGCTTAGTTTCAGACCTTTTAGCTTCTAATTATACACACAAAAAGACCAGTTTTGGAATTTCAAAAACTCCCCGTTGTGGCCAGATCAATTTTATGCCATGAAGTGAAGGGACCAGATGCCATGATCTTGGTCTTTTGCATGATGAGTTTTAAACCAGCTTTTTCACTAACCTCTTTCACTTTCATCAAGAGGCTCTTTACTTCCTTTTCGCTTTCTGCCATAAGGGTGGTGTCATCTGCATATCTGAGATTATTGATGTTTCTCCTGACAATCTTAATTCCATCTTGTGATTCATCCAGCCCAGCATTTTGCCTGATATACTCTGCATATACTTTAAATAAGCATGGTGACAATATACAGTCTTGATGTACTCCTTTTTGCATTTTGAGCCAGCTTATTTTTCCATGTCTGGTTCTAAATTTTGCTTCTTGACCTACACACAGGTTTCTTAGGAGGCAGGTAAGGTGGTCTGATAGTCCCCTGATATTCCCATCTCTTTAAAAATTTTCCAGTTTGTTGTGGTCCACAAAGTCAAACTGGAGGAGGAAATGGAAACCCATTTCATTATCCTTGCCTGGAGAATCCCATGGACAGAGGAACCTGGTGGGCTACAGTCCACAGGATCTCAAAGATTTGGACACTACTGAGCAACTAACATACATACACACACACACACACACACACACACACACACATACAGAGAGAGAGAGAGAGAGAGAGAGAGAGTAAAAGGCTTTAGTGTAGTCTATGAAGCAGAGGTAGTTTTTTTTTTTCCCCCCTGGAATTCCCTTGCTTTTTCTATGATCCAACAGATGTTGGCAATTTTATCTCTAGTTCCTCTGCCTTTTCTAAATCCAGCTTGTACATCTGGAAGTTCCCAGTTCACATACTGTTGAAACCTATCTTGGAGAATTTTGAGTATTACTTTCTTAACATGTGAAATGAGTGTAATTGTGTGGTAGTTTGAATACTCTTTCGTGTTGCCCTTCTTTGGGATTGGAATGAAAACACCTTTTCCAGTCCTGTAGCCACCACTGTTTAATGACATAGTTCTTTCCAAAAGGTCAAAAATAATTTTTCTTCTTTTTATTGCTTTAATACTTTAGGTTCAGGAAATCTTAAATATGTTTAAATTTTAATGGGAAGAAGTTATATTAAACTTTTAAAATTGTGTTTCTTAAAACTTGAGGCTTTAGGGACTTCCCTGGTGGTTCTGTGGCTGAGACTCTGTTCTCCCAATGCAGAGGGCCCAGATTTGATCCCTGGTCAGGGAACTAGATCCCATATGCTAAAGGCTTTATACTCTTGGATAAATAAGAATAAAATAAAAGGAAAAATAACAATAAAAATAAAAATTATTATGTCATATCACAACAGCTGTTAGACTCTCAGATTAGAAAGAGACTATAAAGTTTATTTAGGTTGAAGACATAAAATTCAATAATCCAATGTCAGATTTTTCTGGCATTTTAGATATAGAAAACATTGTAGAGATATGACATCTATATCTTAAAATTTTAAGATTGCATTTATTAAAATAATAAGCCTAGGTATATAATAAGTCTTCATTATACAATGAACTTTAGCTTAATATTAATAAGCATCCTGAAACTGCTTTTTATATCTTGAGCCAAAATTTAAGAACAACAAGCTTTATTCAAGTCTGAGATCAGGAAATGATTTAAGAGGAAATGTGTAAGCACTGTGACAGTGACTTTATAAGGAGAAAATAGCATCAAACCAACATAAATGTTTCTCTCACAATTCAACTTCTCAGGAAAAGTGACTTGTTTTCATATATAACATGAAAAAACAAAGCATTAGAAATTTTAGGACAGAAATCTATGAATGAATATGAGTTCAGTTCAACTCAGTTCAGTCACTCAGTAGTGTCGGACTCTTTGCGACCCCATGAATTGCAGCACGCCAGGCCTCCCTGTCCATCACCAACTTCCAGAATTTACTTAAATTCATGTCCATCGAGTCGGTGATGCCATCCAGCCATCCTCTGTTGTCCCCTTCTCCTCCTGCCCTCAATCCCTCCTAGCATCAGAGTCTCTTCCAATGAGTCAACTCTTCTCATGAGGTGGCCAAAGCATAGGAGTTTCAGCTTTAGCATCAGTCCTTCCTGTGAACACCCAGGGCTGATCTCCTTTAGAATGGACTGGTTGGATCTCCTTGCAGTCCAAGGGACTCTTAAGAGTCTTCTCCAACACCACAGTTCAAAAGCATCAATTCTTTGGCGCTCAGCTTTCTTCACAGTCCAACTCATATCCATACATGACCACTGGAAAAACCATAGCCTTGCCTAGACAGACCTTTGTTGGCAAAGTAATGCCTCTGCTTTTTAATATGCTGTCTAGGTTGGTCATAACTTTCCTTCCAAGGAGTAAGCGTCTTTTAATTTCATGGCTGTGATCACCATCTGCAGTGATGAACTCTGAAAAAATAATTTTTGAGGCTAGTTTCTAACTCTGTTCTTTTAAGACTTATTCTCAAAGTATTTTCAAAGTCTTCAGAAAAGGCTCAAGTTCCTATAATAATCATTTGCTAATGTACCTAGGTTATGTAAAAAAAGACTACCTTGACAGTAGTTAGCTTTTTTACTTTGCCTAGATCTTGTCAAATTTTATGTATGCCCTGTTTCATTTTATGTCTATGGTCTCACCATGCTCTAAAACTGAAAGTAAAATAAATTATATTTTCCCCTATCTCATTTACTATTTCATCCATCACAACTTGAGTGACTTGAAAATAAAATATACTAGATCGTTTCCCAATAACATTTCCCAAGCTATGAAATTCTTAATGAGGTGTAAAACTTTCTGCCCTAAGTACATTATTTAACTTGTAGAAAGTTAACATAAGGATCTGAATTTATCCAAAACTTCCTGGAAACCTATCTGGAGCCATTTTGCAAGGCTGTCTCTAATGTCTTGACTTTTAGACTTTATTCATGTCATTATCAGCCTGATACCAGACCAGAAATATCAGTGTCTTAAAGGGGCATTCTTGATCTAATTGGCAACTTACAGTTCTGACTCTATTCTCCTTAGTTAAATGAGAGTCAATAATATGCTCATTCTTGATTTAAAGATGTATCATTCAGGCAATTTTGCGACTTTTCTGTTCAGTGTGTTAATGTCTGAAATAATTCCGTTATTCTTGTCACATATGCCTAAGCCTGAATTTCTAAAATATATGCTGGAAAATACCATATTCTGGGGTTGTAATTTGCAAACTTGTGAAAAGAAGACAAATACTATAGCAATTTTTCTATTAACTATTTTAAATATTTATTACTGCTATTAAATATAATAATAATAATAATAATAATAAAAGGAATTGATGCAAAAAAAGGATAAGTAAAACACTTTTGAAAAAAATAATGAAAAATAAATATTTAAAGGAAAACATGAAAATTCTGATGAAAATAACCATGTTGCAAAGGAAAATATTATAAATAACAGAGAATACACATAATTTTCATGGATTTAGATTCATAAACTTGTCTGTATATTCTTTTGGGTGTTTGATGTATACAAAAACATCTTCTGGAAATAATACCAAATATGTTTTTTCTTATCTAACTAAAATGGCTTTTTTTTTTTTTAATTTTTTTACATTATACTGGAAAGGCCCTATAGGAAAATGTTGAATAGAAGTAGTACTAGTAGATTTTGTTGTTAATTTCAAGGTCAAAATGATTCAACAAAATTTGATATTTGCTGTATGAATGAATGAGGTGGTTTATATAATTAAAAGTTTTCCTTTAAGTCCAACTTAGTTTTGATTCATTACCAACCATATATTACATACTTTTATTTTTTTTATTCATTTCTCTTTCACATACTTTTCTATATTTGGTTGTTAATATTTTCTTACAATTTATGTAAATATCTTTAAGAGAGACAATGGCCATTAATATTCCTTCCCTGTATCATCCTTCCCAGGTTTTGTATCAATGTTATATTTGTCTCATTAAAATACCTGAAAGACATGATCTCTTTTTCCATTCTCTAGTGACAGTCTTTTTATTTTAGTTTAAATATTTTCTACTTACTTTTTCAAATCACTGCTATATTAAAGAATATTAATATTAATGATAATTATTTTCACATCTACTAAATACCTAGCTGTGATCCATCAATCTAAAGATATTTGTAGTACCTGGTGGTCTGTTTCTAATGTTTGTTTTTCTCCCTGTAACTTCTTTATAAGTTTGTTACTTTTCTTTAATGTCAAGTGCTGTATGCACATACACAAGAAATAAAAAAACCTAAGTAAGGTTATCTCTTTCTAGTGAGAATTTATTTTGACTGTTTGTTGGCATTTACATTAGAAAATCAACTTAATTCAATTGGAGATTTCATTGATTCAAATCTAAGTTTCAGCTTTTGTATTATCTTGTCTATTTCCAGTTTCTCTGACTTCTAGGATATAGTTCTTCAGAAGTTCAGTTGAGAGTCCATTAATTTGCCCGAGTTCCCTGTTTTTGTTTGCCCTTAAATTCAAATTGCTATCTTTCAAGCTCTGTTTAACTTCTAAATGTCCTATAACTATTTTTTACTCACCTAGCACATTTCAGTTAAGTTCAGTTCAGTTGCTCAGTCGTGTCCGACTCTTTGCAACTCCATGAATCGCAGCACACCAGGCCTCCCTGTTCATCACCAACTCCCAGAGTTTACTCAAACTCATGTCCATCGAGTCAGTGATGCCATCCAGCCATTTCATCTTCTGTCGTCCCCTTCTCCTCCTGTCCCCAGTCCCTCCCAGCATCAGAGTCTTTTCCAATGAGTCAACTCTGCATGAGATGGCCAAAGTACTGGAGTTTCAGCTTTAGCATCAGTCCTTCCAGTGAACACCCAGGACTGATCTCCTTTAGAGTGGACTGGTTGGATCTCCTTGCAGTCCAAGGGACACTCAAGAGTCTTCTCCAGTACCACAGTTCAAAAGCATCAATTCTTCAGTGCTCAGCTTTCTTTATAGTCCAACTCTCACATCCATACATGACCACTGGAAAAACCATAGCCTTGATGAGCACATTTAGGAATCAGCAAATAACCACTAAGGGAAAACTGGCACACAATAGTGGCCATACCTGAACTTTCCTGCACTATGGTCCCACATGGCCCTCCAGTTCTGGCTACTTTTGAGGAAAATATCCATTCTTCCACCAAGCCACATAGTACCAGCAGAAGTTCTGCTTAGTTCCCACGTTATTAGCTTTTTGGTTCTCAGACTCCTACTTGATGTTGTTTATAGTTGGTAGAAAACTTAAGGAGGAAAGAAAACATTGTGTGTAATTTTGAGCTGACTTTCATGAGTTTATCTTTATTCTAGGATCTTATTCTTTCAGATCCTAGCTGCCTTAGAAGGTATAAGTATATTCCAGTAGTTATTTTGATATTTTATGCAACTTTTTTCTGGTGTTCCTGGTGAGGGGTTTAGTTAGCAAAAAGTTATTGCATTGTAATGGGAAGTATAATACTCCATGTAACTTTCTATCTTGAAATATGTCATTTATTTCCTTATTAATGTTATGCATCTAATACAGTTTCATTTTTTAAGAATTTATTATCAGAGCACATAATTGAGTCTGCTGGTCTTATCATGCATGTATATTGAGAGTGTTCTATATATAAAATATGTATCTTAATGTCTTTATTGTGAAGTAGCCTATAATATTATTAGATATAAGAGCCAAAATTAAGTATCATGGATTTTATGAAATCCTAAAACTTAATGAAGCACAAGCTGGAATCAAGATTACTGGAAGAATTATCAATAACCTCAGATATGAAGAAGACACCACCGTTATTGCAGAAAGTGAAGAAAAACTAAAGAGCCACTTGAAGAAAGTGAAAGCGGAGAGTGAAAAAGTTGGCTTAAAGCTCAACATTCAGAAAACGAAGATCATGGCATCCGGTCCCATCACTTCATGGAAAATGGATGGGGATACAGTGGAAACAGTGGCTGACTTTATTTTGGGGGGCTCCAAAATCACTGCAGATGGTGCCTACAGTCATGAAATTAAAAGACACTTACTCCTTGGAAGGAAAGTTATGAACAACCTATACAGCATATTAAAAAGCAGAGACATTACTTTGCTAACAAAGGTCTATCTAATCAAGGCTATGGTTTTTCCAGTAGTCATGTACAGATGTGAGAGTTGAACTATAAAGAAAGCTGAGCCTGAAGAATTGATGCTGTTGGAGAAGACTCTTGAGAGTCCCTTGGACTGCAAGGAGATCCAACCAGTCCATCCTAAAGGAGATCAGTCCTGGGTGTTCATTTATAGGACTGATGTTGAAATTGAAACTCCCTATATATATGGGAGTTTAATTTAATTTAATTTAATTTAATTTAATAATAGTGAATTATTCCCCTATTTCATTGACATACACACATATATATATGCATAGTGTGTGTGTGTGTGCATGCTTGTGCATCATATACATATAATTTTATTATTTAATGTAGTAATTAGAAATTGTCATAATTTATATGAAGTTATATAATACTTTGGCTACTTGATGCAAAGAGTTGACTCATTGGAAGAGACCCTGATGCTGGGAAAGATTGAGGGCAGAGGAGAAGGGGATGGCAGAGGATGAGATGGTTGGATGGCATTACGGACTCAATGGACATGAGTTTGGGTAAACTCCGGGAGTTGGTGATGGACAGGAAGGCCTGGCATGCTTGTGGTCCATAGGGTTGCAAAGAGTCAGACATGACTGAGCGACTGAACTGAGTTTTTTACATAATTATATATGTATGTTTTTGTTTAATGAATTGAGTACAGAATATGAGTCAACAATCTACTGTCAAATTTTTGTCAGTCTTTTTCCAAATGACATTATATAATTTCTCGCAGTAAAAATCACCTACTTATATAAAACACTTATTAAAATCTCACAAGAATAGTAATTTAGAAACATATATTTAAATGGTCAAACTCAATGTCAAATTGATTAAATTAACATTTAACTAGTAATTCATTTTAGGGAGGTTATGTTTGTAATTTACCATTTCTCACTGTTTTCAAGTTTATTAGCTCCTAATAAATACAGATAACCTATCTTTTAAATTTCTCTAAAGTGAGAAAAATTTACAATTCACTTATTGCTTCTTAAAACAAATCATTTAACCCCAAATGGGTTTTCTGACATACTAATAATAATGGACATTAGGAGAGAAACTTAAATTTAAAACTAAATTTTGTATGTAGTTCTGAACAATTGGTGGCACTTTATAAACCCCATCTTTTTGTGCTTTTTGTGTGTGGTTTGCAGACTGTCAGAAACTAGCCATTTGCTGACACCTCAAAGTGATATGGACTCTGGTAGCTCTGAAGAATTCTATCAGGCTGTGCACCATGCTGAGCAAACATTCAGAAAAATGGAAAGTTATTTGAAGCAACAGCAACTCTGTGATGTTATCCTGATTGTTGGGAACCGAAAAATACCTGCACATAGGTATAGTAATCTGTCTTTATCTGAAATATGAAGTCATATATTCATAATGATGGTCTAGTATATAGATTTCAAAATACTCTTCAAATAGAGAAGTAAGCATCCATGTTTTTAAGGACGTTTGGGTAATTTTCTTGGTGAGAGTTATAATGCCATGTTAAGTCATCTTTTTAAGAAGTAAAGCAAATATAAATAGTTCAGAAATAAAGCTTGTAATAAGGTTGAAAAATACCCCATTTTATTGACTCATTATTGGGTCATACTAATTGGGAATCAATTTTGACTTAGGAGTATGTACCTAAGCTCTGAAATGTGCTTTGTATTTATATTTATATTTGACTTAGGAGTATGTACCTAAGCTCTGAAATATGAGATATGCTTTTCTGTCGAAATTGAAAGAAAGTCATGTTATTTTCGGTATACGCTATTTCAACTAGGAAATTAACTGTGATATCACAGGAAATTCATAGTGATATCTTTATTTTAAATGTATTAAAATTTCCTTAATTTGTGACATACTGATACTATTTCTAAGGCCCAATATATTCAAAGGTTAATGCATTTTTAAATATTCCTTAGTGTTTACTTATAAATAATAATTCTCAGTTACATGAACTAGATATCTGATTGTGTCCTATTTATATGCTATTAGTTTATTTCTGAAAATTCATTAAATTTGATGTTGAATTTTTCCTCAATTTTTCTATTTATTTTTTGAAATTTTAATGAGAAAAGAATTTTAATTTAATTTTTGATACTGATTATTTTAAATAATTGAATATATGGACAAATCACCTTAGGCTACCTTGACGTATGCTATTTAATACCATTAATACCAATGAATAAATAGAAAACAATAAACTGTGTAAAATAAATATTTAAAATGTGCCTCTCTTTCCCATATTTTTAAACTTATATTGCATTATCTAGATAATATATATGCACCTAAGTGCAACCTATTAAAAGAATTCCAAAATATAAGGCTATATTTCTATTATCATAAGAATGTTAAATCATGGACATTGCATTTAAACCAATACACTAAAAATGCATAGGAAAGAACATTTGACATTAAATAATTAATCTAGTAGATCTTATGGGGTTCAATTCATCAATTAACTATGACAGCAATTCTAATAATACAATAGTGATAGTCACTAAATCATGTCCAATTCTTTGTGACCCCAAGGACTGAAGCTTGCCAGGCTCCTCTGTCCATGGATTTCTCCAGGCAAGAACATTGGAGTGGGTTGCCATTTCCTTCTCCAATAATACAATATTCACACTTATTTTGCAAACACTTCTATGAAATTGCATTATCATTACCAATAGAACAATTGTATTATCATTATTATTGAGACAGTGTTGCAATATGTGTGACAAATATGTAGATTATTCTAACCTATCATCTAAATAGCAACTAGATAAAAATTCTGTTAACAAGTGATTTTAATTTCATAATGTAGCTAAGTTTATTTTAATTACCCACTAGTTAAATATATATATATATGTTAATGTCTGAAATAATTCCGTTATTCTTGTCACATATGCCTAAGCCTGAATTTCTAAAATATATGCTGGAAAATACCATATTCTGGGGTTGTAATTTGCAAACTTGTGAAAAGAATACAAATACTATAGCAATTTTTCTATTAACTATTTTAAATATTTATTACTGCTATTAAATATAATAATAATAAAAGGAATTGATGCAAAAAAAGGATAAGTAAAACACTTTTGAAAAAAATACAGACTTCTTGTAAATGGTCTTGCTTAATTGGTTAGCAACTACCAAAACAAAACATTTGAAGGTAAAACTCCAAATTTTAAATATAGGAATTTTTCTTAGGTAGGCTGCCTATAATTAGGGATGTCAGATGCTGAAAATTAGACTGGCAAGATCAATATTAATAATTTAGACAGTCAAATTTTCAAAAGTAAAAGAATTAAGACGTTTTGATGGCTTACTCTCTAATGATATACAAGTATATAATGAAATACGGTTAAGCTTTTGAAAGTTTTTTTCTCCCTTTAGCCATCATTAAGAATAAGTGCCTTGGACATAAGTAAATGAGAAAATCTTAAACAGCTAACTTCCTGTGAGTTGGAAATAATGGCACTTTTAATTTTTTGTGCATATAAAAAGTGTGGAAGAATCTAAAACACAGTCAATAATCTTTGTTCTTGGGAAGTAAGGCTCTTAGGCATGATAAATGAGGCACTGGAATTATTTTTAATATATAAACATGTATATGCTTTGAACGTCTTAGTATGAACATTTCTGCTGCTGCTGCTAAGTCGCTTCAGTCGTGTCCAACTCTGTGCGACCCCATAGACTGAAGCCCACCAGGCTCCCCCACCCCTGGGATTCTCCAGGCAAGAACACTGGAGTGGGTTGCCATTTCCTTCTCCAATGAACATTTCAAGATCAAATAAATTCTTAAGTGAAAAATCAAATGATATATGATAGAGAAGAAAGGATCTTGCTCTACAGACCAAAATATTGGGTATCTCAGGAAGCAACATATTCTATTTTCATTTTCCTGCAGGGGCTTCCCTGGTGGCTCAGACAGTAAAGAATCTGCCAAAATGTGGAAGACCCAGGTTCAATCCCTGGGTTGGGAAGATACCCTGGAGAAGGGAGTGGCAACCCACTCCAGTGTTTTTGCCTGGAGAAGTCCATGGACAGAGGAGCCTGACAGCTACAGTCCATAGGGTTGCAAAGAGTAGGACACAACTTAGTGACTAGCACTTTGACAGTGTATTTATTTATTTCAAGAATATATTTATTACTCTAATGTTCTTTATTGAGCACTAGTATTATGGAAATAGTTGAGGCTAAAAGGGGGAATTGCTATATTTAGAAACATGTTTAATTTCATAAGTAACTTAGATATTAATACTCAAGAGTAGGCAAAGAGTAATGGTTATCTCTACTGATGGAAAGTTAGTTTATAGATATTCTTTGATGGGAGCAGAATAAATTATAATAGTCCTGTACAAACTTCAGAAGAAAAAAAAAGAAAGATCCCAGTGCCTGCTGGCTTTGGTAACTCCAGACAACTCCCATTGTACTAGGCTCTGGAAGTGCTCCTGTAGACACAGGATGCCTATGAGGCCCCCTCAACCCAGACTGGGTTCCTTGAACCCAGGCTTCTGGTTGGCCCAACCAGGCCAACTACCAGAGATCCAGGCTTTTATCCTTCCCAATGTCGGGCCATCCACTTGTGCCACCAGGTTCCAGTGCCAGGCTTGCACCTGTGGATCCAAAATTTAAGTTGGTTCCCATGGATCCAGGCTGCCCTTGCAGCTCAGCTGGTAAATAATTCTCCTGCAATGTGGGAGACCTGAGTTTGATCCCTGGGTTGGGAAGATCCCCTGGAAAAGGGAAAGACCATGCACTCCAGTTTTCTGGCCTGGAGAATTCCATGGACTGTATAGTCCATGGGGATGCGAAGAGTCTGATACTACTGAGCAACTCTCACTTTCACTTGCCCTTGGATCCAGGCTGTCTGCTGTATCTGCAACAGAAACTTGCTCTGGCAGAACAAAGCTTCAGACTGGCCTGAAAGTTCTCACCTTACAAGCAGACTCTGGTGGTTCCAAGTTCAAGGCTTACTCTACTGCCACACCAGCCACAAGAATAATCCAATACTGCAATATGCTGTTGTATTAATCACTTTGTTATTATATATGTATATATATATATGTTAGAAGACAAAAGTGTTCAAAATAACTATAGCTACAATAATTAGTTAATAAATACACAGCATAACAACAGGTGAATTGTGACACCAAAACAAAATATGGGGAGATGGGAAAGTGGGAGTAAAAGGTCAGAGTATTCTTATGAAAATGAAATTATCAGCATAAAATAAACTAATTTTT
Source organism: Bubalus kerabau (assembly GCF_029407905.1). Classification (NCBI taxonomy): domain Eukaryota; kingdom Metazoa; phylum Chordata; class Mammalia; order Artiodactyla; family Bovidae; genus Bubalus; species Bubalus kerabau. The sequence continues at coordinate 44,824,941 of NC_073635.1, read as the reverse complement.
ATTGAATATTTTATGCATATTTCATGATAATCATAAAGCAAACTTACAACAGATACACAAAGTAAAAAAGAAAGGAATCAAAACATAACACTAGAAAATTATCAGTCCCGAAGTAAAGATAGCAAAAAAGGAAGGAAGAAACAAGGAATCAGCAAAACAGTCAGAAAACAATACAAGACGTTATAAATCCTTCAGTTCAGTTCAGTTCAGTTGCTCAGTCACTTCTGACTCAGCGACCCCATGAATCACAGCATGCCAGGCCTCCCTGTCCATCACCAACTCCCGGAGTTCACCCAAATTCATGTCCATAGAGTCAAGTGATGCCATCCAGCCGTCTCATCCTCTGTCGTCCCCTTCTCCTCCTGCCCCCCAATCTCTCCCAGCATAAGGGTCTTTTCAAATAAGTCAACTTGTCACATGAGGTGGCCAAAGTACTGGAGTTTCAGCTTCAGCCTTAGTCCTTCGAGTGAACACCCAGGTCTGATCTCCTTTAGAATGGACTTGGATCTCCTTGCAGTCCAAGGGACTCTCAAGAGTCTTCTCCAGCACCACAGTTCAAAAGCATCAATTCTTCGACACTCAGCTTTCTTTATAGTCCAACTCTCATATCCAAACATGACCAATGGAAAAACAATAGCCTTGAATAGATGGACTGTTGGCAAAGTAATGTCTCTGCTTTTCAATATGAGGTTGGTCATAACTTTCCTTACAAGGAGTAAGAGTCTTTTTTTTTTTTTAATTAAATTTAATTTCATGGCTGCAATCACCATCTGCAGTGATTTTGGAGCCTCAAAAAATAAAGTCTGACACGGTTTCCACTGTTTCCCCATCTATTTCCCATGAAGTGATGGGACCAGATGCCATGATCTTAGTATTCTGAGTGTTGAGCTTTAAGCCAACTTTTTCACTCTCCTCTTTCACTTTCATCAGGAGGCTTTTTAGTTCCTCTTCACTTTCTGCCATTAGGGTGGTGTCATTTGCATATCTGAGGTTATTGAGATTTCTCCCAGCAATCTTGATTCCAGCTTGCACTTCGTCCAGCCCAGTGTTTCTCATGATGTACTCTGCATATAAGTTAAATAAGCAGAGTGACAATATACAACCTTAACTAACTCCTTTTTCTATTTGGAACCAGTCTGTTGTTCCATGTCCAGTTCTAACTGTTGCTTCCTGACCTGCATATAGGTTTCTCAATAGGCAGGTCAGGTGGTCTGGTATTCCCATCTCTTTCAGAATTTTCCACAGTTTATTGTGATCCACACTGTCAAAACTTTGGCATAGTCAGTAAAGCAGAAATAGATGTTTTTCTGGAGCACTCTTGCTTTTTCCATGATCCAGCGGATGTTGGCAATTTGATCTCTGGTTCTTCTGCCTTTTCTAAAACCAGCTTGAACATCTGGAAGTTCATGTATTACTGAAGCCTGGCTAGGAGTATTTTGAGCATTACTTTACTAGCGTATGAGATGAGTGCATTGTGTGCTAGTTTGGGCATTTTTTGGCATTTCCTTTGTTTGGGATTGGAATAAAAACTGATCTTTTCCACTCCTGTGGCTACTGCTGAGTTTTCCAAATTTGCTGGCATATTGAGTGAAGCACTTTCACAGCATCATCTTTCAGGATTTGAAATAGCTCAACTGGAATTCCATCACCTCCACGAGCTTTGTTCATAGTGATGCTTTCTAAGGCCCACTTGACTTCACATTCCAGGATATCTGGCTCTAGTGAGTGATCACACCATCATGATTATCTTGGTTGTGAAGATCTTTTTTTGTACAGTTCTTCTGTGTATTCTTGCCACCTCTTCTTAATATCTTCTGCTTCTGTTAGGTCCATACAATTTCTGTCCTTTATCAAACCCATCTTTGCATGAAATGTTCCCTTGGTATCTCTAATTTTCTTGAGGAGATCTCTAGTCTTTCCCATTCTGTTTTTTTCCTTTATTTCTTTGCATTGATCGCTGAGGAAGGCTTTCTTATCTCTTCTTCCTATTCTTTGGAACTCTGCCTTCAGATGCTTATATCTTTCCTTTTCTCTTTTGCTTTTGGCTTCTCTTCTTTTCACAGCTATTTATAAGGCCTCCCCAGAGAGCCATTCTGCTTTTTTGCATTTCTTTTCCATGGTGATGATCTTGATCCCTGTCTCCTGTACAATGTCACGAACCTCCGTCCATAGTTCATCAGGCACTCTATCTATCAGATCTAGTCCCTTAAATCTATTTCTCACTTCCACTGTGTAGTCATAAGAGATTTGATTTAGGTCATATCTGAATGGTCTAGTGGTTTTCCCTACTTTCTTCAATTTAAATCTGAATTTGGCAATAAGGTGTTCATGATCTGAGCCACAGTCAGCTCCCGGTAATGTTTTTGCTGACTGGATAGAGCTTCTCTATCTTTGGTTGCAAAGAATATAATCAATCTGGTTTTGGTGTTGACCATCTGGTAATGTCCATGTGTAGAGTCTTCTCTTGTGTTTTTGGAAGAGGGTGTTTGCTATGACCAGTGCATTTTCTTGGCAAAACTCTATTAGTCTTTGCCCTGCTTCATTCTGTACTCCAAGGCCAATTTTGCCTGTTACTCCAGGTGTTACTTGACATCCTACTTTTGAATTCCCATCCCCTGTAATGAACAGGACATCTTTTTCAGGTGTTATTAGTAATTATTCTTAATATAGTTGGATTAAACTCTTTAATACAAAGGCATAGAGTGGCTGAATGACTTAAAAACTAAGACCCAGTTATATTCTGTCTACAAGAGACTCAGCTTTAAGAACACACATAGTCTCAAAGTAAATGGATAGAAAAAGTTATTCCAAGCAAACACATGTAAAAAGATCACAGTAGCTATGGTTATTTCAGACAGAATAGACTTTAAGCCAAAAATTGTAACAAGAGACAAAGACGGTAACTATATAGTGATAGAAGTGTTAATTCATCAATAGAATATGACAGTTATAAAAGTATTATGGTAATCCTTTCACAGTATATATATGTATCACATTCACACATTATATAACAACAGTGGGCTTCATAGGTAGCTCAGCCGGTAAAGAAACCACCTACAATACAGGAGAATCTTGTTTGATTCCTAGGTTGGGAAGATTCTCTGCAGAAGGGATAGGCTACCCACTCCAGTGTTCTAGAGCTTGCCTGGTGGCTCAGATGTTAAAGAATCTGCCTCCAATGGAAGAGACCTGGGTTCGATCCATGGGTAAGGAAGATTTCCTGGAGGAGGGCATGGCAACCCAGTCAAGTATTCTTGCCTGGAGAATTCTCATGGACAGTGGAGCCTGGTGGGCTGCAGTCCATATGGTCACAAAGAGTCGAACATGACTGAGAGACTAAGCAAAGCACAGCACATATCAATAATATCTCAACAAAACTAAGCTGGGGGAGGTAAGAGAAGCTGAAAACTTTTGTTTTTTTCCCCATTGTTTAGATATCATTTAAATATCCTCTTTATTCTTACTGTGAATATACAGCAACCAGTGAAGCATCTTTCCTTGTATTAATTAAAATAGATGTTTATCAAACATATTAAAGTATTGGTCTATGCCCTGCTGGTGATGCAAAAGAGTTACAAAACATGCTCATTTTCCTTGTGAAGCTTCCAACTATCTTGAAGAGGAAAGATTAACCAATAGGACAATGTATTTGTGTTTGTAAATAACTACAACTGAAATATATGGCTGAGATTCCAAATACAAGAGACAATGAAAGAAATGAATATTATATGAGAGTATTATAAAAGTTTTTTTAGGAGAAATTGAGATCAGTCTAATGAAAGAGAACAAATATGCTATTTTAGATAGAATAGTATGGAAAATAGAGAAGTAAATAATTTGCAGTTTTGAAAATTACGATGTACCAGCTTAGCTAACGTGAAGCAATACAGAAAGTGAGCTATAAAATTAAGGCAAATGTTATTATCATAAACCTTGATATCTTGTAGAGAGGTTTGCATTGGAATTATGTGTACAATTAAAGTTCACATAGGTTCTTGAATAGGGGAGTAACATAGTCAAATCAATGCTGTGCTTAGTCACTCAATTGTGTCTGATTCTTTGAGACCCCATGGGCTATAGCCCACCAAGCTCCTCTGTCCCTGGGGATTTTCCAGGCAAAAAGTCTGGAGTGGGTTGGCATGCCCTCCTCCAGAGGATCTTCCCCACCCAGGGATCAAACCCAGGACTCCCACATTGCAGGTGGATTCTTTACCAACTGAACCCCAGGGAAGCCCAAGAATACTGGTATGGGTAGCCTATCCCTTCATCAGAGGATCTTCCCCGCCCAGGAATCGAACTGGGGTCTCCTGCATTGCAGGTGGATTGTTTACCAGCTGAGCTAATCAAGTCAATAATAATAATGATAGCTTCCCTGGCGCCTCTGATGGTTAAAAACCTCCCTGCAATGGGGGAGTCCCAGATTTGATCCCTAGGTAGGGAAGATAGCCTGGCAAAGGAAATGGCAATCCACTCCAGTATTCTTGCCTGGAAAATCCCATAGACAGAGGAGCCTGGTGGGCTACATGGAGTTGCAAAGAGTCAGACATTACTGAGAGACTAACACTTTCACTTTCAATAATACTAGTTAACACTCACTCTATTGCTTATCTGCCAAACCCTATTTGAAGTGCATGTCATATACTAACCCACTTTGTCCTGAAAAGGAAGAAAATTATTTTTCCACTTTTTCTCTCATAGAATAGAAAATGGAGAAATTAAGAATTCAACCAAATTATGCATTTCATAGGTGGTGGAAATATATTCAAACCCAGGCTGTCTGGCTATAGAAGTAATGCTTTAATGACTACAATAGTCTGCTTAGCATAATTTACAAAGACAGTCTGAAAAATGGCACAGGTTTAGAATATGTACAAAAGATGGGCAGAGCAAAAACTAACTACTGCCCCAGGAAGCTGTTATACTTAATCCAGGCATGAAATGAGGACTATGTAAACACTGAAAAATAGATGAATTGAGAAACGCTTTGAACAGTGTCATTAGTCAGGATCTTTGGATGCAGAGTAGAGACTGGAATTCAGGTGTGCACAGTTTATTTATAAAGTATTTTCAGAAGAAGAGCAGGATAGGGCAGAAGGAGCAAATCCAGGATGTGGTCTTGGCAGGTCCATCGTTTCATCTTTAACTCCTAGTCATACCCTGAGGAAAAGGGACAGCCTTCACACCTTGGTTCTATTAGTCATCATTGTTAGACCCACTCACAGGCTGAGAGTTGGGAAAGCTGTAGAATTCTGGAGATGAGGTAAGAGTAGCCTGAGCACATGGAATGAGGCAAATTCTGTTAGACCAAGTGCAATTGGTCTACACAGAAAGGACAACTGGAAGCAGTTAGGTGTCAATATCATTGGTGCTGGAAACATAGGTGTACCTCATAAAAGGGGTCTGGGCACAAGAACCATACAGTCCAATTCAAGAGGAAAGATGGGTCTTGTGTCATATTTATACGGGCAACAAAGCCAGAGGACATAAGTGATGACTTGTAATACTGTGAAAATTCAATATATTGGTGATACACCAAGTAGAATTAGGGAAGTAAAAATAAAAGAGCTCTCCTAGGGAATATTAGAATGCTACTGGGATATCTAGTGAGCAGTTTCTACAGGCATTCTAGATAAGATGCTAGATTAAAACCACAATAAATGTTATAATTAAGACCATGCTCAAACATGGTTCCGAAACAGTGAGTATTAAGGCCAAAATTTAGAGACCCAAGAAAAAACCTGGAGGCAGTGAAAGGGTCAAGAAGTAAGAGTAAGAAAAGTTAAATAATTTGAGGAAAACAAGGCTAAGGAAGTCTGCACTGCCTTAGCTAAAATGGGATTTAGAGAAGGCATGGGAAGTCCACAGTGTCAAACTTCACAGTAACCTGGAGTAGGACTTAGACAGGTTTAATAGCTTTGTAAGGAAATAAATTTGTAGTGACCTCAATAAGAGACTTTTCCAGAGTGACTGCAGGCATTCACTATTTATGCAGTTTTTGCTCCTGCTTCTCTTGCATTAATAGAAGCTATATACTCACCTATGAAGATATTACTTTCTGTTATGCATTGCGTTCCTCTTTTAACATCTAATTCAAATTTTATGTGTCACTAAATCTAAATGCAGTATAAAGTTTTCTGTACTTCTCTTACTGAGTTAGCAGTATTTTGTATTTTATAGCTGATGGAGAAGATTTCATATCATTATTTAAGATAAAATTCTGTAGGTTTTGTAATATTTTCCTCTACATGGATGTTGCCTGGTTGCAAATAAAGCCCTTATATACTTAAACTGGTTAACTGGCTAACTTTATGTCAGTATATTTCTTATGCTCCAGAAAAAAAAAAAAATATATATATATATATATATATATACACATACATATATATGTCTGTGGTTTATGATAGTTTACCATGGTATTCAGTTATATTTAGTTCTTTTGGTAAAACTGATTAACAGTGATTTATCTAATCAGTGTATAACAAATATTTAAATCTATCTGTATCTTAATTATTTTGTCACCTATGGGAATATAAAGAGTTGACATGTTTAGGTACTTACCGTCCTTTTAAATATGTAGCAAACTGATAACTTTAAATATTTCTAACATGTTACCAATTAGGCTATTAATATTAATAGTTAAAATCATGAATCACATCCCTAAATTCATGAAGTATATACTGAGGGTTTTTTCCAGTTGAAAAAAGTCATAAACTTATGAATCATAAACACTATAAATCATAAAGTTATACTGATACCACTAATTTCAATCCACTTTAAACAGAAAAGAGTTTCAGGAATAATTCAGACAACTGATTAAAACACACATCTTAACTACAATTCAGTTTTCAATTTTTTTTTACAATTCTCTATTCATTTAGAATCAGAACATATTGTCAAATATGTTACTCATTCATCTTAAAATATATTCCTACTTAGGATTTTAAAGTATACAAAAATATTAACAATCATTAAAACAACAATAAATCATCAGAAAATTGAAATAGCTGCATGTTTTTAAAGCTATCAAAAAGTTGTAGCAAAACAATAAAAATTAAAAATAACTAAAAACTAAAGTAATATTCTCTTCTTAGCTTCTACTTTTATTTTAATGGTGTGAGTTGACCACAATGTCCATTTTACAAGTGAGACTTAACGACACATGGGAGAAAGTTTGGAGAATGGAAATCTACAGTCAAGAGCAAAATCAGTCAACTCAACCTGGAAAAAGGCCATTAAAGCAAGTATGAAAAATAATTTAAAATATTTATACTGCTGCTGCTGCTGAGTCGCTTCAGTCCTGTCCGACTCTGTGCGACCCCATAGACGGCAGCCCACCAGTCTTCCCCCTTCCCTGGGATTCTCCAGGAAAGAACACTGGCGTGGGTTGCCATTTCCTTCTCCAGTGCATGAAAGTGAAAAGTAAAGTGAAGTCTCTCAGTTGTGTCCGACTCTTCGCGACCCCATGGACTGCAGCCTACCAGGCTCCCCCGTTCATGGGTTTTCCAGGCAAGAGTACTTGGAGTGAGGTGCCATTGCCTTCTCGGTTTTTACTGCTGCTGCTGCTGCTGCTGCTGCTGCTAAGTCACTTCAGTCTTGTCCGACTCTGTGCGACCCCATAGACGGCAGCCCACCAGGCTCCCCCGTCCCTGGGATTCTCCAGGCAAGAACACTGGAGTGGGTTGTCATTTCCTTCTCCAATGCATGAGACTGAAAAGTGAAAGTGAAGTCGCTGGGTAGTGTCCGACTCTTAGCGACCCCATGGACTGCAACCTACCAAGCACCTCTGTCCATGGGATTTTCCAGGCAAGAGTACTGGAGTGGGGTGCCTTGCTTTCTCCGAAAATATCTATAGAAAAAGATGAATATGATAATGCAAGTTGATATTAACAGAGATTTGGAAAAAAAATGTTGACTCACTAGAAGTCTTCTGCAATAAAACACAAAGCAAAAGAAAAATTGAGTGTAAACTGAGCTGACTCAACAACATGTAAGGTATTCTCAATTATTGGAACATACATAAAGTCCAAAAAAGAGTTAGAAGAGGAATTGGGTGAAAAAAATGAGGTACAATTAACAGATAATTTTCTAAATTTGATGAAAAAGATCCATCCACCTCTCCAGGAAGCTCAGAAAATGGTAAGAAGAATAACAAAGTAACCACATCTATATAACTTAAGCCTTAATAGGCTAAATCTAACTCCTAAAATAAACTGAGAAAAACTAAAACAATTAGAGATAAAGGACATAGTAAAACAGGGAAACAATTATAAGAATGAAAAATCATTTCTATTAGAAACAATAGAGACTTGATCATAATAGAATTAGTTTTCTAGCTCAAAAAAGTTTTTCTCTCAATCTAGAATTCTATATCAAGTGAAATAACTTTATATTCTCAATGCAGCTAAATCAAGATAATTTTATATAAATGAAAACTGACAGAATTTATTATCATCAGACATTCTTTACAAGAAATACTAAAGAAGCTTCTTTCACTTGAAGGGTATTGATACCCTTCAGTATCTTTATCCTTCTTTAGAACAAAATTGAGTCATTTTTACTTTCACACATATATTCTTTGGGCTTCCCTGATAGGTCAGTTAGTAAAGAATCACCACCTACAGTGCAGGAGACCCCAATTTGATTTTGGGGTTGGGAAGATCAACTGGAGAAGGGACAGGCTACCCACTCCAGTATTCTTGGGCTTCCCTCGTGGCTCAGCTGATAAAGAACCCACCTGCAATGCGGGAGACCTGGGTTCGATCCCGGGGTTGGGAAGATCCCCTGGAAAAGGGAACGGCTACCCACTTCAGTATTCTGGCCTGGTGAATTCCAAGAATTGTACAGTCCATGGGGTCCAAAGAGTCGGACACAACTGAGTGACTTCACTTTCACTTTCATATATTCTTTAAAATGATTCTTGACTGAGCAAGAAGAAAGTAAGGAGTAGGACTAAGAAAAATTATGCTGTTGTGAGGTTCTTGCAATGTTTATGAAGCATTGTGAAAGTGAAGTCTCTCAGTCGTGTCCAACTCTTAGCGACCGCATGGACTACAGCCCACCAGGCCCTCCGTCCATGGGATTTTCCAGGCAAAAGTACTGGAGTGGGTGACATTGCCTTCTCCGTTAACAGCGGCTAGGCATATTATATTTACTTGGAGCTGGTATCTTGGTGACAGCCTTAGTGCCCTTGGACATGGCGTGCTTGGCCAGCAATGAAGCATTAGGTTGGTACAAAAGGAAATGCAGGGAATGCTAAATCAATATAACTAGGCTTAAACACATCTTTATTAATCAAAATAAGAACCATTACAATCAACGCATTTTTGCCAATGAGAGATAAGTTTGTTTTTTCCTGTAGGGTAAAAATCCATGCTTCAGGATTCCACACTCTTGGAAAGTATTTTCTGCCCCCTGCTGGTTGTGGAAGAATTTTACCTGCAAAAAGTTGTCCAGATGCTTGCAGAAATGGTAGTTGATTGCTGAGAGAGGTCAGATGAATATGGCTGATGAGGCAAAACTTCGTAGCTCAATTTATTCAACTTTAAAGCTTGATTGTGTGACATGCGGTCAGGCATTGTTATGGAGATGAATTGGGCCCTTTCTGTTAACCCATGCCAACTGTAGGCATTACAGTTTTCAGTGCATCTCATCGATTTGCTGAGCATACTTCTCAGATGTATTAGTTTCACTAGGATTAAGAAAGCTATAGTGGATCAGACCAGCAGCAGTGACCATGACTTTTTTTTTTTTTTTTTTTTTTGGTGCAAATTTGATTTTGGTAAGTGCTTTGGAGCTTCTTTTTGGTGTAACTAGGGAATCCCAAGTGGCTCAAATGGTAAAGAATCTGCCTGTAGTGCAGAGAACTGACTTCAATCCCTGGGTATCAAAGACTCCCTGAGAAGGGAATGACTCCCTATACCAGTGTTCTTGCCTGGAGACGTCTATGGACAGAGGAGCCTGACAGGCTTCATTCTATGGGATTGCAGAGAGTAGGACTCAAGTGAACAGCAAACACTTTCACTCAGTCCAATTGCTGAGCTGGTTGTCATAATATAATTAACTTTTCAACTCGTGTCACAATCCAATCAAGAAATTATTCATTGTTATTGCACAGAATATGTACAGAATAAGAGAAGACAACACTTCGAAGCAAAGTTTTTTTTTCTTTTTTTTTTTTTTTAATTTTGGATCCCACCTTCAGAGGGTGACGTGAGTTGAAAAGTTAATTATATCATGACAAACAGCTCAGCAATTGAACTGAGTGAAAGTGTTATGGGAAATAGATGGGGAAACAGTGGAAACAGTGTCAGACTTTATTTTTTGGGGCTCAAAAATCACTGCAGATGGTGATTGCAGCCATGAAATTAAAAGGTGCTTACTCCCTGGAAGGAAAGTTAGGACCAACCTAGATAGCATATTCAAAGCAGAGACATTACTTTGCCAACAACGGTCCATCTAGTCTATGGTTTTTCCAGTGGTCATATATGGATGTGAGAGTTGGACTGTGAGGAAAGCTGAGTGCTGAAGAAATGATGCTTTTGAACTGTGGTGTTGGAGAAGATTCTTGAGAGTCCCTTGGACTGCAAGGAGATCCAACCAGTCCATTCTAAAGGAGATCAGTCCTGGGTGTCCATTGGAAGGACTGATGCTAAAGCTGAAACTCCAGTACTTTGGCCACCTCATGTGAAGAGTTGACTCATTGGAAAAGACTCTGATGCTGGGAGGGATTGGGGGCAGGAGGAGAAGGAGACAACAGAAGATGAGATGGCTGGATGACATCACTGACTGGATGGACGTGAGTTTGGGTGAACTCTGGGAGTTGATGATAGACAGGGAGGTCTGGCGTGCTGCGATTCATGGGGTCTCAAAGAGTCGGACAAGACTGAGCGACTGAACTGAACTGAATCAAGCTTTTTCACCTTTCCAATTTGCTTCAAATGCCAAGTAACCATAGAATGATCGATGTTGAGTTCTTTGGGAACTTCCCATATAGTTGTAAGAGGATCAGCCTTGATGATGGCGCTCAATTGGTCACTGTCAACTTCCAATGACCAGCCACTACACTTCTTATTTTCAAGGATCTCATCTCCTTCACAAAACTTCTTGAACCACCACTGAAGTGTATGTTCAATAGCAGTTCCTGGGCTAAATGCACTATTGATGTTGCAAGTTGTCTCTGCTGCTTTATGATCCATTTTGAACTTGAATTAAAAAAAAAAAAAATCTCTGAAATTTCCTTTTTGTCTGACATAATTTCCATAGTCTAAAATAAATATAAAATGAAAAAACAAGTAATAAGTCATTAGCGAAAAAGAAAAATAAAGTGAGAGATACACATTAAAATGATGTCTAACATAACCACAGTTATTTAAGCATGTATTTCAGTATCAAACAGCAAAGTTCAGCAATTCAAAGTCACGATTACTTTTGCACCAACCTAACAGTGAATTTTACTTGACAGTAGACTGTTACTAGTTAAAAATTAGTGTGTAATCTCTAGACAGAGTCAGCAAACTTAAATGCAGAGGCCGCATCCAACATGCAGGCAGGTTTTGTATGAACCATGAGCTAAAATTCATTTTCACATTTTCCATTGATTGAATTTTCTTAAAGGAAAATGTGATAGTATATGTTATAGTGGGCAACTGAGATGCTAAATTCCGTTTGACTCTGTGTGATCCTGTGGACTATAGCCCACTGGGCTCCTCTGTTCATGGAATTTTCCAGGCAAAAAACTGGAGTGGGTTGCCATTTCCTTCTCCAGGGTATCTTCCCAACCCAGGGACTGACTCTGTGTCTCCTGCATTGGCAGGTGGATTCTTTACCACTGAGTCACCAGGGAAGCCCTAGAGAATGTATGCATGATTCTTAATACCTAAACTACTTTATAACTGACTATTTGTAGAAAAAGTTCTGACCCCTATTTAAAAGCAACCACTTAAAAAAAATTCACATATACTTGCAAGAAAAAAGAGCCAGTTAAAATATAAATGAATGAGATAAAATAAAAGACACTAATAAATAAATACATAAACCAAAAAGACTAAATGGAGCAAATTGAAAGCAAATATAATTGAGTAGAACAGTAGAATTAAACCTGAATATAATTTTTTAACAATAAAATTTAGTAAATTTTCAAAACTGGATGTATGCTTGGTCTCTCAGCCATGCCCAACTCTGTGACTCCATAGACTATAGCCTGCCAGGCTCCTCTGTCCATGGGATTCTCCAGGCAAAAATATAAAAGTTGGTTGCCATTTCCTTGTCCAGAGGATCGTCCCAACCCATGGATCAAACCCAGGTGTCCCACATTGCAAGACAATTCTGTAATATCGGAACCACCAGGGAAGCTCAAGAATACTGGAGTGGGTATCCTATCCCTTCTCCAGGGGATCTTCTCAACCCAGGAATTGAATTAGGGTTTCCTGCATTACAGGCGGATTCTTTATCAGCTGAGCTACCAGGGAAGCCTCAAGGAACTGGGGATAAAATGGGCTAATTCTTGAGAAATGTAAACCTTAATGAAGAAAAAAAGAGTATATAAAAAAGGCTTGTAGCTAATTTAATCATTGAAATTGGACTAATATGTCACTTTTTCCCAAAATAGGCCAACAAAGATTTTATTCAAGTAAGGTCTGGAACATTTTAAAAGAAAAGTTATTTACTTTCTTTCATAAATTGCTATATATAATTTAGAAGATATTAAGCTGCCAATTCATTTTACAAGGCTAGTATAATCTTTATTCAAGAGTCAAATAGGGAAAACAAGAAAAGAAAATAGCAGGTTCATTTTTCATGACTTTAAATAGAAAAATCCTAATGATAATTTTGATTCAGAAAAAAAGACATTTTGTGAATTTTAGCATCTACATATTATAAATCTTTTTGGCAAAGCTAAAAATTAAAGGTGTTTTCCTTACTTGGTAAAGCTCATACAACAAAACTTTAGCAAGCATTCTACAGAAAGAGTCTAGATGTGACTTGTTTAAGATAGAAAGTAACCCAAATTTTCTCTCCCAACATGGCTACAGTTTAACACAACATTGAGGTCCTATATGAACCTGAAAGAAAGGCATAGTGAAAGGAATTATGGAGAATGGACAGGAAGTGGTCAAAAGAAGATTCTTAGCAGATGCTTTAATCATCTGCCTAGGAGACAAAGCAGTTAAATCAGAAAGACTATTAAAATACAATATTATAAAGTAAAAAATAATAATAATAATAAAAAAATTAAAAAAATAATAAAAAATACTTCAGTAAATATGCCAGATAAGAGATAGATCCATGAAAGTTTCAACTAATGAATCTTACATCAACAAAAATCACCAAAAAAGTAACTTTTTAAAGTTATTATTCATAATACTAACAAAACTCTAAATTATGTAAGAATCAAAAAAGAACACAAAAGATAATTTTAGAAAAAAAATAAATTTGAATAAAAAGCAGACAAGATATTCTGAATACATGGAGAGATATTTTATACTTTTATATTGGATGACTTTAGTAATAAATATATGAACTATCCCCAATTAAATCAGAAATTCAATGCATTTTAATTAAAATTCCATTTAATTTATTTGAAGAGCTTGCATTAAATTTCATATGAAGACTACAACTCCACTAATAGTTAAGTGAAAGTAAAAATAAAAAGAGAGGATTTGTTTCACTGCTTATAAAGACTATTTAGAATCATAGCTTTTTTATAAAATGTATTGTATTAGCACAAGGACAGGAAAATAAGGGGGAAAAAACTGACAGATCACAATACATTCAGGACTCAAATTTGAAATATAGTTGGCACCATTAATTCACTGGGACAAATGAAATTCTTTAGTAGTTTCATGGAACATGGACGAGTATGTGGAGAAAAATAAAATTGGAATCCTATCCAAAAGGATGAATGACTTAAATTTGAAAGAAAAAAATATAGAAGAAAATGTAAGACAATACTCTGTGACCAAAGGTTGGAGCAGAATGTTATAAATCAGTTTTTTAAAGTACACTTCATAAGGCAATAAATAGACAGATGCACACATATGTATATATACATAATGGATGGATGATAGGCTGATGGATGGATGGATGGATAGACAGATAGTGTCCTTCATTGCATTCTTGTTTGACACATTCATGGCCTAAATAAGATCCTGTGACTCTTTCAGGCTTGTTCTGAGCTCAGTCTCTGACTATTTTGCTGCCATGTTTACAAGTGATGTTTGTGAAGCCAAGCAAGAGGAGATCAAGATGGAAGGCATAGACCCCAATGCTCTCTGGGACCTTGTCCAGTTTGCATATACAGGTACAGTAAATGGATTATAATCTTATGTTAATATCTTTTGAATTTTAGAATTTTAGTATATGTTTTAAAGCTAAAAAAGAAAAACTTCTTAGCTTGTATCAGTCTTCTTTTTTTGGTTGAGACACTAACAGAGAAAAATCAAACCACATTTTCCTTTGTCAATGAAATGACCAATGTAAATTATATATAAATGTTCTACTCTCTCCCACAAATAATTTATAATGATTTTTTAAAAACTGGTTTATAATAATAGTCAATGGAATGAGTTTGGAAGACAGGAAAGAGATTATTAATTATTAAATATGAGTTTGTTTATGTCCAAACTTAGAGCATTAGGAAGAAAAGCTATAATTGTCTTTCTTTTAGGAAATGATGGGTTCAAATAATTATTTTATCCTTGTAACATGTTTATTTCAGTATTAAAACCTTCACAGACAATTTAATGTGGACTTGACAAACAGCTTAAAAAGGAAAATGAAGACACTTAGAATTGTGAAAATGGCTAATTTTTAAAGCATTTTTTCTTTTTTCTGATCTATTATGTTCTTTTGTTGGCCTTTGCACCATATTATATTTAGCACAAATAATTTTGCTAATTTAGCAAATAACTGTTAAATGCTATTCAATGTACAAGTCTTAGCTGTGCCTCTGGAGAATAAACTAATGAATAAACCATGTATTTGCCCTCCAGAAGCTCACAGTCCAAGTGGAGGTAAAAAGTTAGACAAGGGATAAATATGATAGAATTCCAAATGTTAAGAGGAAATTAGAGGGCATAAAACCTGCTATTTAGAGCATTATTATGACTCACATTTGTTTAAAGCATTTTAATAACTTTCAAGGTTAGTAAGAGAAGGGGACGCATTATACTAAAATCTTGTGATAGAAGCAAAGGCAAATAGTATGGATTGGTGTAATATTTTTAGAAGTGACAGGTAGTTCGTTTTGCCCTAACTCTTGATCATAGTGTGAAATGAAGAAAGAAAGAGAAGTTAGAGCCTGATTAAAAGCAGCAAGACCCTAATTAAAGGAGCTGTGTTTTTGCAGTACTTCTGGTTACAGGGAAATGAGAGATGGCATTGTGAAGATCAGACTTTTCTGGTGGCTCAGTGGCAAAGAATTCACCGGCAAATACAAACTTGATCTCTGGGTCAGGAAAATCCCCAGAGAAGGAAATGACAACCCACTCCAGTATTCTTACCTGGGAAATCCTATGGACAAAAGAGCCTGGCGGGCTACAATCCATGGTGCTGCAAAAGAGTCACACACAATTTAGTGAATAAACCACTACGTTGTGAAGATTAGCCACTAGAACCAGACACTATAGAAGTAGTAGGAATCTGTTCTCTTGGAGAATTTAGCTTCTCACAAAGAGAAGTTTACTATTAATACTATACTTACTCAGTAAAACAAACCTCTTTGGGGAAAAAAAAAAAAAAACAAAAAAACACATGTTCTGGGTACTTGAATCTCAAGGCAGCAATGTGATGGAAAGACTTAAACATTTTCCAGCCTCAGTAACTTTTAAATTACATTTTGTCAAAGCAAATATTGTAGTGGACAAAGTTAATCAGGTAAGCACAAGGCTGTTGCAACAGGGGAGTGAGATCAGAATTCAGTCTTAATTTTGCTGAAACAAAGGGTTAGGGGAGTATTTTTAAGTTCTGGGGTAAAAGAGAGCACAGGCCATTGCTTATTGGCTTCACCGAAAAGAAAAGTAAACTTTCTCCTCTTTGTGACAGAAGGTAGTTTCACAACTTGAAGCAAGGTGCCCACTCAAATTCTGCTCTTTCCATTCCACAAATATAGAGATATACGAGTGCTATTTCCCTTGATGTTGGATTTTCAAAGAGATGGCTTTCAGGTCCTTGAGAAAAATCTTCCTGTTGTATAACTGGAAAGAAGCCAGTTTTTTCTTTTTAATAATTTTCATCTTAAAGAGGTAGAGGAAGATTTATAATTATAAGTTTTCTAAAGCAAATGCTCCAAGAAAAGAGAGATTAAAGGCTTCGAGTCAAGAAGTAGGCTGTTTAAATTTTAGTGAAGCTGAGGGGTCTTTAAGACCATCTTGTTTGATTTCAAATTGCAAGCAGCTTGATATAATGATATAAAAGATTGCTGACTTTCCAAGCAAGAGATAAATAACATAATCACACTACTGTTTCCTAGAAAGAGAAGAATCATTTTAGGAATCCTTCTACAAACATAAAGACATAGATCCAACACTTACAGCCTCTATGGCTTCTTGGCAGCCTTGCATTCCTTGAGCAAAAAACTAGGTCAAAAGACACTTATCATTGTGCAACAGAAAGTTGGAAGGTGTTTCAAAGCTTTCTGCTGAATATAATGACCCAGATTTGCCTCTGCTTTGTAGAGAGCAGACCAGATACAAAGCTGCCTTTTGGTTACCTCTGCCAGTCTGGCCTTTGCTCATATTAATATATCCATACCTACCTCAAGGTTGATAAATTTCCAGTTGTTACCGAAATGTGCTAGATGAGCTAATAATTTGCATCATAATATTGCACAATATTGGAGGTTAGTCATAATAGAAAGTGTGTACCTTTTTTTAAATATATACACAATGTAAGAAATTATAACAACAGTAGAGATCAAGTAAACAATGATACAGAAAAGAAAGACTAAGAGGTATCTCT
Source organism: Bubalus kerabau (assembly GCF_029407905.1). Lineage (NCBI taxonomy): Eukaryota > Metazoa > Chordata > Mammalia > Artiodactyla > Bovidae > Bubalus > Bubalus kerabau. The sequence continues at coordinate 44,807,985 of NC_073635.1, read as the reverse complement.
GTATCTAAGAGATAAGAGGTGTCTATTTAGCTAGCCAACTAACTGCTCTCTAAGGCTTTCCTTTGTAGAAGGCTAAAAATAAACACATCTCAGAAAAGGAGAAAGAATGAATGAGCAGTGAGATCCTTAAAGGGTCATCCAATTGATAATATTTTCTTGAATTCTCAAGTTTGGGTAGCCTCAGAGAAACTAAGGAGGTTCAACTGTCTCAAGAAGTCACAGTTAATTATTAGCTGTCTAGTTCTGCATCCGGTAGAGATGGGTAAGTGTACTTTAAAATGATTTAAACAGATACAATTTCCTTGAGTCTGGAGAGTCTTTTAGGTTTGAAAGAACCATGTGTAGCTATTTTTATAATCTCATTAAAAATTTAAGAGTGAACAGGCAAACTTCCTTGGAAGAATTAACTGAGATAAGCTTCAACAATTATAGAGTTCAATAATTTTTGACTTGAACAAAGAGGAAGCATTCTTTAAAGAATTCATGTGGTAAAGTTTGTAAGAAGTATAAGACATTCTCTCTATTTACCTTTCTTTTTTCCTACTCCATCCAATTAGAATGAGAAGGAATGGAATCAGGAGTGTGGTAGCATTTCATTAAGAACCAAAGCAAATATTTAGAGATTTTTATTTTTTCCCTAGTGATTAGAAAGAGTGACCTGGATAAATAAATAAATGAGTGATGGATAATAGCTCAAATGAAATTAGAATTTCTTCTAAAGGAAAAATATATAATAATATAAAGGTTAATACTAGCAATATGTAAGATAGAATAAAAAAGCCAATAAGGTCTTTGTGTTGACAACAGTAAAGAAAATGCTCTTGAAAATATGAAGGGTAAAGATATAACTTATAAAAATAACAACTAATTATTACAGTATCAAAACTAGCTACTTAAAATAAAAGTCACTATAAGGTCATTTTTTTTACATCTATAATAGTTCAGTAATAAAAAGAAAATGAAGTTTATATCAATGTTAGAAATAATTGTATATCTAACAAGAGAGTTCCTATTGCCTTTCTAAATTCTTGATTAACTTTGATTTATTCTTTTTACAACTTTCTATTTAATTTTATTTATTTTTTTAAATTAGGAAATATGAGCATGATCTTAGTCATTTGCACAGAACAAAAGCCTATTTAGTAACTGTGTATGTTATAAATGTCCTTTAAGCAGTGTCTTAAATTTAAAATTTGAATATTTAATTAAATCCAGAGAGTATGTAATTCTGCAAGCTAATGATATATACGTTTTTCAATATCAAAAAATAACTTGGTTAAAAATATATGAGCACTTATTGTCTGAAGATGGTCACACTAGGGACTACAAAATGAAACGTAAGTTGAAACACTAAAATGACATAAACTTTTAAATAAGTTTAGTAATTTATAAATTTATTGGAGTGAAGCAGCTCTTTAATTTTGTTCTTGAAACTAGTAAGATCTATGTATCACCATCCACTTACTGGCATTCTCAGTTGTAGAGCATGAAATGAACTTTAAAAAAAAAAAAAAATTTATGTTGTTCTGATTTTATTTAAATTTTACTTTACAATATTGTATTGGTTTTGCCATACATCAGCATGCATCTGCCACGGGTGTACATGTGTTCCCCATCCTGAACCCCCCTCCCACCTCCCTCCCCATACCATCCCTCTGGGTCATTCCAGTGCACCAGCCCCAAGCTTCCTGTATCCTGCATTGAACCTGGACTGGAGATTCATTTCTTATATGATATTATACATGTTTTAATGCCATTCTCCCAAATCATCCCCTCCTCTCTCTCCCACAGAGTCCAAAAGACTGTTCTATACATCTGTGTCTCTTTTGCTGTCTTGCATACAGGGTTGTTGTTACCATCTTTCTAAATTCCATATATATGCATTACTATACTGTGTTGGTGTTTTTCTTTCTGGCTTACTTCACTCTGTATAATAGGCTCCAGTTTCATCCATCTCATTAGAACTGATTCAAATGTATTCTTTTTAATGTCTGAGTAATACTCCATTGTGTATATGTACCACAGCTTTCTTCTCCATTCATCTGCTATCCTTTCAAAGAACCAGCTTTTGGCTTTGTTGATTTTCTCTATGGTCTCCTTTGTTTCTTTTGCATTTATTTCTGCCCTAATTTTTAAGATTTCTTTCCTTCTACTAACCCTGGGGCTCTTCATTTCTTCCTTTTCTAGTTGCTTTAGGTGTAGAGTTAGGTTATTTATTTGACTTTTTTCTTGTTTCTTGAGGTATGCCTGTATTGCTATGAACTTTCCCCTTAGCACTGCTTTTACAGTGTCCCATAGGTTTGGGGTTGTTGTGTTTTCATTTTCATTCATTTCTGTGCATATTTTGATTTCTTTTTTTATTTCTTCTGTGATTTGTTGGTTATTCAGCAGCGTGTTGTTCAGCCTCCATATGTTGGAATTTTTAATAGTTTTTCTCCTGTAATTGAGATCTAATCTTACTGCACTGTGGTCAGAAAAGATGCTTGGAATGATTTCAATTTTTTTGAATTTACCAAGGCTAGATTTATGGCCCAGGATATGATCTATCCTGGAGAAGGTTCCATGTGTGTTTGAAAAAAAGGTGAAATTCATTGTTTTGGGGTGAAATGTCTTATAGATATCAATTAGGTCTAACTGGTCTATTGTATCATTTAAAGTTTGTGTTTCTTTGTTAATTTTCTGTTTGGTTGATCTATCCACAGGTGTGAGTGGTGTATTAAAGTCTCCCATTATTATTGTGTTATTGTTAATTTCCCCTTTCATACTTGTTAGCATTTGTCTTACATATTGCAGTGCTCCTATGTTGGGTGCATATACATTTATAATTGTTATATCTTCTTCTTGGATGGTGGAGGAATAGGACGGGGAGACCACTTTCTCCCCCACAAATTCATCAAGAGAACATTTAAACGCTGAGTAAAATCCACAAAACAACTTCTGAATGCTGGCAGAGGACATCAGGCACCCAGAAAAGCAGCCCTTTGTCTTCGAAAGATGTTTTATCAACGGTGCTGTATAGAAGGAAAAGTCTTGAGACTATTGGAAAAATAAGACTGAAAACCGGAAGCAGGAGGCTTAAGTCCAAATCCTGAGAACATCATAGAACACCTGACTCCAGGGAACATTAAGCGATAGGAGCTCATCAAACACCTCCATAACTATACTGAAACCAAGCACCACCCAAGGGCTAACAAGTTCCAGAGCAAGACATACCACACAAATTATCTGACAACACAGGAACACAGCCCTGAGCTTCAATATACAGGCTGGCCAAAGTTACTCCAAATCCATTGACATCTCATAACTCGTTACTAGACACTTCATTGCACTCCAGAGAGAAGAAATCCAGCTCCACCCACCAGAACACCAACATAAGCTTCCCTAACCAAGAAACCTTGACAAGCCAGGGATACAACCCCACCCACAGGGAGGAAACGCCATAATAAAGAGAACTCCACAAACCGCCAGAATACAGAAAGGACACCCCAAACTCAGCAATATAAACAAGATGAGGAGACAGAGGAATACCTAGCAGGTAAAGGAACAGGATAAATGCCCACCAAACCAAACAAAAGAGGAAGAGATAGGGTATCTACCTGATAAAGAATTCCGAATAATGATAGTGAAAATGATCCAAAATCTTGAAATAAAAATGGAATCACAGATAAATAGCCTGGAGGCAAGGATTGAGAAAATGCAAGAAAGGTTTAAAAAGGACATAGAAGAAATAAAAAAGAGTCAATATGTAATGAATAATGCAATAAATGAGATAAAAAACACTCTGGAGCAACAAATAGTAAAATAACAGAGACAGAAGATAGGATTAGTGAAATAGAAGATAGAATGGTAGAAATAAATGAATCAGAGAGGAAAAAAGAAAAACAAATTAAAAGAAATGAGGACAATCTCAGAGACCTCCAGGACAATATTAAACGCCACAACATTCAAATCATAGGAGTCCCAGAAGAAGAAGACAAAAAGAAAGACCATGAGAAAATACTTGAGGAGATAATAGTTGAAAACTTCCCTAAAATGGGGAAGGAAATAATCACCCAAGTCCAAGAAACCCAGAGAGTCCCAAACAGGATAAACCCAAGGTGAAACACTCCAAGATACATATTAATCAAGTTAAAAAAGATCAAACACAAAGAACAAATATTAAAATCAGCAAGGGAAAAACAACAAATAACACACAAGGGGATTCCCATAAGGATAACAGCTGATCTTTCAATAGAAACTCTTCAGGCCAGGAGGGAATGGCAAAACATACTTAAAATGATGAAAGAAAATAACCTACAGCCCAGATTACTGTACCCAGCAAGAATCTCATTCAAATATGAAGGAGAAATCAAAAGCTTTACAGACAAGCAAAAGCTGAGAGAATTCAGCACCACCAAACCAGCTGTCCAACAAATGCTAAAGGATATTCTCTAGACAGGAGACACAAAAACAGTGTATAATCTCAAACCCCAAACAATAAAGTAAATGGCAACGGATCATACTTATCAGTAATTACCTTAAACGTAAATGGGTTGAATGCCCCAACCAAAAGACAAAGACTGGCTGAATGGATACAAAAACAAGACCCCTATATATGTTGTTTACAAGAGACCCACCTCAAAACAGGGGACACATACAGACTGAAAGTGAAGGGCTGGAAAAAGATATTCCATGCAAATAGAGATCAAAAGAAAGCAGGAGTAGCAATACTCACATCAGATAAAATAGACTTTAAAACAAAGGCTGTAAAAAGAGACAAAGAAGAACACTACATAATGATCACAGGATCAAAAAAAAATTTTATACCTGTGGTGGATTCATTTTGATATTTGGCAAAACTAATACAGTTATGTAAAGTCTAAAAATAAAATAAAATTAAAAAAAAATTTAAACATGTTCCCTCATGTAATGGAGTTTTTATTCTATAATTTTATTCATCTAGAAAGAGATCTGGAATATTATTTGTTTAATCTACAGTAAAGCCTATGATTTGAGATAATGAAGTCAAGGCTGTTCTGAAACTATTGTACAGAATGTCTTCCAAAGGATGGGATCAGGGAAGAAAACATATGTTTATATTTTCTTATTATCCTACTTTCAAATTCCTTAGAAACTTAGAGATCTATAGAACTTTAGAAATTCTTTCTTGAGCGTTATGAATTTCACTAATTAATATTTTTCTATAGCTAAGAATATGATACAAAGCAGAGGCAACAGAACAATTTTTTTGAGGATTACATATCTTAAGCATTGACAGAATCATCATAACATAGATCAGAAATTCGTTGGTCTCCTTTGAATTAATATTAAGGGATGCATGCGTGCATCATAAGTCACTTCAGTTATGTCCAACTCGGCCAGCCCATGGACTGTAGCCTGCTAGGCTCATCTGTCCAAGGAATTTTCCATGCAAAAATGCTGGAGTGGGTTGCCATGCCCTCCTCCAAGGGATCTTCCCGATCCAGGGATCAGAACCCAAGTCTCTTATGTCTCATGCATTAGCAGGAGATTTATTCACCACTAGCATCACCTGGGAAGTCCAATATTAAGGGATAGCTTTTTAATTTTTTTTTCAATTCTTTATAGACTCTGAATTTATTACTGCAGCCTAGTTAGTGAGCTAAAGTAACTTGACAAAATCCATAGTCAGCTGTTGAATCTACCTCTAGAGTAAACTGTCAGAGCACAAATTGAATGGTATTATCTCTACTGAACCAATATCCTTTTGTAGAGTGTTAGTTAATTAGTGACTATCTTGCCCTCACAATAGTTTAGTTAGCTTAAATCCACTCCCATATAACTAGGCAATGGCTCACTGCAGGCTTGAGTCATACTTCCTCCCAAACTAGTGGTGGTTCCCTGCAGGAACATGTGATACCTGATAGCTTCAGCACATGAATGCCTGACAATTCTTGCTTTGTGAATGAACTGAATGCCTCTGAATTTTTACTATAAGGCCCACTATGTGCTGTGTCCTATGATGGGCTCTGGAAGACAATATGCTGATTTATACACATTCTCTACCTTTTAAGGGTTTTTCCAAACCCTTAAAAAACCTTTTAAGGGTTTTTCCAAACCCTTAAAAAACCTTTTAAGGGTTTTTCCAAAGTATTTTGAGTTTCAAGTAGCTGCTACTACTGCTAAGTCACTTCAATCATGTCCGACTCTGTGCGACCGCATAGACGGCAGCCCACCAGGCTCCCCTGTCCCTGGGATTCTCCAGCAAAGAACACTGGTGTGGGTTGCCATTTCCTTCTCCAATGCATGAAAGTGAAAAGTGAAAGTGAAGTCGCTCAGTCGTGCCCAACTCTTAGAGACCCCATGGACTGCAGCCTACCAGGCTCCTCTGTCCATGGGATTTTCCAGGCAAGAGTACTGGAGTGGGGTGCCATTGCCTTCTCCATTCAAATAGCTAATTTTTGCTATAAACATACTTTTTGATATACACAGCCTGGTGTTTCCTCATTAGAGAATGGTGTAAAGCGAATTTTGAAGGTTACTATACTGATTGTGGAGAAGGAAATGGCAACCCACTCCAGTGTTCTTGCCTGGAGAATGCCAGGGACGGGGGAGCCTGTTGGGCTGCCATCTATGGGGTCGCACAAAGTCAGACACAACAGATGCAACTTAGCAGCAGTAGCAGCATACTGATTGTGTAAATATCAATTTTAGCCAGAAATAGATGATCACATTGTGAAAATGAAAGAGGAAGTTTAATATATTTGAAAAGGATGCTTTGGGATTCACTGTAGTTTAAAGTTGCCATCAGACTGATAGAAATATCCTTCCCGTTTATCCTGACATACTTGAAAATATACTTTGTTCATTGAGGCATAAGAAAATAAAGTTTGAACAAATATAGGTGATGGGATTACAGCGTTGCTAACAAAATACCAGGTCCTGTAGAGAACTGATAGGGACAAGGTTTAAATAAAGGAAACTGTCCATCTAGCAGTGGTATTAAAAAGAGGGGTAGAAAATTAAACTGCCAAATGGCAAAATTTTAATCATACTGAAGAGTTAACTTCCTTAAAAGACAATCAGAAAAAAAGGTTTGTGTACCATTGAAGTTAAGTAAGGCCTTAGTACATGCTAAGGAATGGTAAGATAGTTTCTGTTTAGTGCCAAACATTTGAATAAAATACCATGAATGGTATGAAAATACACATACACAGGAGCTAACAAGTTTAATGTTCTGCCTTAATATTAAAACATATACATCAATATACACAGCCTGGGCTAAATATTCTAAATTCCCTTCAGAATTTTTATGGTAATTAAAAGTAAATTATTTTCTGATTTTTATTACTGGTTTAATTCAAGTGGTATGAATATACAAACACAATATTATTTTTAAACTTATGGCTTTTGCTAGATAAGAAAATTATCTTCTCAGTTTAAGAAATTGAGCTTTAAAAGACTGGTTTTATATATTACCATTACCAATTAACTAAAAATGTTGAGAATAATTATCATAGGATGTTGAAATAACCTATACAAATCAGTAAGAAAAAAGTAAAAACAGCAAAATAAATCAGTTGTGTATTGCCATGATACTCCTACCTTTCCACTATTTTACCAGGAAATTTTGTATGTGTGTGTGTGTGTGTGTGCGGGCACACCTGTGCATTCATGCAACACTAAATAATATATAATTAATTGGGGGAACATTATTGTATCAAATAGATAATTTAAAATGATGTATACCACACAATTGACTCATCTCACATGCTAGTAAAGTAATGCTCAAAATTCTCCAAGCCAGGCTTCAGCAATCTGTGAACCGTGAACTTCCTCATGTTCAAGCTGGTTTTAGAAAAGGCAGAGGAAACAGAGATCAAATTGTCAACATCCGCTGGATCATGGAAAAAACAAGAGAGTTCCAGAAAAACATCTATTTCTGCTTTATTGACTATGCTAAAGCCTTTGACTGTGTGGATCACAATAAACTGTGGAAAACTCTGAAAGAGATGGGAATACCAGACCACCTGATCTGCCTCTTGAGAAATTTGTATGCAGGTCAGGAAGCAACAGTTAGAACTGGACATGGAACAACAGACTGGTTCCAAATAGGAAAAGGAGTTCGTCAAGGCTGTATATTGTCACCCTGTTTATTTAACTTATATGCAGAATACATCATGAGAAACGCTGGACTGGGAGAAACACAAGTTGGAATCCAGATTGCCAGGAGAAATATCAATAACCTCAGATATGCAGATGACACCAGCCTTATAGCAGAAAGTGAGAGGAACTAAAAAGCCACTTGATGAAAGTGAAAGAGGAGAGTGAAAAAGTTGGCTTAAAGCTCAACATTCAGAAAACGAAGATCATGGTATCCGGTCCCACCACTTCATGGGAAATAGATGGGGAAACAGTGGAAACAGTGTCAGACTTTATTTTTCTGGGCTCCAAAATCACTACAGATGGTGACTGCAGTCATGAAATTAAAAGACGCTTACTCCTTGGAAGAAAAGTTATGACCAACCTAGATAGCATATTCAAAAGCAGAGACATTACTTTGCCAACAAAGGTTCGTCTAGTCAAGGCTATGGTTTTTCCTGTGGTCATGTATGGATGTGAGAGTTGGACTGTGAAGAAGGCTGAGAGCTGAAGAATTGATGCTTTTGAACTGTGATGTTGGAGAAGACTCTTGAGAGTCCCTTGGACTGCAAGGAGATCCAACCATGGGAAGTCCATTCTGAGGGAGATCAGCCCTGGGATTTCTTTGGAGAAAATGATGCTGAAGCTGAAACTCCAGTACTTTGGCCACCTCATGCGAAAAGTTGACTCATTGGAAAAGACTCTGATGATGGGAGGGATTGGGGGCAGGAGGAGAAGGGGACGACAGAGGATGAGATGGCTGGATGGCATCACTGACTCAATGGACCTGAGTCTCAGTGAACTCTGGGAGTTGATGATGGACAGGGAGGCCTGATGTGCTGCGATTCATGGAGTCGAAAAGAGTTGGATACGACTGAGTGACTGAACTGAACTGACTGAAAGTTACTGTGGCTCAGATCATGAACTCCTTATTGTCAAATTCAGACTTAAATTGAAGAAAGTGGGGAAAACCACTAGACCTTTCAGATATGATCTAAATCAAATCCCTTATGATAATACAGTGGAAGTGAAAAATAGATTTAAGGGACTAGATCTGATAGACAGAGTGCCTGATGAACTATGGACAGAGGTTCTTGACATTGTACAGGATACAGGGATCAAGACCATCCCCATGGAAAAGAAATGCAAAAAGCAAAATGGTTGTCTGGAGAGGCCTTACAAATAGCTGTGAAAAGAAGAGAAGCCAAAAGCAAAGGAGAAAAGGAAAGATATGAGCATCTGAATGCAGATTTCCAAGGAATAGCAAAGAGAAATAAGAAAGCCTTCCTCAGTGATCAATGCAAAGAAATAGAGGAAAACAACAGAATGTGAAAGACTAGAGATCTCTTCAAGAAAATCATAGATACCAAAGCAACATTTTATGCGAAGATGGGCTCGATAAAGGACAGAAAGGGTAGGGACCTAACAGAAGCAGAAAATATTAAAAAGAGGTGGAAAGAATACACAGAGTAACTGTACCAAAAAGAGCTTCATGACCAAGATAATCATGATGATGTGATCACTCACCTAGGGCCAGATATCCTGGAATGTGAAGTCAAGTGGGCCTTAGAAAGCATCACTATGAACAAAGCTAGTGGAGGTGATAGAATTCCAGTTGAGCTATTGCAAATCCTGAAAGATGATGCTATGAAAGTGCTGCACTCTATATGCCAGCAAATTTGGAAAACTCAGCAGTGGCCACAGGACTGGAAAAGGTCCGTTTTCATTCCAATCCCAAAGAAAGGCAATGCCAAAGAATGCCCAAACTAGTGCACAATGCACTCATCTCATACGCTAGTAAAGTAATGCTCAAAATACTCCTAGCCAGGCTTCAGTAATACATGAACTTCCAGATGTTCAAGCTGGTTTTAGAAAAGGCAGAGGAAACAGAGATCAAATTGCCAACATGCTCTGGATCATGGAATAAGCAAGAGAGTTCCAGAAAAACATCTATTTCTGCTTTATTGACTATGCCAAAGCCTTTGACTGTGTGGATCACAATAAACTGTGGAAAATTCTGAAAGAGATGGGAATACCAGACCACCTGACCTGCCTCTTGAGAAAACTGTATGCAGCTCAGGAAGCAACAGTCAGAACTGGACATGGAACAACAGACTGGATCCAAATAGGAAAAGGAGTACACCAAGGCTGTATATTGTCACCCCGCTTATTTAACTTATATGCAGAGTACATCATGAGAAACGCTGGGCTGGAGGAAGCACAAGCTGGAATCAAGATTGCTGGGAGAAATATCAATAATCTCAGATATGCAGATGACACCACCATTATGGCAGAAATTGAGGAATAACTAAAAAGCCTCTTGATGAAGGTGAAAGAGAAGAGTGAAAAAGTTGGCTTAAAGCTCAACATTCAGAAAACGAAGATCAGGATATCTGGTCCAATCACTTCATGGGAAATTCATGGGGAAACAGTGGAAACAGTGTTAGACTTTATTTTTTGGGCTCCAAAATCACTGCAGATGGTGACTGCAGCCATGAAATTAAAAGACGCTTACTCCTTGGAAGAAAAATTATGACCAACATAGATAGTATATTGAAAAGCAGAGATACTTACTTTGCCAACAAAGGTCCATCTAGTCAAAGCTATGGTTTTCCCAGTGGTCGTGCATGGATTTGAGAGTTGGACTGTGAAGAAAGCTGAGCACTGAAGAATTGATGCTTTTGAACTGTGGTGCTGGAGAAGACTCTTGAGAGTTCCTTGGACTGCAAGGAGATCCAACCAGTCCATCCTAAAGGAGAACAGTCCTGGGTGTTCATGGGAAGTACCGATGCCAAACCTGAAACTCCAGTACTTTGTCCACCTCATGTGAAGAGTTGACTCATTGGAAAAGACCCTGATGCTGGGAGGGATTGGGGGCAGGAGGAGAAGGGGACGACAAAGGATGAGATGGCTGAATGGCATCACTGTCTGGATGGACATGAGTTTGAGTGAACTCTGGGATTTGATGATGGACAGGGAGTCCTGGCATGCTGTGATTCATTTGGTCTCAAAGAGTCGGACACAACTGAATGACTTCACTTTCAGTTTTCTCTCTTATGCATTGGAGAAGGAAATTGCAACCCACTCCAGTGTTCTTACCTGGAGAATCCCAGGGACGGGAGAGCCTGGTGGGCTGCTGTCTATAAGGTCGCCCAGAGTCGGACATGACTGAAGCGACATAGCAGCAGCAGCAGCAATGTTACTGAACACTATGTCTGACTAATATGAGAGGGAATGTTGTTTATATGTACTTATGTAATTTCCAGGTAGTGTGAAAAATGTGAACTTCCATTGTCCTAGCATCAACTGTCATAAAATAACAATTTTTTTTTTTGAGGAATGTTATTGACATGTACACACTGCCATATTTAAAATGGATAGACAACAAAGACTTACTTTATAGCACAGGGAACTCTACTCAGTATTATATAGCAAGCTAAATGGGAAAATAATTTGAAAAAGAATAGATACACCTGTATGTATAACTGAATGACTTAGCTGTATACCTGAAACTAATACATGTTCTAATAAGTATATATATGCTTTATAAGCATGTAGATTACATACTTTAGAAAGCATGTAGATGGCACCCCAATGGGAAACAGTGATTGTTTATTTAGCACAAATTAAAATATCCTAAGGCTTGGACAGGATAGGCTAAGGCTTCACTTTCAGAATTTTGCAATTTTAGGTATAACTTTGTTTTATTTTTGTATCTAAATAAGAATTATTATTAAAAAATACTGCAGAAGTTTAATATTCATTATTTTAGGATGTTTCACACACATCTTAGTTATGTCTTATGATATTCAGGTTTATTTTGATATTGGGAAAGCTGTAACACCAACTTCGTATGTTTCTAAATAATACGTATCTTTGAAAATACTCCTTTAGTTGAATTTTGACTATGGCTCAATACCTTGTATTTCTAATTTGAAACAGCTGATACTCTTTGTAGACTGTATCTAAAAACAACTAAACACAATTACAAACAATAAAGGAACAAAAACAAGGAAACCAAACAATTGCAACTTTTCTGCACCCTTCTTCAAATTTCTATAAATTACCATTGTTTATGGTTCACCATATTTATGAGGAGTTACTTTTTTTTCATGCTTGAGAAAAGAAATTTATAATGAGAACCCTAAGCACTTTAATTTTAAATACTTTGTCTTGTTCAGATAAACGATGGTAAAGACTTCCCATAAGAAAAACACATTTCAGCCATAAAATAGATCCAAAGGAGCACCTTATCTCTGACCCTTTAGATTGTGTGCTTAAACTCTCTTCTCAGGCACCTTGTTGCTACCTCTGAACTCCCTTTACATTCCTCAACCAGAGAAAACACTATCCTGATGGTGTTCATGTGAATCTGATGTCTGATGCAAGTTCCAACTCCATCTTTTCTTCTTTGGAGAAATGTTAATGCAGAATAGAAAAAAAATTACTAAAGAAAATCTAGACTAGTAATGGAAATGTAGTCCTGTGAGAAGAATTATAAAAAATCACTTTGTGCATGTATGTTAAGTTACTTCAATTGTGTCCGACTCTCTGCAACCTGATGGACTGTAGCCCACCTGGCTCACCTGTCCATGGGATACTCCAAAAGATCACTTTACATTTACTTAATATGTATCATTTTTTATTTTTTATGCATTTATTTCCACGAAGAGTAGCAATACTTTGAAATATATGTCATTAATAATTATAAGTTTTTCTGGGAAATGTAGTCTATAATAAATGGACATTTTTTATACAATATGATTTTTTGAATTTTGGGGCAGATTATTTTATTTATCAAATTAAATTAAACATATTTAAACCTGAGTACAAACATTGCTTTTTATACTTATTTAATTTAAATTTTCTTTTTCACAAAAGGACTTCAAGCTAAAATAATTAAATAAGACCATCTGTATATCTTCTTTGGAGAAATGTCTGCTTAAATCTTCTGTGCATTTTTTGATTAGGTTGATTTTTTCATATTGAGCTGCATGAGTTATATGAATATTTTAGAGATTAACTCCTTGCTCATTGCTTTGTTTGCATTTTTTTTTATTGTTTGTTCCCCACCCCCCCGCCCCCATTGAGAGTTGTTCTGTTTTGCTTATGCTTTTCTTTGCTGTGGGAAAACTTTTACATTTCATTAGATCACATCAAAAAAAAAGGTATTTTTTCTGATTTATGTCAAAGAATGTTCTGCCTATTTTCCTCTAAGAATTTTATAGTGGTTGGCCTTATATTTATGTCTTTAATTCATTTTGTGTTTATTTTTGTGTATGATGTTAGGGAGTGTTCTAATTTCACTTGTAAGCATGTCAGTGCCCAAATTTCCTAGCTCCACTTATTAAAGAGCCTTGTCTTATCTCCATTGTATGTTTTTGTTTCCTTTGTCATAGATTAGGTGGCCATAGATGTGTGGGATAATCTTTGGACTTTCTATCCTGTTCCATTGCTCAATAGATCTGTTTTTGTTCCAGTGCCATGCTGCTTTGATTACTGTAGCATTGCAGTGTAGTCTGAAGTCAGGGAGCCTGATTCCTCCAGCTCCATTTTTCTTTCTCAAGATTGCCTTGTCTAATCAGACTCTTTTGTATTTTCATACAAATTGCACAACTCTTTGCCCTAATTCTGTGAAAAATGCCATTGGTGATGTGACAGAGATTGTATTGAGTCTGTAGATTGCCTTGGGTAGTATAGTCACTTTCAAAAAAGAGACATTTGCTGTTCAGTCTCTAAGCTGTGTCTGACTCTTTGTGGCCCCATGGACTGTAGCATGTTGGGTTCTCTGTCATCCCACTGTCTCCTGGAGTTTGCTCAAATTCATGCACATTATGTCAATTATGTCATCCAACTATGTCAACCTCTATTGCCTTCTTCCCCTCCTGCCTTCAGTCTTTCCCAGCATCATGGTCTTTTCCAATGAGTTAGCATCAGGTGACCAAACTATCAGAGCTTCAGCTTCAGCATCAGACATTACAATGAATATTCCATGTTGATTTCCTTTAGGATTGACTGGTTTGATCTCCTTTCTGTCCAAGGGACTCTCAAGAGTCTTCTCCAACACCACAGTTCAAAAGCATTAACTTTTGGTGCTCAGCCTCCTTTATGGTACAACTTTCACATTTATACATGACTACTGGAAAAGCCATAGCTTTGACTGTACAGACCTTTGTCAGCAAGCAATGTCTCTGCTTTTTAATATTCTGTCTATGTTTGCTATAGCTTTTCTTCAAAGGAGAGAGCATCTTTGAATTTCATAGCTTCAGTCACCATCCACAGTGATTTTGGAACCCAAGAAAATAAAGTCAGTCACTGTTTCCATTGTTTCCCCCTCTGTTTGCCATGAAGTAATGGGACCAGACACTATGATCTTAGTTTTTTGAATGTTGAGTTTTAGGCCAGCTTTTTCACCCTCCTCTTTCACCTTCATCAAAAGGCTCTTGAATTCACTTTCTACCATTTAGGTGGTATCATCTGCATTTCTGAGATTAAGAAGACATACTAATTTCAAAAAAGCACATGAAAAGATACTCAGCATCAATAATTATTAGATACATGCAAACCAAAACTATAGTGAAATATCACCTAACACTGGTCAGAATGATCATCATCAAAAAAATTTGCAAACAATAAATGCTAGAGAAGATGGGGAGACAAGGGAAACCTATTACACTGTTGGTGGGAATGAAAATCGACACAATAACTATGGAGAACAGTATAGGTATTCTTTAAAAAACTAAAAGTAGAACAATCATATCACATAGCAATCTGACTCCCAAGCATGTATCTGGAGAAAACCATCATTTGAAAAAAATACATGCAATCTAGTGTTCATTGCAGCACTATTTACAATGGCCAGGACATGGAAGCAATCTAAATGTCCATCAACAGAGGAATGAATAAAGAATACATGGTATATATATTCAATATAATATTACTCAGCCATAAAAATTAAAAAAAAATGGGATGATTCTGTTTGCACCAACATGGAGGGATCTAGAGATTGTCATAATGAGTATAGTAAGTCAGAAGAGAAAGACAGATATCATCTATCACTTATGTATGGAATCTAAAAAATGATACAAATGAACTTATTTATAATACAAAATAGAAGTAGGTTCATAGATGTAGAAAAATCTATGGTTACATGGAATAAGCGATGGGAGAGAAATATATTGGAAGATTGGGATGGACATATACTCACTACTACATATAAAATAAATAATTAATAAAAAATCTCCTATGTAGCACAAGGAACTCTACTCAGTACTCTATAAATGACCTATATAAGAAGAGGATCTCTAAAAAAGAGTGGATATATGTATACGTATAACATTCACTGTGCTCTAGACCTGAAATTAACAGACTATTTTAAATCAACTTTACTCCAATTATATATATATATATATATATGTAGGTGAAGAAATTGACATGTTAGTAATATATACATGGATGTTCTAGGTAGCATTCTGGGAAAGGATTTCATGCTTATTTGAGAATCAGTTGTGTACTCACTAATACTTGATAGCTATTACACTTCTCATTCATTGGGATAAAAAATTACTGATTGTAAATACAGATTCTTAGATGTGATGATCTCAATGAAAATATGAATGCAAATAGTCAGAAAATGAAGATAGTAATCTCTGAAACTTATCTATACTAAAGACAAAAAGGAAATTAGACAATAACATATTAAGCATATTTTGAGAGCCACTATAGCACTCCAAAGAAAATTATCTGTTAAATAAATAAACAAAAACAATCTGATAATTCAGAAGCCCCAGCGTACAGAGTGCATAGGATGGCCTCTTGCGCAGATAGGATAGTATTAACTCCCAATATAGGCAGATGGTCAGAAAACAAAATGTCAAAACTGCAGACTTTTTAAATCCCAGTACACAACCATCCAAGTTAGTACCTAAAATATATACTCAACCAGGACGGAGCAACTTTGAGGTTAACTTCAGTTCAATCTGCTTCTTTGAGAATCTGTGGTAGGTAGCAGCATGTAGGTATTGTTACTGTATATCTAATGAGAAGTTGTATTCTCTTAATCTTTTCCCTTGCAATCTACCTTATATTTTCTAGACTGAAGTAGAGCAATAAATGAAGAAAAAAAATCTAATAAGCCATTTAAAGAAGCCATAGGATTATAACATTGCTTGCAGTTTTGCTCTTAAGTATCCATGGTTTATAAAACTTTTTGAAATTCAAGTAAAAAGACCTAATAGAAGGCATTCAAATTCAAATCTGTAATACCCATAGAATGATTTGAATCCTAAATGTCTTAAAATTCAGTTTGGAAGAAACTGAAATTTTGTTTGGAAGAACTAAAATTCCAATATTTTGTTTTAACTTCTCAGTCACTAAGACAAAGAAAAAAGGCTAACAGCTATGCTATTAAAATCAAAACTAATATTACTCAACAGAAACACAGCTTACTGATATTAATATCTGAGAGAAATATTTTTGTGTATTTGAATACTTGAAAACCAGAATGGTGTACTTCAGACATCTTCACTAATGTCTCAGGAGTAGATATTATAATGCATTACGGAACTGTTTTTTCTGTTGTCTGATCTGAATTCAAAAGATAATGTCCAGAAACACAGATTATTAATAATTTAAAGTATAAAACAATAGGATATTAAAATCCTTGAATCAAACTCTCTTGGATTCAAAAAACATTTAATTTGAAGAGATTATTGTTCAGTTCAGTTCAGTCGCTCAGCACACCAGGCCTCCCTGTCCATCGCCAGCTCCCAGAGTTCACCCAAACTCATGTGCATTGAGTTGGTGAAGCCATCCAACCATCTTATTCTCTGCAGTCCCCTTCTCCTCCTGCCTCTAATCCCTCCCACCATCAGGGTTTTTTCCAACGAGTTAGCTCTTTGCATGAGGTAGCCAAAGTATTGGAGTTTCAGCCTCAGCATCAGTCCTTCCAATGAACACCCGGGACTGGTCTCCTTTAGGATGGACTGGTTGGATCTCCTTGCTGTCCAAGGGACTCACAAGAGTCTTCTCCAGCACCACAGTTCAAAAGCATCAATTCTTCGGCGCTCAGCTTTCTTCACAGTCCAACTCTCACATCCATACATGACCACTGGAAAAACTATAGCCTTGATAGACAGACCTTTGTTGGCAAAGTAATACCTCTGCTTTTTAATATGCTATCTAGGTTGGTTATTGTTACCTACGCTAAAATTAAGTGTACACTTTCCATGTAAAGATGTCCTAAAGTATTAAACTTTGCAATGGCCAAATGAACATATATGTGATAGGTTTGACATATATGTTCCCAAATTATGTTGCCTAAAGTAGATGATTGGATAACTTGTATAACTATGAGTTGATCATTTTTTTAATATGTATTTTTGTTTTGCTCATAGCCAAAATTTGCTTGAGTATTGAGTGGGAGACTGCTTTAGGTTAAGCTCTATAGCAAGTCCTTGTATAGCATCGACTATGGAAATAATTCTATGTAGTTTATTAGGGACAGAAGAGGTGGCAAAAATACACAGAAGAACTACACAAAAAAGATCTTAATGACTCAAACAACCAAGATGTTGTGATCACTCACCTAGAGCCAGACATTCTGGAGTGTTAAGTCAATGGGCCTTGGGAAACATCACTACAGACAAAGCTAGTGGAAGTGATAGAATTCCAGTTGAGTTATTTCAAATCCTAAAAATTAGTGCTATTAAAATGCTGCATTCAGTATGCCAGCAACTTTGCAAAACTCAGCAGTGGACATAGGACTGGAAAAGGTTAAGTTTTCATTCCAATCCCAAAGAAAGGCAATGCCAAAGAATGCTCAAACTACTGCACAATTGCACTCATTTCACATGCTAGCAAGGTAATGCTCAAAATCCTACAAGCTATGTTTCAACACTATGTGAACTTAGAATTTCCAGATGTGCAAGCTGGATTTAGAAAAGGCAGAGGAACCAGAGATCAAATGCCAATATCTGTTGGATCATCAAAAAAGCAAGATGTTCCAGAAAAATATCTACTGCTTTATTGACTATGCCAAAGCCTTTGACTGGGTGGATCACAACAAACTATGGAAAATCCTTAAAGAGATGGGAATACCAGACCACCTGACATCCCTGCTGAGAAGTCTGTATGCAGGTCAAGAAGCAACAGTTAGAACTGTTAGAAACAGGACAACAGACTGGTTGTTTCCTGGTTGTATTTCCTGGTTCCAAATCAGTAAAGGAGTACATCAAGGCTGTATATTGTCACCCTGCTTATTTAACTTATATACAGAGTACATCATGAGAAATGCTGGGCTAGATGAAGCAGAAGCTGGGATCAAGATTGCCAGGAGAAATATAAATCACCTCAGATATTCAGATGACATCACCCTTATGGAAGAAAGGGAAGAAGAACTAAAGAGCCTCTTGATGAAATTGAAAGAGTATAGTGGAAAAGTTGGCTTGAAACTCAGCATTCAGGAAATTAAAATCATGGCAACCCGTCCCATCACTTCATCGCAAATAGGTGGGGAAACAATGGAAACAGTGATGGACTTTATTTTGGGGAGCTCCAAAATCACTGTAGATGGTGACTGCAGCCATGAAATCAAAAGACGCTTGCTCCTTGGAAGAAAAGTAATGACCGAACTAGACAGCATATTAAAAAGATGAGACATTACTTTACCAACAAAGGTCCATCTAGTCAAAGCTATGGTTTTTCCAGTAGCCATGTATAGATGTCGGAGTTGGACTATAAAGAAACCTGAGTGCTGAAGAAATGATGCTTTTGAACTGTGGTGTCAGAGAAGACACCCTTGGACTGCAAGAGTCCAAGACTCACAAAGAGTCTGACATAATTGAGCAACTGAACTGAACTTACTTTTCTCCTGAGAAACCTGTATGCAGGTCAAGAAGCATCAGTTAGAACTGGACATGGAGCTATGAACTGGTTCAAAATTGGGAAAGGAGTATGTCAAGGCTGTATATTGTCATCCTGCTTATATAGCTTCTATTCAGAGCACATCTTGAGTCCCTTGGACTGCAAGAAAATCCAACCAGTCAATCCTAAAGGAAATCAGTCCTGAATATTCATTGCAAGGACTGATGCTGAAGCTGAAACTTCAATACTTTGGCCACCTGATATGAAGAACTGACTCATTTAAAAGACTCTGATGCTGGGAAAGACTGAAGGTGGGAGGAGAAGGGGACAACAGAGGATGAAATGGTTGGATGGCATCACTGACTTGATGGACATGAGTTTGAGTAAGCTCTGGCATTTGGTAATGGACAGGGAAGCCTAGTGTACTGCAGTCCCTGAGGTCACAAAGAGTCTGACATAATTGAGCAACTGAACTGAACTTACTTTTCTCCTGAGAAACCTGTATGCAGGTCAAGAAGCATCAGTTAGAACTGGACATGGAGCTACGAACTGGTTCAAAATTGGGAAAGGAGTATGTCAAGGCTGTATATTGTCATCCTGCTTATATAGCTTCTATTCAGAGCACATCTTGTGAAATGCTGGCTAAATGAATGACAAGCTGAAATCAAGATTGCCAGGAGAAATATCAATAACCTCTGATATCCAGACAATACCACCTTTATGGCAGAAAGTGAAGAGGAATTAAAGAGCCTCTTTTAAGGGTGAAAGAGGAGAGTGAAAAAACCAGCTTAAGACTCAGCATTCAAAAACATATATGGCTATGGCTGATTCATGTTGATATTTGGCAGAAACCAACAAAAATCTGTAAAGCAATTATACTTCGATTAAAAAAGTAAATAAGTTAAAAAAAAAAAAAAAGCTAAGATGCTGGCATCTAGCCCAATCACTTCATGGCAAACAGATGCGGAAACAATGGAAATAGTAACAGGCTTTATTTTCTTGGACTCCAAAATCACTGTGGATGGTGATTGCAGCCATGTAATTAAAAACAGTTGCTCAAAAAAAAAAAACAAAAAAAAAAACAAAAAAAAACAAAAAAACCAACCTTGCTCCTTTTAAGAAAAGCTATGACCAAACTATACAGCATATTAAAAAGCAGAGACAAAACTTTGCCAACCAAGGCTCATATAGTCAAAGCTATGGTTTTTCCAGGAGTTCTGCATGGATGTGAATTGAACCATAAAGAAGGCTGAATAACAAAGAACTGATGTTTTTGAACTGTGATGTCGAAGACTCTTAAAAGTCTTGAACTTCATGCAATTCAAATCAATCCTAAAGGAAATAAACCCTAATGTTTTTTGGAAGAACTGATGCTGAAGCTGAAGCTCCAATATTTTGATCACCCCGTGCAAGCCAATTTATTGGGAAAGACTGATGCAGGGAAAGATTGAAAGTAGGAGAAGAATGGGATGATAGAGTACAAGATGTTTGGATGGCAAAAACCAATACAATATTGTAAAGTAATTAGCCTCTAATTAAAATAAATAAATTTAAATTTAAAAAAATAAAAAAAGAAACAACCCTAGGAATTTATTGGTATAAATAAGTAAATTCTAATCATTTACATAATCTGTTCTCAAAGAGATAGAGCATAACTCCCTGTTCCTTAAGTGTGGCTGTGCATTAGTACTTTCTTCTAGACAGGGGAAGAGTTCTTTAGCATTCAGAAACCTGACAAACACTACTTCTCCCAAGTAATCAAAATTGATATCAACAGTGATGTCATGCTGATAATTTGCACCCTTGATATGATGTGATGAGCCCTAAAGCTCATAATATCAGTGTAATCATAATTAAACAAATCCCAATTGAGGGACCGTCTACAAAATAACTAAATAGTACTTCAAAACTGTCAAAGTCATCAAAAACAAGGAAAGTCTAAGAAACCATCACCTCCAGTGTTCTTGCCTGGAAAATCCCACCTACAGAGAAGTCTAGCAGGCTGTAGTCTATAGGGTCGAGAAAGAGTCAGACACAACTTAAGACACTAAGCAAACAAACAAAAGAAAAAAAAAACTGTCACAGCCAAGGGTTTCCTAAGGAAATATAATGACTAAATGAAATACGGTACTTTACATGAGATCCTGGAACAGAAAAAAAGGACAATAGGTAAAAAATAAAACAGCATATGTGAGTAAAGAATGAACTTTATTTAATAACAATATAACAATGCTGTTTCATTAATATATGGATCATATATATTAACTAGGAGAAACTAGCATATGCTATATGAAAAATGTCTGTGCTACCTTTGCAAATTTATGTAAATCTAAAGTATTTTAGGAAAAACGTTATTCTTTAATCCTCTATACATTTCTAAACTGTCATTTTTTTACTTTGTTTTAATTCTAATGTAGCAATGATTTTTTTTTAATGAAGAAACATGGAGATAGATGACAGATGGATAGGCTATTTTAATTTACTTTATGTATTTTATAGGCAGTTCTTGCACTTACAAGGTAAAATGTATTATTTTTTTCAAAATAACTGGCTTAATGCATGAAATATGGTTGTACAGCACAGTTGTTAGAATACAGCTTGTCTATTAAAAATGTAAACAACATAGATTCATATTCTTCTATAACAGTCACAATTTTCTTCCCCTTATATTTTACATATTTTCACTCCAGTACAGAGTAAATTTAAGTATATTCCCTTTTAGGAAATCAGAGTTTGAGTCTAATTGTATGTGTTTGGATTAGTCAGTAGCTTTAGCATTTATTTAATGTGAGGTAAAGGTAACACTGGATGTGGAACAACAGATTGGTTCCAAATAGGAAAAAGAGTACATCAAGGCTGTATATTGTCACCCTGCTTATTTAACTTATATGCAGAGGACATCATGAGAAACGCTGGGCTGGAAGAAACACAAGCTGGAATCAAGATTGCTGGGAGAAATATCAGTAACCTCAGTTATGCCAATGACACCACCCTATGGCAGAAAGTGAAGAGGAACTCAAAAGCCTCTTGATGAAAGTGAAAGTGGAGAGTGAAAAAGTTGGCTTAAGCTCAACATTCAGAAAACGAACATCATGGCATCCGGTCCCATCACTTCATGGGAAAGAGATGGGGAAACAATGGAAACAGTGCCAGGCTTTATTTTTTTGGGCTCCAAAATCACTGCAGATGGTGACTTCAGCCATGAAATTAAAAGACGCTTACTCCTTGGAAGGAAAGTTATGACCAACCTGGATAGCATATTCAAAAGCAGAGACGCTACTTTGCCAACAAATGTCCATCTAGTCAAGGTTATGGTTTTTCCAGTGGTCACTTATGGATGTGAGAGTTGGACTGCGAAGAAAGCTGAGTGCTGAAGAAATGATGCTTTTGAACTGTGGTGTTGCAGAAGACTCTTGAGAGTCCCTTGGACTACAAGGAGATCCAGCCAGTCCATTCTAAAGGAGATCAGTCCTGGGTGTTCTTTGGAGAGAATGATGCTGAAGCTGAAACTCCAGTACTTTGGCCACCTGATGTGAAGAGCTGACTCATTGGAAAAGACTCTGATACAGGCAGGGATTGGGGCAGGAGGAGAAGGGGACGACAGAGGATGAGATGGCTGGATGGCATCACCGATTTGATGGACGTGAGTCTGAGTGAACTCCAGGTGTTGGTGTTGGTGATGGACAGGGAAGCCTGGCGTGCTGCAATTCATGGGGTTGCAAAGAGTCGGACACAACTGTGTGACTGAACTGAACTGAACTGAAAGGCAGCACACATTGGAGGTACCCTATTCAAAACTCAGTACCTTCTTACTCCACCAGTCAACTCAACAGAGAGTGATTCTATTGATACAATTTGTGTAGGGTTAAAATCAATGACTGAGGTTTTACCTCATTGGTAATTATTGGTTAAATATTGCTGATCATTTTATGGTCATGTCATAAAATTTTTTTCTTAGACAACATAAAAAAGGGCTTTGGGGAACTTTTAGTAAAGATATCTTCACTGATTCAAAAGAACTCTACATAAAGGGATATTTTCTCTTCTGATGGGTGTTTTCTTGTCTGAATTTGAAGCTTAAAACTATGGCAACTATGAGAGAAACAGCAAGGATCTTGAGAAGATGGCAGTTTCCTGATGACGTGTTGAGCCTTATCAATTAATCAGCTCTCATCCTTTGGACTTGTCAAGGAAGATTCTAAATGTTTCCTTATTATTTAAGAAAAAAATTTCTCATGGTTTTCTACTGCTATAGTTATCAGCTTCTTAATTATTTCATTTGCCTATCAGATATTTTAAGCTAATTTTCAGTGGCACCTAAAGTAAAATCATACAGGCTTTACCTCTCAGTAAGTGTTAAAGCTCTTTGTGAACAGTAATGCCTTAAAAGTTGACTTAGTGGATGTATAGAATTGCTTTTTTTCCCCCCATTAATGCCAGTTGTATCTTTTTTAGGTTCACTTTTAAGTCAAATACTTAGCAGATTTTTGCCTTTCTACCTTCTAAATGTGCCAGCGAAATAGCCAGGTTATAGATACAAAGTAGATCATGCATGAGATAACTCAATTTATGTGCATTCAAGCTCAACACTAACTATATTCCATTTATGCCTTCTGGCTTTTACAAATGTATCCTTTCATTGGATATATTCCAAGTTGAAAAAAATAGAATATTTTTGACTCTTTGAAACAAACAATGTTACATCCTCCAAATTTACATCCAAAGTTATCACTAAGTAACTTTTAAAAATTAGTCTGCAGATAACCTATGAAAATTTAGTTTCTCACAAGAAAGAATGGTGAGATGCCCTGCAAATATTTTACCTAAATTATTATAAAGTACAATGTTAGAGCCAGCATTTGAATTTGGATTGAATATTTTTTTATTATATACCCTATAACATTTCACTGTATAATATCTATGAAACACTTTGATTTGGGAAGGTAAACATACTAACATGGATATACACACACACACATACACTATTTTATATGTTAGGCTTACACTTATAAGATTTTTTATACAGTACTTTGGTCAAGCATTTTAAATTGACAATAGTGTATATGAAGTTTCCATGATCATAATAAGAAGATCTATATATTGTAAGCTTAAGAAAAAAAGAACATATAACCACAATTTCTCTAAATTATAATATCCTATCTTTGTGATTTTGTTAGTAAAGTTTGAATTAAAACCATCAGAAAGTATTTACAGTTAGTAGTCAACTCAAATTATCTTGGTTAACATTTGAGTATTCTTTTTTTAAAGTTTTATTAATGAATAATTAACACTCAATGAGCTACATATACATAAGGTGTATAATGTGATACTTTGACATGTGTATACATGTAGAAAGGCTTCCCTAGTAGCTCAGATGGTAAAGTATTTGCCTGCAATGCAGGAGACACAGATTAGATCCCTGGGTGGGGAAGATCCCCGGACAAGGAAATAGCAACCCACTCCAGTATTCTTGCCTGGAAAACTTCATGGATAGAGCAGCCTGGTGGGCTATAGTCCATGGGATCACCAAGAGTCAGACATGACTGAGGGGGTAACACACAAACATGTAAAACCATTACCACAATCAGGATAAGGAATATATCTGTCACCTCTTTTCATGATCCATTTTGTTGCATCTACTCATCCCTCCCCATGCTCAGGTACTAATGATCTGATTTGTGTCACTCATAACTGATAAGTTTAGATGTTTAAGAATTTTAATTAAACTGGATCATAAAGTTTTTTTGGCTGATTTTATACATTCAACATAATTTTTCACTCAGCATAATTAACCAAGATATTGCACATATCAATATTTTTAAATTATTACTGAACAGTAGTACAGTAAATGAATAGATTACAATTTATTTTCCCATTTACTTGTTGTTGAACATCTAGGTTGTTTTCAGGGTTTGGTCATTACAAGATAGATCTACTATAAGCATTCATGCAAAATGATTTATATAAACATATTATTTTATTTCTCCTGGGTAAATAGTTAAGAGTGGGATGACTAAGTCATTTTAAAAGCAAAATTGTATAAAACTATTTTCCAAAACGGTTATACCATTTCATATTCCCATCAGCAGTCCTAATGCATGTGTAGTGGTATTTCACTGTGCATTTCACCTTACATTCTCTTAAATACTAATTATGTTGAGCATTTTATTTTTTATTTTTTTACATTTTATTTTATTTTTAAACTTTACATAACTGTATTAGTTTTGCCAAATATCAAAATGAATCCGCCACAGGTATACATGTGTTCCCCATCCTGAACCCTCCTCCCTCCTCCCTCCCCATTCCATCCCTCTGGGTCGTCCCAGGGCACCAGCCCCAAGCATCCAGTATCGTGCATCGAACCTGGACTGGCAACTCGTTTTATACATGATATTTTACATGTTTCAATGCCATTCTCCCAAATCTTCCCACCCTCTCCCTCTCCCACAGAGTCCATAAGACTGTTCTATACATCAGTGTCTCTTTTGCTGTCTCGTACACAGGGTTATTGTTACCATCTTTCTAAATTCCATGTATATGCGTTAGTATACTGTATTGGTGTTTTTCTTTCTGGCTTACTTCACTCTGTATAATAGGCTCCAGTTTCATCCACCTCATTAGAACTGATTCAAATGTATTCTTTTTAATGGCTGAATAATACTCCATTGTGTATATGTACCACAGCTTTCTTATCCATTCATCTGCTGATGGACATCTAGGTTGCTTCCATGTCCTGGCTATTATAAACAGTGCTGCGATGAACATTGGGGTACTCGTGTCTCTTTCCCTTCTGGTTTCCTCAGTGTGTATGCCCAGCAGTGGGATTGCTGGATCATAAGGCAGGTCTATTTCCAGTTTTTTAAGGAATCTCCACTCTTGTTCTCCATAGTGGCTGTACTAGTTTGCATTCCCACCAACAGTGTAAGAGGGTTCCCTTTTCTCCACACCCTCTCCAGCATTTATTACTTGTAGACTTTTGGATCGCAGCCATTCTGACTGGTGTGAAATGGTACCTCATAGTGGTTTTGATTTGCATTTCTCTGATAATGAGTGATGTTGAGCATCTTTTCATGTGTTTGTGAGCCATCTGTATGTCTTCTTTGGAGAAATGTCTATTTAGTTCTTTGGCCCATTTTTTGATTGGGTCATTTATTTTTCTGGAGTTGAGCTGTAGGAGTTGCTTGTATATTCTCGAGATTAGTTGTTTTTCAGTTGCTTCATTTGCTATTATCTTCTCCCATTCTGAAGGCTGTCTTTTCACCTTGCTAATAGTTTCCTTTGATGTGCAGAAGCTTTTAAGGTTAATTAGGTCCCATTTGTTTATTTTTGCTTTTATTTCCAATATTCTGGGAGGTGGGTCCTAGAGGATCCTGCTGCGATGTATGTCAGAGAGTGTTTTGCCTATGTTCTCCTCTAGGAGTTTTATAGTTTCTGGTCTTAAGTTTAGATCTTTAATCCATTTTGAGTTTATTTTTGTGTATGGTGTTAGAAAGTGTTCTAGTTTCATTCTTTTACAAGTGGTTGACCAGATTTCCCAGCACCACTTGTTAAAGAGATTGTCTTTAATCCATTGTATATTCTTGCCTCCTTTGTCAAAGATAAGGTGTCCATAGGTGCTTAGATTTATCTCTGGGCTTTCTATTTTGTTCCATTGATCTATATTTCTGTCTTTGTGCCAGTACCATACTGTCTTGAGAACTGTGGCTTTGTAGTGGAGCCTGAAGTCAGGTAGGTTGATTCCTCCAGTTCCATTCTTCTTTCTCAAGATCGCTTTGGCTATTCGAGGTTTTTTGTTTTTCCATACAAATTGTGAAATTATTTGTTCTAGCTCTGTGAAGAATGCTGTTGGTAGCTTGATGGGGATTACATTGAATCTATAGATTGCTTTGGGTAGTATACTCATTTTCACTATATTGGTTCTTCCAATCCATGAACATGGTATATTTCTCCATCTGTTAGTGTCCTCTTTGATTTCTTTCACCAGTGTTTTATAGTTTTCTATATATAGGTCTTTAGATTCTTTAGGTAGATATATTCCTAAGTATTTTATTCTTTCTGTTGCAATGGTGAATGGAATTGTTTCCTTAATTTCTCTTTCTGTTTTCTCATTATTAGTGTATAGGAATGCAAGGGATTTCTGTGTGTTGATTTTATATCCTGCAACTTTACTATAGTCATTGATTAGTTCTAGTAATTTTCTGGTGGAGTCTTTAGGGTTTTCTATGTAGAGGATCATGTCATCTGCAAACAGTGAGAGCTTTACTTCTTCTTTTCCAATTTGGATTCCTTTTATTTCTTTTTCTGTTCTGATTGCTGTGGCCAAAACTTCCAAAACTATGTTGAATAGTAATGGTGAAAGTGGGCACCCTTGTCTTGTTCCTGACTTTAGAGGAAATGCTTTCAATTTTTCAGCATTGAGGATAATGTTTGCTGTGGGTTTGTCATATATAGCTTTGATTATGTTGAGGTATGTTCCTTCTATTCCTGCTTTCTGGAGAGTTTTTATCATAAATGGATGTTGAATTTTATGTTGAGCATTTTAGAGTCATGTATCTTCTTTTGTGGACTGTCTGCTTAGATCACTTACCCATTTTTATAAGCATTTTTATATAAGCTTTATATAATAAGATTTTTATTATTATTTCGTTTGAGAGTCCTTTATGTATTTTAGACACAAGTACTTTATCAGACATATGATTTTGCAAACATTTTTTTCCCAGTTCATAGTTCATCTTTTGTTCCTTTACTACTGTCACTGTAATGATTTTTAACATTTTTTTCCTGTAGATTATACTTTTTGACATTTTATCTTAGAAATAATTAATTAACTTAAAGTTATAGAGATTTCTTAGAGAAGATTTGTAACTTTAAGTTTTAAATTTAGGACGATGGTCCATTTTGAGTAAATGTTATATATTGTGTAGACTAAAATATAAGTTTTAGTACATGGATATCTGCTTGTTCTGATTATTCAAAGACTGTGCTTTTTCAATTGAATTGTTCTTGTTCCTTTGCAAAACTTTATATATTATTGGTTGTATTTTTAGAATCCATTCTTTTCTATTGATCTATTTGTCTATATTTAGACCAATAGCCATAAATTTTAATTACTACAGCTGTATAAAATGTCTTAAGATCTATAGTGTCATTATTTCTACATTTGTTCTTTTTCAAAGAACATTCTTGGTTGTTGCATTTATATATGAACTTTAGAATGCTAAAATTTCTACAAAATGTCTGCTTGGGTTTTGAATATAATCATAATAAACCTATAGATTAATTTGGGGTCAGTTGCAATCCTGATAATATTGTATCTTCCAGCCTGTGGACACAGTATATCTCAAACTTCACCCATCACCTCAACTATTCTAATTAGAAAGCTGTATTGGGATATCCTCAAGACTAACACTCCAGGTTTGATGATTCATGAGAGGATGACTCACAGGACTCAGCATACAAACCAATGGTTCTGATTTGTTTTATCAAAAAGATTCAGAGCATAATGAGGATAGGGAAATAGTGTACAGTGTATAGTCTTGGAGCAATCAGGAGCAAACTTCCAAGGTTGGCATTTCAAATGGAATAGTACAGGGTACACTTAATTTCCTCTGCAATGAGTTGTTACAAAGTCTGTGAATTGTTATCAACAAGGGAGAGTTTTTATTGAGGCAGCTTTTGCTTAGTATATGCCAAAATTCAAGACTCCCAGAAAGAAAGCAGTTGTTAAGCATAAGCCATAATGTTTACACGAACAGTTTAGGCACAGTGAGCCATATATACTACTGAATAGTGGGAACCCTCTTGAAATCTAAGTTTTCAGATACCAATCAAGGGCAAATCTTGCGAGCATGCCTTTTCAAGGAGAGCAGTTCAAACTTGCTGTGTTAATTTGTTAATTCTTTCTGCACATATGCTACTGAGACCAATAATCAATTAAAATTAAAGTCACTCTCCTAATGTTCTGAAGTCACAGTAAAAATAGAATCTATAAAGATCATATCATCTGAATGTATCCTTTTTAAACTGATTTTCACATGATCAGTGTTAAAAAAACAAGCATCTTTTTGATAATCATTGAAAAATTTTAGATACAGTTCCTCCAAAATCATGACAAAATTTTAAACACATACATATATATGTATATATACTTGTTGTGCTTATAATCAATAGTAAATAATAACAGATCTTATTGTACACATTTTATCTTCCCTATATCTTATATTTTTATTGATATAAGTGTGCTGCTGCTGCTGCTGCTGCTAAGTTGCATCAGTCGTGTCCGACTCTGTGCGATCCCATAGATGGCAGCCCACCAGGCTCCCCCGTCCCTGGGATTCTCCAGGCAAGAACACTGGAGTGGGGTGCCATTTCCTTCTCCAATGCATGAAAGTGAAAAGTGAAAGTGAAGTCGTTCAGTCGTGTCCGACTATTAGCGACCCCATGGACTGCAGCCTACCAGGCTCCTCTGTCCATGGGATTTTCCAGGCAAGAGTACTGGAGTGGGGTGCCATTGTCTTCTCCAGATATAAGTGTATGGGTACATATTTCATAAAACATAAAATCTACATAAAGTATAGGTTTCTATAATTTTTAGAATATTTTATTTTGATGTTTAATAATATTCCATAGTATATTTGGATAAGGAGGCCTGGCATGCTACTATTCATGGGGTCGCAAAGAATCAGACATGACTAAGCGACTGAACTGACTTGAATATTCCATAAGCTTTAATATATATATGTATAATTACACTAATATAATTAGTCTTAAAGTCATTTAGACTGGTTGTTTGACATTATTATTGAATGACAATGTTACCGATAATGTGAAATATAAACACCTCAAATTATTTTATTGCTATTGACAAATGTGTCCTCTGTCAAATTGATCATGATGTTTGATGTTCTAGTAGTTGATAATATCTGAAGAGGGTCCTTGTGCATTTATTAAAATGTTGAAAATTTGTTTATAACTTTTATTATTGATAATGTCCCTCTTTTATACCAAGCTAAAATTTAGGTAACTAATTTAATTAGCAACTAATATGCAATAAAATTATTTTAATTTCCTTTGAATTTATATCCAAAGGTAAATAGAATTTACCTCTCTCTTTTCTTCATCAAATCCCTTGATATACTGGGAAACAGGCTTTAGATTTCTTTGCTTTCATCCTTTCAATGAAACTCATAAATGAAACATAATTCTCTTCATCTATTAAACATGTTAAGTTATGAGTGAAATGTCATGTTTTAAACTGAAATTATCCCTCAACAACATATGACTTATTAATTATAAAGGGAAATATTTCTGTAAAAATTTAAGTTTCTTTAAAATAAAGGTATCTGGCAGACACTATTTTAAACAAGATACCAAATTTAACACCAGCAAGAGTGGGATATACTGCCCTTATCACTCACTCTGTATGCATGGAATGAAAAACAGCACTTATATTGTCTCCCTACCAAAAGGTATTGGCTAAATCTAATCATGGGGGGGAAAATATGACTAATTCACATCAAGGAATTCTGAAAAACATCTGGTCTGAACTCCCCTAATATAAATGTCATGAATGACAAAATGGCTGGCAAACTGTTCCAGATTAAAGAAGACCAAAGAGATGTAGCAAGTAAATAATGTATGAGATTTCATTGTGTGTGTGTGTGTGTGTGTGTGTGTGTGTGTGTGTATGTGTGTGTGCGTGAGCATGCATGCACATGCGCTTAGCCATATCTGACTCTGCAACCCCCTGGACTGTAGCCCATAGGTTCCTCTGTCCATGGGATTTTCCAGGCAAGAATTTTGGAACTGGTTGACATTTTCTACTCCAGGCAGTCTTCCCAACCCAGGAATTGAATCTGCATCTCCTGCTTTCCTGCATTAGCAGGATGATTCTTTATCACTGCACCAACTGGGAAGCCCTTGATTAGATGCTGAATTTAAAAATAAAATCAGTAAAGCATCTTATTTGAACATTTGGGGAAATTTACTTTAGGGCAAATACTATTGTTTTTGAGTGTAAAAAATTAAATCTGTGAGTGGCTATCTAAAAGAATGCTGTTGTTTTTAAAGAGAGACACACTGAAGTATTCAGAAGTGAAATACATGTTGATTAGAAGTACTATTAAAATAATTCATCAACTATAGGATAAACACACAAACATATACATAAATATAGCAAAATGTTAACACTTTGTGATTGTGTTTTTCTTAGTTAAGTTAAGGAAAATGTACTTAAGTGCTTATTGTACTATTATTGTAAAGTATTGATATTTTTAAAAATTCAGAATAAATTTTTGATGTGGGCAAAAAATAAAGGCATTCTGTTTATGAAGAGGTTTCTTAATAAGTATCCTGTCCTTAAAAGCTGAATTTTTTACAGTAAACAACTTCTCTTAGAATATAATAAAAATGAATAAGAATGAATGATGAAATAAAGATACATCTAAGAAAAAAAAATGACAATATCATCACAAAGTTAAAAAATGTATTCCAGCTGGCAAGAATATATTTCTAAATTTTAATTAGAGTCTAATTACTTTACAATATTGTACTGGTTTTGCCATACATCAACATGAATCCACCACGGTGTACACGTGTTCCCAATCCTGAATCCCCCTCCCACATCCCTCCCCATACCATCTCTCTAATTAGCCTCCAATTAAAATAAATAAATTTAAATTAAATTTTTTTTATTTAGATAACAACAACATAATAAATATTCATCAATTATTTTCCCTATGGTTTTACACTTGAGGTTCAATTTAGACACCTGAGACAGCTTTCAACTCAAGTATAAGTTTTAATTTATTTTTGGAGTATTATTAGTTTATATATTGCATATTGTTGTTTGAAGCTAATAATTCTGGGTGTGGATTCAGAGCTCAGGCTTCTTGCTTCCCATGTAGCTTCCATTCACTGGGGTTTTTATGTAGGCCTTAGTTAGCTTGTGGGCTTCCTAGGTGGCTCAGAGGTAAGGAATCTACCTGCCAAGGCAGGAGATACAAGAAATGTGGGTTGGATTCCTAGGTTGGGAAGATCCCTTGAAGAAGGAAATGGCACCCCACTTTAGCATTCTAGTCTGGAAAATTCCATGGACAGAGGAGCCTGGTTGCCTTCAGTTCATGGAGTCGCAAACAGTTGGACACAACTGAGTGAATGAGCATAAAGCACACTTAGCTGGTAGAAAAGAAAGAGTAAGGGTGAGGCACAGTCACATCATAAATGTTGGTGTGGTAGCAACACAGATCCACTGACATGTGTCATGATGTTAGTATGTGATTTGACCCCATGTTCAGGACAAATGAGTGCAGATATTTCTAGTGAAGGGTAGTCATGTGTATCACAAAAGCTAAGGTGATATAAATCATTTCTGAGACTGCATGACCTAGAAAACTTCTCCCAATAGCAATGGAAAATCTGAATGGAACTAAATCACTAAGGATGTGCTGAATTGTTACATGAAAGAAAACCTACATAGTTGAGCCTGGAGATCTCTTCAAGAAAATCAGAGGTACCAAAGGAACATTTCATGCAAGGATGGGCTCGATAAAGGACAGAAATGGTATGGACCTAACAGAAGCAGAAGATATTAAGAAGAGATGGCAAGAATACACAGAACTGTACAAAAAATATCTTCATGACCCAGATAATCATGATGGTGTGATCACTGACCTAGAGCCAGACATCCTGAAATGTGAAGTCAAGTGGGCCTTAGAAAGCATCACTACGAACAAAGCTAGTGGAGGTGATAGAATTCCAGTTGAGCTATTCCAAATCCTGAAAGATGATGCTGTGAAAGTGCTGCATTCAATATGCCAGCAAATTTGGAAAACTCAGCAGTGGCCACAGGACTGGAAAAGGTCAGTTTTCATTCCAATCCCAAAGAAAGGCAATGCCAAAGAATGCTCAAATTACTGCAAAATTGCACTCATCTCATACGGTAGTAAAGTAATGCTCAAAATTCTCCAAGCCAGGCTTCAGCAATATGTGAACTGTGAACTTCCTGATGTTCAAGCTGGTTTTAGAATAGGCAGAGGAACCAGAGATCAAATTGCCAACATCCGCTGGATCATGGAAAAAGCAAGAGAGTTCGAGAAAAACATCTATTTCTGCTTTATTGACTATGCCAAAGCCTTTGACTGTGTGTATCACAATAAACTGTGGAAAACTCTGAAAGAGATGGGAATACCAGACCACCTGATCTGGCTCTTGAGAAATTTGTATGCAGGTCAGGAAGCAACAGTTAGAACTGGACATGGAACAACAGACTGGTTCCAAATAGGAAAAGGAGTACGTCAAGGCTGTATATTGTCACCCTGCTTATTTAACTTATATGCAGAGTACATCATGAGAAACACTGGACTGGAAGAAACACAAGCTGGAATCAAGATTGCCGGGAGAAATATCAATAACCTCAGATATGCAGATGACACCACCCTTATGGCAGAAAGTGAAGAGGAACTCAAAAGCCTCTTGATGAAAGTGAAAGTGGAGAGTGAAAAAGTTGGCTTAAAGCTCAACATTCAGAAAACAAAGATCATGGCATCTGATCCCATCACTTCATGGGAAATAGATGGGGAAACAGTGGAAACAGTGTCAGACTTTATTTTTTGGGGCTCCAAAATCACTGCGGATGGTGACTGCAGCCATGAAATTAAAAGACTCTTACTCCTTGGAAGGAAAGTTATGACCAACCTAGATAGAATATTCAAAAGCAGAGACATTACTTTGTCAACAAAGTTTCGTCTAGTCAAGGCTATGGTTTTTCCTGTGGTCATGTATGGATGTGAGAGTTGGGCTGTGAAGAAGGCTGAGCACGGAAGAATTGCTGCTTTTGAACTGTGATGTTGGAGAAGACTCTTGAGAGTCCCTTGGACTGCAAGGAGATCCAACCAGTCCATTCTGAAGAAGATCAGCCCTGGGATTTCTTTGGAAGGAATGATGCTGAAGCTGAAACTCCAGTACTTTGGCCACCTCATTCGAAGTGTGGACTCATTGGAAAACACTCTGATGCTGGGAGGGATTAGGGGCAGGAGGAGAAGGGGACGACAGAGGATGAGATGGCTGGATGGCATCACTGTCGATGGACGTGAGTTTGAGTGAACTCTGGGAGTTGGTGATGGACAGGGAGGCCTGGTGTGCTGCGATTCATGGGGCCGAAAAGAGCCCAACACAACTGAGCGACTGATCTGATCTGACCTGATCTGACTTACACAGATGAGATTTATAAACATTCCAGAAATAGCTCCATTATTTAATAAGTTATACCAGTAGTTAGGGGAAAAAAGAAAAGAAACATTGAAGAGCTCAGTTTTGAGGTTAACTGACCAGAAAGAAAGGAAAATTCCTCCCCTGTTGACTCAGATGGCAAAGAATCTGCCTGCAATGCAGAAGACCCAGGTTTGTTCCCTGGGTTGGGAAGATCCCCTGGAGAAGGAAATGGCTACCCACTTCAGTATTCTTGCCTGGAGAATCCCATGGATAGAGGAGCCTGGCAGACTACAGTTTATGTGGTCACAAAGAGTCAGACATGACTGAGTGACTAACACACAACACTGACCATAAAGAAAGAAATATTATAGGAATGTATAGACACAGTGAGTTAAATACAATATTAGCAACATACCACATGTGTGGTTATAAATATATATGCAGATGTTAATTAAAGACACCTAAATATTCCATATTCATATAAACAGTGTATATATTGTCAGAAAGTTAGTGCATCTTTGCTCTCCTAAGCTTATAAAAGTGTATGTGTGCATGCATGCTAAGTTGCCTCAGTTGTGTCCAACAGTTTGTCACTCTGTGGATTATAACCCCCCAGGCCTCTCTGCCCATGGGATTCTCCAGGCAAGAATGTTAGAATGGGTTGCCATTTCCTCCTCCAGGGTATCTTCCTGACTCAGGGATTGAACCCTTCTTTTTTGTGTCTCCTGCATTGGCAGGGCGGTTCTTTACCCCTAGAGCCACCTGGAAAGACATGTGTTGTAAAATATTTTTCTATCTATCTTTTCTTTTTTTTCATTACTGAATTCACAACCGAAGGAACAACCATAATTCCTGTTTAATAGGGTACATGTATTTCTGAGGAAGCTGTCTTCATGTTTGGATGATTTTGAATATCATACAAATTAAGAAATGCAAGATGCTGAAAGCAATTACTGACCTTTCATGAGTTGTATTTATTTGGATTATCAATTTAGGTTCAATAATTTCTAGAAGGTTGGCCTAATGTTTTGAATAATAGACTGGTACATATTATTTCATGCTTTAAACAGTTTCATAATTCTTTTAACATTTAGGTTGCTTGGAATTAAAGGAAGAAACCATTGAAAACCTTCTTGCAGCAGCTTGCCTTCTTCAGCTTCCTCAAGTAGTGGAAGTGTGCTGCCATTTCCTCATGAAGCTCTTGCATCCATCAAACTGTTTAGGAATCCGAGCATTTGCAGATGCTCAAGGATGCATTGAATTAATGAAGGTGGCCCATAGCTACACGATGGTAAGGAAATGTAATTTTTTAATAATAGCAGCATAGCTGTATTGTCAGAGGTTAAAATAATTATAGCTATTGCATTCAAAATTAAAACTCAAAATTAGTTTTGAATCACTGGTACATTTTTATCACTAGACACAATGTACTGTATAGTATTTAAGAACCTCAAAATAGAAAAAGACATCACACAATGGTCTTTATTATGGCTGCATTTACATTTTATAGATGATATAGATATAGATATTGACTGCTTGGGATTTTAAATGATTCTTAAAATAATTTTTGTCTTAATTTCTCCCAGGATATCTATCTATTACATCTCCTTCCACAGCTGCTTTTCCCCCTCTTTTCTTTCTAGTTAAGAGCTAGCAGCTTATGTCACAAAATTTTTTCTTTTGCATTTTTCAAACAACCTCTCTACCACGGACTCAGGTTTGTGCATGCTATGTTGCTTCAGTCATGTCCAAGTCTTTGCAATGCTATCAGGCTTCTCTATCCATGGGGATTCTCCAGGCAATACTGGAGTGTGTTGCCATACCCTCCTCCAGGAGATCTTTCTGACCTAGGAACTGAACCTGTGTCTCTTTAGTCTCCTGCACTGGCAGGCTCTTTACCACTAGCACCACCTCAAAAGCCCATGGACTGAGGTATATTAACCAAAATTCAGTATTGAAATCCTACCCCAGATGTGATGGTGTTTGGAGATGGAGACTTTGGAGGTGAGGTCATCATAGCAGGCCCCTCAGGATGCCCTTATAAGAAGAGACACTGTAGAATTTGCTTCCCCTTTCTCTCTTTCATGTGAGGACACAGTGAGGAGATAGCCATCTGACAGCTCAGAAGAGAGTCCTTAGAGAACCCAGTAACACTATATTTTAATATTAGACTTTTCATCCTTCAAAATAATAAGAAATAAATTCCTGTTGTCTAAGCCACCTACTCTGCAGTATTTTGTTATGGAATCCTGAGCTATCTAGTACACTTTTTATCATAGCATGATATGTTAGGTTTGCATTTGTCTGTATGATTTATGGAGAAAAAAAGATAGTGATAGTACATTTTAAAGTATTTATTGGGATAGTGAATATTGGATTTCAGAATTCCTGGGAACTTTTATACTAAAAGGGAAAATATTTAGGTACGTAAATCAGATGATGTTTGTGGGTTGTTTTTTTTTTTTGTAAATTTGTCTTTCTGTACCATTTTTCATAAAAGGTGTAAATTGATTATCAGTCAGTAAATAGTCCTTTAATACAAGCCTATTTTATATTTTTCTCTTTGATTTCTTACTGTATGTATAGACATACATGTAGATATTTTAACAGAAGGATTAAAAATCATTTAAAGTGTACACTTTAAATGGGTGGACTTTGTAGTGTGTTCTTTAAATGTTATCTTCATTCTAGAATTGAATAATCAGTTAGAATATTTTCATACTGATCATTTTATATCCTAGAAGCAATCATTGCAAAACCAATACAATATTGAAAGTAAAAAAAAAAAAATGCTTAATAGAGTGCCTAGAATATAGCAAGCACTATATAAAATGTTAACCATTCTTGCTATTTTTATTATTAATATTATTAATGATTTGATGTTTATTACTGGAACAACCAACTCTAAAGCATATAGCTTTCTCTTTGCAACTCAAAGGAATAATTTATATGAAATAAATCTCATTAAGCTTTATAGTTGCTATTTATTTAGAAACTCTTATTTTGAGATTTAGCACCTTTTCAAATTACTAATGACAATCAGCCATTTAAGTCTCCTTATTGTTATTCTTAGACAGAATCTCAATATCATTTTAATTTTCTTCTTTAATCCTTTAAGCAGATTAGTAAATCAAATAAAATGTAGAAATAAAGGAAGGAGATGCCTGCTTTGTACTTCTATTGTCAAATTCTTTTTCTGAAATATTCTATGACAGGGCACAGTATTACTATTCAAATTATATGAACCATATAAAATTAATGTAAATAAATACTTCATCAACCAAAATATCAAAACCCAACTGCTGTCATTTAATTATGCACATTTCATTACACTTCAGAGTTCCTGGCTTAGCTAAGCCAAAGAACAATATGCCTCCATGTCCAGTGGGATAATGGTCCCTTCTGGTCTGGTTTGAAATTATTAATTTAATAATCAAAACATTTTCCTTGCAGCTGCTTGAACTGATCTGAAATTTATCACACAATAGTATCAATATAGTTTTTAAACACATTAAAATATTCTTTATAGTAAACTATACATGTAAAACAGAAATATAGGAATGTCCTTGATAAGACATTCAACATTCTAAACAACTCTATCTTAACTTATTTTTGAGACTATGGATTGATCGTGTGTTGTGTTATGCTTGTCAAAATTAAAATGATTTCAAATTCTGTTGGAAGCATGAAGCTCCAGTGTTCTCCAGATGCTCATGGGTTACTCTTTTACTGCAAAACATTTTCTGGAAAACAGTTGTCTTCCTAGAGTATTATTTTGTCTCAGTTCTAATGCTTTAAAATGAGTGTATCTGATATTATAATTTTTTTTACCATATATTAGCCTCTGATTCATGTTTAATCTTGCATATTTCCTCATTTAATCTATTTAATTTGTGCTCCAAGAACAAACTTATTAAGCTTTTTCTTATTCTTCTCCTTAACTCATTCAGTAGCAAAACATCTCAGGGTTTCTACTGAGTAAACTCTGGTACTGAATTAATATATTTATTGGCTCTAAATATGCCTTCTTTGCTTATTTTACACATGGCATTCTTGTTTTAATTTTCAATTTCCTTGCCAAAATATTTTAAATATGAACTTGATCTTTCAACATTCAGGTCTTAACTTGCTGTCTGTATGCCTTTACTTTTTATATGTTTTGCTGTTCCCTTTGGAAATTTCACTTATTTGAATTTTCAGCTGTTGATTTTGTGTGATTCCAAAATCTATTCAGGGAAAGTGACCCTGCTTGGCAGTGGTTCATGTGTGAAATATTGAAAAATTTTGAATGCAAGCTCAATATTAGACAGAAGTGTAAAATAAATTCTGAAACATTAATTTACATTTTGGGTACAGGAATATACAGATACCAACAAGAAAATTGAAGGAAATAGTTCCTCTTACTCTATTGGAGTTCAAAATGAAACCTGTTCTTAATTCTGGACATCTAATTTTAAAAACATTAGAGAACAACAAACAGAAGATGAGAATTATAAGAATAGCAAAAATTTTATAATCATGAAATATGAAGAAAAGTTGAAAAGATTTGGTTCTTATAGCTGAATAATATCAGGGCATGGAAATAGATATCTTTGTGTATTTGATAGAATGAGTTTTTGTTTGAAACAGCACCATTTGTGTTTTCTAATCCTGTTGTTAATTTTAGTAGTATAACCTTCTTTTCAATTTAAATATCATAGGAAAGAATAATATTGAAGTTGAAGTGTTTTGTGTGATGATAATGAAGGGTCTGGAGTCTCCTTCCGTCTTCTGAGTTTTCTTTCTCTGCTGCTTGTCTATTTCTACTCATCATCAACATCACTTCCTACTAAGGTCAGCTCTGCCTTTAGAGGAGACTCCTGGATCTTTATTTTTAAGAAATCCTCTCTTCATATTGTTCTGGTTTAGACTTTGACAATTAAAAGCATTCGTGCAAGGTATAGAAAGTGGAAATGAAGGCGAATCCATTATTTCTGCACAGGTAGATGCAGGCAAATACGTGGATGAATGGAAACTTGAAGTAACTTCTAAGTGAGCACTTGAAAGCAATTAACTTCACTGATGTAGACTGAGATGGTTGATTGGAGATTTCTGGAGGTTCTTGAGGAGTTCAGTGCCTTTGTGGAGTACTTGTCAGAACAGTTCATATTGAACAGAGGTAGAGATCATTAGCAGAAAGTTCCCTGACCTTCATTTCCACAGCTATTTAGGTCCCCAATTCCCTATCCAAGATCTATTTTACATAGAAAACATGGTTTGTTTTTCTAATCCAACAATGTCTTAAACACATACCCCAAAATAGCAAATTTAAGCTCCACATTTTGATAGAAGTAATTCTCCCCACCTAACTTCTCAACAACTGCCTAGGCATTTTTCCTAAAAAATAAATTGAATTAATTTCACCACTTCTCAATATGTCCATGAATTCCTTTCACTTGTTCTTTATTCATGATAGTTCTTTTATCTGGAATCCCTGGTATATAATTCTAAATAACCACCCTCACTTCTCAGTTTAAGTTCACCCACGCCTAAGAAATATTTTAAAAATTTTCATGGCATTCTCTGTCTTATTTAAATCCTTAGTATTCCTTTTCCTAGCACTAAATGGTGTCACTATACATTTTCTTATGCAATTAATTATCCCTTGTGTCTTTATGACTGACTTCACAACTACATTGCAACTTCTTTGTGACAGAGAACAGGTCTTCCCACTGAGATTTGTTTTTCCCAACAAATCTCCATTGAGATTTGTATGTACCTGCATGTGTAATGATTGAGAGCATGTGTAATATATTGACTAATTCCTATAGTTCCCATGGATATTTAGAA
Organism: Bubalus kerabau; assembly: GCF_029407905.1. Classification (NCBI taxonomy): domain Eukaryota; kingdom Metazoa; phylum Chordata; class Mammalia; order Artiodactyla; family Bovidae; genus Bubalus; species Bubalus kerabau. The sequence continues at coordinate 44,767,983 of NC_073635.1, read as the reverse complement.
TTACTATTCTCAGAACTCCCAAATTCAGTTATTCAGCAAGACTATCCATGTTTTCCTCTAACTTCTAATGATATTTCCTATTGTTATTTTCTTGTTCACACAATTCCAGCCACACTGTTCCTCTTGCTTATTTTTTGACTACAGCAAACATACTATCACCAGATGAACTTTGCATTGTTCTTTCTTACTTCTGCTGGAAATGCTCTTCTACCAAATATTTATATCCTTTCTTTGCCTTATTCAGCTTTCTGCTCAAAGGTCACTTAGACAAAAATCTCTTCTCTGAATATCCTATTAAAAGTGACATTACTTTCAAAACTCTCTCTTTCCTTAAACTGTTTTCTGTCATTTAGAGTACTTTTATTCTAGTTTCATATCATTAATTTTTTGTTAAGGGTTGTTGTTGTTCAGTTCTGCCATAATGTGGTATCTCCTAGATAGCATCTGTTTAACTTCCTATAGCTTGGAAACCTAGATAGATGTGTCTTCATAGCATTCATTGTTGAAAGGGGAAGTTACTATTGACTACTTCATACCAGGAACTGTAGAAAGATACAATGGTGACCCAAATAGACATATGTTGCCCTTGTTATTCAGTCAGTAGGTTGTATTCAACTCTTTGCAACCCCATGGACTGTAATGCTCCAGGCTCCCCTGTCCTTCACTATCTTCTGGGGTTTGCTCAAATTCATATCCACTGAGTCAGTGATGCTAACTATCTCATCCTTTGCTACCCCCTTCTCCTTTTGCCTTCAATATTTCCCAACATCAGGGTCTTTTCCAATGAAATTGTAGGATAATATAAGAGACCAAAACAGGAAAAGCTTTGGCAGTGCAAAATTTTGCAGAGTTAAGGAGACTTTGTTAAAGATTTGTGATGTTATATTAAAATAAGGATATAACACTGAACATTTCTGAGCAAGTAAGAGCCAAGATTTAATTTTAAGACCAATCTTCAGATGGCCTGAGGAGAAGGCAAGAAGAAAGACCAAGAATAAGGTTAATACTTCATAAGAGTATATTATATATAAAAATATGTATATTTACACATACTGGGTGAGTGAGAAAGAAAAAGAGAAACTCAGGCAGCTCCTGACATTTTGCTTGATGGCAAGCTTATCTCTACTGGTGCTGGTGGTGCACAAGTTAAATACATAGTATATACCAGATTTTTTGTTTTTTTTTGTTTTTTTTTTTCTATGTTTCTCTTTACTTGCTTGGTCGCATATTAAAAAGCAGAGATGTTACTTTGCCAAAAAAGGTATGTAGAGTCGAAGTTATGATTTTTCCAGTAGTCATGTATGGATGTGAGCGTTGGACCATAGAGAAGGCTGAGTGCCGAAGAATTGATGCTTTTGAACTATGGTGCTGCAGAAGACTCTTGAGAGTACCTTTGACTGCAAGGAGATTGAGTCAATCCTAAAGGAAATCAATTCTGAATATTCATTGGAAGGACTGATTATGAAGCTGAAGCTCCAATATTTTGGCCGCCTGATGTGAAGAGCTGACTCAGAAAAGACCCCGATACTGGGAAAGATTGAAGGAAGGAAGAGAATGGGATGACAGAGGATAAATTGGTTGGATGGCATCACCACCTCAATGGACATGAGTTTGAACCAGCTCCAGCAGATGGTGAAGGCCAGAGGGAAGCCAGGTGTGCTGCAGTCCATGGTATCACAAAGAGTCGTACATGACTAAGCAATTGAACAACAACAATATATCAAGCATTGTCTACATGTTAAACAAACTTTTAAATTTTAATCTTTTCACAACTCCTGCAAAGTATGTGTTATATCCATTCTAAAATAAAATTAAAAGATGCTTACTCTTGGAAGGAAATTTATGAACCTAGACAGCATATTAAAAAGCAGAGACATTACTTTGCCAACAAAGGTCAATCTAGTCAAGGCTATGGTTTTGCCAGTGGTCGTGTATGGATATGAGAGTTGGACTATAAAGAAAGCTGAGTGCCGAAGAATTGATGGTTTTGAACTGTGGTGTTGGAGAAGACTCTTGAGAGTCCCTTGGACTGCAAGGAGATCCAACCAGTCCATCCTAAAGGAGATCAGTCCTGGGTGTTCATTGGAAGGACTGATGTTAAAGCTGAAACTTCAATACTTTAGCCACCTGATGTGAAGAGCTGACTCATTGGAAAAGACTCTGATGCTGGGAAAGATTGAGGGCAGGAGGAGAAGAGGATGACAGAGGATAAGATGGTTGGATGGCATCACCAACTCAATGGACATGAGTTTGAGTAAACTCCAGGAGTTGGTGATGGACAGGGAGACCTGGTGTGCTGTGGTTCATGGGGTCGCAAAGAGTAGGGCACGACTGAGCAACTGAACTGAACTGAATGTTTAGTGAGGCTAAATAACATACTCAAGAATAGTAGAACATGCTAGAATGGAGATTTAAATATGACAGTGTCTTACTGCAAACTTAAAGCTCTATTTAATGTGCTAATAAATTTACATATTACCAGAATATCAAGTTGGATTCCTGATATCCAGAATATTTCAGGGCATGGATTACTTGAGACAAATGGACACTATAAACCTGTAGCATGGATGAGATCAAAGAATTCCGTGAAGATTTTGCTCCTCAGTTTTACCATTTCCCTGTTCACTTCACCCTTACTTTCTATCCAGTGCTACCAGCTTTGAAAGATTCCACAATGTTTACTCTAGAAGCAGAAGCAGTTTCAGTAAGACTAATTGGAGGCTGCTATGATCAGTCAGTAGCTTCAAAAACCAGGTGTTTCATAGATGGAGCATCAAGCCTTCCAAACTCAGCATAAGAGCAGCAGCCCTTTCAAAGGCCAGAACCTGAAAGCTCCTGTACATAGTTCACTTGTCTTTCAGAGCTGTAAAAGTAATGCCAGAGAAAATAAACTTTATTGATGTGGTTTCTGTTTATGGTTTTAAAACACCTGACATTTCTCATGATTTCTAGTCAGCAGCATTTTTTTTTTTTTAATCTTTACCAAAAGTCCAACAAATAAACCATAAACTAGAATTTGCTTTGAGAGAACAAATGGAATTTAAATGTCTTTGTTTTCCTACATTGCCAAAATAAAGTTCACTTCATCCGTATTCTCCTCAGGACTCCTATGTGATGTATTAGTACTAAAATTTGCTGTGAACATTTTTTTGTTTTGTTTTTCATTCATTGCTTTGTGTTAGTCCCTTTGAGTATCTCATTTACAAACATGGTGTGAATAATGAGTTTAAATCAGTATATAAATGTCAACCTGAAACTTATCCAAATTCGATTTTCAGAATTTCTTTGTAAATTGAAGTAAAGGTGTTGAGTGAGTGTAATAAGTTGCTTGAAGGACAACCACCACCTATGTTTAATCCTCACAAGCAGTGAGAAGCATGCAGAGGCCTCTATAGAAAGGAACCTCCTCTCATCTTGTGTTTGTTTATGCTTTCCTTTACTTGCTTTGTCCCTAAATTAGACTGACAACTCTTCACCAGCAGTTTTACTTTGTGTTATTACTCACAGTCATTGGTAAAATTCTAGTCTATTGCCTGCAACTGGAAGTTGATTTTAGTGGAAGAATTTTTAAAAATTGTCCTTAAATTGCTTAGTGTTGTACACAAACGGGATATTCAGATTATACCAGATAAATTGACAGAAATGTATAATAAATAGTAATATTATAATAAATATTCACTTATGCAATTGCAGTTTGACTATATAAAAATTGTTAATTGTTAGGATTCTAGACAATAACCACAATAAAATGTGCATTTATGACCGTTTCAAAGACTAATTAAGCATACTCAAAGAGGATCCAAGGAAAATTGTAAGCTTTTAAAGGATTCATTTTACACAAAGTCCATTTCTTCTATTCAGATGCCCTTTGAGTATGTTTCTATTTTAGGTTTTCATATTCAAACTGAAGATATTCTATTTTAAGAAATGCGTCCTTCTGCTTTGCTGTTGATAATGGTGAAGATGATAATATTCACCTATTTGAAAAAGACTCCATTCATTGTAGGAATTCTTTCATTTACATAACTCTGATTTTATTTTCATTTCTTTTACTGGGCTATTTCTAAAATACAATGATTTGGCACACAGCTGCACACACACACAAGCAAAATCTACTATTAAAAGTATTAAAATGTATTAGGTTATTTGGGGTTTCCCAGGTGGCTATAGTGGTAAAAGAATCCTCCTGCAAAGAAGGAGACATGGGAGATGCAGTTTTGATCACTAGATTGGGAAGATCCCCTGGAGGTAGGCATGGCAACTCACTCCAGTATTCTTGCCTAGAGAAACCTATGGACAGAGAAGCTTGGTGGCCTATGGTCCATAGGGTTAACTACCAGATTTAAATCTTTGTTGAGTTGCTATATCATGAGTTGATTCTGTGGAACAATACAATGAAAGAAATTCCAAGAAGGAACACTAATGTCAAAAAATTTCCTATAAACCCAAATCTAAAGGATTTTCAGAGTCACTTGTAAGTAATATTTTTTAATATAAATTTATTTATTTTAATTGGAGGTTAATTACTTTACAATATTGTATTGGTTTCGCTATACATCAACATGAACCCACCACAGGTATACACATGTTCACCACACCCTTTCCAGCATTTATTGCTTGTAGACTTTTGGATCTCAGCCATTCTGACTGGCATGAAATGGTACCTCATTGTGGTTTTGATTTGCATTTCTCTGATCATGAGTGATGTTGAGCATCTTTTCATGTGTTTGTTAGCCATCTGTATGTCTTCTTTGGAGATATGTCTATTTAGTTCTTTGGCCCATTTTTTGATTGGGTCGTTTATGTTTCTGGAATTGAGCTGCAGGTGTTGCTTGTATATTTTTGAGATTAGTAAGTAATATTTAATTATTTGAATTATTTAATCTATAGAATTTCATTCTATGATAAATAATATTTCTACTTTGTTAGAATAGTTCTAAAAGGGCTTCCTAGGTGGTGTCAGAAGAAGGAAAAGCCAGAAACTTGTTGGCTATAGTGTCTTTCATTCTGCAAATCAGTTCTTCAACAATGAAATCAATAACTTGCTTTTGTTCTGAATTTTTAAATGCCTATGAAAAACTGATTTTCTATGCATATGAAAGTTTGAGTTTATTACAAAAATTTGCACCTTATGAACTAATGTTATAGAATATTTATATTTTCTGATGAGGTAATGAATTACTCATCAGGGAACTAATTTCTTTTTATGCTTCCATTTAGATTTTTCTTTTAATGTCACTTTTGTTAAGGACTACACTTGAGCTTAAAGATTTTTAATAGTACTTTTTAAAATAGTAATAAAAAGAAGAGGGATAGATTATAGTTCACAGGAAACATGCTAAATCAATCCTTGCCTGAGGGGAAGCCCAGTCTGCCTTTTGTACACAAGGCAGCATAGAGCTGGGGCTGATCATTACCTTAAAATAGTACTTTCAGAAATGTACAACTAGGCACAATTCAACAAAAAATAGCTTCCAATAGAGTATTGGGTATTCCTCCCAGACCCCAAGTTACTCTAAATATGTTAAATTTTTTGTACAGAGGTGGACTTAATATTCCATGAGGCACAAACTACATCTGACTTGTTCACTGCTATACTCTTAATTCTTAGGATAGCATCTTACTCACTGTAGACACACAATAAATTATGTTTGAAAGAAATAATAAATGAGTTCTTTCACATATTAATAATTTGAAATACTATTAAAACTTACCAACTTAAATTAAATATTAATATTAATAATTTGAAGTGATACATATTATCTCCGAGCTTTCCAGGTGACTCAGTGGTAAAGAAACTGCCTGCCAAGCAGGAGATGTGTGTTAGATCCCCTTGATGAAAAGATCCCCTGGAGAAGAAAATGGTTACCCACTCCAGTATTGCTGCCTGGGGAATCCTGTGGAGAGAGGAGACTGGTCCATGGGGGATGCAAAGACATGACTCAGTATTAAGCAACAGCAATTTACACAGCAATAATTAAAAATATTTATATGGTGCCTAAATTTACTTTTCATATCTCTTTATTAAAAATATGTATAAATAAATAAATAGTAAATGCTTATAGAATGTATCATGATCTCAAAGTTCATTAGCTGTTTTTTTAATCAGCAATTTCTAAACGTTTTAATAAGTAACAGTTTTTGTTCCACCTACTGTGTATGTATATTTTTAAATTGAGTTTTCAGTAGACCTATTTCATATTCAAGGTCTATATTCAATATTTTTGATTATTTATAATAAAAACTGTTCATTTAAATTTAATTTTCATTGAAGATCCTATTGCTATCCATAAATACATATAAACCTTTGTGATTTAATAGAAAGAATATGTACTACAAAAAATAGAAAGAATATGTAATACAAATATGTACTACAAAGAAAGAATATGTACTACTAAAAATAGTAGCGCTGCTGCTGCTGCTACTGCTAAGTTGCTTCAGTGGTGTCCGACTCTGTGCGACCCCATAGATCACAGCTCACCAGGCTCCCCTGTCCCTGGGATTCTCCAGGCAAGAACACTGGAGTGGGTTGCCATTTCCTTCTCCAATGCATGAAGGTGAAAAGTGAAAGTGAAGTCGCTCAGTCATGTCTGACTCCTAGCGACCCCATGGACTGCAGCCCCCCAGGATCCTCCGTCCATGGGATTTTCCAGGCAAGAGTACTGGAGTAGGGTAAAAATAGTAGGGCAAATGTAGGCAATTGTCACATATGAGAGCTAATTATATAAACTAATACATAATTAAAAGTTTCTAGATGACAGAAAGCTGAAATTAGCAAAGATTTAATAAAGGAGATTCAAATCCCAACCTAAGTAAATTAAAGAAATAGTTTAGATGATGAGTTTTATTCCAATAAGTGTCCTATTGTATTTTTTTAATACAAGGCAAGCTTTACTTGAATAACAAAAAAAAATCTATTTTAGTTTTGTTAAAGAGTTAAATAATTTATAATTAGTAAAAAGCTTTCTTGAAAATTATGAAGTTTAAACATTTTAAAACAAATTGAACTATTTTTTCTATACTAAATCTAAGTAGATTTATTTAAAGACTCAGATTACTAAAGCCAGATATGCTACTCTAAACATTTGTTAAATACAATTTGCATTTTAATTAGTTCTACAGTTAGAGGAAAAAGAAGAGATTGTAAATATATGGATATTGATGGAATTCATTTCTTCTCCAGTTCTATTTGAAAGGAAAATGACCTGATTATTAATGTATGAAGCATTGTTTCTATTTTTACTTCTGGCATATGGAAAAGAATAAATGAAGATAACTAAGATACAAAAAGACAGGATTAAAGGAAATTTTTAAAAAGTACATAATTTTCAAAAGAAATGTATTGTAGTTGAACTAGAAGAAAATTGATGAAGCTAAAATTAGATTTATTATATATAGTTAGTGATTAAAATATATGAATATATTTATATATACAAATAAATATCTTTAATAACATTTCAAACATTAATGAGAAGAAAGGTTGTATTTTAAGTAGTAAACTGTAATATTTGGTTTACATGAAGTTTATATGGCTTCAAATATTGACACTTACCACATGTATAACACATATCACCATTATCATATTATTTTTATATTTAATAAATTTACATATCTGACAAAAACTAAAAGAAGCATAAAAAAATAATTAGGATATCATCTTCATTAGTTAGGTTTGCCTTGTCTTATGTGCTAACAGATATCATTTGAGGATGTAGTAATGAACTTATTTTTCTTTGAAATAATAATGTGGCAAATTATATTTTCTTAATTATTCAGAAAGATTATAGGGAAAAGTTGTCATTAAATATTAAAAATTTGAAAGTCTCAAATATTGTTCAAGACTCTAAAGCTTGGTTTGTAGGTATCAAACCATTTGGTATACATTTAACAGACTGTTTCAAAGCCTTTAATGATTTGTGATGATTTGGTTGTCAGTAGATTTACGCATCACTTGGTGTAGGAAAGAATATTATTGTACTAGAGCATTTAGACTAAAAAATGGACAGTCTGATGAACTCACTTGAAATCTATCACAGTAAATTGACACTCTCTTTTTCTTTTTTTAAAATCATAAAATGCTCTGAGAATTATTGCCTTATTATTTTCAAGATGGCATAAATATGAGTAATCTATCCCAGCTAGGTACAAATAAAATTTGGTAATAACCATAACTTAAGCTAAACAAGACCAAAATTTACAAACTACTAATAGTATATTCCCCAATCCCTCCCAGCATCAGGGTCTTTTCGAATGAGTCAACTCTTCGCATGAGGTGGCCAAAGGATTGGAGTTTCAGCTACAGCATCAGTCCTTCCAAAGAAATCCCAGGGCTGATCTCCTTCAGAATGCACTGGTTGGATCTCCGTGCAGTCCAAGGGACTCTCAAGAGTCTTCTCCAACACCACAGTTCAAAAGCATCAATTCTTCTGTGCTCAGCCTTCTTCACAGTCCAACTCTCACATCCATACATGACCACAGGAAAAACCATAGCCTTGACTAGACGAACTTTTTTGGCAAAGTAATGTCTCTGCTTTTGAATATGCTATCTAGGTTCATCATAACTTTTCTTCCAAGGAGTAAGCGTCTTTTAATTTCATGGCTGCAGTCACCATCTGCAGTGATTTTGGAGCCCAGAAAAAAAGAGTCTGACACTGTTTCAACTGTTTCCCCATCTATTTCCCATGAAGTGGTGGGACCGGATGCCGTGATCCTCATTTTCTGACTATTGAGCTTTAAGCCAACTTTTTCACTCTCCTCTTTCACTTTCATCAAGAGGCTTTTGAGTTCCTCTTCACTTTCTGCCATAAGGGTGGTGTCATCTGCATATCTGAGGTTATTGATATTTCTCCCGGCAATCTTGATTCCAGCTTGTGTTTCTTCCAGTCCAGCATTTCTCATGATGTACTCTGCATATAAGTAAAATAAACAGGGTGACAATATACAGCCTTGACGAACTCCTTTTCCTATTTGGAACCAGTCTGTTGTTCCATGTCCAGTTCTAACTGTTGCTTCCTGACCTGCATACAAATTTCTCAAGAGGCAGATCAGGTGGTCTGATATTCCCATCTCTTTCAGAATTTTCCACAGTTTATTGTGATCCACACAGTCAAAGGCTTTGGCATAGTCAATAAAGCAGAAAGAGATGTTTTTCTGGAACTCTCTTGCTTTTTCCATGATCCAGCAGATGTTGGCAATTTGATCTCTGGTTCCTCTGCCTATTCTAAAACCAGCTTGAACGTCAGGAAGTTCACGGTTCACAGATTGCTGAAGCCTGCCTTGGAGAATTTTGAGCATTACTTTACTAGTGTGTGAGATGAGTACAATTGTGGGGTAGTTTGAGCATTCATTGGCATTGCCTTTCTTTGGGATTGGAATGAAAACTGACCTTTTCCAGTCTTGTGGCCACTTCTGAGTTTTCCAAATTTGCTGGCATATTGAGTTCAGCACTTTCACAGCATCATCTTTCAGGATTTGGAATAGCTCAACTGGAATTCCATCACCTCCACTAGCTTTGTTCGTAGTGATGCTTTCTGAGGCCCACTTGACTTCACATTCCAGGATGTCAGGCTCTAGGTGAGTGATCACACCATCATGATTATCTGGGTCATGAAGATCTTTTTTGTATAGTTCTTCTGTGTATTCTTGCCATCTCTTCTTAATATCTTCTGCTTCTGTTAGGTCTATACCATTTCTGTCCTTTATCGAGCTCATCTTTGCATGAAATGTTCCTTTGGTATCTCTGATTTTCTTGAAGAGATTCCTAGTCTTTCCCATTCTGTTGTTTTCCTTTATTTCTTTTTTTTTTAAAATTTAATTTTATTTTTAAACTTTACATAATTATATTAGTTTTGCCAAATATCAAAATGAATCTGCCACAGGTATACATGTGTTCCCCATCCTGAACCCTCCTCCCTCCTCCCTCCCCATACCATCCCTCTGGGTCGTCCCAGTGCACTAGCCCCAAGCATCCAGTATCATGCATTGAACCTTTATTTCTTTGCATTGATCGCTGAAGAAGGCTTTCTTATCTCTTCTTCCTATTCTTTGGAACTCTGCATTCAGATGTTTATATCTTTCATTTTCTCCTTTGCTTTTCGCTTTTCTTCTTTTCACAGCTATTTGTAAGGCCTCCCCAGAGAGCCATTTTGCTTTTTTGCATTTCTTTTCTATGGGAATTGTCTTGATCCGTGTCTCTTGTACAATGTCACAAACCTCATTCCATAGTTCATCAGGCACTCTATCTATCGGATCTGGGTCCTTAAATCTATTTCTCACTCCCACTGTACAATCATAAGGGATTTGATTTAGGTCATACCTGAATGGTCTAGTGGTTTTCCCTACTTTCTTCAATTTAGGTCTGAATTTGGCAATAAGGAGTTCATGGTCTGAGCCACAGTCAGCTCCTGGTCTTGTTTTTGCTGACTGTATAGGGCTTCTCCATCTTTGGCTGCAAAGAATATAATCAATCTGATTTCAGTGTTGACCATCTGGGGATGTCCATGTAAAGAGTCTTCTCTTGTGTTGTTGGAAGAGGGTGTTTGTTATGACCAGTGCATTTTCTTGGCAAAACTCTATTAGTTTTTGCCCTGCTTCATTCCATATTCCAAGGCCAAATTTGCCTGTTACTCCAGGTGTTTCTTGACTTCCTACTTTTGCATTCCAGTCCCTTATAATGAAAAGGACATCTTTTTTGGGTGTTAGTTCTAAAAGGTCTTGTAGTTCTTCATAGAACCGTTCAACTTCAGTTTCTTCAGCGTTACTGCTTGGGCATAGACTTGGATTACTGTGATATTGAATGGTTTGCCTTGGAAACAAACAGAGATCATTCTGTCGTTCTTGAGATTGCATCCAAGTACTGCATTTCGGACTCTTTTGTTGACCATGATGGCCACTCCATTTCTTCTGAGGGATTCCTGCCCACAGTAGTAACTATAATGGTCATCTGAGTTAAATTCACCCATTCCAGTCCATTTCAGTTCTCTGATTCCTAGAATGTCGACATTCACTCTTGCCATTTCCTGTTTGACCACTTCCAATTTACCTTGATTCATGGACCTGACATTCCAGTTTCCTATGCAATATTGCTCTTTACAGCATCGGACCTTGCTTCTATCACTAGTCACATCCACAGCTGGGTATTATTTTTGCTTTGGCTCCATCCCTTCATTCTTTCTGGAGTTATTTCTCCACTGATCTCCCGTAGCATATTGGGCACCTACTGACCTGGGGAGTTTTCTTTCAGTATCCTATTATTTTGCCTCTTCATACTGTTCATGGGGTTCTCAAGGCAAGAATACTGAAGTGGTTTGCCATTCCCTTCTCCAGTGGACCACATTCTGTCAAATCTCTCCACCATGACCCACCCGTCTTGAGTTGCCCACTATTGGTTAGGTGTGAGACATATGCCACCCCTAGAATTTGGAGTTCAATCACACCATGGGAAATATGTGTCCAAGATGGTCACAATCATGTCCCAAAATTAAACTAAATATCTACCATTATTAAGTTAATGGTTGCTTTAATTGCTAAAAAATTTAATTAACATGTGTATTCAGTTTTTATTTACAACTTATGGAATATTGTTGTTATTTGGTCTCTAAGATATGCCCAATTCTTTGTGACCCCATGAATTGCAGCATACCAGGCTTCTCTTTCCTTCACTATCTCCCTGAGTTTGCCCATTGAGCTAGTGATGCCATCCAACTGTCTCATTCTCTGTCACCTCCTCCTCTTGCACTCAATCTTTCCCTGCATCAGAGTCTTTTCTAATGAGTTGTCTCTTCACATCAGGTGGCAAAAGTCCTGGAGCTTCAACTTCAGCACCAGTCCTTCCAATGAATATGCAGAGTTGATTTCCTTTAAGTTTGGGTTGATTTCCTTGATGTTCAAGGGATTCTCAAGAGTCTTTTCCAGAACCACAGTTCAAAAGCATCAGTTCTTCGGCAATCAGCCTTCTTTATGGTCCAACTCTCACATCCATACATGACTACTAAAAAAAAACATAGCTTTGACTATACGGAATTTTGCTGGCAAAGTGATGTCTCTGCTTTTTAATACACCGTCCAGGTTTGTCATAGCTTTTCTTCCATAGCACAAGTATGAATATAATATTCCATATATTCTATAGATATATATTGATTTTGATTCGTTATTGATTTGAAAGAAAGAAGCAAACATATAAAACACACTAGAGTTGATGGACAAGAACTAATCAAAAAAATATTTATTGGTGTGACAAGACAGTCAAATAATACATGTATTCATTCCCTAAAAAAAAGGGTGAGCATCTTTTCAAGTTGGTAACTAAAGAACAAGTTTGTTTTCCTTATATCTGTTTACTACATGAAATATTATATCTATATTTTGATAATATATGAAATATCATATAGATTTAAAGGAGAACAAACGTCCTATGGAAGAAAAGCTATGACAAACATAGATAGTGTATTAAAAAGTAGAGACATCACTTTGCCAATAAAGATCCAAATAGTCAAAGCCATGGTTTTCTCGTAGTTATGTATGGATATGAGGGTTGAACCGTAAAGAAGGCACCAGTGTGTTTTATATTTTTGCTTCTTTGTTTCAATGTAAATCTTTAGAAAGACTAGAACACTCAAATACTTCATTGTAAAAGTAACACAAATTGTATTTAGAAGGTATTGTTTATTATTAAAACATGTGAAGAAAAATAAGGAATTGTTTCCTATAGCAAATATACCAAAATAAAGATTTTAGGCAGAAAAATAAGTCTTTTATCATCATTTTAGCCAAATGATGATAATATAGCATAATAAGAATTTAGCATAATAACCATTTAGAGTAATAATTATTCTCTTGATAGCAGTATATGCCATATATATATTATTTTGATACACACATATGTATACAAGTTTTTTACATGATTCATTTAATAAAACCAGACTTTTGTATAATTATATGCTTAATTTATGTTTATAGTATTCAATATCTTCAGCTATCAATCTATCACAGATAAAGGAAGTATTTGCACAGTTTCTGAAATGCCAAGGACCTAACACAGAATAACATTTCTAGTTAACATTTCTTGAGGCCTTTCCCTGGGTTTGACTTAGGTGTTTTTACACACATTAGTATAGCATCCCTATGAAATAGATAAAATATTGTTATTATTTTACAGATGAGAAACTGAAAACACAATAAGATTAAGTGTCTTGCACAAAGTCACCCAGCTAATGAATTGTAGACCTTGAATTTTGAATTTTTGAACACAACTATGAACCATTTTGTCCCACTGCCTTAGATTAAACTGATAAATATCACTTTACTGGAAAAATATATCATCCAAAATTTAAGGTAATTTTTTCAAAAGTGATTTTTTTGAAAAAGTAACAAAGAAAACAGATACATGGGCCTTAGTTTAAGGTTAAATAATGTGGAAAAGAAAAGTGTAAGTGTTAGTTTCTCAGTCATGTCTGACTCTTTGCAGCTCCATGGACTGTAACCCACCAGTCTCCTCTGTCCATGGAATTTCCCAGACAAGAGTCCTGGAGTGGATTGCCATTCCCTTCTCCTAGGAATCTTCCCAACCCAGTAATTGAATCTGGGTATCCTGCATTGCAGAGCAGATTCTTTACCATCTGAGCCATCAGAGAAGCCATAAGTATCAGTTGTTGTCATCATTGTTGTTTAATCACTAGGTCCTGTCCAATTCTATTGTGACCCCATGGACTGTCCTGGAGTGAGTAGCCATCCCTACTCCAGGGGATCATCCCGACTCAGGGATCGAACTCAAGTCTCTTGCATTTCCCGCATTGGCAGGTGGATTCTTTACCACTGAGGCACCAGGGAAGCCAGATAAATATCAAACATGAGCCAAATATGTAAAGCGCATCAGAAGTATAAAGTGCAAGGCTAATAGAAAAATTATAATATTTTTATCACCACACCTAGGTTTGCTTCTAAATTTGCAGACAATGGAAGTGATTTATTTTGTTCTGCACCTTACATTAGCAGATTACTAGTTAGGTATTTGATAAAGTTTCTTTTCACTGAAGGAAGATGTCTTCAGCTTTTTCCAAAGGAAATGTTACTGTAATTGCAGCTCTGTTTTAGTTCTTTATTGACTAGATAATCTTATGGCAGAAAAATATATGCTCCCAGTTATTTGATCAGTAAGATCATTTACATTTTAAAATACAAAAGCCCCCTAGTTATCTGCCAAGTTGGTGCTAAAACAGCATGAGTCGTTAATTGTTATGCATAAATGGACTTTATGAATATGCTAAAATGACATAGGGTTTAACATTTATGACTGTTTATGCATTTGTATTTTTAATGTTTCTGTTCATTTCCTGTGCAGCCTTTACTTTATGACTTCATAGAGAGGAAAATTAATGTTTGTGAGGTTTTTGTGTCAGAGATAATATATGAACAAACACATATTTGCTGACCTCTCTTTCTTTTAAGAACATGTTAGAATGAAAAATTCAAATGAATAAGAATCTTTTACATTCATCATTAGACTTTGTTCTGTGACTATTTTTAGTATGAAAAGGCATGTTTCTATAAGACAAAAAGCTCAAAGCTTTCATAAATTTATGTAAAATCTAATATTCTTAAGGACATGTCAAACAAACACAAATAAGAAAACCCACTTATGTCTTACTATTACTCAACAATTTAGCCATCTTATTTGTTATTAATTCAATAACTTTACTTTAATTTTTGCCCTATTTTTCTTTCTGATACATGTGAAGTAACTTTGAATGTAGGAGTCCACATGGTGACATTGATTTAGAAATGTCATTTTTATTATAACAATTTCATGAGTACTGCCTGATTATCTGTTAAAATAACATTGTCAACTACAAATGGACTAATGCTTTATACCTTTTAACATTTATTTAACTATCCTAATTTTCTTTTAAAAGGATGTTAACCTAGGAGTCACATGTTAGGTAGTTGACAGTCTCACATACAGTTTAAATGAACGGGAATTCTGATAAAGATGATAAGTAGTAAGCACTCTTTTCACAGCTCCTTTTATAAAATTCTTTGAAATGAAAGCATGAAAATAGAAATTAAGAAGACAATGTACCCACATTTGAATTAGATAATTGTTAAATCAATAATGTAAATTGTGAAGGACAAAATATGCCAAATAAGTAAATTTAGGCAAAAAATAAAAGGGAAGCACCAAATTGACATATATATTATTAGACTTTCCTTCAGGGCTGACCCTCCGTTTGTGATGGGGAATTCCATCTCTTTGTAGAGAAAAATCTGTGGCATTAACATACTCAGTATGCCTTTTTCTAAAACTTTCTTTATTTTATTTATTTTTATTTTCCCACTCAAGAAACTTCACACCTGAAAAAAAACAGCACAAATTAACATCTAAATACCCAGTTTAAGGTGGCTCAGACGGTAAAGCATCTGTCTGCAATGCAGGAGACCTGGGTTCAATCCCTGGGCTGGGAAAATCCCCTGGAGAAGGAAATGGTAGCCCATTCCAGTATTCTTGCCCAGAAAATCCCATGGACCGCAGAGCCTGGTAGGCTACCATCCATGGCGTAGCAAAGAGTCAGAAACGACTGAGCGACTTCACTTTCACTTTCACCCAGTTTAAACTCGGTAAGAAAGCTGTGGTACATATACACAATGGAGTATTACTCAGCCATTAATAATAATACATTTGAATCAGGTTTAATGAGGTGGATAAAACTGGAGCCTATTATACAGAGTGAAGTAAGCCAGAAAGAAAAACACAAATACAGTATACTAACACATATATATGGAATTTAGAAAGATGGTAATGATAACCCTGTATACGAGATAGCAAAAGAGACACAGATGTATAGAACAGTCTTTTGGACTCTGTGGGGGAGCGAGAGGGTGGGATGATTTGGGAGAATGGCATTGAAACATGTATAATATCATATAAGAAACGAATCGCCAGTCCAGGTTCGATGCAGGATACAGGATGCTTGGGGCTGGTGCACTGACCCAGAGGAATGGTACAGGGAGGGAGGTGGGAGGGGGGTTCAGGATGGGGAGCACATGTACACCCGTGGTGGGTTCATGGTGATGTATGGCAAAACCAATACAATATTGTAATTAACCTCCAATTAAAATAAATAAATTTAAATTTTAAAAAATAAATAAATGATAAAATTCAAGCTTTGCAAGGTGAAAAAGAGGATCCAGTTTAGGAATATCTGCAGCATCTATCCTGGGTATCTAGGAGTCCTAGATACAAATGTTTACATTTAATAATAACCATCAAACTCATCGATATCATCATCATTATCTTTAACAAGCATATATTCTACAGATAAATTGGGGAATGCATATGTGTGTAAAATATGTAGATTCTTTGAAAGAATATCCTATTTAGTATAAGAAAGGGAATATAATTTCCAGAGCTCTTTTCATTGAGTAAAACAATTAAAGATTAAATAAAGAAAGTAAAAGTGAAGTCACTCAGTCGTGCCAGACTCTTTGTAGCCTGCCAGACTCTGCTGTTCATGGAATTCTACAGGCAAGAATACTGAAGTGGGTTGCCATTTCCTTCTCCAAAATGTAAAATAACCAGCTCTCAAATGGTTGCTCATGCCGGATTAGTTCATGATGGTGAAAGACACACTTATTCATATTTCAGGCATATGTTACCAAGACTTTTAAACTATATTTCAGAAATTCCTAGAGGCACAAAATATTGTTGAAAATTGTGAATAGCTTATATGTTTGATCACAAGGCATGTGAGAAGTAGTGTCTGAATAAATAGCTGGAAAATTAGGATATGATCAATGTGAAGGGACTCTAACATCATAATAAATACTTTGCATATTTTTCCTATAATTAAATGGGAATATTGAAAAGCTTTTATGTAGGAGAATGACACAACTGTGCTTTACAAAGATGATGGAGAGGAGGATATAGTTAATTGATTAATGGAAGGACACACACTAGAAACCAGGAGAACTGCTGTAGGCCATTGAAATACTGTTCTTTATGAAACAGTTGCATCTAGATTCTAACAGATAGGCTGAGTATGCAACAAATGTTGCAGAGGCAAAAAGCAATTGATGAAAATAGGAAACTAAATCCCACTGAGCCTGACCTTTGAGTTGTGCTGCTGTGGTTGACCCTAAGCTATATTAAGTTTGTGCTTTGATGAAACATATCCAAATATATATATAAATGTAACTGGCTATTATAACAAAGAAGGCAATGGAAACCCACTCTAGTACTCTTGCTTGGAAAATCCCATGGACGGAGGAGCCTGGTACGCTGCAGTCAATGGGGTCGCTAAGAATCAGACACGACTGATAGACTTCACTTTCACTTTTCACTTTCCTGCATTGGAGAAGGAAATGGCAACCCAGTCCAGTATTCTTGCCCAGAGAATCCCAGGGACAGGGAGCCTGGTGGGCTGTTGTCTATGGGGTCACATAGAGTCAGACACGACTGAAGCGACTTAGCAGCAGCAGCATGAGATAGCCTTTCATGAAGTTCTAGGACAGAGGAGCCTGGTGGGTTGCAGTCCATGGTGTCACAAAGAGTCGGACATGACTGAGCAACTAAGCACAGCACACAGCAAAGAAAGAAAGATAAACAAGGGAGAAATCATCCACTGTTTTCTTTCTCATACAACACTCAGTTTCATGATCCCCCAAAAATGAACAGTGTGTATCTAAAACAGTGTGTATCTTCATGCTATATAAGATAAAATGAAAGCAACTTTTAGGGATGAAATATTTAACAGTTTTAACAAAAAAAATTACTCAATAATATAAGCCATATCTACAAAGTATTTTTATAGACAAGTCCACAAATTGAAAAAACATGGTAAAACCATATGGAAAAGCAAAACTGAATAGAACGACAGGCCTGGAGTGCATTTTTGGCTCACCTTCTCTTCCTAAGTGGCCCCTTCCCTTCCCATCTGGCCCATAGGGCTCCCATATCCCCAGAACTATCCAGACATGGACCTCTCCCTACTCCCCAGGTCAGCGAGTTGCCCTGCATGCTGTTTCTTATGGACCTGGACAATACTGGTTGGCTTGGAGACTGGCCTCCAGCCAAAGTAACATTTGTGGCTGGAAAAGCACATTGGCCTCCTTGACCTTGAGCAGTATTGAGCCCTGTCTGGGAAGCTGGCTGAAAAAGTGGCTGGCTATGTATGAAACATCAAGCTTTTTCCTAGATTTGGATGCCACCTCAGGTTGGGGACAGGATGCCATGAGAGAGATAAAGATGCCATGCAGGGACTTGGAGCCATGAGAGAGATAAAGGACAACATGCAGTTTGACAAGGTTTTCATCTGCATCAGATCTCTGATGGCATATGGTCACTGTGAGGTCCAAAAGTTCAGTGGGGTGGAGAAACACCAGGGCCCAGTCTGTTAAATGCATTATCCTCACTAGGGACTAGCTACTGATCTTAAAGTACCTGCTCACTGATGACAAGAACACTGAGGCCAAGAAAAGATCCTGAGCTTGTAGCACATCTTGTTTACCTACAGCCACAGTCAGATTTCATAATCAGCCACTGTCAGTCTTAATTAATTTAAATAATAAATTAATCAAGACCAGTCAGCACCTAGTTCTGTTGGATAAGGCTACTCCCTTGGAGGGAGATTACACAGCAAGTGGGTAGCCTCACAGAGGTCCTAAAGGAGCTTGAAGTTCCTCAAGGAATAAGCCAAGGGGCTGCCACAGTAAATAGTAGCTGAAGGAAAGAAAAGCAAGAAGGCAGGGAATACTACATCATCAGAGACTGGATGCTATGGATCAGGGAGATATAGTTTTTGTTGTTGTTTAGTCCCTAAGTCTTTTGAATATACTCTTTCTCCTCTTACTAACACATTATTACTACATTAATAATAAAATGTCTTGCGTAAGAAAAACATTTTTGTTTCTTTCCTGAGCCCTTTATTGGATAAGGAAATGGCAACCCACTCCAGTATTCTTGCCTGGAGAACTCCATGGACAGAGGAGCCTGGCGGGCTATAGCTCGTGGGGTCACAAAGAGTTGGACACGACTAACATTAAGTCCCTAAGTCGTGTCCAACTCTTGTGTGATCCCATGGATTGTAGCCTGCCAAGTTCCTCTGCCGATGGAATTCTCCAGGCAAGAATGTTGAAGGTGGTTATCATGTCCTTTTCCAGGGGATCTTCCCAACCCAAAAATCAAGCCCATGTTTTCTGCTTGCCAGGCATATTCTTTCCAATTGAGTCACTTGGGAAGCCCAGAGAGATATGATACTCCTTTGCTTTCCTAGACCCAGCCATCTAGTACTTTCCAAGATGGTGGCACTTGGTGCATAACTAGCATGGAAATGCTATGTAAAATCAGTCAGGGATCTTTTAATTTTTTAAAAGATTTATTTGTTTATTTATTTTTGGTTCTGCTTGGTCTTCATTGCTGTGCACAGACTTTAGTTGTGGCTATCGGGGGGCTAATTGTGATGCATGGGCTTCTTATTTCAGTGGTTTCTCTTGTTACAGAACACAGGCTCCAGGTGCATGGGCTTCAGCAGTTGCAGCTTAGGGGCTCAGTGGTTGTGGCTTATGGACTCCAGAGCACTAGCTCAGTAGTTCTGGCCCATGGGACTTAGATCCTCCATGGCATGTGTGAACTTCCCAGATGAGGGATCAAACTCTTGAACCCCACATTGGCAGGCAGATTCTCAACCACTAGACTACCAGGAAAGCACCAGGAACCTTTTTAATTGAAAAAAAATATCTTAAAATAAGTTGAAACTAAATTTTCAATGCTACATTCCTCACTCGTAGAAAAGTAGATGCCAGTGATACTATTTGCCAAGGAATTTATACATCCAGCCTGAAACTTATTGAGAGTAAAACAACATCTCAAGAAAAAATTAGAGTGAGATATTAGCAAAATTTTTGTCCCAAAAGAAGCAGATCATATTTTGGTGAAAGGAGAGAAATACCCATTTGAAAGTTGGTTCATATAACTGAAAAGACTAAGGGTGGGGCAAGCTTTAGGCTTGGCCAATTGTTGTGTGCAGTAAATGAAATTAAATTACTTCATATTTGCATGAAATAACTGGGTCCTTTAGGTTGACTTTGATTCCAAATTCTGCATGATTCATGTTGCTGTTCCTCACTGATATCAAATTATTATTTTTCACCTATTTCTTTAAATGTTATATTTCATTTTTATCTAAATTATTCAATGAATCTTTTAATATATTGTATTTAACTTTGCAGAAAATTATTTATCTGTGGTTTATTGACCATACATCACATGTTTTACAAAAACATGAAAAATTTCTGAAAATATCTTAAATTTTGGAGGCCAGGGTAGTGTGATAAATATACTTTAAGACCTTGCTAATCCAAGTACCTTGTTATAGCTAATGATACAACAGTGAATGTGACAATATTTATTAATATTTACTGCATAAAGTTTTCAGTGCTGTGAAATTTGACAGACTATTTGGGACTCACAAAATAAAGCACCCTTGACTCTGAGGAACTTAAGGAAGACCACAGATGACTTAATGCCTGATCTGAGACTAGGAAAAGAGAACAGAAGGGAAGGAAAGGGAAAAAGAAAAGAAGACAATAGCAACAAATGAAGAATATAGTAAGAAATTAATTACTGATAATATCTAGGTTAATACACTGCTTTTACTAGCTTCATGTTATTTATTAACTCAGTGTTTATTTTTTTTAATTTTATTTTATTTTTAAACTTTACATAATTGTATTAGTTTTGCAAAATATCAAAATGAATCCACCACAGGTATACAGTTTGTGAGTTTTGCTCATTACTTAGCTATATCCTAAACAATTAAGATTTATCTTCAATTAAAAAAAAAAAAAAACTAAAAATTACTTCCAAAACCCAAAAAGTCATTCATGCAGTGACCAATAAAATTTTATTGATATTTGATAAATATCTGATAAATTGCTATTTGATAAACTATAGGGAAAATAGTTTGGTGATAATGAGAAAACATCTAGAGATTAAGATAAGATTTTCTTTTTAATTCTCTCCACCAGAAAAACAATAATGACTGCCAAATCTGAATATATTTTTCTTTTAATTGTTCAATAATGATGTAGTTTATTGATATTTTGTGTACTTTATTTCCTTTACCTTAGATATTTGCTGTTTTAGCCTCCCTCAAACTGCAAGTTTTCAAGAAAATTCCTTAGAATAATATTATGTAAACTATTTTACAACAGGGTGATATTTTCACTCTAGAAAAATTATTTATGTGGATGTAGATACATTTGGGATAAATTCTCTCTGCATGTGAAAGTATGGTTATTTTGCACAAGTTTCATCATAAAGCAGAGGCAGTTAAAATTTCCTCTGGGCTAAAATATATCAAGTAAGCATCTAACTTGCAATTTTATTCCCTTTTCTTTCTCCTTCTATCTTGAATATCCAGTGAATTATTCCCCTATTTCATTGACATACACACATATATATATGTATAGTGTGTGTGTGTGTGTGCATGCTTGTGCATCATATACATATAATTTTATTATTTAATGTAGTAATTAGAAATTGTCATAATTTATATGAAGTTATATTTAAGAACTTAATTTATAATTAATATTTAAATGGAATAAGTAATTTTAATTAGCAATATGTATCATGTGTAGTTGGAGAAGGATATGGCAACCTACTCCAGTATTTTTGCCTGGGAAGTCCAATGTACAGAGGAGCCTGGCAGGATATAGTCCATGGGGTCACAGAGTCAGACATAACTTTAGTGACTAAACAACAACATCATGTATTACATGTATTAATTACATTACTAATGATTAATTACATTAATATTGAAGATTATTTTTCAAAATATTTAATATTTAATTTAAATACTTTTTTAATATAGTGTAAAAATAGCAAATACTCTATTTTAACACTGTAAAATGATAGGAAAAATTCTGTAATCAGCTTTATATTAGCTGATGAGTTTAGAAAAATATGTTGATAAATAAGACTTCTTTTATTATAATGCTCAAAGTGAAACAAAAATACAATTTTGTGAGTCTTCCTCATCACATAGCTATGTCCTAAACTATGCAGATTTATCTTTCATTTAAAAAAAAACCTAAAAATTATTTTCAAGACCCCAAAAGTCATTCATTCAATGACTAATATAATTTTATCAATATATGTCATTTTTATTTGATAAACTATTGGATAAGTATTTTGGCTGTAATGAGGAAGCATCTGTACATTAAGATTTTCTTTCTAATTCTCACCATCAGAAAAATAATAATAGTGACTTAAAAGTCTAAATATGCTAAAAAAACAAATATAAAGAAAATAACACCATCTATATCTTTAGAAATGAGTGTCTAAATTAGTTAGTATAATGTATAGCTATCACTTTTGATTCATGTATAATTGTACAAGTTATACAACTTGAAAATGAGTGATTCATAAATTACATGTATGACATATTTCATTTTATCAACAAAAGAATTTCTATTTAATGAAAGTATTCTTTTTTACAATTTCCTCCTCAAATTCTTACACTGTAAATTTAAGGAAGAAAAGAACTGTGAAACTGTGTACCTTCCCAGTTTGTATATCAATTGAAAGGTTGAAAAAGATCATAGGAAGAAAGAATAGCTACCCAAGGAACAAATTCTGTAAACCCTTCTCTTATACCATTTCCTTACCATCTCTCTCTCTCTCTTTAGCTGCTAAGTCATGTTCAACTCTTGCAACCCCATGTACTATAGCCTGCCAGGCTTCTCTGTCCATGAGATTTTCCAGACAAGAATATTGAAGTGGGTTTCCATTTTCTTCTCGATTCCTTACCATATTCAGACTTAAATTATAACACTAATAACTGCTCCTTATACATTTTCCTGCAGCTTCTAATTCTCCAGGCTTCCTGAAAATATTTCTCTATATACTTCCTTGATAAGTCTATCTTCCCTCCCCCACTGCAGGGTCACGGTCTTTGTAGATCAGGACTTGGGGACTGGAGTTGATGAGAAGGATGCAGGGGACCCAAGTGTCGAGTGAAACAAGGGTGCTTTATTTGCAGAAACACATGTTTATATATCTTAATACAAGACAGCTTTAGGAAGTAAAAAATATTGAGCAAAAACAAAGCCAAGCGAATAACAATCTTCAAAGGGCCAGAAAGCATTCCATATCCTGAGTAAGAGGGGCATAACTGAATAGATTACATTTAAGTAAGGTCACTGAAGGGAGTCACTGAAAGGAATCCAAGCAGGTGGCCTTTCTCATGATCTCAGTCCTGAGAACTGCATGCAGCTCTGCTCACTTCTGTTTTCCAGGAACTGATAAGGAATAGAGAGTCTTTGAGAAATAGCACACAAAAGAAGAACATAGTGGATCCCTTAAAGTTGAACGCTCCCTGACAGCAGGGTTCTTGTCTGCTCTATTCTCTTATCTATGCTGTCTCCCAATTCACCCATGACTTATGGCTTCAATAATTATTCTAAAACTGAGACCTCACTTTTGAGTTCTGGAGCTCAGTTCTCAATCTCTGTATAATTGTTGATAGTTGTTTGTGTTAGTTGCTCAGTGGTCTCCAACTTTTTGTGACCCTATGGACCTGTAGCCCACCACGCTTCTCTGTCCATGGAATTCTGCAGTCAAGAATACTGGAGTGGGTAGCCATTGCTTCTCCACGGGATCTTTCTGACCCAGGGATCAACCTGGTCTCCTATAATGCAGGCAGATTCTTTACTCTCTGAGATACTATGGAGGTCCACTGATAGCTGCTGTGTTCAAATTAAATTAATTATATTTTCTAACATATACTCTCCAACTTTTCAGTTTAGTTCAGTCACTGAGTCGTGTCCGACTCTTTGCGACCCCATGAACTGCAGCCTGCCAGGCTTCCCTGCCCATCACCAAGTCCTGGAGCTTACCATAACTCATGCCCATTGAGTTGGTGATGTCATCCAACCATCTCATCCTCTGTCGTCCTCTTCTGCTCCAACCTTCAATCTTTCCAAGCATCAGGGTCTTTTCAAATGAGTCCCCTCTTCACATGAGGTGGCCAAAGTCTTGGAGTTTCAGCTTCAACATCAGTCATTCCAATGAACACCCAGGACTGATCTCCTTTAGGATGGACTGGTTGGATCTTCTTGAAGTCCAAGGGACACTCAAGAGTCTTCTCCAGCACCACAGTTCAAAAGCATGAATTCTACACTCAGCTTTCTTTATAGTCCAACTCACATCCACACATGACTACTGGAAAATCCATACCCTTGACTAGATGGACCTTTGTTGACAAAGTAATGTCTGCTTTTTAATATGCCGTCTAGGTTGGTCATAACTTTCCTTCCAAGGAGTATGTATCTTTTAATTTCATGGCTACAGTCACAATCTGCAGTGATTTTGGAGCCCCCAAAAATAAAGTCAGCCACTGTTTCCACTGTTTTCCCAAATATTTGCCATGAAGTGATGGGACCAGACACCATGATCTTAGTTTTCTGAATGTTGAGCTTTAGGCCAACTTTTTCACTCCCTCTTTCACTTTCATCAAGAGGCCCTTTAGTTCTTCTTCACTTTCTGCCATAAAGGTGGTGTCATTTGCATATCTGAGGTTATTGATATTTCTCCCAGCAATCTTGATTCCAGCTTGTGCTTCTTCTAGCCCAGCATTTCACATGATGTACTCTGCGTATAAGTTAAATAAGCAGGGTAACAATATACAGACTTGACATACTCCTTTTCCTACTCGGAACCAGTCTGTTGTTCCATGTCCAGTTCTAACTGTTGCTTCCTGACCTGCATATAGGTTTCTCAAGAGGCAGGTCAGGTGGTCTGGTATGCCCATCTCTTTCAGAATTTTCCATAGTTTATTGTGATCCACACAGTCAAGATCTTTGGCATAGTCAATAAAGCAGAAAAAGATGTTTTTCTGGAACTCTCTTACTTTTTCCATGATTCAGTGGATGCTGGCAATTTGATCGCTGGATCCTCTGCCTTTTCTAAAACCAGCTTGAACATCTGGAAGTTCACGGTTCACGTATTGCTGAAGCCTGGCTTGGAGAATTTTGAGCATTACTTTACTAGCGTGTGAGATGAGTGCAATTGTGTGGTAATTTGAGCATTCTTTGGCATTGCCTTTCTTTGGGATTGGAATGAAAACTGACCTTTTCCAGTCTTGTGGCCACTGCTGAGTTTTCCAAATTTGCTGGCATATTGAGTGCAGCACTTTCACAGCATCATCTTCCAGGATTTGAAACAGCTCAACTGGAATTCTATCACTTCCACTAGCTTTGTTCATAGTGATGCTTTCTAAGGCCCACTTGACTTCACATTCCAGGATGTCTGGCTCTAGGTCAGTGATCACACCATCATGATTATCTGGGTTGTGAAGATCTTTTTTGTATAGTTCTTCCGTGTATTCTTGCCACCTCTTCTTAATATCTTCTGCTTCTGTTAGATCCATACCATTTCTGTCCTTTATCGAGTCCATCTTGGCATGAAATGTTCCCTTGGTATCTCTAATTTTCTTGAAGAGATCTCTAGTCTTTCCCATTCTGTTGTTTTCTTCCATTTCTTTGCATTGATCGCTGAAGAAGGCTTTCTTATCTCTTCTTGCTATTCTTTGAAACTCTGCATTCAGATGTCAACACCGAAATCAGATTGATTATATTCTTTGCAGCCAAAGATGGAGAAGCTCTATACAGTCAGCCAAAACAAGACCAGGAGCTGACTGTGGCTCAGATCATGAACTCCTTATTCTCAAATTCAGACTTAAATTGAAGAAAGTAGGGAAAACCACTAGACCATTCAGGTATGACCTAAATGAAATTTCTTATGATTATACAGTGAAAGTGAGAAATATATTTAAGGGCCTAGATCTGATAGATAGAGTGCCTGATGAACTATGGAATGAGGTTCGTGACATTGTACAGGAGACAGGGATCAAGACCATCCCCATGGAAAAGAAATGCAAAAAAGCAAAGTGGCTGTCTGGGGAGCCATAGCTGTGAAAAGAAGAGAAGCAAAAAGCAAAGGAGAAAAGGAAAGATACAAGCATCAAAATATGGTAATACAGTAATAGTCCTAACAATTGAGAAAGTTTGCTAATATACGCTGAAATCCAAATGAATATATTTTTTTTAGTCCCTTGAAATATAGACTATTTAAGTAGTCTTGATAAGATTGAACAGAATGTGTAATAATTACAGTCAAATAAGTTTTCATTACAAATGAAGAAGTGTCATGTATGAAAATCAAGATAGAAATTGCATCTTTCTTTAGAAAAATTCTTTTCTAGTATCAAAGAGAATGATTGAATGAGAACTAAACCATATTTATAAAGGCTTTGTATTCAAGATAAAATTAAGATTATAAAAAACATAATTTTGAGATTATAAGTTCTCATATAAAAAATACTAATTCCATTAAATTTGGAAAATCCCAAACTAAGAAAAAAATCAAAGAAAAACATTAAAATTATCACCAGTATAAGACAATTTTTTATTAAAATATTTTGTTCCAGCCCTTTTTTCTACATATTATTAAAATACAGACCATATTTTCATCTAGTGGGCCTTGAAGTGACAATAAAAACAGGATTTTCTCACAAGTGCCCATGTAAACCTACTTTGTGAGTCCCCTTTTCATTGCCTTGCTGAATAATATCAAAGACCGGGCTCCATAATTGTTCTGATGGTTTGTAGTTAATGAAAGTTCTCCAAGGAATCTTGAGTCATAGAATTAGCCTCATTTCTGTAATTAAAACGTCCAGTCTTCTCAAATACTTATTAACTGAATCCTGTGTAACCTCAGTGACTGTTTAGTAAGTGGTAACTCTCATGGGAGGTTAACAAGGAAAGAAAACACATACTTTATTTACCTGCTAAAAATTCACTATGTGAAGCCACTTTGCTAATCAAGATTCTTATGCCAGTTACTTTAGTTTCCTGGGAGATTTTGATACACTGGGTTAATCTGGGGGCATTAATTGATTAGTGTGGCAATCTTGTTAAATAATTTCCTGGGGCACTGTGACAGTATAAATTTGTACAACTTTTACTTACTTATTCCAGTGTTTTGCCCCCAGCCACTTATCAGGGATTATTTTGGCAAGGAGATAGTGTGGCACGGGATTAATAACAGGGCTTTGGAAGCAGACTGCTTGACATTAAATATATATTTAATTAATGGCTGTGCTGAGTCTTTCTTGCTGCAGGGGCTTTTTCTCTAGTGTGGAGAGCAGGGGTACTGTCTAGTTGTGGCTCATGGGCTTCTCATTGCTGTAACTTCTTTTGCAGAGCACAGGCTCTAGGGTACATGGGTTTCAGTAGTCACAGCACAGGCTTAGTTGCTTGGCTTCATGTGGGAATCTTCCAGGACCAGGAATCCAGCCCATGTATCCCACATTGGCAGGTCAACTTTTTTTACCACTGAGCTACTACTGACACCACAACTGCTTGCATTTTTAATATGACCACTTTGGAAAGCCAGTCAAGCCGAGTAACTTCATTGTGACTCACTTTACCTACCTTTTAAAGGGGTGTGATTATACCATCTACCTCATTGAGTTGTGAATATTAAATATCATATTTAATATCTTAGAAATTTAAAGGATGAAGTCACAACTGTATTACTTACATAGTTGCAATTATTTCAAATAATACTGAATTGGCTGGAATTTAAGATTTTGTATGTGCTGTACTGTGCTTAGTCATTCAGTTGTGTCTGACTCTTTGTGACCTCATGGACTGCAGCCCACCAGGCTCCACTGTCCATGGGGATTCTCACAAGAACACTGGAGTGGGTTGCCATGCCCTTCTCCAGGGAATCTTCCCAACCCAGGGTTTGAACCCAGGCCTCTCGCGTTGCAGGCAGATTCTTAACTATCTAAGCTACCAGGGAAGCCCAAGATTTTGTATGCTGCTGCTGCTGCTGAGTTGCTTCAGTCATGTCCGACTCTGTGCGACCCCATAGACGGCAGCCCGCCAGGCTCCCCTGTCCCTGGGATTCTCCAGGCAAGAACATTGGAGTGGGTTGCCATTTCCTTCTCCAATGCATGAAAGTGAATAGTGAAAGTGAAGTCACTCAGTTTTGTCCGACTCTTCGCGACCCCATGGACTGCAGCCCAGCAGGCTCCTCCATCCATGGGATTGAAGTCAAAACATTTACCTCTTCTCTAATGCCCAGAATTTGACATAAAGGCTTGTCATAGAGTGAATAATAAATAAATGTTTTAATATTGGTCAAAAGGAGAAATCATCATCTACCTTTCAATATCAATAGCTATAAATATTACCAGTCCAAGAATTTGGTTAATTTAAAGCATGAAGAGGAAAGGTCCCAAGCTACAGTGTATGCTGTTCTCCTTCTCATGTAATTTTAAGAACTGAGTTCAGAATTGAAGTGATTGAAATTTATCAAAGTCAAATAGCATTGCAATATTATCAACATTGTTAATGCATGTAAGCACATTATTTTCACATCACACTTGAAAAACCAACTTTTGATCATGTTTATATTCTGTTGAGTTAGTAAACCTCATTGTTTGGAGACTTATGATGAGAGTAATCTGTACAAAGTTGGAACTGAACCAACCAGACAAGTGTTTGCATGTGCTCTATGCAATTTAGAGATAGGAAACAAAGTGAATTTACTCAAAACGGAAGAAACGTAAGGATAGCAATTTTAACTGCCTTGTCAATTTATTTTTTTCAGGATAACAATGATATAGCCAGTTTTATTTATTGTAGCTATTTTAGTAAGGCATTCCATTACTGTAGGAAGTATAGTTATGGGAGCTATCATAGAGAACAGATTAACTAAAAATCATAAGTTGTAAATCTTCCAAAAAATGTAAAAATCATATCATGATAATTGATCATGATCATATCAAACCCAATATAGTTCAGCATGAAGCCAGATATAGTGATGCTGGAGCCAGATTTAAAATCCTTGGTTGCTCTTCTCAATCACATAAAGTTGCATAAGCATGGGCTATTTACTTAAATTCTCTATGCTTGAGTTTCCTCAAATGGCAAATATAGGTGTTCAAACAGGTTTCTGGCTTTTCTTCTTTTCTACTATTTTTTCTAGTAATAGACTAACATGTGTAACACATAGTTTATGGGTTCTTTAATTATTATTATTTTTTTTACTGAACTTTTTATTTTTTTAATTTTATTTTATTTAACTTTACAATATTGTATTGGTTTTGCCATATATCAAAATGAATCTGCCACAGGTATACATGTGTTCCCCATTCTGAACCCTCCGCCCTCCTCCCTCCCCATACCATCCCTCTGGGTCATCCCAGTGTACCAGCCCCAAGCATCTAGTATCGTGCATCGAACCTGGACTGGCGACTCGTTTCATATATGATATTATACATATTTCAATGCCATTCTCCCAAATCATCCCACCCTCCCCCTCTCCCACAGAGTCCAAAAGACTGTTCTATACATCAGTGTCTCTTTTGCTGTCTCGTATACAGGGTTTTGTTACCATCTTTCTAAATTCCATATATATGCATTAGTATGCTGTATTGGTGTTTTTCTTTCTGGCTTACTTCACTCTGTATTTATTATATGGAGTTCTGTCCTCATATGGTACCAGGACCAATGGGAATAATATGCAAGAAGAATGCTTTGAATTGAGTACAATTTTTTTTTTTTTTTAATAATATTACCTTCTTCAATTGGTAGGAAGTTCCCACTGATGGGAAAAATGACTGTTGAAGATTTGTAAGGATGTTGAAAAGAGGTTCACACAATAGAAATGCAGCTGAAATACACATTTCATTTTTGTATGTACATTTCTTCTAACATTCATATCCTAGGTGAGAATCTTCACAATGATTATTTCAGCTATACCTAAAAATACCCTAGTTGAGACTCATAAAATAAAATTTAAGCAAGGTAACTTTGTCAAGAGTTGCTTGACTTTCATATTTCTTGATTTCAGCAAAGTTCAAAACTCTAATATTAATGCATTTTTCTCATGAAATAATGATAATAAAATTTATTTTTATATATTTCATAATTTTTCTTAAATTTTTCTTAAATTTCTTCTAAGACTTTTTTTAGTGTTCAGTTTACAAAATGAAAAATCTCTGTTCTGTACATCAAAATCTAAGACTATGTAGATGTTACATTTATTTTATTAAATCTAAACTAAATATGGTATTTGCTGATAATTTTGAGTATTTTTCTTCAAACACATGGAACATGTGTTAAGCATTCCTTTAAATAAATAAGAAAAATTAAAAACATAATATCATGATCATTGATACAAAACATTATGTTTCAGCCTTACATTTTCATATATGATCTATATCCTCTTTATACTATGTTATCTGTAGCATACCTCTTCTCTCAATTTTATTTCTGTGTTGGTCTGTGTGCCTTCATATTTTTTCACCCTCCATCCTTTATAGTTCTATATGTGTCTAGTAATAAATTCTCAAAACTAAAGTCCAGGGAATTGTTTTAACATATGGACTAGTTTTTTGAACTTTTGCTTACAGTTATCACTACTAATCTTTCTTGTGTTGGAAGCATTTTATTTTACAGTCTTTCATTTGCTTCTGCACTTTCATTACTCCCATTTGAGTTTTCTTTTCATGATTGCATTCAGTTTCTTCTCAAAGACTCTTTCATCTGCTTTGGAAGAGGGTCATTATATGCATTTATTCTAAGAAATATTTTGAGTACCTAGGTTGCTCCAGACTTTGAAACAGAATTATCAAGGATTTAGTCAAGGATGAATCTTAACTTTGCAAACAGTAAATATTATAAAATTATAGTATTGAATTCTCTCTTTTCAGTGTTGTAGTTCTCCAAAACATAATTTGTTTCTGCTAGCATTATATTATTCATGCTTTCAATTTCTACAGTCAGGTTTTTTACCCACCAATTGACTGGAAATGCTCTTTAAGGAAACTAACGGCAAATCTATGGTTTTTTCTGTTTTCAATCCCATTGAACTTACTGTAATTTTTAGTTTTCTTAATTAAACTCTCCTTAAAATTTTCTTTCACTTGCCTCTCTGTCTCATCAGTTCAGTTCAGTCACTTAGTCATGTCTGACTCTTTGCGACCCCATGGACTGCAGCACGCCATGCATTCCTGTCCATTACCAACTCCTGGAGCTTTCTCAGACTAATGTCCATGGAACCATCTCATCCTCTGTCATCCCCTTCTCCTTCTGCCTTCAATCTTTCCCAGTATCAGGGTCTTTTCTGAGTCAGCTCTTCATAACAGTTGGCCAAAGTATTGAAGTTTCAGCTTTAGCATCAGTCCTTCCAATAAACACCCAAGACTGATCTCCTTCAGAATGGACTGGTTGGATCTCCTTGCAGTCCAAGGGACTCTCAAGAGTCTTCTCCAACATCACAGTTCAAAAGCATCAATTCCTCAGTGCTCAGTTTTCTTTTTACTCCAACTCTCACATCCATACATGACTACAGGAAAAACCATACCTTTGACTAGACAGACCTTTGTTGGCAAAGTAATGTTTCCACCTTTTAATATGCTGTCTCATAGATATATCTTTTCTTCCTTTTCCTTAGATCAGCCATATTGGCCAAACCACAAAAGAAATTCAATTCTCCAATTAAAATGACTTCGGATCCTGTCTATCGCATTTCTAGCTTCCTGTCACATATTAATATTTCCCATATAGTGTGCTTTATCACCTCAATAGTGAGTCATGTAAGAACTTGTACTTTGTCAGATGTTAAGTCTTTCTGAATGTTCTCCATTTTTGCCAAAGGTATTGTCAATTTATTTGACTATCAAACTGCAAATTGGTGGTGTCAAAATTTAAGTTGTCATTAAGTCACTTGCACCTGATCTCACTCTGTTTAGTCTACTTTGTTTTCTTTTGGTCTTCCAAAATATGTCATCTGTTTACCCTTGATCAGAATTATCATTGTATCCAAAGCATTCTATACACAATTCTACCTTTCCAATTTGTTGAAGTTCTTCTTTCACTATGGTTAATTCATTGGCTAACTCTTTCATGGAAATGTGTCTGCCTACTTTGAAAGTGAAAGTGAAGTACTCAGTTGTGTCCGACTCTTTGAGACCCCATGTACTGTAACCTACTAGGTTCCTTTTTCCATGGGATTTTCCAGGTAAGAGTATTGGAGTGGGTTTCCATTTTCTTCTCTAGGAGATCTTCCCAAACCAGGGATTGAACCCAGATCTCCTGAATTGTATGCAGACGTCTGAGCCAGCAGGGAAGTTCCTGCCTACTTTAGTCCTAATTTAATACCATCACAAGAAACAAAGTTACATGCAAAGAGGAATGGATTAAAGATATACCATTCTGTATGTGTGGTTGAGTCCTTTGCTGTCCACTTGAAGCAATCACAAGCTTGTTAATCAACTATACACCAATAGAAAATAAAGGAGTTTCATGTCATAAAAAGATATATAATTCTAGATTTAAATTAGCATCTATGTGTGTGTCTTTGGATACATTTCCTATTCTCTATGAGTGTCATTACTTCTGTGCATAAATAAGATCAAATAAGAAAATATGAGTAAAGTGCCTTTCATGGTGAGAAAAATACTAGTAGCACTTATTTTTATTGCTGTACACAATTTTATAATGATGCATGCTTTCATTTTCTTTTCTGTTTTCAGTTAGGCATTTAAATATGTAAACGAAATGCCATAATATAAAACAACTAAAGAAGCCTCTGCATAAAATTAATAATTTTTAAATATTATATCCATTCTTCTCAACTGTTTGCTTGCACAGTATCTTACAAATGTAAATGTTCCATGAATTTCTTCTTTGTATTTCTGGTGATATTGGACCAAGGCTTTACTGGGATATGCAATCAGGGTTTCAAAATTGAGGGGAAAAGAAAAAAGTATGTTAGAAAGCAGGAAAAGAAATGCAAAGTAGTGCATTACTGAGCTCTTAACAACCTAACAACAAAACACAATTGGTAGTTGAGCAATGAGGAATATCTTCAAGACAACCCATGTAGAACCACTGTGGCTCAGATCTGTTCATCCAGAAGATAAAAAGAAAGGATTATCTGCCAACATATCTTGTCTTCTGTTTCTCAGAGTCAGAGTTTGTACCACTGTACATTATTTATCTGTCTCTTCAAAATTGTGTTAACCAGCTCTGCTCATCCAGTTAGTAGTCCCAGATTATAGTTCAGTGGAACTGTTCCAATGTCTACTGTCAAAAGCATCCCCTCCACTAGGATCTAGGATCTTTTGCTCAACCAGTTCTTGAGCTGTAGAGAACTAAAGCACACTTTCATGATTGAGTTATTGACAGTAATATTGACAAAGACTAATCCTAAATTTATCTCTTATTTTCTTAGGTCATGAATTCTAGCACTTGAGAATGCAGGATTAAATACCAGCATTGATTCAATGCATATACTATAATTTGGAGAGACATGCCCCAATAACACATGGTCTGTGTCCAAAGCTGGTGCATTATCCAAACCCATAATATGTTGTTTTACTATTCTTTAGGCCAGACATTTATCAGTGATATAATAAGACCAATGAATCTTGTGTTCAAAAGCCTATTCATAATGTTGTCAATCATACTGTATCAATGAATTAGGAATTCCCTAGACCATTAAATGATGTTGACAAGCAACAAAGGTAAATCTAAGTATAGGATATGTTGCTGTTTCAGAAAAGATTAAATTCTGTCACCTGCAACATAAATTGGGACCTATGTAATTCACTTTTGCCTGGTGGTTAGCTGGTCTTCCCCAAAGAGTTGTACTGTATTAGGAAGTCACAGCTAAATCGAAGTTGTTGAGAGACAGTTCCTAGTTTCAGGCCTGGGCATAGCTTCCATCCTTGCTATATTGGTGATCTCTTTATGGGACCATTGTAGGAACATAATGGCTAAGGAAAGATGATAGCTGATGTGAATGACACAAGTAACTGTCTACTTGGTTATTGAGAGACTCCTCTGTAATGGATGTTATATGCTGAGCATTAAAGAAAGATCCTTATTTTATGAGCACTCCAATGGATCTATTGACATAAGATTACCCCAGATTTCTTTGCCACCGATCTTTCCCTATTGTTCCTTTCTGGCCTCTTATAAGCCAGCTAAGCTGTTTTCCTGTGCTGAGAAGGTGATGTACAATTTAGACTTCTCTATCTTCATACAAAGTATACATCCAAGTGTACTGTTCACAGATTTGACTATTGCAAGGATTTTCTTTCATCATGGTCCTGGTCAGCACCAGTGTAGCATGCCAAGTCTTTTCTAAACTAGATCTGAATCCTTATTTTTTCCCATAAATTTATTTTAAGGAACCCAATTTGAGTGGAGGAATGTACTTACTAGTGCCTTTTAGACCTGTTGGAATACAGTGCTTCCATTTAACCATTGTGATTGCTGGGCTCGATGCCTACTTTACATCATTATCCAATGGATTTAATAACATCAAACAATTTTCAGTCACTGAATGTTCCATGATAAGAACTTTGGTTACCACATGAGCCCAACAGTGCTCCAATAGCTGGCTTTTTTTTTCAGACCTACAGCAAGTCTTATTTACAGTGTGTGTGTGTGTGTGTGTGTGCACGCGCACGCGTGCATGTGTGCACACTAAGTTGCTTCAGTCATGTCCGACTCTTTGCAACCCTATGGACTGTAGCCCACCAGGCTTCTCTGTCCATGGGATTCTCCAAGCAAGAATACTGGAGTGGGTTGCCATGGCCTTCTCCAGGGGATCTTCCTGACCCAGGGATTGAACCTGCATCACCTACATATCTTTCCTTGGTAGACAGGTTCTTTACCACTAGTTCCTCCACCTAGGAAGCCCCCTTACAGAGGGTAGTCTTGCTATAAAACTTAAGAAGCTTGAGCCATGATTTTAACCACTGACACTTGTTAGTTCTCTTCCCCACATTCTTATCCATTAGTTCTCTCCCCCCAATTCTTATCCACTCCAGAACTAATTTTCAATCCTATATCACAAATGGCAGGGGAAACTTACCCAACAACTGGGACTTGCATACACCAGCCCCATTAGAAACCAATAGCTTGAATAAATTTGAACAACAAATAAATTTGAATCATATTCTTATATGCCTTAAAAATCCAAAGAGACCTAGTAAATTCTGTGCCTTATTTTCGCTGGGTAGTTGGTTCTCCCATTACAATCTAGACCATGAGGTTATTGAAAAGTCTACAGATGCAGCAGATCCTCAAAACTTCTTAGGGATTCAGGTCTCAACTTCTGGCATACATGTGTTTTGCTAAGTTATCTAGAATACTCTTCACTTCCTGTTCACCGAAGCCAATTATCATGATAATATATATTATCAATAGAGTGGATTTCTTTGATGTCTCATGGAATGTCAGGAAAGCAAAGTTTTTGTAGACTCAGTTCAGTTCATTTAAGTAAATCAGTCATGTCCAACTCTTTGTGACCCCGAGGACCGCAGCATGCCAGGCTTCCCTGTCCATCACCAACTCCTGGAGCTTTCTTTAACTCATATCCATTGAGCTGCCATCCAACCATCTCATCCTCTGTTAACTCCTTCTCCTCCTGCCTTCAACCTTTCCCAGCAATAGCATCTTTTTCAATGAGTCAGTTCTTATCAGGTGGCCAAAGTATTGGAGATTCAGCTTCAGCATCAGTCCTTCCAATGAATATTCAGGACTGATTTCCTTTAGGATTGACTGGTTTTATCTCCTTCTCTATCCAAGGGACTCTCAGGTGTCTTCTCCAACACCATAGTTCAAAAGCATCAATTCTTTGGTGCTCAGCTTTCTTTATGGTCCAGCTCTCACATCCATACATGACTGTATGGATACCTTCCATACTTTTCCAAAGCTATGGAAAAACCATTGCTTTGATTAGACAGACCTTTGTCCATAATGTCTCTGTTTTTGATATGCTGTGTAGGTTGGTCATAGCTTTTCTTCGAAGGAGCAAGTGTCTTTTAATTTCTTCACTGCAGTGACCATCTGCAGTGATTTTGGAGCCCAAGAAAATAAAGTATGTCACTGTTTCCATTGTTTCCCCATCTATTTGTCATGAAGTGATAGGAACAGATGCCATGATTTTTGTTTTTTCAATGTTGAGTTTTAAGGCAGTTTTTGTAGACTATATCAGGGCAAAGAATATAATCACATTGCAAAAAGAGCTCCAAGATTATTAAAGCATACTGCCATCTTTATTATATAAAGACAAACTCCTATGTTCTTTTTTGATAATGAGAATTCAGAGAAAATCATTTGTCATGTCCATGGCTAGATACTAATGCCTCAGGCAACTGTGAAAGTCTTCCCATACCTGGAAGCACCACCTGAGGGTTGCTCCATGCCTGAGGGGATAGAGTCTTTCTCTTTCCAAGCTTCAAGCCTCTGTTTCTTCTGGCCAGCTCTGGGCATTTTTCAGAGAGCAACTACAGAATACAGATTGGTACTTTTGGTGCTTCTTCACGTGACTTAAATTCTCTGCTATTGACATTTAAAACTAGCATTATGCAAAATAAAGATGAAGAGTAAAATTCATGCTAGTAGTTTAAAGTTTTCTTTATTTAGAATGACATTGGTGGTAGTGGTTTAGTTACTAAGTCGTGTCCGACTCTTGCAACCCTGTGGACTGTAGCCTGCACAGTTCCTCTGTCCATGGGATTTTCCAAGCAAGAATATGAAGTGGATTGCCATTTCCTTCTCCATGGGATCTTCCTGACCCAGGAATCGAACCCAGGTCTCCTACATTGCAGGCAGATTCTTTACCAACTGAGCTCTGAGGGAAGCCCAAAGAATGACATTAAATAGAAAATAAAAAGCACCATGACAAATCAAAAGAAATGCTCTGGAAGAAAAGAAAAAGCTTAGCATGTACCTTATAGAGCCTTTTCTCCTGCTCTTTGAACAAAAGATTGTACATCTTCACTTTGCCTTGTGCCTCACAAAGTGTAGCCAGCCTTGCCAGAATCAGGAGATTCTGAGATATGCAGTAATTTGAGAACCACTGTTCTAACACATCAGGAAATCAAAGAGCTCTGCCAGCTGTTAGTATATCTCAATTATTATTATGATTTTTTTTTTATTTCTCTGGAGATAGTCACAGAGACGGTTTATGGAACCATTGTACCTGCACTGAGATGAAACTTCATTATGAAACTGAATATATTGTGCAGCCTCTATAGATCCCACTATAACAAGAGAACCATCATAGCATTTAAATGTCACCCTAAATCAAAAAGTCTTTAAAGATGTCAGGTTACCTCTTCTCAGTGCACATCTACTCTTAGCAAAATCTGAAGATCCCTTTGGGGTAGAATCAGAGTGAAATTTATTACATACACTTGTGTCTATATTCATTTTATATACTTTTCAAAGAATCTTATTACCCCATTAAATTAACATATTCAGGTCTGTGAATGTACATTGATCTAGAAATTATAAGTACAGTTATTAATAAAATTTGCTATTTCAGTGGCTAATGATTGCAGTGGCTAGTGATTCAGTTCGGTTCAGTTCAGTTCAGTTGCTCAGTCGTGTCTGACTCATTGCGACCCCATGAATCGCAGCACGCCAGGCCTCCTTGTCCATCACCAACTCCTGGAGTTTACTCAAACTCATGTCCATCAAGATGCCATCAAGCCATCTCATCTTCTGTCGTCCCCTTTTCCTTCTGCTCCCAATCCCTCCCAGCATCAGAATCTTTTCCAATGAGTCAGCTCTTCACATGGGGTGGCCAAAGTATTGAAGTTTCAGCTTAGCATCAGTCCTTCCAATAAACACCCAAGACTGATCTCCTTCAGAATGGACTGGTTGGATCTCCTTGCAGTCCAAGGGACTCTCAAGAGTCTTCTCCAACACCACAGTTCAAAAGCATCAATTCTTCAGCACTCAGCTTTCTTCACAGTCCAACTTTCTTCACAGTCCAACTTTCACATCCATACATGACCTCTGGAAAAACCATAGCCCTGACTAGACGGACCTCTGTTGGCAAAGTAATGTCTCTGCTTTTGAATATGCTATCTAGGTTGGTCATAACTTTCCTTCCAAGGAGTAAGCGTCTTTTAATTTCATGGCTGCAGTCACCATCTGCAGTGATTTTAGAGCCTAAAAACACAAAGTCTGACACTGTTTCAACTGTTTCCCCATCTATTTCCCACGAAGTGATGGGACCAGATGCCATGATCTTAGTTTTCTGAATATTGAGCTTTAAGCCAATTTTTTCACTCTCCTCTTTCACTTTCATCAAGAGGCTTTTTAGTTCCTCTAGATTTAGTAATTCAACCAAAAGCATTTCATATTGCTGCATATTCATAATATATCCAATCATCTTGCAATTATTTTTAATTTGCAATAACAGAAAAGCACAGGTAGTTACTGAGTAAAGATCAAAAATAGCCATTGTGAATTAAGAGCATTAGGACATGTCAAGTATTTAAAATGTGATCTTATGCCCAAAAGCTTTGTCTCTCTGTACCTCTGTGCTGTACACTTGGGTGAAATAGAAAAGAATAGCTTTAATGCTTTGCCAGCAAAGGGATAGACACTGGACTTCTGCCTCAAAAAACTATCAACCCCAGAGAACTTGATGTTCTCCTAACCTTGATGAGCTTCTCTGTCCCTTTAATGTTTCCTTGGGTGATTTCTTGGCTGTTCCTTACATGATTAGCAGAGAGGGGAAGACTGTGTGTGCTCAGCCATGTCCAACTCTTTGAGATCCCAAGGATTGTAGCCCACTAAATTCCTCTGTCCGTGGGATTTTTCAGTCAAGAATACTAGAGGGGGTTGCCGTTTTTTACTCCAGGCTTTTTTTCTGACTCAGGGATCAAACTCATGTTCCCCACATTGACAGGCAGATTCTTTACCACTGCTCCACTTGGGAATGCCCAACTGTTCATCAAATCCACCCTTTATTACTCATAGAAGATTATAATGTCTGGAGTCTTGCCTATAAAAAATGGAGAACAGAAAGGTTTTCATGCCTGGGATGCCACAGGACACTGCTTGGTTTCAGCACTTTATATAAAAATGCTTCATAAGAAATATAAAACTTTTTTTTTTTTTTTGGATTACTGTGATGTTAAATGATTTGCCTTGGAAATGAACCAAGATCATTCTGTCATTTTTGAGATTGCACCCAAGTATGGCATTTCAGACTCTTGTTAACTGGGAAGGCTACTCCATCTCTACTAAGGGATTCTTGTCCATGCATTCATGGTAATTTGCTTCAGTCATGTCTGACTCTTTGTGACACTATGGACTGTAGCTCACCAGGCATCTCTGTCCGTGGGATTCTCCAGACAAGAATAAGTTTCCACTTCGACTCAGCCTCTTCATTCTTTATAGAGCTATTTCTCCACTCTTTCCCAGTAGCATATTGGACATCTACCAACCTGGGGGGCTCATCTTTCAGTGTCACTTATTTTTGCCTTTTCATACTGTTCATGGGTTTCTCAAGGCAACAATGTTGAAGTGGCTCACCACTCCCTTCCCTAGTCGATCATATTTTGTCAGAACTCTACAGCATGATCCGTCCATCTTGGGTGGCCCTGCATGGCATAGTTCATTGTTTTATTGAGTTACACAAGGCTATGATCCATGTGATGATTTTGATTAGTTTTCAGTGACTGTGCTTTCATTCTGTCTACCCTTTGATGGATGAGGATAAGAGTCTTCTGCAAGCTTCCTGATGTGAGGGTCAGGCTATGGAATAAACTGGGTCCTGCTCTTGTACCAGAGCCATGCTCAGTAAGTATTTAATTCTAGAGATCACTTCAACAAAATGAGAGATACCAAGGGAATATTTCATGCAAAGATGGACACAATAAAGGACAGAAATGGCAAGGATATAACAGAAGCAGAAGAGATTGAGAAGAGGTGGAAAGAACACACAGAAGAATTGTACAAAATATGTCTTAATGACCTGGATAACAATGATGGTGTGGTCACTCACCCAGAGCCAGACATCCTGGAGTATGAAGTCAAGTGGACCTTAGGAAACATTACTCTGAACATAGCCATTGGAAATGATGGAATTCCAGTTAAGCTATTTTGAATCCTAAAAGATGATGCTGTTAAAGTGTTTCACTTAATATTCCAGCAAATGTGAAAAACTCAGCAGAGGCTACAGGAATGGAAAAGGTCAGTTTTCATTCCAATCTCAAAGAAAGACAATGCCAAAGAATGTTCAAACTACTGCACAATTGTACTCATTTCACATGCTAGCATGGTAATGCTCAAAATCCATCAAACTAGACTTCAACAGTACATGAACTGAGATCTTCCAGATATACAAGCTAAAACCAGAGACCAAATTGAGAACATTTTTGGATCATAGGAAAGGCAGGAGAATTCCAGGAAAAAAATAAAAAAAAAACATCTACTTCTGCTTCATTGCCTATGCTAAAGCCTTTGTGTGGATCACAAGAAACTGTGGAAAAATTTTTTTTAATTTTATTTTATTTTTAAACTTTACATAACTGTATTAGTTTTGCCAAATATCAAAATGAATCCGCCATAGGTATACATGTGTTCCCCATGCTGAACCCTCCTCCCTCCTCCCTCCCGAGTCCATCCCTCTGGTTGGTCCCAGTGCACCAGCCCCAAGCATCCAGTATCGTGCATCGAACCTGGACTGGCAACTCTTAAAGAGATGGGAATACCATACCACCTTACCTGCCTTCTGTGAAATCTGTATGCAGGTCAAAAAGTAAAAGAACTGGAAATGAAACAGTGGATTGGTCAAAATTGGGAAAGGAGGACATCAAGGCTGTATATTGTTACCTTGTTTATTTAACTTTATCAGAGCAAAACATGCATAATGCCTGACTGGATGACTCACAAGCTAGAATCAAGATTGCTGGGAGAAATATCAATATCCTCAGATATGAAGATGACATCAGCCCAATGAAAGAAATTTAAGAGGAAGTAAAGAACCTCTTGATGAAGATGAAAGAAGAGAGTAAAACAGCTGACTTAAACTCAACATTCAAAAAATTAAGATTGTGGCAGCTGGTCCCATAACTTCATGACAAATAGATCTCAGAAAAATGGAAACAGTGACAGATTTCATTTTCCTGGGCTCTAGAATCATTGTGGACAGTTACTTCAGCCATTATATTAAAGGATGCTTGCTCTTTGGAAGAAAAGCTATGAAAAACCTTAACAGTGTATTAAAAAGCAGAGACATCACTTTGATGACAAAGGTTTGTATAGTCAAAGCTGGTCCATATAGTCAAAGCGGGTCCATGTGTTCAAACTACTGGTTTTTCCAGTAATCATGTACAGATGTGAGAGCTGGACCATTAAGAAGGCTGAGAGATGAAGAACTGATCCTTTTGAACTGTGGTGCTGGAGAAGATTCTGGGAGTGCCTTGGACAGCAAGATCAAACCATTCAGTCCTAAAGCAAACAACCCTGATGCTGAAGCTGAAGCTCCAATACTTTGGCCACCTGATGGGAAGAGCCAATTCATTGGAAAAGATTCTGATGCTGGAAAGATTGAAGGCAAGAAGAAAAAGGGTGACAGAAGATGAGATGGTCCAATGACATCATTGACTCAATAGACATAAGTTTGAGCAAACTCTGGGAGAGAGTGAAGGACATGGAAGTGTGTTGTGTTGTAGTCCATGGAGTCACAAAGAGCTATACATGACTAAGCAACTGAACAAGAACAGCAAAGATCTCTTCAGGCTCTAAAATGAAGTGATCTTGAAGGGCTCCACACACATTTTCACTGAAGTCATAAGCCTTAATTACTCACTGCATTACAGGATATCTGTCTTTGTCAGGGTCCAGCTTAGAGCTGCTGCTGCTGCTAAGTCACTTCAGTCATGTCCGACTCTGTGCGACCCCATAGATGGCAGCCCACCAGGCTCCTCTGTCCCTGAGATTCTCCAGGCAAGAACACTGGAGTGGGTTGCCATTTCCCTCTCCAATCAGCTTAGAGCTAACTTAGAGCATAACTTGATGCAACCCAGTGTAAGGATCCAATGGTTTGGGGCCTCATTACCATAGGACCATGAGGAATGGTCAGGGGCTATTTTCCTAGCTTTCTAATACCCTCTTTTGGGTTTCTAATTTGACTCACAGGTAAGCATGACTAATGTGTGTGTATATGTATGTGTTAGTCACCTAGCCGTGTCCAATATTTTGCAACACCATGGGATTCTCCAGGAAAGAATACTGTAGTGGGTTGTCATTCCCTTCTCCAAAGGATCTTCTCGACCCAGTATTGAACATGGGGCTTCCACATTACAGGTAGATTCTTTACCATCTGAGCCACCAGGGAGTTGGGGGCTAACTAAAGAGAGGGACCAGTGGTCCCCTAGAGAACTGAATGTTTTCTGTAAAGAATTTTTTAAATAATGTCTTATCATTCAATTCTAATTAAAGTAATTAGGAATAGATGATCACCTCTGAGAAATTTAAACTCGACTAGATAATGTTAGTTTCCTATTGACCAAATAACCAAGTTTTCCTTCTCATTTCTTCAATCATAAAAAGCCTCAACAATATTTTGAATTCAATGGGAGTGTGGCCACGTCTTTTCATCTTTATATTTAATTTCCTAATAACAGCATTTAATATATTTAGATATGCAGTAAATTTAGCTGAATGACAGATTTGGTGAGGATAATGATTCATCCACCAGCTTTAACCACTAAGTGCTTAAATAAAAAGCAAGCATGAAAAATTGATAAACCTTACAGTGAGGTAAACTGGTAGGAAGAATCCTAAAAATGCTTTTCTCTGCCAAAATCCCCTAATTATTCAATCAAACACTAATCTAGATATTGCTCTGAAGGCACTTAGCAGATTGAACTGAGTTGACTAATCAACCAACTTTAAGATACAGTGATTATCTGGGATCATTGTGTCATAACATGAGTGCCTAAACACAAAAGCAAAGCCAGGAGAATCAAAGAGAAGTGGCAGAGTAATTAAGTTGAGGCTGAGGGCGGGTAGTACAGACTGGAAATTTGAAGTCTCAACCTGCCTTTGCTGTATTTAAAGATGGAGGAAGGAGTATGCGATAAGCAAAGCAGGAAGCTGAGAATAACCAAGGAAGAGCCAGCTATGAAACAGGAAGCTCAATCCCACAACCACATAAGGACTGAATTATCCCACAACCTAAATGAACTTCTAAATAGATTCATTTTCAAATACTCCAAAAATATAGAGCCTTGTCTACATTTTAATTTTGCTCTTATGAAACCTGGAGCAGAGAACCAGCTCAGCTGCACTTTTCCTGGAATTCTGATTTCCAGAACTTCCAGGTAATGTTCTTTAGTCACTAAGTCATGTCTGACTCTTTTGTGATCCTGCCAGGCTCCACTGTCCATGGGATTTTCCAGGTAAAAATATTGGAGTGGGTAGCCATTTTCTTCTCCAGGGGAATATTCCCAACCCAGGGATCTAACCCACATCTCCTGAATTGGTAGGAGGATTATTTACTACTGAGCCACCTAGAAAGCTCTTAAGAGATAATAAATGGATGTTTTTGTGAAGTCAAAAAATTTGTTACAGCAGTGAAAGGAAATAAATATACAAAAATATTTTTATGTTAAATCATCAGAAAATAGTTATTTAATAGATTTATTAAATGTAAAAATGTATATTTAGAGTATTTTTTAGAAATAAAGACTAACCATTTCCATATTGAAACTCTCTGGGATGGCAATGCACATAGCCTGTGTGAGGTATGAACTTCTATTTTTCCACAACAGTTCTTGTCTCACTTTGCTGCATCTCATTTTTAAAATATAATATTCTATGGAATTATGCTTGGCACCAACTTGTATATTTAATGATTGCATGTAACAATATATGTTTTAATGCAGCTAATGTTTATTTTATTTGCTGAGACATAAATCAATGACATGTGTCAAGTTATTATTTGGAAAAATCAAAGAATAATTATTACATATATGAATAACTATTAAGAGGATTATCTTTCATTATTTCAATTATTTTGCATAAAGTAATGTATTCTTTTTCATTAATTTCCATTTCATTGTTTTTTGGAAGAATTTTTATAGCTTT
The DNA here is from genome assembly GCF_029407905.1 of Bubalus kerabau. NCBI lineage: Eukaryota > Metazoa > Chordata > Mammalia > Artiodactyla > Bovidae > Bubalus > Bubalus kerabau. Next base: position 44,724,000 of record NC_073635.1, on the reverse strand, counting down.
GAACTTTACTTGATTTTTTAACAATGATTATGTCTGCTGTTTAAAATATTTTAAAATGGATTAATACAAGAGAAGTTGCTCTGCTGTGATTTTTTTAACATTAATTATGAATTAGTACACCCCAGATGGAAATAGTCTAAATCCTTTTATTAAGCCATAAATGTATGCAGAATTACAATTAAAATTCCACATGCTTCTGTAGAGATCATTTAGACCTTAAGATTGCAAAACTGTAATGTATTCTGATGGAGAAAGCTAATGCTGATCTTCACTGCTAAATAATGTGATTATGTAAGCAAGATCCATACTCATTGCTTTCTTTCCTACATATAATTTTTACCTCAATTGTTTGAGTCTTTTAGATTGTGCATATAACAGACTTTCCTGATAAGTCTTACAGGCTTAACAAAAAAAGACTATATAAATCTAGGTTGACAAAACAATCCTTTTTTGTCCTAAAAAAAAACAAAAACAAACAAAAAAAAACACCCTGTTTTCTGTTGAAAAGGATAAATTTTCTTTCAGTTTGTTCTAAGTACAGACTATGTACTACCTGATAAAATATACATTCTTACATATCAAAATAGATTCTAAAAGTCAATTTGCTGCAAGTTGAGGGAAGACAGAAATATCTAGAAATAAAATTTTCTTTTTCTTTCAAAGTTGTAAAGGATTATTATTTTTATATTTTCATCAAGCAATGTAATTTCTCTTAGAAAACTTTTATGTGATCAGATGGCCTGGATGCTTTGCTGCAATGAAAGAAATGCTTTTGAATACCTTTGTGTGTGTGCCTTTGTGTGTGTGTGTGTGTGTGTGTGTGTGTGTGTGTTAGTCACTCAATCATGTCCTACTCTCTGTGACCCCATAGACCTCACCTGCCAGGTTCCTCAGTCCATGGGAATCTCCAGGCAGGAGTACTGGAGTGGTTCATCAGTTCCTTCTGCAGTTTGAATACATACATAGGCTAAATTCTCATGATTAATTTGGCAATAATACTGTTTCTCCCAGAACTGACACAAACATGTGGCTTTCATTAAGACTGTCCAGAGATTTTTTACTTTCCTCTTAACTTTTCCTGTTGCTGACATTCTCAGTGATTTCTATAAGACACCTAAAAGAAACCTGACAAATACTGATGCAGGGCAATTTATGAAGGAAGGGGGAAAAAGACAGGTTTGGCTTCTACTAAGGAGTAAATGTGTCTGATGTTAATAATTAAAAAAAAATACTATTACTCTAATAATTTATTCATGCAGTGTTACACAGTTTACAAAGCAATTACATATTTGACAATAGTAATATTAAACATCCCCATTCCCAACAAAATAGATGTATACCTGTTTAGCTAACTGGGTTTGCTTTTCTTAGTGGTGTGCTCAAATGCTCAGTTGTGTCCAACTCTTTGTGACAATATGGACCGTAGCCCATCAGGCGCCTCAGTCCATGGGATCTTCTCAGCAAGAATACTGGAATGGGTTACCATTTCTTCCTCCAGAGGATCTTCCTGACCCAGGGATCAAATCCATGTCTTTTACATCTCTTACATTGGCAGGCAGATTCTTTACCACTGTCTCCACTTGGGAAGCTCCTTCTTGGTGGTAAAGTTTATAAATAATTTCTACGCACTCTGTTAACTTATATTAGTAGATAATATGTATCACATATTACAATTTTTGAATAGTATGTCTTCAGAAGCAGAAGCAGACCAAATCATTACAAGAATTTCAAGAATTGCTCCAAAATAGTTTTGCACATACCTTGCATATCATTGCATGACTTAGGATTTTCTTTCCTTCTAATTTCTTCCCCCTAATTTGCTTGATAGCAAGTTACAAAAGGTTCCTTGGTAGGTGTTTGTTATAGAACCTATTTTTAAGGTGAAGAGATGAGATATCAGAGTAATTAAATGTCTTTGCCTAGGAAATCATGACTAGGAAGTATTAGAATTGAGGGTTTATCCAATTCTTTTTACTAAAAAAATAATTTATCTTTCCATCACAATTTCTAATGTGTCTTATCTCTTTAGCAACATTTTTTCAGAAAATACTTCATCATAGACATGTATTTCTTAAGGGACTTATAACAAAATTATCTTTTCCCACATATAATCTTGAAAGATGACCATCAGAAACCATTTTTGATACTGAATAAAGTTTGGGGGTTATTATAAAATGCTTCTTTTGAAATTTATTACTCAAGTATTTTGGGAAAAAAATTCTATCAACAAAGTAGACATATTTAGTGGGTGGTAAAGAATTAACTATGAAAACTGGCAAAGCTTCATTTTAGTTGTCTTTCCTGGTGGCTTAGTGGCAAAGAATCTGCCTGCAATGTAGGTGATAGGGGTTCAATCCCTGGGTAGGAAAGATCCCCTGTACAAGGAAATGGCAACCCACTCCAGTAGTCTTGCCTGGAAAATCCCATGGACAGAAGAACCTGGCAGGCTACAATCCTTGGGATCACAAAAGAATTGGACATGACTTATGGACTAAACAACCACAACAAAGGAAACAAAAGTAGGTATTTCGGAGAAAATTCAGTGAAAATTGTGTCTTTTCCTCAGGCTTACTTTTCTGATTTTGAGGATTAAGATCGTTCAGAGAGGTTAAAAAGTAATAGTTCTTTAGTCTTTATAACATGTAAATCAGAATTAAATATTCAAGCATGTGTAAAGATAAGCAATACAATAATAATATATTTGCCCTAGAAACAATGTGAGAAATTGCAAGAAAGACAATTTTACTTCAAAATGAGTTCAGTTTTCTGACAGTTTTTAACAGTAGTATAAGTTTTCTTCCAGCAGTAGATTTCCTATTGCTGAACATAATTGCAAGGCAAGCATTGCACAACATTATGTACTGTGCACATAAAGTGACTTCAAAGATTGCTTCCATTTTGAGATGATGTGAAGTCACAGAAATTTTTATTTCTTAACCCTGCTAGGTAATGATATGAGTATTAGACTAGATAACATCAATATTATTTAGTATTCTCCAAATCTATGGTTCTATGAGAAATATTTCCTCATTTTAGAAATTGTTATTTTATAGAGAAAAATTATGTATGTCCTAATTCAAATTCCTCCTTGGCCTCCTTTATTTCATATGCATTCTCATCCATTGGACTTCATGAAATCTCTCTCTCTCTCTCTTTTTTATCTTGTCATACAATGTATATACTTCTCTTTCAACATCATATTGTCCTCCTTATTGTAAAGTAAGTGTATTAGGAGGCAGAATCTTTTTCTTTATTATTTTTCTTATCTCTCTTTTCTTAGTATTAAAAACATACTAGTCATAGGAAAAAAAAATAAAAGTTTGTTGACTGAATATTAGTAAAGAAAATAGGGAAGATAAAGAACTATGAACTTGAATTCAGCTACCAGTAAAAGCCTAAAAGGAAGGGTAAACTCTGATGCAGAACAGCTACTGGCTAATGCTTATATAACACTTGCTATGTATCAGGTATTTTTCTAAGAAAAGTATTAATCTCCAAACTTAATCCTCACAGGACTTCCCAGGTGGTGCTAGTGGTAAAGAACCCATCTGCCAATGCAGGAGATGCAAGAGACACCAGTTTGATCCATGGTTGGGGAAGATTCCCTGGAGAAGGAAATGGCAACCTACTCCAGTATTCTTTCCTGGAGAATCCCAGGGACAGAGGAGCCTAGTGGGCTACAGTCCATGGGATCCACAAGAGTCTGACATGACTGAAGCGAATGTTCACACTAGTGCTACTATTTTTATCCTCATTTATAGATAAGGAACTTCCCAGGTGGCTCAGTGGTAAAGAATCCACTGCCAAGCAGGGGACATGAGTTCAGTCCCTGGAAAATCCCCTGGAGAGGGATACCCCAAACTTGCTTGGGAAATCCCATGGACAGAGGAGCCTGGCAGGCTTCAGTCCATGGGGTTGCAAAAGCATCAGACACGACTTAGCAACTAAACAACAACAGCCAAGAAACTTAAATTCCTAATGTGCAGCCAGCAGATAGTCAGGACAGGATCTAAATCCTATCCAATTTACTAAGTCAATACTAATCTATTGACTCTCCCTAATTACCAGGCTACATTATTGGATCCAGTTATACTAAGAACGAGTTGAAAACATGATTCAAGTAAGCACTCAGGAATCAGGGTGCATGACGTTGCATAGATCTAAGTAAGTAAGCAAGTCTAAACTAGATGGGCAGAAAGAACAAGAAGAAAAAAATAACAGAAGGATGGATAGCCCAGGTAATATAACAAGATGAAAGACTGAATTCCTAATCTCATCCCTATCTTGACTAATAGTATGACTATGTATGAGTGCCTCTGAGCCCCAGGATTCTTATCTGTAAAGGAACAAGGTGTGACTATCTCCTAATGAATCCCTTCCCTTTGAACTCTGAGGTAGTGCTCAAGAGCTTAGGCAGCAGCTTTGACACAGGCATTAAAAATTCACAGAAGCCAAATAATCAAAAGCCCAGGAAAATTGGTTTTAACCTGAAAGGTTAGAATCTTGACAGTAAAACCAGTGTAGCAACTGTAAGGTGTTACTTCTTAGCCCCTGATAACTTGGGAGAGAAGTCTCTCCCTGTTCTGCATTATTAGAAAGTTTAAATTTTAGAGGGAATGGGGAAAATGTATGTAAAGATAAGTTGATCCAAAGATCAGACCACTTTTTCCTATCCCTGACACTCATTTGGGTCACAGGAACGCTAGCTAATTCTTTTTTTTAACTGGTCTTACTCATTTTTATTTGAAATTAATTTTATTGGAATATAGTTGCTTTACAATGTAGTGATAGTTTCTGCTGTTTAGCAAAGTGAATCAGTTACACACATACATATATTCTTTTTATTCTTTTTAATTTCCTCCCATTTAGGTCACCACAGATCATTCAGTAGGGTTCCCTGTAATAAACAGTAGGTTCTTATTATTTATCTATTTTTTACATAGTAGTGTATATATGTGAATCCCAGTCTTCCAATTCATCCCACCCCTTCTTCCCCTCTTAGTAACTATAAATTAGTTCTCTACATTTGTGACTCTATTTCTCTATTTCTTATTTGCAAATAAGTTAATCTGTACCATTTTTCTAGATTCCACATATAAGTGATATTTTATGATATTTTTCTCTAACTTACTTCACTCTGTATGACAATGTATAGGGCCATCCACTTCTCTGCAAATGTCACTATTCTGGTCCTTTTTATGGGCCAAATTAATATTAATATTACCCATTGCATATATGTACCATGTCTTTTTGTCCATTTCTCTGTTGATGGATAATTTAAGTTGCTTCCATGTCATGGCTATTGTCAATAAGGCTGCAATGTAGAGTGTAGTACACTCTTGACTTACGGTTTTCTCTGGGTAAATGCCCAGGAGTGGGATTGCTGGATCACATGGTAGTTCTATTTTTAATTTTTTAAAGGAAACTCCATACTGTTCTTCATAGTGGATGTACCAATCTACATTCCTGCCTACAGTTTAGGAGGATTCCCTTTCTTCCACATCTTCTCCAGCATTCATTGTGTGTAGTTGTTTTTTTTTTTTTTTTTTTTATGATGGCCATTCTGACCAGTGTGAGGTGACAACTCATTATAATTTTAATCTACATCTATTTAATAATAAGTGATATTGAGCATCTTTTCATGTGTTTTTTGGCTATTCATATGTCTTCTTTGGAGAAATGTCTAATTAGATCTTACCCCTAGAAAACTGATATTTCTTAAAGATATTATTCTATAAAATAAAGAGTTTAGTCAAAAGATTGGTAATAATTGCCATTTTTTTCTTAGGTTTATGTGAGAGCTTTTAGCATAGTTATTTTTAGACTTTCTCTTATATGTTATTTTCCTCGGGCTCCCATAACAAAGTACCAAACACTGGGTAATTTCAAACAATGAAAAAGTATTCTCTTGCAATTCTAGAGGCTAAAATTCTGAAATCCAGATGCTGGCAAGGCCAGACACTTTCTGAAGTTTAGGAAAAATCTTTCCTTGCCTTTTCCAACTCCTGGTGGTTGCTGGCAATCCTTACCATTCCTTGGCTTCTGGCAGCTTGACTTTTACCTCTGCCCCTTTATCTATGTGTTAGTATGCCTTTGTTTATATGGTCTCCCCTGGTCAGAATACATTTCTTTCTGTTTCTCATTTTCTACTTTATGTTCCTACCTAATATTCCAGGTATTTTTGAAAAACAAGATTTTACAGACTTGAGGACAGTCATTTCCCATGCTTTGCACATTGTCTAGCTGTCCCATGTGTGGTAAACATTTGATGAAAATTAATTTCATTCTCCTCACTACAGTTATCCAGGAATAAATGTTAGGTGTTCAATAAAACTGTGTAGAATGAATGATTGAATGAACTTATAATAAAAGTAACATACAAAAAATAAACAACTCAAAATGTACTGATGTCTCTCATTATTTGATCTTCTCAGGTAACAAAGAGTTAGCTAAGATGTAAGGAAACTAGTGTGAAAAGATACTTTTCTTCTTTAGTGAATAAAAAATAATGACACTTAAATTATTAGATTCTACAAGCTAAACTGCAAATAACACAGGAAATATTAGGAAAGATATCATTGGAAGGAGACCTGATGGGTTATATATATATGTATATATATATGAACTTCATGGGAAATAGATGGGGAAACAGTGGAAACAGTGTCAAACTCTATTTTTCTGGGCTCCAAAATCACTGCAGATGGTGACTGCAGCCATGAAATTAAAAGATGCTTATTCCTTGGAAGGAAAGTTATGACCAACCTAGATAGCATATTCAAAAGCAGAGACATTACTTTTCCAACAAAGGTTCGTCTAGTCAAGGCTATGGTTTTTCCTGTGGTCATGTATGGATGTGAGAGTTGGATGTGAAGAAGGCTGAGTGCCAAAGAATTGATGCTTTTGAACTGTGGTGTTGGAGAAGACTCTTGAGAGTCCCTTGGACTGCAAGGAGATCCAACCAGTCCATTCTGAAGGAGATCAGCCCTGGGATTTCTTTGGAAGGAATGATGCTAAAGCTGAAACTCCAGTACTTTGGCCACCTCATGCAAAGAGTTGACTCATTGGAAAAGACTCTGATGCTGGGAGGGATTGGGGGCAGGAAGAGAAGGGGATGACAGAGGATGAGATGGCTGGATGGCATCACTGACTCGATGGATGTGAGTCTGAGTGAACTCTGGGAGTTGGTGATGGACAGGGAGGCCTGGCTTGCTGCAATTCATGGGGTCGCAAAGAGTCAGACACAATTGAGTGACTGATCTGATCTGATCTGATATGAACTTCAGCATGCCAATGTATATATAACAAAAAATAAAAAAATAATAATGAAAACAATATAATCTATGTGTCATTGTGATGGATTCAGTCATATCCAGTATTATCTTCCAATGTATAGTTTATTTATAGCAATACTTAAAAATATTTCTTATTTCCTAAAGATATAGTATAATTTATATAGATACAAAATTACAAGAATGCAATCTAGATTAGATGTAAGAAAAAAAGAAGAAGAAAATCTGCTGTAGTAGTATTTAATAACTCTATTACCAGAGCTGTCTGAAAAAGTAATCAAATCATAAAAGGCTATAGCCGTACTCTCTGCTAGATTTCAATTTGACTCAAAGTTTTCTAGAAGCCAAATAAAAAGATGAATCTGATCAATTTCATAATTTACAACATCCATGATAAAAGCAAACCAATTTACACAGGAGAAGTGCAATTATTCCTGCTACTAAAATCTGAAAGAAATTTCTCCCAAGCATTATTGTAAGAGTACACCATAAAATAAAATGAAATCCTTGAACAATATCTTTATGATAGGCACTGCTAAAAGTTTCACAGAGCTGATTTTTATGGTACCCCTCACTATATACTGATGGTCTAGCTATACAATTTCATATGTAGTTTTAAAAAGGCATAGATTTTTGAATAACTGGAATAATAGATGAACAAAAATTCTCTCAAAGTTTCTTCGGAAACTTCTTTATCTTATTGAAGCTCTTTAGAGAAATTCGGTGGTACTAAATCTCAGAGCACACAGTTGGCTCATTTAGTAAATAAGTATCATGCACATGTGCATGCAAAGTTGCTTCAGTCATTTCTGACTCTTTGAGACTATAGCCTGCCAGACCCTTCTGTCCATGGGATTCTCCAAGAGACAGTTCTGAAGTGGGTCCTTTGCCCTCCTCCAGGGATCTTCTTGACCCAAGATTCAAACCCTTATCTCTCTCTTTTTTTTTTTTTAATTTTATTTTATTTTTAAAACTTTACATAATTGTATTAGTTTTGCCAAATATCAAAATAAATCCCCCACAGGTATACATGTGTTCCCCACCATGAACCCTCCTCACTCCTCCCTCCCCATACCATCCCTCTGGGTCGTCCCAGTGCACTAGCCCCAAGCATCCAGTATCGTGCATTGAACCTGGACTGGCAACTCATTTAATACATGATATTTTACATGTTTCAATGCCATTCTCCCAAATCTTCCCACCCTCTCCCTCTCCCACAGAGTCCATAAGACTGTTCTATACATCAGTGTCTCTTTTGCTGTCTCGTACACAGGGTTATTGTTACCATCTTTCTAAATTCCATATATATGCATTAGTATACTGTATTGGTGTTTTTTTTTTTCCTTTCTGGCTTACTTCACTCTGTATAATAGGCTCCGGTTTCATCCACCTCAGTAGAACTGATTCAAATGTATTCTTTTTAATGGCTGAATAATACTCCATTGTGTATATGTACCACAGCTTTCTTATCCATTCATCTGCTGATGGACATCTAGGTTGCTTCCATGTCCTGGCTATTATAAACAGTGCTGCGATGAACATTGGGGTACTCGTGTCTCTTTCCCTTCTGGTTTCCTCAGTGTGTATGCCCAGCAGTGGGATTGCTGGATCATAAGGCAGTTCTATTTCCAGTTTTTTAAGGAATCTCCACACTGTTCTCCATAGTGGCTGCACTGGTTTGCATTCCCACCAACAGTGTAAGAGGCTTCCCTTTTCTCCACACCCTCTCCAGCATTTATTACTTGTAGACTTTTGGATCGCAGCCATTCTGACTGGTGTGAAATGGTACCTCATAGTGGTTTTGATTTGCATTTCTCTGATAATGAGTGATGTTGAGCATCTCTTCATGTGTTTGTTAGCCATCTGTATGTCTTCTTTGGAGAAATGTCTATTTAGTTCTTTGGCCCATTTTTTGATTGGGTCATTTATTTTTCTGGAGTTGAGCTATAGGAGTTGCTTGTATATTCTCGAGATTAGTTGTTTTTCAGTTGCTTCATTTGCTATTATTTTCTCCCATTCTGAAGGCTGTCTTTTCACCTTGCTAATAGTTTCCTTTGATGTGCAGAAGGTTTTAAGGTTAATTAGGTCCCATTTGTTTATTTTTGCTTTTATTTCCAATATTCTGGGAGGTGGGTCATAGAGGATCCTGCTGTGATGTATGTCAGAGAGTGTTTTGCCTATGTTCTCCTCTAGGAGTTTTATAGTTTCTGGTCTTACATTTAGATCTTTAATCCATTTTGAGTTTATTTTTGTGTATGGTGTTAGAAAGTGTTCTAGTTTCATTCTTTTACAAGTGGTTGACCAGAGTTCCCAGCACCACTTGTTAAAGAGATTGTCTTTAATCCATTGTATATTCTTGCCTCCTTTGTCAAAGATAAGGTGTCCATATGTGCATGGATTTATCTCTGGGCTTTCTATTTTGCTCCATTGATCTATATTTCTGTCTTTGTGCCAGTACCATACTGTCTTGATAACTGTGGCTTTGTAGTAGAGCCTGAAGTCAGGTAGGTTGATTCCTCCAGTTCCATTCTTCTTTCTCAAGATTGCTTTGGCTATTCGAGGTTTTTTGTATTTCCATACAAATTGTGAAATTATTTTTTCTAGCTCTGTGAAGAATGCTGTTGGTAGCTTGATAGGGATTGCATTGAATCTATAAATTGCTTTGGGTACCAAAAATTTAGAGAAGAGCTAACACCTATCCTGCTCAAACTCTTCCAGAAAATTGAAGAGGAAGGTAAACTTCCAAACTCATTCTATGAGGCCACCATCACCCTAATACCAAAACCTGACAAAGATCCCACAAAAAAAGAAAACTACAGGCCAATATCACTGATGAACATAGATGCAAAAATCCTTAACAAAATTCTAGCAATCAGAATCCAACAACATATTAAAAAGATCATACACCATGACCAAGTGGGCTTTATCCCAGCGATGCAAGGATTCTTCAATATCCGCAAATCAATCAATGTAATACACCACATTAACAAGTTGAAAAATAAAAACCATATGATTATCTCAATAGATGTAGAGAAAGCCTTTGACAAAATTCAACATCCATTTATGATAAAAACTCTCCAGAAAGCAGGAATAGAAGGAACATACCTCAACATAATAAAAGCTATATATGACAAACCCACAGCAAACATTATCCTCAATGCTGAAAAATTGAAAGCATTTCCTCTAAAGTCAGGAACAAGACAAGGGTGCCCACTTTCACCATTACTATTCAACATAGTTTTGGAAGTTTTGGCCACAGCAATCAGAGCAGAAAAAGAAATAAAAGGAATCCAAATTGGAAAAGAAGAAGTAAAGCTCTCACTATTTGCAGATGACATGATCCTCTACATAGAAAACCCTAAAGACTCTACCAGAAAATTACTAGAACTAATCAATAACTATAGTAAAGTTGCAAGATATAAAATCAACACCCAGAAATCCCTTGCATTCCTATACACTAATAATGAGAAAACAGAAAGAGAAATTAAGGAAACAATTCCATTCACCATTGCAATGGAAAGAATAAAATACTTAGGAATATATCTACCTAAAGAAACTAAAGACTTATATATAGAAAACTATAAAACACTGGTGAAAGAAATCAAAGAGGACACTAATAGATGGAGAAATATACCATGTTCATGGATTGGAAGAATCAATATAGTGAAAATGAGTAAACCCTTATCTCTTATGTCTCCTGCATTGGCAAGTGGGCTCTATTTTGTTGCTGTTGTTCACTTGCTCAGTTGTGTCTGACTCTTTGCAACCCACAGACTGCAGTATGCCAGGCTTACCTATCCTTCACTATCAGCCAGAGTTTGCTCAAACTCATGTCCATCAAGTCAATCATGCCATCAGATCATCTCATCCTCTGCCACCCCCTTTTCTTTCTGTCCTCAATATTTCCCAGCTTCAGAGTCTTTTCCAATAAGTCAACTCTTCACATCATATGGCCAAAGTATGCTTCTGCTTAAGCATCATTTCTTCCAATGAATATTCAGAGTTGATTTCCTTTAGGATTGACTGGTTTGATCCCCTTGCTGTCCAAGGGATTCTCAAGAATCTTCTCCAGCACCACATTTCAGGAACATCAGTCCTTCAGCTCTCAGCCTTCTTTTTGGTCCAATTCTCACATCTGAATGCAACCCACTCCTGTATTCTTGCCTGGAGAATGCCACAGATTGAGAAGCCTGGTGGGCTATAGTCCATAGGGTTGCAAAGAGTCAGCCACAATCAAGCCACTAAAATTACTACTACTACTGGACAAAAATATAGCTTTGACAATAAAGATTTTTGAATTTTCACAGTATTGTATTAGGCACACAGGAAACACAGGGAGCAAAATTACTTCATGGAATAGGCTATTCTATGAGGTCAAATGTAAGAAAAAAAAATAGCTAAAAATCTGAAAGTAAAAGTTGATTGCTTTTGTGAAAGCTGAAGACCCTTCAAGCCTTGGATTTGATTCTAAGAATACATTCACAACATGGGTCAGGTCTTGAGCAAACAGGTTTGAATTTGCTCTGACAAACAGATGAATCAGCACTTGCTGCCTCTCTGCTATGTTTTAGCAGGAGACTAAGTCACCAAGGTTTTTGGGGAAGAGAAGTGCCACTACTTCAGGTTTTACATTAAAAAAAAAAATAATCCAGTAGAGATTTATGCCACCCTTGCGGCTTTAAAACTATTATCTGATAAGTCTTAGTTATCTTCCTTGGGGTTGTCTCAGGAGACACGGAGGAATATGGAACAAAAGTAAAGGCCAATAGTCAAGTCTTTGTCTTCTCTTACCATTTATTAGACACATAAGACACTGTGATGAAATGTAAGATTTTCAACAAGTAGTTTTTAGAAAGTGTTTGAAAAACACTACACTGAAGTTCACTATCTCCAAATTTATTTTTCTCTAAGATCATAAATATATTTATTCAATAAATCTGTACTGTTCACTGGCAATGTTCCAGAATCTAGATATAAAAGGTTAATTCAAAGTCTTTGTCTCAAGGAGCTCAAACTTTGTGATAAGATCCCTAAGTACATCAAAGATTATACAGAATTTTGGTAATTGATATGTCATGTACATACACTGTGCATGCATATAAGATAGGGCAGCCAGATCAAATGGGAGTGAACAGAGAGGTCTTGAGAGAGAGAGAGACAGATATGTGTGTGTGTATATATATATATATATATATATATATATATATATATATATATGTAGAGAGATATGCATATCCATATATATGGATATAGATATACATATCCATATTTAGTTTTTGAACTGAATCTTGAAAAATGAAAGCAATTAGGATAACAAAGGTGGCTAATAGCCATTTTAAGCAATGGAGTGAGAATAAGGCAAATCTAGAGTAATTTTGTGGCAGAAGTGCCAACAAGTTTGGAAACATAATGTTTAGAATCAGAAAGAGATCAGGTTATAAAGAACCAATATGCTTAACCAAAAGATTTGAACCAGAACAAAACAAAACACAGCACAGCGAAACTTTAGAATAGTGTCAAGAGCACATTTATGTTTTAGAAATACCCTTCTCACAACAGTACAGTGGGACCACTAGAGAAGCTAAGGATAGAGTCAGGCAGAGTCATTAGAGGATATGGCAGCAATCTGCTAGAAAATAAATGGGAATCTAAATTAAGTCACAGAAACTGTCAGGAGAGAGGTTTGAGAGCTATTAAGAAGGTGAAATATATGGGATTTTGTGACTTTTTATGCTCTGTTCTCTTTTTTCCCTTTTGAATAAACAGTGATGCATCTTATAGTGTTAGATCTGTGTAATTTTATTCCCACTTTCTGATTGATGTATATATAGTCAAGCTTTTAATAAATCAAAATGCTATTTTTTCATATTCACAAAATCTTACATAGTAGTCCACTTGAAACTTGAACATTTAATCACTTAGTACATTCTGCCTGCATAACAAAGCTCAATGTTATAATCCTCCAGTTATTACAAGATCTGTGCTCTCTCGGATACATTTACACTCCAATTACAATTACAATGCTTTCATTTTAACAGCTTCTCGCTTCTGAAGGATTATGTCTCAAGGATTATGTTATAATGAAATCAAAGGTTATTGACTACTTTTCTCATTTCTTTCTGGGAGGCTTTGCTAGCTAAATAAAACTGAGGCCAAATTTATGCCAAACTATTTCTCTCTCTAGGAAAACATAATGGAAGTTATAAGAAATCAAGAGTTTCTACTGCTTCCAGCTGAGGAGCTCCATAAACTCCTGGCCAGTGATGATGTCAATGTTCCCGATGAAGAAACCATCTTCCATGCATTAATGATGTGGGTCAAATATGACATGCAGAGGAGATGCAATGACTTGAGTATGCTTCTGGCCTTCATAAGACTGCCGCTCCTTCCACCTCAGGTAATTAGATGCTGTTTTCGCAGCTAAGACCGACTGAAAAATTCTGTGCTAAAATTAAATATTACAGCCAATGTTTTACTATTATTTGATGGGTGATGGTTCTGATTCCCAAATCTGCCACTTACTTAATAATGCCTATATGACTGTAGGAATGTCAATTTCTCTAAAGTTTAATTTCTTTATCAAATCAAATTATACTACCACACAAAAATTTTATGAGGCTCAAATTAGATAATATAGGTAAAGTACTTAATATCAATAGAATATTTTAAAGATTTTTAGAATATTGCAATTATTTGCAATATAATAATTGCAAAATAATTCTCCACCTCCCTGTTTTGATGATTGATCTAACTACATGTCTGTCTAGTATCTAGCTTACTAACATAAGATACAATAGCATGATCATTTTCTGAAAAATATATCTCCATAGAATATTCTTAAAAGCTCAAAGCATGAGATTTCAAACGCTTATAGAAGGATAAGATATATTACTGAATGGCAGAAAATTGTGAAGAAACAACATTTGGCAATTGGGACTATGATATCTTTTATAATTGGAACTAAAGAAAACCCACACACCAAATGTATGATCCACCTCATTTTATTGATGAGTTATGCAGGACACAGGTGATATGATAAAATATCAAGTTCATTCAACTTATAAGAAAAAGCATAATTAATTTTCCCTGATTCAGAGTCTTGTGTCTGTAAAATAACTTCCAATGTTGAAAAATCATCCATGAATAACATTGTTAACTCAGGGTGTCTGGTATTTCACGGCATTCAAACATAAGTTTGAAGGTGGCTCTGTCCTCTGAAATGATAGATAATATTGTGTGTTTGTGGGTGTATATTTTGTATGGTTTATTAGGAGGTTTATTAGGAGCCTGTCCATTTGAATCCAAATCACCATTGACATTTTCAACAATTCACATAATACTAAAAACGTAAGATAGGGAATTAGAAAATCAGGAAACAATAGACAAGCATAACCTGTTGTAAAAAGTGAAGAGAGAGGGAAGTAGGATCACAGATTAAGAATGGAAAGTTAAGGAAAAAAAAAAACATTGTGCCAAAACTGGGAAATAAATGAATATTTATGAAGAAAGTAAAAATTGTATTTCATTTGGCTATTCAAATAAAGTAAAAGAAAAGAGAAAATTTATGGAAATCCCACCTAAATGAATTATGCAAATTTATCCTATCTGCTTTATTGACTATGCCAAAGCCTTTGACTTTGTGGATCACAATAAACTGTGGAAAATTCTGAAAGAGATAGGAATACCAGAGAAACCTGTATGCAGGTCAGGAAGCAACAGTTACAACTGGACATGGAACAACAGACTGGTTCCAAACAGGAAGAGGAGTACAGCAAGGGTGTATATTGTCACCTGGCTTATTTAACTTATATGCAGAATACATCATGATAAATGCTGGGCTGGAAGAAGCACAAGCTGGAATCAAGATTGCCGGGAGAAATATCAATAACCTCAGATAGGCAGATGACATCACCCTTATGGCAGAAAGTAAAGAAGAACTAAAGAGCCTCTTGATGAAGTGAAAGAGGAAAGTTAAAAAGTTGGTTTAAAGCTCAACATTCAGAGAACAAAGATCATAGCATCTGGTCACATCACTTCAAGGCAAATAGATGGGGAAACAGTAGAAACTGTGAGAGACTTTATTTTGGGGGGCTCCAAAATCACTGCAGATAGTGATTGCAGCCATGAAATTAAAAGACACTCCTCAGAAGGAAAGTTATAACCAACCTAGACAGCATATTAAAAAGCAGAGACATTATATTAAAAAGCAGAGATATTACTTTGCCAACAAAGGTCCATCTAGTCAAAACTTTGGTTTTTCCTGTAGTCATGTATGGATGTGAGATTTGGACTATAAAGAAAGCTGAGTGCTGAAGAATTAATGGTTTTGAACTGTGGTGTTGGAGAAGACTCTTGAGAGTCCCTTGGACTGCAAGGAGATCCAACCATTCCATCCTAAAGAAAATCTGTCCTGAATATTCATTGGAAGGACTGATGTTGAAGCTGAAACTCCAATCCTTTGGCAACCTGACACAAATAACCAACTCATTTGAAAACAGCCTGATGCTGGGGAAGATTGAAGGTGGGAGGAGAAGGGGATGACAGAGGATGCAATGGTTAGATGGCATCACTGATTCAATGGACATGAGTTTGAGTAAACTCCAGAAGTTGGTGATGGACAGGGAGGCCTGGTGTGCTGCCATCCACAGGGTTGCAAAGAGTCAGACACGACTGAGTGAATTAACTGAACTGAACAGGCATTTTGGTAACTGGACAAAGAATGGATTGTAAAGTCATGCACTGGATTTTTCTAGATCCCAGATATGTTCTGATACCAGATATTCTCAGAGCATGGACATCTTCTTTCTGAATAGAAATGGCCAATGATCACCAGTAGCCAAAACAAGTAGATAGCCATTAACTTATGATAGATGATGTGGTAATTCGTCACTTTGATCCTGCCCATCCATTTCAGCTTTTTTGTTGAAATGTAGGGAGCTTGGAGTCAAATTGGTGCTCAAAAATCATTATATATAGTAGGACACATACCAGAGGAGGCCAAAAACATGACCAGAATCCCATCTTTTCACAATATGCCTTTTGTTCATTGGACAAAGGAGTTCAAGGAGTGTTCCTTGTCCACTTTTTTGTCATTAAGAGTGGGAGTTCCTCCTACATTTACATCTCTATATATTTTTATATCTTCTTCACTGTTACATTAGAACAAAGATGTACATTCTATTGGCTTATTTGTTCCTAAGCCTATGCATTACACATAGTTTTTTAATTCTGATTGGTACAACTGCTTTACTTTGATTAGTGAAGCAATATTTAATAACATCAGAAAACAAATCATTATTGTGTTTTCCTAAAACTAACTAGTAAACACTTTTGCCTTTTATCACAGTGCCTGATAGAGATAAACACATCATTTATCTACTTTCCATTTCTCATCTCTCAAACTGGGATCATTATAAGCATAAGTTTATGTATATTTTCAAGCAACAGATGTGCAGGAGGAAAGAGTAAAACACATTTTCTTTTCATAAAAACAGTGTCTTTAGATATAATATTAATTAATTAATTACATGCCTTTATAAGCACTTTCCACACAATATTTCTAATCTTAAAAAGCACAATTGCAAGATAATGTGCAGAGAGATAAACAGGTTCAAAAGAGTTAAGTGATTTTTCAAAGTCATAGAGCTAGTGAAAAATCCAGTTTTCCTGCAAATCTGGGCTGGCTAGATATGAACATATGCAGAGACATTTCTACTGTGAGTATATGCTCTTTCCTTATTTACTGTCTAAACTGGAAGATCATTAAAATGTTCTGAATATAGAAATTTTTAAGATTCTTATAAAAAAGGCTGGGAAAGGAAGAGTGAGGGAATTGGAACTAACATACATTTCTTTCTTTCTTTCCTTAGTCACCAAACTTATCTCATTTAATGTCTATAATATCCCTATGTAGTAAACATTATTATTATCTTTTAACAAATGAGTAAGTTGAGAATCAACATGATAATCATCTTTCCAGTAAATTGTATAACTCAGACTATTCTAGTTGCATTTGATACTGTTTCTGTTCTCTCTGGTGGGAAATAAGTGCAGTGTTTATTTCTGCTGTTAGTTTCCTATTTACCTCAATGCCCAACCAGAGTTTTAAAAAGTTGAATTAAATCCAGAATTTTCCAGCCTTTACATGAATTTTCAAAGCTGCTAAACATCTTAAGGTTCTTCAGAAAAGCCATATGTTGATCAGAAGACACTTTTTTCTTGATGGGTTTTAGAACCAGTAAATACAGATTTTGTTCTTAATTCTGACAGTGATTAATGTATGGAGATTTTTTTTTTTTAACCTTCATTGATTTGTATGTATATACTATGTATCTTATTATACTACATATGTGATTATACTGCATTTTGTATTATACATAATATATATTATACACATATTTGAAAGTGAAAGTGTCAGTCAATCAGTCATGTCCAACTCTTTGTGACCCCATGGATTGTAGCCTGCCAGGGTCCTCTGTCCATGGAATTTTCCAGGCAAGAATACTAGATAGACTGGGTACCATTCCCTTCTGCAGAGGATCTTCCTGACCAGGAATTAAACTAGGGTCTTCTGCATTGCAGGCAGATTCTTCAGCAGACTCGTATATATTTACACAAAATTACATAATATATAATATTTTAAAATACTAAAAATATTTAAAGGAAGAAGAAGCTACATTTTCCTAGTGTGGTATGGGTTTATTTTAAAAAGAAATAGTCCTTGGATTGATTTTTCAGGGAGATTTGAGAGAAGAATTTGACTTATCTTTTTATAATTCCTATAGATTTAAATGATACATTTCAGGTTAGTGACAGACCAATATTCGGAAGGCCAGATATGAGCTGCTTATAATATTATTAAGCAAAACATAATAAACTACTGATCAAGACAAGAATGCAAAGGCAAAGGAGATTTAGCAATGTTTAAAATTAAAAAAAAAAGGGGGGGAGGAATATGTGCTTCTAGGGTAAAGTTAAACTAAATAACCTATAAGTTTTTATATAGTTAGCAGTTTCTTTTTCTATTTAGTGAGTGCACACACACAGAGAAATTCTAAAGTAAAAAGAAAAGTAAACACAATGACGGAAGTTTTAGCAGAAAAGAAAACATGTTAAAAGATTGATTAGAGCCAAAGCATAAATGTAGACTACAGTAAGAGTTTACTTTTATTAATATAATCATGAAGCAACTAACCAACTTCACTTAAGCATATTTCAGTTCCTCATTCTCACTATCTGCATTCTTATGTTTGTTACTAAGTCTATAATGTTATAGAAGTTATTTCTTATGTTCTGATATTCTTTATTATTCAAAATTAACATGCTATTATGAAGTATAAATTATATTAATTTGGTTTAGAAAAACAAAAAGAAGCAGCAAATTTTGGTAGAGGCTATGGATCTTAGTTGGGAACAGTGGCAGACAAAATAAGCTTGAGAAAAGAATGGAAGAAAAGACATTTTAAAAATTCCCAGAGGGATGGTACGGGGAGGGAGGAGGGAGGGGGGATTCGGGATGGGGAACGTGTATACCTGTGGCGGATTCATGTTGATGTATGGCAAAACCAATAGAATATTTTAATTAACCTCCAATTAAAATAAATAAATTTATATTTTAAAAAATTCAGAAGCAATAATGCTTATTTTACTCTCTATTGAAGTAGAATTGCTAATACTGAAATAAATTCAATTGACTTAGCTATAGAAAGAACCAGAGGAAAAGGCAAAATCAAAGAAATACTTAATTGAGATGTACTTTAAGAAATGGTGAATGACTTCTATTATCTTTTTAAATAAGTAAGGAACAGAATTTTGCATAAAAGTTTTCATGTTTTCTTAGATACCCAGGGGAGTTATAATTTCAAAGGAATTGGAAAAATATGGAAATTTCATTTTAAAGAATGGATGATTATGTATACAATATACATATCACAAGAAGGCTACTCAGTTTGATTCACTTATTTTTCTATATTTCCTTTTTTAAAGACACCATATAAGAACATGTTGCTATGCAAAAAAAAAAAAAAAAAAAAGTTTTAACATTTTGTAACTATTGCTTCCACTGGTTTTAACTAATTTAGTAAAATGGATCTTTGTAATAGGTACATATATATTTATTTGTTATAGATGCATTTTAAAAGTATATGTAAGTATCCATTTTGATATGTTCTTTTCTAATGAGTTATTTGAGTAAGTAAAAGCATGGTACTCTAAAAAAATACAGTTGTATGTAGGATCACACCAAAAGTCTTTAGGTAAATTCACTTTTACCACAGTCAGAAATTATTTAAAAGTTTGGAGATACACAGATAGACTTTGTTTCATGTCTTGGAATTGGTATTGTTTATTTCTTTTTTTTTTATTTTATTTTATTTTTAAACTTTACATAATTGTTTATTTCTTTTGAGGCAACAAGGAGAACCATTTCTCACAACTTTCTAACAGCATACCTACTGACTCTTAACATAAATAAATAGTAATGTCTATGTGTATAAATATTTATTTTCTGTAGCAAAATGTGAAAGAAAATAAAAAGGTTGAGGTGGATAACAAAATGTGACATAGGTTTAGAGGAGTATTATTTATAATAAGAAAATTAAAAATTTAAAAATAACAAGGAGACACAAGAGTTTAACATAAGGAAACAGATATTACCTCTGTCCTATAAGAATTAATGCTCTCTATGCAAAGCTATAAGAAATTTATTCCAAAATATTTTGTTAATGTTAGTTACAGCAATACAAGAAGGGAGAGGTCCTCAACCATTTGTCCCACTGAATGTGTGACAACTGATCAGATACAAGAAACACAAAAGCTGTTTTTCTATAAAAATTATAGCCACAACTAAAAAGACAAAACCACTAATTAAAAGCAAAGAAAATGACAAAGAATGAATCAATGGAAAAATAGCAGTTATAAATAAATCAAAAAGCTATTTGGCAAAACTAATACAATTATGTAAAGTTTAAAAAATAAAATAAAATTAAAAAAATAAAATAAAATAAAAAAAAATGACATACACACACAAAAAAAAGCTATGGCTTTTCCAGGAGTCATGTATGGTATGAATGTGAGAGTTGGACTATAAAGAAAGCTGAATGCCAAAGAATTGATGCTTTTGAACTGTAGTGTTGGAGAGGACTCTTGAGAGTCCCTTGGACAGCAAGGAGATCAAACCAGTCAATCCTAAAGGAAATCAGTCCTGAGTATTAATTGGAAGGACTGATGCTGAAGCTCCAATATTTTGGCCACCTGATGTGAAAAACCAACACTTTGGAAAAGACTCTGATGCTAGGCAAGATTGAAGGCAGGAGGAGAAGGGGAACACAGAGGATGAGATGATTGGATAGCATCACCAACTCGATAGACATAAGTAAACAAGCTCTGGGAGTTGGTGATGGACAGGGAAGCCTGGCATTCTGCACTCCATGGGGTTGCAAAAAGTCGGATATTATTGAGCAACTGAATTGAGCTCACTGAGCTGACTGATTACCAGTGTTTGTTACTTCTTTGTTTTTTTCCTATTTTTGTCTCTCTGATTTGCTTGCCATGTGATTAATTAATGATTATACAAGGCCATTATCAAAGAAATAGTATTTTCCATAATACTAGAGTACAATAGTTTTTTTTAAATTGTATATTAAAGTTATTCTTCTTCAAAAGAGACCTGTTTTCAAACAGTGTCTTTAAAGCAGAAATGCACAAACAATACATATATCTGAAATCTAATAGATGTATCTTAAATATTATTTAGCTTCATGGTCATTTGATCTACCATGGCATTCACAGTTTAAGGTACAACGTTAAGAAAATACAAAACCTTTTTATTTCAGCAACTTTTAAGTCAAAATCTTGTTAATTTAAAGAAGTATTTGCACATGCACAAACTCGTACATTCATGTTACTACCTTTGGTCAAGTAAAATACATGGAGGGGATGTTGTAATCTATTCTGAAAGCCTTTATTTTTGCTACAGTATGTCAAGTGTTTCTGCCTTAAAAAAGGGTTGATCACAGTGCTTCTGGTTTTATTCCAATCTTTCTTTATACTGAATCTTCTCTACTGCAATTACGCCTTCTACATTTTCTACTATGAATTTTACTCTATATTGGATAATTCCAAGCAACCTACAAATTTTCATTCCTTCAGACATACTAAAGCAAAACAAAATATCTCATACTCCTTTGACCAACTACTCCAGTTCCCTGTTCTTTTTTCCCAGCAAAAATATGTAGTCATCATTTATAGTTGCTAAATGTACTTTGTTGGAATCATCTTTCTGTAATAAAAGTTCTTTGAAATAATCATGATCACTCCAAAGAGTGCTGTCATTTGTGTTTTCATATTACTTGACTTCTCAGCAGCCTTTGACATAATCTGGCCACTCTTACTCAATAATTGCTCATTCTTTCTACTTTCTGATGTTGCAATGACTTGGGGCATCACATAAAAATTGCATTTACTTCTATACTTTTAAATACTATCTGGGAGTCAATTATGAACTCTGATTATGTATGTCTAGCTTTAAAGTTTTCCTTAAAGATAGATTCAAATACCCTATTAAGTACTTGACATTTCTAGTTAGATATCCAATAGTTATTCAAAACTTCACATTTCCAAAATGAAAGATTTCAAATTCCCAAGTCTCCCCCGCCCCCTACTTCCAATTTTAGTAAATATCACTACTAACCACTTAGCTCTTCAGACCTAACTCCTAGAATCATTTTTAATTATCTACTTTGCATTGCATTTAACATTCATTTCCTTAGGATGTCCTTTTCACTCATTCTAAACCATGTCCTGAATCTTTGTGTGTGTGTGTGTGTGTGTGTGTGTGTGTGTTTTAACACATCTCTAAAATAAAACCCTAAAATACATCACCAGAGAGTTTCTCCTACTCTGAAATAGCCTGATGTTTATTATTCTAACTTTTATGCTTAACTGCTGCCATAACTTCCATTCAGCAAACAGAATTTTACAGTATGAATCAATTAATGTCAAACTTAAGATTTAGATACTTAGGATTTCCCTGGTTGTGCAGAGGGTAAGAGTCCACCTGCCAATGCAGGGGACCTGGATTCAATCCCTGATCCTGGAAGATTCCACATGCTGAGGAGTGACTAAGCCCATGCACCACAACTACTGAGCCCATACTCTAGAGCCTGCACACTGCAACTACTGAAGCCTATGCACCTAGAGTCTGTGCTTCGCAACGAGAAGCCACTGCAATGAGAATCCAGTGCATCACAATGAAGAGTAGCCCACACTTCCTGCAAGTAGAGAAAACCCACACCCAGCAATGAAAACCAAATAGAGCCAAAAATTAAATAATTACTTACTTTAAAAAGAGATTTAGATAGTTAGAACAAAATTTTAATATCCCTGCCCTACAAGACCCTACAACTGTCCCAGTATCACTCCTCTGAACTGATATCCTATCAGCTCTCAGGACACTAAAGACACACTGACATATCTTCTGTTTCTTGAGCATGTCAGGTTTCTTTCTTCTGTAGTACATTTGTACCAGCTGATTCTGGGGATTAGAAACTGTGGTATCCACAAGAAGAGGGTGGTGATACAGTTTTCTCAGGGGTAAGCAATGAAAGGGGAAGCATAATCTATAGATAATTAAAGACAACAATAAAACTGATTTAACATTGGTCTACTTTTATCATTGTGATACCTTGACAATTCTAAGCAAAGCTAGAAATAACTTCCTACCTCCTGGGTACAACTGCCCATCACACCCCTTTTCTGGTCCTTCTTTGCCTAGAAGATGTTCCTCCTATCGTGGCATCACTAACTCATTTTTTTTTTTTAACTAAATACATCTCACCTTCAATGTGTCTTCTTAGCACTTTCATATATCACTTTCTTGCTTAGTAGAAGTTTATTTGTTTTTGAGTTTCTTGTTCACAAAGTACCTGTCATAGTTGATACTCAATAAGTATTTGCTGAATCAACAAATGGGAAGTTAGGTCCTAGGAATTTTGGCTTCATTTATTCTAGAATATTCATTGGAAGGACTGATGCTGAAACTCCAATACTTTGGCCACCTGATGCAAAGAACTGATTCATTTGAAAAGACCCTGATGCTGGGAAAGATTGAAGGTGGGAGGAGAAGGGGATGACAGAGAATAAGATGGTTGGATGGCATCACCGACACAATGGATGTGAGTTTGAGTAAACTCTGGGAGTTGGTGATAGACAGGGAGGCCTAGCATGCTGCAGTCCATGGAGTCACAAAGAGTCGGACACAAATGAGTGACTGAACTGAACTGAATTCTAGCTGTCTGTTGCTATATGATTTGTTTGGAATGTGAAAGAAAGCACTGTGTTTGATTGCTATGTTCTGTGTATTAGTTGCTCAGTCATATCCAACTCTGCAATCCCATGGACTGTAGCCTGCCAGGTTGCTCTGTACATGGAATTAACCAGGCAAGGATACTGGAGTGGTTTTCCATTCCATTCTCCAGGGAATATTCCCTGTAGACACAGGTCTCCTGATTTGCAGGCATATTCTTTACCATCTGAGCCACCAGGGAAGCCCATGTTTTGTTTTGTTTTTTTACCTTTAAGCTAACAGTGGATACTAGGAACACTGTCATCAAGGGGAATCATAGCATATAGATTCAGATTTTGCTAAAACAAAACAAAACCTGTTATTGAATGGACAATGGGAGATCAGTCCTAAATAGGATATGACCTCTCTCTTTATTCTGTTAGATAAATTAATAAAATAAATGTATCAAAATGAATAATACGTATTAGTTGCATATTTAAAACTAAACTGTCTTAAGAAAAATTGGTTTCATTTTCATGGATAGCATAACAAACCAGAAGGCAAAAGTTCATTCCACAAAGAAAGGAAAATTCAACTTAAATATAAAACTATCTCAAGCATTTTTGTACATACTAAATAATATACATAGTATTTATCAAGAGGCCACACTGTGTAAGAAAAATTACTTTTCTCAGTTAAACATTAAAAAAAGAATTTCTCTTTCTGTTCATGCCTATTATATAAGGATGATAAAATTAAAATTGAATATGTTAATTTGTAAGAGGACTAAGAAAAATTGTGGAACATTTTTAATAAAGCATAAGTCATTTAAATCATTCAAACTTTTCAAATAATTTTGATTTATGATTTGGAGGAATTTAAATGAACTATTAAAGCTAACAATATTTCAGCACATAGAGTTTATAGAGATGAGATCTGGAGATTAAAACAGGATCCTTAGACTTAAGAACACTCAATCTTTCAGCAAATTTCAAGGCTATATCCTATGAAAAGAAAATTTACACTGGTCCAATTATAGAATTATTCTTTAATTTTGGTAAGTGATCTGTTTGAGATATACATAAAAGTCAACGTTCAAAAAAACAAAGATCATGGCGTCTGGGCCCATCACTTCTTGTCAAATAGATGGGGAGACAATGGAAATAGTAATAGATTTTATATTCTTGGGCTTGAAAATCACTGCAGATGATGACTGAAGCCATGAAATTAAAATCAAAATAAAAAGATGCTTGTCCCTTGGAAGAAAAGCTATGACAAAGCTAGACAGCGTATTAAAAAAACAGAGATATTACTTTGCTAACAAATGTCTGTCTAGTCAAAGCTATGATTTTTCCAGTAGTCATGTATGGATGTGAGAGTTGGACCATAAAGAAGGATAAATGCTAAAGAACTGATGCCTTTGAACTGTGGTGTTGGAGAAGATGTGAGAGTTCCTTGGACTGCAAGACCAAACCAGTCAATCGTGGGGATAATCAATCCTGAATATTCAATGTAAGGACTGATGCTGAAGCTCCAATACTTTAGTCACTTCATGAAAAGAGCCAGTTCTTTGGAAAATATCCTGATGCTCAGAAGAACTGAAGGCAGGAAGAGAAGAGGATGACAGAGAATGGAATGCTTGGATGGCATTAGCAACTTGGTGGTCATGTTTGAGTAAGCCCTAGGAAATGGTGATGGAGAGGGAAGCCTGGTGTGCTACAGTCCATGGGGTCACAAAGAGTTGGACATGACTGAACAAACTAACAACAACAGCAATACATAAAATACATATATTCCTACATCCTCTTGTCCACATTGCTATTTTTATACTTTTTTTGCTTGTTACTCTTTGAGGAACAATAAGACAGCCTTTTGGGTGATACAACTCATGAGTTTCCAGATTTCAAATAAGGTGAAAAAGCAAATTATTCAGTTCAGTTCAGTCGCTCAGTCATGTCAGGCTCTTTGCAACCCCATGAATCGCAGCATGCCAGGCCTCCCTGTCCATCACCAACTCCCGGAATTCACCCAAACTCATGTGCATCGAGTCAGTGATGCCATCCAGTCATCTCATCCTCTGTTGTCCCCTTCTCCTGCCCCCAAACCCTCCCAGCATCAGAGTCTTTTCCAATGAGTCAACTCTTCGCATGAGGTGGCCAAAGTACTGGAGTTTCAGCTTTAGCATCAGTCCTTCTAAAGAACACCCAGGACTGATGTCCTTTAGAATGGACTGGATGGATCTCCTTGCAGTCCAAGGGACTCTCAAGAGTCTTCTCCAATACCACAGTTCAAAAGCATCAATTCTCCAGTGCTCAGATTTCTTCACAGTCCAACTCTCACATCCATACATGACCACAGGAAAAACCATAGCCTTGACTAGACGGACCTTTTTTGGCAAAGTAATGTCTCTGCTTTTCAATATGCTATCTGGGTTGCTCATAACTTTCCTTCCAAGGAGTAAGCGTCTTTTAATTTCATGGCTGCAATCACCATTGTCAGTGACATTGGAGCCCAAAAAACTAAAGTATGACACTGTTTCCACTGTTTCCCCATCTATTTCCCATAAAGTGATGGGACCAGATGCCATCATCTTAGTTTTCTGAATGTTGAGCTTTAAGCCAACTTTTTCACTCTCCTCTTTCACTTTCATCAAGAGGCTTTTGAGTTCCTCTTCACTTTCTGCCATAAGGGTGGTGCCATCTGCATATCTGAGGTTATAGATATTTCTCCCGGCAATCTTGAGTCCAGCTTGTGCTTCTCCCAGGCCAGCATTTCTCATGATGTACTCTGCATATAAATTAGATAAACAGGGTGACATTATACAGCCTTGATGTACTCCTTTTCCTATTTGGAATCAGTCTGTTCCATTCCTGACTTGCATATAGATTTCTCAAGAGGCAGATCAGGTGGTCTGGTATTTCCATCTCTTTTCACAGTTGCACAGTCAAAAGCTTTGGCATAGTTAATAAAGCAGAATTAGATGTTTTTCTGGAACTCTCTTCCTTTTTCCATGATCCAGCGGATGTTGGCAATTTGACCTCTGGTTCTTCTGCCTATTTTAAAACCAGCTTGAACATCTGGAAGTTCACGGTTCACATATTGCTGAAGTCTTGCTTAGAGAATTTTGAGCATTACTTTACTAGCGTGTGAGATGAGTGCAATTGTGCGGTAGTTTGAGCATTCTTTGGCATTGCCTTTCTTTGGGATTGGAATGAAAACTGACCTTTTCCACTGCTGAGTTTTCCAAATTTGCTGGCATATTGAGTGCAGCACTTTCACAACATCATCTTCAAGGATTTGAAATAGCTCAACTGGAATTCCATCACCTCCACTAGCTTTGTTCATAGTGATACTTTCTAAGGCCCACTTGACTTCACATTCCAGGATATCTGGCTCTAGGTGAGTGATCACACCATCGTGATTTTCTGGGTCATGAAGATCCTTTTTGCACAGTTCTTCTGTGTATTCCTGCCACCTGTTCTTAATATCTTCTGCTTCTGTTAGGTCCATACCATTTTTGTCCTTTATCGAGCCCATCTTTGTATGAAATGTTCCCTTGGTATCTCTAATTTTCTTTTTTTTTTTTTTAAATTTTATTTTTAAACTTTACATAATTGTATTAGTTTTGCCAAATATCAAAATGAATCCACCACAGGTATACATGTGTTCCACATCCTGAGCCCTCCTCCCTCCTCCCTCCCCATACCATCCCTCTGGGTCATCCCAGTGCACCAGCCCCAAGCATCCAGTATCGTGCATCGAACCTGGAATGGCAACTCGTTTAATACATGATATTTTACATGTTTCAATGCCATTCTCCCAAATCTTCCCACCCTCTCGCTCTCCCACAGAGTCCATAAGACTGTTTTATACATCAGTGTCTCTTTTGCTGTCTTGTACACAGGGTTATTGTTACCATCTTTTTAAATTCCATATATATGTGTTAGTATACTGTATTGGTGTTTTTCTTTCTGGCTTACTTCACTCTGTATAATAGGCTCCAGTTTCATCCACCTCAGTAGAACTGATTCAAATGTATTCTTTTTAATGGCTGAATAATACTCCATTGTGTATATGTACCACTGCTTTCTTATCCATTCATCTGCTGATGGACATCTAGGTTGCTTCCATGTCCTGGCTATTATAAACAGTGCTGCGATGAACATTGGGGTACACGTGTCTCTTTCCCTTCTGGTTTCCTCAGTGTGTATGCCCAGCAGTGGGATTGCTGGATCATAAGGCAGTTCTATTTCTAGTTTTTTAAGGAATCTCCACACTGTTCTCCGTAGTGGCTGCACTGGTTTGCATTCCCACCAACAGTGTAAGAGGCTTCCCTTTTCTCCACACCCTCTCCAGCATTTATTACTTGTAGACTTTTGGATCGCAGCCATTCTGACTGGTGTGAAATGGTACCTCATAGTGGTTTTGATTTGCATTTCTCTGATACTGAGTGATGTTGAGCATCTTTTCATGTGTTTGTTAGCCATCTGTATTTCTTCTTTGGAGAAATGTCTATTTAGTTCTTTGGCCCATTTTTTGATTGGGTCATTTATTTTTCTGGAGTTGAGCTGTTGGAGTTGCTTGTATATTCTCAAGATTAGTTGTTTGTCAGTTGCTTCATTTGCTATTATCTTCTCCCATTCTGAAGTCTGTCTTTTCACCTTGCTAATAGTTTCCTTTGATGTGCAGAAGCTTTTAAGTTTAATTAGGACCCATTTGTTTATTTTTGCTTTTATTTACAATATTCCGGGAGGTGGGTCATAGAGAATCCTGCTGTGATGTATGTCAGAGAGAGTTTTGCCTATGTTCTCCTCTAGGAGATTTATAGTTTCTAGTCTTAAGTTTAGATCTTTAATCCATTTTGAGTTTATTTTTGTGTATGATGTTAGAAAGTGTTCTAGTTTCATTCTTTTACAAGTGGTTGACTAGATTTCCCAGCACCACTTGTTAAAGAGATTGTCTTTAATCCATTGTATATTCTTGCCTCCTTTGTGAAAGATAAGGTGTCCATATGTGCATAAATTTATCTCTGGGCTCTCTATTTTGTTCCATTGATCCATATTTCTGTCTTTGTGCCAGTACCATACTGTCTTGAAAACTTTGGCTTTGTAGTAGAGCCTGAAGTCAGGCAGATTGATTCTTCCAGTTCCATTCTTCTTTCTCAAGATCGCTTTGGCTATTCGAGGTTTTTTGTATTTCCATACAAATTGTGAAATTATTTGTTCTAGCTCTGTGAAGAATACTGTTGGTAGCTCGATAGGGATTGCATTGAATCTATAAATTGCTTTGGGTAGTATACTCATTTTCACTCTATTGATTCTTCCAATCCATGAACATGGTATATTTCTCCATCTGTTAGTGTCCTCTTTAATTTCTTTCACCAGTGTTTTATAGTTTTCTATATATAGGTCTTTAGTTTCTTTAGGTAGATATATTCCTAAGTATTTTATTCTTTTCATTGCAATGGTGAATGGAATTGTTTCCTTAATTTGTCTTTCTGTTTTCTCATTATTAGTGTATAGGAATGCAAGCGATTTCTGGGTGTTGATTTTATATCCTGCAACTTTACTATAGTCATTGATTAGTTCTAGTAATTTTCTGGTGGAGTCTTTAGGGTTTTCTATGTAGAGGACCATGTCATCTGCAAACAGTGAGAGCTTTACTTCTTTTCCAATTTGGATTCCTTTTATTTCTTTTTCTGCTCTGATTGCTGTGGCCAAAACTTCCAAAACTATGTTGAATAGTAATGGTGAAAGTGAGCACCCTTGTCTTGTTCCTGACTTTAGAGGAAATGCTTTCAATTTTTCAGCATTGAGGATAATGTTTGCTGTGGGTTTGTCATATATAGCTTTGATTATGTTGAGGTATGTTCCTTCTATTCCTGCTTTCTGGAGAGTTTTTATCATAAATGGATGTTGAATTTTGTCAAAGGCTTTCTCTGCATCTATTGAGATAATCATATGGTTTTTATTTTTCAACTTGTTAATGTGGTGTATTACATTGATTGATTTGTGGATATTGAAGAATCCTAACATCCCTGGGATAAAGCCCACTTGGTCATGGTGTATGATCTTTTTAATGTGTTGTTGGATTCTGATTGCTAGAATTTTGTTAAGGATTTTTGCATCTATGTTCATCAGTGATATTGGCCTGTAGTTTTCTTTTTTTGTGGGATCTTTGTCAGGTTTTGGTATTAGGGTGATGGTGGCCTCATAGAATGAGTTTGGAAGTTTACCATCCTCTGAAATTTTCTGGAAGAGTTTGAGCAGGATAGGTGTTAGCTCTTCTCTAAATTTTTGGTAGAATTCAGCTGTGAAGCCGTCTGGACCTGGTCTTTTGTTTGCTGGAAGATTTTTGATTACAGTTTCAATTTCCATGCCTGTGATGGGTCTGTTAAGATTTTCTATTTCTTCCTGGTCGAGTTTTGGAAAGTTGTACTTTTCTAAGAATTTGTCCATTTCTTCTACGTAGTCCATTTTATTGGCATATAATTGTTGATAGTAGTCTCTTATGATCCTTTGTATTTCTGTGTTGTCTGTTGTGATCTCTCCATTTTCATTTCTAATTTTATTGATTTGATTTTTCTCCCTTTGTTTCTTGATGATTCTGGCTAATGGTTTGTCAATTTTATTTATCCTTTCAAGAAACCAGCTTTTGGTTTTGTTGATTTTTGCTGTGATCTCTTTTGTTTCTTTTGCATTTATTTCTGCTCTAAGTTTTAAGATTTCTTTCATTTTACTAACCCCGGGGTTCTTCATTTCTTCCTTTTCTAGTTGCTTTAGGTGTAGTGTTAGGTTATTTATTTGACTTTTTATTTTTTTTATTTATTTTTTTAAATTTTATTTTATTTTTTAAACTTTACATAATTGTATTAGTTTTGCCAAGTATCAAAATGAATCCACCACAGGTATACATGTGTTCCCCATCCTGAACCCTCCTCCCTCCTCCCTCCCCACACCATCCCTCTGGGTCATCCCAGTGCACCAGCCCCAAGCATCCAGTATCGTGCATCGAACCTGGACTGGCAACTTGTTTCATACATGATATTTGCTAACAGCAAAAGAGACACTGATGTATAGAACAGTCTTATGGACTCTGAGAGAGAGGGAGAGGGTGGGAAGATTTGGGAGAATGGCATTGAAACATGTAAAATATCATGTATGAAACGAGTTGCCAGTCCAGGTTCGATGCACGATACTGGATGCTTGGGGCTGGTGCAATGTATTTGACTTTTTTCTTGTTTCTTGAGGTGTGCCTGTATTGCTATGAAGTTTCTCCTTAGGACTGCTTTTACCGTGTCCCACAGGTTTTGGGTTGTTGTGTTTTCATTTTCATTCGTTTCTATGCAAATTTTGATTTCTCTTTTGATTTCTTCTGTGATTTGTTGGTTATTCAGCAGCGTATTGTTCAGCCTCCATATGTTGGAATTTTTAATAGTTTTTCTCCTGTAATTGAGATCTAATCTTACTGCATTGTGGTAGAAAAGATGCTTGGAATGATTTCTATTTTTTTTTTCAATTTACCAAGGCTAGCTTTATGGCCCAGGATGTGATCTGTCCTGGAGAAGGTTCCATGTGCACTTGAGAAAAAGGTGAAATTCATTGTTTTGGGATGAAATGTCCTATAGATATCAATTAGGTCTAACTGGTCTATTGTATCGTTTAAAGTTTGTGTTTCCTTGTTAATTTTCTGTTTAGTTGATCTATCCATAGGTGTGAGTGGGGTATTAAAGT
The DNA here is from genome assembly GCF_029407905.1 of Bubalus kerabau. Taxonomy (NCBI): domain Eukaryota; kingdom Metazoa; phylum Chordata; class Mammalia; order Artiodactyla; family Bovidae; genus Bubalus; species Bubalus kerabau. Next base: position 44,692,696 of record NC_073635.1, on the reverse strand, counting down.
CTCCCACTATTATTGTGTTATTGTTAATTTCTCCTTTCATACTTGTTAGCATTTGTCTTACATACTGCGGTGCTCCCGCAGAGCTGAGATCTGGATCTCCTTGAAGAGGAAACAACCATGGCTTTCTAGATGGTAGAGAAGTCACTAAGTTAGTAAAATAATGGCAGAACTAGAGAGAAACCTTTTCTCTAGAACTTATTAGAAATCTTCCTGACATGTCCCCAAAGAGACACCCTACTTCAAAAATCACCTGAGGAGTCTTTTGGAGGCAGTTTCTAAGTTCTTCTGGCCAGCATGCACTACAAGAGGCAATTACTGGAGAACCTGCAGGCAAATCATATTATTGTTATTTAGTGGCTAAGTGGGCTCATACCAGGAAACAAAATCTACAGTGTCTCTTTAGAGCCCTCTATGTCAATGCTTACTTAGTGCTGGTTGGCAAAGAAAAATTACTTAAAGGACCTTGATATTAAAAAAAATAATAACCTAAAAGAATGATTTTGGAACTAAGAATTAATAAAATGATATTAATTGTAAAACTAGGGGGGTGGAGTCAAGCATGTTCATATACTAACAGGTATGATCCAGAAGAGAGGTAAATTTGATGATGTATGAGAAAGGGAAGGATTGTCTGAATATTTTCTTTTTAAAAACATTAATTTATTTTAATTGGAGGCTAATTGCTTTACAATATTGTGGTGGTTTCTGCCATACATTGGCATGAACCAACCATGGGTGTACATGTTTCTCCCCATCCTGAACTCCTCCTATCTCCCTCCACACCTCATCCCTCTGGGTTTTTCCAGAGCACCAGCTTTGAGAGCTCTGCTTCATGCATCATACTTTCACTAGTTATCTATTTTACATACGCTAATATACATTTTCAATGTTATTCTCTCAAATCTTCCCACCCTCACCTTGTCCACATAGTCCAAAAGTCTGTTCTTTATGTCTATGTCTCTTGCTGTCTTGCATATAGGGTCATCTTTATTGTCTTTCTAAATTCTATATATATGTGCTAATATACTGTACTGGTGTTTCTCTTTCTGATGTACTTCACTCTGTATAATAGGCTCAAATTTCATCCACCTCATTCAAACTAACTCAAATGAGTTCTTTTTTTACAACTGAGTAATATTCCATTGTGTATATGTACCACCACTTCCTTATCCATTCATCTGTCAATAGATATCTAGGTTACTTCCATGTCCTACCTATTGTAAACAGTGCTGCAATGAACACTGGGGTATGTGTGTCTTAATTCTGGTTTCCTCAGTGTGTATGCCTAGCAGTGGGATTGCTGGATCATATGACACTTCTATTTCCAGATTTTTAAGGAATCTCCACACTGTTCTCCATAGTGGTTATACTAGTTTCCATTCCCACCAACAGTTTAAGAGTGTTCCCTTTTCTCCACACCTTCTCCAGAATTTATTGTTTATAGACTTTGTGATGGCAGCCATTCTGACTGGTGTGAAATAGTACCTCATTGTGGTTTTGATTTGCATTTCTCAGATAATGAGTGATGGTGATCATCTTTTCATGTGTTTGTTAGCCATTTATGTGTCTTCTTTATAGAAATGTCTGTTTAGTTCTTTGGCCCATTTTTGATTGAGTCATTTATTTTTCTGGTTTTGAGTTGCATGAGCTGCTTGTATATTTTAGAGATTAAGTCTTTGTCAGTTGTTTTGTTTGCTATTACTTTGTCCCATTCTAAAGACTGCCTTTTCACCATGCTTATAGTTTCTTTTGTTGCACAAAAGTTTTTAAGTTTAATCAGGTCCCATTTGTTTATTTTTGTTTTTATTTCCATTAATCTGGGAGGTGGTTCATTAAGGGTCTTGCTGTGATTTACATTAGAGAGTGTTCTGCCCATGTTTTCCTCTAACAGTTTAACAGTTTCTGGTCTTACATTTAGGTCTTTAATCCATTTTGAGTTTATTTTTGTGTATGGTGTTAGAAAGTGTTGTAGTTTCATTATTTCACAGGTGGTTGACCAGCTTTCCCAGCACCACTTGTTAAAGAGATTGTCTTTTCTCTATTGTATATTTTTTCCTCCTTTGCCAAAGATAAGGTGTCCATAGATGTTTGGATTTATCTCTGGGCTTTCTATTTTGTTCCATTGATCTGTATTTCCATCTTTGTGCCAGTACCATACTATCTTGATGACCGTAGCTTTGTACTGTCCTAAGTACTTAGGACTTAGTCCTTAGTACTTAGTCCTAAGTCAAACAGGTTGATACCTTCAGTTCCATTCTTCTTTTTCAAGATTGCTTTGGTTATTGGAGATTTTTTGTATTTCCATACAAATTGTGAAATTATTTGCTCTAGTTCTGTGAAAAATACCATTGATACTTTAATAGGAATTGCCTTGAATCTATAGATTACTTTGGGTAGTATACTCATTTTCACTATATTGATTCTTTCAGTCCACGAACATGGTATATTTCCCCCTCTATTTGTGTCATATTTGATTTCTTTCATCAGTATTTTATAGTTTTCTATATATAGGTCTTTTGTTTCTTTAGGTAAATTTATTCCTAAGTATTTTATTCTTTTCATTGCAATGATGAATGGGATTGTTTCCTTAATTTCTCTTTCTGTTTTCTCATTGCTAGTGTATAGGAATGCAAGGGATTTCTGTGTATTAATTTTATATCCTGCAACTTTACTATATTCATTGATTAGCTCTAATTTTCTGGTGGTTTCTTTAGGGTTTTCCTATGTAGGGGATCATGTCAACTGCAAACAGTGAGAGTTTTACTTCTTTTCAATCTAGATTCCTTTTATTTTTCTTCTCTGATTGCTGTGGCTTAGACTTCCAGAATTATGTTGAATAGTAGTGGTGACCATGGGCACCCTTGTCTTGTTCCTGATTTTAGAGGAAATAGTTTCGAGTTTTTGACATTGAGGATGTTTGCTGAGGGTGTGTCATATATGGCTTTTATTATGTTAAGGTATGCTCCTTCTGTGCCTGCTTTCTGGACAGTTTGTGTCATAAATGGGTGCGAATTTTTCAAAGACTTTCTCTGCATCTATTGAGATAATCATATGGTTTTTATCTTTCAATTTGTTAATGTGGTGTATCACATTGATTGATTTGTGAATATTGAAGTGTACTTGCATCCATGGGATAAAGCCAACTTGGTCATGATGTATGATCTTTTTAATATGCTGTTGGATTATGTTTGCTAGAATTTTGTTGAGGATTTTTGCATCTATGTTCACCAGTGTTATTGGCCTATAGCTTTCTTTGTTTTTGACATCTTTGTCTGGTTGTGATATTAAGGTGATGGTGGCCTCATAGAATGAGTTTGGGGGTTTACCTTCCTCTGAAATTTTCTGGAAGTGTTTGAGTAGGATAGACATTGGCTCTTCTCTAAAGTTTTGGTAGAATTTACCTGTGAAACCTCTGGTCTTGGGCTTTAGTTTGTTGGAATATTTTTGATTGCAGCTTCCCTTTCTGTGCTTGTGATGGGTCTATTAAGATGCTCTGTTTTTTTCCTGGTTCAGTTTTATAAGGTTATACTTTTCTAAGAATTTGTCAATTTATTCCAAGCTGTCTATTTTATTGGGATATAGTTGCTGATAGTAGTCTCTTGTGATCCTTTGTATTTCTGTGTTGTCTGTTGTGATTTCCCCATTTTCCTTTCTAATTTTATTGATTCTGTTCTTCTCCCTTTGTTTCTTGATGAGTCTGGCTAATGGTTTTTCTATTTTATTTATCGTTGCAAAGAATCAGCTTTAATTTTGCTGATTTTTGGTATAGTCTCTGTGGTTTTTATTTCATTTATTACTGCTCTGATTTTTATGATTTCTTTTCTTCTACTAACTTTTAGGGTTCTTCTTTTCTTCTTTTTTCTAGTTGCTTTAGGTGTAAAGTCAGGTTGTTTATTTGATGCTTCTCTTGTTCTTGAGGTAGGCTTGTACTGCTAGGAACCTCCCTCCTAGCACTGCTTTTCAGAGAAGGCAATGGCACCCCAATCCAGTTTTCTTGCCTGGAAAATCCCACGGACAGAGGAGCTTGGTAGGCTGCCGTCCATGGGGTCACTAAGAGTAGGACACTACTGAGTGACTTCACTTTCACTTTTCACTTTCATGCATTGGAGAAGGAAATGACAACCCACTCCAGTGTTCTTGCCTGGAGAATCCCAGGGATGGGGAGCCTGCTGGGCTGCTGTCTATGGGGTTGCACAGAGTCGGGCACGACTGAAGTGACTTAGCAGCAGCAGCACTGCTTTTACTGAATCCCATAGGTGTTTTGTTGTCTAGTTTTCATTTCTTTTTGATTTCCCTTTTGATTTCTTCCCTGATCTGTTTGTTTACTCAGAAATGTGTTGTTCAGCCTCCATATGTTTGTATTTTTAATAGTTTTTTTTTCCCTATAGTTGACAGATAATCTTACTGTGTTGTGATCAGAAAAGATGCTTGAAATGATTTCAATTTTTTCTTAATCTATCAAGGCTTGATTTATGGCTCAGGACATGATCTATCCTGGAGAATGTTCTATGTGCACTTGAGAAAAAGGTGAATTCCATTGTTTTTCAGTGAAATGCCCTACAGATATCAATTAGGTAGAACTGGTCCATTGTATCATTTATAATTTGTGTTTCCTTGCTAGTTTTCTGTTTGATTTTATCTATCCATAGGTGTGAGTTGGGTATTAAAGCCCCCCACTATTACTGTGTTACTATTTATTTCCCCTTTCATACTTGTTACTCTTTGCCTTGCATATTGAAGTGCTTCTATGTTGGGTGCATATATATTTATAATTGTTATATATTTTTCTTTGATTGATATTTTTATCATTATGTAGTGTGATTCCTTGTCTCTTATGAAGGTCTTTATTTCAAAGTCTATTTTATCTGATATGAGTATTGTTGTTCCTGCTTTTTTTTGGTCCACATTTTCATGAAATATGTTTTTCCAGTGTTTCATTTGCAGTCTGTATGTGTCCCTAGGTTTTAAGTGGGTCTCTTTTAGACAGAATATATAGGGGTCTTGTTTTTGTATCATTCAGCCCGTCTTTGTCTTTTCATTGGAACATTTAACCCATTTACACTTAAGGTAATTATTGCTAAGTACGGTCACATTGCCATTTACTTTGCTGTTTTGGATTTGCTTTAATAAACCTTACTGTTTTTCCTGTCTAGAGAAAACCCTTTAGCATTTGTTGAAGAGTTGGTTTGGTGGTGCTAAATTCTCTCAATTTTTGCTTGTCTGTAAAGCTTTTCATTTCTCCTTCATATTTTAATGAGGTCCTTACTGGGTATAGTAATCTTGGTTGTACGTTTTTCTCTTTCATCACTTTAGGTATATCCTGCCATTCTCTTCTGACCTGAAGAGTTTCTATTGAAATATCAGCTGTTATCTTTATGGGGATCCCCTTGTGTGTTATTTATTGCTTTTCCCTTGATGCTTTTAATATTTACTGTTTGTGTTTGACCTTTGTTAGCTTGATTAATATGTGTCTTGGGGTGTTTTGCCTTGGGTTTTTCCTGTTTGGGAATCTCTGGGTTTCTTGGATTTGGGTGGCTATTTCTTTCCTCATATTAGGGATGTTTTGATTATTATCTCCTTAGGTATTTTCTCATGCCCTTTCCTTTTGTCTTCTTTTTTTTGGGACACCTATGATTCAAAGGTTAGAGGGCTTAACATTGTCCTAGAGGTCTCTTAGATTGTTCTCATTTCTTTTAATTCTTTTCTCCTCTCTGCTTCATTTATTTCCACCATTCTATCTTCCACCTCACTTATACTATCTTCTGCCTCAGTTATTCTACTGTTGTTTCCCTCCAGAGCACTTTTGATCTCAGTTATTGCATTATTCATTGTTGATTGATTCTTCTTTGTTTCTTCAAGTTCTTTGTTAACCATTTCTTGTATCTTCTCAGTACTTGTCTCTCATCTATTTATTTGTATCGCCATTTTGTTTTCAAGATTTTGGATCATCTTGACTATCATTGTTCTGAAATATTTATCAGGTAGACTCCCTGTCTCCTCCTCTTTTGTTTGATTTGAAGGGTTTTTACCATGTTCCTTCACCTGCTGAATATTTCTCTGCCTTTTAATTTTGCTTAGATTGCTGTGTTTGGGGTGCCCTTTCTGCAGGCTGGAAGTTCTTCATTGTGAAGTCTGCTCCCTGTGGGTGGAGTTGGACTAATCACTTGTCAAGGTTTCCACAGAAGCAATCACAGAGCTTGCTTCTGTGTTCTGGCGGGTGAGGCTGAATCTCTTCTCTCTGGAGTGCACTGATGTGTCCAGTATTTAGTTTTGGGGTGTCTCTGGGTTTGGCATGGCTTTGGGGAGCCCATCTTTTAATGTTCAGAGTTGTGTTCCTGTTTTTCTGAAGAATTAGTGTGGTGTGTCTTACACTGGAACTTGTTGGTTCTTGGGTGGAGCTTGGTTTCAGTGTAGGTGTGGTGGTATTTGTGAGAGTTCTTGTCTATTAATGTTCCCTGGAGTCAGAAGTTCTCTAATGTTCTAAAGTTTTGGAGTTAAGCCTTCTGACTCTCACTTTCAGTCCTTCTCTTACAGTAGTGTCAAGATTTCTTTATCTATATAGCATAGAAGATAAAACCCCAAGTTTATTGGTGAAACAATTCTCCACAACCAGGAACACCCAGAGAGATTCACAGAGTTATATAGAGAAGAGGGAAGAGGGAGATAGCAGTGACCTGGAGGATAAAAGTGAGACTCAAAAGGAGAGAGAGCAATCCAGCCATTAATCAAATCCTTAAATGAAAATGGATAGCAAAGATTATATCCTTAGAGGTAAAAATTTATAACAAATATCAAAAAGTAAATACTAAAAAACCTAGAATACAGATTGGACTCTCAAATATATAGTATAGAAAATACAAAGCATAATATACCACAAAAATTAAAAAAAAATATTATATATATGGAATTTTTTTTTTAAATAGGTTTTTTTTTAAAGGTAATAGTCAAAAGTTAAATATTAAGAATTGATATTAATAAACATATATATAGGAATTCTCTGGAGCTATTGTGAACAGTGTGGGGTCAGTTAATTGTCAGATAGTCCCTTGTTTCCACTTGTACTTGTTCTCAATGTCTATTAGCTCAGTTCTGTTCAGTCGCTCAATTGTGTCCGACTCTTTGCGACCCCATGAATCGCAGCACTCCAGGCCTCCCTGTCCATCACCAACTCCCGGAGTTCAATCAGATTCACGTCCATCGAGTCAGTGATGCCATCCAGCCATCTCATACTCTGTCGTCCCCTTCTCCTCTTTCTCCCAATCCCTCCCAGCATCAGAGTCTTTTCCAATGAGTCAATTCTTTGCATGAAGGGACCAAAGTACTGGAGTTTCAGCTTTAGCATCATTCCATCCAAAGAAATCCCAGGGCTGATCTCCTTCAGAATGGACTGGTTGGATCTCCTTGCAGTCCAAGGGACTCTCAAGAGTCTTCTCCAACACCACAGTTCAAAAGCAGCAATTTTTCGGCACTCAGCTTTCTTCACTGTCCAACTCTCATATCCATACATGACCACAGGAAAAACCATAGCCTGGACTAGACGGACATTTGTTGGCAAAGTAATGGCTCTGCTTTTGAATATGCTATCTTGGTTGGTCATAACTTTCCTTCCAAGGAGTAAAGCGTCTTTTAATTTCATGGCTGCAGTCACCATCTGCAGTGATTTTGGAGCCCAAAAAATTAAAGTATGACACTGTTTCCACTGTTTCCCCATCCATTTCCCGTGAAGTGATGGGACCAGATGCCATGATCTTCGTTTTCTGAATGTTGAGCTTTAGGCCAACTTTTTTACTCTCCACTTTCACTTTCATCAAGACGGTTTTTAGTTCCGCTTCACTTTCTACCATAAGGGTGGTGTCATTTGCATATCTGAGATTATTGATATTTCTCCCAGCAATCTTGATTCCAGCTTGTGCTTCTTCCAGCCCAGCATTTCCCATGATGTACTCTGCATATAAGTTAAATAAGCAGGGTGACAATGTACAGCCTTGATGTACTCCTTTTCTTATTTGAAACCAGTCTGTTGTTCCATGTCCAGTTCTAACAGTTGCTTCCTGATCTGCATACACGTTTCTCAAGAGGCAGGTCAGGTGGTCTGGTATTCCCATCTCTTTCAGAATTTTCCACAGTTGATTTGATCCACACAGTCAAAGGCTTTGGAATAGTCAATAAAGCAGAAATAGATGTTTTTCTGGAACTCTCTTGCTTAGATGCCCCTCAAATACACAGTAGCCAATATTAAATGCAGGGTTTTAATTTGTTGCATCTGTCACTTCCAGAGCGGTTCCTCCTTCTTTGTTTATTTTAGCTTCCTCTATTTGCCAGTCTCTTCAGTGTCTAATTTCCGCCCTGATACAGGGGGTGAAGGTGGCCACTTAGGCTCATTTATTCAGTTATGTTGTGGGGAGGGAGAGACATTGCAAACAAATACTGCTGACATGTGTAAGGTGTACTTGCAGTGGATGGACCACACTGGCTTGCCACAGCCCAAGGTGACATGTACTTTCTGGGTCTACACTGCTCAGTCTCTAGAGTGGTCTTCACGGACACTGTCTCAAGTGGGCCCTGCATTTCATCCAGTTCTCAGGACTAAGCCACTCAGGTTTTTGGATGCTCTGCAGGGGCATGTACACAGGCGGGCTGTGAGTTTTGTGCTGTTCCAAGGTCCAAACAGCTTAGGGTGCTTTTTGAGCACAGTGTCCTAGGTTGGCCATTCATTTTATTCACCTCCATGGTCCTGGCTGCTTGTTTTCCCAGTTGTGCCATGAGATCACAAGCCCAGGTGTTCCGTGTGTCTACCCAGAGGGGCTGATCTAAGGCTGTGATGCTCCTGGCAGATGTCAGCAGTCCAGAGTCCCAGGAAGACGTGATTAGCAACTGGGAAATTGCTCAGAGTTTGGTGGCTCTGGAGCCAAGATTGCAGTGGCCCCTTGCCTTCTGTCTTTAGCTGTTGCAGGCCTGTCTCTCTGCCTCTGGGGAGAGTGCACCAGGGGTCACCGTGATGCATTAGAGTCTTTTGCAGCAAAGGTCTTTTCCTTTTTTTTTTTTTTTTTTGTCTTTCTAGCTATCCCACTGTTTGGGTTGCTATCTCACATGAGCTCCTTCAGATTGTCCTCAGGGCTTTCAAGCCCTGTTCCTACCCTAAGAACCAATCATGCAACTCACACCTCTCTGCTCAGTCCCCATTTGCTGGTGGTGGATGTGAGCATCTGTGCCACTTCTCTGCTAGCAGCTGCAATTAGACATATATTCTGAGGTTTATTTTTGTGTTTTTCCCTCCCAATTATGTTGCCCTCTGTGATTCCAAAGCTCCCCACAAACACACCTGTGAGAGGTTTCCTACTGTGTGGAAACTTCTCCTTCTTCACAACTCCCTCCCCAGGACGGGTCTCCATCCCTAAATCTTTTGTTCTCTGTATTTGTCTTTTATCTTTGGTCCTACCTCCTTTTGAAGAGATTGGGCTGACTTTGTGGGTGATGCTATCCTCAGCCAGCTTTCAGAAGTTGTTTTGTAGAGTTTCGCAGCATTCAAAGGATCTTTTGATGAATTTGTGGGGGAGAAATTGGTCTCCCCTTCCTATTTCTCTGTCATTTCGGTACCTCCCCCCTTGCCAAATATTTTCTTTGAATGTACTACCATAGGTAGGATTTCATGCACAAGAGGGAAGATTGGCTTTAAAAAAACAAATTGGAAAACTGTCTATGAAAATTAAAAACATGGGCATGCAGAAGTGCATAGGTGAGCATGCAATGGTGGATCCTAAATTGACTCTGGGATCAATTCAGTGTTTGATCATGGAAAGTATACTTAATTTCATTAGACTTCAGTTTCCACTTTAGGGCAAGGAGATGGAAATATCCCTTTTGAGAGTCACACTGTATTCTTGAAAATAGGTTTTAATTTCCTAAGAATTAAAGCCTGCTCAAAATTCTGCAACATAGATAACTTTACAGAGAATTAAGAAATGTATTCCTACCCATGTTAAAAAAATATGTTTCAAAACTCTCATGAACTTTTCATTTATTCAAAGTATATTAATGCAAAACAAAACATGACTTGAAGAATGACATTTGCTCAGCAAAAAAAAAAAAATGATTTTTTATGAAATATAGATTCCTTCCATTGTAGTCTGTAGCCTGCCAGGCTCCTCTATCCATGGGATTTTACAGGCAAAGATACTGAATTTGCTTGCCATTTCTTCCTCTAGGGGATCTTCCTGACCCAGGGATCCGAACCCATGTCTCTTATGTCTCCTGCATTGGCAGACAGGTTCTTTAACACTAGCATCACCTGGAAAGCCCGCCATTGTAGTAATTTTCTGCTAAGTCATCATTTACAACTTTTAAATGAACAAGAGAAAACAACAACAACAACAAACTTAAAAAAAAAAAAAAAACTGTTAGCATTACAATGCAAACCTCAATAATTTAAAGTGTTCCTAATAGGGAAGGAAACAAACTTAAACTATGTGAAGAAACCACAAATGAATTAAAATTTGTCACACATGTGCTGACTCAGTGGTAAAGAATCTGCTTGCCAATACAGAATACATAGGTTCAGTCCGTAGGTTGGGAAGATTCCCTGGAGAAGGAAATGCAACCCATTCCACTATTCTTGCCTGGAAAATCCCATGGACAGTGGAGCCTAGTTGGCTATAATTTTGGGGCTTACAAAGAGTCAGATGTGATGGAGAACACTCCAGTACTCTTGCCTCAGAAATTCCAGGGACAGAGGAGACTGGGTGGGCCTCAGTCCATGGGGTCACAATACAGCATAGACACTTAACAACAAAAATAAAAATAAACAAAAAAACCAAAAGGCAGAAACAATTACTACTATAATTATAATTTCCAAGAGTATCAGATAAATGAAATAGTTTATTATTTTAATGATTCTGAAAATGGAGAAAAAAATACTCCCTAGAGAAGAGCAGCTTAACATTGATGACTATCCAAAGAATTAGGCACATACACTCTTTTCCATTTGAATTCAGTGAAAGGTACCTAGATGTCACCCAAAATATAAATGATCATTTTAATAATATTAAAATAACAACACACTGTTAATGTTAAAAATAATAAATACTTGTTATTTATTCAAAATATTCAAAATTTATTGAACCAATGTTTTCCTTTCCAAAATATAAAGGAACATTATCTTATTGGTGTTGAGTGTAATGCAATTTCAATATTTTAACCACTAAGAAAATGGAGCACATGTTAATTTAATATTTCTTATATATACATCAAATTTTCCAATTCAACTCCTAAAAATTAGACATTTTATTTACTTTTCATATGATCAATTTAAGTTAATGAAAATAGTATACAAATGGCTATTATCAGAAAGATTTGTTACTCCTCTGTTACTTAACTTCATCCAATAAAATTTATTTTTTGAACCAGAGGATAATTTATGAAATATTTGTGTGATTTTTTTTTTTTAACTTGTTAATTTGAGGTTGTGTTTACTCCAACATTCCACCTACTGTTAGCTTCCTTATCAGGCCAATAAAAATTACCTTGAATTAATTTTCTCACAATTTCCAAGGAAGATATGTGAATGATTACAAAATGCCATAATAAAATATGTTCGTTCCTTACTTTTATTGATTTTTATTGTCTTAACGACTTTCAAAACCAGTGTCCTAATGTTTTGCCAATAGAAACTAAGATTTGAGGATTAAAGAAAACTATTTTAGGTAATATTTTTACTTTAATAACTCATAGATTTGTGTAAAATGAAATTTAGGAATCCTAATTTTAAAATTATATTTTTTCCACCCATGAGAACAAACTTTCAAACAAAAAAATATATCTTTTGACTCTTATGTCTAAGCATTTAACTCAAATTGAAGTATAAACTATCATCATGACACTAGCACAGAAATGACATTACAGATACTGAATATCTCAACTTTCTGTGTTATAGGTCAAGAGGAAATCTAGATAATTTAAACCACAGTGACTAATTTTATTGTAATTCAAATAAAAAATGAACCATTAAGTAAAATTTTGTAATTTATAAATGTTTTCCTTGAAATTTATGATCTTATAATTATGTATTCAGTTTCTCAATGTTCTTTACAACTATCTAAATATTTTCATATATTGTATTTCTTTGTATACATGCTATGTTTAAAATGTATCATGTTGCATAATTAATGAAACTTAATACTATCATATTTATAGCTTTAAACTGCCAATCATACATTTTAAATATATAATCTGTGTATGTATATTTTTAGTGAGATTGTCCATAGTCATGATGTCTATTTTATGATTTATTTAGTAGTAAAATATAGTGTATCTGTTCAGTTCAGTTCAGTTGCTAAGTCGTGTCTGACTTTTTGTGGCTCCTTGTCCAACACCAACTCTCAGAGCCTACCCAAACTCATGTCCATTGAGTCCATGATGCCATCCAACCATCTCATCCTTTGTCGTCCCCTTCTCCTCCTGCCCTCAATCTTTCCCAGCATCAGGGTCTTTTCCAATGAGTCAGCTCTTCGCATCAGGTGGCCAAAGTATTGGAGTTTCAGCTTCAATATCAGTCCTTCCAATGAACACCCAGGACTGATCTCTTTTAGGATGGACTGGTTGGATCTCCTTGCAGTCCAAGAGACTCTCAAGAATCTTTTCCAACACCACAGTTCAAAAGCATCAATTCTTCGGCACTCAGCTTTCTTCACAGTCCAACTCTCACATCCATACATGACCACTGGAAAAACCATAGCCTTGAGTAGACAGACTTTTGTTGGAAAAGTAATGTTTCTGCTTTTTAATATGCTGTCTATGTTGGTCATGACTTTCCTTCCAAGGAGTAAGTGTCTTTTAATTTCATGGCTGCAATCACCATCTGCAGTGATTTTGGAGCCCCCCAAAATAAAGTCTCTTACTGTTTCCCCATCAGTGTATCTGGTATAATACTAAATGCTTTATGCATATTATATCCTTAAACATTTCACCACATACTTATTATTATACTGCAGATATTTACTTTCTACTTGAGGAAACTGAAACTTCATTAAATCACCCAAAGACAAGTATAGTGGATAAAGGATTCTGCCTGGAAAATATTTAGTAATTTTTTTAATGCATTTGTGTATTATAGAACAATAATAGAATATTAAAATTCTTAGAACAATATTATAGAAAAACTATAGGACAATAATCTAAGAATGTTAATGTGATAATTTAAATATTTCAGGTATACTTCTGAGGGTGTATTTTTATTTTTTTCCACTAAAAATCTACATTTGGCATGTTATAATGATTTAATAAATGGATGTTTAAAGAATCAAATTTGATTATTATTTTTAAAGCAAAATATTTCTTTTTCTTCCAAATAACTTTTAAAAATGAACATCATGTCACCTAACTGAAAAAATAACTTTTTAAAATAGATACTTCTACTGCTACTGCTAAGTCACTTCAGTCGTGTCCGACTCTGTGTAACCCCATAGACGGCAGCCCACCAGGCTTTCCCGTCCCTGGGATTCTCCAGGCAAGAACACTGGAGTGGGTTGCCATTTCCTTCTCCAATGCATGAAAGTGAAAAGTGAAAGGGAAGTCGCTCAGTCATGTCCAACTCTTCACGACTCCATGGACTGCAGCCTACCAGGCTCCTCTGTCCATGGGGTTTTCCAGGCAATAGTACTGGAGTGGGATGCCATTGCTTTCTGCAAAATAGATACTGTATAAGTTATAGTCTATCAGTAAAGCCTTCTCTGGTATGGTTCAAAGGACAGGGCTACATGTATATGTCTCATTTTCCTGCTATGATTAGGAGCCAAAATAACTAACTTAAATAAGGATTGTGTGAGAAAGCAGTGAGAGTTAATCAGTGACAATCAAAAGGTGAAAACAGAAGAGAAGGTAGATAAAAAATTAATATTTTCATTATTTATTTTAAAATTATCATATATTATAGAATTCCTGACCAGCACTACTATACTTAAAAACATATTTACTTTTGCAAAATATTTAAAATATTATTTCACATAAAATTATTTAATAGATTGTGTTAAGAAGTTTCTTTAATTGATTTTGTTTCCATCTGGATTTTAATAAAACATAGTACACATTCCAAGTGTGGTACTTCTGCAAAATTCAAATCCTTCACAGTTCCATGGTTAACACTTTTATTTTTCTTCTTGTACCTCAGACAGCTTAGAGTTACATATAATTCAATACTTGTGTGTGTAATTAGCCTCTCAGGCATGTTCAATTCTTTGTGACCCCATGGACTATAACCCACCTGGATCTTCTGTCCATGGAATTCTCCAGGCAAGAATACGAGAGTGGGTTGCCATCTTCCCAACCCAGGAGACTGAACCCAGGTCTCCATTGTTGCAGGCAGATTCTTTACTGTCTGAGCCTCCAGGGTAGCCTCATTGAAGACTTGGCCAGATTAAATACATATTAAATAACTATAAGAATGAAATATGAAATCTTTAGGGCTAAAATATCCCATATTTCCCACAGGAAAAAACTGCTAATGTTGAGGATGAAATTACAAAATTACTAAAACAGCAACAAAAATATGGCACATTTTCAATGATTAAACCCTCTTATTACCTCTGTATTGGGTCTCTGAAATATTTTCAATGAATTGCTCTAGACTAGCATTTCCCAGTGGTTGTTTCTGGACTAATAGTATTTAAAGGTATATATCACAAAAATGTTTTATGCAAAAAAAATTTATAAACCCATTTTTCTATATCTCTATTTTAAAATTTCACAATGCAGATTGTCACAATAGAATATTAGTAAATAAAATCATATAATCCTGTCATGGAATCACTGACTTTTCCGAAGAATACTTATTTCAAGTAAAGGCTATTAAAGTCATGGAAAGAATGATCTACTGAACATGTAGGGTTGCACTGTTCTGAGTGGTTTTATTTGTGAAAGTTTGGAATTCTCAATGGCAAAGGTCAATAAACATTGGATTTTCATTTACAGTAAATTATCCTAAATTAAGGGTGTTCTAAGATGTATTTATATTTAAAGAAATTGGCTTTCTTTCACTTCTATGAGTCTGTCTGCCACAAAGTAGTCTGCTAAATTGGCTTTGCTGAACTGTAAAAGCAGCATATTCAATGAATTCAATAAGCTGACCTATAAAGACCCTGGAAATAGAGTCATAAATAATAATGAGTGTGTTATTCTCGATTCAGTCAGCTGTGGGAGTTTTCCAAACCATTAAACAACTTCCCAATTAGCTACAAATTCAGCATGAGTGCTGTACTCTTTTCAAGAAGAGGTTAAAAACAAGAGATGGCAAATATATGGTAAAGATTTAAAGAGTAATGAATATTTAATCACAATGAAAACCTGAAATCTGGTCTGAGGGAGTAGTCACTCATAATATTCATGTGTTACAACAGGAAAAGATGAACTTGATTCTGACCATTAGTTTCCACCTCATGCTAATAAATAAGATCTATTTAAAAGATTCATGTCCATTTCCACTATTGGTCAATTTTTTAGGAGAGTGGGTTTTTTTTTTTTTTTTTTTTTTTTTATATAGGTACCTCGCTCAGTCATGTACAACTCTTTGCAACCGCATGGATTATAGCCCACCAGGCTCCTCTGTCCATGAAATTCTCCAGGCCAGACTACTGGAGTGGGTAGACATTCCCTTCTCCAGGGTATCTTCCCAACCCAGGGATTGAACCCAGGTTTCCCGTATTGCAGGTGAATTCTTTACCATCTGAGCCACCAGGGAAGTCCATACATTTTCTTTAAAAAACCCTCAGTCTCCTTTCCCTCTATACTATCACTGTTTTTAGATTATGCTTTACCATTTTTTTGCAAAGGATTCCATCTTAATTGCTTAACTCCATGATATCTTTCTTCATGTGTACCTGATCTCAGGAGGGTTCAGCCTGCACAGTCTTGAAGTGGAGCTTGGGCTCCCAGCCACAGATTAAGGCTGGATTGCAGCAGTGAGAGCAGCAGATCCTAGACACTAGACCAATGGTCAGTGATAAGGGTCTTAGCTCTATGGCTTTGCAGGAAAGAATTCCCACAAAGAGGGAAAGTAGTTAAACAAGTAAAGTATTTATAGGAAGAAAAAGAGTACAGTACCTGTGGATAGACATATAGGTGGACTCAGAAAGTCATTGAGTTGAACCCTCATGAAAGTTTGAATTACTGGTATGCCTCATTTCTTCCAGCTTTCCTTTGGCCAATCATCTTAATTTGCCTACTTCACAGTCCGAGTTTGGTATATCTCAGGATCCTCTCATATGTGCACATGCATCTCTTAGCTAAAATGGATCCTATGGGAAAGACCTATGGATAGCCTGACATTAATTAACATCATTCCCCTTTGACTTCCAAGGAGTCTTTTTGCACATATGTGGTCACTGAGGTCTCCTGACTTTGAGAATGAGAAATATGTGGTCTGGGCATGACCCAGCCTCCTCTCTTAATTATCCTGCTAGTCTCATTGTGGAGTTTTGTCTCACAGGGAATGAATCTCTAATCACTTTACCAGGAGGGGGACATCTACCTCCTGCTATATATTTATTCTTCAAAATGCTTTCAAAGTGAAAGTTTTATTTTTTTCAAATAAATTTATTTTCATTGGAGGTTAATTATTTTACAATATTGTATTGGTTTTGCCATACATCAACATGAATCTGCCACAGGTATATACGTGTTCCCCATCCTGAACCACCCTCCTCCTCCCTCCCCGTACACACAAATTTAATTACAATGTTCATTGGCTTTGGAAAACACACATCAGATACATATATAGCATATATTATCCATAGCATTACATTCTTTGTTACAATCTTCTTTCCTATAGTTATTAGTCTACTCATTCAGAACAGTAGAATATTTTTAAAAAAATTTTCTGGTTTAACACATGACAAGCCTTCTTACCTCTACATCCATAATCTGAACCTCATACTCAGACTTGCATGTGCTTGACTAGCTTACCTGCTTCACCATTAAAAACTCAATTTAGGGTTAACTATCCTATGAGGCACTTCCCTGATGACTTCTACTCATTTTCAGAAATGGGTGCTCCTTAAGATGCTCTTATAGTACCCCTTTTTAACTCCATTCCTAGCACTGGTAACATTTTATTTAGGTTACTTAGAGGTATGTGTTTATGTGGCCTAATCCATGTAAGTTCCTTAAGATTTCATCTTCAGTATCTGACACAGTTTTTAATATACTCAAGGCCATGTTCTTTGCATATGTAAAGTCCACAGACTAAGAGGAAAATGTCAGAAAAAAAAATACTACTTTTTGAGAAAAAGAACGCTTATTTAAAAAATAATAATAATAACATTAACTCCAGATAATGCTTGAGTGTTTCATGACTGTCCTTTGACTGAAATAAATATTAATACACATAACTGTATTGTTCATTAAGCTGTTTTGAGTATTAAGATGAGGTGAATGCATAATATTCAAATAAAGATGTCCTGAGAGGAATCAGTAGGAAAAGGCAATTCCAGTGTTGCAAAAGCAAATGAATGTGGGTGTTTGCATCATTCAATAGAAATCGAATGTGAGTATTTATTTGCATTGTCAAAATGACAGCTGAAACAAAATCAGATAATTCATTCACTTAGTACTTCTGTGATAATAACGATTATCTTATTTAGGGATAATAAAACGTGATAAATATTCTAACTTTAAATATAAAGCAGTCTTGCAAATTGAAGCCCCATTTTTTTTTTTTTTTAAGCCGAGTCCTTCTTTTGGCCAGTTCTTAGGCTTTCCATGAAATTTGTTTACAGAATTCATTCAACTTCAAATTTTCCCCGTAGAGAATGAGAGGTAAATGATATATCTTATCAATACTTTGCATTTTGCTTACATCTGTCTCAGTTCAGTTCAGTCGCTCAGTCATGTCTGACTCTGTGACTCCATGAATCCCAGCACTCCGGGCCTCCCTGTCCATCACCATCTCCCAGAATTCACTCAAACTCACATCCATCGAGTCGGTGATGCCATCCAGCCATCTCATCCTCTGTCGTCCCCTTTTCCTCCTGCTACCAATCCCTCCCAGCATCAGAGTCTTTTCCACTGAGTTAACTCTTTGCATGAGGTGGCCAAAGTACTGGAGTTTCAGCTTTAGCATCATTCCTTCCAAAGAACACCCAGGACTGATCTCCCCAGTATGGACTGGTTGGATCTCCTTGCAGTCCAAGGGACTCTCTAGAGTCTTCTCCAACACCATAGTTCAAAAGCATAAATTCTTCGGCACTCAGTTTACTTCACAATCCAACTCTCGCATCCATACATGACCACTGGAAAAACCATAGCCTTGATTAGACGGACCTATGTTGGCAAAGTAATGTCTTTGCTTTTGAATATGCTATCTAGGTTGGTCATAACTTTCCTTCTAAGGAGCAAGCATCTTTTAATTTCATGGCTGCAGTCACCATCTGCAGCGATTTTGAAGCCCCCCAAAATAAACTCTGACACTGTTTCCACTGTTTCCCCATCTATTTCCCATATCTTTCTTTTAATATTCATTTCAGTTCAGTTGTTCAGTGGTGTCTGACTCTTTGCAACCCCATGGACTGCAACATGCCAGGCCTCCCTGTCAATCACCAACTCCCAGAGCTTGCTCAAACTCATGTCCATTGAGTCAAAGATGCCAACCAATCATCTCATACTCTGTTGGCCCCTTCTCCCTTCGCTTTCAATCTTCCCAGCATCAGAGTCTTTTCAAATGAGTTAGTTCTTCATATCAGGTGCCCAAAGTATTGGGTTTCAGCTTAAACATCAGTCCTTCCAATGAATATTCAGGACTGAATTACCTTTAGGATGCAGTGGTTGGTTCTTTCTGTCCAAGGGAAACTCAAGAGTCTTCTCCAACACCACAGTTCAAAAGCATCAATTCTTCGGCGTTCAGCTTTCTTTACAGTCCAACTCTAACATCCATATATGAATACTGTAAAAACCATAGGCTTGACTACACAGACCTTTGTTGATAATGTCTCTGCTTTTTAATATGCTGCCTAGGTTGGTCATAACTTTCCTTCTGAAGAGTAAGCATCTTTTAATTTCATGGCTGCAATCACCATCAGCAGTGATTTTGGAGCCCCCCAAAATAAAGTCTATCACTGTTCACTGTTTCTCCATATATTTGCCGTGAAGTGATGGGACCAGATGCCATGATATTACTTTTCTGAATGTTGAGTTATAAGTCAACATTTTCATTCTCCTCTTTCAATTTGATTAAGAGGTTGTTTACTCTTTCTTGGTTTTCTGCCATAATGGTGGTGTCATCTGTATATATGTGGCTATTGATATTTCTCCCAGCAATCTTGATTCCAGGTGTGCTTCATCCAGTCCAAAATTTCTTGTGATGTATTCTGCATATATGTTAAATAAGCAGTGTGACAATATACAGCCTTGACATGCTCCTTTCCTGATTTGGAACCAGTCTGTTGTTACATGTCCAGTTCTAACTGTTGCTTCCTGACTTGCATACAGATTTCTCAGGAGGCAGGTCAGGTGGACTGATATTCCCATCTCTTTCAGCATTTTCCACAGTTTGTGGTGATCCACATACTCAAAGACTTTGGCATAGTCAATAAAACAGAAGTGGATATTTTTCTGGAACTCTTACTTTTTCAATAATACAGCAGATGTTGGCGATTTGATTTCTGGCTCCACTGCCTTTTCTAAATCCAACTTGAACATCTGGAAGTTCACAGTTCACATACTCTTGAAGCCTGGTTTGGAGAATTTTGAGCATTACTTTGCTAGCGTGTGAGATGAGTGCAATTGTGTGGTAGTTTGAGCATTTTTTGTCATTGCCTTTCTTTGGGATTGGAATGAAAACTGACATTTTCCAGTCCTGTGGCCACTGCTGAGTTTTTCAAATTTGATGGCATTTTGAGTGCAGCACTTTCATAGCATCATCTTTTAGGATTTGAAATAGCTAAACTGGAATTCCATCACCTCTACTAGCTTTGTTCATAGTGATACTTCCTAAGGCCCACTTGACTTCATATTCCAGTCTCTCTGGCTCTACTTGAGTGATCACACCATTATGATTATCTGGGTCGTGAAAATCTTTTTCTTTTTTTTTTTTTTTTTTTTTTTTTTTAATTTTATTTTATTTTTAAACTTTACATAACTGTATTAGATTTGCCAAATATCAAAATGAATCCGCCACAGGTATACATGTGTTCCCCATCCTGAACCCTCCTCCCTCCTCCCTCCCCATATAGTTCTTCTGTGTATTCTTGTCACCTCTTCCTAATATCTTCTGCCTCTGTTAGATCCATACCATTTCCATCCTTTATTGTGCCCATCTTTCATGAAAATTTCCCTTGGTATCTCTAATTTTCTTGGAGATCTCTAGTCTTTCCCATTCTATTGTTTTCCTCTATTTCTTTGCACTGATCACTGAGGAAGGCTTTCTTATCTCCCTTTGTTCTTTGTAACTCAATATTCAAACGGATATATCTTTTCTTTTCTCCTTTGCCTTTCACTTCTCTTCTTTTCATAGCTACTTTGTAAGGCCTCCTCAGGTAAACATTTAGCCTTTTTGCATTTCTTTTTCTTGGAGATGGTCTTGATCACTACCTCCTGTAAAGTGTCAGAAAACCTCCATCCATAGTTCTTCAGGTTACTCTGTCTATCATATCTAATCCCTTGAATCTATTTGCCACTTCCACTGTATAATCATAAGGGATTTCATTTAGGTCATACCTGAATGGTCTAGTGGTTTTTCCTATTTTTTTCAATTTAACTCTGAACTTGGCAATAAGCAGTTCATGATCTTATATTTTAATCCTCTTCTTGCTTTTTTGCCCCAGCACCCAGCTTCCTTCATATTTGTAATTTTCTACCCTTCTCTTTGTTTCCTAGGTCTTAAACTTGGTTTAGGATATTTCCAAAAGTTTTATTTTCAAATGCAATCATGAAGTATCCCATTCTTTCAGATTTTCTGAGTACCTATTAGAACACATCAGAGAAAAATAAAACACAAAGAAAAAGAATAATTGCAACACAATTGCATAAGACCAGTTAATAAGAACTTTCATATACCTGATAGCAAGTCATTAAGAAATTTCATAATAATAAAATAAAACATTTATCAATTAAATTGCAAAGCTGGAAATAATCTTTAAAGTAGCTGACAATACACATAAAATTAGTGAAATACAGCATTTGTTCACTTTGATTTTTGTTATCCAAATTTATCATTTAGCTTGGCCTGCCATAATAAAATCCTACAGACTATGTGACTTAAATAGCAGTAATTCATTTTCTCAGAATTCCAAAGGCTATAAGTCCAAGATCAAGGTACCAGAAAATGTAATTCTGGTGAGATCACTTCCTGGCTTCCAGACAGTCAATCATCTTCCTTTTGTGTTCACCCATGGCCTTTTCTCTCAAAGGGATGAGAGTGGGAGGAGGTTGCATACACTCTGATGTATCTTCCTCTTCTTTTACAGACATAAGGACACCAGATCTCTCTGGTTAGGGCTCCATCTTTATGATGTCATTTAACCTTTATGATGTTAAATGATGTAACATCTTTATGATGTTATCAAACCCAGGTCACCCATGTTGGAGGCAGATTCTTTACCAGGTGAGCCACAAGTAAAGCTTCATTCAACCTTAATTATCTTTGTAAATTCCCTATCTTCAACTGAAGTCATTTTTATGTTTAGAGCTTCAACATATAAATATGGGGAGGGTACAATTTATTCCATAACAACACATAAAAAATTCACTTTGTATTGAGTTTATGTTTATCTTTACCTTAGTGAGTTGTGATAATCTGATGGTCATAAGGAATATTTAATGGCTATAAAATTAACTTTGACACATGAAAATGTCACTGTTAAAAAATACTTTGTGGAAATATACTTTTGAAGAAAAGAATCTAAAAGAATTTATTTTATATATCCTCAGTTCAGTTCAGTCACTCAGTTGTGTCTGACTCTTTGTGACCCCATGAACCACAGGAGGCCAGGCCTCCTTGTCCATCACCAACTCCCGGAGTTCACCCAGACCCATGTCCATTGAGTCAGTAATGCCATCCAACCATCTCATCCTCTGTCATCCCTATCTCCTCCTGCCCTCAATTTTTCCCAGCATCAGGGTCTTTTCTAATGAGTCAACACTTCGCATAAGGTTGCCAAAGTATTGGCGTTTCAGCTTCAACATCAGTTCTACAAATGAATACCCAGGACTGATCTCCTTTAAGATGGACTGGTTGGATCTCCTTGCAGTCCAAGGGACTCTCAAGAGTCTTCTCCAACACCACAGTTTAAAAGCATCAATTATTTGGCAATCAGCTTTCTTTATATTCCAACTCTCACACTGGTACATGACCACTGGATAAACCATAGCCTTGACAAGATGGACCTTTGTTGGCAAAGTAATGTCTCTGATTTTTAATATGCTGTCTAGGTTGGTCATAACTTTCCTTATAAGGAGTAAATGTATTTTAATTTCATGGCTGCAATCACCATCAGCAGTGATTTTGGAGCCCACAAAAATAAGGTCAGCCACTGTTTCCACTGTTTCCCCATCTATTGCCATGAAGTGATGGGACCAGATGCCATCATCTTAGTTTTCTGAATGTTGAGCTTTAAGCCAACATTTTCACTCTCCTTTTTCACTTTCATCAAGGGGCTCTTTAGTAGTTCTTCACTTTCTGCCATAAGGGTGGTGTCATCTAAGGTTATTGATATTTCTCCCGGCAGTCTTAATTCCAGCTTGTGTTTCTTTCAGCCCAGCGTTTCTCCTGATGTACTCTGCGTATAAGTTAAATAAGCAGGGTGACAATATACAGCCTTGATGTACTCCTTTTCCTTGGAGTACCAGTCTGTTTGTTCCATGTCCAGTTCTTTTCTTGCTTCCTGACCTGCATACAGGTTTCTCAAGAGGCAGGTCAGGTGGTCTGGTATTCCCATCTCTTTCAGAATTTTCCACAGTTTATTGTGATCCACACAGTCAAAGGCTTTGGCATAGTCAGTAAAGCAGAAATAGATGCTTTTCTGACTCTTGCTTTTCAATGATCCAGCAGATGTTGGCAATTTGATCTCTGGTTCCTCTGCTTTTTGTAAAACCAGCTTGAACATCTGGAAGTTCACAGTTCACATATTGCTGAAGCCTGGCTTGTAGAATTTTGAGCATTACTTTATTGGCATGTGAGATGAGTGCAATTGTGCAGTAGTTTGAGCATTATTTGGCATTGCCTTTCTTTGGGATTGAAATGAAAACTAAGAGCACCTGGGCACAATTGCAAAAATGAAAGAATGATCTTGGTTCTTATCCAAGGCAAATCATTCAACATCACAGCAATCCAAATCTGTGCCCCCAACAACTTATGCCAAAGAAGCTGAAATCGACTTGTTCTATGAAGACCTACCATATCTTCTAAAACTAACATTAAAAAAAAATGTCCTTTACATGATAGAGGAGTGGAATGCACAAGTAGGACATCAAGAGATAGCCAGAATAACAGGAGTTTGCCCTTGCAGTACAAAATGCAGTACGGCAAAAGCTAACAGAGTTTTATCAAGAGAACACACTGGTCATAACAAGCTTCCTGTTACAACAACTCGAGAGATGACTGCACATAGGCATTACCAGAATGTCAGTAGGGAAATCAGATTGATCATACTCTTCGCAACCAAAGATGGAGAAACTTTATACAGTCAGAAATAACAAGAACTTGAACTGACTGTTACTGAGATCATGAGCTCATTATTGCAAAATTTTTAGGCTTAAATAGAAAAAAATAAGGGAAAACACTAGGCAATTCAGTTTATACAGTGGAGGTGATTAATATATTCAAAGGATTAAATCTGGTAAACAGAGAGCTTGAAGAACTATAGATGGAAGTTTGTTATATTGTTCAGGATACAGTAATCAAAATCATCCTGAAGGAAAAGAAATGCAAGAGAGCAAAGTTTTGTCTGAGAGGGCTTTACAAATAGCTGAGGTAAGAAGAGAAGCAAAAGACGAGAGGGAAAGGGAAAGATATACCTAACCGAATGTTGAGTTCCACAGAATAGCACGGAGAGATAAAAAACCCTTCCTCAGTGATCAATGCAAAGAAATAGAGGAAAACAATAAAATGGGAAAAACAGATTTTTATCAGGGAAACTGGAAATATTTCATGCAAAAATTGGCATAGGAAGGACAGAAACTATAAGGACCTAACAAAAGCAGAAGAGATTAAGAAGAAGTGGCAAGAGTACACACAAGAACTTTACAAAAAGGGTTTTAATGACTGGGATAATCATGATGGTGTGGTCACTCACCTAGAACCAGACATCCTGGAGTCTGAAGTCAAATGGACCTTAGGAAGCATTACTACATAGAAAGCTAGTGGAGGTAACAGAATTCCAGCCAAGATATTTACAGTCCTTAAAGTTGCTGTTATTTACAGCAATTTACAGTTACTGCTAAAGTACTGCACTCAACATGTTAGCACGTTTGGAAAATGCAGTAGTGGAAAACTCCACAGTACTGGAAAAGATCAGCTTTCTTTCCAATTCCAAACAAGGGCAATGTATCCAAACTATGATACAATTATGCTCATTTCACATGCTAGTAAGGTTTTGCTCAAAATACTTCAGGCTCATCTTCAGCAGTATGCAAACAGAGATTCCAGAAGTACAGGCTGGGTTTAGAAAAGGCAGAGTAACCAGAGATCAAATTGTTAAGATTCAATGGATCATGGAGAAAGCAAGATAATATCAGGAAAACAAAGACATCTACTTCACTGACTACTCTCAAGTCTTTGACCGTGTACATCAAACAATCTATGGAAAATTATTACAGAGGAAAGCACCTGTCTCCTGAGAAACCTGTTTGCAGGATAAGAAGCAACAGTTAGAATTGGACATGGAACAAATGACTAGTTCAACATTGAGAAAGGAGTGAATCAAGGCTGTATATTGTCATCTGGCTTATTTAACTTAAATGCACAGTATATCATGTGAAATGCCAGGCTGAATGCATCTCAAGCTGGAATCAGGATTGCCAGGAGAAATATCAACAGCTGCCGTCTATGGGATTGCACAGAGTTGGACACGACTGAAGCAACTTAGCAGTAACAGCAGCAGCAGCAGATATATAGATGATACCAATCAATTACAGAAAGTGAAAGTGAAGAGGACCTAAAGAGCCCCTTCATCAAGGTGAAAGAGGAGAGTGAAAAAGCTGGCTTAAAACTCAACATTTAAAAAACAAAGATCATGGCATCCTGTCCCATTCAGTCCAGTTCAGTTCAGTCACTCAGTTGTGTCCAACTCTTTGTGACTCCATGAATCTCAGCACGCCAGGCCTACCCGTCCATCACCAACTCCCAGAGTTTACCTAAACTCATGTCCATCGAGTAGACCATCATGTCCATCGGTGATGCCATCCAGCAATCTCATTCTCTGTTGTCCTCTTCTCCTCCCGCCCTCAATCCTTCCCAGCACTAGGGTCTTTTCCAATGAGTCCACTCTTCACATGAGTTGGCCAAAACATTGGAGTTTCAGCTTCAGCATCAGTCCTTCCAATGAACACCCAGGACTGATCTTTAGAATGGACTGGTTGGATCGCCTTGCAGTCCAAGGGACTCTCAAGAGTCTTCTCCAACACCACAATTCAAAAGCATCAATTCTTCAGCGCTCAGCTTTCTTCACAGTCCAACTTTCACATCCATACATGACCACTGGAAAAACCATAGCCTTGACTAGACGGACCTTTATTGGCAAAGTAGTGTCTCTGTTTTTTAATATGCTATCTAGGTTGGTCATAACTTTTCTTCCAAGGAGCAAGGGTCTTTTAATTTCATAGCTGCGATCACCATGTGCAGTGATTTTGGAGCCCCCAAAAACAAAGTCTGACACTATTTCCACTGTTTCCCCATCTATTTCCCATGAAATGATGGGACCAGATGCCATGATCTTCGTTTTCTGAATGTTGAGCTTTAAGCCAACTTTTTCACTCTCCTCTTTCACTTTCATCAAGAGGCTTTTGAGTTCCTCTTCACTTTCTGCCATAAGGGTGGTGTCATCTGCATATCTGAGGTTATTGATATTTCTCCCAGCAATCTTGATTCCAGCTTGTGTTTCTTCCAGTCCAGCCTTTCTCATGATGTACTCTGCATAGAAGTTAAATAAACAGGGTGACAATATACAGCCTTGACTTACTCCTTTTCCTATTTGGAACCAGTCTGTTGTTCCATGTCCAGTTCTAACTGTTGCTTCCTGACTTGCATACAAATTTCTCAAGAGGCAGATCAGGTGGTCTGGTATTCCCATCTCTTTCAGAATTTTCCACAGTTTATTGTGATCCACACAGTCAAAGGCCTTGGCATAGTCGATAAAACAGAAATAGATGTTTTTCTGGAACTCTCTTGCTTTTTCAGTGATCCAGTGGATGTTGGCAATTTGGTCTCTGGTTCCTCTGCCTTTTCTAAAACCAGCTTGAACATCAGGAAGTTCACGGTTCACATATTGCTGAAGCCTGGCTTGGAGAATTTTGAGAATTACTTTACTAGTGTGTGAGATGAGTGCAATTGTGCGGTAGTTTGTGCATTCTTTGGCATTGTCTTTCGTTAGGATTGGAATGAAAACTGACCTTTCCAGTCCTGTGGCCACTGCTGAATTTTCCAAACTTACTGGCATATACTTCATGTCAAATAGATGGAGAAAAAGTGGAAGCAGTGGCGGATTTCAGTTTCTTGGTCTCCAAAATCACTGCAGACATGGACTGCAGCCTTGAAATTAAAAGACTCATGCTTCTTGCATACAGGGTTATCATTACCCTCTTTCTAACAATTAGCCTCTAATTAAAATAAATAAATTTAAATTAAAAAGACTCATGCTTCTTGGAAAGAAATTTGACAAACTTTGACAGTACATTAAAAGCAGAAACATCAGTTTGCCAACAAGTATACTTATGGTCAAAGTTATGGTTGTTCCAGTTCCTTTTGTCTTTCATTTGCGTACCTAACTCTTTGTGATCCCATGAACTGCAGCACGCCAGGCTTCCCTGTCCTTCACTCTCTTCTGGAGTTTCCTCAAACTTGTGTCCATTGGGTCAGTGATGCCATCCAACCATCTGATCCCCTGCTCTCCCCTTCTCCTCCTGACCTCAGTCTTTCCCAGCATTGATGCATTTTCCAATGATTCAGCCCTTTGCATCAGGTGGCCAAAGTATTGGAGCTTCAACTTCAGCATCAGTCCTACCAATGAATATTCAGGGTTGATTTTCTTTAGGATTGACTGGCTTGATCT
The DNA here is from genome assembly GCF_029407905.1 of Bubalus kerabau. Lineage (NCBI taxonomy): Eukaryota > Metazoa > Chordata > Mammalia > Artiodactyla > Bovidae > Bubalus > Bubalus kerabau. Next base: position 44,665,451 of record NC_073635.1, on the reverse strand, counting down.
CCGTATTGTTCAAAGGACTCTCAAGGAGTCTTCTCCAGCACCACAATTCAAAAGCATCTATTTTTCAGTATTCAGCCTTCTTTATGTCCAACTCTCACATCTGTATATGACTACTGGAAAAACAATAGCTTTGACTATATGGACCTTTGCCAGTAAAGTGATGTCTCTGCTTTTTAATACACTGTCTAGATTTGTCATAGCTTTTCTTCTAAGAAGCAAGAATCTTTTAATTTCATGGCTGCAATCATGGTCTTCAGTGAATTTGGAGCTCAAGAAAAGAAAATCTGTTACTGTTTTCTACTCTTTCCCCATCTATTTTTATGAATGATGAGACCAGATGCCATGATCTTAAATTTTTTAATGTTGACTTTTAAGTAGCTTTTTTGCTCTTCTATATCACCTTCATCAAGATGCACTTTAGGAACTCTTTGTTTTCTGCCATTAGACTGGTATCATCTGCATATTTGAGGTTATTGATATTTCTCTTGATTTTTGCAATATTTATGTCTGAATGTGAGAGTTGGACCATAAGGAAGGGTGAACACTGAAGAATTGATACTTCCAAATTGTGGTGCTGAAAAAGACTCTTGAGAGTCCCTTGGACAGCAAGGAGATCCAACCAGTCCATCCTAAAGGAAATCAGTCCTGAATATTCACTGGAAGGACTGGTGCTGAAGCTGAAACTCCAATACTTTGGCCACCTGATACAAAGAACTGGCTCATCTGAAAAGACCCAGATGCTGGGAAAGGCTGAAGGTGGGAGGAGAAGGGAATGACAGAGGATGAGATGGTTGGATGACATCACAGACTCAATGGACATGAATTTGAGCAAACTCCATGAGATAGCATAGAATGGAAGAGCTTGGTGTGGTACAGTCCATGAGGTCCCAGAAAGTCAGAGACTGAACAACAACAACAAAGGGGCAAGATAACTAGAGTTCTTTGGACAAGGTACCAGGGGCGCAGAAGATGAGGTCAGCAGTGACCAGAAAGTGATAATATAGGTCTTGTACTGAATCATACATACTTTAAATTTTAATTTAATTAATAAGAAAGACACTGTAGGATTTTAAGTGAAGAACACACATGCATTATATTTTTTTCTTAATTTGTATTATGGAAACTTTCCAATGGATTCAAAAGTAGAGAGTAATTAGATCTTTAAAGGATTGCTTTAGTTAATGTTTGAAAAATAAATATATAGTAGAGAAATAGTCAATATTCTAGCATGAGTTAAAATTCATTGATGATGATTCTTATGATAAGATATTAATAAAGGCACTACTTACAAAGATGTGGCCAGTTTTGAAGAAATGACCAAGGAATATTGAGGATTCAGAGGCCTTGAATTATAGGGATGATGGAGGAAACCTTATTACAAAGTCCAGAGTGACTGGGGCTATGGCAGAGAGGCTCCCCTACTTTAACTTTCCTCATAAAGAGATAGCCATACCACACAGGAAGTAGAGAAGACACGTTCTCATCTTTGCTTCCACCTTTCTGCTTGTAAATCCCATTGGTTGGACCCAAACAAGAGCAAGTCCAAAAGGAGCAAGGAGATATATTTTCAGAAGGTTCAGTATTTTAAGGAACTGAAAAGGGCATAATGATGCAAAATGAATAATGGGAAAGCAAATGAGAAATAATCAACACTAAGATGGAAACCTGGAAGCAGATTTACTAGTTAGGAGATATTAAAATACTCCAGGTGATGATGGTGAGAGACTGTCCCAGGATGGTAGTAGTGAATATATTCAGGATCTATTTTTAAGCTCAAATAAAAAGTATTGTCCTGTGTATTTGAAAGGTAGAATGAGAGAATGCAATAGTATGTTTGGGTTATATGTTTATATAACTTCAGATATAAGGATTAAGGTGAGTGGATGGATGAATGGGTAAATGAGTACAATAGAAATAAAGATGAGAGAAAAGAGATGGGGGAGAGGTGGAGGAGGTGTGTTTTATAAAGAATAACATCTCAGTACACAAGATGTTATACATGATTTTCTTTCATTCTTCTGGTCTATGAGTTTTCTTAGTGAAACATCTTTCATGCTTGGCAATGAGGTATCTATCCTTATGGATTCAGTTAAGGGAGACCTACCATTGTAAATATTTCTTTACCACATAGCTACTGACTCATTGAATCTTCCTGTTTCCTAGAGTAACAGATATAGAAACAAAATACTCTAGGAAACAGGAAGATTCAATGAGTCAGTAGCTATGTGGTAAAGAAATATTTACAATGGTAGGTCTCCCTTAACTGAATCCATAAGGATAGATACCTCATTGCCAAGCATGAAAAAGAATGAAAGATGTTTCACTAAGAAAACTCAGTCATGTCCGACTCTGTGTGACCCCATAGATGGTAGCCCACCAGGCTACCCCGTCCCTGAGATTCTCCAGGAAATAACACTGGAGTGGGTTGCCATTTCCTTCTCCAATGCGTGAAAGTGAAGTAACTCAGTCGTGTCCGACTCTTCGTGACCCCATGGACTGCAGCCTACCAGGCTCCTCTGTCCATGGGATTTTCCAGGCAAGAGTACTGGAGTGAGGTGCCATTGCCTTCTCTGTTCTTACTGCTGCAGCTGCTAAATTGCTTCAGTCGTGTCTGACTCTGTGCGACCCCATAGACGGCAGCCCACCAGGCTCCCCAGTTCCTGGGATTCTCCAGGCAAAAACACTGGAGTGGGTTGCCATTTCCTTCTCCAATGCATGAAAGTGAAAAGTGAAAGTGAAGACTCTCAGGAGTGTTTGACTCTTAGCAACCCCATAGACTGCAGCCTACCAGGCTCCTCTGTCCATGGGATTTTCCAGGCAAGAGTACTGGAGTGGGTTGCCATTTCCTTCTCCTCTTACTGCTACAAGGACTTATTTATTTCATAACTGGAAGCTTGTACCTTTTGATCACCTTCATCCATGTCTCCACCTTCCCCTGTGCCTTGGAAACCACCATAAGTAATTTGGACCTATGCATTCATTTCTTGTTTGTTTGTGTGTTATTTAGACTTACATATATTTGGGATCATATAGTACATCTCTTTTTTCTCCATATGAATTATTTCTCTAAACCTAATGCTCTCAAGGTCCGTCCATTTGTCATAAATAGCAGAGTTTTCTTCTTTTTTAAGGCTGTATGTATGTAAACATATACATTTGTTGTTGTTCAGTCACTCAGTCATATATGATTCTTCACAGCCCCATGGACTGCAGCACACAAGGCCTCCCTCACCATCTCCTGGAGTTTGTCCAAGTTCGTGTCTATTGCATTGGTGATGCCATACAGCCATCTCATCCTCTGATGCCTTCTTCACCTTCTGCCTTCAATCCTTCCCAGCATCAGGGTCTTTTCTAATGAGTCAACTATTCCCATCAGGTGACCAAAATATTGAAGTTTCAGACTCAGCATCAGTCCTTCCAATGAGTATTCAGGGTTGATTTCCTTTAAGACTGACTAGTTTGATCTCTTTTTCCAAGGGACTCTAAAGAGTCTTCTCTGGCACCACAGTTCAAAGGTATCAATTCTTTGGTGTTCAGCCTTCTTTATGGTCCAACTCTCACATCCATATGTGACCACTGAAAAGACCATAGCCTTCACTATACGGACCTTTAGTCAGCAAAGTGATCTATTTGCTTTTCAACACACTGTCTAGGGTTCCTGCCCGAAGCAACTATCTTCTGATTTCATGGTGGCAGTTACCATCTGCAGTGATTTTAGAGCCCAATAAGAGAAAATCTGTCACTACTTCCACTTTTTTCCCTTCTATTTGATGTGAAATGATGGAGCCAGATGTCATGATTTAAGTTTTTTTTTTTTAATATTAGTTTTAAACCAGCTTTTTTGCTCTCCTCCTTCACCTTCATCAAGAGATTCTTTAGTTCCTCTTCACTCTCTGCTGTAAGATTGGTATTATCCACATATCTGAGGTTGTCGATATTTCTCCCACCAATTATGATTCCAGATTTTAGCTCATCCCGCCTGGTATTTCTCATGATGTGCTCAGTGTATAAGTTAAATAAACAGGGTGACAACAAATAGCCTTGTACTCCTTTCTCAATCATGCACCAATCAGTTCTCCCATACAGAGTTGTAACTGTTGCTTCTTGACCCACATACAAGTTTCTCAGGAGACAGGTTAGGTGGTCTGGTATTCCCATCTCTTTAAGAGTTTCCACAGTTTGTTATGATCCACACAGACAAAGGCTTTAGCGTATCAATGAAACAGTGGTAGAAGCTTTTACAGAATTCCCTTGCTTTCTCTATGATCCAGTGAATATTGGCAATTTGATTTCTGGTTCCTTTGCCTTTTCTAAATCCAGCTTGGGCATCTGGGATTTCTTGGTTCATGTCATGTTGCAGCCTAGCATGCAAGATTTTGAGAATGAGCTTACTAGCATGGGAGATGAGTGCAATTGTCCACTGGTTTGAGCATTCTTTAGTACTCCCCTTCTTGGTCACTGGGATTAGGATTGACCTTTTCCAGTCCTGTGTCCACTGCTGGGTTTTCCGGATTTGCTGACATATTGAGTGCAGCACTTTGGAAGTAGCATCTCTTAGGATTTTAAATAACTCTACTGGAATTCCATCACATCCACTAGCTCTATTGACAGCAGTGCTTCCTGCTGTCACACTTGACTTCACACTCCAGAATGTCTGGGTCTGGATGGCTGACCACACCATTGTGGTTATCAGGTTCATTTGGATCTTTTTGTATAGTTCTTCTATGTATTCTTTCCATCTCTTCTTGATCTCTTCTGCTTCTACTAGGTCTACCATCTCTGTCCTTTATTGTGCCCATCTTTGGGTGAAATGTTCCCTTGATATTTTCAATTTTCCTGAAGAGATCTCTAGTCTTTCCCTTTATGTTATTTTCCTCTATTTCTTTGCACTGTTCATTGAAGAAGGCCTTCTTGTCTCTTCTTGCTATTGTTCGGCAATGTTTGGTGTGGCTATGGGTTCATAGTCTCTGAAGCAAAGAATTCACTCCAGGACCAAAGGAACACAGTTGCTCATGTCTTTGCAGCAGAGTAACAGTTTTATTTAGAGTTAAGAAGTAACCAGAAGAGGGTAGGGAGAGTCCTATCTTCAGCCTTTAAGACATCTTATTATATACTTTTTGACCTGTTATTAAAAATAACTATTGTATAGGATTGCACGGTTAACATTAGGTCAGTATGTTTCCCTTAGATCTTGTAAGGAAGTTTGGTCTTCCTGACAATATCAAGGAGCCTGTTCCTATGGCACCTTTATTATCAATTAACCAGTTTCCCAGTCTCACTTCTGTTGTGGGTAATTGGCCATAAATTCCAAACAGCCATCAATTCCAAAACATGAGTGACTATGTGACTAGGCCCATGGAAACTCCCTATCAATCTGCCTAAGGCATGTTATCAATATTCTCTGGAACTCTGCATTTAGTTGAGTTTGAGTAAGCTCTGGGAGTTCATGATAGACAGGGAAGCGTGGCATACTGCAGTCCGTGGAGTCACAAAGAGTCGGACACGACTGAGTGACTGAACTGAACTGAACTGAAACTTTCCCTTTTTCCCTTGCTTTTTGCTTCTCTTCTCTCTTCATCTATTTGTAAAGCCTCTTCAGATAACCGCTTTGCCTTCTTCCTTTTCTTTTCCTTTGAGATGGACTTGTTCACTGCCTGCTGTACAAAGTTATGGACTTATGTCCATAGTTCTTCAGGTCCATTGTTTACTAGATCTAATTCCGTGAATCTATTCCTCACATCTATTGCATATTCATAGGGGATTTAAGTCATAACTGGCTGGCATAATGGTTTTCCCCACTTTTGTTAATTTGGGCCTGTATTATTTTGCTATGAAAAGCTGATGATCTGAGCCACAGTCAGCACCAGGTCTTGTTTTTGTTGACTGTATACAGCTTCTCCATCTTTGGCTACAAATACTGTAATCAATTTGATTTCTGTATTGACAATTTGGTGATGTCCATGTGTAACGTTGCCTCTTGTGTTGTTGAAAAGGGTGTTTTCTATGACTGGTGCAGTCTCTTGGCAGAATTCAGAGGATGAGCAAAAGGTGATATATATATGTGGGTTTTCCTAGGTGGCTAAGGGGAAAAGAATCTGCCTGCCAATGCAAGAGACACAGACACAGGTTCAATCCCTGGGTCAGAAAGATCCCCTGGAGGAGAAAATGGCTACCGGCTCCAATATTCTTGCTTGGGAAATCCCATAGACAGAGGAGGCCGGCTACAGTCCATGTAATTGCAAAAGAGTCAGACATGATTTAGTGACTAAAGGACAACAGCAAATATATATATATATATATATATATATATATATATATAGAGAGAGAGAGAGAGAGAGAGGGAGGGGGAGAGAGAGAGAATATATGTATATAGGTATATATATCTCACATTTTTCTCATCCATTCATCTATCAATAAATGCTTGTGCTTCTCCTATTTCTTGGCTATTGTAGATAATGCTGCAATGAAAATGTGGGTGCTGATATCTTTTCAAGTTAGTGTTTTCACTTCATTTGGAAAAATGCCCAGAAGTGGAATTGCTAAATCTGGTGAATATCACTTTAAACAATTCTCTTCCAGCATGTATCTACACATTAAAATGATTAATGTAATTTTTTGCAATGACATGACACTGTCATTCAAGTCCCAGAGGATTATCTGTAAAAAGCAGAAGAGTAAATAGTCTAATGATTACTGTTTTGAAAATGTCAGTGAAGTCGCTCAGTCGTGTTCAACTCTTCACGACCCCATGGATTGCAGCCTACCAGGCTCCTCCGACCATGGGGTTTTCCAGGCAAGAGTACAGGAGTGGGGTGCCATTACCTTCTCCAATGCATGAAAGTGAAAAGTGAAAGTGAAGTCACTCAGTCGTGTCCGACCCTCAGCGACCCCATGGACTGCAGCCTTCCAGGCTCCTCCATCCATGGGATTTTCCAACCAACTGAAAATTAGACTGCTAGATAAAAAATTTCAGCTTAATACACTTGCTTAACTGTAAATACTGGAAAATAATTGCCATATGCTCCATTATATTATATGCTGCTGCTAAGTCGCTTCAGTAGTGTCCGACTCTGTGCGACCCCATAGACGGCCTCCTACCAGGCTCCTCTTTCCCTGGGATTCTCCACGCAAGAACACTGGAGTGGGTTGCCATTTCCCTCTCCAATGCATGAAAGTGAAAAGTGAAAGTGAAGTTGCTCAGTCGCTTCCAACTCTTAGCAGCCTCATGGATTGCAGCCTACCAGGCTCCTCCGTCCATGGGATTTTCCAGGAAAGAGTACTGGAGTGGGGTGCCATTGCCTTCTCTGATTATATTATATAATATAGTATAAATTATAGTATAGGTTCAGTTCAGTTCAGTTCAGTCGCTCAGTCATGTCCAACTCTTTGCGACCCCATGAATCTCAGCACACCAAGCCTCCCTGTCCATCACCAACTCCTGGAGTTCACCCAGACTCACATCCATCGAGTCAGTGATGCCATCCAGCCATCCCATCCTCTGTCGTCCCCTTCTCCTCCTGCCCCCAATCCCTCCCAGCATCAGAGTCTTTTCCAATGAGTAAACTCTTCACATGAGATGGCCAAAGTATTGGAGTTTCAGCTTTAGCATCATTCCTTCCAAAGAAATCTCAGGACTGATCTTCAGAATGGACTGGTTGGATCTCCTTGCAGTCCAAGGGACTCTCAGGATTCTTCTCCAACACCACAGTTCAAAAGCATCAATTCTTCAGCACTCAGCTTTCTTCACAGTCCAACTCTCATGTCCATACATGACCACTGGAAAAACCATAGCCTTGATTAGACAGACCTTTGTTGGCAAAGTAATGTCTCTGCTTTTCAATATGCTATCTAGGTTGGTCATAACTTCTTCCAAGGAGTAAGCGTCTTTTAATTTCATGGCTGCAGTGACCATCTGCAGTGATTTTGGAGCCCCAGAAAATAAAGTCTGACACTGTTTCCACTGTTTCCCCATCTATTTCCCATGAAGTGATGGGACCAGATGCCATGATCTTCGTTTTCTGAATATTGAGGTTTAAGCCAACTTTTTCACTCTCCTCTTTCGCATTCATCATTATAATACAAATTCTATTATAAATTGTTAGGGATTGATATATTACTTTATATACCAAATGTCTGGCATAGTATTTGACACAATTCAATTATTTTAATGCCTTTAGTAGTAAGATTAATAAGCATCTATCTTCCCTATCCCTGAAGTTTGTTCAGTCAGGATGTTTGAACCACTCATTTCATACCTAAACTTTAGAAACTCTACAGACAGAGTGTATACACAGTGGAATTAGCTTTACTTGGGAGAATTATTTAAATCCCTTATTGACTTGCAAGATGCATCCACCTTGATGTTTTCACAGGGACTTATTTCACTGATGATGATCAAAAGAGGTATGTTAGGCTTTGATCAGAGCAAATCTAAAGAAAGCTGGGAATCTGCAAATATGCTGTGATTAAAATTCTTTCTCCATCTTCTCTTAGTGAAATGAGGAAAGTAAAATACTGACTGCTATCTTATAATTAGTGTGAGAGAAAGTAAGAAAGGTTCTTATTTAAAGAAAATGCCAGTCCAGGTTCGATGCATGATACTGGATGCTTGGGGCTGGTGCACTGGGACGACCCAGAGGGATGGAGTGGGGAGGGAGGGAGGGAGGAGGGTTCAGGATGGGGAACACATGTGTACCTGTGGCGGATTCATTTTGATATTTGGCAAAACTAATACAATTATGTAAAGTTTAAAAATAAAATAAAATAAAATAAAAAAATATATATATAAAAAAAAAAGAAAATTGAGTTAGGGCTAGCACAAAACAAAAATGTAATATTAGGCTCCTGTTATTATTGAAATTGGGGGATCCAGTTTTCCAGACAATAAATGAATGCAGTCTCTTCAGTTGCTTATGGTAATGTGTAGGCCAACCTTCTGCAATAGCCCTGTCAAGGAAGGCTATTTGAGAATAACCCTTACACTTAGTGGACTACACTTTTTGGCTATGGTTAGTCTGTGTTACCTCTTCAGTCAGAGAAATTTCTTATTAGAAAGTTTATAGAATTCCAGGATAACACTGAAGATCACAATTAATTTTTTCAGGAGCATTCTACTTAACACAGAATTGTTTGAAATCAGATGATTTTAGTAACTTGTCAAGGTAGAAGGTTGGTCAAGGTATAATGAGCTTGAACTAGGTATTTGAATTACATTAGGAAATACTTTCAGTTGTATGAAATTAAAACAAGATAGCAAGACAATATATTTTGAGTATATATATTTTAGGACAGTATGTGAGAGTACCATGAATTCTGTATATAATTGCTTGTACCATATACAACAATTGAAATTATGAATCATTCTCAGAAATTCAGAAAAGAACTAATAAGAATGTCAACCAGTAAAATGACTTTTGGAAAGGAAAGAGAATAGTTAAATAGAAGGGTTTTAGGCAATATTACAATAATGTACATTATCTGATGATGCTGTGGATGTGGAGTTGACTGAGAAAATAAGAAACTTTGCTAAATAGAATTACCAGTGGATCTACTACCACAGACAGGAAGAAAAATTTGAGGAGTATTTATTAATTGATACCATAGTTTCCAAATTAGTTGAAATCAGATTAAATAGAAGTGGCTCAAAACGTAAGTATAGATACAAAAATGCATACCTTGTACCACCAATGAAAAGTAGAAGACATAAGCCAATACAGGTGTGAAAATGATAATAAGAAAGAGCAAGTTCAGATATAAATGTATGATTTGAATTATCAATGGAACATTCAAGTTATGCTTCTTAATTGAGTCAAAATGACCTTACCATAATGTCCAAGATCCCAAATTATTTGTGTAATAGAATTCTACTATTAACCATGATTGAAAAGAGGGCTTCCCTGACAGCTAAGTTGGAAAAGAATCTGCCTGCAATGCAGTTCAGTTCCTGGGTGGACAAGATCTGGTTGAGAAGGGATAGGCTACCCACTCTAGCATTCTTGGGCATCCCTCGTGGTTCAGCTGGTAAAGAATCCACTTGCAATGAGGGAGACCTGTGTTGGGAAGATTCTCTGGAGAAGGGAACAGCTACCCACTCCATTATTCTAGCCCGGAGAATTCCATGGGGTCAAAAGAGTCAGACACGACTGAGTGACTTTCATTTTTATGACTGGAAATAAGCATGGATCTGGGATAAGTTATTTAGAAATATATGTTTGGTTGGTTGATAAGCAAAGATATTTCTGAAAAGAAGACAGTAAGTATTTATGAAGAGGATTAACATGCAAGTAATTTGAGATGTGATAGTGAATATATTTTTGCCTTTGTGCTGTATATTTTCAAGTTTCAGTACTGAAGATATTATTTAAAATAAATTAATAGATACTCTTAATTATAGTAAATTATCAATCACTTAAATAGTTATTGAACAGTTCATAGGCACTTTTAACCCTGTTAATCATACCTGAGAAGAGATGCCACACATTTTTCTTGATTTTCTATAAGTTTACAAATCAGTATGACTATGAAGCTTTTAATCAACTACACAGATGGAAATTGATTAAAGTCTAATATGACCAATTAAAAACAAATTGTGTCAACTGTGGCCTGAGTAATTAGGTAAATCCTTGTGGAAATAATAGGTCTTAAGCTAGATTCTGAAGATTGAGTAATATTTTAATGAAAGCATCAGAGGTAAAAGCATTATTTCACTACTTTCTAAAGCCATAATATATTCAGATGAGAGGAAGAGATCAGAAGAACTAAATTATGAAATACAGAATAATGTGCGCTAAGTTATTAGAGAAAGTGGCTGAATAGCTAGAATGCAGTTATATTATAAAATTTATGGCTTGCTAGTCTGAGGCTATTGAATAATGTCTTCCAAACAATAAGAAATTAAAGCAGGTTTTGAAAATAACCTAGATATGAGTAAATTAATGACGGTGTTCTAAGGGGTGGGGAGAAGGGTGGGGTTGAGTAGAATAGATTAGCGATAAGAGAAGCTGCAGGTATCCAGGATCTGGATTATAGCACCTGGCACAAAACATGCGCTAAGTAAATAGGTGCAAACTACTTACTAAATGAATGTATGAATGACTCCAAGGTCTGGAGCCTACATAGGATGCAATAAAAATTTTCAGGATGAAAGTGGAGTGCATGCAGGACACAGGATTGCTTCTTTGAGCCTTAGAAATGCTGACCTTGCAAACCACCTTAGAAATGCAAAAATCCATGTTAAATAAATGCAAGTTAATAATAAATTATGGATGCATGAAATCTATTTTAACTTATCACTAATAGGAACTATCATTTGAGTTAATTTTTATGAGCTCTGCTTCTTTTGATTATGTCATTATTCTTGTCTATTTGTACTGTCAGCTTAGCCAATTACTTTTCATCTTAAAGCAATCAAATATTTCTGTGTTCAGAATAAAATTAATGAAATTGCTTCTCATTTTGCAAATGGTTTCTTCCAAATACTTGAGCAGGAATCATTCAAATGTATCATTTGGATATATCAGATGTAAGTTTTAGCATGTTGGTAATTTGTGTTTTCAATGTGACATGATAGCACTGAAAGAGAACATAAAAAGCTCTATTATGTCTACTTTCCTTACTTAATTAAAAATAAAAATAACATCCTCACATTTTATTCAGAATCATTGGTGTGTCAGTGGAAAGAACTAGAAGATATTTCATTTTCTTAAAATTTCATGATTCTATTGTTAAAATTCTTTTCATCTAATGTTAATGGGATTTTAGGTGAAACATGTGGGTCTGGCTGCTTATATAGATGAGTTTCTTTTAGGCTGCAGGCAGATGTTCTGGCCACGGTTGATCTAGTTTTCTTGCACAAGCTTAGGCTGTTTCAGTCACAAGCAGATACTGAAGTAATTAATAAACGACTGCAAAAATCAGTGAAACAATGTTTGAGCCTGGTTGTCCATTTTCCTCTCTCTCTCTTTTTGAAAATCTATCAAATAGGTTGGAAATATATAGAAAACTTCTCTAGGCATGAAACAACTTATGGTTTCCCTTGGGAGGTGGGACAGCCCTATTTATGAGCTCTCCTATGAATCCTGTTTATTTATTGTGATGTCACAAAGTTCTGTGATAAATAAAGTCTCTCCTTTGACCAGCACTTTCCACTCATTGTTAAAGAGGCTCAAGGTTCAAGGTCACTCTCAGTGTGACTGCTAAATCATTGTTTCCTTGTAGAATATCTTAGATAAATAAACCACATAAAAATTTTAAAAAAAGTATTTTATTTGCATCCCCTACTTATAAGACATTGAAATAAAAATAATTTTCCTGTAGTTTATGGAATATGATAATATTTTATCACTTTTCTTATTTATTTTGTCAAGCAGAAAACTTGAAAGACCATGTATGAAGCTGTCATTTGTTCTGTAGGGACTGTCACTTCTAATAGGAATTAACTTTGTTTCATAGTTTAAAATTTTGTGAGTTGATTATTTTAGCACAACACCTAATGGCAAAGTGAGTTTAAAGTACTGTGAAATAATATGAGATATATGAAATTTTGTCACTCTCATGAATGTAAGAAAGTTCATAACTTTGACAGCCCAAGAATATAGTCTTAGAAGAGTTAATACATGCTTTGGTCCACAATACGTGCAAATTTATCTTTGTTTATTCAACATTGCATTCCATTTTCCAATGGATCTTTAGTCAGATAAAAGGTACAGAAAGGTGTATTTGCAATGCTTTCTACAGATTCTGTTGGTTACTGTGCTTTTCAATACAATGTTACTCTTACTTAAAGAATACCTTTTAATATAGTTGTCTTTACTTCCAGCCACTAACATTTTAGAAAAGTTTTGCTATAATTTATATTTCTCTAATATTTTTATTTTATATTTTAAGAAGTCTAGATATAATGCATATTTCTGTAATGTAGATATTTTATGATTTACTGAAAAACTTGTATGCTCTCTGTGTAATAAAAGTAGGTTGTACAGCACAAATAATTTGTGCATTTGATTTTGTTTGCTTATGATGAAATGTTGGGTCTTCCCTCATAGCTCAGAAGAACCTGCCTGCAATTCAGGAAACCCAGGTTTAATTTCTGGGCTGGGAAGATCCCCTGGAGAAGGCATTGACAACCCACTCCAGTATTCGTTGCTGGAGAATCCCATGGACAGAGGAGCCTGGCAGGCTACAGTCCACGGGTTTCAAGAGTCAGCTAGGACTTAACAACTAAGCCACCACCATGATGAAATGTTACAAAGTTACAATTTAAGGGAGCACTCATACTTGCAAGTTACTGCAGAGAATCATGACAAAGATTCTAGCCAAGAGGGTATTTTCTTTGAAACATTAAGTTATAAGTTATACAGAAATGAGACAATTTTTTTAATATTTTCTTCTTTAGAGGTTGGAGAAACCGTGCAAATCTAGATACTTAAATAATACATTTCATTTTAATGGAGTAATATTTTCAGAATCATAATTTCTAATTTATGGAAAGCATTTGAAATAAATTCATATAAATAATTTTGTAAAATGCAGTTTGAATTAGTATCTATGTATAAGAATGCAGATTAAAACAGATTAAAACATTAAATATTTTTATATTGCTAAATATGAGATTCAATTTCTGAAATCTTAATAAATTGTATTTTAATAAATGTAACGGTCATTTGAAAGAAATATTGTTTTAATAACCATTTCTTTTTTGTTTTTTCATAATTAAAGTCTGTGATAAAGTAAGTGAAACTTTGAGCAGAGAAAAATAAAGCAATAATGTTTTAATATAAGAACTGTAGTGAGCATATTTATTCTAATTAAAAGTTTATAGCATATCTGGTAATTGGAACTTTCTGAGTTACTATTGAGTACTCTAGCTTTAATGAATACATTATTCTAGTTTTTAATATTAATCAATTCTGAGTATCATGCATGAGGTTTGTCTGGATGTTCATTAATCCAGTTATCTTCTGCAGCTATAGGGTTATGTTACAACTTACTGGTTATTATTTACTCACAAAGGAAAATAACAAAGATTATAGGGAGATAGATCATATTTGCAAAGTAGCTGCCTAGCTCATGTGGAACTTTGGCTGGAACAACCTCTTAGTATTTCACACAATGTTAATTATTAATATACCCTATGCTATCCTTCATATTAAGTCAGGATGTTTTTATTTCTGGCATATCTTCTACATAATAACATATTCTAAAACATTATTTTGTACATAGTGGGGTTTTCTTTTTTTTCTTGAGATTTATACACAAATAATTTATAAGGACATAGCTATTGGTTACCTTAAGTGTAAGAACATACTAACAGTAAAGATATTGATAAAGTTCCAAGGATATTTTTTTGTAAACTAAATTATATTATGATTATCTTTGACTGGAAATAGTATTTGTATATAATATCCTAAGAATAAACTCTGATTTATAGATAATTACTGTACAAATTCTGGTATATAAACATGAGTGTGTTTCAAAGTGGTAGACAATTATTGAAACATTGATATATTTTTCTAAATGGGACAGAGCAAAAGAAATGTCAGAGTAGTTTAAGTTTCTCAAAAATTTAAAAATGCAAAAAAGTAACTTCTATTGCATAGGGAGGACCAAAATTTGTGTTAATCTTTGATCATTTCAGAAAATCTAAAAACAGCTCAAGTTTAGGAAACAGATTAACTACCTCTTACTCTCAATTTGGACCTGAGTTTGGAATGGAATAATCCTAAAAACTGTTGTCATGGAATATGAAATAGAGACCCAAGTGATATAGTACCCATATGCAAGAAATATTTTTACAAGTTACAGTTTGAAACAGATTGAAAACAGTACAGTGATTAAGAAGAATTTAACTTCTTTCAAAATAAAGAATGTTGTCAACTGGTTGAGTACACCAAAGTTAAGAAATTTTACAGAATGATTTGTTAATAAAATGGAAAATATCATTTAAATACAGAATATCTTGGTCATTTTTTAGAAATAAAGTACAAATTTTAAGATTATTTTGTATATCTTTCAGGTCATGTTTGTTTGTTGTTGTTTTTCTTTCCCTTTTGGACTTGCTATGAGTTGATATTTATTTAAAGAAACAAGAAAAACAGGGATATTTTCTTCAAAAGGCCAGAGTTAAATAAACCATGTGCTTCCTGAGAAAGGCTTTCTCACTTTTATACCATTTAGAATATTTTAATTCATCAGATTAGACAGTTTACACTTGGAGGTGGAACCGAGAAACAAAACAAGGAGATGTTGGTGGATGTGATTAGTGCCAGAGCAAACTTGCCAGCCTCATGATGGGATGAAGGGTGTCCAGGGAAGTGTCAGCCCTTCTTACTCAGGAGCCCTAGGACATGTGGCCTGGAAAGTTGGAGAGAGAATGAAGCAGAGGTGCATTAAACCAAAACCAACTTTACTCTCTTTCTAACAACAGATCTTTTTGCCAGGCCCTCTGTGTAAAGCTTTTAAATCTGTTGGCTTCATCTCTATTTCCGAACCATTTGTGATATGTGCAGATAGGTGAGGACTTTGGGCATTGAAGAGATCTGGAGAAATCAGTCCATAAATGAAAATTTGAAACTTAAGACAAGCCTTACTCAAAACCAAGTGGGTGATCACACATGCAGTGAGATCTCGGGAGTCTGAGATCTAAGTTCTAGCTATAAGGAGTTCCTTTTTTTTTTTTTTTAATTGCCATTTGGGGTTTTTTTGTTTTTTTTTTGTTTTTTTTTATATTAAAGTATAATCAACTAACAATGTTGTGTTTGTTTCAGGTGCACAGCAAAGCAATTCAATTACAAATATATAGGTATTCTTTTTCAAGTTCTAGGACATACTTCAAAATAAGTTGTATATAATATGTTTTTATGGATATATCTATCAACATTAAGAAATTCATTTCCCATTTGAAATTATTACTTGAAAGTATTTTAAACCTAGGCACTCAAAGTTGGCTGTCCTCTGAAACTCCATTTTTACAGAATTCCTTTCATTTTCTTTTATAATTTTTTTTAATTTATAAAAATTTTGAAATAAATCTTATATACTTTGCATGTGTATTTAGAAATAGATACATATTTAGTTTTTCAAGTAGATGATAAGGTCAGTGCTTTTACCTTCAACTTTATCTTCAATGTATATATCATCTTTTTGAATTCTAAAAAGTATAACAATTCCCTTAAGCAAACAAATGAGTTTGTTCCTGGTTTTTCATGGATTGACTCCTTGCCAGGAAAGAAGAATCTTTTTTCTTCCTGTTGGGCTCTGCTATTGTCCCAGAGAAAGAATTCCCCCTCTATTTCCCCAAATCTATTTCATTAATGTTTCTATTTATTAATATTTTACAAGTAAAATAGTAGTCCCTTAAGAAACATGTAGGAAGGCAACAAAGTTTTAGTATATAAGACAAAAAGTACAAGCAAGACTCTAATTAAACATCTTCTAAAGCACCTAGTAACTCTAATACTTTTTTTTTTTAACTTCATAGCACCTTTTTTTAAATTGGAGAATAATCAAGTAACTGATATGTTTTTGTGTTCTCTCTTATTCTTCCAACAGTAATTTATATATTGCAGTAGTTAAATAAATTTATTTGATTATGGTTCAAATCAATTTCTAAATTATATGTTGTCATCATTTATTAACTTATTCACTCAGTAAACATTTATGTACCAATGTGGTACAGTGTCTTACCAATGAGAAGAAAAGGTCAGTGAGTCAATGTTAATGTTTCTACTTATAAATTTTCTAAATCCATGCAACATATTCAACTCTCTTGAAATAAAAAAGGTTTCATGAACAAAAAAAGAGAATATGATACTGAAAGAGTCAAAGAAAAAGAAAATGCAAAGAAGGGCAGAGAAAGAGGAAAGTAAAAGGTATTTTGGATGTATTCAAAAAAATGTACAGAAAAAGAATTTGTGGATATGATAACTTTTTATAGTTAAAAAAAAGAGGAATAATATAACATAAAATTCTGGTCTCCCTCAGGTGCTGGATTTTTGGTAATTTTTATTTATTTATTTTAGTTTCACTATTCGAAACAATTACTTTGCCTGAAGTACAGTTTTTCAATGGTTTGCATAATTTAAAATGTGTTATGAGTATAATTTTCTATTTTTATTGAATTGTTTTAATTTGAAAGGGATTAAAACTATGCTTGAACATCTTAGATTATTATATCTTTTAAAACTTTAAAAGCTTTGAAGTATGCTTGGAATACATTAAAGTATGTGACTATTTATGATAGGTTTGTTAGGGCTTAATTTGTTGAAGATTTTTTTTTTAATCTACTTTACCAGAAATGTTTACGGCCAAAAAGGCAACTATATTTGATTTATGAACAGATTTTATAAAAAGGAAACAAAACTGAAAATTGATATTTAGAAGTTTCTTTGTACTCTGAATGGCAAAATAATAATAAATAATATGGAATCAAAAATAATATATTTTCTGTTTTTCTTAGCCATGCATTTAACTCTTATTTATTTCTCAATGTAATCAATTCTTATTATATTTTTCATCCCTGTCAGTAGAAGGGCAATATCAAAGCTACTAATCTTCTAATTTTCTAATTAGATATGCTCATACTATAAAAAGCATTATTAACATGAATGTGTATTATTCACAGATATTGGCAGACCTAGAAAACCATGCATTATTTAAGAACGATCTGGAATGTCAAAAGCTGATTCTGGAAGCAATGAAGTACCATCTGTTGCCAGAAAGAAGAACTTTAATGCAAAGTCCAAGAACTAAACCTAGAAAATCTACAGTCGGAACTCTGTATGCTGTGGGAGGAATGGATAACAATAAAGGTATTTAGTTCCAGATCTTTAATAATATTCACCTGGTATCATACCATAACAAGAATTTACTATTGTAATTTGTGTAATAACAACAAACTTCACAGAAACTTACCTTTATTCATTAAAATTTTAGACTTAGGAAAATATTATGATGCCTCATTTTTCCTTTGTTTCAATCTGTGGTTACTGTTTCTTTTTCTTTTTCATCTTTAAATCTTTTATCTCTTTGCATTATGTACAAGATTTCATATGAAATAAAAAAAAAAAAAAGATCAAAAGCACTTACTTACAAAACACAGACCAAATGATTTGTTGGGTATCTTGAAAAATGTATTTCTGTTCTAAGTAAGTATATTAATATTCTATTCTAGTCTAAGTAAAGTAAAATGTATTTCTATTTCTAAATGCAATGCGTCAGCCCTATGCTTGCTGAGAGTAACATTTATGAAAAAGAGAGTCTCTGCTTTTGAAGAATTTAGAACCTTAGCAGCAGCAGCAACAGAAGCCAGAGGGCTTCCCAGGTAGCACGGTGGTAAAGAACCTGCCTGCCAACTCAGGAGACATAAGAGAATTGGTTTCCATTCCTGGGTTAGGAAGATCCCCTGAAGGAGGGCACGGTAGCTCACTCCAATATTCTGCCTGAAGAATCCCGGGCCAGAAGAGCTTGGTGGGCTACCATTCATAGCATTGCAAAAAATCAGACACGACTGAAGTGACACCACAGACACATGCACAGAAGCCGGAAAAAATAGACAATTATCAATGAGGGTACTGACTTGGCAGGTATCATTTTTAAGTTTAATTTTCTTTTTTTTTCCACATGAAATATTTTTTCCACTTCTTAAAACAAAAGCAGGTACACTTTATAGTAAGTCTCAGATTTGATAAATGGGCAGTGATTTTGTACATGTATATAAAAATTTAAGTTCAAATTTATGATATTTGCTTTTAAAGAACACTGCATTCTACAGAAAGAATGCCCATATAAGATCAATTCCATTTGTACCTCTGCACATATCATTTAAAAATAAAGACAAAAAGAACAGTGATTGAATCAGGCAAGCCTGTGGCTAGGATTAAACAGTAAACAATTATCATCAATATAAAAATTAACATTAATATAAAAATCATTATCCTATTAATTAGCCAAAAGACATGGCTAATTTAAATTTAAAAATTTAGTGACTTTAAATACAATTGCCATAGCATAAAGTAGTATGAGTACAGGAGTACACTGAGTTAAGCTGTTTCCCATCATCCCCAAACCATCCCCCCGATCCTGGTTCACAAAACCAGTCTCCTGGTGCCAAAAAGGTTGGGGATCACTGGTCCAAAGGATTAGAAGAGTGTGACAAAACAAAAGGTTTTAAAAAAAATTCCTGATTAAGTCAGAGATAAAACAGGAACAAAAAAATTGATGGAACCTTTAGGAATTCTCACCATACCCACAACCCTCTAGAATTGGATGTTAAATATATCCCAAACTTAGATGAAAATCCTACATTTAATACCAAACCTCAGAGAACCTAGTTTTCCTGCTATAGCAGAAAATTAGAGAAGCCAATGTTTCAAGAGATTTAAACAACTAGGACATTTTCAAGGTAATCGTTGTATTTGCATCATGCTTTTTCTACTTAAAAAGTGTTTTCTACATCTTATTAACTTGTGTTAATAAGTTATCTCTAAATGACCATTAGGATTTTATCCTAAAATTGTTATTTCTTTTCTTGAAAGATAATGAAGAAAAGGAAATTAAAATGTAAAAAGAGGCAGAGAAATCAAAAGAAAAAAATGTAGCAAAAATTAGAATTTATTTTGCATGACTAATTTGAAAAATAAAGCAATACACTGATAATGACACAATATGTTAGAATACAATGATATAGAATACTTAGTGTGTTTTTTGAAATTTTTTACATACTCATATTGTGCCTTATAAGGCTATATAAACATTTTGTTGAGTTCCTCTTCAGTTCCATAATTACTGGGATTCAGGTGATATTCCATAGCATTGATAAGCTATGAGTACAACCCCTGTAGATTTTTGTAGACATTGCAAAACTTCAGAGCATTTTTCTCTCCTTTCCCTTCCTTTCTTCTTATATTCACATGGAAGTACATGGATCCTACAATGATGCATTTTCCTGCACATCTATTTTGTTCCAGGCTCTGTGTTAAGAACTTGTGTACCATGTTGAATATTATGAATTACTATTCCTATCTCATGGGCTTCTCATGTGGTGTTACTAGTAAAGAACCCACCTGCCAATGCAGGAGACACAAGAGAGGCAGTTTCCATCCTTGGGTTGGGAAGGTCCCTTGGAGGAGGAAATGGCAACCCAGTCCAGTATTCTTGCCTAGAGAATCATATGGATAGAGGAACCTGGTGGGTTTATAGTCCATGGGGTCTCACAGAGTCAGACACAACAAGCAACTGAGCATGCACACATGCACCCCTACCTCACAGAGCTGCCAAGTTAATCTGGGAAAGTGAACAGTAAACAAAATATTTGTGAATAAAATGAGCTTGAGAAGAATGAGTTTGTGAGTACAATATCTATAATGCTTGGGTGCTAACCTAGTTGAGTGTAGGAAAGTGGAGAAGTACAGAGAAAGTGTTCGTTGTTGTTCTTAGCTGAAATCTAAAGGATAATTAGACATTAGCTTAGCACATTATTAGAATGGTAGAGTAGGTGTGGTAGCAAATTCCAGACTAGAGATACATCAGATGTGAAGACTTATAGCTAAAGAAGCATGACATCTTCAAAACCAGAGAGAAATCCTTTCTGGCTGAAATATGGCCAGTGGAGAAGTAAAACCAGCATGGTAGTGTGGGGGAAAGACACAATCCACTTCAGGGAAAGGCTTAGCAAGGTAGATTCTGATTTGAAATCTAGACATCATGAAAGCAAGTGATATTCCAGCTGGAGTAGTCTTTGCAATCAGATGACTATTTAAATCCAGGAGTATCACTTAAAATCTGTCTAATTTACCCTTTCTCAATGCTATGTTGTGTTTCTGTAGCAACTACAGTGATTAAATGTAAAGAGGCTAAATACAAGGCATTCCAACATGTTTGATTAGTGCCAAAGAGGACATCAGAGAACTCTGTAGCAAACTGTGCTGATTTTCCTCATCACATTATAGATTAAGGTCAAACCATCTAGGAACTTTGGTGGCATAGACTATAGGGACTCTATGACTTAATAGTGATGTGACACACAAGTGAACATTGGACAACAAGATATTCATATAATGGCATTTATAGGAATAGCATTGTGTATTGGGCTTCCCTTGTGGCTCAGCTGATAAAGAATCCACCTGCAATGCAGGAAACCTGGGTTCCATCCCTGGGTTGGGAAGATCCCCTGGAAAAGGGAAAGGCTACCCACTCCAATATTCTGGCCTGGAGACTTCTAGGAGCAAGCTCCAGAAGTTGGTGATGTACATAGGGTCTCAGTCCATGGGGTCACAAAGAGTTGGACAGGACTGAACGACTTTCACTTTCACTTCCAAATGCCTTTTGCACCAATACAAACAGCATTGAAAAATTGGGAATCACATGATTCATTTGAGAGAAAAGAATCAAGACATAAATGAAGTTAGCAGTATGTCTTAGAAAGTATGATTGATTCACTGCCGTAACTGGAATATACTGAAAAATATATCTTTAAAAATATAATTTAGAGTATGTGAAAGTGAAAGTGTTAGTCACTCATTCGTGTTCCACTCTTTGCGACGCAATGGACTATAGCCTGCCAGGCTCCTCTGTCTGGAATTCTCTAGGCAAGAATACTGGAGTGGGTAGCCATTCAATTCTCCAGGGGATCTTCTTGACCTGGGGATCGATCCAGCATTGTAGTCAGATTCTTTACTGTCTGAGCCACCAGGAAGCCTAATTTAGAGCATATTTCAGTTCAGTTATTCAGCCATGTTCGACTCTTTGAGACTCCCTGGACTGCAGCATGCCAGGCTTCCCTGTCCATCACCAACTTCCTGAGCTTGCTCAAACTCATGTCCACTGATTCAGTGATGCCATTCAATAATAATAATGAGACTGAATTTTTCTTTTTGTATTTTGAATTCTTCATGTTTTTATTCATCAAATGTAATAATGAAGACTGACATTAATTTCCTATTTTTCAATTATTACATATTTTTATTTTAATTTCTTGAACTAATTGCAATATAAAATACAATATATGGTATAAAATTCAATAGAAATAACTTATGAGGTGCTTTATTCATTTTGTGCATTTTATAAGGAATAATTTAAATATCTTACAAGTTTGCTGTAAACATCTAGTAGGTAGCATAGCATACCTAACAATTTCTGAGCAAATGATGAATATCATATAAGAGAACAAAAGCAGGCTATGGAGAGCCTTATATTCTTTCAGAAATAATTTATTTTCTTTTTGACAGACACTTAGGTAATATGAAAATATCATCTTCCAAACAAGCATTGAGTGATTTGAGACTAAGATGTAGTATCTGTGAGTGCTGCCCCACTCCTGATTTGCCTTCACTATTTATAGAAAGGTCATTATTCTTTGGCCAGTCCTGTGTGCCATTTTATTTTCATCTCAGAAGAACCAGTTCTATCTAATTTTTAGCATCTTAGCTTCCATTTTCTGCCTGAATTTCTGTCTTTCTTTGTGTATCTTGCTGCTGCTGCTGCTGCTGCTGAGTCGCTTCAGTCGTGTCCGACTCTGTGCGATCCCATAGAAGGCAGCCCACCAGGCTCCCTGATCCCTGGGATTCTCCAGGCAAGAGCACTGGAGTGGGTTGCCATTTCCTACTCCAGTGCATGAAAGTGAAAAGTGAAAGTGAAGTCGCTCAGTCATGTCCAACTCTTCGCGACCCCATGGACTTCAGCCTACCAGGCTCCTCTGTCCATGGGATTTTCCAGGCAAGAGTACAGGAGTGGGGTGCCATTGCCTTCTCCTTTGTGTATCTTACAAATTAGCAAATGCCCAGAACACAAGCAATGATGGTTTTTCATTCTTTTCTCTGAGTCTAAATTCTGACTACTTTGGTTACCCTGGACTACAGTTAGTGTCTCCCCAGCCCCATGAGGGCTCCGCTCGTGGCTCAGTGGTAAAGAATTCAACTGCCAATTCAGGAGATGGGGGTTCAGTCCCTGGGTAGGGAAGATCTTTTGGAGAAGGAAATGGCAACTCACTCCAGTATTCTTGCCTGGGAAATGCCATGGACAGAGGAGCCTGGTAGGCTATAGTCCATGTAGTCACAAAAAGTTGGACACAACTTAGCAACTGAACAACTAGAACAACAGCCCCAAAAGCTGTCAAGAAGCTGGGCCCAGCAAGTACTTCAAGGGTTCTTGATTCAATAGCACTGCCTGTGAATCAATCCTTCAGAGGTGGCTCAGTGATAAATAATCTGTCTGTAATGAAGGAGACCACTGTTTATGCCCTGGGGAAGGGCATGGAAACTAACTCTAGTACTACTCTTGGCTATAGAATCCCATGGACAGAGGAGCCTGGCATGCAGCAGTCCATAGGGTTGCACAGAGTCAGACATGAATGAAGCAACTAAGCAACAGCAGCAGAGAGGGGGAAATGGCAAAGAATGTTAGACTCAATTCAGTTCACATCCTTTCTATTTTGAATTTGTCCTCCTAAGTGTTAACAATCTTTTTTAGTCTCTAATGTCTTTAAACAGCTAAATTTTTTGTTTGAAGACTGTTGCCTTATAGTTACTCTTGCAGAGATAGTTCATCTGACACAAACTAAACCATCATAGTTAGCAGCAGAGGCCCTTGTGAATTTAGCTTGATGATTTCAACATGGTGCATTTCTGGAACTTCTCTTTGAATTTTTTTGAGATATATATGATAATGTTGATGTTCTCATCTTATTTGTTTTTTTTAATAAATTTCATCTATTATTACTTTAAATAGTTCATAGGTTTATTTTATATTATGTAGCTAGTAACTCTAACATCTAAAAGTTTGAGAGTTGATTGTTATTTCTGGCATTTATGTTAATGTTATACCTTGAGTAAGATTAGGTAAGATTATTTTGAAGTTATAGTTCATTTCATTACTCTGTGGCATATTCAGGGTCATAATTGGAGATGTATCAACCTAAATACAGACATAATCTGAGAAATTGCCAGAAATTGGGTTTACACTAGAATAGTACAGTTGTTGCAATTTGGGAAATGCAATCTCTAGTAGACTACAAGCTAGCCCATTGAGGGTGTGGAGTGGGCTGTATTTATAGGCAAGGAGTGCAAAGAGGACAGGCTCCACCCAGAGTCCAAGAAATTAGTTTATGGTCTTGAGAATAGTAAGAGATTCTTGGAAGATGGTCACTGGTAAAATTTGGCTTTTAAATGAGGCATTTTTGAGAAATGAGTCTCTGAGTTCTTGTGTCATCTTCCTGAGAGTGCATGCATTGAGATAATCCATTTCATATTTTCTGGTTCCATTTTAGATTAAAATCCTTTCACACGTTCCTCCGGCATGTATGAGTCAGCTTCAACCAAGAACTCTGACTACCTGTGACATACAGTCTCATCAGTTCAGTTCAGTCCCTCAGTCATGTCAAACTCTTTGCAACCCCATGGACTGCAGCACACCAGGTTTCCCTGTCCATCACCAACTCCTGGAGTTTGCTCAAACTCATGTCCATCGAGTCGGTGATGCCATCCAACCATCTCATCCTCTGTCATCCCCTTTCCTCCTGCCTTCAATCTTTCCCAGCATCAGAGTCTTTTCCAATGAGTCAGTTCTTCACATCAGATGGTCACAGTATTGGAGCTTCAGCTTCAGTCCTTTCAATGAATATTCAGGACTGATTTCCTTTAGGATTGACTGGTTTGATCTCCTTGCAGTCCAGGGAACTCTCAAGAGTCTTCTCCAACACCACAGTGCAAAAGCACCAGTTCTTCAGCGCTCAGCTTTCTTTATTCACACTCTTTATCCAGCTATCCAGCTCTCACATCCATACGTGACAAGTGGAAAAATCATAGCTTTGACTAGATGGACCTAGGCTTGATGCAAAATCTCTGGATCATTCATCCCCCCTCCTCATGTTAGACCCAAAGCAAATGCTTTAGATCCTACATAGGTGTAGACATCTGCTCCAAGGAAATGCAGGATTTTGTACTCAGCAATGTCTGTGCCAGGTTTCACCTCAATGTTCTTCAACTATTCAACTCCAGATTTTCTTGTAGTGTTTTTCCTAGCATTTAAGTCCAGTAAAGCAAACACTGGGTTGCAATTTGCCCAGATTTACTGGTATTTTAATTAGAGGGCACAATGGCATCTCTTCTATTCTCCAACAGAGTCTTTCTTTTTCTTTTGCATCTTTTTTTTTTTTGTAAACTTTTAATTTTTTTTATTTTGTATTGGGGCATAGCCAATTAACAATGTTGTGGTAGTTTCAGGTAAACAGCGAAGGGAATTCACATATGTATACGTGTATCCTTTCTCCCCCAAACCACCCTCCCATCTAGGCTGGCACATACCATTTAGCAGAGTTCCATGTTCTATGTTCTTTTGTACCTTGATTTTTTTCTCCATAGATTGTTTTACTTGTTTTATGCCTTGTACTTTTTGGAGAATAAGGATTTTGTTTAGAATTAAGCTATTACCAAACCTGACATTTTCCCACTTTTTACATGTTTACATATTAGATAACAAAGTTAGATAGCTTCTGAGTATTCAGAAATGTGATAATACATATTCACATGTAACTTCCACATCTCTAAAATGAAGATAATAATTCTACCTCAAAGTATTAAATTATATCAGGTAATAAATTAGAACAGTTCTCATTACAATGTAGATGATGATTCAACCATTTGAATCCATATTCTTCCTATAGCAAATGCAATTCAAATTCATGTCTGAGCTTAAACAGAAATTGATACATATCTTTGATCTGAGGCATTGTTAGCAAAAATTCAGAACTGTAAGTATAAATTCAAGAGTATATGCATTCTAACATAATAGATTAATTTCCTTTTCAAAATTATAAGCAACTTGGAAACAGGAACCTTACATTTCTTTTTTTTTTAATTTATTTATTTAATTTAGAGGCTAATTACTTTACAATATTGTATTGGTTTTGCCATACATCAGCATGAATCCGCCACAGGTGTACACATGCGCTGGGATGAACCTTACATTTCTAACATCAGAAAGAACCGTTACTTAGAGCAGGCTTTCAGTAAATGTCTGCCATACTTAAATTACAACCTATTTAACTAATATTAGTAAATACCCAAAATTAAAACTCATATGTATATGCATATATATACTATTTGTCTACGTAAACTTTGTATAACTATGAAATTCTCCTTTATTTATAATCTTTGGGGGATTATTAAAGGAAAACTATAAATAAAACTTGCCATTACCAGAATAATTTTCCCCAAAAGATCCTTCAATTATTGTGATAAAAGATTCAACAATTATTGTGAATCTATGTTATTTATACTCTGTAACTGTTTGACAATGAAAAAATTATTTCATCAGTGACATATATATATATATATATATATTTAAGTGTAGTTGATATTATGTTAAAATGGCATATTATGTTAGTTTCAGGTTACAGCATAGTGATTTTGTAATACATTAAACACATTGTGAAATGATGACAGCAGTAACTCTAGTAACCATTTATAACCACCCAATAATATTATAGTATTACTCTCTAAGTTCCTTATGTACTATAGTATATCCCTGTGACACTTATCGCAGGAAATTTACTCCAATTAAGCCTCCTCACATATTTTGCCCAACCTTCCACCGCCTTCCCTTCCAGCAACCAGCTGTTTTCTATCTGTATGAGTCTGTTTCTGTTTTATATGTTCATTTGATTTTTCTTTAGATTAAGCATTCAAGTGAAATCAGGGAAACAGTGGAAACAGTGTCAGACTTTATTTTTTGGGGCTCCAAAATCACTACAGATGGTGACTGCAGCCATGAAATTAAAAGATGCTTACTCCTTGGAAGAAAAGTTATGACCAACCTAGATAGCATATTGAAAAGCAGAGACATTCCTTTGCCAACAAAGGTCCGTCTAGTCAAGGCTATGGTTTTTCCAGTAGTCATGTATGGATGTGAGAGTTGGACTGTGAAGAAAGCTGAGTGCCAGAGAATTGATACTTGTGAACTGTGGTGTTGGAGAAGACTCTTGAGAGTCCCTTGGACTGCAAGGAGATCCAACCCTTGGACTGCAAGGAGATCCAAGCAGTCCATTCTGAAGGAGATCAGCCCTGGGAATTCTTTGGAAGGAATGATGCTAAAGCTGAAACTCCAGTACTTTGGCCACCTCATGCGAAGAGTTGACTCATTGGAAAATACTCTGATGCTGGGAGGGATTGGGGGCAGGAGGAGAAGGGGACAAGAGAGGATGAGATGGCTGGATTGCATCCCTGACTCGATGGACGTGAGTCTGAGTGAACGGCAGCTGGTGATGGACAGGGAGGCCTGGAGTGCTGTGATTTATGGGGTCCCAAAGAGTCGGACACGACTAAGTGACTGAACTGACTGACTGACTGATGCCTTTCTCTGTCTGATTTATTTCACTTAGCACATTGTCCTCTAGATCCATCAATGTTTTTGAAGTGGCATAATTTCATTTACCATGACTAAGTATTATTTCGTTGTATATGTATACCACATTTTTGTATTCATTCCTCTACCTATGGACACTTCAGTTGTTTCCATATTTTGGATATTATATATAATGTTACAATGAATGGAGGAATGCATATATCTTATTGACTTAGTGTTTTTGTTTTCTTCAGGTAAATACCAAGAAGTGAAACTGTCAGATAATAAGGAAGTTCTACTTTTAATTTTTAAAGGAAACTTCATAGTGTTTTTCACTGTAGCTGCACCAGTTTACTGGAGAAGGAAATGGCAACCCACTCCAGTGTTCTTGCCTGGAGAATCCTAGGGATGGGGGAGCCTGGTGGGCTGCCGTCTATGGGGTCGCACAGAGTCAGACACGACTGAAGTGACTTAGCAGCAGCAGCACCAGTTTACATTCCCCAGAATATTGCACAAAGATTCTTTTTCCTCTATACCCCACTAATATGTGTTATTTGTTGTCTTTTAAATGACAGCCATTCTTACAGGTGTAAGATGATAGCACGCTGATTCTGATTTGCATTTCCCTGATGATGTTGAACATTGTCTCATGTGTCTCCTGGCCATTAATATATTTTACTTGGAAACATATTTATTTAAGTGCTCTGCATATTATTTAATAAGATATATGTTTTTGATACTGAGCTTTATGTTTTGTTCCTATAGTTTGGATTTTAACTCCTTGTTAAATATATTATTGTTTAGTCTCTAAGTTGTGTCTGACTCTTTGTGTCTCCATGAATTGTAACTGCTAGGCTCTTCTGTCCATTGGATTTCCCAGACAAGAATACTGGAGTGGGTTGCCATTACCTTCTCCAGGGGATCTTCCCAACCCAGGGATCAAACCTGCATCTCTAGAATTGCAGGCAGATTCTTTACCACTGAGCTACCTGGTAAGCCCCTTTATTGAATATATCATTGGCAAATATCACCTCTCATTCAATAGGTTACTTGTTCGCTTTCTTGATAGTTTTCTTCCCTGTGCAAAAGCTTGCAAAATATTTTCACTTTGATGTAATCCTTTTTGTTTATTTTCATTTCAGTTTCCTTTGTCTGAGGACACACACATACATACATACACATGGGCTTCCCTTGTGGCTCAGCTGGTAAAGAATCTGCCTGCAATTCAGGAGACCTGGGTTCAATCCCTGGGTTGGGAAGATCCCCTGGAGAAGGAAAAGGCTGCCGAATCCAGTATTCTGGTCTGGAGAATTCCATGGACTCTATAGTCCATGAGGTCACAAAGAGTTTGATATGACTGAGTGACTTTCACTTCACTTTACTTCACACATATGTATATATATAGACATATACATCTATATAGATAGATAGATATAGATATAATCTTGCTAACACTGATGTCTGAAAGCATACTGCCCATGTTTTCTTCTAGGATTTTACAGTTTCAGGTTTCACATATAGGTTAAGTCTGTAATCCATTTTGAATTTGTTTTTGTATATGGTGTAAGAAAGTCACCCAGTTTGATTCTTTTGCATATAGCTGTCCAGTTTCCCCATTTATTGAAGAGGTTGTCTTTTCCACAAGTTATATTCTTGCTTACTTTGCTATAGATTAACTGAGCATATATGTGTAAGCTTATTTCTGGACTTTCTACTCTGTTCCATTGATCTATGTTTCTGTTTATATGCCAGTGCCATGCTGTTTTCATGGCTATAACTTTGTAGTATAATTTGAAATCAGGGCCCATAATACTCCAGTCTTGTTCTTTTTTCTCAGGATTATTTTGATTATTTGAAATTTTAGGTTTAATTATTCTAGTTCTGTGAAAAATGCTGTTGATATTTTGGTGGAAATGTCACAGAGTCCATAGATTGCTTTGGGTAGTAAGGACATTTTAACAATATTAATTATTCCAGTTCATGAGCACAGTATATCTTTACATTTTTTGTATTTTTTTTTCAATTTCATAAGTGTCCTACAGTTTCCAGAGTACAGATCTTTTACTTTTTTGGTTAAACTTTTTTCTAGGTATTTTATTCTTTTTGATTCAGTTGTAAATGGAGTTGTTTTCTTTATTTATCTCTCTGATACAAAATTATTAGTGCATAGAAACACTACATATTTCTGTACATTAATTTTATATCCTGCTACTTTAGTGAATTCATAAGTTCTAATATTTTCAGTGGAGTCTTTAGGGTTTTCTAATTATAGTATCATGTCATCTGTAAACAGTGACAGTTTTACTTCCTTTCAATTTTAATACCTTTTATTTGTTTTTTCTTGTGTGACTGGCATGGCTAGGACTTTCAATAATATGTTTAATAGAAGTGGCAAGAGTGGGCATCCTTATCTTCTTACTGTTATTAGAGGAAATACTTTCAGTTTTTCATCATTTAGTATGGTGTTTCTATGATATGTCATATATAACTTTTATCATGTTCAGTTACATTCCCTCCACACCTATTTTGTTGAGTGTTTTTATATCTTAGATGAATGTTTACTTGGTCACAAGCTTTTTCTGCATCTATTGAGATGACTCTATAATTTTGTTTTAGTATAGGTTCATCTCTGGGACTCTGTGCTTTCTGGATGTGGATATCTGTTTCCTACACCAGTTCAGGGTTGCTTTCACTGTTATTAATTCTGATAGTATTTTTTTGTCCCATTTTTTGTATCCTTCTAAGAAGCCTATAATGTTAATGTTAGTATGCCTTGTGTTGTCTCAGAAGTCCCTTAAGCTAACCTCATCTTTTGGTTTCTTTTTTTCTTTTCCTCTAGCCTGTCTTCCAGATTACTGATCCATTTTTCTGTATCATTTAATCTGCTGTTGATTTTCTCTGTGTATTTTTTATTCAGTTAATATATTCTTCAGTTCTAATTGGTTCTTTTTTATGTTTTTATCAATTTGGTGAAGTTTTCACTGTGTTCTTTCATCTTCTCCTAAGCTCTGTGAGCATTTTTATGACCATTAATTTAAACAATAACATTTTTTTCTAGAATGCTGCTTATCTCCATTCTATTTAGCTTCCCCCCTCCCTGAGGTTTTCTGTTTTTCTTTCATTTGCAACATATTCCTTTGTCTCATGTTGTCTAACTCTTGGTGTTCGTTTCTATGTATTAGGTGGATCAGCTATATCTTCTGGTCTTGAAATAGCGGCTTTGAGTAAAAGATGTCCTATTGCACCCAGTAGCACTGTACTGCCTCAGTGCCAGAGCCAAGTGCTACACGATTTTCCCATATGTGGGGTGCATGTGCCCTCCTATTGTGGCTGGGCTGTGATTTCTCTAGGTACAGCTAGTATGTAGGACTGGCCCCCACTCATCTAGCTGAAAGGCCTGGCCACAAGTGTTGCATATACTCTGTTGTATGTGACTGACTCCTGGTGTGAGCACCCCTTTAAGGAAACACCGGTGCTGGTCAAGGGCATCTGCCAGGTCTGGCTCTACTGCCAGTCAAGTGTACCTGCCTGGACTGGTGGTCCAAGGAGCTACTTTGGATAGTGTCTACTGCCAATTGAAGGTGGCTATTAATAGGTAGGTAGCTACTTTGGAGGGGCACAGTCTAAATCATGTCCACAGGTGAACTTACCTCGGTGGGTTGTTGTGCTAGTAAGTTACATGGCAAGAGTCATAAATGGCACTAAGCAACTAAGTAGAGGAGGATAAGAAAAAAAAAAAATACAAAAAACTACTAGCACTTACCACTCCTCCATATCCAGAGAAAGTTCCAACAAATCCCAGTCTCTCAGATACACACCTTAAATCACCTTAAAATTAATCAATGGATTTCTTCATTATGAAGCAGGTACTTTTTTTCTGCATTGGGCTTCAGAGCAAATGAGTTTTTCATGTTCCTTTAAGAGAAATTTTTGGTTTCCAGTAGCCATCTGGCTATCTTGGACATAAGCTTGCTTATTTTCAAAGTCAGACATTGTGGCAGCTTGTCTTCCCAGTGCAAGTTCCCAGGCCTCAGAAGATTCATGTAAGGTTTAAAACCTTTGCTCTCCAGGGATGACTAGTTAAGCTGTGATGTCCATTTCACCCCTGGTTTCCAGTGTCTGGAGTCCCGGCAAGACTGTATGTGTACCCCTCCACCCATCTCAACGTGGCTTCTTTTTATCCTTAGTCATGAAAAAGAAAAAAAAAAAAGTTTCTGCTAGTTTTCTGGCCATTCTGAGTTAGTTGCTGTATATGTAGTTGTAATTTTAGTGTTTTTGTGGGAGGAGGGGAACCTAGGATCTTTTCATTGTGCCATTTTGCCCCCTCCAACAGCATTACTTTAAATACCAGCTTCCAAGCACCACCATATAAAAAATTTCATTTACATTGTATAACAAATTTTATTTGAGAACATTTTGGTTTTGACAGAGGTTAAAACGTTCGTCTAATTTTTTTATCTGACCTAAAACCTATTCATGATGAGATGTACACATAGTGACTTTTTCAAATATCAGCATAAAATTCTGACATATATTTAATTGTTAATATGTGATTTTTAGTTATAATTTTATAGAAGTTTGGAACTACTTCTCTAGTGTACAGGATGAACAAATAATCCCAGGATGGGTAAATAAACTTTTGATTTTAAGAAACATAAAAGAAAGGATCAGTAATTGAAAAAATTAGAAAATGGTCTATTATGTGTATTTCTCTTTCATGTTTTGTAAATTACTTTTATGTATGCACAATTATAAATATTTAAAAAATTTCTCCTAATTTAAATTATCTATTTGATCAATTTCTCATGAGCTTTATTTCTTTATAGCATATCTTTGAAAAATAACAGGCATTATATTAAAATTAAGAATATATTTTCAAATTTTATTTTTAGGATAGTCATGAAAAACTATTAAATTAGTACTTTTAAGTGCTCATAAAATGTATATACTTAAATCTCCAGAAAATATATATATTTGAATACAGATTATTAAACTCACATTCAGGACATTTTTAAAAAAATAAAAGTCTTATTACATGTTCTAAAACAGTCTTTTTTTAGTTCCGTTTTCGTGTGTATATTATTTCCTCAAAGAATAAATTAGCCATATGAAAAAAGCAACTTTTAGGCATAAAATGTATAAACCCCATTTTTACGAGATTATTTCTAAGCTAAAATACATAGTGTAATTATTAAAAGTTCTATAGCTCAACACAAGGTTGAGCTATAGTAAGTTATATATTTCTTACTATTAATATCTCAAATATATCCTATTAGCAATATTTCAATCTAATTTGGCTTCAAACTTTAGTCATTAGAGTTCGATGCATGATACTGGATGCTTGGGGCTGGTGCACTTGGATGACCCAGAGGGATGGTATGGGAAGGGAAGAGGAAGGGGGGTTCAGGATGGGGAACACGTGCATACCTGTAGTGCATTCATGTTGATGTATGGCAAAACCAATATAATATTGTAAAGTAATTAACCTCCAATTAAAATAAATAAATTTATATTAAAAAATAAATGGATGAGCCACATGTAAAAATAAATAAATAAATAAATAAAAATCTTGTTCTTCAAAAAAAAAAAAGAATCACTCTGCCCTCTATAGTTAATCAGCTATCAGGGATTGTCTGATTTACATCAGCATTTCTAGTACTTTGGTTGAAACTTTATTATCTTATGTCTCTGTTTATATAACACATGTAAATGCATGTGTTTATCAAATGGATCATTTTTTTCTGACAAAACGTTAATAAACCAGATAATTATCTCCTTACCTCAAGTTTCTCTCCAATCCTACTCATTCAGCTCATTATTTTCAAATTAATTTGTCATAGCTTTTTAACATGATCTTTAAAATATAAAGATATAAATAAAGTTATAAAATAAAAACCTTCATTAGGCCCCTATCTCCCAGATAGAGCTTAATATTCTTCACAAGTGTAATATCTTTATTATCTGTCATTACAAATTTAACCAGAAAAATTTTCCTATTTTGTGTCCATCACAAATGTCTTGAATGATTCACAAGTATCTTGAATGATACTTTTAATTGTTATCAAATTTCATCATTCACTCCCTCAGATTTGATGCACTATATTGGTTGCACTATATTGGTCGACACACACATTGTCGAATGCTTTAGTATCTTTTCCCATTTTACACTTCTCTTTGCTTGTCTAAACCTACTGTAATATTCTCCCACCCATGGTTTCTCAGTTAACCTTATTTGATCCCTGTTCTACAGTATCTTAGCATTGTGTGCTTGCCATTTTTATTACATCAGTCATTATATTGAATACATCTTTTTTTCATTAACTTTAATTTGCAGAAAATAATACAAATTTTTAAACATAGAAAAAAGTTAAAAGAATCATACAGTTAAATTCCACATACTCACCTAGATTATACAGTTAAAATTATGCTTAATTTACTTTGTCACATATTTATTTAGCTATTATTCTTCTACTCATGGCTCATATTTTTTTTAATTTTATTTTATTTTTAAACTTTACATAACTGTATTAGTTTTGCCAAATATCAAAATATTTTTAATGCATTTTAAACTTGTAGACATAAAATATGCTTAATTCTGGACACATTTATGAATATTATTAACAAAGTTTCAACATTTTTAGAGCTTTTGGGCAATAGTAGTTTACAGTGAAATGCAGAAGTCTTAAGTGTACTTTTAAATGAAGTTTGACAAATATATTACCTAGGTAATTCAAAGTCTTAACTTTGGAGATCAAAGATTGAGAACAGTGTCATTACCTCAGAAAGTTCCCTCTTATCCTTTCCTAGTTCGTCACCAGCTTCAACATCTCTAAGACAACTATTTCTCTGAATTTCTTGAACTAGTTTGGCCTATTTTTTAACTTCATGTGAATGCAATCATACATTTTATTTTTCTTTATCTAAGCTTTCTATCAATCAGCATATTTTAGTGATATATCCATGGCATTGTACATATCAATAGTTCATTCTTTTTTTAAAAAAATTTCTTAATAGCAATCTGTTTATCCAGTTTCCTGTTGATGAACATCTGGGATATGTCCAGTTTTAGCTATTATAAATAAAACTTCTATGAGCAGTCGTGCACAAGTATTTTTTTTTTTATCACTGCACTTTCATGTATAAGAGACACATAAACCAATGTTATAAGGCATATGATTTTCCAAAAATGTGAGTGGAAAGCATCATAAAAATATCTCCTTGTGTCTTGAGGACAATACAAATACATGAGCAAATAAATCACAAAAATGTGCTGTTTTCACTATGGCTGATCACTACTAAACCTATTTACTTGTTTGTGATTTTTATTCTACTAATAACCTTTTCATGATCCAAAATCACAATTATTTTAGTAGGAGCAAATATAGTAATTACTGCCCTATATTCCCTGTACATGCTAATCACAACACAACAAGGAAAATACACTCACAATATCAACAATATTTCACCTTCCTTCACAAGATAAAATGCACTCATATCACTACATATTCTACCTCTATTACTTCTATCCCTAAAACCAATGACATGGGTTCTACTCTAATGACATGTCACATGTTGGGTAGCAACCTGGACTTTTAGAGATTTTTTTTTTGCATAGTAAATATACTGAAATTATTGGAAGTATTTGTATTTAATGCCAAAAATTTTGAAGAATTTTATGTTAGTTCTGTTTCACACTCAGGTAGTTTTGATAGCTTGACTTTTAAAGAATCCTTTTAAGATCATGAAGCATTAACACATTTCAGAAATACTAATGTAGACTTGAAGATAATGATCTACACACATAATGATATACCTGTCAAGAGATGATTAATACCAAGAGCAAAATTCATGAATAAATACCATGGGGAATAAGCACATTTAATTTACTCTATCACACTTGAGTCATATTAACTATGCATATTACCCAAGGAATCCAACCATACATTCTGAGAGAGATAGGGGTAATGATTCCAATGATGAGGGTGATGTTAACCTCAATTTCCATGGCATAAGCAAGAAATGGGAGAAATGAAAATGCTGATACCTCAGAAAATTCCAGTGTCTGTGTTGTACAGGGAGTAGAGTAATGCATTTTATTATTTACTTTTTATTTTACATAACAGCAAGCTATAAAAAAAGAAAACTTAGTACCTTATTTTGTATCAGTAACAATGAAACACCAAAAAAAGATATTTCCCTAAATTTAAAAAAATATAGATATATATCTTGTGAAAATTTAAGTCCATATTAATGTGCATTTAATAGAAATATAAGGAATTTTTAAGAAAACAATTTTAATTATATTAAGATGTTTTTTGTCTGACATACAGATTTTAAGGCCTAATTCCTCATTGGAAAACCAGATACCTTTTATTTTAATAAAATTGCTTATTTTAGTAAAATTAAAACAATTAGAGTTGTGTGTCTTGTATCCTTTAGCAAGTTAATTAAATATTCCAAATGTTGGTGTTCCTGACACATATTATGGAAATAATAGCACATACTTTTTTGAGATACTCAGAAATATCAAGACAGGATGTATGTTCTCCGATGTAAAACTTAACTGCATCCTAAATCAATAAATGATGGCAATGCAATCTTTGTAATTTGCACATATATATTTTAATCTTGTATATGAGTCATTGTTTTATACATTTTTATTTATCAAAATTTCAATGTCAGTACAATTTAATCTTTACCACATAAGAATTTTGAAACTGTTATTATTCTTTAATCAAATAGTTATATTTTATACCAGTTATACAAATAAATCATGTTCACATATTATACTATTCTTAATCTTCAGTTCAGTTCAGTTGCTCAATCGTGTCCGACTCTTTGCGACCCCATGAATAGCAGCATGCCAGACCTCCCTGTCCATCACCAACTCCCAGAGCGCACTCAGACTCACATCCATTGAGTCAGTGATGCCATCCAGCCATCTCATCCTCTGTCGTCCCCTTCTCCTCCTGCCCCCAATCCCTCCCAGCATCAGAGTCTTTTCCAATGAGTCAACTCTTCACATGAGGTGGCCAAAGTACTGGAGTTTCAACTTTTGCATCATTCCTTCCAAAGAAATCCCAGGGCTGATCTCCTTTAGAATGGACTGGTTGGATCTCCTTGCAGTCCAAGGGACTCTCAAGAGTCTTCTCCAACACCACAGTTCAAAAGCATCAATTCTTCGGCACTCAGCCTTCTTCACAGTCCAACTCTCACATCCATACATGACCACTGGAAAAACCATAGCCTTGACTAGATGGACCTTGCAATAACATTCTAGTTAGAGGCATTATTGTTGTACATAATTAGTTTCCTCCAAGTGGCTTCTTTACAGAAATCTGTAAAAGTGACCATTTCCAAGGTCTACCTTTGAAGCATGGGAAAGAATAACAAGGGTTTCATAAGGTTAGCAGTCTAATTGCACTTCTATTAAATGCTCACGTGTTGGATAGAAAAGTTTGACTTTCTGTTCAATAGTTCTGTTAATATTGTTTTCTTCCCCAAATCAGGAAAAAAAGAAATTAATCTCTGCCTCCCAAATTGGAAACTATTAATTATGAAATTGGGTTGCAATTGTATCCATTCTACTGCCATTTTCTCAATATTTCTTGGGTTCCCAGATCATAATTTCATCCTTTTTGGATTATCTAATTTGCTGCAAATATTCCTTGAGTACTTATTAATCTCTAGTCACTGTTCTTGGTGCTGGTAAACCAAACAGCAAATGTCCCTGGTCTGTTGTAATTTAAATTATATTCAACAGACTAAAAAAATATATACAGTTAGTTTAGTATATGTGATGATTAGTAATCAATAAATATAAAGTAAAAACAAAAAAACATCAGAGGAACAGGATGAGGGAATAGTGCTGAAATTTTATTAATGTTGGCTGAGGAAGGCCACATTCATAAGTTAAATTTGACATACAAACTGATATCTGGAAATTCAGTCATTTTTTTTTCCTAAAAAGAATATTTCTTTGTTTTATTATTATTAATAAACATTTTATGTTTCTTTTTATCCAAATATTTATATTTTATTGGCATTTTAAGAGTAAGGGATAGCAAAGTATGGCCTACAAGTCAAAACTAACTGACCAATTTGTTTACATGGTTTCCATTTTTACATTATAATATTTTAAAGTAATCAAAGAAGGAATAATATATTATGATTCATTTAGTGAACATTTTCATTTTTTTAAATTCAAATTTCAGTGTCCATAAAGTTTAATTGAGACTCATTCATTTTGCTTATCTATTGTTTACAGCTGCTTTCACTCTATAATGCCCATATGGTTGCAACAAATAGACTCAGAAAAACACACAAAGATCTGTTTTTTACTCTCTGGTCTTTCATGGAAGAAAGGTTTCCAAACTCTGTTATAGAAGAAAGTAAAGCTCTATATCATATTTCTTGAACACTTGAGGTGCCAACTGTATTATTTACTTGACCCAACCCTAATTTACTGGCAGCTGGAGTGGGCAATTTTTATAATATGTTTACAATGTCCCACCTTAAGCAGCTTCCTGGTCAACCTGCTTATCTGCCTAGGAACATTCTTTGAGGTAGTGAGAGCAAGGTCAGACTGCCTGCTCTTTTCATAGGAAGCCCAACTCCATAAGCAAAGCTTCAGGAACCATCCACAACTAACTGGGTATGGAAGTATGTGATTTTACTGTAATATCAATTCCAATGATCTTATTTTTTTCTTTATATGCTCTACTTACATCTTTGGTAAATTCTCTTCAATTATCTTTTTTTTTTTTTTAATGGGAGTGGTTTTATCATAGTAGTAGTAGTGTAAGTCAGTTGTGTCTGACTTACACTGTGTGTAAGTCAGTTGTGTCTGACTTAGACTCAGTTGTGTCTGACTCTTTGCGACCTCATGGACTATAGCCCATCAGCCTCCTCTGTTCATGGAATTCTCCAGGCAAGAATACTGGAGTGGATTACCGTTCCTCTCGCCAAGGGATCTTCTTGACCCAAGGATTGAACCCACATCTCTTGCATTGCAAACAGATTTTTTGCCATGTGAGCCATCAGGACTTTATCTTAGCAGACATAAAAGCATCCAAGGGCCTGTCCATGAATTCAGCAACAAAAATGAAGTGACCAATCACCTGCAGACTTTGAAAAAGGTGAGGTGATTTGTTACTGATCACAAAGTTTATCTGTTATTAAGTAGTGATTTGGGAACTGAAGAGCTATTAGCAAAGTTTGTACTCGTTATTCATAATTTATTATGGTAACTAAAACATGAGGACCAAGTGTTTTATTTAACTAAACCATGGTAACTGAAATTTATTCACGCTAGAATTATGCAAACCTAGGATTATCTGTATTTGAGGAGATACTGCAGAATCATACTGCAGAGAAAGGGGGCTAGAATGCTATGGTAGGAGACTGACAGCCTCAAACTTATAAATAAGAAGCCCTCTTTTGCTTTGGTTAAAGTCTTAGAGGCACTCTTCTCTTCTTGACACAAAGCAGTGCCATTGTACAACTTTGGCATCAGGCAAGCAGAAGGCACTCTGGCTTAGACTAAGGCATTTTAAGAGGCTAAAAAACTTTTGCACAACATAGGAAAATATAAGCAAGGTAAAAAGACAGCCCTCAGCATGGGATAAAATTATAGCAAATAAAACAACTGGCAAAGAATTAACCTCCAAAATACACAAGTAACTCATGAAATTTAATAATGGAAAAACAACCTAATCAAAAAGTGAGCAGAAACCTTAAACAGATGTTTCTCCAAAGAAGACATACAGATGGCTAATAAACACATGAAAAGATGCTCAACCTCACTTATCATTAAAGAAATGCAGATGAAAATCACAATGAGATATCACTTCACACCAGTCAGAACAGCCATCATCAAAATGTCTACAAACAATAAATGCTGGAAAGGATGTGGAGAAAAGGAAATCCTCCTGCACTGTTGGTAGGAATGTAAATTGATACAGTCACCATGGAGAATAGCATGAAGATTCCTTAAAAACTTCGAAATAAAACTATCATAAGACCCAGAAATCTCACTACTGGGCATATACCCTGAGGAAATCATAACTGAAAGCAACACACATACCTCAGTGTTCACTGAAACACTATTTACAATAGCTAGAACATGGAAGCAACCTAGACGTTCATCGACAGACAAATAGTTGTGGCACATATACACAATGGAATATTACTCAGTTATAAAAAGGAATGTATTTGAGTAAGTTCCTAATGAGGTGGACAAACCTAGGGCTTTTTATACAAAATGAAGTCAGAATGAGAAAGACAAATATTGTATGCTGCTGCCGCTGCTAAGTGGCTTCAGTCATGTCTGACTCTGTGCGACCCCATAGACGGCAGACCACCAGGCTCCCCTGTCCCTAGGATTCTCCAGGCAAGAACACTGGAGTGGGTTGCCATTTCCTTCTCAAATGCATGAAAGTGAAAAGTGAAAGTGAAGTCTCTCAGTCGGGTCTGACTCCTAGCGACCCCATGGACTGCAGCCTACCAGGCTACTCCGTCCATGGGATTTTCCAGGCAAGAGAACTAGAGTGGGTTGCCATTGCCTTACACATATATATGGAATCTAGAAGTGAAGTACTGATAAACTGATCTACAGGGACGCAATGGAGATGCAGACATAGAGAACAGACTTTTGCATAGTGAGGAAAGAGAAGGTGGGATCATTTGAGAGAATAGCATTGAAACATATATGTTACCTTGTGTAAAATAGCTAGCCAGTGGAAATTTGCTGTAGGACACAGGGAAGGCAAAGAGAGGTGGGATGGGGAGGGAGATGGGAGGGAAATTTAAAGGAGGGGATATATATATATATATATATATATATATATACACACACACACACACACACACACCTGTGGCTGACTCAAGTTGATATATGGAAGCAACCATCATAATATTGTAAAGTAATTATCCTCCAATTAAAAATAAATAAAAATTTTAAAAAGAAAGACTATATGTTCTAAAGAAAGAATCAACAAAGAATTAAAAGGTAATAGTCTTTCAAACTGATATATTTTGGAGGTAAAATAGAAGCAATAAGAAAATCACATTATTACATTGTTTTGCTTATCTTATACATGGTAGCTGTGAATATCAAAGGATGCCTAATTAAAGCTATATCAAGCATGCTGATGACGTGTCAAAACCACAGTAGCAGGGACTCTTCCCTTAGATTGTGACTGGCTGAGTGAACAGTGGCAAGAATTAAAACCATCGTTTATTCTAAATGTCTGCATTGCCTCCTTGTTGACAACCTCCTTGCAGCCACAGGTCAGTTATTGATTTTCACTAACAGCCAGGTGCATGATCAGATAGATCAACATCTTTCATGTGAAGGCAAAGCAAATTTCTTAATATAACTAATAAATATAAGATCATAAAGAAAACATTAATTATTAACTATGAAATATAAACTTAATTTCCTTGAGTTTCCTTATTGAATCATCTTATTATTGAGCATGTTCTATGATATTTGAATATTTAGTGGTGCTTTAGATTTTCATATATGTAAAATTTTAAAATTACCTAACTGTATGGATAAACTTGGAGAAGGAAATGGCAACCCACTCCAGTATTCTTGCCTGGAGAATCCCAGGACGGAGGAGCCTGGTGGGTTGCTGTCTATGGGGTCGCACAGAGTCGGACACGACTGAAGCGACTTAGCAGCAGCAGCAGGGATAAACTGATATTTTTCTCTCTATATTCAAAATACATGGCTAGATCATTTTATCCTGAATTTGTCTCATCATACTTTTCATCATCATCAGTATTGTTGGAAGACAAAAATGGAAATTGAATAGATAGGTGGAATTAACCATTTTGACCTGATTTTTACTTCCTTGGCTTGAACTGGACAGACTGCACTATCATGAACATTTAAAGAACAGCTTTTTATACTGAAATTCTGAAGCTGGATAATTTCTAAAGCATTTAACACAATAGTGATCATCATACAGCTTTAAGAAAATGATTCACTTGCAATTCTGTGTCAGAGAAACCTGAGCAGTTGCAGTTAGGTGGGGGAAATAACTTTAAAATGCTGTATGACTTTTTCTGAAGAAAAGCAATATAATAGAAGAAAACTTATTCTTTCATCTTTGCCTTTTTGAGGACCACTCTACTTGATGTCTTCCTCAATAACTCCATTCGGTCACTTTGGTTCCACTTCAGTACCTTATTTGAACTTGAAGTATATCTTTGGAGATTAGCAGTTCACTGTCATCAGTTTTTAATCAAGGTGTAGAAACAACTCAAAATCACTAATAACATCGTGTCAGCCGAAACCCGGTTTTGTTTTTGTTTTCATACACAAAGAATTGACTTTGGGGATAGATGTTGAATTACCAGTCTTCCCTGATATATAAGGCTCAGTTAATAAAGAATCCATCTGCAATGCAGGAGACCCCAATTCGTTTCCTAGGTTGGGAAGATCTGCTGGAGAAGGGATAAGCTACCCACTCCAGTACTCTTGTTACTTCCCTGGTGGCTCAGCTGGTAAAGAATCCGCCTGAAATGTGGAAGACCTGAGTTTGATCTCTGGGTTGCAAAGATCCCCTGGAGAAGGGAAAGGCTACCCACCCCAGTATTCTGGCCTGGTGAATCCCATGAATTGTACAGTCCATGGGGTTGCAAAGAGTTGGACATGACTGAGTGACTTTCACTTTCAAAAGAGATATTTTAAGGGGAGCATCATACTTCTCCAAGACTCTCAGGGGAAGAACTATGTAAAGTCAAGGTATTTGCTTTCTTAACAATCTTTAGAATCAGGAAAGTTGCTCATGTATTAAATAAAATTCTGGTTGTTTATACAATTACCAATGAGTCTACAAAGAATTTCAGCTCCTAGAAGCAATGTTGGGTCTTCCCAGATGGTTCTGATGGTAAAGTACCTGGTTATCAGTGCGGGAGATGCAAGAGATGTGGGTTCAATCCCTGGGTCAGAAAGATGCCCTGGGAAAGGAAACGGCTATCCACTCTAGTATTCTTGCCTGGACAATCCCATGGACAGAGGAGCCTGGCAGTCTACAGTCCATGGGGTCACAAAGGGTTGGACACAACCGAACACACACAGCACAGAAGCTATGTTGCATTATTATGAGTGAAGGAAGGTTCTCTCAAGTCAAAAGTGAATCACCTGTTGGTGAAGTTTTCTTTCATAGCCTCATCTTCAGTAGAAAGAGACAAAGCTTAGTGACTAACTTGGCTATGCTGCTGCTGCTACTTGGCTATAGTCATTTCTAAAGTCTCTTCTGAGGATGGATCAGGGCTAAAATTATAAGTTAAATTCTTCAAAATTTAGTCTAGTGAAAACTTTATTTTATCTTTTAGTAGTCAGAGAATTTGGGTCACTTATCTGTACATTGTGTGGGTCTTTCAAAGAATATGGATTGGATAATAAATTAGTATTCTGGGATAAAAAAAAAGCCATCATAATTATAAATTCTTGAGTACTGAGTACATTTTCTTGGTCAATCTCCCAGTGAATGTACCGTACATAAGTGCATCCTTTTTCTAAATCAAGTATCTTTTTACACACCCACGTGGGAATAAGCCAGTGTGTGTTTGGGTGCATTTCATATATACCAGATCTTAATACTCCAATGTGTGGTTCTTCACTGACAAGGGGAAACAGACTTCTCAGGACTAACTCAATTTACTTCCATGATAAAGACTCATGGAGAATGAGAAGTAAAAGACTGAGAGATATGTAGAAGCCATCGTACTTTCATGTAAATGTGGTACTAATGTAAACCCTCAGTTTGAAATGAATAAACATCAGTAGATCACAAAGAGCCTTCAATTAAGATATCTTTATAAGGGAGAGTGCTCATTAACAAAAAGACAAAAATGTACTTTCCAAGAGTTTATAATTTAGGTGGAGATCAATGAAGTCTCATGCTTTTTTTTTTTTAATTGCACTTATGTAAAGGCATTTCAGTGGCTTTTATTTGTGTCATCTGTCAAAAGAAGTGCATACAGCCTCATTTGTCAATCAGCTGTCCAAAAATGTCTCCATAGCTCTTAGGAAATTATAGATAAGAAAATAGAAAATAAGGTCAATGCTTTAGAAGAAGCAGTTCTGCTTATGCGGCAAGAAATTAAAAATTTAAAAATTAAATTGTCTTTAAGGTGCCATGCTGAATTTAAATGGATGTGCGTTACCCCTCTATAAGTGAATGAGTCCATGCACTCTTGGGAATGCATTAGGAATCATATTTTAGGCGTCTGGAATCATTCAAATTTTAGTATTGATATTTCTAAGTTACATAAGGATATTCAGAATATGAAGCAGGCAGAGTTTGACTTTTCCTCTCAATGGCTTTCTAATTCCCTCTTTGAAAATCTGGAGGAGTATCTTTCCCATGGATCCTTTTATACAATAATGATTAATGCGGCCATGTGCTTATGCCTGTTAGTTCTGATTTGTGTAATAGCCCCGTGCCTTTTCAGAATACTCAGCTGAAGTGTTTCTGCTCTATCTACTGAGTTTCATACCTAT
This sequence comes from Bubalus kerabau, assembly GCF_029407905.1. Taxonomy (NCBI): domain Eukaryota; kingdom Metazoa; phylum Chordata; class Mammalia; order Artiodactyla; family Bovidae; genus Bubalus; species Bubalus kerabau. Next base: position 44,621,599 of record NC_073635.1, on the reverse strand, counting down.
GCTCTAAAAAATAAAAAAGGGGGAGATGTCAGGAGCTGCATTAGGCATTACTGACAAAATGGAGGCATGGCCCCCAGCCCCCTCTCCTCATTCAGCAGGCACAGACCCGGGATTAAGGAGTTAGGCCTTGTAATTCTGACTTTTCTTTTCCTCTCCTCGACTGAGTTGACTGAAAAGGAATATTAAGGTGCTTATTGTTCTTGAGAGGAGGATGAGAAGGCACAAAGTCTTCTGCAGCTGTGCTCAGAAAATAATTCATAAAGTTAATCACTGACATTTGTTCAAGGACTTTTACAAAAGAGTGTTCCAGGATAAGCACATAGGCTGTAGCTTGAGGCCATGGGAGGGATTGCTATCTGAAGCCTATTTGTGAGGAGAATGTTTATGGCAAAGGAGTTTACTGAATTTAGGGCTTAGAAATAATTAAAACAGAAGTTAAAGATTTAAGGAATGTTGTAAAGTTAGCATATTTTACTATAGCTTATAGAAGTTAGGAATTTTTAGAGATACTACAGCTAGAAGCCTTTTTAAGAGATAGTGAGCTCAGGATGTTAGGGGCAAACAGGATTTAGGAAGATAAGTATAAACTGAGGAGTGTAGCATGAGTTACAGTGTAATCACAAGTTAAGTATAGGACACATTAGAGGAGGTAGATAATAGATGATAAGGCTGATTCCAAGAAAATCATTGAAGCAGGAACTCTGTTTGAAGAGCAACAGTGATTTGTGGAGATAATAAATCTGGGAGAGGGGGAACTGAAAATGTCAAACCTCTGGCCTAATGTTTTTGTAAAAGTATAAAAGAGAATCTTAAACTTGAAATAAACAGGCAGTCCAAGAAAACTGGGAGAGGCTGTCTCATTCGCTGACACCGTCCATCTCTTCAGGTTGAATCCCTGGCTGCTGGAGCTGGACTCTGGCATCATAGAGCCAGTAATAATACAACTAGAACCCAATTGTCCAAAAAGCCATGTTTCCTTTCATTTATCAGTGCTGACATTTTCAACAAAGGTTAGAAAATTTCTTATAAGTATTATAAGGAAAGTATTTCTAACAAAAAGCTTTCAAACTTTTTTAAAAAGTTACTTAAGAGGGCATTTTAATAATAATATAAATTTGAAAAACTTGGCTAGTATTAGGCAAACTTTAGCTATGAAAATAAATATTTAATTGAAAAATTTCAAGTAGCATGACTTTATGCTCAGTTCAGTTCAATCGCACAATTGTGTCTGACTCTCTGTGACCCCACGGACTGCAGCACTCCAGGCTTCCCTGTTCATCACAAACTCCCAGAAATTACTCAAATTCATGTCCTTTGAGTCGGTGATGCCATCCAACCATCTCATACATTTTCATCCCCTTCTCCCACCTTCAATCTTTTCCAGCATCAGGGTCTTTTCAAATGAGTCATTTCTGTGCATCAGGTGGCCAAAGTTTGGAGTTTCAGCTTCAAAATCAGCCCATCCAATGAATATTCAGGACTGATTTTCTTTAGGATGGACTGGTTGGATCTCCTTGTTGTCCAGGGGATTCTCAAGAGTCTTCTCCAACACCACAGTTCAAAACCATCGATTCTTTAGCACTCAGCATTTTTTATAGTCCAACTCTCACATCCATACATGACTGCTGGAAAACCATAGCTTTGACTATATGGACCTTTGTTGGCAAAGTAATGTCTCTGTTTTTTAATATGCTGTCTACATTTGTCATAGCCTTTCTTCAAGGAGCAAGTGCCTTTTAATTTCACAGCTGCAGTCACCATGCAGCTGTGATTTTGGAGCCAAAAAAATAAATTCTGTCACTTTTTCCATTGTTTCCCCATCTATTTGCCATGAACTGATGGAACAAGATGCCATAATCTTCATTTCCTGAATGTTGAGTTTTAAGCCAACTTTTATTCTCCTCTCACTTTCATCCAGAGGCTTTTGAACTTTTCTTTGCTTTCTGCCTTAAGGCTGGTGTCATCTGCATAGCTGAGGTTATTGATATTTCTCCTGGCAATCTTGATTCCAGCTTGTGCTTCCTCAAGCCCAGCATTTCTCGTGATGTACTCTGTATATAAGTTAAATAAGCAGGGTGACGTACATATAAGTACGTCAATAAAGCCTTGACATACTCCTTTCCCTATCTGGAACCATTATTTCATTCCATGTCCAGTTCTAACTGTTACTTCTTGACCTGCATACAGATTTTACTGAAGACAGGCCAGATGGTCTGGTATTCCCATCTCTTTAAGAATTTTCCACAGTGTGTTGTGGTCCACACAGTCAAAGGCTTTGGCATAGTCAATAAAGTAGAAATAGATGTTTTTCTGAAGAAGGCTGAGCACTGAAGAATTGATGCTTTTGAACTGTGGTGTTGGAGAAGACTCTTGAGAGTCCCTTGGACTGCAAGGAGATCCAACCAGTCCATTCTGAAGGAGATCAGTCCTGGGATTTCTTTGGAAGGAATGATGCTAAAGCTGAAACTCCAGTACTTTGGCCACCTCATGCGAAGAGTTGACTCATTGGAAAAGACTCTGATGCTGGGAGGGATTGGGGGCAAGAGGAGAAGGGGACGACAGAGGATGAGATGGCTGGATGGCATCACTGACTCGATGGACATGAGTCTCAGTGAAGTCCGGGAGTTGGAGATGGACAGGGAGGCCTGGCGTGCTGCGATTCATGGGGTCGCAAAGAGTCGGACACGACTGAGCGACTGATCTGATCTGATCTGGAATTCTCTTGCTTTTTTGATGATACAACAGATGTGGGCAATTTGATCTCTGATTCCTCTGCCTTTTCTAAATCCAGCTTGAACATCTGGAAGTTCATGGTTCATGTACTGTTGAAGCCTGGCTTGGAGAATTTTGAGCATTACTTTGCTAGTGTTTGAGATGAGTGTAATAGTGCAATAGTTTGAGCATTCTTTGGCATTGCCTTTCTTTGGGAATGAAATGAAAACTGACCCTTTCCAGTCCTGTGGCTTCTGCTGAGTTTTCCAAATTTGGTGGCATATTGAGTGCAGCAATTTCACAGCATCATTTTTAAGATTGGAAATAGCTCAACTGGAATTCCATCACCTCCACTAATTTTGTGCATAGTGATAATTCCTAAAGACCCACTTGACTTTGAATTCCAGGATGTCTGGCTCTTGGTGAGTGAGTGATCACACCATTGTGGTTATTTGGGTTATGATCTTTTTTGTACAGTTCTTCTGTGTATTCTTGCCACCTCTTCTTAATATCTTCTGCTTTTCTTAGGTCCGTACCATTTCTGCCCTTTATTGTGTCCACCTTTGCATGAAATGTTCCCTTGATATCTCTAATTTTCTTGAAGAGATCTCTAGTCTTTCCCATTCTATTGTTTTCCTCTATTTCTTTGCATTGATCACTGAGCAAGGCTTTCTTATTTGTCCTTGCTTTTCCTTTGGAACTCTGCATTCAGATGGGTGTATCTTTCCTTTTCTCCTTGCCTTTCATGTCTTTTCTATTTGTAAGACCTCCTTAGACAACCATTTGGCCTTTTGCATTTATTTTTCTTGGTGATGGTTTTGATCACTGCCTCCTGTACAATGTTTATGCTAAGTGAACATTTATTAAGAAAATGAAAAAAATAAAGAAATGATGTTTAATAATGTTCTATTAGAACACATTTGAATCGATTTAATATCAGCCAGTATGTTTTGATGTGAATTATCAAAATTAAAAATTTTCTAAATCTTTTGGAAATTTAATAAAATAATTTAATTTTAGAAATGCTTAAGTTAATCTTTCAATATGCAGGTGGTATTCATATTGTTTTTCTGTTGTCTGCTAATGGCATTAGCATATTTCTCTTAACATATTAAACATAATTTATATATTTAAAGATGTTTTAATGTTTGTAATTAATGTCTTAGTTTATAAAAACTTTGATATATTGACATTCACTCTTTGCTATTGATGCAAAAAGTTTTTGCTAATTTTTTTAAATTTTGTTTCATTGTTTAAGTCTTGCTGTCTGTTTTTTTTTTTTTTTTATAATTTGTCTCTTTATTTTTGAGGTAACTATATTATTTGAGTGGTTAGTGATCATATAGACTTAAAAAAATTCTAAGTCTCGAGGTTTTTCCTCCTGAACTATTGCTCTTAGGCCCACCTAGAATTGAACACTTATCAACTACATTTTCATCTTCTAGGATGTTTAAGGTTTTAGTAGAATGTGACCAAAGGCACGTTACCAAAAATTACCCTGTCTCTGAGAAGCACACTGTAAACATGCTAGTTCTATATCTCTCTTTGCTGTGCTTTAACACATGTCACACCTAAACCTCATTTCTCTAAAAAGAGAAAGACAAAAGTCTCAATGACTTTTTCTCCAAAAGACAATTGATTACCCCAGCACTATTCATCTGAATAGTAAAATGTTTTTTTAATGATTTGTACAGCCACTTTTATCATATTATACTCACATGTTTTAAAGTTGCTTTTGACTTTCTTTTCATGTTCATTAATATAGCCATTTTCTTTCATCATAAAGCCACTTTTTTTTTTCAGTTTTATTTATTTATTTATTTTTATACTTTACAATATTGTATTGGTTTTGCCATACATTGACATGAATCCACCGTGGGTGTACATGTGTTCCCCACCCTGAACCCCCCTCCCATCACCCTCCCCACCCTATCCCACTGAGTCATCCCAGTGCACCAGCCCCAAGCACCCTGTATCATGCATCAAAGCTGGACTGGTGATTCATTTTACATATGATATTTTACATGTTTCTCTGCCATTCTCCCATATTATCCTGCTCTCGCCCTCTCCCAGAGAGTCCAAAAGACTGTTCTATACATCTGTGTCTCTTTTGCTGTCTCACATACAGGGTTATTGTTACCATCTTTCTAAATTCCATAGCCACATTTCTAAAATATCTAAAGTTATACAATACTTTTTAATATTTCATAGACTAATTTTTTCTCTGGATTCCTTTGTATTGGAGATTGTCTCACCTTTAAAAATGTATTTCCTAACATTTGACATTTGAATGTTCAGAGAAACACAAGCACAATTTTATAAATATCTTGTACAAATATCATTATTATATAAATTGTGATTTTAAGATAATTATGATTTCCATAATAGCAAACTACCTCATTCAAAAGTCATATGATTCTTTCCATTCATTTAAATTAACATTATTCAATAAAGTTTTTCATTGTTTTTTTGTCTAGAGTTGGAACCTATCTTGCTGACTTCATTTTTAGATAATTTACTTTTAGTGGTGCTATTTAAATAAGTTCTGTTCTTTATACAATCTACGTGATTTTTATAAAAGGAATCGCATTCCCTTCTCCAGGGCATGTTTCCGACCCAGGCATCAAACCTAGTCTCCCACACTGCAGGCTGATTCTTTACCATCTGACCTACCAGAGAAGCCCCTATATATTTATATCTCTATACAACTCTTCCTCAATTTATAATTTATGTCTTGAATCAATTGCAAGTCCAAAGTATAGTAAGCTGAAACTGTATTTAATACACTAACCTATAGAACATCAGAACTTAGCCTAACCCACCTTAAGTGTGCTCAGTCTACCTACAATTGAGTAAAACCATCTAATGCAAAGCCTATTTAATAGTAGAGTGTTGAAAATCATATGTAATTTATTGAATACTGTCTGAAAGTGAAAAGTAGAATGGTTGTAAGAATATTAGTTATTTAACTTTGTGATGATGTGGCCACATATGAACTGCTTCTCACTGCCCTGCCCAGCTTCACAAGAGATTATTGTACTTCATATTGCTGGATCAGCAAAAGATTAAAATTCAACTTAAGATTTCTATTGAATACATACCACGTTCACACCATCATAAGCTGAAAAATCATTAAGTCAAACCATTGAAACACATTCGGGGACTGTCTTTATATAGCTATATATCAGTTTATTATCATTTTACAAATATTTATATTGGATCTAGAATCTCCTTGGTTGTTTGCTTGGTACATATGAAAGTGTTATGGTGATTATGAAATGCTTGCAATACCATCCTAAAAATTTAGAAGGGATTACCTAAAAAGTAAAGACTCATTTGTCCTTGAAAGATATTTTCTCTGCAATAATACTTTTTTGTAAGTACAAGAATTTTATCTTGAAATTATATTTTTCATAAGTATGTAGATACATGAAATTTTTATTATATGAAAACTTCAGAATATATCATTTTTAATAATGATATTTTCTTTAAAATTTGAGGTCTTAAGTATTTTAAAAAGTATCTAATGCTTTAAAATTTTTCCAGAATTCTTCTCAATATTTATTGTTTTCTATAAAAATGTATATACATCTGACTAATTTAACCTTTCCAAAAGTTTGATGGCATCAGGATACATTACTTATTATTGGGCATGGCATCAGGAGATACATTACTTATTATTGGGCCATGATGTTCTTTGGTCATTGTATAATGTGTTTTGTTGTATTAGCCATAAATGTTTGTTCTGAGTTAAAACAATGCATTTTTTTCCTGGTTATTCCTTCACTATCAGCTATTGCTATTTTCAAATGTCTCAGACCATTTTGATTTGCAGGTTTGTAAAAAGTATTGAAAGTCACGTAACTAAGCTTGTGCTCTCTCTGCTCAATCATGTCCAGCTCTTTGCAACACCATTGACTATAGCCCACCAAGCTCCACTGTCCATGGCATTACTCAGCAAGGGTACTGGAGCGAGTCTGCCATTTCCTCCTTCAGGGAATCTTCCCTGATGCAGGGATGGAAACTGTTTCTTCTGAGTTTCTCATTTCAGGTGGATTCTTTACCACTGAGCCATTGCAGAAGCCCTGTTACTAAGCTTATTAATATTATATTAAAATTACTGTGTGGGCTTCCCAAGTGGCTCTAGTGGTAAAGAACCCACCTGCTAAGGCAGGAGATGCAAGAGACCTGGATTGGATCCCTGGGTAGGGAAGATCTCTTGGAGGAGGATATGGTAAACCCACTCCGGTATTCTTGCCTGGAGAATCCCATGAACAGAGGAGCCTGGTGGGCTAGAGTCCATGGGGTTGCAAAGAGTCATACATGACTGAAGCAACTTAGCAGGCAAAAGAAAAAGAAAAAAAAAACTCACTGTGATACCTGAAGTCCTTTCTATTGGGTTGAATAAAAGCCTTTAGCTTCTTTATATTTTGTGGCATCTATTTTGTCTTTAGAAAATTCCTATCATTTTATTCTATGCAGTGTTCAAGATAAGTATCATTGCTAAATATTTGAATTATAGATATGAAATAAACCATCTGTAATTTATAATCACATTTGACTGTATGTATGAACAATTCCAAAGATACCTAGAACCACACTTTAATAACATATTGAGCACTTTTTTCTCAGTTTTGTATTTTAAGAAAGGAGTTTGCTGTTTGTTTTGTCAGAAAAACACTTTTGTGTTTGTATTGTATCTAATATCTTCTGGTTATGTTACTGAAGTTGGAAAAAATATACATTTAAAAATGAAAAATAAAATGAACTATATTACTGCTATAACATATTGACATAAACACTTTTTAAAACAAGTACCAACTTTTAGCTCACAAGTGGGTCACAGGTCCAGGAAGGCATGTCTGGTTTCCTCTGCTCAAGATCTCAAAAGGCTTGAAGCAAGGTGCTGGCAAGGCTGTGTTCTCATCTGAAGCTGGAAGCCATCTTCCAATGTCATACAGATTACAGAATGAGAGTTTATGAAAATAGGCTGCTATTTGGCCTGCAGTCACACATTTTAAAGTTGTGCCTCCACTTTGCAGGCATTTGAAATAACCAGTGATAGTTTCATAAACAAAGGAACCCCAGAGTAACTATGTCTTAAAATAAAATTTCCTTTTTAATCTCTTCCAAATGCATTGCTAACCAACACTTCCTGTTCTTAGTTGCTCAGTCGTGTCTGACTCTTTGCAACCCTACAAGGCTCCTCTGTCCATGGGGATTCTCTGGGCAAGAATAATGGTGTGGGTTGCCATGCCCTGCCCTCCTCCAAAAGATCTTTATAATCCAGGGATCGAACCCAGCAGTTCACTCTTATTCATATTTTGTTTTTAATTTATGTAATGACAAATATTATCTTTACTTTAAGGAACAACACAGGGTAATATTGCTTAGACAGAATGGATTCATCCTTTCTCTGATTCAGGAAACCACCAAGGGGAAAAGTAAAGGAAACAACAGGACTAAAAAAAAAAAAAAAGTTGATAAATGTTTGCAAGTATAACACAGGAAGTTTATATAGACAACTAATGAGGTATGCTGGTGAAAAAATTCCTTACAGAATATTATTATTATTAACTTTCATTAGAAAAAGAGCAGGCATATATTTAACTTCATGATCATTGCAAATTAGATAAAATATTTAGGTTACATGCTGACTAATGAGGAAATAATTTACTGACTACTATAGTAAACTCTACAAATCAAGAAATACTTTTTTTAAAATTTTTATTTTTTTTTAATTTTTTAACCTCCCATTAAAATAAATAAATTTATATTAAAAATATTTGTTTTATATTACTAAAATTTCTTTTCTTTTTTTTTTTAACTAATCAAAACTGAAGAGTAGAGTGAACATAGACTTTGGTTTCTGGGGTAGGAAAATAATGCCTCCCAAAGATATCTATGGGGCTTCCTTATAGCTCAGATGATAAAGAATCTGCCTGCAATTCAGGAGACCAGGATTTGATCCTTGGGTCACGAAGATCCTCTGGAGAAGGCAATAACAATCCGCTCCAGTATTCTTCCCTAGAGAGTCCCATAGACAGAGGAGCCTGGCAGGCTACAGTCCGTGAAATTGCAGAGTCAGACAAAAGCAACTAACATGTATGTATGTATGTGAAGTGAAGTTTCTCAGTCGTGTCCGACTCTTTGCGACCCCATGGACTGTAGCCTACAAGGCTCCTCCCTCCATGGGATTCTCCAGGCAAGAGTACTGGAGTGGGTTGCCATTTCCTTCTCCAGGGGATCTTCCCGACCCAGGGATCCCCAGGATATGAGTATGTTAGCTTACATAGCAAGTGCAGGAAAGGGGCTGGTTGTGAAGGGAATACAGGTTGCTAATTAACTGACCTTAAATAGATTTTTCTACATTAACTCAAATTAAATTCAGGTGAGCCTATTATAATCACAAGAATTACTGTCAGAGAAACACTATGTTGTGGGACCTGAAGATGGAAGAAGAGGCCACAAAGAACATGTGAGGCCTAAGCACCACTTCTCTAGAGCCTCCTGAAAGAAAGAGTTGCCAACAACTTGATTTTAACACAGGATCTAATTTGAACGTCTGACCTTCAGAACAAAGAAATAATGTGTGTTTGTTAGGCTGCTAATTTGAGATAATTTTTTTACAATAGCCGTAGTAAATTTAAACAACCTTAAAATTTTGCATAATGAATATAGGAATGCATTCCTATTTCTGATGTAGTTCAGTTCAGTTTAGTTCAGTCCAGTCGCTCAGTCGTATCCGACTCTTTGCGACACCATGAATTGCAGCACGCCAGGCCTCACTGTCCATCACCAACTCCCGGAGTTCACTCACGTCCATCGAGTTGGTGATGCCATCCAGCTATCTCATCCTCTGTCATCCTCTTTTCCTCCTGCCCCCAATCCCTCCCAGCATCAAAGTCTTTTCCAATGAGTCAACTCTTCACATGAGGTGGCCAAAGTACTGGAGTTTCAGCTTTAGCATCATTCCTTCCAAAGAACACCCAGCTATGGTACATATACACAATGGAGTATTATTCAGCCATTAAAAAGAATACATTTGAATCAGTTCTAATGAGGTGGATGAAACTGGAGCCTATTATACAGAGTGAAGTAAGCCAGAAAGAAAAACACCAATACAGTATACTAACGCATATATATGGAATTTAGAAAGATGGTAACAATAACCCTGTGTACGAGACAGCAAAAGAGACACTGATGTATAGAACAGTCTTATGGACTCTGTGGGAGAGGGAGAGGGTGGGAAGATTTGGGAGAATGGCATTGAAACATGTAAAATATCATGTATGAATGAGTTGCCAGTCCAGGTTCGATGCACGATACTGGATGCTTGGGGCTGGTGCACTGGGACGACCCAGAGGGATGGAATGGGGAGGGAGGAGGGAGGAGGGTTCAGGATGGGGAACACATGTATACCTGTGGCGGATTAATTTTGATATTTGGCAAATCTAATACAGTTATGTAAAGTTTAAAAATAAAATAAAATTAAAAAAAAAAAAATAAAATAAAATAAGAAAAAAAAAAAAAGAACACCCAGGACTGATCTCCTTCAGAATGGACTGGTTGGATCTCCCTGCAGTCTAAGGGACTCTCAAGAGTCTTCTCCAAAACTACAGTTCCAAAGCATCAATTCTTCAGTGCTCAGCTTTCTTCATAGTCCAACTCTCACATCCATACATGACCACTGGAAAAACCATAGCCTTGACTAGACAGACCTTTGTTGGCAAAGTAATGTGTCTGCTTTTGAATAGTTACTTTAGGATAAAAATATATAGGTCACCTTTGAAAACTATAGCTAGAGGAAAAACACTGTAAAAACTAAAAAATCCTGCCATGTGTTGAGGTTTAAGACGTGCCTAGTTTGCTTGAATGAGACTTTGAATCTCAAATCCAGTTCTCAATTTTCCCTTTGAATAGCAACCAACAATCTTTGGTTGTTCAGAAGCCATTGACTTCACATATTTTCAATGATTTTCTCTTAGAAAGATGACTATATTTTAGATTCCCGGCAGAAAATTCGATCAAGGTTTTTGAGATTAAGAAAATAGTTGTTCAGACATTTACTTCCTTGCATACCCAGATCTGCAAAATATGGGTTTCTTGGCAATGGATTAATTACAATTAGGTTATACTATTTCTTCTGTCATGATTTGTCAAGAGTTAGTCATAAGAGAGAGGCATTTGCATATAACATACAACTCAGTTTTGAGACATTCATGGCATTCCAATGCTATTAAGCTTTGATAATTCAGATGACCTTGAAATTGTTTAATACTTTAGTTCACCTTGGAATTTCAATTTTTATGTATTTGAATAAAACTTTTAATATAAAACATAAAGAATTCACCTACAATGCAGGAGATCTGGGTTCAATCCCTGGGTTGGTAAGATCCCCTGGAGAAGGGAAAAGGCTACCTACTCCAGTATTCTGGCCTGGAGAATTCCAAGGACTGTATAGTCCATGGGGTAGCAAAGAGTCGGACACAACTGAGAGACTTTCACTTTCATAATAATTGCATTTAAGCATAAAATAAGCAGATTTATTTAAATAGTATTTTATGTTAACAAACTGTATCAAATAACTTTCATGAATATTAAAGTTCATTTTTACTCTAACAATAGTACTATAATACTTCATATTTAGCTATACGAAAATTAGCTCATGTATTTAATAACATCAGAAAGCCAAATTTAATTCATTATAACTCAGTATTTATATTATTACTGCTTTTTCACTTTTGAATAAAAATTGAGCATAATTTACACCATTTTTACTTCAATTAGTAGAACTTTTCCTGCCAAGTTGTTTATATTTGTTTAGTTCATTGCTTGTTAGGTTCTATGAGTAAATGAGACCTCTGAAGAATGTCTTCCCTAATTTGCAAACTTGTAATATATTACAAGTAAAATAATTTTTAGTGCATAAGTGAAAGTACACAAAACATTGACTTGTAAATGTAGGGATATTTAATCATTAAAGATGTAACATTGATGAATATGAGTCTAAACATGATGAAATATGGAGCAAGATCAGTGTTTACTGGCTTATAATTTATCATACAAACATTTGTGAATTAGTTCAAGGTAGATATTTTTAATGTGAAATATTTAACTGAACCCCTTAAAACATATGTCATTAATGATTTAGCTTATTCTTTCAATTTCAATTTTACTAGTCAGATTCACTGCATTTCTCAAACTTATACATTAAAAAGCTTTTAGGAAAGATAAGCTATTTTATTTAGATTATAACATAGTTGATAAGGATAGGAGATCATTTCATGTCTCTAAATTCTATTGCTATTTCCTGGATGCATTTTATTAAAAATAAGGTTAAAAAAAAAAAGGCATAGCTAACATTTGCGTATCTTAAAGCTGACTTTTAAAACCTTTGTTATTTAAGACATAAGACAAATTTTAAAGCAATTTGGTAAAGGATTTGCTAAATTAACGTCTCTTCAACTCTCAGAAATTTTACAGATAGCATGTGTAACTTAGTTATTTAAAAGGACTTTAATATATTTCTTTTTAGGCTAGGCTTATGTTACATTTTTTTTTTTTAATAGCAAACAATGATAAAGGGAAGCTATAAAATTTACAGAACTGTCATGCTAAATAATGATTCCATTGAGTCAGTAGTTTAGCATGAGATAATTATGTAATTCAAATAAGCTGAACATTTGTGTCTATTTTAATCATTAATGCCTTCTCTGCCAAGAAGAGAAAATAAGGTACTTAAGTTACTACTCCCTTTGTTTTCTTGCCAGCTTTTTCTTCAAGAAAAGTGAATGGGACAAGAACGTTTTCATATCATAATTTGTGCAGTGTCTTGGGAAGATTATTTTTTGGATTCATAGTAAACAGCGACTTTTTGATTTATATTTTATCAGGAGCTACAACCATAGAGAAATATGACCTCAGAACAAATTTGTGGATCCAGGCAGGGATGATGAATGGCAGGAGATTGCAGTTTGGTGTGGCTGTTATTGATGACAAACTCTTTGTAATTGGAGGTCGAGATGGCTTGAAGACATTGAACACTGTTGAATGTTACAACCCCAAAACCAAGATTTGGACTGTTTTACCACCAATGTCAACGCATAGACATGGTCTAGGTAAGATTCTTCTTTATTGATATCATTTTTGGAAAGTATTTTATTGAAAGTAAGAAAGTGAATGAAAGTGAAGTAGCTCAGCCGTGTCCAACTCTTTATGACCCCATGGACAGTAGCCTGCACCAGGCTCCTCCGTCCATGGGATTTTCTAGGCAAGAGTACTAGAGTGGGTTGCCATTTCCTTCTCCAGGGAATCTTCCCGACCCAGGGATCGAACCCAGGTCTCCCACATTGTACACAGACGCTTTACTGTCTGAGCCACCAGGGAAAGTAAGAATGTGTGTTCAAATATTGTATTATTTTGATCAATTATCATTAACTTGAGATAAGCTGTGAACTCATTTGGAACATATATATATATATATATATATATATACACATATGTATATATACACACATACACATGTTGATGTATATATATGTTAATATATATATAGGAACATATATGTAGATAGATTCTTGACATTTTCGTATGTTGACCACTGTGCATGACCACTGTGCATTAAACTGTTAAAAGAGTGATGTTAAATATACCAAGATGAAATATCCTTGGTTTCCATCAATGGATGAATGGAAAAAGAAAATGTGATACATATACATGATGAAATATTGTTCAGCCATTAAGAATAATGAAATTCTGCCATTTGCAACAACATGGATGGGCTTTGAGGGAATTATGCCTAGTGAAATAAGTTAAATAGAGAAAAATAACCATATGACCTCATTTACATGTGGAATCTGGAAAAAAAAAAAAAATCATGGATTTAGAGCAAAGATTGGTTGTTGCCTGAAGCAGGGTTTTGAGAGTGGGTGAAATGGGTGAAGGGACTCAACATTAAAAATTTCCAGTTATAAAATGAGTAAGTCATGGGGATATAATGTACAGCATGGTGACTATAATTAATAAAACTTTATTGCATATTTGAAAGTAGTAGGAGAATGGATCTTGAAAGTTCTCATCATATGGGGAAAAATTGCAACCATGTGTCAAGATGGATGTTAACTGAACTACTGTGGTGATCATATACAAAATATACAAACATTGAATCATTATTTGTACAGGAAACTAATGTGCTGTATCAATTGTATCTCATTTTCTTAAATAAAATAAAAGCAAGGACTTGTAAAAAATATACCTAGATGAGTAGACCTCAAGTTACTCAGTTTTCAAAGTTCTCAGTTTTCGAAGTATGATACTCATACAGCATGAAACATTCATCTACTATGAATAGAAAATGCAGAACTATCATGGAAAGACCAGAGTAATACAATGTGGAAGAAGAAACAGTTAATGTGAATTGAGAAAGCAATTAAGGTGATTTTCTCTAGCATTAGTGGATAGTCAAATCTTTGCATTTAATTGTTGCCATCTTGAAAAGTCCATGGGGAGAGGGCAGAACAGACTTAGGAAAAGAGTGACTCATCAATAGGCACTAGAAATCAATATAATAGGATTCAACTGATCTCCACTAGGGAGTAACCTGGAGATGGGGTGAACTGTATTTGGATTCAGAAGTTCTGGGTGTGAGTTTTCAATCTATCATTGGATATTGGCTTGATTTGGGGCCAGCAGTTAAACTGTGAGTCTTCATTTCTTCATTTGCCACCAATTTAAGGTTAAGAATTAGATTAAAATTGAATGATGATAATGAATGTGAAATCACTTGTAAACTATAAATTCCTCAACAAATATTTGAAAAAGAGTAATATAATATAGATCCTGAATTTGTGTTTCTCATCCTGTGGATTGTAAGAAGTCCTAGTTAGTTTTTTAAAGACCTGAAATATGTCAGATAGTTGACTAAGTACATTTAGAAATATACATTAGGCCAGTCCAGGTTTGATGCACGATACTGGATGCTTGGGGCTGGTGCACTGGGATGACCCAGAGGGATGGTATGGGGAGGGAGGAGGGAGGAGGGTTCAGGATGGGGAACACATGTATACCTGTAGCAGATTCATTTCGATATTTGGCAAAACTAATACAATATTGTAAAGTTTAAAAATAAAATTAAAAAAATTTAAATTAAAAAAAAAGAAAGATAATGAGGTCTAATTGCAAATTTACTGATCCAGACTTTCAAAGGAAAGCAAACTCATAAAGAATTTAAAAAAAACAAAAATTAATGGTAGTTTAAGGTCTTCAGCACTAAAATATAATTCATATCTGCCATCATCTAAGACAAACTTTAAAAATAGCTCTGAACTAAAACAACTTATCTTTATGTTCTTCTGATTTACCTCCACTTTTATCAGTTTTCTGATTTTTATTTTATTTGCCATAGTTAGTAAATGTCTTGCTCTGTGATATGCAGTGAGATTACAAGATTGCCCATGTATCCCATATTATACTCCAAGTGGCAAGACACTAAAGTAAAATTTTAATATAAAATAAAAACTCAAAATAATTTAGTTGACCTATATAACTTTCCCTCACCTAGATTTGTTTGAAAAAAATCCTCACATGATTATTTTAGAAAGCCACATGAGTTCTTGGTTGTTGAAGATGTGGTCAAAAACATTTCATAGGTATCAATAAATGAAGATTGATTCTTTCTGCTGGATAAAATAGCAAATAAAACTGTATTAATGTTAAGTCTATGATATCAGGGAGTAATGCATCTCTCTAGGGAATGAAGCTAATGAAGCCCACTATTGCCTCAACATGCTGCGTTTTTATTTTAGCATTATATCTGTGAAACACATAGTTCTATAAATCATGTCTTCTTTCCCACAACATTTATTTTGTATAAAATTGAATAAGTCATTCTTACAATACACTGTTTGCAAGTAAGTAGTTTTAGGAAAAATTGATAAAATAGTAATATAGCTGTTGTTGATTATGGATTTTCTATATGCCATGCTTTGTGTTGCATGTTAAATATATGATAGGATTTGTTTTTGTTTGTTTAGTTTTCAACTGAGATAAAATTAAGTGTTAAAGTGTAGAATTGAGTACTTTTGAGTCTATTCACAGAGTTATGTAGTCATCACCACTATCAAACTACAAAATATTTTTATCACCCTAAAAAGAAACCCTGTAATCAATAGCAGTCACTCAATATTGCCCCATCTGCCTGGCCCCTTTAGCAAAAATTAAACGATTTTCTGCCCTGGTGAAATTGCCAACTCAAGATAATTCATTTAAATAGAATCATATAATTTGTGGTTTTCTGATTTGTTTCCACTTTTTGGTTATTATGAATAAAACTAAAATGAAAATCCATGTACGTATTTTTGTATGAATATATATGTTAAGTTCTGTTGGATATGTA
Organism: Bubalus kerabau; assembly: GCF_029407905.1. Taxonomy (NCBI): domain Eukaryota; kingdom Metazoa; phylum Chordata; class Mammalia; order Artiodactyla; family Bovidae; genus Bubalus; species Bubalus kerabau. The sequence continues at coordinate 44,605,491 of NC_073635.1, read as the reverse complement.
CATATGAGAAAAGTTGTTGAATTACACGGTAGCTCCATCTTTAAATTTTGGAAGAACTGCCAAGCTATTTTCCAGAATGGCTGTTCCATTTTCCATCTCCTCAGCAAAATATAAGGGTGCCAATTTTTCCACATCCTTGACAACACTTGTTACTGTTTATTCTTTTTCTATTATAATGATCGCAATGTTATCTCATGATTTTATAAAAATTTCTCTAATGAATAATTTTGAGAAATATTTCATGAGCTTATTGACCATTTGTACCTTCTCTGGATAAATATATATAAGTTTTGTTCAGTTTTTTTTTTTTTCTTTTATTGTTCACTTTATATTCTATATATGAGTTTTCTATCAGATATAACATTGCAAATATTTCATTCCATTCTATGGGTTCTAATTTAACTTTTTGATAAGACCCTTTGAAGCACAATAACTATTGACTTACTAAAGTTAAATTTATTTTCCTTCCTTTTGTTGCTTCTGCTTTTGGTGGAATATAAGAGAAAGTATTTTCTAATTGATGGTCATAAAATTTATGCTAATACTTTAGAAATTTTATACTTTTTGGTCTTAAATTTAAAAACATAATCTATTTATTAATATGATGTGAGCTAATACTTTAACATCATTTTTACATGTTGTTTCACTGTTCTTTGTTGAAAAAAATCTTTCCTTTCCATTGAGTTATCTTGGTGCATCATCAAAAATGTATTGGCCATAAATATGAAGATTTATTTATAGACACTCAATTCTACTCTATTAATATCCCTACCTATACTTACACCAATACCACACTGCCTTGATTACTGTAACTTTGTAATAAGATTTGAAATTGGATAATGTCAGCTCTCTGACTTATGTAGGACTGTGTTTAATAGCCACATATCTGTTATTGTCATATAAATTGCATATTTATACATTATACATCTGTCTCAATACAGTTTTAAAATTATTACTTTATGCAGATGTCTTTATAATGACAGGAGAAAATAAAGTGTCATAAATTATTAAAAATACAGTTATTACCTTAATAGAGTTCTTTACTCTTCTTGTGAATTTATGTTCCTATCTAGAAATGTCTACAGCCTGACCCAAAGGACCCCTTTCAGGGAAGATCTATTAGCAACAAATTACCTTTATGTTTTGTTTATTTATTTTTTAAAATCTTGATATATGATCATTTCCCCTTTATTTTTAAAGGACATAAAATTCTTAACAGTCTTTTTATGTTAACACTTTGAATATGCCATACCATGTCTTTTGGTCTCCTTGATGAGAAATCAACTGTTAATCTTTTTGAGAATCCTTTGTGCCTGATAAGTTGCTACTCTTTTGCTACTTATAAGATTCTCACTTTGACTTTTAACAGTTTGTGATATGCCTATGTGTGCCTAGTTTTGAGTTCATCCTACTTGTAGGTTATTGAACCCAGCTATCTCCCAGTTCAGCTGAGCTCCTGATAAGGCAGAGTTGTAAACTGACCACTGAAGTGTTGAAAGATTGCCCCAACATGAACACTGAGCCCCTAAGCAAAGGCAAGTTTTCTTTCTCCTTTCCTCATAAAGGTCTTGGCAGAAGTGCCTGAAGAAGACCTCTTGCCAAGACTCAGACATGGATACCTTAGGATGAAAGGTGGCTGGGAGAGAAATGCCAATATGTGAAGAGCATGATCAGCTAGATAATCTGAGTCCTTCAATGCAATTTTCTTGAAAGTTTGCAGTACTTTGGTTTTGCACCAAGATTGGTATAGGGATAATAGCTTTCCCCTATGAGACCTGCCAGGTAAAGCCTTTGTAATAGCTTATGATCAGGTTTAAAACATTATAAGTAGATTTTTAGCAGGAGCTAGACTCTTCATGACTTATCTTTCATTCCTGCTTACACAAATCCTCAAGGTCAGATAGAGATGAAAACTTATTACCTTCACAGATTTTACCTGTGTATGTGCACATGACCTTTAAGAGTACCAGGAATATGTCAGTTTTTGCAAATTTCTCCATGGACATCCTTTCCCCAGTTCTTCTGTTGTTGTTGTTGTTTTTTTCAGCTTTTTGTTTGCTTTAACTGTTTTCACCACCTCAGGCTGCATTGACATTAAGTAATTGCCACTGATTTTTTTTTTTCTTGACACACATCCTGGAGCATTCTCAGTAAGAAGAAGCCTTAATCAGGTGAAACAAGAAACTCTTGCAAGTGTAGGTTTTAAGAAAACTACAAGACCCATCAGAATAATAGCATTTTCCTAAGAATGAGACTTCTGAGGAATCTCCAAAATCTGTCCAGAGCCCTTCATTGGCTGATATGCTGTTAGATTTCATCACTACCTTGATCGTGAGGTTGTTGGTTTTCAAGATTACTGGACAGTTAGAGAAAAGGTGCTTGGAATAAAACCATAGAGCTCATTATTCTTATGTAGATTAAGCTGTTTTAATTTGTTTCTTGAATAAATCTCTTTAAATATTTAATATTTTTATTTCTCTTTCAGAGTTCTGATTTTGAAACATTTTGTCAGTGTTCTCATTATCTTTTATTGTGTCATTGCTGCAGATGTCAACAATAGAAATGATTTTTTTGTGGGTACAATAAGCAAAAACTGGCTAATCTATAAGAAAAGGAGTCTTTTGAAAACATAATGGCTACTAAAACTTTACAAGTGTCTTATATGGTCTAGCCATCAGCACAGGAAAACATTTTAAAAGCAATGAGAATAACACTGATGTTGGCCTTTTGTCAACTATGTTGGTGAACAATGACTCTTCCCCATAGATGGTGAAGTTAGCCACCCTTGAGCCAAAAGGACACATACATAACAGACAAACATAAGTATGAAACTTCAGGCTGTACACAAACCAAAAAAACCCAACAACTGAAAAACAAATAAACATAATGTTTAGCTTATGAAATTCATTAGATATCCTGAAACATGGCTGAAATTAAGACAGACTTATTAATTCAAGTGAAAAAATGACACCCCTTGGAAAGTCTGATAAGGACAAACATGCTTCCAGGAAAGGTACTGGGTGCCCCAACTGGCATCGTTGCTTCTACTCACTCTAGAGATCTGTGAGATAGCTCTGAGTCACTGACCTCAGCTTTTTAGACAGGAATAAGAGGCAACTCAAACTGTTGTCATCTATCATGGTAGACAAGGCTGTTTCAAATGGCTGATCATATGTGTGAACATTCTTAAAATAAGAAGGATATTCCCATTCAGAGGCAATGTAAAAAAAACATGTTCAATCTGTATTCGACATTTACTAACTGATTAAATACTCACAGTTCAGTTCAGTTCAGTCGCTCAGTTGTGTCTGACTCTTTGCAACCCCATGGACTGCAGCATGCCAGGCCTCCCTGTCCATCACCAACTCCCGAAGTTTACTCAAACTCATGTCCATTGAGTCGCTGATGCCATCCAACCATCTCATCCTCTGTCATCCCCTTCTTCTCCTGCCTTCAATCTTTCCCAGCATCAGGGTCTTTTCCAGTGAGTCAGTTCTTCGCATGAGGTGGCTAAAGTATTGGAGGTTCAGCTTCAGCATCAGTCCTTCCAATGACTATTCAGGACTGACTTCCTTTAGGATGGACTGGTTGGATCTCCTTGCAAACCACAACCACCTTATAATTTAGACATTTTTGCAGTTTTAAGGTTTAAAAAATCATGGACCAAGTGGCCAATTAGCTTTCCCTATGTCACCCTCCTTGTAAAGAAGATTTGTACTTGTTATTTTTTTAGCTCCAAAGTCATATTTTTTTTCTAATATAACATGCTGTTGCCAATAAGTTAATAATAATAACAAATATTTTTGTTTTTCAATTGCTAAGTTGTGTCTGACTCTGAACAACCCTATGAATTGCAGCATGCCAAGCTTCCCTGCCTTTCACTATCTCCCAGAGCTTGCTCAACTCATGGCTGTTGAGTCAGTGATGCCATCCAATCATCTCACCCTCTGTTACCCACTTCTCCTCCTGCCTTCAATCACTCCCAGCATCAGGGTCCTTTCCAGTGAGTTAGTTCTTCACATCAGGTGGCCAAAGTATTGGAGTTTCAGCTTCAACATCAGTACTTCCAATGAATATTCAGGGTTGATTTCCTTTTAGATTGACTGGTTTGATTTCCTTCCTGTCCAAGGGACTCTCAAGAGTCTTTGCCACACCAGTTTCGAAGTATTAACTTCAGTGCTCAACTTTCTTTATGGCCCAACTCTCACATCTGTACATTTGTACTGGAAAACCCATAGCTTTAACTATAAGTATCACTTTTGTAGGCAAAGTGATGTCTCTGTTTTTTAAAACGCTGTCTACGTTTGTCATAGCTTTTCTTTCAGGGAGCAAATAGCTTTTAATTTCATGGCTACAGTCACCATCCATAGTAATTTTGGTACCCAAAAAAATAAAATCTGCCACTATTTCCACTTTTTTCCTATTTATTTGCCTTGAAGTGATGAGACTGTATGCCATGATCTTTGTTTTTTGAATGTTGAATTTTAAGCCAGATTTTTCAGCCTCCTCTTTCACCTTCATCAGGAGGCTCTTTAGATCCTCTCTAATTTCTGCCATTAAAGTGACATCATCTACATATCTAAGGTTGTTGATATTTCTCCTGTTTATCTTGATTCCAGCTTGTGAGTCATCCAGACCAGCATATTGCATTATGTAGTCTGAATATAAGTTAAATAAGCAGCCTTGACCTACTCCGTTCCTAATTTTGAACCAATACATTATTCCATGTCTGGTTCTAACTATTGCTTCTTGACCTGCATACAGGTTTCTCAGGAGGCAGGTAAGATGGTCTGGTATTCCTGTCTCTTGAAGAATTTTCCACTGTTTGTTGTGATCCACATAGTAAAGGCTTTAGTGTAGTCAATGAAGGAGAAGTAGATTTTTTTTTTCAATTATCTTGTTTTCTATCATCCAGAGGATGTTGGCAATTAGATCTCATTTCTCTACCTTTTTTAAAATCTAGCTTGTACATCTGGAAATTCTTGGCTCATGTACTACTGATCCCTTACTTGAAGGATTTTGAGCATAATATTGCTAGCATGTGAAATGAGTGCAATTGTATGGTAGTTTGAAAATTCTTTGGCATTGATTTTCTTTGGGATTGGAATGAAAACTGACCTTTCCCATTCCTGTGGCCACTGCCAGATTTTCCAAATTTGTTGGCATATTGAGTGCAGCACTTTAACAGCATCATCTTTTAGGATTGAAACAGCTCACCTGGGATTTCATTACCTCCACTATCTTTGCTCATAGTAATGCTTCCTAAGGCCCACTTGACTTCACACTCAGGGCTGTAGCTCTAGGTGAGTGACCACAGTATCCTGGTTATCTCAATCACTAAGATCTCTTTTTTTTTTTTTTTTTTACAGTTCTTCCATGCATTCTTGCTTCTTCTTCTTAACATCTTTTGCTTCTGTTAGGTCCATATTGTTTCTGTCCTTTATTGTCCCATCTTTACACGAAATAGTCCCTTGGTATCACCACTTTTCTTGAAGTAATATCTAGTCTTTCTATTGCTTTTTTCTATTTCTTTGCATTGTTCACTTAAGAAGGCATTCCTATGTCACCTTCCTATTCTCTAGAACTCTACATTCATATGGAAATATCTTTCCCTTTAGCTTTTGCCTTTCACTTCTCTTCTTTTCTCAGCTATTTGTAAGGGCTCCTTAGACAATCATTTTGCCTTTTTGCATTTCTTCTTCTTGGGATATGGTTTTGGTCACCATGCAATATTATGAACCTCCATCCATAGTTCTTTAGTCACTCAGTCACTCCAATCTACTCCCTTGAATCTGTTCATCACCTCCACTGTATAATCATAGGGATGTGATTTAGGTCATACCTCAATGTCCTAGTGGTTTTCCCTACTTTCTTCAATTTAAGTATGAAATTTGCAATAAGGGGTTCATGATCTGAGCCACAGTCATTTCTTGCATTGGTGGAAGAGGGTATTTGCAATGGCCAGTATATTCTCTTGACAAAACTATGTTAGCCTTTGCCCTGCTTCATTTTATACTCCAAGGCCAAATTTGCCAGGTATCTCTTGACTTCTTACTTCTACATTCCAGTCTCCTCTGAAAAAAAGACATCTTTTTGGTGTTTGGTGGAGTTCCATGGTGGGAGCAGGGTAGTGACCAGAGCCCTGAGTTCCTAATGTGGTGGGGCAGGAGGTTATGAAGCACTTCTCACCACTCTGGGGCAGCTGGGCTTGCCAGACCTGGACAATAACTCTGAGGAGCCAGAGACGAGGAAAGATGGTGGCCAGCTATTGGCCAGTGGTGGGCCATGTGGGTAGCAGAAAGTTCCCAGGACAGCCAGCAGCAACAGTGAGGCCAAGGAGCCCTCAGTTCATGATCATCCTCCAACCTCAGCTCCAGCCTTCCCTGTACCCCCTTCCCAGAAAATCCAACAGGTCCTTTGGCCAGCCCCGACGTGGCACACTGACTGACACCCACTGGTGAGTGAAGGTTTACATGCCCAAGGGCCAAAGAAGAACCAGAATTTGGACAACCAGGGTGCAGGGCATGTCTGTCCAGTTACAAACAGTGGCTGAAGGACATGTCCCTAGTAGTCAGGGCATGACAAAACATGGTCCACTGGAGAAGAGAGTGGCAAACCACTTCAGTATTCTTGACTCAAGAACCCCATGAACACAAAGAAAAGTCAAAAAGATATGACACTGGAAGGTGAACCTCCTAAGTCAGTAGCTGCCCAAAATGTTCCTAAGGATGGGCCCAAAAACAGCTCAGAAAAGAATGAAGTGGCTGGGCTAAAGTGGAAACATCGCTCAGCTGTGGATGTGTTTGGTGTTGAAAGTAAAGTCCAAATGCTGCAAAGAACAATATTGCCTAGGAACCTGGAATGTTAGGTCTATGAATCAAGGTAAATTGGACACGGTCAAGCAGGAGATAGGAAGAGTGAACATCGACATTTTAGGAATCAGTGACCTAAAATTGACTGGAATGGGTGATTTTAATTCGGATGACCATTATGTCTACTATGGTGGGCAAGAATCTCTTAGAATAAATGAAGTAGCCCTCATAATCAGAAGTGTCCAAGATGCAGTATTTGGGCACAAAGTCAGAAATGACAGAATGATCTTATTTCATTTCCAAGGCAAGCCATTTAGCATCACAGTAATCCAAGTCTATGCCCCAAGCACTAATGCTGAAGAAGATGAAGTTAAAGAGTTCTATGAATACCTATGATATCTTCTAGAACTAACATCTAATACAATACTCATATTTATATATTTTTTAAAATTTTATTTTTTAATTAAGGTTCATTCTCTCATTTTATGTACACAAATTAAAACACATGCACACAAAAATATCAGTTTAGTGTCTGAGTGTCTCAAACTGTTAGCATGTTTGACTGTGAAAATTTCTATAGAATGAATTTGAGGAATGATTCAACCAAGTATGTCAGATTTGAAATACAGACATAGATTTAGATATAGACAAATGAATAAGTATATGAATAGGTAAAGAAATTGACTAGATATATAAAGTTCTGTGTTAATTTATATAAATTTCTCAATTTCACTGAGTGAAAAAGGGGAAAATGCTGATAGTGGTATGTTTGTTATTTTCATATCAATCATTTAGCTATACTAAAATGATACAATTTGAACTAATAAATCAGGACCAAAAGTCTCTATATTCTGCCATTTAAGGATTATCTGTTTTATAGGCTGGTATCCCATTTAGCCTTCCTAGCAGGAAAACCTTCTATGTATATAGACTCTAGGAACTTATTACCTAATATTATGGATTCACAAACTAACAAGAATTCCTGGAATATTTCAGGGATTAACAGAGAGAGAAAGATATATATATATATATATAATGCAACTTCTCAAAACACAGACATGGTTCAGTTTTAACTTAAAAAAAAAAAAAATTAAATAAAAAATAACTTAAAATACCAAAAGCAAAAGTAACACAAATGTATTTGGTATTCTTTGCTAGTCACCAAAGATATTCAGTCTTTGAAATAATCAATTATATAAAAAAAGGGAAAAGTATAAAAAAAAAATTCAAATTTGTTTGTTGAAATAAAATATTAAATAGAATTTTGAAAAAAATAAAATTGGCATCATTGTCATCTCTAAAAATCATTAAGAGTAAATAAATTAAAATTATGGCAAAACAGATAAGACAAAGAAATAGTCAGTATGATATTGTTATTCATGGTAGTTTTAGAAAAAAAATATTGAGAAAGTGAGAGAGAAAATAAGAAATAATCTGAGAGAATTTCTCTGAAGTATAATACATGGTCTCTGCTGACCTGAAGTAAATAACCAGATATTTTTCCAACAAAGATGGGTTTACTGGGCCAACAAAGAATTGCTATGGTAAGCTATATGCAAGGTCCCACATAACAAATGAAGGAGAACATTTTTATGGAGAGGAAAAGGAAGTTGGGAGGATTATAGTAAAGAGTCCGTGACATTTTATTTTCTGGATCTTTGCCAGGAAAGAAGAGGAGTCCTTCTGCTACTGTCTCAGAATCTGAGAGCTCTCCTTTCTGGTGTCCCAATTCTAGTTAATTGAAATTCCTGTTTATTATTATTATTATTTTTAAATTTCCCCTTTAGTAAAAAAATTTTTTTTTTAATTCAGTGTTGATAAAGAGTTATATCTAGTTTCAGAGACTTTTTGTCCCTAATATCAGGAAGGACCTTTCTAAGGTGTACTGTCTTATATCAGAAGGAAAGTGTACAGATTGGAAACCTATTATGATCACATTTGAGTAACAAAGAAGAGTTGGAATCACTTTCTGTCTAAAGTCCATATATTATCAAGATCATCATCATTGGAGCTCATCTGAAGCATTACATCATCATCGTAAGTTTGGGAGACACATTTATGATAGGTCTCACCTTGATAGTTTGAGGAAGTTGTCTCCTCAAATGTTCTCTGCTTCTATTGTAGAAAATGTTTACTTTTAGGTTACCAGATAATGTGCAGTTCCAGTCAGTGTTCAGTGCTTTCTTTAGGTGTATCACATGAATCAAAGAACCTTTTTGGTGAAGTTTGTTGGCACAAGGGTTAGTTAGCAGTACCCAGAGAGTATGAAGAGAGTTTGGTATTTTCCAATTGACAAAATCTCCAGATTGCAAGATGTAATGCTTAATGTCTTCATCTTGAGCACACTGTGAAAAGATTTCTTTCTTTACCAGAACATGGTTATTTTTAATAGAAGCATTTATGCTTTTGCAATACGAGAGTATTTTTTATCAGTTGTGGGTCAAAATAAATAGAAGGCAAGTATATTAAACTTCCTGTTATTATCTCACAGGATCAGAGTTTATAAATTCCCAAAGGGGTGAATCTGAAGTTTAGAAGGACCAACAGCAATGCTCTTGGTCAAGGTGTTTGGAGGGTCTTGACAAATCTTTCTAGTTGAGTCTTCATAATGTTGTTAATGCTTTGGACTTAATCAGAGGATTGAGGGTGGTAAGCACAGTGAAATTGTTGCAAAATAAGCCAAATAAGGCAGAATTATAGAAGTACCTGGCCAGGAAAATGGTTTCCTCTCTCTTTATGAAGTTTGAGAGGCATTCCCCCAGGTATGGATAATATTTTCAAAAAATATTTTAGCAGTAGAAAAGGAAATAGTCTGTAAGCAAGGAAAGGTTTCAGTCATACAAACTAAAACTAAAATATATTTATATCCATAAGACCGAGGAAGTTGTATGATTCATTTGCCAGAACTCAAATGGTCCATTGGAAAGTTAAAAGTTTGGGAGCAGTACATACAGGCTTCCCCAGGCTGTATGTTGCACATATGGAACAAGAGAGGCAGGCACATTTTGTAAACTTTTAAAAATTTTACCACCGATATCGATACATGAACACTCTTATTTTGTCAGTAGACGAGTTGTTTAATGCACATACTGTTATTAAGATTCTAAATTTTAGAGTTTCTAGTAAGACTGAGTTGGTATTTGGTCCAAACCAGAGTTTTATCCAATTAATAATTTAATTTTCATTGGCTGAATCCTTGCCAGAAAAGAGACTGTCTTCCTGTTGGGTTCCTCTATTGTTACCAGGTATGAGAACTCCACTGCTGTTCTCTCAATTCTATTTTATTGAGGTTTTTATTTATTTATTTTCATACCTCTAAAACGAGTAGTCCAGAGGGCAATCAGAAAAATGAGTGAAAAAAGAACACATTCACTCTATCTGTATCAAATTGCAGAATATCAAAGATAAAGAAATAATTACATACCTCCCGAAGAGGGAAAACACATACTTAAGCTAATGAGAAAAATAGCCATGTGTGAATAACAAGGAAATAACTGCAATAAAATACCAAAATCCACAGAAAAGAAAGGATGACCAGGCTGTCAGGCTTTTTAATAGCAATGCTATTGTCCACAGATAATGAAAGCATTCTTCAAACTTCTGATGCATAAACTTCTGATGCTCATTTATGTCACGCCAAACTATACCTCATGCTATGAAGGGAGGGAAAAAAAAAGACATCTTCAGATATTTTGATTTTGCTGATTTCAGCAAGGATATGTACCTCAAAATCTATTCTCACAAACGTAAGACTGAAAAAAGAAAGATGCATCTTAAGAAAAAACAATCTTCTAAACCTTTTCATTCTCCTCTTTCACTTTCATCAAGAGGCTCTTTAGCTCCTCTTCACTTTTTGCCATAAGGGTGGTGTCATCTGCATATCTGAGGTTATCGATATTTCTCCCAGCAATCTGGATTCCAGCTTGTGCTTCTTCCAGCACAGTGTTTCTCATGATGTACTCTGCATACAAGTTAAATAAGCAGGGTGATAATATACAGCCTTGACATATTCCTTTCCGAGTTTGGAACCAGTCCGTGGTTCCATGTCCAGTTTTACCTGTTGCTTCCTGACCTGTATATAGGTTTCTCAAGAGGCAGATCAGGTGGTCTGGTATTTCCATCTCTTTCAGAATTTTCCACAGTTTATTGTGATCCACACAGTCAAAGGCTTTGGCATAGTCAATAAAGCAGAAATAGATGTTTTTCTGGAACTCTCCTGCTTTTTCAATGATCCAGCAGGTTGGCTTAAAGCTCAACATTCAGAAAACTAATATCATGGCATCTGGTCCCATCACTTCATGGGAAATAGATGGGGAAACCGTGGACACAGTGTCAGACTTTATTTTTGGGGGCTCCAAAATCACTGCAGATGGGGATTGCAGCCATGAAATTAAAAGACGCTTACTCCTTGGAAGGAAAGTTATGACCAACCTAGATAGCATATTGAAAAACAGAGACATTACTTTGCCAACAAAGGTCCGTCTAGTCAAGGCTATGGTTTTTCCAGTGGTCATGTATGGATGTGAGAGTTGGACTGTGAAGAAAGCTGAGTGCCGAAGAATTGATGCTTTTGAACTGTGGTGTTGGAGAAGACTCTTGAGAGTCCCTTGGGCTGCAAGGAGATCCAACCAGTCCACTCTAAAGGAGATCAGTCCTGGGTGTTCATTGAAAGGACTCATGCTGATTCTGAAACTCCAATACTTTGGCCACCTCATGCGATGAGTTGACTCATCAGAAAAGACTCTGATGCTGGGAGGGATTGGGGGCAGGAGGAGAAGGGGACGACAGAGGATGAGATGGCTGGATGGCATCACTGACTCTATGGACATGAGTTTGAGTAGACTCAGGGAGTTGGTGATGGACAGGGAGGCCTGGCATGCCAAAATTCATGGGGTTTCAAAGAGTCAGACATGACTGAGCAACTGAGCTTAACTGAATGTTAGGATTCAAAGATCTCCTTCATTATCAGGAAAGATAGAGGATAAACAGTTGTACTTTCACAGAGTTCTTGATCTCATGGGAGAAATATCTCATTAGATAATCTCTTTGCCAAGAGCAAACACAGGGTTGTTTCCCACCTGCAGACACTTGGTGAGTCCTAATATGGCACTGGATTTTCCTTCTTCTTGTTGCTAAGAAGCCCGGTTCCACCTCCGGCCTGTTATACTTGGCTAAAGGAAAATTGCTAAAGCCATCTGAGGATGCTTAATTTACAACTGAGGGTGAACTGGGGTGAAAGCCTGGGGAATCTGTGTATATGCATCCAGAAATGCTCACCTGCCAGAAGAATAAAACAAATGAGGTTTCATAAACTAGCCAAGGGAAATGTGAAGTTAAAATTAAAATATCAAGAAACAATTTTCAAAACAATGTCATGAGTATAACTTAATAAAATTCTTGAATATAAGTATGAGGAAAGAGAACCCAAAGTGACATCTATTATCAGTGTTTTCCCTGACTTTTAGGAGCTATACTTATAGCAACAAATAATGAATGGACTGAAGAAAATAGCAGCCTAATAAAACCTTGCAGTTGTTTGTGATATGATCCATTAGTCTAGAAAATTCCATTTTGAACTGTCAGTTTTCATTATCTTAGAAGGAACACTTGCTTCAGCTTAGCCTTTGCTACTTTAATTACATCAGTATGTATCTGTCCTCTTCATACCTCTTTTATTTAAAAAATAGTATTTGTCACAAAACTAAGGCGTCTACATTTCTTTAAAAGTTTGGTAATTTTCACAAGAAATACAATTCAAAACTGCCCGCTCAGTTTTATATATCAGATTTTTAAAAAAACACTGTGAAAAGAAAAAATACATATGCATATAATGAAGTAAGTTGACAATGTAAAAAAAAAATTACTCTGTTGATACTACATACCCAAATACATGTATGCAAATATATACACAGATCCACAATTTTAAATACATATGCATGTCTGATTGATAAAACAGGGAAAGTTCTAAGCATGATATGGGATATAACAAGAAGTTTTTTAGAGCAAACAGCTACCATTTTCATTTGAAACTTTAAAGTTTGAGTAAACAGAAATTTATAAGAACAGTTTTCTTATTACTTCGACAGATGTAATATAGACACAGACATGTATATACAGCTTTAAATAATATTTTAGAGCCTTTAATTTTTTTAACTTTTATTTAGCAGTTCCTCTGGGAAATATTATGCATAGAACATTAGTAATGCCAGCAAAAAAGAAGGAAAAGAAAGAAGGGAAGGATAAAGAAGAGATAAGAAATAACAACAAACACCTTTTCAACAGAATGTGCACTTATAAACTGTGATTTATAAACTCTAAATATTAGTGAAATCCTCGTTATATATTCAGTCTTCTGTGATCCTATCAGTTGTTGAATTCTAAGCTTAGATATTCCCTGGTGTCTTTCCATTGAATTATGTGTTTTTTTTTTTTTTTCAAATAAACTTTTACTGAAGATATTTTAATACTAAGAATTCAATAGGTGCTGAGGAAAAGGAGATAAGTAAGAGAGAAGAATGACCTTCAATATTGTACATACTAGTTGTGAATGCTCTCTTACAAATAAAAATCATTAATCCAGGCGTAGAGATTCTGTGTTTGGTTTGTAATGTAATATCTTACCTATTCTATTACTCATTTCTGAAGTAAAATTTTATATCACAAATTGGTCCTCAACATGATTCTGCAGCCATTTGTGGATAACCTATCTCTTAAATCTGCCTGCAAAGCAGGAGACCCCGGTTCAATTCCTGGGTCAGGAAGAGCCAATGGAGAAGGGATAGGCTACCCATTGAAGTATTCTAGGGCTTCCCTGGAGGCTAGCTGGTAAAGAATCTGCTTGCAATGTGGGAGACCTGGGTTCGATTCCTGGGTTAGAAAGATCCCCTTCAGAAGGGAAAGGCTACCACTTCAGTATTCTGGACGGGAGAATTCCATGGACTGTATAGTCACAAAGAGTTGGACACAACTGAGCAACTTTCAATAGTGTAAAATTTGTGGACTGAGTATGAAGAATTCCTTTTGCTATACTCTACTCCAATAAAATGCTAAAAACTACTAAATCTTCTAGAACAGGTATCCCCAACCTCCAAATCTAACACCTGATAATCTGAAGTAGAGCTTTTAAGTAATAATACTAGAAATAAATTGCATAGTAAGTGTAACCTGCTTGAATCATCCCAAAATGATTCCCCTCACCATTCCATAGAAAAATTATCTTTCATGAAACTGGTCCCTGGTGCCATTAAGGTTGGGGACTGCTGTGAGAACACTGACCCTTAAAACTAGTATCTAAACACCAAGCTTCTTCATTATGAGAAACTTTGATAAATGTACTTGTTTGATCTAAGAGTCACAGTTTTAAGTTTCTCTCTTTGAGCAATTGGTGAGTTTTCTGTCCCAATAACATTGTGGATAATATGGCTAATTATGTTTCCCTATATGAATTAAATGTTATAAAGTCTACAATTAAATTTGCAGTCTAAAAGTAACAAACATGCATGCATTTTTTTTTTTGTAGCAATCTCATATTGGGCTCTATTTTATCTTTCTTTGATTGTTTTGCTATCATCTAATTTTACTAAAATATATCCATCCCTATTTTACATGTCTTTGGAATCACCTTAAATTTTCAATAATAAGATGAGGTATTAAGTTAAAGATAAGGCTAGAAGAACTGGTTTAGTTAAATCCAATAAGTTGTTTGTAAGAATGTTCATTTGTTAAGTTATTCCATCATTCAAGTAGAATTAAAATTGTACTACTACATGCTTATGTTAGGATAAAAAGATGAATGAAATATTATACTTTAAGATCTTACATCTGAGTAAGGAGACCAAAAAAGTTAAAAGACAATTTAAATGAACTGTTGTACGTATTAATACAATAAGTAAGAGTATTATGATCATATTCTTTTAAGTCACAATGGATAGGTTAGAAAGGATTCTAAAGAGAAGTGATGCTGAAACTAACTATAGAGTATTAATAATCAAGCAAATTGAAGAAAAAAATATATTTCAGTCAACAAAACATGTAAAAATATCAATGTGAAAAAGAAGCATAGAATATTTGAGTAGCAAACCACAAGGTTATTTGAACACAAATTTTCTGGTGTTGCATTGTCTTATGGATATATTTTAATGGGTTCATGTTGATATATGGCAAAAACCAATACAATATTGTAAAGTTAAAAAATAAAAAAAAAATAAAATAAAATAAAATATAGCAAATATAATTTTATTCATTTTTAATATACAGTATAAGAGAAGGAGGAGCATACCTAATATGACCTCCATAATCCCACTTATAATAATATTTAATTGAAATTTAAAATTTAATAGCAAAATATTTATTTTGAGAAAATTTCTTGTGCATCATTGGCTTGGTACATTTGAATTTAGCTCAGATATCAAAAAGCAAAAGGCATAAATTCTCCTGATATCTTTTTCTTAGGTTAAATAGGAAATAGATGAAATGGGATTTTTAGAAACCATGAGCGCAATTTGGTCACTCAGGTGAATCACACATAAATAGCTATTAACAGAAAAGGAAAAGTATTAAATCAACTACAGAAACTGTACCACTTCAGTTTCTGTCATTTTCATTATAACAACTAATTTATTGCTTACATTTGCTTTATCTGGGGAGATTATTTTATTTTATATTTTATCTTTTTTCATAGATATCTTCAACCTGAATGATCACATGAATTTTCCATGTTCCAATTTAAAATGCATGTTAAAATTACATTTAATAGAAGATTTCTTCATTTTTAATAATTTCCATCTCAATATGCTGGTGGTAATGGGACACTTGGAGAATTAAATGGCACCCCATTCCAGTACTCTTGCCTGGAAAATCCCATGGATGGATGAGCCTGGTGGGCTGCAATCTATGGGGTGGCTAAGAGTCGGACACGACTGAGCGACTTCACTTTCACTTCACTTTCATGCATTGGAGAAGGAAATAGCAACCCACTCCAGTGTTCTTGCTTGGAGAATCCCAGGGATGGGGAGCCTGGTGGGCTGCCGTCTATGGCGTCACACAGAGTCGGACATGACTGAAGTGACTTAGCAACAACAACAAATGGGATACTAGAGCAAGCAAAACAAAACAAAACAAAACAAGTGTAGATTAATAGATATCTAAATCTGCAGAATGGCTAAGAGACTCCAGAATGCTAATCTGACACTTGAGAAAACAAGTCCAGAAAGGTTAAATAGCTTGCTGAAGTTTATTCAGTTTATTAATCATTTGGTTTGGAATTCTCCATGAATTTGGGATTTGTTTTGTTCTGCTTTGCTACTTACATTAATTTTCTACTTTATTCTGATTATTTGCAGATTACTATTTCTAGAGTAGATCAAGTATATTTTTCACAGTCTGATGAGTCCAGGGGTGAGCAAGGTTTTGTGAGTCTTAAAGATGAGGCTTTTCTTAAGAAATATAAATATAATAGCCTCTTGAACACATCGTTAGAGCCATTTCATGGGCCTCAGAAGGAGCCTGGTGAGAGGACTGCTAAGCCTTAAGTTTCATCAGCCTCACAGGAATTATTTTCTCAATGAGCAGTATTACCAACGTTTACTCGAACATCATATTTTGCTTTAGTGAATACATAAGTTGATGTGTTTCTCTTTTTATGGAAATCACTAATAGGGTTTTTTACATATGAATTCATATCATACTCAAGTGTATTGTTATTGTTGTTTTTTCACTAAGTCGTTTGTGACTCTTGTGACCCCATGGACTGTAACTCACCAGGATCCTCTGTCCATGAGTTTTCCCAGGCAAGAATACTGGAGTGGGTTGCCATTTCCCTCTCCAAATGATCTTTCCAACCCAGGGATCAAACCTGTGTCTGCTACTTTGGGACACAGATTCTTTATTACTGAGCCACAAGGGAAGCCCATTCAAGAATATATTAGTTAATAATTTTATAAAAACTGTTTTCTTTTTTCATGTAATATGCAAAAACTATAAGCATAGTAGCCTATACACTTCATTAATAAAATACTAAGATTTATGCATGTTTGCATGTTTATGATGTTTGTTAAAGTGACTAAATCGCTTAACTTTTGAAATCAGTCAAACCATTGTTTATACAAGTCTAGAGATTTGTGAAATACTAACAGCTAGTGTGAGACCAAATATTTATTTTAAAAAAACACTATCATAGTTAATGTTTTGACACTAATAAAATACCCTTATTTCCTATTTTATTAAGGGGATATTTTGAATTTTTCTACTGTAATCAATTAGGCATTCAGAAAATATATTTCATTTAAATTACTCCAAATAAATCTCTAATGAAAGTGAAATGATTTTTTTTTTAATTTTTAGATGAGATCAAATCAGTCTTCTTTGTGTCTTTATTCTAATTCCCATTGCTAGAATGTAAACCCACAGAGGACATAATTCTTGTTTCTCTTGTTTGATGTCTTAAGCACTCAACACATATAGAAAACCAAATATTTTTGAATAAATTATTATTTTTAATTCAAAGTATACCATATAAAATTGAAGGTATTGGCATTGATACTAATTATTTATGTGACTTATTATCATAGTAGATGTTTATTTACCAGTAGCTTTTGTTATGGCAATTGGCCAGCAGTGTGGACTCACTCTGCCTCTTTCAGTGCTGTTTCTGTAACACCTCAAACATTTTAAGACACCAAATACTAAGGCTTGAGTGCATTAGCAATGCCAAGTTCAAGGAGCTAGTTGTGCACTTAATAGTGACTTATTAGTTCAATAAGATGAATTCATCATTCAGCACTACCAGGAAAATATTAAACAAAAGTGCATTGTATTCTTTTTTCCTTTAGCGATTAGATTGTCAGATTAAATACAGACGAAAGCTTATTTCAAAAGCATTTTACCTTTTCACAAGACATGAACCTCTGTTCAAGAAACAATAAAAATGAAAAATGATCCTAGCAAGTTTTCTTCTCTGGCTGTTTCATTTAAAAAGTAGTTTTAAATATGGAAATTCAAATAGAATTTGGAAGTGGCTTTAATGGTGACTTTTAAAATGAAACATAAGTCATCAGTACTCAGTTATGTGATTTTTCAAAGCTAGCAGTTGCTGAAAAGTTAACATGTGAGAAAACATTATAGCATTAATGTTCCAATTGAATGGAATGAGATAGGCTATGTATATATATATTTTTTAATCTGTTAGATTCACATTGTACTTTAAACTTTAGGATTAAAGAAAGTAATGCAAAAATTAACTCATACAACATTTTATGCTTGGTTGAAGGGCAAAAATAAGGAAAAATTATTTTCATTATTTTGCCAGACTGAACTGTTTAACATTCTTAAATAATGACAAAAATGTAGAATAATTGGCAGTTTAAGGTACTACACAGAAAAGTACAATATATTACATTTTAAGAGAATGAATCACTATATATATGTGCAACTCTATATTTGTACTCTCAGGTCAAAATTGGTTAAAGTTTTCTTAGACATTTTGATGCATCTTGCAAACATATATATCTATAAATCTGTATATTTTTACAAAGAACAGTACATTATGATTAGTTCTTATCTTTAATCTGAATGGTCTAATCATTAGGACTCCATATATGTTAAAAGGAATAATGCTGCATTATTGCTATTCTTTTCAGTGCTTAATTAGTTTTTTCTTTATTATACATGGAAATAAAATAAAAAGTTTTATGAAAAAGTTATCTTTGATAGTTAATATGTTTGTTATTTTGTAATAAACTATCACCTCACTTTGGGATTGGAATGAAAACTGACCTTTTCCAGTCCTGTGGCCACTGCTGAGTTTTCCAAATTTGCTGGCATATTGAGTGCAGCACTTTCACAGCATCATCTTTCAGGATTTGAAATAGCTCAACTGGAATTCCATCACCTCCACTAGCTTTGTTTGTATTGATGCTTTATAAGACCCACTTGACTTCACATTCCAGGATATCTGGCTATAGGTGAGTGATCACACCACCGTGATCATCAGGGTTATTAAACTCTTTTTTGTACAGTTCTTCTGAGTAGTCTTGCCACCTCTTCTTAATATCTTCTGCTTCTGTTAGGTCCATACCATTTATGTCCTTTATTGTGCCCATCTTTGCATGAGATGTTCCCTTGGTACCTCTAATTTTCTTGAAGAGGTCTCTAGTCCTTCCCATTCTATTGTTTTCCTCTAATTCTTTGCATTGATTGCTAAGGAAGGCTTTCTTATCTCTGCTTGCTGTTCTTTGGAACTCTGCATTCAGATGTTTATATCTTTCCTTTTCTCCTGTACTTTTCACTTCTCTTCTTTTCACAGCTATTTGTAAGGCCTCCTCTGACAGTCATTTTGTCTACCACCCAGTTTCACTTATCTCACACACTAGTAAAGTACTGCTCAAAATTCTCGAAGCCAGGCTTCAGTAGTACGTGAATCATGAATTCCAGATGTTCAAGCTGGTTTTAGAAAAGGCAGAGGAACCAGAGGTCAAATTGCCAACATCTGCCAGATCATCGAAAAAGCAAGAGAGTTCCAGAAAAACATATATTTCTGCTTTATTGACTATGCCAAAGCCTTTGACTATGTGGATCACAATTAACTGTGGAAAATTCTGAAAGAGATGGGAATACCAGACCATCTGACCTGCCTCTTGAGAAACCTGTATGGAGGTCAGGAAGCAACAGTGAGAACTGGACATGGAATAACAGACTGGTTCCAAATAGAAAAAGGAGTACGTCAAGGCTGCTTATTGACACCCTGCTTATTTAACTTATATGCAGAGTACATCATGAGAAACGCTGGGCTGGAAGAAGCACAAGCTGGAATCAGGATTGCTGGGAGAAATAGCAATAACCTCAGATATGCAGATTACACCACCCTTATGGCAGAAAGTGAAGAGGAACTAAAAGGCCTATTGATGAAAGAGAAAGAGGAAAGTGAAAAGTAGGCTTAAAGCTCAACATTCAGAAAACTAAGATCATGGCATCTGGTCCCAACACTTCATGGTAAATAGATGGGGAAACAGTGGAAACAGTGTCAGAATTTATTTTTGGGGGGCTCCAAAATCACTGCAGATGGTGACTTCAGCCATGAAATTAAAAGACACTTACTCCTTGGAAGGAAAGTTATGACCAACCTGGACAGCATATTCAAAAGCAGAGACATTACTTTGCCAACAAAGGTCCATCTAGTCAAGGCTATGGTTTTTCCTGTGGTCATGTATGGATGTGAGACTTGGACTGTGAAGACAGCGAAGTATTGATGCTTTGGAACTGTGGTGTTGGTAAAGACTCTTGAGAGTCCCTTGGCCTTCAAGGAGATTCAGCCCATCCATCCTAAAGGAGATCAGTCCTGGGTGTTCTTTGGAAGGACTGATGCTGAAGCTGAAACTCCAATACATTGGCCATCTCATGCAAAGAGCTTACACATTGGAAAAGACCCTGATGCTGGGAGGGATTGGGGGCAGGAGGAGAAGGGGATAACAGAGGATGAGATGGCTGCATGGTATCACCAACTCAATGCACATGAGTTTGGGTGAACTCCAGGAGTTGGTGATGGACAGGGAGGCCTAGCATGCTGAAGTTCATAGGGTTGCAAACAGTCGGACATGACTGAGCGACTGAACTGAACTGAACTGAAGTTCAACTTGGTGCTTTAATATATTAGATTGAAATTTTAAGACAAGATTTTATTCATTCAATTAATGTATTGCCAAGGACTTCCCTGGGTGCCAGAGAGAGAACTATGAACAAACATAATCCTGTTCTTATATTGCTTTGGGCTAAGCAAGGTAACAGAAAACTCTCTAGTAGCTCTTGACCTTTGATTTTAGGAAAACTTATCTTTGGCTTTACTTAAATAAAGTAAATACTATACTTAAAAATAAAATGTGTACCTTAATGTATTAGATACACTACAGTGTTGAGATTTTCAAATCTTTTCTATAAGAAACTGATTTTTGTGCTGTCAAATTTCAAAAGAAGTAACACATTTACTATAAAAACTGTGTTACATAATGTGTGCTTGCCAATAACTCAAAATGATGAACGTCGTTGGGAGAATACAAATATCTATCTATCTATATATCTATATCTATATATCTATATATATACACATATATATGGTTTCTGTAAGTATTCTAACTTTAAAATATAAATATTAGAGTTTCTTTAGTATCTATCTGTAGGCTATAGTAGCTGTGGAATATAATTTTTGCCTCCACAGCCTTATTGTCTATGTGATTGGGGTAAAAGGTGTTGGATCAAATTCTGATGCACACATAAGGTGTTTTTCTGAAAATCAGGCAGAAACAAAACTAGTCATATCAGTTGATATATAAGCTAAACAAAGCACAGCTCCTTGTTATGGAATACAACTAAAACTATGGTTTAAACTAAGCTATGAATCCTCATATTTGGGCATACCTGAAAACCTGAATTTTTGAAAGAAAAAGCCTTTGATTTTGAACAGGTTACTGAATAATGTTTTATGACTATAATTATAACCTTCTTCTTTAATCAGATAATATCGACATAAGGACAGAGGTGTTTGCAAAAAAATATTTCTTCTTAGTCCACATATGTTAAAGACCACCCATTTTACTAAATGACAGAAAATTTCTATTATCAATTATATGAAAAATCAGTGAAAGATTAAACTAGATGATATGCTTGTAATAGTCTACGCCTGAAAGTGAACTTATGATTTAGAGTTGTTTAAATAAAGTAACCACTCTTCTTTTATGCCTACTCTCCAATATTTATTTTAGACCAAAAAAATTCTGCTATTAATTAATGAGTCTCCCTAAATTGAAGGATTAAAAATACATTGTATTCAGTATGTCGACATCTTCTACAATAGATCAGTTCAGTTCAGTCTTTCAGTCGTGTCCGACTCTTTGCCACCTCATGAATCCCAACACGCCAGGCCTCCCTGTCCATCACCAACTCCCGGAGTTCACACAGACTCACGTTCATTGAGTCAGTGATGCCAACCAACCATCTCATCCTCTGTCATCCCCTTCTCCTCCTGGCCCCAATCCTTCCCAGCATCAGAGTCTTTTCCAAAGAGTCAACACTTCGCATCAGGTGGCCAAAGTACTGGAGTTTCAGCTTTAGCATCATTCCCTCCAAAGAAATCCCAGGGCTGATCTTCAGAATGGACTGGTTGGATCTCCCTGCCTTCCAAGGGACTCTCAAGAGTCTTCTCCAACACCACAGTTCAAAAGCATCAATTCTTCGGCACTCAGCCTTCTTCACAGTCCAACTCTCACATCCATACATGACCACAGGAAAAACCATAGCCTTGACTAGACGAATCTTTGTTGGCAAAGTAATGTCTCTGCTTTTGAATATACTATCTAGGTTGGACATAACTTTCCTTCCAAGGAGTAAGCATCTTTTAATTTCATGGCTGCAGTCACCATCTGCAGTAATTTTGGAGCCCCCAAAAATAAAGTCTGACACTGTTTCCACTGTTTCCCCATCTATTTCCCATGAAGTGATGGGACCGGATGCCATGATCTTTGTTTTCTGAATGTTGAGATTTAAGCCAACTTTTTCACTCTCCACTTTCACTTTCATCAAGAGGCTTTTTAATTCTTCACTTTCTGCCATAAGGGTGGTGTCATCTGCATATCTGAAGTGATTGATATTTCTCCCAGCAATCTTGATTCCAGCTTGTGCTTCTTCCAGTCCAGCATTTCTCATGATGTACTCTGCATATAAGTTAAATAAGCAGGGTGATAATATACAGCCTTGACATACTCCTTTTCCTCTTTGGAACCAGTCTGTTATTCTATGTCCAGTTCTAACTGTTGCTTCCTGACCTGCATACAGTTTTCTCAAGAGGCAGGGCAGATGATCTGGTATGCCCATCTCTTTCAGAATTTTCCACAGTTTATTGTGATTCACACTGTCAAAGGCTTTGGCATAGTCAATGAAGCAGAAATATATATTTTTATGGAACTCTCTTGCTTTTTCCATGATCCAGCGGATGTTGTCAATTTGATCTCTGGTTCCTCTGCCTTTTCTAAAACCAGCTTGAACATCAGGAAGTTCATGGTTCATGTATTGCTGAAGCCTGGCTTGGAGATTTTTGAGCATTACTTTACTAGCATGTGAGTGTAATTGTGCGGTAGTTTGAGCATTCTTTGGCATTGCCTTTCCTTGGGATTGGAACGAAAACTGACCTTTTCCAGTCCTGTGGCCACTGCTGAGTTTTCCAAATTTGCTGGCATATTGAGTGCAACACTTTCACAGCATCATCTTTCAGGATTTGAAATAGTTCAACTGGAATTCCATCACCTCCACTAGCTTTGTTCGTAGTGATGCTTTCTAAGGCCCACTTGAATTTGCATTCCAGGATGTCTGGCTCTAGGTCAGTGATCACACCATCATGATTATCTGATTCGTGAAGATCTTTTTTGTATATTTCTTCTGTGTATTCTTGCCACTTCTTCTTAATATCTTCTGCTTCTGATAGGTCCATACCATTTCTCTCCTTTATCGAGCCCATCTTTGCATGAAATGTCCCCTTGGTATCTCTAATTTTCTTGAAGAGATATCTAGTCTTTCCCATTCTGTTGTTTTCCTCTATTTCTTTACACTGATCACTGAGGAAGGCTTTCTTATCTCTTCTTGCTACTCTTTGGAACCTCTGCATTCAGATGTTGATATCTTTACTTTCCTCCTTTGCTTTTCGCTTCTCTTCCTTTCACAGCTATTTGTAAGGCCTCCCCAGACAGCCATTTTGCTTTTTTGCATTTCTTTTCCATGGGGATGGTCTTGATCCCTGTCTCCTGTACAATGTCATGAACCTCATTCCATAGTTCATCAGGCAATCTATCAGATCTAGGCCCTTAAATCGATTTCTCACTTCCACTGTATAATCATAAGGGATTTGATTTAGGTCATACCTGAATGATCTAGTGGTTTTCCCTACTTTCTTCAATTTCAGTCTGAATTTGGTAATAAGGAGTTCATGATCTGAGCCATAGTCAGCTCCTGGCCTTGTTTTTGTTGACTGTATAGAGCTTCTCCATCTTTGGCTTCAAATAATATAATCAATCTGATTTCAGTGTTGACCATCTGGTGATGTCCATGTGTAGAGTCTTCTCTTGTGTTGTTGGAAGAGGGTGTTTGCTATGACCAGTGCATTTTCTTGGCAAAACTCTATTAGTCTTTGCCCTGCTTCATTCCGTATTCCAAGGCCAAATTTGCCTGTTACTCCAGGTGTTTCTTGACTTCCTACTTTTGCATTCCAGTCCCCTATAATGAAAAGGACATCTGTTTTGGTGTTAGTTCTAAAAGGTCTTGTAGCTCTTCATAGAACCATTCAACTTCAGCTTCTTCAGCGTTACTGGTTGGGGCACAGACTTGGATTACTGTGATATTGAATGGTTTGCCTTGGAAACGAACAGAGATTATCCTGTCGTTTTTGAAACTGCATCCAAGTACTGCATTTAGGACTCTTATTTTGACCATGATGACTACACCGTTTCTTCTAAGGGATTCCTGCCCACAGTAGTAGATATAATGGTCATCTGAGTTAAATTCACCCATTCCAGTCCATTTCAGTTCGCTGATTCCTAGAATGTTGACATTCACTGTTGCCATCTCTTGTTTGACCACTTGCAATTTGCCTTAATTCATGGACCCGACATTCCAGGTTCCTGAGAGATATTGCTCTTTACAGCATTGGACCTTGCTTCTATCACCAGTCACATCCACAGCTGGGTATTCTTTTTGCTTTGGCTCCATCCCTTCATTCTTTCTGGAGTTATTTCTCCACTGATCTCCAGTAGCGTATTGGGCCCCTACTGACCTGGGGAGTTCTACTTTCAGTATCCTATCATTTTTCCTTTTCATACTGTTCATGGGGTTCTCAAGGCAAGAATACTGAAGTGGTTTGCCATTCCCTTCTCCAGTGGACCACATTCTGTCAGATCTCTCCACCATGACCCGCCCGTCTTGGATTGTCCCATGGGCATGGCTTAGTTTCATTGAGTTAGACAAGGCTGTGGTCCTAGTGTGATTAGATTGACTAGTTTTCTGTGAGTATGGTTTCACTGTGTTTGCCCTCTGATGCCCTCTTGCAACACCAACTATCTTACTCGGGTTTCCCTTACCTTGGGCGTGGGGTATCTCTTCACGGCTGTTCCAGCAAAGCGAAGCCGCTGTTCCTTACCTTGGACGAGGGGTATCTCCTCACTGCCGCCCTTCCTGACCTTCAAGGTGGGATAGTTCCTCTAGGCCCTCCTGCGCCCGTGCAGCCACTGCTCCTTGGACGTGGGGTTAGTCCTCCCAGCCGCCGCCCCTGTCCTCGGGTATGGGGTTGGTCCTCCTGGCCGCCGCCCCTGGCCTCGGGTGTAGGGTAGGGACAACATAATTAGAACTTTTAGACTTTTATGAATAAAACAACTTTTTTGCTAACATATTATCTATGTTAAATATATATATTCTCATACTTTTAGCAAAAAAAAATAAATGCTTTAACATATAATTTTTTTCTTTAGCGCTTTTATCATCATTTAAACAATAATGGCCAATAATTTTATCCTAAAATATAGCCTATCATTTTTATCTATATCATAAAATACTTATATTTCATTAAGATTATGTTAGTTATAATAAATACAATCAAAATAAATATTGAGATTGATTTTTCCTACTTTAATGATGACAAGAAATTTGCATATTCCATGTCAGTATGAATAAAGACATATGACTATTCAACATCTTCAAGCACTAACTTTATGCTGAATCTCAATAACTGCTAAACATTAGAAATGTGTAAAATATCAATACTATAGGTAGAATTTATAACTAAGATAAAGAGAGAAACAAAATAAAAATGGTGAAAAAGTAATTGAGTTTTGAATTGTGAAATGTGAATCCAGATCGTTTCTTTTATTCTTCTGAGACAAAGTTTTAACCTTGACCCTGTTTTATTACCCTCAGTATATGAAATCACATTAAACTAAAAGTTACATTTATTTTTGAAAAAGTGCTAAAAATGGGCCAAAGAAATTTAATTTAAATCTTATTTAACTTTCACAATAACTGCTTGAGGTAAGTAGCCTTATTAACATTATCTTTACAGATTAGAAAACTGAAGCACAAATAAAACAACTGAGTTACTGTTATACTCAAAACTTTTTGCATCCAATTCCATGCTTTAATAGTGATCCTTTTATTAATTGTCTGCTCAGGTTATAGGTTGGAAAACACCTTCATGTCAGTCACCTAGAGTGTGCTTTCCATAACTACAGGATCTGTATCAGCAGATTCAGGCAACCATGGGCGGAAAATGTTTGACAAAAACTTCCAGAAAGTTCCCAAAACCAAACCTTGAACTTACATGAGCAGTCAACTATTTACATAACATTTACATTGTATTTACAACGATTTACATAGCATTTACATTGTATTAAGTATTCAGATCAATTCAGTCACTCAGTCCTTTCCGACTCTTTGCCACCCCATGGACTGCAATATGCCAGGCCTCCCTGTCCATCACCAACTCCCCAAGCTTACTCAGATTCATGTCCATTGAGTCAGTGATGCCATCCAGCCATCTCATTGCTTACTGTCCCCTTCTTTTCCCACCTTCAATTATTCTCAACATCAGGGTCTTTTCAAATGAGTCAATTCTTTGCATCAGGTAGCCAAAGTATTGGAGTTTCAGCTTCAGCATCAATCCTTACCATGAATATTCAGGAATGATTTATTTTAGGATGGACTGGTTGGATATTCTTTCTGTGCAAGGGACTCCCAAGAGTCTTCTCCAACACCACAGTTCAAAGCCATCAATTATTTGGCTTTCAGCTTTCTTTATAGTCCAACTCTTATATCCATACATGATTACTGGAAAAAATCAAAGCTTTAACTAGATGGATTTTGTTGGCAAAGTAATGTCTATGCTTTTGAATATGCTGTCTAGGTTTTCATAACTTTTCCCCCAAGGAGTATGCATCTTTTAATTTCATGGCTGCAATCGCCATTTGCAGTGATTTTGGAGCCAAAAAAATAAAATCTATCACTGTTTCCATTGTTTCCCCATCTATTTGCCATGAAGTAATGGGACCAGATGCTATGATCTTAGCTTTCTGAATGTTGAGTTTTAACCCAACTTTTTCACACTCCTTCACTTTCATTAAGAGGTTCTTTAATTCTTCTTCACTTTCAGCCATAAGGGTGGTGTCATCTGCATATCTAAGGTTATTGATATTTTTCCCAGCAATCTTGATTCCAGCTTGTGCTTCTTCCAGCCCGGAGTTTCTGCATGTAAGTTAAACAAGCAGGGTGACAATATACCACCTTGATGCACTCTTTTCCCAATTTGGAATCAGTCTGTTGTTCCATGTCCAGTTCTAACTGTTGCTTCCTGATCTGCATACAGATTTCTCAAGAGGCAGGTCAGGTGGTCTGGTATTCCCATCTTTTTAAGAATATTCCAAAGTTTGTTGTGACCCACACTGTCAAAGCTTTGGCATAGTCAATAAAACAGTACCAGATGTTTTTCTGGAGCTCTCTCTCTTTTTTGATGATCCAACAGATGTTGGCAATGTGATCTCTGGTTCCTCTGCTTTTTCTAAATCCAGCTTGAACATCTGGAAGCTCACCATTCATGTACTGTTGAAACCTGGCTTGGAGAATTTTGAACATTACTTTGCTAGTGTGTGAGATGAGTGCAATTGGGTGGTAGTTTGAACATTCTTTTGCATTGCCTTTCTTAGGGATTGGAATGAAAACTGACCTTTTCTACGTATTAAAAACAATCTAAAAATAATTTAAAGTATATGGAATGATGTGCCCAGGGTGTATGCAAATATTGTGCCATTTTATATAAGGAACATGATCATCCTCAGATTTTGATCTGAGGGGAGGTAGGACTGGAACTACCACCTTGCAAATATCAAGGAGAACTATATTCCTATGCAATGAGTCAATTCCTAAGAAATTTTAATGGAATGATATGTGCCCTAACAGATTGAATAAAACAGGGATCAAGAAGATAAGACATTTTAGGAACTTG
Source organism: Bubalus kerabau (assembly GCF_029407905.1). NCBI lineage: Eukaryota > Metazoa > Chordata > Mammalia > Artiodactyla > Bovidae > Bubalus > Bubalus kerabau. The sequence continues at coordinate 44,577,660 of NC_073635.1, read as the reverse complement.
TGAGCCGTAATTTTCTTTTTTTCTTTTTATTATGCTTCTTTTTATTTTTTCAGCTTCTACAATTGCTTATTTTCTTTACATTTATATACATTTGTTTTCATTTAATTAAATATAGCTGCATAGGACTAGCAGAACTGAGAGTAACAAATCGACATTCTTTTCTCTTCTGCCTCTTAAAATAGCATTTCTAGTATTAACTAAAAACTCTAAAGATCCATCACAATAAAGTGATGGATTCCTGGGAATCTTGTCTTAATGAAATTATTTTATATACTTTACGCATTCATTCATAAATTTACAATGTTGAAAAGCATACAGATAGGCTTAGTGCAATTTGTTGTTTTGAAGTTTTATCTCCACATTTGGCTCAGTGGTAAAGAATCTGCCTGCAGTGCAGAGCCACAGGAGACATAGATTTGATCCTTGGGTCTGGAAGATCCCTTAGAGCAGGAAATGGCAATCCCGTCCAGTATTCATGCCTTGGAAATCCCATGAACAGAGGAGCCTGGTGGACTACAGAACATGTGGTGGCAAAGAATGGGACATGACTGAAGTAACTTACCAGGCAAGCAAACTCCACAATTAGATTCACATGTTTTCCAATTGTGATCACTTCATCAAAGAGTAAAAGAAACATGTTACACCATTATTGTGGTCAAATAGAATTCATGAAAAATTATTTTATAATATATAATCCCTCTATCTCAGCATTCAGGAAGCCCTAAGATCTAAAGCTATGAACCCAAATCCTTTTACACGTAGTCTTTGGCAAAAAAGTGTATCTGGTTTTCATTTTTAGACTTTTATACCTGTTTTTGACTACAAGCAGCTAGCATGAATTTGAACTAACAAAGGTCTATTGCTGCCAGTTTTTAAAAGTCAAATGAAAGTGTTACTTGCTCAGTCATGTCCAACTCTAGTAAGTATTAGCATGAAATGTCAGAAAAGGGTTTTTAGAGGAAATGTCTATAGTGGATCTCTAACCTTGGCTGTTACATGTAGAAATTTATGGAGATATATTAACCCGTCTGCATGCGTGCTAAGTCACTTCAGTCATGTCCGACTATTTGCGGCCCCATGGATTGTATACCACCAGACTTCTGTCCGTGGGATTCTCCAGGCAACAATCGTAGTGTCGATTGTCATGCTCTCCTCCAGGGGAATCTTCCCAATCCTCTTGGGAAGACCCAGGGATCCAACCCACACCTCTTATGTTTCCTGCATTGGCATGCATATTCCTTGCTACTGAGCCACCTGGGAAGCCCATTAACCTGTGTGCATCCTCTTAAAAGATTTAAGATGGAAAGGTAAAGACAAGTGGTTCATTAAAGGTAAATTGAAGCAGCTGATTTCCAATGCTTACAACAATTTTGAAGACAATGGATTAAAAATAAAATGTTGCCAGTGTTATAAGATTCTGAAAGGTAAGGACCCTGACTTTTTTTTTTTTTTTTTGCTTTTTTCTTATCTTTGAAAGTTACTAACAGCACAGAAAATTAGATGACAGCTTAGAGGGAACAGGCTGGAATGACAAAACATGCAAAACAGAACAAGAGTCTGCAAAACACAGAAGAGGACACAGAGGAGATGAATGTGCAGCCATTGTGGATTAGGGGAAGAATCTTGATGTGGAGATCTATAGGGGAGAGGAACAGATTGGTAAAGCCAGAAGGCATGTGTGGCAGCTGATCAATATTGTTTTGAGTGCCAGATCTTACAACAGTGAGATAAGCTAATCACAGCTTCCCCAAAACTATTCTGAAGATTGTATGTTTTCTATGTGCTTATGTCCTACATGCTTGTAAAACATAAACAACAAACTTATGCTAGGATCCACTAGAAAGAAATAAAATAATTAGGTCTCATGTGTTTTTCTCTTGTGCAGGAGATATTAATTACCTTAGTCTCTACCCTTAAATTAATTTCCCTTATTACAAAAGTTAACCCTCTAAAACACAAACCTAATCATCTTTTTATCTAACTAGAAAGAACAAACTCTTCAACATAGCATTCATAGCTCATTAATATTTACCTAATGTTATCATAAACTCTGCTATTTCCCTCTACTATTACACTCTGAGATTTATAACACTAAATATTTTAACAAGCCGTAAACACACAGAGCTCTTTTACAGCTAACTGTGAACAAGGTGTTGCCTCCACCCAGACTGAAAGGGTAAAAGTATTAGTTGCTCAGTCATGTCCAACTCTTTATGACCCCATGGATTTTAGCTCACCAGGTTTCTCTGGTCATGAAATTCTCCAGGCAAGAATACTGGAGTGGCCTGCCATTTCCTTCTCCAGGGAATCTTCCTGACCCAGGAATTGAAGCCAGGTCTCCTACAACTCAGGCAGATTCTTTACCATCTGAGTCCCCTCCTCTATTTTCTGACTAGTGAATTCTTATTCATCTCGTAATATTTGGGTCTGTCATTTTCTACATAAAATCCTCCTTTACCATCCTTCACAATGCTCATTGTTCTCTTTTCTGCATTCCTGGTAAATAGTGGTTTTATTATGTCACCAATAACTATGGATCACACTTATTTAATTATCATACATAGCTAATTAGCTTCTAGAATGAAACAATATCATATTCATTTTTATTTAACTGCCTACAAGTTCCTAAAATATTGCCAGATCATATTAGAACTTGGTTAAGTGTGTAGAAGATACTATCATCGATTGCAGAAAATCATTAATAGACCCATTAAAAAAATAGTTTCCTTTTAAGATAAAATTCACACTGGCTTAATTTCAATATATCAATATATCTGAAGCTCAAGTGCACACACACACACACACACACACACACACACACACATATATATATATACACTATATATATAGTATATATATTGGAGAAGGCAATGGCATCCCACTCCAGTACTCTTGCCTGGAAAATCCCATGGGCAGAGGAGCCTGGTAGGCTGCAGTCCATGTGGTCGTGGAGAGTCGGACACGACTGAGTGACTTGACTTTCACTTTTCACCTTCATGCATTGGAGAAGGAAATGGCAACCCACTCCAGTGTTCTTGCCTGGAGAATCCTAGAGATGGGGGAGCCTGGTTGGCTGCCGTCTATGGGGTCGCACAGAGTTGGACACGACTGAAGCGACTCAGCAGCAGCAGCAGCAGTATATACCTAGTCAATAGAACCTAGAAAAATTTCAGGAAATTGCAGTTTAAGCAAGAAATAATTAAAAATTAACAAATATAAACAGGGTCTTAATTGATGAAGGTATTAAAATTACTAGGTGGGTTGTTAATCATGTCACTTCAAGTTCAACATGTAACAAAAACATAAACTGTGTTCAAACATGTTGAAAATTAACCTTTAGTTCAGTTAAGTTCAGTCACTCAGTCATGTCCGACTCTTTGTGACTCCATGAATCGCAGCACGCCAGGCCTCCCGGACCATCACCAACTCCCGGAGTTCACTCAAACTCATGTCCATCAAGTCAGTGATGCCATGCAGCTATCTCATCCTCTGTCTTCCACTCCTCCTCCTGCCCCCAATCCCTCCCAGCATCAGAGTCTTTTCCAATGAGTCAACTCTTCGCATGAGGTGGCCAAAGTATTGGAATTTCAGCTTTAACATCAGTCCTTCCAAAGAACACCCAGGGCTGATATCCTTTAGAATGGACTGGTTGGGTTTCCTTGCAGTCCAAGGGACACTCAAGAGTCTTCTCCAACACCACAGTTCAAAAGCATCAATTCTTCAGTGCTCAGCTTTCTTCACAGTCCAACTCTCACATCCATACATGACCACTGGAAAAACCATAGCCTTGACTAGATGGACCTTTGTGGACAAACTAATGTCTCTGCTTTTTAATATGCTGTCTAGGTTGGTCATAACTTTCCTTTCAAGGAGTAAATGTCTTTTAATTTCAGGGCTGCAATCACCATCTGCAGTGATTTTGGAGCCCAGAAAAATAAAGTCTGACAATGTTTCCACTGTTTCTCCATCTATTTGCCATGAGGTGATAGGACCAGATGCCATGATCTTAGTTTTCTGAATGTTGAGCTTTAAGCCAACTTTTTCACTCTCCTCTTTCACTTTCATCAAGAGGCTCTTTAGTTCTTCTTAGCTTTCTGCCATAAGGGTGGGATAATCTGCATGTTTGAGATTATTGATATTTCTCCTGGCAAACTTTATTTCAGCTTGTGTTTCATCCAGCCCAGCGTTTCTCATGATGTACTCTGCATATAAGTTAAATAAGCAGGGTGACAGTATACAGCCTTGACATACTCCTTTTCCTATTTGGAAACCGTCTGTTGTTCCATGTCCAGTTCTAACTGTTGCTTCTTGACCTGCATATAGGTTTCTCAAGAGGCAGGTCAGGTGGTCTGGTATTCCCATCTCTTTCAGAATTTTCCACAGTTTATTGTGATCCACACGGTCAAAGGCTTTGGCATAGTCAATAAAGCGAAATAGATGTTTTTCTGGAACTCTCTTGCTTTTTTGATGATCCAGCAGATGTTGGCAATTTGATCTCTGGTTCCTCTGCATTTAAGAGAGAGCAATAGAAAACAAAAATAGCTCTGACATATGTTTTGTGGCTGAAAATATTTTGATATATTAGTCTTGACCTTATATTGGTAAAATATCTCCTTTAAATCTTTAGACACTTGTTTTATTCAAGATAGTTCAATTTTATTTTCATCTTCTGTTCTGGTAGAAAATTTTTTTAGAAAATGAAGGTTAATTATTTAGTTTTCAGTTTAGTTCAGTTCACTTCCTTGGTTGTGTCCAACTCTTTGTGACCCCATGGACTACAGCACGCCAGGTCTTCCTGTCCATCACCAACACATGGCGCTTACTCAAACTCATGTCCATTGAGTTGGTGATGTCATCCAACCATCTCATCCTTTGTCGTCCCCTTCTCCCCTTGCCTTCAATCTTTCCCAGCATCAGGGTCTTTTCTAATGAGTCGGTTTTTAGCATCAGGTGGCCAAAGAATTGGAGTTTCAAACTCAGCATCAGTCCTTCCAATGAATATTCAGGACTGATTTCCTTTAGGATGGACTGATTGGATCTCCTGGCAGTCCAAGGGACTCTCAAGAGTATTCTCCAACACCACAGTTCAAAGCCATCAATTCTTCAGCACTCAGCTTTCTTTATAACTATTATATCCATACGTGATTACTGGAAGAAACCAAAGCTTTGACTAGATAGACTTTTGTTGGCAAAGTAATGTCTCTGCTTTTTAATATTCTGTCTAGGTTGGTCATAACTTGTCTTTCAAGGAGCAAGCGTCTTTTAATTTCATGGCTGCAGTCATCATCTGCAGTGATTTTGGAGCCCCAAAAAACAAAGTCAGCCACTGTTTCCACTGTTTCTACATCTATTTGCCATGAAGTACATGGGACCAGATGCCATGATCTTAGTTTTCTGAATGTTGAATTTTAACTCAATATTTTCACTCTCCTTTTTCACTTTCATCAAGAGGCTCTTTAGTTCTTATTAGCTTTCTGCCATAAAAGTGGGATCATCTGCATATCTGAGGTTATTGATATTTCTCCTGGCAATTTTGATTTCAGCTTATGCTTCATCCAGCCCAGCATTTCTCATGATATACTTTGCATATAAGTTAAATAAGCAGGGTTACAATATATAGCCTTGATGTACTCCTTTCCTGATTTGGAACCAGTCTGTTTTTCCATGTCCAGTTCTATCTGTTATTTCTTGATCTGCATACAGATTTCTCAAGAGGCAGGTCAGGTGGTCTGTCATTCCCATTTCTTTAACAAATTTCCACAGTTTGTTGTGATACACACAGTCAGAGGCTTTGGCATAGTGTATAAAGCAGAAGTAGATGTTTTTCTGGAACTCTCTTGCTTTTTCAATGATCCAATGGATGTTGGCAATTTGATCTCTGGTTCCTTTGCCTTTTCTAAATCCACCTTGAACATCTGGAAGTTCACAGTTCATGTACTGTTGAAGCCTGGCTTGGAGAATTTTGAGCATTACTTTACTAGCATGTGAGATAAGAGCAATTGTGTGATAGTTTGAGCATTCTTTGTCATTGCCTAAAATGATCGGTGAACAATTCTATGATTCAAATGTAATTCAAAATATATTGACTTAAAATATTTATTTTCCATCTACTTATTTTTTACTGTGGGAATTACTTTTTTTTTTTTTTTTTCCTTTTCTTTGATAATAAGTCAGACTGCTGTATCTGGGATATGGGAAAAATAAACATTTCTCAGTTTTAAAAATAGAAAATTTTTCTTTTACTATCCACATCAAAATGATGTCAAATTACATAATTAGTTTTAATTTTTAGTGATTTTACTCAATATTTTTGAAGTTTATTCTCTAAGCATTTATTAAATAATTAACAAGCTGTGGTCCATGTGATCAGATTGGCTAGTTGCCTGTGCCTGTGGTTTCACTCTGTCTGCCCTTTGATGCCCTCTCTCAGCACTTACCATCTTGCTTGGGTTTCTCTTACCTTGGACGTGGGGTATCTCTTCACGGCTGCTCCAGCAAAGCGCAGCCACTGCTCCTTACCTTGTAAGCGGGGTAACTCCTCTTGGCCACCGCCCCTGACCTTGTCTCACTCAATGACCACAGCTTGTCTAACTCAATGAAACTAAGCCATGCTATGTGGGGCCATCCAAGATGCATGGGTCATCCGTCTGACAGAATGTGGTCCACTGGAGATGGGAATGACAAACCACTTGAGTACTCTTGCCTTGAGAACCCCATGAACAGTATGAAAAAGCAAAAAGTTAGGACAGTAAAAGATGAATTCCCAAGGTCGTTAGGTGCCCAATATGCTACTGGAGATTAGTGGAGAAATAACTCCAGAAAGAATGAAGGGATGCAGCCAAAGCAAAAATAATACCCAGCTGTGGATGTGAGTGGTGATAGAAACAAGATCCAAGGCTGTAAAGAGCAATATGGCATACAAACCTGGAATGGTAGGTCCATGAATCAAGACAAATTGGAAGTGGTCAAATAGGAGATGGAAAGAGTGAACATCTACAGTCTAGGAATCAGCAAGCTAAGATTAACTGGAATGGGTGAATATAACTCAAATGACCATTATATCTACTGCTGTGGGCAGGAATCCCTTAGAAGAAGTGGAGTACCCATCATAGTCAACAATAGAGCCCAAAATGCAGTGCTTGGATGCAGTCTCAAAAACGACAGAATTATCTCTGTTCATTTCCAAGGCAAACCTTTCAATATCGCAGTAATCCAAGTCTATGCCCTGACCAGTAATGCTGAAGAAGCTGAAGTTGAACGGTTCTATGAAGACCTACAAGACCTTTTAGAACAAACACAAAAGAAGATGTCCTTTTCATTATAGGGGACTGGAATGCAAAAGTAGGAAGTCAAGAAACACCTGGAGTAACAGGCAAATTTGGCCTTGGAGTACAGAATGAAGCAGGGCAAAGGCTAATAGTGTTATGCCAAGAAAATACACTGGTCATAGCAAACACCCTCTTCCAGCAACACAAGGGAAGACTCTACACATGGACATCACTAGATGGTCAACACCAAAATTAGACTGATTATATTCTTTGCAGCCAAAGAGGGATAAGTTCTATACAGTCAGCAAAAAGAAGACCGGGAGCTGCCTGTGGCTCAGACCATGAACTCCTTATTGCCAAAATCAAACTTAAATTGAAGAAAGTGGGGAAAACCACTGGACTGTTCAGGTATGACCTAAATCAAACCCCTTACGATTATACAGTGGAAGTGAGAAATAGATTTAAGGGACTAGATCTGATAGACAGAGTGCCTGATGAACTATGGACAGAGGTTCGTGACATTGTACTGGAGACAGGGATCAAGACCATCCTTAAGAAAAAGCAATGCAAAAAGTCCAAATGGCTGTCTGAGGAGGCCTTACAAATAGCTGTGAAAAGAAGAGAAGTGCAAAGCAAGGAGAAAAGGAAAGATATGAGCATCTGAATGCAGAGTTCCAAAAAATAGCAAGGAGAGATAAGAAAGCCTTCCTCAGCAACCAATTCAAAGATAGAGGAAAACAATAAAATGGGAAAGACTAGAGATCTCTTCAAAAAAAATTAGAGATACCAGGGGAATATTTTATGCAAATATGGGCTAAATAAAGGACAGAAATGGTATAGACCTAACAGAAGGTGAAGATATTAAGAAGAGGTGGCAAGAATACACAGAACAACTATACAAAAAAGACCCCCATGACCCAGATAATCATGATGGTGTAATCACTGATCTAGAGCCTGACATCCTGGAATGTGAAGTCAAGTGGGCCTTAGAAAGCATCACTATGAGCAAAGCTAGTGGAGGTGATGGAATTCCAGTTGAGCTATTTCAAATCCTGAAAGATGATGCTGTGAAAGTGCTGCACTCAATATGCCAGCAAATTTGGAAAACTCAGCAGTGGCCACAGGACTGGAAGAATTCATCTTTCATTCCAATCCCAAAGAAGGGCAATGCCAAAGAATGCTCAAACTACTGCATGATTGCACTCATCTCACACGCTTATAAAGTAATGCTCAAAATTCTCCAAGCCAGGCTCCAAAATATGTGAACCATGAACTTCCAGATGTTCAAGCTGATGTTAGAAAAGGCAGAAGAACCAGAGATCAAATTGCCAACATCTGCTGGATCATCCAAAAAAGCAAGAGAGTTCCAGAATAAAACATCTCTTTCTGCTTTATTGACTATGCCAAAGATTTGACTGTGTGGATCACAAGAAAATGTGGAAAATTCTGAAAGATGGGAATACCAGACCACCTGACCTGTCTCTTGAGAAATCTGTATGCAGGTCAGGAAGCAACTCTTAGAACTGGACAGGGAACAACAGACCGGTTCCAAATAGGAAAAAGAGTACATCAAGGCTGTATATTGTCACCCTGCTTATTAACTTATATGCAGAGTACAGCATGAGAAACCCTGGGCTGGAGGAAGCACAAGCTGGAATCCAGATTGCTGGGAGAAATAACAATAACCTCAGATATGCAGATGACACCACCTTTATGGCAGAAAGCTAAGAAATACTACAGAGCCTCTTGATGAAAGTGAAAAAAGAGAGTGATGTGTTTGTTAGCCATCTGTATGTCTTCTTTGGAGAAATGTCTATTTAGTTCTCTGGCCCATATTTTGATTGGGTCATTTATTTTTCTGGAGTTGAGCTGTAGGATCAAAACCACTATGAGGTACCATTTCACACCAGTCAGAATGGCTGTGATCCAAAAGTCTACAAGTAATAAATGCTGGAGAGGGTGTGGAGAAAAGGGAACCCTCTTACACTGTTGGTGGGAATGCAAACTAGTACAGCCACTATGGAGAACAGTGTGGAGATTCCTTAAAAAACTGGAAATAGATCTGCCTTATGATCCAGAAATCCCACTGCTGGGCATACACACTGAGGAAACCAGAAGGGAAAGAGACACGTGTACCCCAATGTTCATCGCAGCACTGTTTATAATGGCCAGGACATGGAAACAACCTAGATGTCCATCAGCAGATGAATGGATAAGAAAGTTGTGGTACATATACACAATGGAGTATTATTCAGCCATTAAAAAGAATACATTTGAATCAGTTCTAATGAGGTGGATGAAACTGGAGCCTATTATACAGAGTGAAGTAAGCCAGAAAGAAAAACACCAATACAGTATACTAACACATATATATGGAATTTAGAAAGATGGTAACAATAACCTTGTGTACGAGACAGAAAAAGAGACACTGATGTATAGAACAGTCTTATGGACTCTGTGAGAGAGGGAGAGGGTGGGAAGATTTGGGAGAATGGCATTGAAACATGTAAAATATCATGTATGAAACGAGTTGCCAGTCCAGGTTCGATGCACGATACTGGATGCTTGGGGCTGGTGCACTGGGACGACCCAGATGGATGGAATGGGGAGGGAGGAGGGAGGAGGGTTCAGGATGGGGAACACATGTATACCTGTGGCAGATTCATTTTGATATTTGGCAAAACTAATACAGTTATGTAAAGTTTAAAAATAAAATAAAATTAAAAATAAAAGAAAAAAAAAAGAGAGTGAAATTATTAGCTTAAAATTCAACATTCAGAAAACTAAGATCATGGCATCCAGTCCCATCACTTCATGGCAAATAAATTGTGATACAGTGAAAACAGTGGCTGACTTTATTTGGGGGGTTCCAATCCAGATAGTATATTGAAAAACAGAGACATTACTTTGCCAACAAAGGTTCATCTAGTCAAGGCTATGGTTTTTCCTGTGGTCATATATGGATGTAAGAGTTGGACTGTGAAGAAAGCTGAGTGCCAAAGAATTGATGCTTTTGAACTGTGGTGTTGAAGAAGACTCTTGAGAGTCCCTTGGACTGCAAGAAGATCCAACCAGTCCATTCTGAAGGAGATCAGCCCTTGGATTTCTTTGGAGGGAATGATACTGAAGCTGAAACTCCAGTACTTTGCGACCTCATGAGAAGAGTTGACTCTTTGGAAAAGACTCTGATGCTGGGAGGGATTGGTGACAGGAGGAGAAGGGGACAACAGAGGATGAGATGGCTGGGTGGCATCACTGACTCGATGGACATGAGTCTGAGTGAACTCTGGGAGTTGGTGATGGACAGGGAGCAACTTTTTCACTCTCCACGTTCACCTTCATCAAGAGGCTTTTTAGTTCCTCTTCACTTTCTGCCATAAGGGTAGTGCCATCTGCATATCTGAGGTTATTGATATTTCTCCCGGCAATCTTGATTCCAGCTTGTGTTTCTTCCAGTCCAGCGTTTCTCATGATGTATTCTGCATAGAAGTTAAATAGACAGGGTGACAATATACAGACTTGACGTACTCCTTTTCCTATTTGGAACCAGTCTGTTGTTCCATGTCCAGTTCTAACTATTGCTTCCTTACCTGCATACAAATTTCTCAAGAGGCAGATCAGGTGGTCTGGTATGCCCATCTCTTTCAGAATTTTCCACAGTTTTTGTGATCCACACAGTCAAAGGCTTTGGCATAGTCAATACAGCAGAAATAGATGTTTTTTCTGGAACTCTCTTGCTTTTTCCATGATCCAGCGGATGTTGGCAATATGATCTCTGGTTCGTCTTCCTTTTCTAAAACCAGCTTGAACATCAGGAAGTTCACGGTTCACATATTGCTGAAGCCTGGCTTGGAGAATTTTAAGCTTTGCTTTACTAGCGTGTGAGATGAGTGCAATGTGTGGTAGTTTGAGCATTCTTTGGTATTTCCTTTCTTTGGGATTGGAATGAAAACTGGCCTTTTCCAGTCCTGTGGCCACTGCTGAGTTTTCCAAATTCACTGGCATATTGAGTGCAGCACTTTCACAGCATCATATTTCAGGGTTTGGAATAGCTCAACTGGAGTTCTATCACCTCCACTAGTAAAATATTCCTAGTAACTTAGTCCATCTTGTTCTACCTGTGATCAACATTTAACAAATATATTTGCATCAACCAAGGTGTATTTTACATCATAATTATATAGAGAAAGATATTTATAGACCGTGTATTTTATATATTTGAAGAAGGAAATGGAAACCCGCCCCAGTATTCCTTCCTGGAAAGTTCCAAAGGCAGAGAAGCCTGGCATGGTTTTTCAGTCCATGGGGTCACAAGAGAGTTGGACACAACTTCTCAACTGAACAACAGTAAAAATTGTATATTATATATATATACATTTATAACATTAGGAAAAATTTCACAACCTTTTTTTTTCCTCTCTCCCTCTCTTTCTCTATTTCTATAAATATATAAATAGAGGTATTTAATATTTTTAAGATATTTTTCCAGGGTAATGTGAGTAAAATATATGCTTACTTATCTATTTCCATATTCCTCATTACTCTCACTAATGATTAGTTATAAATATTTACCAGATACTACTATAACTTTGGTGATGATTATAAATAAGAATTTAGAAAATAAAATAAATAAGCTGTGCTCAGAAAGTTATATGCATATTATGAAGCCACTGATGAGTTAGATATATTCTGTGTCTTCCATTAAGGAATATTTATTCAACTCAATGATTAAGTTAAAAGAAATTTAAATGAACTATTATTCATTTAAAAATAAATTTCTCTACCTAGGCAAAAGGAAATCTTATATTTCACAGTTTCATGATTTTTAAATATGTAAATAATGGTAAATATATAAAAATTAAATACTAAAAAGTACTTTAAGGTTTTCATTATTTTTCATAATTAGAATATATATTCTCTTTAAATTGGAAGGACTGAGAGTTTAGAATAAAGTTAGCAATATTTTGAATGGATAATATTAACATGGACAGGTGATTTCTTTCTCAGGAGAACAAATCAATATATCAATTGCATTAATATAAAAATAGTAAAACAAATATTTTGAGGTAAATTATGTAAGCAGTAAATTTTACTTTTAAGCTAAACTTTTTGCAGGAGTTACCTGTCAAAATGACTGCCTCCAAGATCACTCTTTATATTTAAAGACCTTAATATCCATTGTATTTATCTGTGCTCTAAAACCCATATGGAAACTGTTCAGCTTTAACTTGTGGTGTTTTACCTGACAATTAGTAATGGATTGATGCCTTTGTTGAACTATTTTGAAGAAAAATTACACAAAATTTTCTAATATTATATTGCAGAATTTTCAGAGGTAATAATACTATGTCAAAGCTTTATATTGTCACCCTGCTTATTTAACTTAAATACAAAGTACATCACGTGAAATGTTGGCCTGGATGAAGCACAAGCTGGAATCAAGATTGCTGGTGGAAATATCAACAATATGCAGATGACACCACCCTTATGGCAGAAAGTGAGGAAAAACTAAACAGTGTCTTGATGAAAGTAAAAGAGGAGAATGAAAAACTTGGCTGAACACTCAGCATTCAGAAAACGAAGATCATTTCATCTGGTCCCATCACTTCATGGCAAATAGATGGGGAAACAATGGAAACAGTGACAGACTTTATTTTCTTGTGCTCCAAAATCACTGTAGATGATGACTGTAATCATGAAATTAAAAGATGCTTGCTCCTTGGAGGAAAAGCTATGACCAACCTAGACAACATATTAAAAAGCAGAGATGTTACTTTGCTGACAAAGGTCCATCTAGTCAAAGTTATGGTTTTTCCAGTAGTCATGTATAGATGTGAGAGTTGGACTATAAAGAAAGCTAAGCACCGAAGAATGGATGGTTTTGAAATGTGGTGTTGAAGAAGACTCTTGAGAGTCCTTTGACTGCAAGGAGATCAAACTAATCAATCTTAAAGATCAGTCCTCAATAAACACTGGAAGGACTGATGCTGAAGCTGAAACTCCAATACTTTGGCCATCTGATGCAAAGAACTGACTCATTGGAAAAGACCCTGATGCTGGGAAAGATTGTAGGCGGGAGGAGAAGGGGATGACAGAAGATGAGATGGTTTAATGGCATCACCAACTCAATAGACATGAGTCTGAGCAAGCCCCAAAAGATGGTGATAGACAGGGAAGCCAGGTGTGCTGCAGTCCATGGGGTTGCAAAGAGTCGGACATGGCTGAATGACGGAACTCAGCTGAGGCACTCTTAAAGGATAAGTATACTGAGATGCAGGAAATAAGGGATTTTTTTTTTTTTTCATTGTCACACAGCTGGTAGAAACAAACTGAAATTTGAGCTCGGGCAATTACCCTCTATTGTCAATGTTGCCAACAAAAATCATCTGCAGTTTCTATCAACATTTATGATACCAATGAAATGGACCTATAAAAGTTGCTTATTCATACAATGTAATAGTATATGCAATGGAAAATAATAAATGAATGCCTCATCTAATCACCTGAATGAATGTTATAAACATAACTTGAAAGGGAGAAGACACAATATTTTTTTCTTACCCCTAACCCTGATATTCTCACTCAAAATACCTTGATTAATTAAAACATTTTAATATATAAAATCATTAATTATATTTGTATGTTTTTTGTGTATATTCCCCATTAAAATATTATAAAGTATTTAAAATTTTATAAAAACTAGATCATAATACTTTCACAAAATATTGTTGTTTCTTTCCAAAGTAGTATATTTAAACAACAATCTCATCATAAAAATTTCTGTTCTAATGTTTTTAAGAGTTTTTGATATTAAAACACTTTTAAAATTTTAAAAATAGTAAAGTATGGTTGTCAAAAACTTTCTCTCAAAGATGTTTTATTTTTATATCCTGATTATTCTGATTACCAGCTATATCAAACATTTTATATGCTTATAGGACCTTCTTATATCCTATTCTATAAAATTTCTCTGTTGTCCATGGGGTTGCAAAATAGTTGAACATGACTGAGCAACTAAACAGCAATATAAAGTACAAAATTCCTGGCAGGCTACAGGGATTTCCCAGGCAAGAATACTTCCCAGGCAAGTTCATACATATAAACTTGAAGGTCCATATGTAGGGAACTTACTGTAACCTCAAAATTATAATCATTACAGATTAAGTATTTTTATAGAGTACATAACTGAATAAATAGTCACCAGACAAATTAAAACTTGTATAGTGAAATGCAAAAAAGCAAAATGGCTGTCTGCAGAGGCCTTACAAATAGCTGTGAAAAGAAAGGAAGCAAAAAGCAAAGGAGAAAAGGAAAGATATACGCATCTGAATGCAGAGTTCCAAAGAATAGCAAGGAGAGATAAGAAAACCTCAGCAATCAATGCAAAGAAACAGAGGAAATCAATAGAAAGGGGAACACTAGAGATCTATCTCGTCAAGAAAATTAGAGATATCAAGGGAATATTTCATGCAAAGATGGGCTCAATAAAGGACAGAAATGGCAGGGACCTAACAGAAGCAGAAGATATTAAGAAGAGGTGGCAAGAATACACAGAAGAATTGTACAAAAAAGATCTTCATGACCCACATAATCACGATGGTGTGATTACTCACCTAGAGCCAGATCCTGGAATGTGAAGTCAAGTGGGCCTTAGAAAGCATCATTATGAACAAAGCTAGTGGAGGTGATGGAATTCCAGTTGAGCTATTTCAAAATCCTGAAAGATGATGCTGTGAAAGTGTTGCACTCAATATGCCAGCAAATTTGGAAAACTCAGCAGTGGCCACAGGACTGGAAAAGGTCAGTTTTCATTCCAATTCCAAAGAAAGGCAATGCCAAAGAATATTCAAACTACTGCACAATGCACTCATCTCACATGCTAGTAAAGTAAAGCTTAAAATTCTCCAAGCCAGGCTTCAGCAATACGTGAACTGTGAACTTCCTGATGTTCAAGCTGGTTTTAGAAAAGGCAGAGGAACCAGAGATCAAATTGCCAGCATCTACTGGATCATTGAAAATGCAAGAGAGTTCCAGAAAAAAAAAAATCTATTTCTGCTTTATTGACTATGTCAGAGACTTTGATTGTGTGGATCACAATAAACTATGGAAAATTCTGAATGAGATGGGTATACCAAACCACCTGACCTGCCTCTTGAGAAATCTGTATGCAGGTCAGGACACAACAGTTAGAACTGGACACGGAACAACCGACTGATTCCAAATAGGAAAAGAAGTACTTAAAGGCTGTATATTATCACCCTGCTTATTTAACTTATATGCAGAGTACATCATGAGATATACTGGGCTGGAAGAAGCACAAGCTGGAATCAAGACTGCCAGGAGAAATATCAGTAACCTCAGATGTGCAGATGATACCACACTTATTGCAGAAAGTGAAGAAGAACTAAAGAGCCTCTTGATGAAAGTGAAAGAGGAAAGTGAAAAAGTTGGCTGAAAGCTCAACATTCAGAAAACAAAGATCATGGCATCTGCTCCCATCACTTCATGACAAATAGATGGCAAACAGCAGAAACAGTGTCAGATTTATTTTTTTGGGCTCCAAAATCACTGCAGATGATGATTTCAGCCATGAAATTAAAAGACGCTTACCCCTTTGGAGGAAAGTTATGACCGACCTAGACAGCATATTAAAAAGCAAAGACATTACTTTGTCATCAAAAGTCCGTGTAGTCAAGGCTATGGTTTTTCCAGTGGTCATGTATGGATATGAGAGTTGGACTATAAAGAAAGCTGAGAGCCAAATTATTGATTCTTTTAACTGTGGTGTTGGGGACGACTCTTGAGGGTACCTTGAATAACAAGGAGATACAACCAGTCCATCCTAAAGGAGATCAATCTTGGGTGTTCATTGGAACGACTGATTTTGAAGCTGAAACTTCAATACTTTGGCCACCTGATGCGAAGCGCTGACTCTTTGGAAAAGACCCTGATGCCAGGAAAGATTGAGGGCAGGAGGAGAAGGGAACATCAGAGGATGAGATGTTTTGATGGCATCACCGACTCAACGGACATGGATTTGAGTGGACTCTTGGAGTTGGTGATGGACAGGGAAGCCTGGCATGCTGTGGTTCATGGAATCATGAAGAGTTGGACACGACTGAGCAAATAAATGAAATTGAACTGATAGTATTGGTACAGAACCTACTTTCAAAATCAAGAGCAACTTCTCTCTTTCCATATCCAATACAAACTTGGACTTGGTAAGAAGTAGGCAGGTAAATAATTGACCAATCCTCCTGAAAACACTCTTCACTCATAATTTTCAAATACCAGAAGCTCTGAAAAATCCTCCAACCCATCTGAACATTTCCTCTCTGTCTCCTTTGTCCTTTTTTTTTTTCCTTATAATTGATACTGGGGCCACTCAAGACTTTGCTGCTGTGAATAATGTATTTATGAAATGAAGCAGGATCCTATGGTCCTTGATCCCTCCCATGTCCTCAGCCTGACTTTTGTCAAATAATAAGTTTAATCATAGAAGTGAAAGCATGCAAAACAAAGGAAAACAATCAAAGGAGACCAATAAAAATATTGTAGTCATTAAACATAATCAAAGACATTCAGCTCCTTCTGCAGGGCTATAGGTAATATTCTGAACCATATCTTTGAGTTATCTTAGAGATACTGAAACCTCCACCAGGTGGAGAATTTAACTACATGATGACCAGACTGTAGTCATGACATAAACTGCCACAATTCTGAGAACTGGCCTCAAGAAATGCAACAAAACAACCCTGGAACTGAAGACTAACTATATTTAAAGCAATCAAGATGATGCTGGTCAGACCACTGGTGACCAACTTCAAGACTGCTGTCAAAACTGACTGTGGTGTTTCAGCAAGTAACTCCCTCCTTCCACTTTAAAACTCTTGTTGGGATGAGGGTAGTAGGGTACTTGGACAGGCACCTCCCCTTCTCACCCTGTCTCTTGGTTGCTGACATTCAAATAAACCAAACTTTCCACCAACCTGGCCTTTTTGATGGCTTTTGAGCAGCAAGCACACAGAACCCTGGATTCTGTAACACTTTTTCTATTTTAATTGAGTATTTAATGACCATGTAAGTTCAATGAGGTCAGGGACTTTTTTTTATTCACCTATATTTTCTTGGCACTTTGGCAATAAGAAAAATTCCTAACACATAGTAGACATTCAATAAACAGTAGTTGAATAAGTTATTAATTCATGAATAGATTAAAAGTATCATTTTACTTTCACATCTGTGTTGAGACACAATTCTCCATGAGTCTTTCACATTTTTGCACAACTTTTAAACAAGACTGACTTCCCCTCCCCCAAATTTTTATAATAGAAAGACTAGTAAGATAAAGATAGTTCCTTTCTCCATAATAAAAGACAATCATACTTAAAAGCATGAAGAGAATGTCTCCTTCTGGAGCAATGGGTATATAAGTTTGTTGTCTGTTGTATATTACTTTGCTTCCAACTTCAAATTAACTTACAACCCATTGAATGTACAGATTTCATCTAACTATTGTCAAAGCAAAAAAAAAAAAAAAAAAAGATGTAATAGATAAACAAACAAGGAAGACTTTATTCAATACTATTGCAATAAGGAAAAGAGGCCAGAATTGGCCTAAAACAAAAGGGAGTGGAGGGAGTTTCTGAGAGCTGTAATGCATGGGTGGATCATAAGTAGTCTATGTTTGCAAATTGGCCTTATTTAAACAAAGGTAAATTGCATTTCCTATCTTCCAAACAAGAGGTAGACTTACAACTTGAAGCAAGGTGTCAGTTGAAGTTAAGCTCTTACTCTTGCACAGAAACTGGGAGATAAAAACACTAACTTTCTTGCTGATCATATTCCTAGGTTCTTGCGAAAAGAAAGTATGCGGCTGTAACACTGGCAATAGGCTTTTTAAAAGACTAACTTCTCAAAGGGACAGAAAACTTGCAATTTGCAATTACAAGTTGTTTAAAGTAAGTGTTTTAAGGAAAGTGAGGTCAGGGTTCTAGAGGCAGGAGAATCCTGTCTCAAGTCTGGTCAACATGAAGGAGATGTTAAAGTCCTCTTGGCATAACCAAGACTGGGAAATTGGGGCTTGGAGAACTGATAAAAAAAAAAAAAAATAAGTGTTGATACTCTGACTATTGCCACTGTTATGGTAATAACTATCTTTCTTCTATGACCCAGGAGCCTTGTGTCTTCTCTCAATATACATACTTTTGTGGCAGTTTAACTTGTCAGCTAGGAAATAGGGTAAGAATCACAGATACTTCAGAGTTCTTAACAATCAGACATTCCGCTTTGAACTTGTGGAAAATTCACCAGAATTCCCCTAATAGATAATGAGACCACTTCAGTAAATATAAACACAATATTTAAATACTTAGTGATTGTTTAACATTTAAGAAAATTCATCTAATATAGAAGTGAATTAACAGGAAAAAAACAGTGTGTAAAAGTTGTATATATCATCTATTGATGACTCATAAATAATTTAATTGCTTGTGTTTAATAATTTCAGCTTATACGAAAAGAGGCATTGTATTCTCTAAGCTTTAGATACATTTATTATGTCTTGACAGGGAGCCAAAACTTAGAGGCCCCTAACCTGAAAATCAAACTAATTATATTACACTGCTTAATGCAGTTTTGCTGAATGTAAATAAAAGTACTTTAAATTGCAGTGTACAAACAGTCTTCAAAAGTAGAGGCATAAGATGCATCATCTCTGACTTTTAGATTTTGAATCTTCATATGATCATAAATAAGAAAATATATTTTCCTTCATAAAGCATCTAGGTCATAATATTTTGATGGATTCCTTTATGTTTTCATGTGAATGAAATGGTTCAATTAATAGTGATTAGTTATGACCTCAGTGAAATCATTTGTTAGCTGATAGAGGCCATTCTGAATGACATAACAGCTGAAAAACAGCTTTTGTTGTTAATTTGATTTGAGAACCTCACTGTGTCATGATTCATTCACTTTTTCTCTCTCCTTTATTGCAGGTGTGACAGTACTGGAAGGCCCTATCTATGCTGTGGGAGGCCATGATGGCTGGAGTTATCTGAACACAGTGGAGAGGTGGGATCCTCAGAGTCAGCAGTGGACATTTGTAGCTAGCATGTCAATTGCCCGAAGCACAGTTGGGGTGGCAGCATTGAATGGCAAGTGAGTAGACTTTTTTTTTTTTTTAATCTGCAAAAAGATTTTGAGTGAATGTTCTTTTAAAATAACATTTAGCAAACTGCTTTAAAAAAACTTTTTTAAAAATTTAAGTTTTGATTTTTTTTAAGTTTAGTCTTCATGGATTATTGACAGTTCAAGAGTGTGTATTTTTCCGATTATCACTTCTTGTAAAATAAAACCAAACAAAAATAACAAAAATGACCAAAAGCCCCCCAAAACCCCAAAAATATATAGAACAGGGAATTTTACTCAATACTCTGTAATAATCTAAATGAGAAAAGAACTTGAAAAAGAAGATACATGTATGTCCATAAGTTAATCACTTTCTTGCATACCTGAAACTAATATTGCTAACTATTGTTGTTATGTAGTCGCTAAATTGTGTCTGACTCTTTTGAGACACCATGGACTGTAGCCCACCAAGCTCCTCTGTCCATGGGATTTCCCAGGAAAGAATAATGAAGTGGATTGCCATTTCCTTCTCTATGGGATCTTCCTGACCCAGGGATTAAACTCCAACATAAAATAAAAATTAAGAAGAATAGCCAAAAAAAAACTTGAAAACAAAACAAAACAAAAAACAACAAAAATCCTCAAATTTCTTAATCTTAATTGCTTGTTTAAAAGTATTAAATATATTTCATGAAAATTATGTCAACTGCATATTTTACCATTTCTGGTGAAATAGTCTAAGGAGACTTTTGAAAGACTACCAAAAGTTTGGTTCTTAATGTTTTTTACCTGATTGTATCAATCTCTCTACTTTTCTCCTTTTCCATTCCTATCACACTAAGTCAGGGATTTTAAAACTCAACACTGTTGATATTTTGAGTCAGATAGTTCTTTGTTGGCTATGAGGCTCGGCCCTGTGCATTACAATGTTTAGCAGTAGACTGGCTTCTATCCACTAGATACCAGCTGTACCCAACCTGCCCAATGTGATAACCAAAAGAAGTCTCCAAATATTGCCTAATATATCCTCTGGGGTGGCAAAATACACTCCCTCTCACTATCTAAGAAACTCTGCCCTAAACAAAGATAACACCTCTGGCAGGGACTACAGCAGAAGTTTCCAGTCTCCTTCCTTCTCTTCCCCCTAAAGTCCATTTGCTAATGCAGCCAGAGCTGCTTTAGAAATACAAATAACATATCAGTTCTCTTCAAGAACGTCTTAAAATTAGAATACAATGCCTATCTCTACCTAAAGTCATCCACTGGATCTTGTTTCTGCCTACTCTACATTTTTTCCTCAATACATCAGCCAAATTGCCCTTTCATCTTTGCTTCAAATACAGCAACTCTAATCCCACTCAATCCCTTTGAGTGTACTTTTTTTTTTTTTTTGCCTAAATGCTATTCCTTACAATTTTCACATGCTTGGCCTTTTATCATTGCTCAAATTTAATCTCAAATTCTGTCCAAATAGACAGTTATTTACTCTTACTCTTATTTAAAATAGACCACCCTGGACACTATCCCAAATTGTTTGCAGTTCATTAAATTACATATGCTATTGTTTTCTATTTTTACTAGGTATACATGGTCAATAAATCTTGGTATCTGTCTACAACATTCCTTATTGTATCCTTAGGCATAATGCACATTCAATCTATTTACTGAATAAGTGTTGAAAGAATTTACACATCCAATTAAGTAATAACTTTTGAGAATTTAATTACCTTTGACAAATTTTTCCTAAATATGTGTAAGTATCTATGAAGTTATTATTATATCCCACTGTTAAAATATAAATAAACTGCTTCTTGCAGCTAAATTGCACATACATGCATTCTTTGGCTTTAAAAACTCTAGGAAATTCACATTTTAATGGCTATACAGTAATTTATTTTATGCCAAAAAATTCCCACAAAAACACACAAAACGTGATAAATGTAAGCTAACACTATAAATTTAAGTAACTAGTACTGATCTGAAATAAGCAGACTGCCAAATATGACTGCAGCAAAGGCAGGTTTATTCAGAATTAGCACAGAATTGCAATTTTGGATCTACAATAATGGTGAGTATATGCATGTCCCAAAGTGTAAGAGGAAGAGAAAGATTTTATAGAGAAAAAGGAAGTTGAGAAGGTTAGAGTAAACACAGAGTGTTTTTTTCCCTGGCTTAGTTGTTTTCATGAAAAAGAAGATTCTTTCTGTTGTGTGTGTATTGAGTCATGTCTAACTCTTTGTGACGCCATGGACTGTAGCTTGCCAGGCTTCTCTGTTCATGGGATTCTCCAGGCAAGAATAATGGATCTGGTTGCCCATTTCCTACTTCAGGGCATCTTCCTAACCCAGGGATGGAACACGTATCTCTTGCATCTCCTGCATATGGGAAGCCTTTCTTCCTGTTGGGCTCTGCTATTATCATAGGGTGTAAGAGTTCCCCATTTCGATCTCTCAGTTGTCTTTAATTGAGTTTTCTGTTTACAAATTATTTACACTAGTCTCTGACTTTTAATATCCAAAATATCTGCTGCTGCTGCTGCTGCTAAGTCGCTTCAATTGTGTCCGACTCTGTACAACCCCATAGTCGGCAGCCCAACAGGCTCCCTCGACCCTGGCATCCTCCAGGCAAGAATACTGGAGTGGGTTGCCATTTCCTTCTCTAATGCATGAAAGTGAAAAGTGAAAGTGAAAGTGAAGTCGTGTCCGACTCCTAGTGATACCATGGACTGCAGTCTACCAGGTTCCTCTCTCCATGGGATTTGCCAGGCAAAAGTACTGGAGTAGGTTGTCACTGCTTTCTCTGATCCAAAATATCTAAATATATCTAAAACACATATCTACAGTGATTTGTGTCTAAAACAATCCCCCAAATTTAGATATTATACATGAAAATATACACTGAATACCATTAGATATAAACTTTTGGGCACCTTCCTAACTGTACCCTTAGGAAGAATTTCTACAAAGTGAATTGCAAGACAATTGGGACTGAAATGTTTTCTAGCTTCAAAGGACTATTTTTTTTTTTTATTTTTAAACTTTACATAATTGTATTAGTTTTGCCAAATATCAAAATGAATCCGCCACAGGTATACATGTGTTCCCCATCCTGAACCCTCTTCCCTCCTCCCTCCCCATACCATCCCTCTGGGTCATCCCAGTGCACCAGCCCCAAGCATCCAGCATTGTGCATCGAACCTCGACTGGCAACTCATTTCATACATGATATTTTAATTTAAACTTTGTCCCTGGTGCATGCATACATGCTGTAGCTTCAGTCATGTCCAACTCTTTGTGACCCCAAGGACTGTAGCCCACCAGGCTCCTCTGTCCATGCAATTCTCCAGGCAAAAATACTGGAGTGGGCTACCATTCCCTTCTCCAGGGTATCTTCCCTACTCAGGGATCGAACTGATATCTCTTATGTCTCTTGCATTGGCAGGACAGTTCTTTAGCACTAGCACCACCTGGGGAGCCCTGTCTTTCCTAGGAGTCACCAAAATGCTTTTTCAATAGTATCATGCAAAAAATGTCTTGCATCCTGACTGATAACTTATTATCATGATTTGCTTTGAAAAATAATTGTTTTAAAAGCAAAATGTTTTTATTAGTGTGAGGCTAAGTTTGAGTAAACTGCTCATTCTATTTCATCAGATGTGTGTATATGTATTACAGAACTACTTTCATCAATATTAACATATTATGTCCATTTATGATTTTAATTGCATATATTTTGGACTCTCAAATTTCATATTTATATATTTATCAATCTGTGATTTCCTCAGGCTTAGGATTCAGTTTTCATTTAGGTTTATTGTGCACTTAAAATTAGGACTTCCTGGTAAAGAATCTGCTTGCAATGGTAAAGATCTATTGGTAAAAATGGTAAAGAACATGACTGCAATGCAGGAGACTCATGTTTGATCTCTGGAGTGGGAAGATTCTCTGGAGAAGAGAATGGCTGCCCACTCCAATATTCTTGCCTGGAGAATTCCATGCACAGAGGAGTCTGATGGGCTAGAGTCCATGAGGTCACAGAGCCAGACATGACTGATCAACTAACATTTTAAAAGTAAATTCTTGATATTTGGCAAAACTAATACAATTATGTAAAGTTTAAAAATAAAATAAAATTAAAAAAAATAAAAGTAAATTCTTACTGTCATATATACTTCCTGAGAATCCATTAAGGAATTTGCCTAGAAATAAATATTTCCAGAGTACTTAGAGAAAATGTTAGATCTATACATTTGAAATTTTTCATTTGATAATACAACCTTACTTTTATATCTTAAAATTAGTCTCTATTTATTTTGTGCATGGGTTTATGCTCTGCCACTCAGCTTTGTCTTACTCTTTGTGATCCCATGGCCTGTAGCCTGCCAGACTCTTCTGTCAATGGAATTTTCCAGACAAGAATACTGGAGTGGGTTGTCATTTCCTACTTCAAGGGATCTTCCCAATCCAGGGATAGAATTCACCTCTCTTGCATCTCCTGCATTAATAGGTGGATTCTTTACCAGTGTTCCACCTGGCAAGCCCCAATGTAGCTTAGCAGTTTTAATTTGAGTATAGGTTTAATATTATGCTTTCTGAGCTTTATTCACATTTGTTTGTATTTTTGAACATTGCAGATATTATATTTTGGTTTACATATTAGTATGTATTAATTATGCATTTAATAGTGCAGTAGAGAAGAAAGTTTAAGTATTTATGTTTATAGTAACCACCTTACTAAAATGCACATGTCAGTTATATTTCAATTTATATATATTTTCAAAATATATATATTTTTCAATTTATAATGATAGATTTTCTAGGAAGATAAACATGGTAAACTGAATGCAAATGAAATTTTTTATTTCTTAATATGTATGCTTGTCTTCTTTTTAATGAATTCCTTTTATTTTTAGAATAACAACATAAATATTAATATCAGACAACCTCAACTGTCTTTTAATTGGGAAAACTTTAATACTTTGCTGTTTGTGTGACATTAATTGTTATTTAGGATACTTATACCAAGTGATTTTAAGGACCAGATCTTATTATTGTCTATAATTTCATTAATGGAAATTTTACTTAAAAAATCATATTTGGTATGATGTTTTATTAAATTTTCTTAAAATGTATAAAATTATGTTTTATTATGGTAATGTAAATAAATATCATGACTGTAAATCATTATTATATGCACAGAATAAAACCAACTCATCCTTTTTTAATTATTCATTTAATATTTTGCTGCATTCTATAGTCTATTTTTTATCTGTTTGGTCTACATGGACTAATGGTTTTGAGAATCAATTTCCTAACATTTTCCATATGATATGGAGCTTTTCTTATAGATTGAGAGGCTTACTATAATATATCTGTTATGTTTCTACAAACATGAGAAGTATAAATATTTGAGCATGAGAAATGATAGAAAATATATATATATATTCCATTTAAAAGTTATATTTTACTGAGATTCTAATATTTAAAAGAAAGCAGTTTTATATTACTTCCAATCCTACGACTAATAAAGTAATTGATTGTGTGTTGTTATATCTACTTTTGTACTGTTATTATCTTCCTAGTTTCTTATATTTAGGAGTTAACATTATTATTCATTTTGTCTTAGGTTTTCTCAGTGTCATTATTCTGTTTTTGTTTCTCTTTTTAATCAAATATGTGCATAGAATGAAGCTCAACTTGTTTTTCCTCTTGTTTTCTTATTCATTAATTTGAACTTGGCTTGTTGTTGTTCAGTTTCTGTCTCACTCATTGAGACCCCATGGACTCAGACACCAGGCTTCTCTATCCTTTATTGGCTCCTGGAGTTTGCTCAAATTCATGTCCATTGAGTCTGTGATGCCATCCAAACACCTCATCCTCAGTCATCCCCTTCTCCTATTGCCCTCAATCTTTCCTAGAAACAGTCTTTTCCAATGAGTCAGCTCTTTGCATCAGGTGGCCAAAGTATTGGAGTTTAAGCTTCAGCATTAGTCCTTCCAATGAATATTTAGGGTTGATTTCCTTTTAAATTGACTGGTCTGATCTCTTTACTGTCCAGGGGACTCTCAAGAGTCTTCTTGAGCACCACAATTTTTCTCTATGGTCTCAGCTTTCTTTATGGTCCAACTCTCACATCCATACATGACTGCTGGAAAACCATAGCTTTGACTCTACAGACCTCTGTCAGCAAAGTAATGTCTTTGCTTTGATAAGATAAATATGTCTATATTTGTCATAACTTTTCTTCCAAGAAGCAAGCAGCTTTTAATTTCATGGCTGCAGCCACTATCCACAGTTATTTTCTTGGAGCCCAAGAAAATAAAATCTGGCACTATTTCCACTTTTTACCCAACTATTTGTCATGAAGTACAGGGACTAGATGCCATGATCTTAGTTTTTTGAATGTTGAGTTTTAAGGCAGCTCTTAAACTCTCCTCTAACACCCTCTTCAAGAGGCTCTTTAGTTCCTCTTTGCTTTCTGCCATTAGAATGGTATCATCTGCATAACTGAGGCTGTTGATGTTTATCCCAGCAATCTTGATTCCAGGTAGTGATTCATCCAGCCCAGCATTTCACATGATGTGCTCTGCACAGAAGGTAAATAAGCAGGGTGACAATATACAGCTCTGATGCACTCCTTTTTCAATTTTGAACCAATTTGTTGTTCCATGTCCAGTTCTAACTATTTCTTGTCCTGAATACAAGTTTCTCAGGAGGCAAGTAAGTTGGCTTGATATTCCCATCTCTTTAAAAATTCTCCAGTTTGTTGTGATCCACACAAAGAATTTCATATAGTAAATGAAGCAGAAATAGATGTTTTTTTCTGTAATTTCTTTGCTTTTTCTATGATCCAATGGATGTTGGCAATTTGATTTCCAGTTCTTCTGCCTTTTTTAAATCCAGCTTGTACATCTGCAGCTCTAGGTTCACATACTGCTGAAGCCTAGCTTGCAGGATTTTGAGCATTAACTTGCTAGCATGTGCTTAATTTTATTTATTTTGTCTTGAAATTCAGAATTTCACAAAATAGTATTAATAATTGTATTGTAGTTTGTTTTGCCTTAGCATAACAAAATTGTCATTTTAATAGTTTCCACTTCTTGCTTATTAATGATAGTGCTGCTGTGAGCATCTTCAAATATATATGTCCTTTGTGAGCATGTATATACAATTTAGCTGGGTTTGGACACGGAACAGCAATTGCTAGGTTATCCAGCACACTTGTGTTTAATAAATTTTATACGGTTTATTCTATTCTAGTGGATAATATTCAATTAATGACTAAGATTGAACACTTTTTTATGTACTTATCTGTTTTGTTTTGTTTTTGACTAAAATATATGCTTAAGTGTTTTTCCTGTTTCCATGGGAGGATTTTCTTTATTTTTTCTTTCATTTTGCTTTGTAGAGTTCTTCATGTGTTCTAGAAATTACTTCTAGGTAAATGCATCTTACTTTATTATTAGTAGTATATTACTACTACTACTATTTTCTAGGAGGGATATGTTGATTATATAATTTATTAGACCTTATATGTATATTAAACTTTCCTATGTCTTCACTCATTTGTTGTAAATTGGTTTGACTAGTTTAATGTCAAAGCCATGTATCGTTAAACAGTGATTACTAATCTGCTGCAATTTTTTTTTATTATTATTAGCTAGATGTGTGATAAGTCCAGAAGTTTTTCACCTTTAATGTGTTTTTAAATTTCAGACTTGCATTCTTACAAAGATTTTTTTCTATCAGTTAAGGTACAGTCAAGTGACAGAAACTACAATAGTCACTTATCAGTTATTCTACATAAAGATAATCTAATATAAGTATTTGTTAAGTAGATATAAAAATTAACTAAAGAACACTATGGGCTTTCCTGGTAGCTCAGAGGGTAAGGCGTCTGCCTGTAATGCAGGAGACCTGGGTTTGATCCCTGGATCAGGAAGATACCCTGGAGAAGGAAATGACAACCCACTCTGGTACTCTTGCCTGGAAAATCCCACAGACGGAGAAGCCTGGTAGGCTACAGCCCATGGGGTCACAAAAAGTTGAACACGACTAAGCGACTTCACTTTCTTTCAAAGAACACTATACCGTACTGTATCAACTAAAGGAAACAGCTATTGTCCCTAGTATTGGAAAATTAAGAGGGGATTGTAATTATTAAGATTTAGAAAATCAGAGATGAATTTCTGATAATTTCTTAAATTAAGACATTTTCTTAAATTAAGATTTAGAAAATCAAATTTAGAAAAACTTGTGCAGCTGAAATCCAGACATTTGTGATTAGATCCCTGCTCAGCTAGAGCTGGTATCTCTGATGTGAAAGAGGGGTTCCTTGGCCTCTGATCTGGAGTTCTGAGGAGGTGGTGGTGCCAGTCTGCTGCTACTGATAGTTCTGAGTCTCAATAAGGCTGATATTAAGTTTTTAAAAATGGCAATTGAATGAAACTGGATGCAAAAAGAAAGATGGGGCGACACTCACAGGACTGGGAAACAAGCAAAAAGGAGCAAGACCCTTCCTCTTCTAGCACCTTTCAATCTCCCTCTAGCACCTGTTCATTGTCACATCTAAAAGAGGGAAGGAACCAGGTGGCAAGACAGAAAAGTGGTTCACTAAGTTTCAGTCCCTACATCAAAAAGCAGAGTACAGAATAGAGAATGTGGGGCTGAGAGATAGTAGTTTACCTTCTGTCATATTCTTCTCCAATTTTATTTTTTTTTAATTTTATATATATATATTTTATTTTATTTTTTAACTTTACAATATTGTATTGGTTTTGCCATATATTCCATTTTAAAATGTTTACCAGGGTACAACCTGATAGCTGCCTTTCATTCTTTTAACTTGGTATTTGGAAATTCATTTGAATAATCTCAATCATGTCTTTATTTGACTGAGGAAGGTTTTATCTACTGAGGATTAGTTTTTGTTTGTTTTATTCTTTTTCCATTATTCTAGTCCTTTGGTTTTGGGATATATATTTTAGTATATATTTATGTTAATGGTTATGTGTAGTTTTGAGCACTGATTTCTTTTCCATAAGCACATTTCTTTCCCAGTGATTTTATTTCTTTTCCACTTAACTTGGGAAAATGATTCTATATTTCATATTTAATTTTTGCCATTTTGTGAATTTTACTGTTGCCAATGCAGACACATTTTTTTTTTCATTTTAATTTTCCTTATGTGATACCTTTTGATATCTCTGTTTCTGGACTCATATTCATCTTATTTCAATTAGGTATGTTTTCTTATTGTTTTTCTTAAAAATATCTTATATTTCCAAATCTATATATTATAAATTTTTTTTGAGAGCACATTTAGTGACTTTCTTACCACTTATATCAATGATAATAGATTCATTTCTTGTATCCTTCAGAAAATAGGTATCTCACAGCAACTTTGCTTGAGATGAGAATATCTGCACTTCATTATATTATTCATTTGTTACTTTTTTCTTTGAGCAGAAGACACACATATGCACACACAAAACACACATATGTCATTTTAAAGTTTAATACATTATTTATCTTGTTCTAGTGGTCAGGATCTAGTGTTAGTCGATGAGTGTGTCTGACTCTTTGCAACCCCATAGACTGTGTAGCCCACAAGGCACCTCTGTCCATGGGATTCTCCAAGCAAGAAAACTCAAGTGGGCTTAAAACATTAAAATGACATCTGTGTGCTTTGTGTGTGTGTATGTGTGTCTTCTCATCTATCTACCTATCTCTACCTGTCTATGTGTGTGTGTGTGTGTGTGTGTGTTATTATATATCCAAACTTAAATAGGAATAAATGGGATAAAATTTTTAATAAATAAAATACTTAGCAAATAACCTTTTCATAAAATTTTACATTTTATTATAATTATAATAACTGTTTATCCAATTTCCTCCCTTTTAAATCAACTACACAGGAATTAATTATTTGTGTTTTTGTGTGGTCCTTGAGATCTTGGAAGTAGAACAGTGAGTGCTCCTGAAGAGAGAGATTGTTTCCCTGCCCAGAGATTGGACCTAGGTAGCTTGGATGAAAACCAGGAATATTAACCACTAGACCACCAGGGGCTAGAGGCTAGAAGTAAAGTGGCCCTGGATCTTTCCCTGGTTTGAAAGCAAGAATGTTTCAAAGAGGCAAAAATTGTAAAAAAAAAAAAAAAAAAAAAAAAAAAAAAAAGGTACAAAGTTTATTATTAGAGACACAGCACAGTGTATAGGAGAGCATACAGAAAAGCAATTTGTTTAAGTCAGAAGCTAGGCAGAAATACACAATCAGAGAGAAAGGGTATGAAGTTCTTCTCTAATGAAGAGGAGCACAATGAGTCAGAAACTTTGTACTATATACATGTTACAAAGCACAAGTTCATGTGCTCAAGGCACAATGAAGCCAAATCAAAACATTGGAGTTTGGAGGAGAGAAATGTTTAATGCAGGGCTGTGCAAGGGGATAGGTGGCTCATTCTAAGCCCAAAGCCTTGAATTCCCTGATGGATTTCAGCAAGATAGTTTTAAAGGCAAAGTGAAGGAGGGGTAAGTTTGGTTGTTTCAAAATTCTTAGTGTTGACATGCTTTTTTCCTGCAGCTGTCCATGGATGTCAAACCACTATGTTCCTATAAACTTCCAAGTCAAATGTTATTATCTGTTCTGCAACTTTTTATCTCTACATGAATGGAAATGTCAACTCAGTTTATTTATCTTCCTCTATTCTTGCCTCATCACAGCAAAGATTTGGAACAAAGGACTAAAGTTTAAAGCAAGAGACAAGTTACAGCTCAGTTACAGCTCAAGTAGACAGATCTTCCAAGACATGGGAGTGGGGCAACCCTGAATGAGTTCTGATGACTGCTTGACTTTCTTTTTTACTTCCTGTCTCCTCCTCTTGGTTGTGCTCTGTTCAAAATAGGGCTTCTACTCACTACCAATCAGGAAAGGGAATGAAAATTGGCATATACTTAAGGCTGACTGACAGTTGCAAGTTACATAAAAGCAGGCTCTGTTGCACATGTCTTCCATAATTCAGTCTTCTATAATCAGATGTATGTTCAGTTCAGTTCAGTTCAGTCGTTTAGTCATGTCTGACTCTTCGTGACCCAATGGACCACAGAATGCCAGGCCTCCTTTCCATCAACAACTCCAGGAGTTTATTCAAACTCATCTCCATTGAGTCGGTGATGCCATCCAACCATCTCATCCTCTGTTGTCCCCTTCTCCTCCTGCCTTCAATCTTTCCAAGTATCAGGGGTTTTTCAGATGAGTTAGCTCTTCACATCAGGTGGCCAAAGTATTGGAGTTTCAACTTCAGCATCATCCTTCCAATGAACACTCAGGACTGATCTCTTTTAGGATGGACTGCTTGGACCTCCTTGGAGTCCAAGGGACTCTCAAGAGTCTTCACCAGAACTCCAGTTCAAAACCATCAATTCTTCAGTGCTCAGCTTTCTTTATAGTTTAACTCTCACATCCATACATGACTACTGGAAAAACCATATCCTTGATGAGACAGACTTTTGTTGGCAAATTATTGTCTCTGCTTTTTATTATGCTGTCTAAGTTGGTCACGACTTTCCTTTCAAGGAATAAGCATCTTTTAATTTCATAGCTGTTATTATCATCTGCAATAATTTTGGAGCCCCCCAAAATAAAGTCAGCCACTGTTTACACTTTTTCCCCATCTATTTGCTATGAAGTGATGGGTCCGGATGCCTTAGTTTTCTGAATGTTGAATTTTAAGCTAACATTTTCACTCAACACTTTCACTTTCATCAAGAGACGCTTCTTCACTTTCTGCCATAAGCATAGTGTCATCTGCATATATGAGGTTATTGATATTTCTCCTAGCAATCTTGATTCCAGGTTGTACTTCATCCAGCCCAACGTTCCTCATGATGTACTCTGCATGTAAGTTAAATAAGCAGGGTGACAATATACAGCCTTGATGTACTCCTTTTCCTATTTTCAACAAGTCTGTTGTTCCATGTCCAGTTCTAACTGTTGCTTCTGACCTGCATACAGGTTTCTCAAGAGGCAGGTCAGGTGGTCTGGTATTCCCATCTCTTTAAGAATGTTCCACAGTTTATTGTGAGCCACAGAGTCAAAGGTGTTGGCATAGTCAATAAAGCAGTAATAGAGGTTTTTCTGAAACTGTATGCTTTTTCAATGTTCCAGTGGATGTAGGCAATTTGATCTCTGGTTCTTCTGCATTTTCTAAAACCAGCTTGAACATCTGGAAGTTCACAGTTCATATACTCTTGAAGCCTGGCTTGGAGAATTTTAAGCATTACTTTGCTAGCGAGTGAGATGAGTGAAATTGTGTGGTAGTTTGAGCATTCTTTGTCATTGCCTTTCTTTGGTATTGAAATGAAAACTGACCTTCCCAGTCCTGTGGCCACTGCTGAGTTTTCCAAATTTGCTCACATTTTGAGTGCAGCACTTTCACAGCATCATCTTTTATGATTTGAAACAGGTCAACTGGAATTCCATCACCTCCACTAGCTTTGTTTGTAATGATGCTTCCTAAGTCCCACTTGACTTCACACTCCAGGTCTGGCTCTAGGTGAGTGATCACACCATCATGATTAACTGGGTCATGAAGATCTTTTTTGTACAAATCTTCTGTGTATTCTTGCCACCTCTTCTTAGTATCTTCTGCTTCTGTTAGGTCCCTACAGAAGCAGGGACCTTTTCTGTCCTTTTTTAAGCCCATCTTTGCATGAAATATTCCTTTGATATCTCTAATATTCTTGAAGAAATCTCTAGTCTTTCCTAGTCTTTAGGTTTCCTCTATTTCTTTGCACTGATCACTGAGGAGGGCTTTCATATCTCTCCTTGCTATTCTTTGGAACTCTGCATTCAAATGGGTATGTCTTTCCTTTTCTCCTTTGCCTTTCACTTATCTTCTTTCACAGCTATTTGTAAAGCCTTCTCAGAGAGCCATTTTTTTTTTCTTTGCCTTTCTTTTTCTTGGGGATGTTCTTGATCCCTGTCACCTGTACAATGTCCCAAATCTCTGTCCATAGTTCATCAGGCACTCTTTCT
Organism: Bubalus kerabau; assembly: GCF_029407905.1. Lineage (NCBI taxonomy): Eukaryota > Metazoa > Chordata > Mammalia > Artiodactyla > Bovidae > Bubalus > Bubalus kerabau. The sequence goes on along the minus strand of NC_073635.1, from coordinate 44,545,225 downwards.
ATCAAATCTAGCCTGTTAAATCTATATCTCACTTCCACTGTATAATCATAAGGGATTTGAGTTAGGTTCATACCTGAATGGTCTAGTGGTTTTCCCTACTTTCTTCAATTTCAGTCTGGATTTGGCAATAAGGAGTTCACGATCTGAGTCACAGTCAGCTCCCAGTCTTATTTTTGCTGACTGTATAGAGCTTCTCCATCTTTGGCTGCAAAGGATATATTCAATCTGATTTCAGTGTTGGCCATTTCATTATGTCCATGTGTAGAGATGTCTGTATGTATAAAATATTTATGAATCCTTAAGCAGCTTCTAGCTGCCTATGGTTACTTGAAGAAGCCCCTGTAGTTAGTTTGTATCCACAGTGTGTCTAGGGCGCATGCGCAGTAGTTGGAAAAGTCTGTTGTTATTTTTATAGCATATCTGTGAGCTCTCCTGGACATGTTTGGGATAGGATTTCGATATCAGCTTGCATCCTTTTCAGCTAGATCAGATCAGATCAGATCAGTTGCTCAGTCATGTCCGACTCTTTGCGACCCCATGAATCACAGCACGCCAGGCCTCCCTGTCCATCACCAATTCCCAGAGTTCACTCAGACTCACGTCCATCAAGTCAGTGATGCCATCCAGCCATCTCATCCTCTGTCTCCCCCTTCTCCTCTTGCCCCCAATCCCTCCCAGCATCAGAGTCCTTTCCAATGAGTCAACTCTTTGCATGAGGTGGCCAAAGTACTGGAGTTTCAGCTTTAGCATCATTCCTTCCAAAGAAATCCCACAGCTGATCTCCTTCAGAATGGACTGGTTGGATCTTCTTGCAGTCCAAGGGATTCTCAAGAGTCTTCTCCAACACCACACTTCAAAAGCATCAATTCTCCGGTGCTCAGTCTTCTTCACAGTCCAACTCTCACATCCATACATGACCACAGGAAAAACCATAGCCTTGACTAGATGGACCTTTGTTGGCAAAGTAATGTCTCTGCTTTTCAATATGCTATCTAGGTTGGTCATAACTTTCTTTCCAAGGATTAAGCATCTTTTAATTTCATGGCTGCAGTCACCATCTGTAGTGATTTTGGAGCCCAGAAAAATAAAGTCTGACACTGTTTCCACTGTTTCCCCATGTATTTCCCATGAAGTGATGGGACCAGATGCCATGATCTTCATTTTCTGAATGTTGAACTTTAAGCCAACTTTTTCACTCTCCACTTTCACTTTCATCTAATCCACCCCTTTTTGCTCATGCTTAACTTCCTACCTAACAGGAAAATGTTATACTCTTAAAGGTCAGAGCCTTGAAAGTGGGTATCCGGTATATTTCAGGCTGTGGGTAACACTCTGAACTTAAAGCAAAAGCCATAGGATGCAAAGGTTAAAGTAAAATAAAGAGATTTAATATGGAGTCAGATTCATTCTCCGTATTACAATCAGTTTGTATTAAAATTGTATTATCTTAGATTAACACATTTAAAAAAACAGCTTGTTTTCTTGGTCTTATTGAGGGGTGTTAATAGGTTTAGGAGGTTTTTGAATTGCCTCTGGAAGAAATAACTTCTAAACTGGGATGTGAGTGACTTATCAGATTGGCAGAAAATTAGGAAGTATTGCAATGAGAAGGAACAAGCTGTGTCCAGTTCCTGAGTATGAAATGCAGACAAAAGAAGAAAATTTTAGGTTTGGCTGGAATATAATGAGAAAGAGTGGTCCCCCAAAATTGGAGATGATGGCAGCCTTCATGTCATATAGCCATATGGCCATGATAAAGATATAAAATGTTTAAAAAGAGAAGTAATATGGTTGCTTTTTATTCTGTTATTTTTGGCTGTGAGGCATGTGTGGGGGGTTCTTAGCTCCTCACCTGGGGATTGAACCTGTATCCTCTGTATTAGTAGGCAAAGTCTTAACCACTGAACCACTTAAAATTCTCCAAGCCAGGCTTCAGCAGTAGGTAAACTGTGAACTTCCAGATCTTCAAGCTGGTTTTAGAAAAGGCAGAGGAACGAGAGATCAAATGCCAGCATGTTCTGGATCATGGAAAAAGCAAGAAAGTTCCAGAAAAACATCTATTTCTGCTTTATTGACTATGCCAAAGCCTTTGACTGTGTGGATCACAAGAAACTGTGGAAAATTCTGAAAGAGATGGAATACCAGACCACCTGACCTGCCTCTTGAGAAATCTGTATGCAGGTCAGGAAGCAACAGTTAGAACTGGACATGGTACAATAGACTGCTTCCAAATAGGAAAAGGAGTACGTCAAGGCTGTATATGTCACCCTGCTTATTTAACTTATATGCAGAGTACATCATGAGAAACGCTGGACTGGAAGAAACAGAAGTTGGGATCAAGATTGCCAGGAGAAATATCAATAACCTCAGATATGCAGATGACACCACCCTTATGGCAGAAAGTGAAGAGGAACTCAAAAGCCTCTTAATGAAAGTGAAAGTGGAGAGTGAAAAATTTGGCTTAAAGCTCAACATTCAGAAAACGAAGATCATGGCATCTGGTCCCATCACTTCATGGGAAATACATGGGGAAACAGTGAAAACAGTGTCAGACTTTGTTTTCTGGGGCTCCAAAGTCACTGCAGATGGTGATTGCAGCCATGAAATTAAAAGACACTTACTCCTTGAAAGGAAAATTATGACCAAACTATATAGCATATTGAAAAGCAGAGGCATTACTTTGCCAACAAAGGTTCATCTAGTCAAGGCTATGGTTTTTCCTGTGGTCATGTATGGATGTGAGAGTTGGACTGTGAAGAAAGCTGAGTGCCAGAGAATTGATACTTGTGAACTGTGGTGTTGGAGAAGACTCTTGAGAGTCCCTTGGACTGCAAGGAGATCCAACCAGTCTATTCTGAAGGAGATCAGCCCTGGAATTTCTTTGGAAGGAATAATGCTGAAGCTGAAACTCCAGTACTTTGGCCACCACATGCGAAGAGTTGACTCATTGGAAAAGACTCTGATGCCTGGAGGGATTGGTGCAGGAAGAGAAAGGGACGCCAGAGGATGAGATGGCTGGATGGCATCACTGACTCGATATACGTGAGTCTGAGTGAACTCCGGGAGTTGGTGATGGACAGGGAGGCCTGGCGTGCTGCGATTCATGGGGTCGCAAAGAGTCAGACATGACTAAGCAACTGAACTGAACTGAACTGAATATGGTTGTATTTCAACTTTATAAAAATCGCTCTGGCTGAAGTATCATTTATAAAATTATTAGAATCTCATAAGAGAAGTAGACTGATTAAGATGTATTCCAGTGCCTAAAGTGATTACTTGATAAACCATGGCTCAGAATTGAAATGTATTGAACAGAATGTTACTAATCATGGTTCTTGGCTTCATAGTCAATAGAAATTGATAAGAGGCCAGGCAATAAATTCAGGCAAGGCTTTACTGGGGCTCTTGCTGCAGAAATAGGGATCAAAAACTAGATATTTCCTTGCTTGCTCCCTGAGTTGGGGCAAGATGTTTCCTACTATGGGGTAGAGGTGGGTCCAGGTATTGGGTTGGAGAGATAGGTGATCTGCCCACTCCTGGTGGTGCTGTAGCAGAGTGCATGTGCAGTACCTTGCTTTTGTTCCCAACATCTTGTTTTTGTTAGGTTTTGGTCTTTTTGTATCTTTTTTTAAATGATTTGCACCCAGTGCTGCTGCTGCTTAGTCGCTTCAGTCCTGTCCGACTCTGTGCGACCCCATAGACGGCAGCCCACCAGGCTCCCCCGTCCCTGGGATTCTCCAGGGAAGAACACTGGGATGGGTTGCCATTTCCTTCTCCAAAGCAGGAAAGTGAAAAGTGAAAGTGAAGATGCTCAGTTGTATCCGACTCTTAGCGACCCCATGGACTTCAGCCTACCAGGCTCCTCCGTCCATGAGATTTTCCAGGCAAGAGTACTGGAGTGGGGTGTCATTGCCTTCTCCTTGCCCCCAGTGGGCATGCTATTTTTAGTCCATTATAGTTTCTTTGTATTTTGTTGCTGGAAGTGTTGTTCATCCAGGTGCAAGCACTGCAGTAAAGAAAGGATCCCAGGTCCCAGCCTGTTTTACAAGCACTGTAGCAAGGGTCTCAAGTCTGGCCTGTCTAAAGACAGTTCATCTTGGTTCCTTATTTGAGCATAGCCACTGCCAAACTCCTCAATCTGAAATACAGTGGTTTCATGAAAAGGACCTCTCCTTCCTTTTCCAGTCTTCACTCTTAAACATCTGCTTTAGAAACACCCTACATCACAGGCATAATGAGCTGCTTGATTGTTCACACTCTTTTGCCTTTTCAAATACTCATTTCTCTGCCTCAACTTCCCTTCCATGTTTTCCTTAATAATTTGTGACTGTCCACTGTCCACTTAGTTTCTCTCCTCAGATTTTCATCTGGTCATTGGATACCTTTGGAAATTCTCTAGATTGATAGCCTGTCACAACTCTAGATCTCTCTATGCATTAAGTTCCATGTGGCAAGATTGGTACTCATAGGATTCAGTTTTTTGTACTTGAGAACAATAGTTTAAGAAATCATTAAAATATATTAAAATGTACCTTTACCTAAAAAAAACCTAAACAAGATCATTTATAATAGCTCCATCAGCCAAGAACTAATTTAATCTGCACCTTTTCCATGAACCCTTTTATTTATTTTTATTTTTTAATTTGTATTTATTTTTTTAATTTATTTATTTTAATTGGAGGCTAATTACTTTACATTATTGCATTGGTTTTGCCATACATCAACATGAATCTGCTACAGGTGTACACGTGCTCCCCATCCTGAACCCCTCTCCCACCTCCCTCCCTGTACCATCCCTCTGGGTCATCCCAATGCACCAGCCCCAAGCATCCTGTATCCTCCATAGAAACTGGACTGGTGATTCATTTCTTATATGATATTGTACAGGTTTCAATGCCATTCTCCCAAATCATTCCACCCTCTCCCTCTCCCACAGAGTCCAAAAGTCTGTTCTATACATCTGTGTCTCTTTTGCTCTCTCATATACAGGGTTATCGTTACCATCTTTCTAAATTCCATATATATGCGTTAGTATACTGTATTGGCAGAGAAGGCAATGGTACCCCACTCCAGCACTCTTGCCTGGAAAATCGCATGGATGGAGGAGCCTGGTGGACTGCAATTCATGGGGTCACGAAGACTCAGTCAGGACTGAGCAACTTTCCTTTCACTTTTCACTTTCCTGCATTGTAGAAGGAAATGGCAACCCACTCCAGTGTTCTTGCCTGGAGAATCCCAGGGACAGTGGAGCCTGGTGGGCTGCCATCTATGGGGTCACACAGAGCCGGACACGACTGAAGCGACTTAGCAGCAGTAGCAGCAGCATACTTTATTAATGTTTTTCTTCCTGGCTTACTTCACTCTGTATAATAGGCTCCAGTTTCATCCACCTCATTAGAACTGATTCAAATGTATTATTTTTAATGGCTGAGTAATAATCCATTGTGTATATGTACCACTGCTTTCTTATCCATTCATCTGCTGATGGACATCTAGGTTGCTTCCATGTCCTGGCTATTATAAACAGTGCTGCGATGAACATTGGGGTACACGTGTCTCTTTCAATTCTGGTTTCATTGGTGTGTATGCCCAGAAGTGGGATTTCTGGGTCATATGACAGTTCTATTTCCAGTTTTTTAAGGAATCTCCACACTCTTCTCCATAGTGGCTGTACTAGTTTGCATTCCCACCAACAATGTAAGAGGGTTCCCTTTTATCCACATCCTCTCCAGCATTTATTGCTTATAGACTTTTGGATAGCAGCATTCTGACTGGCATGAAATGGTACCTCATTGTGGTTTTGATTTGCATTTCTCTAATAATGAGTGATGTTGAGCATCTCTTCATGTGTTTGTTAGCCATCTGTATGTCTTCTTTGGAGAAATGTCTATTTAGTTCTTTGGCCCATTTTTTGATTGGGCCATTTATTTTTCTGAAATTGAGCTGTAGCAGTTGCTTGTATATTTTTGAGATTTGTTGTCAGTTGCTTCATTTGCTATTAATTTCTCCCATTCTGAAGGCTGTGTTTTCACCTTGCTTATAGTTTCCTTTGCCGTGCAGAAGCTTTTAATTTTAATTAGGTCCCATTTGTTTATTTTTGCTTTTATTTCCAGTATTATGGGAGGTGGATCATAGAGGATCCTGCTGTGATGTATGTCGGAGAGTGTTTTGCCTATGTTCTCCTCTATGAGTTTTATAGTTTCTGGTCTTACATTTAGATCTTTAATCCATTTTGAATTTATTTTTGTGTATGGTGTTAGAAAGTGTTTTAGTTTCATTCTTTTACAAATGGTTGACCGGTTTTCCCAGCACCACTTGTTAAAGAGATTGTCTTTTCTCCATTATATACTCTTGCCTCCTTTGTCAAAGATAAGGTGTGCATAGGTGCATGGCTTTATCTCTGGGCTTTCTATTTTGTTCCATTGATCTATATTTCTGTCTTTGTTCCAGTACCATACTGTCTTGATGACTGTGGTTTTGTAGTTGAGCCTGAAGTCAGGCAGATTGATTCCTCCAGTTCCATTCTTCTTTCTCAAGATTGCTTTGGCTATGTGAGTTTTTTTGTATTTCCATACAAATTGTGAAATTATTTGTTCTAGCTCTGTGGAAAATACCGTTGGTAGCTTGATAGGGATTGCATTGAATCTATAGATTGCTTTGGGTAGTATCCTCATTTTCACTATGTTGATTCTTCGAATCCATGAACATGGTATATTTCTCCATCTATTAGTGTCCTCTTTGATTTCTTTCACCAGTGTTTTATAGTTTTCTATATATAGGTCTTTAGTTTCTTTAGGTAGATATGGTATGCTAAGTCACTTCAGTCATGTCTGACTCTGTGCGACCCCAGAGATGGCAGCCCACCAGGCTCCCCAGTCCCTGGGATTCTCCAGGCAAGAACACTGGAGTGGGCTGCCATTTCCTTCTCCAATGCATGAAAGTGAAAAGTGAAAGTGAAGTCGCTCAGTCGTGTCCGACTCTTAGCGACCCCATGGATTGCAGCCTAACAGGTTCCTCCGTCCATGGGATTTTCCAAGCAAGAGTACTGGAGTGGGGTGCCATTGCCTTCTCCAATATATTCCTAAGTATTTTACTCTTTTCGTTGCAATGGTGAATGGAATTTTTCCTTAGTTTCTCTTTCTATTTTCTCATTATTAGTGTATAGGAATGCAAGGGATTTCTGTGTGTTGATTTTATATCCTACAACTTTACTATATTCATTGATTAGCTCTAGCAATTTTCTCGGAGAAGGCAATGGCACCCCACTCAAGTACTTTTGCCTGGAAAATCTCATGGATGGAGGTTCCTGATGGGCCGCAGTCCATGGGGTCGCTGGAGTCGGACACAACTGAGCGACTTCACTTTCACTTTTCACTTTCATGCATTGGAGAAGGAAATGGCAACCCACTCCAGTGTTCTTGCCTGGAGAATCCCAGGACGGGGAAGCCTCATGGGCTGCCACCTATGGGGTCGCACAGAGTTGGACACAACTGAAGCGACTTAGCATGGTAATCATCTGGTGGAGTCTTTAGGGTTTTCTACGTAGAGGATCGTGTCATCTGCAAACAGTGAGAGTTTTACTTCTTTTTTTCCAGTTTGGATTCCTTTTATTTGTTTTTCTTCTCTGATTGCTGTGACCAAAACTTCCAAAACTATGTTGAATAGTAGTGGTGAAAGTGGGCACCCTTGTCTTGTTCCTGACTTTAGGGGAAATGCTTTCAATTTTTCACCATTGAGGATAATGTTTGCTGTGGGTTTGTCATATATAGCTTTTACTATGTTGAGGTATATTCCTTATATTCCTGCTTTCTAGAGAGTTTTTATCATAAATGGATGTTGAAGTTTGTCAAAGGCTTTCTCTGCATCCATTGAAATATAATATGGCTTTTATTTTTCAATTTGTTAATGTGGTGTATTACTTTGATTTGCGGATATTGAAGAATCCTTGCATCCCTGGGATAAAGCCCACTTTGTCATGGTGTATAATCTTTTTAATGTGTTGTTTGATTCTGATTGCTAGAATTTTGTTAAGGATTTTTGCATCTATGTTCATCAGTGATATTGGCCTGTAGTTTTCTTTTTTTGTGACATCTTTGTCAGGTTTTGGAATTAGGGTGATGGTGGCCTCATAGAATGAGTTTGGAAGTTTACCTGAACCCTTATAAAATCCACTCATTTAAAATTAACCTTTCCATCTTTTGTGCTCCTAACACACATGACTGATACTTTTCTCTGCAATTTGTCAATATCTTATTTCAGTGGAACTTAAACAGGTGCCTTTTCTTGACAAGCATCATTTGTAAATCATTCTTTCTCAAGAATTAGAAATGAGTGCTTTGCTTTATTCATTAAAAATTACAAATACATATTTGCTATGATGACATATCAAAGAAAATAAATTGAACCCACCCTCAGAGAACTTACATTTATTAATATGGGGAATAAGAAATAGAAGAAGAAAGAAATTTAGAATTGTGATAGGCATAGAGTGAGATTTGGCAAGAAAACTTTGAGGGATTAAAATTGAAGTGACTGTTTCTGCCAGCTTTTGGGTTAGTAAACTCTATCAGGTTGTGGGATGTAGCTCATAAACCTAAATTAATTTCTGTGTTTATAATCTTCAGAGATTTTTTTTTTAGAAAGTAGAGCCACTTTCTAATAAAATAAGGTAAGTGTTCTTCCTTACCTTACCCTACCTTACCTTCCTTACCTTCCTTACCTTCCTTACCTTACCTTCCTTACCTTCCTTCCTTATCTGCTATAATAACAATAAGTCCGTTATGTTTGGGGCAATGAATTATGCTCAGGACCTGAGATTGTATTTGCCAATATTTTAAAAAACAAAATCCCTGTAGGAAATTCACAAATGGATAGCATATAGGGTGATATCTCTTAATAAGCTAATAAATAAATAACAAACCGATGTTAGATTAAATATACCATTGTTCCAGGCAAGGGGAGAAGATAAAAATACAGTTCAAATTTAGTTGAAATATATTCTTTCTGAGTTTTGGTTTCTGGAAGAGGTAGTTTTGCCAACCAACAACTAATGTCCAGTGGGGCAGTTTTGCCAACCAAGAGCTAATGCCCGGTGGCCAGTGAAAAACTGTAAGTTCCTCAGTTGCTAGAGCACCGTGCAGGGAACCCTGATGGTGTTTGTACTGAAGAGCAGGCTGATATTCCTGGGGTTCTTGCCTGATTTTTCACTGCTGCTGATAAAATAGTCACCTTTATTGTGACAGAAATTAATGCTCAAGGTCTTTGGAGAGCTAGATTGGCTTGGTTCAGGAGGAAACTCTGGAATAACTCTCACAAACTCTGTATTTATAGTCTAAATATTCCCTCTGGTGTAGTTGCTTGTCCACCAGTTTTTATTGAAAAACCCCCAGCTAGGGCCCCTCAGCAGCTGAGCTACTGTTTACAATCAGAGCAGATGAGATGATAACATCCAGACACAATTTACTTCATTCTTATATCAAAATAACTTTTCTTCTGAAAACAACTTTGCTTTTTGGTGATGAACAAATTGATTTGAAATTATAGTAAACCAATACACAACAAAGTCTGAGATTGAGTTTGCCACACATACCAACATTTGGCAACATTACCAACCAGGGTTCTTGGCCTTCCACAATTATTAGAAATTGATTAGCAGCCAGACAAAAAATTCAGTCAAGGCTTTATTGAGGTTCCTGCTGCAGCAGTGGGGAAAAGAATAAAAAATAATTTCCCTTGCTGGATTGGTCCCAGTGGGAGGTAAGCTCTTTCCTTATACAGAGTGAGGGTAGGGCCAAGTCCAGGGGATGGGCCAGAGGGGCAGCTTAGGTATTTTGCCCACCCCTGAGGCAAAGTTTTAGGCAGGGGACATGCACACTATTCTGCTTTTCTCAAGGCTCTTCAAAAGTGGCAGTTAGGTTGTTTTGTATCTTCTGTCCAGAATTTGTCCTAACTGTGCATGTGTGCAGTTATTTTTAGTCCCATAGAGTTTCTCTACATTTTGTTTCTCAAGCTATATCCAGGTGCAAGCATTGCCACATTTCAGCAAAGCATTCCAGATTCTAGGCCTGTCTCAAGTGGGAATAAAAGCAGTCATGCAGCCAATTGTGTAAGCTTACTGAAATCCCTCTCACTGTATTGTCAGACACTCCTCAAGAACCTCTCATGGAAATTACTCACTAAAAGGCACATGCAAGAGTATTCTGGTAGCAGGTATGACAAGCCTGGGGTGAGGTGAAAGAGTTCTCCATCAACTGAAAAACAAAAGACCAAACAAAGTTCTGGATCTAGAGTTTTTTCTAAGGTGTTATATATACCACAATTTCTATAACCATCCCTCAAGTTATGTATGTGTCATTGAGTTATGATAAAGTATGTGCGTGTGGATTAGTCTCTCAGTCACATCCGACTCTTTGTCATCCCATGAACTGTAGCTCGCCAGGCTCTGCTGTCCATGAAATTCTCCATAGGAGAATACTGGACTGGGTTGCCATTCCCTTCTCTAGGGTACCTTCCCAACCCAGGGATTGAACCTGGGTCTCTCATATTGCAGGCAGATTGTTTATCATCTGAGCCACCAGGGAAGCCAGTGATAAAATATGCCACATATTAAATAACTTTCCCTAGAATACAGATTATAAATAACATATTTCTGGGGAAAAGACAAAATGGGATAAAAAGAGACTTTCTAGTGGAGATGTACCTGTCCACCTTATATAATAACAAGGTACCTAGGACAGAATCCACAATGGCACACAGTGCTGGAAAGGATCTAGTGCTATGATAGAAGCTTCTAATTGCCTCTTAATACTCATTCACTCCTTTTTATATGATAGTATGCACATCACTGTTAGCTAGGCAGGAGACCACCTAAAATAAAGACAAATTTTCCCAGCACCTGATCAATCAGGTATTGTCATGTAGCTAATTTCTGGTCAACAGGAGATAAAAAGTGAGTTGTGCAACTTAAAAGATGAAACTTAAAGGGAAAGGATTATATTCCTTCTATTTCTCCTCTATCTTTCTGTTTGAACTATTGTTGTGATAGTTAGAACTCTACCATCAGGACCAGAACAATTGTAGAAAATTCTCCACAAAGCTTTAATGTTGTTACACATTTCAAGGCAAAAAAAAAAAAAAAAAAAAAAAAAACAACAACTTTTTTTTCAACATATTTTCAAGGTTATTTGTAAATGTAATAGCTTTGGAAGATAGCAATGCCTTTTTGAGGGACAGAGAGCAGATTTGTTCCTTGACTGAAATAATAAGCACAATATTGCCCTTCAGAGCAACAAGTTTGCTGGCAATCCCTTTAAAGATGATAATTAAAAACTCCAGATGTGAAAAAAAGCCCTCCAAGTAAACGGCATTCACCTAAATCTCTCTGCATCACCCTGGTGGGACTAGGGAATGGCAGCCCACTCCAGTATTCTTGCTTGGAGAATTCCATGGACAGAGAAGCCTGGTGGGCTACAGTCCTTGGGGTGGCAAAAGTCACACACAGCTTAGCATGTAAGTCATCCTACAGATGATAGATTGAAAGTTGGAAGCAGCCTGGATCTCAACATATCAGCAAACCCTCTTTACATTTGAACTCATATCTTTAAATAATGCAGAATTTATTTCCTCCAACTGCCATATTGTATGGACAACCATACCCCAAAGACATTGCAGGTTTGATTCCAGACCACTGTAATAAAGCATATATTGCGATAAATGGAGTCACACATTTTTTTTGTTGTTGTTTCCCAGTGCATATGAAAATTGTATTTACACTATTGTTGTTTAGTCACTAAGTCGTGCCTGACTCTGCAACTCCATGGACTGTAGCACACCAGGTCTCCCTATCCCACACCATCTCCCAGAGTTCGCCCAAGTTCATGACCATTGAGTCAGTGACGCTATCCAACCATCTCATCCTCTGCTGCCGTCTTCTCTTTTTGCCTTCAATCTTTCCCATCATTAGGGTCTTTTCCAATGAGTAGGCTCTTTGCATTAGGTAGCCAGAATATTGGAGCTTCAGCTTCAGCATCAGTCCTTCCAACGAATATTCAGGGTTCATTTCCCTTATGATTGACTGGGTGAATCTCCTTGCTGTCCAAAGGACTCAAATCTTCTCCAGAACCACGGTTCAAAAGCACCAATTCTTCGGCGCTCAGCCTTCTTTATGGTACAACTCTCACATCAGAACCTGACCACTAGAAAAACATACCTTTGACTACATAGGCCTTTGTCAGCAAATTTACAATAAACCATAGTTTATTAAGTTTGAAATGGCATTATGTCTTTACAAACAATCTACACACCTTAATTTAAAAAAGTACTTTATTATTTGAAAATGCAGAATTGACATATAACTTTGTTATATTAAAAAATGCAATATCTGCAAAATGTGACAAGGTGGAGTACAATCAAAGGCAATAAATGCATAAATTATACATAAAAAGACATATGCCTGTACTAGAATTTAAAATATATGGCACTAAAAAAAAAAATAAAAAATAAAATAAAATAAAATATATGGCACTGAGATGGGCACCTGGCAACTAGATCTCAAAATAGGAAGGCCTGTTTACTAAAGTTATTGTAAAAGTTTTCTGTAAAGCTGAATAAACACATAATTTAGGGAAAATTGTATGAAAGATTCATTCATTCTCAGCAAAATTCTAGAAGAGTTTACTTAAGGCTATTTTTGACCTCCTGCCAATTTTTGCATGCAAGGAGGGACATACTGATCAATATTCACAGCAAACTGATTTATGACACTAATGTCTCCTGAGAATGTTATATTTTTTTTTGTCCTTATTGTCTCCAAATGAAATTCCAACTCCATTGCACAGCATACAATGCTCTTCATTTTCAGTCAGTCCTTTTCATCCTAGCAGCCATCTCTCCTTTCCCCTGTTTACTACCATCTGTTCCATCAATATGACATACTTGCCACTCTTTATTTATCATGTGCTATGACCTTTCATGTCCCTTGTCTTTACACATAATGCTTTCCCTGTATGCAACACTTTTCCCTATTTCTTTATCTTACAAATTTCTACTCATCGTTCAACTCTAAGGTAAAAATGTCATGTTTCCTTTTCTTGCCATGAAACTGTCAGCTGTCACTTTTTATTTTGTCAGTGCCTTTATTTCTAGTATCAGATTCTTCTCTGCTCTTCATATTCTCAACATTTAATTTGTCATTGTAGTGAAATAAAATAGGGAACCATTTTAAATTATGATTAAATAGTTTGTCAGAGAGATCTGAGAAGATAACCTTGGATAATTGCTGATGAATTTTTATGTATGCATTACACTTTTTTCTAACTGCAAAATCTTTTCTAGTATTGAAATACATCCGTTGGTTTTAATAAAGACTCCATTAAAGCAGCCCAAAATGACACTTTCATCTTTTCTATACAATTTTCTCATTTCTTTTTCAGATTCTTTAAGGAAAAAAATGTAGTATATTTATTCTTTTCCAGCAGTTTTGCCCTAGTATTAATAATTTATATTGCATTATCCAAACTAAAGTAATTTCATTGTTAATCTGTAGACTACATAATACTGTAAAGAACATTAAAATGGACTTCCCTGGTGGCTCAGATGGTAAAGTGTCTTGCTTACAATGTGGGAGACCTGGGTTCGATCCCTGTGTCGGGAAGATACTCTGGAGAAGGAAATGGCAACCCCCTCCAGTACTCTTTCCTGGAAAATCCCATGGACAGAGGAGCCTGGTAGGCTACAGTCCATGGGGTCCCAAAGAATTGGACACGACTGAGTGACTTCACTTTCTTTCTGTGCTCCATTCGGCAGCACATATACTAAAATTGGAACAATACAGAGAAGAACATTAAAATGGACTTTTACCATATGAAATAAAATACTGATGACCTAGGTTACACTTTAGTAAATCATAAAATAACAGCTGCTGCTGCTGCTGCTAAGTCGCTTCAGTCGTGTCCGACTCTGTGTGACCCCGTAGACAGCCGCCCACCAGGCTCCTCCTTCCATGGGATTTTGGCTTCCTCTTTCACTTAGGGTCAATGACTACATTTGTTTTAGAGAATAGACAAAATCTAAACACCTGTGTGAAGTCCCTGTACCTGAACCCATCAGCTCATCTCCCACCCTGCCCATAATCTCTGCTCCTGCTGCCCTTGAAACTTTGTACTCATCTGTTTGAACGTGAAAGTGTTAGTCGCTCAGTCATGTTCTACTCTTTATGACAACATGGAGTGCCAGCCTCCTCTGTTTAGCTGGCTTCAAATTTTCCCCTCTTAGAAGTTCCTGCACTCACCTCCAACCACTATTATCCTCATGAAATTCTTGGACAAACTTTACCTTCCCAATGAGACCTTTTCTGGTGTTTAAAATTGTGACCACATTTCAATTGTAATTGATATTTACAGCTCTAACTCTCATTCCCACCAGTTTCACTCCTGGTCCCACTTTCCTGCTCTATGTCAACAGTGTGTATTCTGTCTGTATACCCTCTAGTAGAATTGAGTGCAGGGAATTTTCTTCTTGTTTTGTTTATGGATACATTCACAAAATTTTGGATGGTATGTGACATATACTAGGCCTTCAAACTTATGTGCTGAATAAATGGGTAAATAAATAAATACAACTCTGTATCTTAATGTGATGCAATCTTCATGACTGGGATCAAATAAGCAAAAATTATTTTTATTAGAAATAGATGATGTATTTCTACTTCTGTATTTATGAATGTATTTTAAGTAAAATTTATGCTGTAATATATATTTTCCTGGGTTCCGATCATAACTCTCAGTAATGAAATAGCAAAATAAGTGCATCAAGTAAGTTTCAGCAATATTTACTCAGGCTAATATTGTTATACTCTTTTTTCCTATAAAGCTTTGTCTGTCCAGATTACACATTAGCTATAGTATAGACACTAATTAAGATAGTATGACAATATGTGTATAGATTATTTCATTTATTTAATGTTCTAAACTACGAATACAGAGCACAAGAAGTAAGCATGATCTACGTACTGGAAAAATCAATTGCTGAACAACAAGTAAAATAATTGATTTTTTTTCTGATTATCCTCATTTTCAAGAGAAATTGAAGATAAATATCTTACTATTTTTTACAATAGACATTCCTTGATATTTATTAAAATAATACATTAAGATTATTTAATTACATATGTAAAAACAGTTTTAATCTAATATTCTAGAAATAGTAGTTAGAAAACTATAGTAGTTTAAATTTCATCTAGTATACAGTATATTAGAATCATAGGAAGTCCAGGTATAGGAAATTAGTTATAGAGTACCTTTAACAAAAATTTCCATGCGAAGTAACATTTTTTAACACATTGGAGGCTCAGGTTGTGATTGAAATTTTATTTTTCAAGGAATTTTCCTTTCCTCCATTTGTCATATAGACTGAAATACTAAATCATGTTTTCTCAATTGTGTTTTTAGGTTGTATTCAGTTGGCGGTCGTGATGGAAGCTCCTGTTTAAGTTCAATGGAATACTATGATCCTCACACAAATAAGTGGAATATGTGTGCTCCAATGTGTAAGCGGAGAGGGGGTGTAGGAGTGGCCACATGCGATGGTTTCCTTTATGCAGTAGGAGGTCATGATGCTCCTGCTTCAAATCACTGTTCTCGGCTACTAGACTATGTAGAAAGGTGAGAACCCAATGCATGGTTAAAATGAAAGACAGAATGTGAATTACATTGATACCTAATGCAAGTGACCATATCAACAAAATATGCCCAATCTGCCTAAGCTAAGAAAGTTAATTCAACTCCTAGAGCTGTTTCATTAGTCTCTTTCTTTCTCCTTCTCTCTCTTTCTCTTGCTTGTGTATCACACAAACACACACACACAATATACTATGTCTTATTTTTTCTTTCCTCATCGTCACTCCTTCCCTCCTTCTTTCTTTCTTTCTTACCTTTTCAACTAATATTTTTTGAAATCTTACAATTTTATTCACATAATCCTAAAGTAATCTTTAAACGTCTCATGAATACATTTTATTTTTTAATTTAAATTTATTTATTTTAATTGGAGGCTAATTACTTTACAATATTGTATTGGTTTTGCCATACGTCAACAAGAAGTTCATTTAAAATAAAGCTGTAAGTACTTTTTAAATGTATGAATGCCTGTTAATTTTCTTTAAAAAATTGAATATTTCATTTATTTGTTTTATTCATCCTGTCGTATTCGTTCTACTACTCACTTCAAATTTACAAAGATGATTTATGAGCTTTGTTTAATGCCATACCTTTCACAACGTAAGACAGATTTATTAAAACTGTATTCTCTATAATTTTGAAGTATAACAGAAATATAGATCCTCTTTTAACTCTTCCTAAAAATGGCAGGTGCACAGAGGTTGGAGTGAAAAGTCACCTTGGCTTCAGTCCTGGTCCAACAATGGACACACTTCTGGCATGGTTATAACAAATTTCTCTTTCATAGCTGCACATCACTTAGCACTATTATGTCATGTGCAGAAGAATTAGAGAGACTTTTAGTGATATTTATATTTTCAACTGGACATGGAAAGATAGACTAGTTCCAAATCAGAAAAGGGGTACATCAAGGCTGTATATTGTCACCCTGTTTATTTAACTTATATGCAGAATACATCATGAGAAATGCTAGGCTGGATGAAGCACAAGCTGGAATCAAGATTGCCAGGAGAAATATCAGTAACCTCAGATAAGCAGAGGACAGCACCCTTATGGCAGAAAGTGAAGAAGAACTAAAGAGCCTCTTGATGAAAGTCAAAGGGGAGAGTGAAAAAGTTGGCTTAAAGCTAAACATTCAGAAAACGAAGATCATGGCATCTGGTCCCATCACTTCATGGCAAATAGATGGGGAAACAATGGAAACAGTGACAGACTTTATCTTCTTGGTCTCCAAAATCATGGCAGATGGTGACTGCAGCCATGAAATTAAGACACTTGTTCTTTGGAAGAAAAGTTATAACCAACCTAGACAGCTTATTAAAAAGCAGACTTTTGCCAACAAAAGTCCATCTAGTCAAAGTTTTGGTTTTCTCTTGTAGTCATGTATGGATGTGAGAGTTGGACTATAAAGAAAACTGAGCACTGAAGAATTGATGCTTTTGAACTGTGCTATTGGAGAAGACTCTTGAGGGTCCCTTGGACTGCACAGAGATCCATCCAGTCCATCCTAAAGGAAATAAGTCCTGAATATTCATTGGAAGGACTGATGCTGAAGCTGAAATTCCAATATTTTGGCCACTTAATGCAAAGATCTGACTCATTTGAAAAGACCCTGATGCTGGGAAAGAATGAAGACTGGAGGAGAAGGGGACAACAGAGGATGAGATGGTTGGATGGCATCACCAACTCACTGGGCATGAGTTTGAGTAAAGTCCAGGAATTGGCGATGGAAAGGGAACCCTGGCTTGTAGTCCATGGGGTCTCAAAGAGTCAGACACGACTGAGCAACTGAACTGATTACATAAGGAAACATGTTGATATATGAAGAAGTGAGATTAGAGAATACTGAAATTATTTTTTTAATCAGCTGGAATAGGATAAGTAATTCCACTGTAGTGAATAACTTCAAAATTCTCAGTGACTTCACACTGTAAGCTCTTTTTCTTTTTCATGCCACATATCTATGAAAGCCATGATTTTATTACTCTGGTACTCAGAATGAGATATAAGATAAAATACGAGCACCTATTGGTTTCAGTGTCAGAAGGGAAAAGCCAGAGAGTAGTACTACATTGTTCATCCATTCATAAAGATTCAATCTTCAAATATTAAAAATACAGTTTTCCTTTATTTATGCTTTGTTGACAACTCAATCTCATGGCCACCGAAATTTTCAGAGTGTGGGAAGACATTAACTGACGTTGTACCTAGGAGAAGAACAAGAGATGTCTGGCATATCATGCTGATGAACATAGCAATTTTCCTCTTAATATTAGGAGACCACATCCTTTATATTTATGTCTGTTAGTAGAATAGACAGTGGGAGAAGGGGGCTATCTCTCATTTATGATTTTTTTTCTAAAAATGCATGAGCATTTTTACTGAGAATAAAGTCATTGAAAGAGATAGTTTCTAGCAAACAGGCTCTGTTCAAACTTGAGGTCCTTCTTGGATAAAATACAGAAACATGTCTGACAATATTGTTACTCTATGAAATGGACTGTAGATTTATATATATATATATATATATAAAGAATGGCATTAAGCTCACCATAGTTTCATTCCACCATTATCTTATCCAGTGAAATTAGGAACTAGAGGTACTACAGTGAGGATGGTGGCCAGAATACAAATTAATAGATGTATACTTTTATACACACAAACATATAATCATTTATTTTAAAATACTGCCAACAGAATGGCAGGTTATCCACATTGTCCTCTGTAAAATTCTTGGGAAAAAATGACAAAGAAGAGGAATATGACAAGCCTCTGAATTTCACAGCAAATATCTAATATATAAATGTCACTAATTAAATGATATATTATACACATATTATTTCCTAAGTTTACTCTCTAATGTATTAAAATGATGTTTGTGAACAGAGGCATAAATAATACAGTCTAGGAATACATTTATAAAGCAAAATTATATTTAAATAAGTGTGGTTATTTTAAGTTATAGGAGTACAGTAAGAATGAATAGCTTAAGTAATGCAGAAGCACACAGCACCATTATTATTCTTATCCAAGCTCATACCATGTGTCAGGTTGATAACATTTTTGCACTTTTTATTGAATATATTCTATATTGATGATTTCACATGTAAATCATCAATAAATCAGGATACATAATGTTGCCTTTGTAGAATTACTTTGCACATATAATGTAAGGAATGTTTCTTAGTGTATAAACATAGGCAAACAAATCATTAGGAATAGCAGATAGTGTAAATGCTGTTTTATAGATAAATAAATAGGTACAAAGACCAAAATTGTTTTACAATGATTTCTTATAGAAGTGTGTATGTGTGCATACTCACTTGTATCCAATTCTTCATGACCCCATGGACTGTAGCCCGCCGGGTTTCTCTGTCCATTGGATTTTCCAGGAAAAAATACTGGCGTGAGTTGCCATTTCCTTCCCTACTTATAAAAATGTAAATACATTATAAACTAGTAAAGTACAGTTATATAACATCTATCAAAAATTGTAGAATTGGGCTTCCTTAAATGCAAGGAACCTTGGTATCTCAAAGCAGAACAGAAAAGACAGCACGGACTGAGTAAAAACAGGGAATCTAGAATAGCTAATGGAAGAGTAAAATCTAATGTTGCAGACAAGCCTCACTCTAGTGAGAATGTCTTAGTGAACAAAATCAGTGTCCAAAAATGCAGGAAGTTCTAGAAGAATTTAGATTCAGAACGTAAAATTCATTAGAAAGAGCACATTCATCTATCTATTTACTTATTCAATAACTATTGCTTTGGGTGTACTTTTCACTGTACTATATCTTAAAATGTTTTAGAATAAAGAGATAAGGAAATGAATAATTAGCATTTTAAGATCACAAACAAATTGGGAAATTAGGCAAAGGACTGGAAAATATGCTCAAAGATGATTCTAAGAGATCAGGACCATCTTTGTCCTTTAATCTGCATATCAGTAATGAAATGTAATAGGAAAGAGATGCCAAGATCAAAGGAACTTCCTAAACTCGCCTTTGTAGTATCCACTTTGTTTCCTCCAATCTTTTCCCCTTTGAGTAGCCAGAGGAATATTTTCATGATGCAGAATTGGCCTGGAAGTGCAATGGAGTTTTCCTTTGTTTCAATTGTATCAACATAATAAAAAATTATTTGTTTTGCAACAATTTTCCCACTAAAACAGATTCTAAGTGCTAGTCAAGATCATCTTGTCTATTCCTATATTCTTCCACTTGGCTCAATTCCTGGCACTGATTAAGCAATCAACAAACATTTATTGAGTCATTAGACAATAAGTAAAAACAAACAAACAAACAAACAAAAAAACCCTTAAATTTATCCAAGGAAAAATCTCATGAGATATACTATAAATATGTAGTCAGAAAGATAGATAGATAGATTTTAAAAGAAATGGATGGATGGCCATTTGGATGGACTGATGGAAAGATATGTAGATAAATTTTGACTTTTTATTTCTCTATTTGCATGTGAATAGCCATTTCCATCATCATAAGCTGAGGATTCTTGATTTATATATATTTTAGACATACTTTTAATACAAAATTTTTGATGGGACAAAAATATTAAGTAAGCATTATTCAGGTATTAGTTGAAAATTATATCGTACTGATAAACACTATTAACAATGCTCACAATTTTTTATATATTGCTTATAATAAGTATAAACTTTTGTTCAAAATCTACCAAACTCCTAAGTCATAACTGAAAAAGTCATATAAAATAACAGTGTGCTATGTGCTTAGTCATGCCTGACTCTTTGTGACCCATGGACTGTAGCCCGCCTGGTTCTTCTGTCCATGGGAATTCATTGCTGTCATCATGCATATGTGCATGCTAAGTCACTTCAGTTGTGTCCAACTCTGTGTGACCCCATGGACTGTAGCCCACCCAGTGCTTCTGTCCATGGGATTCTCCAGGCAAGAATACTGAAGTGGGTTGCCGTGCCCTCTTCCAGGGTACCTTCCTGACCCAGCCCTCATCTCTTATATCTAACCTGCACTGACAGGTGGATTCTTTACCACTTGCATGACCTGGGAAGCTGATCTTTGTTAAAAAAATAAAATAACAAGATTTACTGTCTTTACATGTAGTATAAACACATTACCCACTTAATTAAATAATTCTTTTAAAAGTACCATAAATATTAACATATAAAGCAATAATCAGATTTTGAAGTTTTCATTTCTCCTGATTTCTCATTGCAAACTTTTGGTTTCGATATGATCCAAGAATTTCTGAGCACCGAAGACAGATGATAAAGGAGAGACCTATTTTAATTTTAATTATGGATGCTTAGTTATACTAAGGCTTATATGGTGTATTCATATATTAATTCATATTTGTATTTTTATATGAGGTCCTAATTTTTTACAAAAATGTAATTACTTGAATTGTTTAAGGTTAAAATGTTAGGTAGACACTTTTGCACTTTTTAATAAGTATCAATTTTTATTCTCCTTAAGATATTATTGTTGGAGCCAGTCAAATGAGTATAGCATGAAAAGACTAACTGGGTTTTTTGCCATTACTTTTCTATTATTGTGCATGTATAATCTTTGCTATTTCTTTGATAGCTAATTATGTTCAAATTTTTATAGAAATATATACAATAGATGGAGATCCTCCGACATAAAAACAGGGGCCCTACTTTATATGTAAATGCAATAATTATTAACCTAGGCCATAGCTATACTACTTTATGTTTGTGATTAGATATTTGTCTCAATGGTTTGTGAGGCCAGTGTTATCTTTGGAGTGAAAATTTGGACACAGGGAGTGGCAGATTAATCTGCTGTCCTAAGATATTGGGCCTGGAATTCTGGCTTTGAAGGAAGACATGAAAATACAAAATGTGATGTCTTATACAGCTGGAAGGATATCAACCTTGGTATCAAACTGTAAATTTTATTTACATGTTGAGACAACTATTTCAGTTCAGTTCAGTTCAGTCTCTCAGTCGTGTCCGACTCTTTGTGACTCCATGAATTGCAGCACGCCAGGCCTCCCTGTCCATCACCAACTCCCAGAGTTCAGTCAAGCTCACGTCCATCGAGTCGGTGATGACATCCAGCCATCTCATCCTCTGTTGTCCCCTTTTCCTTCTGCCCCCAATACCTCCCAGCATCAGATTCTTTTCCAGTGAGTCAACTCTTCTACCTTACACAGTTAAAATTTCACTCCCATGTCTAAAAGTGAAAAATCCAAACTGCTTAGGATACAGAGAAAACAAGCTCCCCCAAATCAAATGCCTAATAAGAAAGCTTGGATAACATTATCTATTTTCTGAAGTCTAGAAAAGAAAAGCTAGACAGTGATCAACAGTATAGTATGTTAATTTAGTAGGAGAAGGTTTTAAGTTCATATATGTCTTGTTATATTTCTCTAAAATTCTCCTTATTCACCTCTTACATTATATAAATCTTATACTATCAAAACTTATTTTGATAATGGGTTTGAAATGTAGAAGTGAGAATAAAATACTTGCAGTTTCTTTCTTATAACTTTCCATGTCCTAGTAGAGATGACTTTTTGCCTATATATCAGTTAAAAGGCACTACTCTATCCAGCAACAGCTAACAGAGAGTCATTCAAATTCTCCTCCTGTTTTGAGTGGCTTACATCAACATGACTGGTAGCAGTGTTTTAATATTTTGCTTTAAAATTATGCCCCAAATCATGATACCACCACTACCATCATTCAATTCAGTTCAGTCTCTCTGTCGTGTCCGAATTTTTGCGACCCCATGAATCAAAGTACGCCAGGCCTCCCTGTCCATCACCAACAACCGGAGTTCACTCAGACTCACATCCATCGAGTCAGTGATACCATCCAGCCATCTCATCCTCTGGCGTCCCCTTCTCCTCCTGCCCCCAATCCCTCCCAGCATCAGAGTCTTTTCCAATGAGTCAACTCTTCCCATGAGGTGGCTGAAGTACTGGAGTTTCAGCGTTAGCATCATTCTTTCCAAAGAAATCCCAGGGCTGATCTCCTTCAGAATGGACTGATTGGATCTCATTGTAGTCCAAGGCACTCTCAAGAGTCTTCTCCAACACCACAGTTCAAAAGCATCAATTCTTGGGCGCTCAGCCTTCTTCACAGTCCAACTCTCACATCCATACATGACCACTGGAAAAACCATAGCCTTGACTAGACGAACCTTTGTTGGCAAAGTAATGTCTCTGCTTTTGAATATGCTACCTAGGTTGGTCATAACTTTTCTTTCAAGGAGTAAGTGTTTTTTAATTTCATGGCTGCAATCACCATCTGCAGTGATTTTGGAGCCCAGAAAAATAAAGTCTGACACTGTTTCCACTGTTTCCCCATCTATTTCCCATGAAGTGATGGGGCCAGATACCATGATCTTCATTTTCTGAATGTTGAGCTTTAAGCCAACTTTTGCACTCTCTACTTTCACTTTCATCAAGAGGCTTTTTAGTTCCTCTTCAATTTTTGCCATAAGGGTGGTGTCATCTGCATATCTGAGGTTATTGATATTTCTCCCAGCAATCTCAATTCCAGCTTGTGCTTCTTCCAGTCCAGAATTTCTCATGATGTACTCTGCATATAAATTAAATAAACAGGGTGACATTATACAGCCTTGACATACTTTTTTTCCTATTTGGAACCAGTCTGTTGTTCCATGTGCAGTTCTAACTGTTGCTTCCTGACCTGCATACAAATTTCTCAAGAGGCAGGTCAGGTAGTCTGGTATTCCCATCTCTGTCAGAATTTTCCACAGTTTATTGTGATCCACACACTCAAAGGCTTGGCGTAGTCAATAAAGCAGAAATAGATGTTTTTCTGGAACTCTCTTGCTTTTTCGATAATCCAGCAGATGTTGGCAATTTGACCTCTGGTTCCTCTGCCTTTTCTAAAACCAGCTTGAACATCTAGAAATATTTAAAAATACATAATGTGTGCTCACAACACTAGTAATAATTTTCTGTTATATGAGCAGATAAAATAATTATCAATACATAAAATAATCTATTTCTCCTTAGTTTTGAACTGTTTAAGGTAATTGTTTTAAAAGTTATGTTTTACTAGCATTCAGAATGCCTAGGAATACTATATGTTCTGTTTATTGACACTAGCTTAAATAATTTTTAAAACTCTAATAATAAAACTGCACCAAAGAGGAGTCAAAGAGTTACTTATCAGATCCTTACTTTCTCTGGTACAGTTAACCTCCCCTCAACTTTAAGGGAATTGATTTACTTCATACCTGAATGGGCTAGTGGTTTTCCCTACTTTCTTAAATTTAAGTATGAAATATGCAATAAGAAGTTCATGATTTGAGCCACAGTTAGCTCCTGATCTTCTTTTTTTACTGACTGTATAAAGCTCCTCCTTCTTCAACTGCAAAGAATAAAAACAATCTGACTTCAGTATTGACCATCTGGTGATGTCAATGCACAGTCATCTTTTGTGTTGTTGAAAGTGGATGCTGGTTATGACCAGTGTATTCTCTTGGCAATACTCTGTTAGTCTTTGGCCTGCTTCATTTTGTACTCCAAGGTCAAATGTGCCTGTTACTCCAGGTATCTCTTGACTTTCTACTTTTGCATTACAGTCCCCTATGATGAAAAGGTCATCTTTGTGTGTGTGTGTGTGTGTGTTAATTCTAGAAGATCTTATAGGTCTTCCATAGATCATTCAATCAAATCCCTTATGATTATGTAGTGAAAGTGACAAATAGATTCAAAGGATTAGATCTGATAGAGTGTGTGAAGAACTATGGACAGAGGTTCATAACACTGTACAGGAGGCAGCAATCAAAACCATCCTCAAGAAAAAGAAATGGAAAAAAGCAAAATGGTTGTCTGAGGAGGCCTTACAAAAAGCTGAGAAATGAAAAGAAGCAAAAGGCAAGGAGAAAAGAAAGATATACCCATCTGAATGCAGAGTTCCAAAAACAGCAAGGAGAGATAAGAAAGCTTTCTTAAGTAAATAATACTAAAAAAAGGAGGAAAGCAGTAGAATGGGAAAAACTAGATATCTCTTTAAGAAATAAGAGATTCTTTATTTCCCTATTAAGAAAATTAGAGATACCATAGGAAAATTTCATGCAAATGTGAGCAGAATAAAGGACAAAAAAGGTATGGAGCTAACATAAGCTGAAAATATTAAGAAGAGGTGGCAAGAATACACAGAAGAACTATAGAAGGAAAGGTCTTATGAACAACCATGATGGTGTGGTCACTCACCTAGAGCCAGACATCTTGGATCATGGAGTCAAGTGGGCCTTAGGAAGCATTATTACAAACAAAAGTAGTGGAGGTGATAGAATTCCAGTTGAGAAATTTCAAATCCTAAAATATGATGCTGTGAAAGTGCTTCACTCACTATGCCAACAAATTTGGAAAACTCAGCAGGGGCCACAGGATTGGAAAAAGTCAGGTTTCATTCCAATCCCAAAGAAGGGCAATGTCAAACAATGCTGAAACTACTGCACAATTGCACTGATTTCACATGCTCTCAAGGTAAGGTTCAAAATCCTTCAAGCAAAATTTCAACAGTATGGGAATCGAGAACTTCCAGACATGTCAGTTCAGTTCAGTTCATTTCAGTCCCTCAGTCATGTCCAACTCTTTGCAACCCCATGGACTGCAGCACACCAGACCTCCCTGTCCATCACCAACTACTGGAGCTTATTCAAACTCATGTCCATTGAGTTGGTGATGCCATCCAACCACCTCATCCTCTGTCATCCCCTTCTCCTTCCACCTTCAATCTTTCCCAGCATCAGGATCTTTTCAAATGAGTCAGTTCTTTGCATCAGGTGGCCATAAATTAGGCTGAGCACAAGGGAGCCCTCTTACACTGTTGGTGGGAATGCAAACTAGTACAGCCACTATGGGGAACAGTGTGGAGATTCTTTTAAAAACTGTAAGTAGAACTGCCATACGACCCAGAAATCCCACTGTTGGGCGTATACACTGAGGAAACCAGAATTGAAATAGACACGTGTACCCAAATGTTCATCGCAGCACTGTTTACAATAGCCAGGACATGGAAGCAACCTAGATGTCCATCAGCAGACGAATGTATAGAAAGCTGTAGTACATATACACAATGGGATATCACTCAGCTATTAAAAAGAATGCATCTGAATCAGTTCT
This sequence comes from Bubalus kerabau, assembly GCF_029407905.1. NCBI lineage: Eukaryota > Metazoa > Chordata > Mammalia > Artiodactyla > Bovidae > Bubalus > Bubalus kerabau. The sequence goes on along the minus strand of NC_073635.1, from coordinate 44,519,420 downwards.
AATGAGGTAGATGAAACTGAAGCCTATTATACAGAGTGAAGTCAGAAAGAAAAACACCAATACAGCATATTAACGCATATATATGCAATTTAGAAAGATGGTAACAATAGCCCTATAAGTGAGACAGCAAAAGAGACATAGATGTAAAGAAAAGAATTTTGGACTCTGTGGGAGAAGGCAAGGGTGGGATGATTTGAGACAATAGCATTGAAACATGTATATTATCTTATGAGACATAGATCACCAATCCAGGTTTGTTGTATGAGACAGGGTGCTCAGGGCTGGTGCATTGAGAGGACCCTGAGGGGTGGGTTGGGAGGTGGGATGGGGGTTCAGGATGGGTAACACATGTACACCCATGGCTGATTCATGTCAATGTATGGCAAAAAACAAAAATAAAAACAAAAAACACTACAATATTTTAAAGTAATTCACTTCCAATTAAAATAAATAAGTTAATTAAAAAAAAAAAAAGGTTGAGCACAGAAGAATTGATTGGACAGCAAGTAGATCAAATCAGTCAACCTTAAGGAACTCAACCATGAATACTCATTGGAAGGACTGATGCTGAAGTTGAAGCTGCAATACTTTGGCTACCTGATAGGAAGAGCTGATTCACTGAAAAAGACCCTGATGTTGAGAAAGATTGAGGGCAGAAGGTGAACTGGGCAGCAGAAGATGAGATGTTTTGATGGCAACATCGACTCATTAGATGTGAGTTTGAGCAAATTCCAGGAGATAGTAAAGGACAAGGAAGCCTGCCGTGCCACCATCCATGGGGTGGCAAAGAGTCAGACAGGACTGAGTGACTGAATCACAACAACCTTGAAGAGTAGATGTAGTGGAATATGAAGGTGAAAGTTAAAATGTTAGTCACTTGGTCTTGTCTGACTCTTTGCAACCCTATAGACTATAGTTCACCAGGCTACTCTGTCCATGGAAATCTCCAAGCAAGAATACTGGAATGGGTAGCCAGTTCCTTTTACAGGGGATCTTCCCTACCCATGGATCAAGCCTATCTCTCCTGCACTGCAGGCAGATTCTTTTCTATTTGAGAATATGGCCTAAATCAAAATAGATTTTTTCTTACACCTTCATTTAAAAGTTGAAATTAATTTAAATTAAAAAAATATTTTTTGTATAAAAATAAGCAAAAAATGTTGACATAAGGAGCAGACATCTAATTGTATTGCCCATGAAGCATATGATATATTTTTATCTTCAAATTATGTAGTAACAATGCTTGAAAAAGTAATGATATCTCAAATTTTTCAATAGGGCTTTTCAGTGAGAAATTAACTTGTTCTGTGGCTATCATATGCCTTCAGCAAGTTTTCATTTTACAGCCAATTTTAGCCACTATATACTGATGCATCTCTTGCTGTAGGCTATAAACTTTAATAGAGTCCCTGATACAAACCTCACATTCTGACCATGAAGGCCAAGATGAGATGTAGGAAAGGCAGACAGCTAAACACATAAAGACAGTTCCCTTGCTTGATTTTTCTTTTCTTTTCTATAAACAGGCAACCTGAGGCAAAAAAAAAAAAAAAAAAAAAAGTGCTTAGAAGAAGATTTTGTCAAAAACATGAACTGATAAAAATAGAGTTCACTGTTCATAATAGTCAGAAAGTGCTTATACATCTGTGGTCTTCTCCTAAGCTAACAAAAGCTGTTTTTTTTTTGTTGTTGTTGTTGTTGTTGTTTTTCTTTTTCTTTTGAAGGGTAACAATTATGTGTATCACTAGGCTGAGAGGTGGATCCATGAACTTCTATAAACAAAAAAATCAATTTTGATTCATTAATGTGAAAACAATGATGAACATATTGGCTAATTTTAAATTTGTGTGATTACTTCAAAAATATCTAGTGGAAAGAAAAAGTGTGTCAGAGGGAGGAGGGTTAAGATTCATTTTCTGTCTTGGCTTGGTTTGATTTTCCAACTCTATATATTTAAATACCATCACAATTCCTGATGCAAATGAAAAGATTGCTATTAAACACTTAGCAATTCCTGAAAACAGATATACCTAATTCAAAGATCTGAATCTTCCAGGAGAAAACATTAATATTTAAAATTTTCCTTAGAAATTTTATAAAATAAGAAAAGAATGATGTCTGTTTCTAAGCATAGGACATTATTTCTAAACTTCACCTAAATACAAGATGTACTCAGTTAAGTTCACTTGAGTTCAGTTCAGTTCAGTCACTCAGTCATGTCCGACTCCTTGCAACCCCATGGACTGTGGCACTGTGGACTTGCAGCCCCTGACTGTGGCCAGGGCTCACTGTCCATCACCAACTTCTGGAGCATATTCAAACTCATGTCCATTGAGTCGGTGATGCCATCAAACCACCTCATCCTCTGTCATCCCCTTCTCCTCCCACCTTCAGGATTTCCCAGCATCAGGATATTTTCAAATGAGTCAGTTCTTTACATCTGATGGCTAAAGTATTACAGTTTCAGCTTCAACATTAGGCTTTCCAATGAATACTCAGGAATGATTTATTTAGGATGGACTGGTTGGATATCCATGCAGTCCAAGGGACTTGCAAGAGTCTTCTCCAACACCACAGTTCAAAAACATCAGTTCTTCAGCCCTCAGTTTTCTTTATAGTCCAACTCTCACAGCCATACATGACTACTGGAAAAACAATATCTTTGACTAGATAGACCTTTGTTGGCAAAATAATGTCTCTGCTTATTAATATGCTATCTAGGTTGGTCATAACTTTTCTTCCCAGGATCAAGTGTCCTTTAATTTCATGGCTTCAGTCACTATCTGCAGTGATTTTGGATTTCCAAAAAATAATGTCTGTCACTGTTTCCATTATTTCCCCATCTATTTGTCATGAAGTGATGGGACCAGATTCCATGATCTTAGTTTTCTGAATGTTGAGTTTTAAGCCAAATTTTCCACTCTCCTCTTTAACTTTCCTCAAAATTCTCATTAGTTCTTCTTTGTTTTCTGTAATAAGTGTTGTGTCATCTGCATATCTGAGGTTATTGATATTTCTCCTGGCAATCTTGATTCCAGCTTGTGCTTCATGCAGCCAAGCATTTCTCATGATGTACTCTGCATAGAAGTTAACAAACATGGTGACAATATACAGCCTTGATGTACTCCTTTCCCTATTTGGAACCAGTCTGAAATTCCATGTCCAGTTCTAATAGTTGCTTCTTGATCTGCAGTCAATTTCTCAGGAGGCAGGTCAGGTGGTCTGGTATTCCCAGCTCATGAAGAATTTTCTACAGTTTGTCATGATCCACCCAGTCAAAGGCTTTGGTATAGTCAATAAAGCAGAAGTAGATGTTTCTCTGGACCTCTCTCACTTTTTTGATGATCCAATGGATGTTGGCAATTTGTTCTCTGGTTCCTCTGCCTTTTCTAAAACCAGCTGGAACATTCAGAAGTTCATGATTCACATACCGTTGAAGCCTGGCTTGGAGAATTTTAAGCATTACTTTGCTAGCGGGTGAGATGAGTGAAATTGTGTGGTAGTTTGAGCATTCTTTGGCATTGCCTTTCTTTGGGATTGAAATGAAAACTGACCTTTTCCAGTCCTGTGGCCACTGCTGTGTTTTCCAAATTTGCTGGCATTTGAGTGCAACACTTTCACAGCATCACCTTTTAGGATTTGTCATTCCACTCTATAATCATAAGGGGTTTGATTTAGGTCATACCTGAATGGCTTAGTGGTTTTCCCTACTTTCTTCAATTTAAATTTGAATTTGGCAATAAGGAGTTCATGGTCTGAGCTACAATCAGCTCCTGGTCCTGCTTTTGCTGGCTCTATAGAGCTTCTCCATCTTTGGCTGCAAAGAATATAATCAATCTGTTGTCAGTATTGACCATCTGGTGATGTCCATGTGTAGAGTCTTCTCTTGTTGATGGAAAATGGTGTTTGCAATGACCAGTGTGTTTTCTTGAAAAAAATCTGTTAGCCTTTGTCCTGCTTCATTCTGTATTCTAAGTCCAAATTTGCCTGTTACTCCAGGTATTTCTTGACTTCCCACTTTTGCATTCCAGCCCCCTACAACGAAAATGACATCTTTTTTGTGTGTTAATTCTAGAAGGTCTTGTAGGTCTTCATAGAACCATTCAACTTCAGCTTCTTCAGCATTACTGTTCAGGCATAGACTTGGATTACTGTGATATTGAATAGTTTGCCTTGGAAACAAATCGAGATCAATCTTTTGTTTTTGTGATTGCATCCAAGAACTGCATTTCAGGCTCTTTTGTTGAATATAAGGGCTACTGCATTTCTTCTAAGGAATTTTTGTCCAGAGTAGTAGATTTAATGGTCATATGAGTTAAAATAATCAATTCTCCTCCATTTTAGTTCACTGATTCCTAAAATGTCAGTGTTCACTCTTCCTATATCCAATTTGTCTTGATTCATGGACCTAACATTCAAGGTTCCTATGCAATACTGTTCTTTATAGCATTGGACTTTACTTCCATCACCAGGCAGTGGGTATTGTCTCTGCCTTGGCTCTGTCTCTCCATTCTTTCTGGGGTCATTTTTCCACTGATCTCCAGTAGCATACTGGGCACCTACTGACCTGGGAAGTTCATCTTTTAGTGTCCTATCTTTTTGCCTTTTCATACCGTTCATGGGGTTCTCAAGGCAAGAATACTGCAGTGATTTGTCATTCCCTTCTCCAGTCAACTAAGTCCTGTCAGAACTCTCCACCATGACCCATCTGCCCTGGGTGGCCCTATATGGCTTGGCTCACAGCCTCATTGAGCTAGATAAGGCCATGGCCCATGTGATTGGTTAGTTTCCTTTGATTGTGGTTTTCATTCTCTCTGCTCTCTGATGGAGAAGGATAAGAGGCAATGGAAGCTTCCTGAAGGGAGAGACTGACTGAGAGGGAAACTGGGTCCTGAGCATGGACAGGAGTATGCTCAGCAAGTCTTTAATCCAGTTTTCTGTTGATGGGTTGTGCTGTGTTCCCTCCCTGTTATTTGACCTCAGGCCAAACTATGGTGGAGGTAATGAAGATAATGGCGACCTCCTTCAAAAAGTCCCATGCATGCACTGCTGCACTCAGTGCCCCCAACCTTGCAGCAGGACACCTCCGATCCATGCCTCCACTGTATACTCCTGGACACTCAAGGGCATGTCTGGATCAGTCTCTTATGGGGTTCTTTTCTGGGTCCTGGTGCACTCACGGTTTTGTGTGTGCCCTCCAAGAGTCTGTTTCCCCAGTCCTGTGTAAGTTTTGATGGCTCTGTGGTGGGGTTAATGGTGACCTCCTCCATGAGGGCTTATGCCATATCCAGGTCTACTGCATCCAGAGCCCCTACCTCTGCAGCAGTCCAATGCTGACCCGTACCTCTGCAGGAGACACTCAAACACAGTTCTGTCTCAGTCTCTGTGGGGTCTCTGGGTCCTGGCACACACAAAGTATGTCTGAGCCCTCTGTATAGGCCATGGAAATCTCTAGGCCAGAATACTGGAGTTGGTAGCCTTTCCCTTCTCTTCCAGATCCCTGAATCTTCCCAACACAGGGACTGAATCCAAGTCTCCCGCATTGCAGGTGAATTCTTTACCAGCTGAGCCACAAGGGAAGGCTTGTAAGATGTACTTGTGTTTTATTAATTTTCCTGTGGTATTCGTATATGAGAATGTCTTCATTATTTGAGCTTTACTTAAAATTTCAGAAGCCTTCAGAAATGCATTTATTATTCTTTACTGCAATTAGCATTAGATTTTGTCTGTTTTTCTCTCTTTCTGCAAAGTGAGCAACAAAGTCTGTTGGTAGATAGTAGTTGAAAAAAAAATCCTATAGAGCTGAATAAGAATCATATGGGGACCGAAATAGGACTTCAGAGAAGCTATTTAAGTGAAACATTTGAAACAAATTTAATATTTGGTTAAAATTTAAAAAAATAATAATAACTTGGACCCTCTGCTTCAATCTCTTGATTTACCAATTTCTCCACTCAAGTGAATCCCAAGTAACTGTCACTGAAACATAGTTCTGTTCATGTTGTGTTTCCTCAAATGTCAAGTTTTCTTATTTTTCTATTGAATAAACATGAAATACTTTCATACTCTGGGAATCAAGTAATCTATTCAATTCAGTTCAGTTCAGTTCAGTCACTCAGTCATATCAGACTCCTTGAGACCCCATGAATCGCAGCACACTAGGCCTCCCTGTCCATCACCAACTCCTGGAGTTCACTCAGACTCACGTCCATGGAGTCAGTGATACCATCCAGCCATCTCATCCTCTGGCGTCCCCTTCTCCTCCTGCCCCCAATCCCTCCCAGCATCAGAGTCTTTTCCAATGAGTCAACTCTTCCGGTGAGGTGACTGAAGTACTGGAGTTTCAGCTTTAGCATCATTCCTTCCAAAGAAATCCCAGGGCTGATCTCCTTCAGAATGGACTGGTTGGATCTCCTTGTAGTCCAAGGCACTCTCAAGAGTCTTCTCCAACACCACAGTTCAAAAGCATCACTTCTTCAGTGCTCAGCCTTCTTCACAGTCCAACTCTCACATCCATACATGACCACTGGAAAATCCATAGCCTTAACTAGACGGACCTTTGTTGGCAAAGTAATGTCTCTGCTTTTCAATATACTATCTAGGTTGGTCATAACTTTTCTTCTAAGGAGTAAGTGTCTTTTAATTTCATGGCTGCAGTCACTATCTGCAGTGATTTTGGAGCCCCCCCCGCCCCCAAATAAAGTCTGGCACTGTTTCCCCATCTATTTCCCTTGAAGTGATGGGACTGGATGCCATGATCTTCGTTTTCTGAATGTTGAGCTTTAAGCCAACTTTTTCACTCTCCACCTTCATTTTCATCAAGAGGCTTTTTAGTTCCTCTTCACTTTCTGCCATAAGGGTGGTGTCATCTGCATACCTGAGGTGATTGATATTTCTCCCGGCAATCTTGATTCCAGCTTGTGCTTCTTCCAGCCCAGCGTTTCTCATGATGTACTCTGCATATAAGTTAAATAAGCAGGGAGACAGTATACAGCCTTAACATACTGCTTTTCCTATTGGAACCAGTCTGTTGTTCCATGTCTAGTTCTAACTGTTGCTTCCTTACCTGCATACAGATTTCTCAAGAGGCAGGTCAGGTGGTCTGGTATGCCCATCTCTTTCAGAATTTTCCACAGTTTATTGTGATCCACACAGTCAAAGGCTTTGGCATAGTCAATAAAGCAGAAATAGATGTTTTTCTGGAACTCTCTTGCTTTTTCGATGATCCAGCGGATATTGGCAATTTGACCTCTGGTTCCTCTGCCTTTTCTAAAACCAGCTTAAACATCAGGAAGTTCATGGTTCACGTATTGCTGAAGCCTGGCTTGGAGAATTTTGAGCATTAGTTTACTAGCATGTGAGATGAGTGGGATTGTGTGGTAGTTTGAGCACTCTTTGGCATTGCCTTTCTTAAGTAATCTATTAGCTGATCAAATATCACCTTTTAAATAATGGTTCTTCTTATACCTTTGATCCTAAACACACTGCACACCTATTTTTCTCAAAGCTGCCCATGCACTTTTTTTTTTTTTTTTTTTTAGCACTTTTGTTCTTTTGTGGAAATATCCTCTTTTTTTTCTAGCAAATTTAGGATAGACTTTCAGACCTTGTTTAAAGAAGATTTCAAAAGTGAATTATTTTATAATTCTCCCAGATTTTTAACCATTACTTCTGTTTCATGATCATAGCACTTTATTTGTACTCTCTTGAAAGAACCTCATTCCACTGTAGAAAATATTTATTTTCATATCTGTATTTCTTAGGAAAAATTATGATATTCACTTTTGTGAAATGACTGCATCCATCTAGTTAAGAGTCTAGTCATATTTTTAAAATACTTTAAACAATAGAAAGCCCGACTTTGTTAATATTGGCTCTGGAACATGTGTTCAAATAATTGAGCTTTTAGGAAAAATGCCAAGTTTTCTTTTCCATGGCTTGTTTTGAAACAGCATCATTAATATCTAATAGTAAAGCTGAATGTGATTAAATTATGTTATACTCTATCATCCTTTTATTTTAGATATGATCCCAAAACAGACACATGGACTATGGTGGCTCCTTTGAGTATGCCCAGAGATGCTGTTGGAGTCTGTCTCCTTGGTGACAGATTATACGCTGTTGGTGGCTATGATGGCCAGACATACCTCAACACTATGGAATCCTACGATCCACAAACTAATGAATGGACCCAGGTAAAACTAATGAATGGACCCAGGTAAAACTGTTGCCAGCATAAGTTGCTTCACATATAAGAATTTTTTTCATTTACTTCCTGTGGAGAAGACGTGTACATACAACAGTGTACTTAGTTGAATTACTCTGAACTCAAAGTGACTGATTTTTGTTCATGTTCATGTTCATTTTATTAAAAGTTTATTAAATCATATACTTTTGTGTACTTTTCTATTGTGTATTCTATACTTTAATAAAATTTATATTACAAAGTGGAATTTATGCTTCAGTGGGACTTCCATTTTAAGTCATACCAAGGGACGGGGACTGAATTTTAATCAACTGAAACAAAAAATAAAAGTGAAATATATTTGTTCACAAAAATTTAACTTTGCTTGGTTTTAGAGATAACAAAATCAAGTGGATAGAAGCTTATAGAAATTAGCTTTCTGCTTCCCATTTTTTTGCTGGGCTATCTTTCTTATGTTCCTTGCTACCTATGGCAGAAAGAATATTCCATGGGATGTTGCTGCTGGAAACTCCAAATGAAAAACTCTTCACAGCCATAATCATAAAACAAAAGAACTTTTTTCAAAAAGGCCCCCAGAAAAAATAGCAAAGAGGCCTGAATAGTCTGTTGCATAATGCATTCATTCCTGGCTGAACACTTTGTTCAACAAGATGGAGAAAAATAATTGGCTTATCTTAGATTAACCTTCAACTATACACAGCAATTAGAGATTCAGGATCATGTTCAGAGAAACTTCAAAACCAGTCAAATATCTGGAGAATGTGTGTTGGGGTGGGGAAACATAAGGGTAAGACACCTTAATTAAGGTGGAAAATACCTTATGCTTACAGTTACTATAGACTTGCTTGTAATGAAGGGAATGGGTATATTTTCAGACTTTTTCTTTAATACTCAATTTCTCTCAACTTTTTTTTCTTTCCAAATCTCTCAATATTTATTATTTCTCTGCTTTATCAGAAACTTAAAATCAAGAAACATTTCAAACAAGCAAACCATTTTTCCAGCACTGGGTACATTTAAATTCCAAAGTCTTACTTAGTTGAAGCAGAATAATAACCTGTCTCCTTGTATTCCTTAATGTATAGAGGGCTTTATTTTTGATCACAGAGATGGACTAAAATTTATATGAAGAACTTTAACACTGATTGAAGTAAATTTTTAAAAGAAATGCTTACTTTTAAAGATACATAACTTTCTTTGATGATATGTGTTCAACTACAATATTAAACAGACTGAGTTGGAAGTACAAAATCAAACTCATCATGGTCAAGCTAAAGTATCTGCCTTATGACTATTACTCTTCCCTAAGGGGAAATTCTTTTATTTCAATGAAGATAGATGCATTTGACAAAGGAGGATGAAAACAGGTAGAATGGAGGAAAGATCAGTGTAAATTTGGAGAACTAGGTTCTGTGATTTTCTGTGTTTAACTTTAATTGTGAAAAAGTAGTGTTCCTTATCCAGGGAGAAGAAAACATATAATAAGGTATAATTTTTGCACTGAGAGTTTAGAAGATATATTTTAACTCCTTACATTCCCAAGTTCCTAGTTTTACAAAGGGAGCAATGCATGAATTATTTTTGATTTGCTAAGGAAGTACAAATTCAATGTTACATATCTTAAATGAACCACTTTTACAAATGAATATTAAATAAAGAGGCCTATGGGAATATAAATGATTTAATATAATATTTTCATTATATATATATATATTTATAGTAATGAGCCATTATGCTTATCATTGCTCTAAAATTGAAGTCAGAATAATGCATATAGTACTAATGGGTAGAAACTTCCAACAGCCATTTTCCCTCATCTATGTTTTATTATACTCTTTTGGATATATAGTATTTTACAAATAGCAAGGTGGTATTTAAAATATTTTAGAACAAATTTATTTTAATATAATAGACATTAATTTTAAAATTTATAAATTAAGATTTTACATCCATATCTTTTCATTCTTTATATTTTTAAGACTTTCAAGGGGTCATCAGGAAACCTACACAAAATCACTTTGGAAAATTTTCAGGATTCCAGAATACTAGAGAAAGCTCTCATATTTGCTGTATATTGCCTGTCACTTTCCCTTCACTTACTCCACAGATGGACAAAATCAATTGGTGCAAGCATTAGAATAAATAAGAAAATTATATTGAAATATATAATAATGTATATTTGAAAAACTTCCCAAGCTAGCTAGAATTGGAAATAATGAAAATAGATGAGGGGACATTTGCAGATACATGTCTTGCATGGGTACATACAGAACACACACATACATGCTTGCATGAGTGTGTGTATTTGTGTTTTAAATAAACTTGATTTTTCCACTTAATTTTTTTTTTTTTTTGCATATGATCTGGAACAAAATATGTGTGCTTTAAAGCATAGAAAGAAATTTTTAATTTTGTTTCCTCTAGCTTGAGTAAAATCATCCTTTCATGTGTTTCTTTGGTACATGGTCATAGTGCTGTCATGCTGCATCTATCTGCAGCTATAAAAACCAAATACAATATGTCATTTACAGTCATATATCGAAAGACTGGCATAGTTGCTAGCATGGGTAAGAGATGTGTGAGACTTTCTTAAGTGAATAAATTGTGAATTATTTTTGCAGCTCAGTTTACTCTGTTGTACATGGGTTTAGTTCATTTGCATACAATCAATCTATAAGATATTCAGAATTAGTTTCAGGGAAGTCTGGTAAGATATTTGCATCTTGAATTGCTGTTTAATAACTGGTATCATGCCAACCTTTTTAGATTAAAAATCCCATGGACGGAGGAGCCTGGTAGGCTGCAGTCCATGGGGTCGTGAAGAGTCGGACACGACTGAGCGACTTCACTTTCACTTTTCACTTTCATGCATTGGAGAAGGAAATGGCAACCCACTCCAGTGTTCTTGCCTGGAGAATCCTAGGGACGGCGGAGCCTGGTGGTCTGCCGTCTATGGGGTCGCACCGAGTCGGACACGACTGAAGCGACTTAGCAGCAGCAGCAGCAGCAGCAGCAGCAGTTTACTGAAAGGTATAATGCTGGAAAGAGAAAAGGGCAGATTGTCGAATATGTATTAAGATAAAACTGAACCAAGGGGAAGAAAGGGAAAACTCTCAAATATTTAAAAAGTACTTACATACAATACAATATATCAAATGCTTAAAATAGAATGATAAATGCTGAGGTAAGAGAAATACTTTACACTATGCTAGAACTTAAGTGTATTAGGTAGAGAAATCTTCTTTCGGGAAATTATATAAATAGACTGTGGCATGGCAAATAAATAATAGTTAAACATAAAAATATGGGGAGTGGTTTGGTTTAAAAAACAGAATTTTTAAAGAGTCATGGGAAGGAGAACACATGGCATGTTTCATTGAGCAAGAAATAAAGTAGTGAGGAATAAGTTTGGAGAGATAAAATGGGTCTTTAGGATATAAGGCAAGAAACCTTGTTATAGAATCTTGAATTTACCATGAACCGAAAGGATAGTTAATGAAGGACTTTAGGCAGGGAAAGTAAATAATCAGAATTGTGTTTTAAAATGACTGCACTTGATAGGATTGGAAATATGATTAGGGAAAGATCAGAAATTTATTAGGATATACTTCACTAATTCACTGTATGGGTGGGAATTTTTTCCTTCTTTCCTTCTAGTTTTTTTGTTTGTTTGTTTGTTTTTGGCTAATCTAACAAATTGACATAAGACAAATTAACAGGAAAAAAACAAATTTAATTTTGTGCATATGGAAACCCCATATGGACTCAAAGAAGTGGCCAAAAGCAAGAAGCTCTTATACTGTTTTAGACAGAATTTAGAAGACAAAGTTGTTTGGGATTAGGTAGTAAATTAGTGAAGAAGTTACAAGGTTTTCTGACATGGCCTTCTTGGCCCTAAACTCCTTATATCTGGTGATAAGGATGCTTTTTACACTCCTAGTAGAGAGAGGGTACCATGTCACATGAAACATTTATCTCCTGCTTTAAGGGGTCAAAGGAGGGTCACAGTGCCCCTTCTGCATGAAGTATCACTCAAGTGTCTTTAATTCAAAATAATCAACGTGCCACAGTGGCATATCCTGGAGTGGGTTATTCTATTCTCCTTTCACACTCAAGGTGAAATTGTAACCTGAACTAGTTGAAGATAGTAGGAATGGTGTGATTCAATTGGTAGGAGAGATAATTATAAGACTTGATGTTATTCAGCCGTAAGGTTGAGGGAAATGAAACTAAGGGCTGTAGATATGTTCTAGGTTCCTGTCTTGAGCAACTGAGTAAAAGGATAAAAGAAATAACAGAAAGAAGAGTAAACTTGGGGCAGTGGGGGAGGGGAGGGAGCAGTGATTCATTTTTACATGCAAATATAATCATGTATAGAGACATAGATGCAAATGTAGATAGAGGTATACTTCATCTGGAACTATGCATAGTACTTTTCAGTGCTGAATGCACATAGAGAGCATCTGGGGAACTCTTCAAAAATACTACTCAGAACTCATGTCATTCCTATTGAATGGTGGGCCTTGAGTAGTTATATTTTGTAAAAGCTCCTTAGATGGCTGTGACATGAAACAACACTTGAAAATCATTGGAAACTAAAAGAGAGACAATGGAAACTGTGTGCAATTTGGAGTCAGAAATATTGCAAATTGTAGACCTAAATGTTACCAGATTTATATCTCTTCATACTCCATTCACTGTAATATAGAGATGACAACATATGTTGGGATTATAAAACTGACTGTGGTGATCAACAAAAATTATTCTTAATACACAATATGCTATCAATATATCACATGCTCCTTTTTGCCTTTCACTTTGAGCAAATATCTGTGAAAAAGGAGACATAACATTGACCTTTTTAAAAAAGATACTGTATTAAATGAAAGGTATAAAAAGTGATATGAGAAGATTTTCTATTTGTTTTAACCTATAGAAAGATAGCAGGTGACAATAAGCACAATTAAAAGAACTAATGTATAATTAGATAATGGTGGTAATTTTCATATGTAGAGGGTGGGATAGTGTCCTTTCTCAATCAATAAGATAGTGTATATGATCTGAAGTTATTTTGCTCTCAGCTACTTCATTTGCTACACTTGATTAATTTTATCTTCGGTTTGAAATAATATCCTGTAATTTCTAATCTACCTGATATTTTTATGTAAATGAATTATTCTTAGAAAACTGTATCTAAAAATCATTGATCTCAAAAGTTCAAATTATTAAATTCTTAGCTTACCTCCATGGAATGAATTTTTATTACAAATTCTTTAAAATTGTTGCTTTCAATATATTTCTAGCCAATTTCATATTCAGGATTATTTTTTAAAAATCTCAGTTCTCATCAATAACACTCATAATATGGATTTTAAAATAGGCCCTGTAGCAATTGTAATTATGTTCTATTGATGACAGCATATTGAAATGACATCATTAAATGTCTCTGTTTAGAATGAATTAATAACACATTTTATTCAGTATAATATCTTTGGAAATGACTTTCCAGTGACTTCAATAGTGAAGCAACTATTTCATCTAAAATATACTCCAAGCTATCAATTTGAAATTTCATCAAAAATGTGTCCAGGCAAGCTTCAGAAAAAATCTTTGCTGAAAACTTTCCTATAGAAGCTTCATTTCATTAAATATCATTAAAGAATTTATTACTTTTATCAAAAATTCCACAAATAATTGTAGGTTTTAAATACTTCAATATTCATATTATTTTATATAAATGCCATTTTTATTGTTTCCATGTTTATTGTATTACTTGCAGATATATTGGGAAATGATAATCATATTTATTAATGATTTTCATGGATATGAATGGATGATTTAAATATGTTATAATCTGTATAGTTTTCCATAACAATAAAATGTGTCTTAAATCATATTTCTCTTTTTCCAACAGATGGCTTCCTTGAATATTGGGAGAGCTGGTGCCTGTGTAGTAGTCATCAAGCAACCTTGACTTATATTTTTGGAGAGGTTTTATTTGCTGGAGTGGTTATTTTTATATCAGAGGGCAGGAATGAGAACTTCTGGAGATGAAAATTCTTCAAGAAAAAGGATTTTGGTAGATTTACCTACTGAGATCAAAAAAGGTAGAAGATGAAACAGAGTTATGGGAAACAAGAGAACATTAAACTGCTGTGGGAACACTATCTGGTCATATGTTAGTTCAGGAATGGTTATTGGTAATTTGTTTTGTATTGTAGCATACAATAACTAGAGTTACCAAGGCTCGTATTTCTTGGGCAGTTAAAAGGAGAGATAAAGATTTGTGACATGGATAATTTCATGACTAAACATTATAATGTTTTATAATCTGTGATGATATTCCAGAGGTTGCCAAGAGTAGAAGACATGATATTTCATCTGACAGAATCTGATTGATTCTGCCTTAATTTCCTAATCAGATGTGGTCATACTAGGAGGTGGAATGATGCTTTATTAAACAAACATGCTTTTTCCTGATTTTCCTAAACTATGAGGACAATTAGAGAAACAGATTCATGCTTGCCTCTTGCACTCAGAAAACAAATCAAAGCTGCATATGTCATCCATGAGGATGGTTGAATTTTACTGAAACTGTATTAGCAATTTGAAGTTGGCAAACACAAAGGATTGTTTTCATTAAGCTTACCATATTGCTTTGCTTTTTGATCACACTGAGAATCAGTACAATTAAAGGCTTTTGCCTTATGATGAGTTGAGTGTAAGCATGGAAACTAGTTATTCTGAATGTTTAATATATATATATATATATATGTATATGTGTGTGTATATATATATATATATATCCATTGCATGCTGAAATCCTTTAGAATTTTGTTCATAAAACATCTTAGAATTTTGAGGGAGAAATCTATGATACCTTCATTTGCAGTGTTAATGGCCATTGTCAGAAGGAGGGCAGACTTCAGACCCTCATTCCCTACTTTTCAAACTGGCTACATTGATAAGCACATTATTTTATGCCAAATGTTTGTAATTGTTTAAAGCATATAGTGGAAATGTTATACAATGTCTTCAATAGATCCAGGTAAATGTTAAATATAATTAATAAATAATAGAAAATTTGCTTTTATCAGTGTACCTTTTTTCAATAAATTTTAATTCAGAACAGAGTAAAAAATTCACAAGTTATTCTGCAAAAATAGGCACGTTTTGTTGCTTAAACTTTCATAAATCAAGGAGCATATATTTTCATCAAAATAAGCTTATTTCTTGCTAAATACTATGCTGTCACAAAGTGCAATCTCTACTGATTTTTTTCATGATCACTCACTTGAGACAGCAATTATGCTTAGAAAATTAATATCCCATAATGAGAGTGCTGATAATCATGCTGCTGCTGCTGCTGCTGCTAAGTCACTTCATTCGTGTCCGACTCTGTGCGACCCCGTAGACAGCAGCCCACCAGGCTCCCCCGTCCCTGGGATTCTCCAGGTAAGAACACTGGAGTGGGTTGCCATTTCCTTCTCCAATGCGTGAAAGTGAAAAGCGAAAGTGAAGTCGCTAAGTCGTGTCCGACTCTTAACGACCCCATGGACTGCAGCCTACCAGGCTCCTCCATCCATGGGATTTTCCAGGCAAGAGTACTGGAGTGGGGTGCCATTGCCTTCTCCGGATAATCATGCAGGAACTATCAATAGAAAGAAAGTCCCTCATTTTGAGTCAGTGTAAAACATGTAATTGAGTTTTATTGTTGGGTAGTGGAAAAATACCAGAAACCTAGAAACCAAGAAAATATTGATAATTTGTGTAAAGGAAATATTAGGAAATCCAGTGTTTTTCCAATGTGTATATGTGATAAAATGTTATCAGTCACATTTCAGAAAATAACATAATTATAAATACAAGATGTTAAGGAAGTATCAGTGATTTTTAATTGTAGTTAAAAGATATATAGCTTGAAATGCATATTTTAGCCATTTCAAATTGTGCAGTTTACAATTCAATTTTTTTTGCCTATGTGTTCTCTTCAACACATAGAACATGTGGATAATATCAGCTAACTGGAGTGGACAACTTATACTTGAAATGTTAACGAATAGAGGGGAAAGTAAAATGATATATATCTATTTTTCAACCATTAAAAGTTTGTGGCAGTCATATTTAAAACTTGGTTAATACATTTATCAACGTTTTTACAAATAATTTTTTCCCTAAGAGGAATATTCCACCAAACAACTTTGCTGTATCCAACCAAATATTTTCAATATGTGAAACATATTAGCTTGCTGCTGCTTGCATTTCATACTATGAGTGTACACACCCAGTTTACCAGTCAAGGACATTGAAGAGCAGTTTGGGGAATAAACTCAAAGCTTATATGAGATAAGAAGAATGGATATTATTTTGTCATTTACTAAAAAATATATTGTCTTCCAAGGTTACATGCTAAATGAGTTTCAGGATGTACCATCTACCCTGCTATGACTCCAATCCAGGATTCTTGAAATTTAACTTTGTCAACTGGTAATTCAGCTA
The DNA here is from genome assembly GCF_029407905.1 of Bubalus kerabau. Taxonomy (NCBI): domain Eukaryota; kingdom Metazoa; phylum Chordata; class Mammalia; order Artiodactyla; family Bovidae; genus Bubalus; species Bubalus kerabau. The sequence continues at coordinate 44,502,715 of NC_073635.1, read as the reverse complement.
TGCTAAGGACGCCACTTTGGGGTGAAATTTCTGCTAAAGATAGGATTCACTATTTGGCTGTTTAATTAATAAGGTATATCTAAAGAAAAGAAGCATATTAATAGAATATACTATCAATGTTGCTAGTTTTTCTAATATACTGTTCATGTTTTTTGTAACATTGATGTCTCAGAAGCATAACTTATTTTTATAAGTAGCTCTATTTAATCTTCAAATACAGTAGTTTTTTTGTTTGTTTGTTTTTAATTTTCCTGGTCCCACCACATATCATGTGAGATCTTATTTCTGCAGATGAGGGATCAAAACTGCAACCCCTGCAGTGGAAGTGCAGAGTCTTAACCACTGGACCACCAGGGAAGTCTCTGTGTAATCTGCAAATGTTTTCAATGTTAATGATTACTATTATTGATACAAGGAATATATAATATACAACTGTCCCACCATATCCATGCAGCATTGGCCTGCCAATGCCCGCCAAAGACAAGGACCTGCCCTGGGTGTCATAGTTTGTAGATGCTCAAGACCCATAGTCATGATTCACATTCATGGGTCCCACCAACCTCAGACCATGTAGTACTGTATTTATTGAAAAAATATCCATATGTAAGTTAACCCATGCAGTTAGAATTCATGTTGTTCAAGGGTTAGCTATAGTTCAAAATTATTTATAAAATATGTAATCACATCCAAGTGTCCATACATGGTAGTACTGGAATTTTTAATGTCACACATTAAAACCCAACATAACACAAATTTACAGTTTGAATGTAATAAAAAATAATATTTGTAAGTTTCCCCTGGGTAGATATTGCAACAAAGACCAAATAAGACTAGAAGCATTAGTGAAATCAGCTGAGAATGTCTAAGGAGATTAAATTGTTAATTATTTTTTGCATAGCTTGAAGAAAACAAAACAAAACAAAACTATTTAGAAAGTAAAATATTTAAGTAATCTGCTAAAATCTATGATAAAACAATAACTTTGAAAATTAATATTTAAATATAGGCTAAAACATAATGCTGAAATATCTAGTCATATTTTTAGATTGAAATGTTACTATAAATTTTTTAAGATTTTGAGGCTTTTGGGAACTTTTAAACATATCCATGTCACTCTTAAAAACTATGCATTGTGGTTTTAGTATTTTAAAAGACGTGAAAGTAGCAGTAGAAGTAATAAGGGAAATAAAAATCAAAGTTAATCTTTTTGGCAAGAAGGGAAACAATTCGCTATCCCCAAAATACCATTTTTGGGGTATTTGGACATAAGGATTATCTTGAACTGACTATTTTTTAAGAAACAGCAGACACAGAAAAATCTCTGAAAACTAGGTAGACATACTGTTAGAGACATTTGTATTTATATGAGAAATTCCATTTGTAAAGGTATCTCCCTCTCTGTACAGGAAGAGGATGATGACTAAATATCTAGAGACTCTAACAATGGAAAAAGCAAATCTGATTAGCCACCTTACCCTACTTACTGTGATTTTACTGGTCCCATTAGTGGCTCCTCCAACTCCAGTATCTTCTTTTGTCTTTAGCTTAAAATGATAAGCTTTGTTAATGATTTTAATGCTTTTCTAGATATGAGAAGATGAAAAAAACAAAAAGCTCAGAAAACCTTCTGAAAATATCTATGTAAAGACTTGTTTTGTCAGGTTTTCCCAAAGCACAGAATGCCTCATTCCTGATCTCTGCCCTAAATATATTTCAGGGTGATTTTTAAGTTCAGTGACTGCAGTGGCAAGGGACTTAATCCTTGTCAAAGAAGATGGTGAGTGACAATTTTTCATTCAAACAGGTGATAATCATCTCACTTTATTTTATGAATGTGATATCTAAATCCTTAAGACTTTGATGGTAAAAGACTTTGATGGTAAAAGACTTTGATGCTTCCTATTACACTGATATATATATTTTTTTCTAACACTTTTGGTCTTTTTCACTGTTCATTATTCCTCTAAATGATAGTGAACCAGTAGATTCATGCAATAGATTGGTGATAGTGGTGGAAAAATAAATTAAATAAACAAAAAATTTTCCAATCTAGAAAACCCTGCCACAAAAATACTAGGAAAAATTAATTATTTAATAAGCATAAAACCAGAATGTAATACACATCACACATAACATGCTATGAGGTGGCAAAGATAGAAAGCTCATCCTTTCTATAGCCAAGCAGACACAACTCATTAAGCATTTTTTTTTCAAAATAAACAATATTTACTTCTTAAGTAAGAGGAACTGAACATTTGTCATATAGTTCATCCTAACTTTACCCAGCAGTTGCTTTTTAAAAAAACTACTAATGTGACTTGTTAAACTGGAACACCAATTTCAGCCATTATTTCTCTGTAAACTCTATTTCCATCTCAGTTTTTTCAATGAAGGTACCAACTAAGGCATCAGTAATCCTGTCTAGTTCTCATATGAAATCCATGTACTCCAGGGTAAACTTTATTAGGAATAAAAGCATTTTTTTTCTCATCTACTTTCATTTTGTCTAATTTTTCAATGGGTTTAAAAACTAAATGAGGAGTGTGCTATACATTGAATTCTCTCCAAGCCCAAGCAGCAAAAGTTAGCTAGGTGAAATGTGTATATGATAAGCAGAGAATTCCAATTACAAAACCTTACAATTTTTAAAAAGGAAGATATATGCAAGAGAAATTTTATGTTCATTCTATGCCAATTATTTTATAATCTGTTTTAGTCTTACTGAGACAAGATAGGACAGAAGTAATCCCTGGTCTCAAGGAGCCAAATTTGGTGTATGATTCTTATTCACCTTCATTCTCCTAAGATTATAAGTTCAAATTTGCTTGGGAACTAACTATCAACTTGCTTGTGTTAAGAAGCAAAAGTCAGCCAAGTCAATTTTGAAGATCTAATTGACTTCATTCAATGATTCATGAACTGGGCGGCACCCCATTTAGGAACTAGAAGAAAGCTTGCTGCTAAGTCACTTCAGTTGTGTCCGACTCTGTGCGACCCCATAGATGGCAGCCCACCAGGCTCCCCCGTCCCTGGGATTCTCCAGGCAAGAACACTGGAGTGGGTTATCATTTCCTTCTCCAAATGCATGAAAGTGAAAAGTGAAAGTGAAGTCGCTCAGTCATGTCCGACTCTTAGTGACCCCATGGACTGCAGCCTACTAGTCTCTTCCATCCATGGGATTTTCCAGGCAAGAGTACCGGAGTGGGGTGTCATTGCCTTCTCCAAGAAGAAAGCTTAGAGAGGGTTATACAAAATGGAAGCACTTTATAGGAAGGACATAAGGCAAGGGAACTATTGGCAAAAGAAATAATAATGTTTAGGCAAAGATGTCTTCTTTGGTGGGGGGAGGAAATATCATACATTTTATTAGGCAGATTACCACTTCTTTCCCTTGGGGATGATGAAAGTCTTACCTGAGATATTATTTCATTGGTGATGATCAGGCAATTCTGAACTGCTTGATTAAAATTACATTTCTGAAAGTCAAAATGACAGGTTAAGTATTAAATCTAAGTTTGGTATCATGGACTTTAGCACTAGCAATACCGTTTTAGGCCTACAGTCTTCATTTTAACCCTGAGAAGGGCAAACCACTTCCCTTGCCTACTGAGAAACTTGTGTTTTCAAAATAAATTATATTTAGAATTGGTATATTAGCTCAGTTGATAAAGAATCCGCCTGCAGTGCAAAAGACTCTGGTTTGATTCCTGGGTCTGGAAGATACAATGGAGAAGGGATAGGCTACCCACTCCAGTACTCTTGGGCTTTCCTGGTGTCTCAGTTAGTAAAGAATCTGTCTGCAATGTGGAAGACCTGAGTTCGATCCCTGGGTTGGGAAGATCCACTGTAGAAGGGAACGGCTATCCACTCCAGTATTCTGGGCTGGATAATTTCATGGACTATATAGTCCATGGAGTCGCAGAGTTGAACATGACAGCACAACTTTCACTTTCACTTTAATATAGATAATGGAGAAAATAAAACCCACAGCATCAACATCTTTTGTATTAAACTGAGAGACACTGACAAGAATACACAGGAGAACTGTACAAAACAGATCTTCACAGGCCAGATAATCACGATGGTGTGATCACTCACCTAGAGCTAGACAACCTGGAATGTGAAGTCAAGTGGGCCTTAGAAAGCATCACTATGAACAAAGCTAGTGGAGGTGATGGAATTCCAGTTGAGCTATTTCAAATCCTGAAAGTTGATGCTGTGAAAGTGCTGCACTCAATATGCCAGCAAATTTGGAAAACTCAGCAGTGGCCACAGGACTGGAAAATGTCAGTTTTCATTCCAATCCCAAAGAAAGGCAATGCCAAAGAATGCTCAAACTACCACACAATTGCACTAATCTCACATGCTAGTAAAGTAATGCTCAAAATTCTCCAATCCAGGCTTCAGCAATATGTGAACCGTGAAATTCCTGATGTGCAAGCTGGTTTTTGAAAAGGCAGAGGAACCAGAGATCAAATTGCCAACATCCGCTGGATCATAGAAAAAGCAAGAGAGCTCCAAAAAACATCTATTTCTGCTTTATTGACTATGGCAAAGCCTTTGACTGTATGGATCACAATAAACTGTGGAAAATTCTGAAAGAAATGGGCATACCAGACCACCTGACCTGGCTCTTGAGAAATCTGTATGCAGGTCAGGAAGCAACAGTTAGAACTGGACATGGAACAACAGACTGGTTCCAAAGAGGAAAAGGAGTATGTCAAGGCTGTATATTGTCACCCTGCTTATTTAACTTCTATGCAGAGTACATCATGAGAAACACTGGACTGGAACAAACACAAGCTGGAATCAAGATTGCTGGGACAAGTATCAATAACCTCAGATATGCAGATGACACCACCCTTATGGCAGAATGTGAAGAGGAACTAAAAAGCCTCTTGATGAAGGTGAAAGTGGAGAGTGAAAAATTTGGCTTAAAGCTCTACATTCAGAAAACTAAGATCATGGCATCTGGTCCCATCACTTCATGGGAAATAGATGGGGAAACAGTGGAAACAGTGTCATATTTTAGGTTTTTTGGGCTCCAAAATCACTACAGATGGTGACTGCAGCCATGAAATTAAAAGATGCTTACTCCTTGGAAGGAAAGTTATAACCAACCTAGATAGCATATTCAAAAGCAGAGACATTACTTTGCCAACAAAGGTCCATCTACTCAAAGCTATGGTTTTTCCTGTGGTCATGCATGGATGTGAGAGTTGGACTGTGTAGAAGGCTGAATGCCAAAGAATTTATGCTTTTGAACTGTGGTGTTGGAGAAGACTCTTGAGAGTCCCTTGGACTACAAGGAGATCCAACTAGTCTATTCTGAAGGAGACCAGCCCTGGGATTTCTTTGGAAGGAATGATGCTAAGGCTGAAACTCCAGTACTTTGGCCACCTCATGCGAAGAGTTGACTCATTGGAAAAGACTCTGATGCCTGGAGGGATTGAGGGCAGGAGGAGAAGGGGATGCCAGAGGATGAGATGGCTGGATGGAATCACTGACTCGATGGACGTGAGTCTGAGTGAACTTCAGGAGTTGGTGATGGACAGGGAGTCCTGACGTACTGCGATTCACGGGGTCACAAAGAGTCAAACACGACTGAGTGACTGAACTGAACTGAACTGAGGGACACTAATAAAATGTTTGTTTTGGGAGCCAAGATAGCAGAGGAGAAGATGCAGAGTTCACATATCCCCAGAATTAAGCCATTTGCCAGATGCTGGTGAAGGGACCACAACAGCGAGGCTGATGGGAGGAATCTTAGAGCAACCAGTAGGATTTCAGGGGAGAGAGTTGTGGGAGAAATGGAGATGGGTTTGGGCTGGCACATCTGAGCAGCAGCTGGGGAAGAGAAGGTGTTCACATGCCTGGAGTGGCAGACTTACCTCAGGGTGATTCACTGGGGAAGGAGGGACCTTTGAGGCTTGGAGGATTGGGGATAGCATTCCTGGTGTTTCCTCCACCCACTTGGCTAACAGAACCTGCTGGGGTCCCAGGCCTGGAACTATGCCCTCTGATCTCCCTTTTGCTGTGTGGAGCCTGGTGCCATTGGAGCAGGGAAGAACAGGAATCTGATGGACTGGGAGAAATCCTTAAGCTTTGGGGTGTTGGGTTAGCCACCTGACTTTCCTCAGCTGAAGCCTGTGCATGATTCCTCATCATCCAAGGCCAGAGTTACTCCAGAGCCCCTCTGAGTTAGGCTGAGGCTCAGATTTGCCCCTGCACACACAGAACCACCCCTGCCCAGACACTTCTGGCATCATGAATCCTGAGCCTAGACCCCACCCCCATCTAAGACCTGCTACTCACAGGCAACACTTTTCCTGACTTATTGTTTTGGAGGGAGTTTGTTTTTTGGGTTTTTTGTTAGTTTGTTTTTGCTTTACTTTAGTTTGCTATTGGGATTCTGTTTACTTCTGATTATTTTTTCATATATCTTCTTATTTTTCTAATACACCTGTTAGTTTCCAGATTTATTTCATTTTTTTTTATCTTTGTTATTGTTCTCCTTTTCTTTTGTTCTCTATTTTTCTTTGTGCCATTCTGTGTGGCATGTGGGATATCAGTTCAAGGGCCAGGGACTGGGGCTGAGCCCCTGTGGTGGGGGTACTTAGTTTGAAACACCAGACTAACCTCAGATCCCAGGGAATATTAATTGGAGTGAGGTCTCCCAGAGATCCACGTCTCAACACTGAGACAGCTCTAATCAACTACTTTCAAACACCAGTGTTGGAAACCTCAGGCCAAAAAACCTGTAATATAGGAACACCATCCCACCCACCCAGAAAAAAAGAAAAAGAAATGAGAAGAGAGAAAAAAAACAAAACAAAACAAAACAAAAAAACAGAGAAGCAAGGTAAAAACCTGCAAAACCAAAACAATAACGAAGAAATAGGTAACCTGTGTGAAAAATAATTTATAGTAAAGATAGTAAAGATGATCCTGAATTTCAGAGATAAAATGGTTAAAAAAAAAAAAAAAAAAGGCAAGAAACATTTAATGAGAACCTGGAAGAATTAAGTTGCTCCAGCAAGAGAGTTCCAGAAAAACATATATTTCGGCTTTATTGACTATGGCAAAGCCTTTGACTGTGTGGATCACAATAAACTGTGGAAAATTCTGAAAGAGATGGGAATATCAGACCACCTGATCTGCCTCTTGAGAAATTTGTATGCAGGTCAGGAAGCAACAGTTAGAACTGGACATGGAACAACAGACTGGTTCCAAATAGGAAAAGGAGTACCTCAGGGCTGTATATTGTCACCTTGCTTATTTAACTTCTATGCAGAGTACATAATGAGAAACACTGGGCTGGAAGAAGCACAAGCTGGAATCAAGATTGCTGGGAGAAATATCAATCACCTCAGATACGAAGATGACACCACCCTTATGGCAGAAAGTGAAGAGGAACTAAAAAGCCTCTTGATGAAAGTGAAAGTGGAGAGTGAAAAAGTTGGCTTAAAGCTCAACATTCAGAAAATGAAGATCATGGCATCTGGTCCCATCACTTCATGGGAAATAGATGGGTAAACAGTGGAAACATGTCAGACTTTATTTTGGGGGGCTCCAAAATCACTGCAGATGGTGACTGCAGCCATGAAATTAAAAGACGCTTACTCCTTGGAAGGAAAGTTATGACCAACCTAGATAGCATATTGAAAAGCAGAGACATTACCTTGCCAACAAAGGTCCGTCTAGTTAAGGCTATGAATTTTCCAGTGGTCATGTATGGATGTGAGAGTTGGGCTGTGAAGAAGGCTGAGCGCTGAAGAATTGATGCTTTTGAACTGTGGTGTTGGAGAAGACTCTTGAGAGTGCCTTGGACTACAAGGAGATCCAACCAGTCCATTCTGAAGGAGATCAGCCCTGGGATTTCTTTGGAAGGAATGATGCTAAAGCTGAAACTGCAGTACTTTGGCCACCTCATGTGAAGAGTTGACTCATTGGTAAAGACTCTGATGCTGGGAGGGATTGGTGGCAGGAGGAGAAGGGGACGACAGAGGATGAGATGGCTGGATGGCATCACTGACTCGATGGACATGAGTCTCGGTGAACTCTGGGAGTTGGTGATGGACAGGGAGGCCTGGCGTGCTGCGATTCATGGAGTCACAGAGAGTTGGACATGACTGAGCAACTGAACTAAACTGAACTGACTGAGCCATGTCTGTCTCTTTGTGACCCCATGGACATGAGGGGCCTCTGTCCCTAGGATTCTTCAGGCAAGAATATTGGAGTGGAGTACTATGCCCTCCTCCAGGGGATCTTCCAGGCCCAGGGATTGAACCTGCATCTCATGTCTGTGCATTGGCAGGCAGGTTCTTTACCACTAGTGCCACATGGCTTCTCTCATGGCTCAGTGGATAAGCAATCATCCTGCAATGCAGGAAACACAAGAAACATAGGTTTGATCCCTGGGTTGGTTAGACCCTTTGGAGAAGGAAATGGCAACCCACTCCAGTATTCTTGCCTGGAGAATCCCAAGGACAGAGGAGACTTTGGGCTACAGTCCATGGAGTACCAAAGAGTTGGACATGACTGAATGACTACCACCTCTACCACATACTAAAAGAACTAAAGAATAAACAAACAGTGATGAACAACACAATAACTGAAATTAAAAATACTCTAGAAATCAATTGCAGAATAACTGAGGCAGATGAATAGATAAGTGAACTGGAAGATAGGATCGTGGAAATAACTGCTGAAGAGCAGAATAAAGAAAGAATGTAAAGAATAGAGGACAGTCTCAAAGACTTCTGGTACAATATTAAATGCATCAACGTTTACATTATACTGGTCCCAGAAGAGTAAGAAAAATAGGGTCTAAGAAAATTAGAAAAGATCATAGTCAAAAATGTCCTTAACATGGGGAGAGGAAATAAAATAACTAACCAAGTCAGAAAGCAGAGTCCCATACAGAATAAGCCCTAAAAGAGCCACACCAAAACACATATTAATAATAGTACCAAAAATTAAACACAAAGAAAAAATATTAAAAGCAACAAAAGAAAAGCAAAAAGTAACATACAAGGGGTGTGTGTGTGTGTGTGTGTGTTCAAATGTTCATTAAGTGGCTTCAGTTTTGTCTGACTCTTTGCCAACCCGTGGACTGTAGTCCACCAGACTCCTTGGTCCATAGGATTCTCTATGAAATATACTGGAGTGGGTTACTATGCCCTCCTCCAGTGAATCTTCTGGACCCAGGGTCTAAACCCACATCCCTCATGTTTCCTGCATTGGCAGGTGGGTTCTTTAGCACTAGTGCCACTTGGAAAGCCCTTACATGCAAGGGAATCCACATAAAACTGTCAGCTGATTTTTCAGAGGAAACCCTTTAGGCCAGAAGAAAGAGTCAGGATATATTTAAAGTGATGAAAAGTAAAAAATAAAAACAAAAAACCACACAAAGCAAAAGCCTACAACCAAGATCACACTGTGTAACAAGGGTCTCATTCAGATTTAATGAAGAAATCAGAAGCTTTACAGGCAAGCAAACACTAAGAAAATTCAGCACCAATAAACCAGACTTACAACAAATGCTAAAGGAACTTCTCTAAGCAAGAAATGCAAGAGAAGAAAAAGACACAAAAACAAACCTAAAATAATTAAGAAAATGGTAACAGGAATATATATATCAATGATTACCTTAAATGTAAATGGATTACCCTTTTACACCATTGGCATGAAAGTAAATTGGTACAGCCACTATGGAGAACAGTATGGAAGTTCCTTAGAAGAACTAAAAATAATGCTACCTTATTACTCTGCAATATCACTCTTGGGCATATACTTGGAGAGAAACATGATTGAAAAGGATACAAACAGCCCAATGTTCAATGCAACAATGAAATTTGTCAAGACATGGAAGTAACCTTAATGTCCATTGACAGAGGAATGGATAAAGAATATGTGCTACAAATACACAATGGAATAATACTCAACCATTAAAAATGAAATAATGCCATTTGAAGCAACACGAGTAGACCTGTAGATTGTTCTACTACAAGTCAGACAAAGAAGGAGAACTGCCATATGACATCCCTTGTATGCAAAATCTAATTTAAAAAAAGATACATATGAATATCCTACAAAACATTAATGACTCACAGACTTAGAGAACAAATTTGTGGTTGTCAGGTGGGAAGGATGTGGGAGAGGGATAGTTAGGAAGTCTGGGACCGACATGTACACACTGCTATGTTAAAATGCATAGCCAACAGTCTTTTATTGTATAGCACAGGGAACTCTGCTCAATATTACATGGCAGCCTGGATGGGAAGAGAATCTAGAGGAGAATCGATACATGTATGTGCATGGCTGAAGTCCTTTGCTGTCCACCTGAAACTATCCCAACATTGTTAGTTGGCTATACTCTCATGTGAAATAAAAAGTTTAAAGCAATGTAAGTAGATTAAATACCCAAACCAAAAGACACAGACAGACTTAATGGATACAAAAAGAAGACCTGTGTATATACTGACTAGAAGAAACCAATTTCAAATTTGGGACACATACAAACTGAAAGTGAGGGCATGGAAAAAAATATTCCTTGCAAAATGAAATCAAAAGAAAGCTGAAATAGCAATACTCATAAAATAGACATTAAAATAAAAACTATTACAAGAGATAAAGAAAGACAGGACATTGATCAAAGGATCAATTCAAGAAGCTGATATAGTGATTACATATATTTATGCACTCAGTATAGGAACGTCTCAATACATAAGACAAACACTAACAACAATAAAAGGAGATATTGGCAGTAAGACAATGATAGTGTGGGACTTAGCACTCTAGTTACGCCAATAGACAGATCATCCAAATAAAAAATAAATAATAAAAAACACATTTTAAATAACACAATAGGTCAGATAGATTTAACAGATATTTATAGGACAACCCAATCTTAAGTATCCAAATAAATTTTCTTCTAAAGTGCACATGGAACATTCTCCAGTATAGACCACATCTTGGGTCACAAATCAAGGCACAGAAAATGTAAGTAAATTGAAATCAGATAAAGCATCTTTTAAAAGCACAGTGCTATGAGATTACAAATCAGGTACAGGGAAAACAACAACAACAACAACAACACATAACCTAAATAGAGCACAGAAGAAGATGGTGGATGAGTTAGATGGAGAGATGGCCAGCCACCTCCAAAATCCACCTCCAAAAACTCATCAAGGTTCAGAATAGCTCCTACAAATCAACCTCTAGGTGTTAGCAGAAGACTGCAGGCCTCCAGGGGGCTTAGGCTAAGCTCCCTGGAATAAGGTAGGAGAGAGGATGGAGACATTAAAAAGGAAAAGATGGAGAATTTTGGATGGGAGTTGTGCCCCAAGGGTGGGAGGGAGTTGTGAAACAGGAAGAGTTCCTGTGCACTGAGCAACTCCCTCACAGGGGGCCCCAAAGAGGAGCTGCAGAATCTGGGAAAGCCAGGCAAAGCTGGGACTTAGAGGGCAAAAAAACAGAGAAAGCTGCACTTCTCAATCTATAAACAGCTCACAGACTATGGCCCTGACAAAACGGCAGGCTCAGGGAACCAACAGAAGCCCACAGAAGTCCCTTGGTGCAGAGGGGAGGCCAGGGTGTCAAGTGAGGCACGGCATACAAAGCTCTGCAGCACACACAACCCTTGTGGTGCAAAGAGCAGGTTCAGGGATGAAAGAAGAACACACAAACCTTGCAACATAGAGGGTGAGCCCAGTGAGCCAAACCGAATGCACACAATCTCCAGGACATAGAAGGAGGACCTAGTGAGCTGAAACAAGTGCACACAAGCCCTGCAACACAGAGGGTGAGCTCAGGGAGCTGAGGGAAGCCCATAGAAATCTCTATGATGCTGAGGGCAAGGCTGATAGCCGAGAAAAGATCCACACAAGTCCTGACTTAGCAAACTTCAGCCTGCAGTGCAGGGCAGGGTTAGGGAATGGAAGCACTGGCAAAGAGTACAAGGACAAGTAGGGGGCTGGTGGCAGTAAGGATATGCTGAGAGGGCCACTTCCATGTGGCTGCGGAAATGGACATGCTTAACACTGCTAAAGCTAAAAAGACTGCTCAAAGACATACAAAATCCATAGACACCCCAAAACCTACTACTGGACACCACACTGCCCTTCATACAGACGAGATCCAGCTCCATCAAATAGAACACAGGCACTAGATCCTCCAACCTGGAAAACATCACAGGACACTAATCCAAACCCATTCACAGGGGCAGATTCCACAACAAAGAAGAATTATGACTTTGAGAACTTTTTTTCATTTTCTTTTTTCTTAAAAGTCACACTGTTTATTTCTCCTACATATTTCTACCTTCACATTAGCCTTTTGTGGTGTTTTACCCTTTTATTTTCTTGTTAAAAAAAAATAATAAGTTTTTTTCCACCTTTTTTTGGGTGATTTTTCTGATTTTGTTTTTTGATATATTTGACTGCCTTTCTTCTAGTTCTTTACCACCTGTAGCTATTCCTGAATATGTATAAATCTCTTTCACATATGTCTATTTATCTTTGCTTTTCTATTTTTTCTTTTCTCTATTTTTTAACCTCTCTTTCTCCCCTCCTTTTCTCTTTTCTTGCTCTTCTCCTTTTTTCCTTCACCTTCTCTTTTTTCACCACATAAGTTGAATTGTTGTGCTCTCTTTGGGGTATTCCTCAGTTGGCAATCTTCTTAGGCTCAGTTTTCCAAATTGGGTGTTAATTAGCTCTGCTTTAATTGGTTGATATCACTTTTGGTTTCCCTTGTTCACCAAGTCAATCTCCTGTATTCTTTTCTTTTAAACACTTTGGTTATAACTCTGTGTTGAAGTGTGTGTACATGTCTCTTTATTTCTGTAATTACCTACTTGATCTCCTCCCACTAGAACACAGTCACAAGTCATTCCTAAAAAGAAGTCAACACAAACCACTCAAAAAAACTTTCCCTCCAAGGACAAAAACCAAAAGGAAAAAAAGAATACAACCATAAAGCCTGAGGAAAGGAGACCTCAAGTGGAGCAAGTTAGGAAAAAACAAAAAATGAAAAGACAGAGAAATACAGCACAAAAGAAAGAAAAGACAGAAACTCACAAGACCAAATAAATGAAGAGGAAATAAGCCAACTACCTGAAAAAGAATTCAGAATAATGCTAGTAAAGATGCTCCAAAGACTTGAAAATAGAATGGAGAAGATTAAAGAAACAATTAACACAGTTAATATAATCACCAAGGACATAGAAGAAATAAAGAAGAAGCAAACAGAGATGAATAACACAATTACTGAAATTAATACTCTAGAAGGAATCAATAGCAGAATAGCTGAGGCAGAGAAATGGATAAGTGAGCTGGAAGATAGATGGTGGAAATAACTAGTGAAGAGCAGAATAAAGGAAAAGAATGAAAAGTATTGAGGATAGCCTCTGCAAGTCAGAAGGGAATGGCACAAAATATTTAAAGTACTGAAAGAAAAAAAAATCTATATCCATAATTACTCTACACATTAAAGATTTCATTCAAAATTGATGGAGAAATAAAAATCTTCACAGATAAGAAAAGTTAACAGAGTTTATCTCCACCAAACCAGCCTTAAAACAAATACTAAAGGGCCTACATAGTCAGTAAACACAAGAGGAAGGAAATACCTATGAAAAGAAACCCCCCCAAGATTAGAAATGCCAGTAGGAACACACACACACACACAATTATTTTAAATGTAAAATGATTAAATGCACCAATGGAAAGATACAGACTTAGTGAATGGATACAAAAACAAGACTGATATATATGCTGTCTACAAGAGATGCACTGCAGACCTAGATAAACATACAAACTGAAAGCAAAAGGATGAAAAAAGATACTCCATACAAATGAAAACCAAAAAAAAAAAAAAAAAAAAGCAAAGCTGGATTGGCAATCCTTATTTCAGACAAAGTAGACTTTAAAATAAAGAATATTATAAGAGACAAAGAGGGACACTACATGAAGATCAAGGGATAAATCCAAGAAGAAGACATACCAATTGTAAATTTTTATGCACCCAACATAGGAGCACCTCAATACATAAGGCAAACATTAACAAGCATAAAAGGGGAAATCAACAGTAACATATCAATAGTAGGGGACTTTAACACCCCACTTAATCAATGGACAGATCATCAAAACAGAGAGTCAATAAACACAACATTAACTGAAATATTAGACCAAATGGACTTAATTGATATCTTCAGGACTTTCCATCTTAATATGGAAGAATAAAAGTTCTTCTCAAGTGCACATGGAGCATTCTCTAGGATAGACCACATCTTGGGCCACAAATCAAGGCTCAGTAAACTTAAGAAAATTGAAATCATATCAAGTATCTTCTCTGATCACAATGCTATGAGAATAGATATCAACTACAGGAAAAAATCCCATGGACAGAGAAGCCTGGTAGACTACAGTCCATGGGATTGCAAAGAGTCAGACATGACTGAGCGACTTCACTTTCATTGGAGAAGGAAATGGCAACCCACTCCAGTACTCTTGCCTGGAAAATCCCATGGATGTAGAAGCCTGCAGGCTACAGTCTATGGGGTCACAAATAGTCGGACATGACTCAGCGACTTCACGACTTCACAGGGGAAAAAAAAAAAAAAAAACCTGCATAAAAACACAAACTCATGAAGATTAAACAATGCATTACCAAATAAGAAGATGTTGCTGCAGAAATAAGAAGGGGAATGAAAAAAAAAAACAATTTCTAAAAACAAATGGCAATGAAAACATGATGACCCAAAACCTATGGAATTCAGCAAAAATGATTCTAAGAGGAAAGTTTATAGCAATAAAATCTTACTTCAAGAAATAAGTAAAGTATCGAATAGACAACTTAACTACATCTAAAGCAGCTGGAAATAGATGAACAAAATTCCCTAAAGTCAACAGGAGGAAAGACATCATAAAGATCAGAGCAGAAATAATTGAAAAAGAAATGAAGGAAGCAATAGCAAGATTAATAAAATGAAAAACTGGTTATTTGAGAAGATAAACAAAATTGACAGACCACTAGTCAGACTCATCAAGAAAAAAAATGGAGAAAAATCAAATCAGCAAAATTAGAAATGAAAAAAGAGAGGTTACATACAACAGACAACACAGAAATACAGAAATACAAAAGATCCTAAGAGAATATTATGAGCAACTGTATGCTAATAAAATGGACAACCTATAGGAAATGGACAGATTCTTAGAAAACTTCAACCTACTAAGACTGAACCAGGAAGAAATAGAAATTATGAACAAGTCAATTGCAAACACTGAAATAAAAACTGGGATCAAAAATCTCCTCAAAAACAAAAGCCCAGGGCCAGATGGCTTCACAGGGGAATTCTATCAAACATTTAGAGAAGAGCTAATGCTTATTTTCCTAGAACTCTTTCAAAAAATTTTCAGAAGAAGGAACACTTCCAAACTCATCCTATGAGGCCAGAATCACCCTGATACCAAAGCCAGGCAAAGACAACACACAAAAAAAGTTGCAGGCCAATATCATTGATGAACATAGAGGCAAAAATCCTCAACAAAATTCTGGCAAACAGAATTGAACCACACATTAGAAAACTCATGCACCATGATTAAGTCAGATTTATTCCAGGGATGCAAGGATTCTTCAGTATATGCAAATCAATCAAAGTGACATATTATGTTAACAAATTGAAAGATAAAAACGATATGATCATCTCAATAGATGTAGAAAACACTTTTGACAAATTTTAGCACCCATTTATGAAAAAAAAAAAGAAGGAACCCACCTCAACATAATAAAGGTAATATTTGATAAGCCCACAGCAAACATTATTCTCAATGGTGAAAAACTGAAAGCATTCCCCTAAGATCAGGAACAAGACAAGGGCGTCCACTCTCACCACTTTATTCAACATAGTATTGAAAGTCCTAACTACAGCACTTAGAGAAGAAAAAGAAATAAAAGTAATACAGTTCAGAAAAGAAGAAGTAAAACTCTATTTGCAGATGATATGATACTATATGTAGTAAACCCAAAAGAAACTATCAGAAAATTACAAGAGCTTATCAGCGAATTTAGAAAAGTCGTTGGATACAAGGTCAATACACATAAATCATTTGCATTCCTATGTACTAACAATGAAAAAAACCAGAAAGAGAAATTAAGGAATCAATCCCATCCACCATTGCAACAAAAACAATAAAATATATAAGAATAAACCTACCTAAGGAGACAAGATAACTATATACAGAAAATTATAAGACACTGATGAAAGAAATCAAAGGCAGCATAAATAGATGGAGAGATATTCTTTGTTCTTGGGTGGGAAGAATCAATATTGTGAAAATGACTATTCTACCAAATGCAATCTTACATATTCAATGTGATCCCTATCAAATTACCAATGGCATTTTTCACAGAACTAGAACAAAAAATTTCATAATATATATGGAAACACAAAAGACCCCAAATAGTCAAACCATTCTGGAGAAAGAAGAATGAAGATGAAGGAATCAACTTTCCTGACTTCAAACTACTACAAAGATACAATCATCAAGACAGTATGGTACTGGCACAAAAACAGAAATATAGACCAATGGAACAGGATAGACATCCAAAAGATAAACTCACACACCTATGGGTTCCTCATTTTTGATAAAGGAGGCAAGAATATACAATGAGGCAAAGATAGTCTCTTCAATAATTGGTTCTGGGAAAACTGGACAGCTACATGTAAAAGAATGAAATTAGAACACTTCCTAACACCATACACAAAGATAAAATGGATTAAAGACCTAAATGTAAGACCAGAAACTATAAAACTTTTAGAGGAAAACTCAGGCAGAACACTCAGTGACATAAATCAAAGCAAGATCCTCTATGATCCAACTCTTACAGTAATGGAAATAAAAAATAAATAAACAAGTGGGACCTAATTAAACATAAAAGTCTTTGAACAACAAAGAAAATTACAAAAAAGGTGAAAAGACAACCCTCAGAATCAGACAAAATAATAGTAAAGGAAACAGTGGACAAAGAGTTAATCTTCAAAATATATATACAAGCAACTCAATACCTAAAAACAAACAACCCACAACCCAATCAAAAAGTGGGGAAAAGACCTAAGCATATATTTTTCTAAAGACATACTTCTAAAAAAAAACATAAAACTAATACAATTATGTAAAGTTTAAAAATAAAATAAAATTAAAAAAAAAACATATTAAAAGATGGTCAACATTGCTCATTATTAGAAAACTGCAAATCAAAACTACAATGAAAAACCACCTCATGCTGGTCAGAATGGCTATCATCAAAAAGTCTAAAAGCAGTAAATGCTGGAGAGGGTGTGGAGAAAAGGGAACCCTCTTGCACTGCTGGTGGGAATGTAAATTGATACAGCCAATATGGAAGATGGTATGGAGATTCCTTTAAAACTAGGAATAAAACTACCATATGACCCAGCAATCCCACTCCTAGGCATATACCCTGAGGAAACCAAAATTGAAAAAGACACAAGTACCCCAACATTCATTGCTGCACTATTTACAATAGCTAGAACTTGAAAGCAACCTAGATGTCCATTGACAGATGAATGGATAAAGAAGCTGTGGTACATATATACAATGGAATATTACTCAGTCATAAAAAGGACAACATTGAGTCAGTTCTAATGAGATACACTATCCTAGAGCCTATTATATAGAGTTAAATAAGTCAGAAAGAGAAATGTAAATATCATATACTAATGTATATATGTGGAATCTAGAAAGATGGTACTGATGAATTTATTTGCATAGCAGCAATGGAGAAACAGACTTAGAGAACAGATGGACACAGGAGGAGGGGAGGAGGGAGAGGGTGAAATGAGATGTACGGACAGAGTAAAATGGAATCTTATAATAATATATGTAAAATAGATAACCAATGAGAATTTGCTATATGACTCAAGGAATTCAAACAGGGGCACTGTAACAGTCTGAAAAGGTGAGATTGGGAGGAAGATAGGAGGGAGATTCAAGAGGGAGGGGACGTGGGTGTATCTATGGCAGATTCTTGTTGATGTACGACAGAAAACAACAAAATTCTGTAAAGGAAATATCCTTCAATTTCAAAATAAAAAATAAAAAAAAAGAAGCCTAAATAAATGGAGGTTAAACAGTACCTGCTAAATAACCAAGAGATCACAGAAAAAACTGAAGAGGAAATTTAAAAATACATAGAAAAAATGACAATGAAAATAGATGATCCAAAACCTATGGTATGCAGCAAAAGCAGTTCTAAGAGGGAAGTTTATAGCAATTCAATCTCAGGAAATTAGAATAATGTCAAATAAACATCTAACCTTACACCTAAAGCAACTAGAGAAAGAACAAAGAAAACTCAGTCAGTGGAAGGGGAAAAAAATCATAAAGATCATAACAGAAATAAATGAAATAAAAACAGGAAATAATAACAAAGATGAATAAAACTAAAACTTTGTTCTTTGAGAAGATAAGCAAAAGTGATAAACCTTTAGCCAGACTCCTCTAGGAAACATAGAGAAGGCTTAAATTAATAAAATTATAAATAAAAAAGGAAAAGTTACAATCAATAATGCAAAAATATAAAGGATCATAAGAGACTACTACAAGCAACTATATGTAAACAAAATGAGCAATCTGGAAGAAATGAATGAATTCTTAGAAAGTCACAGCCTCCCAAGAGTGAACTAGAAATAATTAGAAAATCTAAACAGAGCAATCACAAGTAATGGAATTGAAGCTGTAATTTAAAACCTTCCAACAAAGAAGAGTCCAGGACCAGATGGCCTCACATACAGGTTCTATCAAAAATTTAGAGAAAGCTAACATCTATCTTTATCAAACTCTTCCAAAAAATTGCAGAGGCAGTTTGCAGAGGCAAACTCATTCTCAAGGCCACCATCACCCTGATACCAAAATGAGACAAAGATATCACAAAGAATGAAAATTATAGACCAGTATATAGATGCAAAAATCCTCAGCAAAATGCTAGCAAACATAATCCAGCAACATATTAAAAGGATCATACACCATAATCAAGTGGACTTTATCCCAGGAACCCAAGGATTCTTCAATACATACAAATCATTTGATATGATACACTTTGTTAACAAATTAAAGAATAAAAAACATATGATCATCTCACTAGATGCAGAAAAATCAGCTTTTGACAAAACTGAACACTGATTTATGATGAAAACGCTCCAGAAACTGCGCATAGAGGGAACTTACCTCAACATAATAAAGGCCATGTGTGACAGACCCATGAAAACTATCATTCTTAATGATAAAAAACTGAAATCGTGTCCCCTAATATCAGGAACAAGACAAGGTTGCCCACTCTCACCATTCTTATTCAACATAGTTTTGTAATTCCTTATGACGGCAATTAAGAAAAAGAAATAAAGGAATATAAATTGGAAAATAAGAAGCAAAACACTCACTCTGCATATGACATGTTATTATACATAGAAAATCCTAAAGATATCACCAGAGAACGATTGAACCTATCAATGAATTTAGTAAATTTGCAGAATACAAAGTTAATACACAGAAATCTCTTGCTCTATACATCTAATCAGAAAGAGAAATTAAGAAAACAATCTTAATCACTATTGCAACAAAAATAATAAAATATCTAGGAATAAACTTATCTAAGGAGACAAAAGACCTGTATGCCAAAAACTATAAGACACTGATGAAAGACATCAAAGATGACACAAACAAATGGAGAAATACACCATGTTCTTGGATGGGAAAAAATGATATAATGAAAACAACTATACTACTTAAAGCAATCTCAGATTCAGTGCAATTCCTGTCAAATTATCAATAGCATTCTTCACAAAATTAGGGCAAAAACTTTACAAGTTTACAATTTGTTTGGAAATACAAAAGACCCTGAAGAGCCAAAATATTCTTGAGAAACAAAAATGGAGCTGGAGGAATCGGGCTCCTGAACTCAAACTATACTACAACACGACATTAAATAAAACAGGTGGTCTTAGCTGAAAAGCAGAAATAGGGACTGATGGTACAGGATAGAAATCCCAGAGATAAACCCACACACCTATGTTCACTTAATCTATGAGAAAAGAGACAAGAATATACAATGGAAAAAAATACATCTTCTTTAATAAGTGGTCCTAAGAAATCTAGACAGCTACATGTAAAAGAATGAGATTAGCATACTGCCTAACACCATACACAAAAATAAACTCAAAATGGATTAAAGACTTAAATGTAAGACACTATAAATCTCTTATTAGACAAAGCAAGAAAAACACTCTGTGACAAAAATCACAGCAAGATTTTTTTTAACCCACTTCCTCAGGCAATGAAATTAAAAATGAGAATAAAGAAATGAAACTTAATTAAACATAGTAGCTTCTGTACAGCAAAGGAAACCATAAGTAAAACAAAAGGACAACCCTCAGAATGGGATAAAATATTTACAAATGAAACAATGAACAAAAGACTAATCTTCAAAGTATACAAAGAGTTTATGTGGCTCAATATATTTAAAGAAACAACAACCCAAACAAAAAAAAAAAGGCAGTTCTAAATAGAGATTTGTCCAAAGAAAATCTAAATATGGCCAAGATGCTCATGAAAAGGTGCTCATAATCACTTATTATTATAGAAATATCAATTAAAACTATAATGAGATATCACCTCATACCAGTCAGAATGGCCATTATCAGAAAATCTACAAATGATCAATGATGGAGAAGGTGTTGAGAAAAGGGAACCCTCTTACATTGTTTCTGGGAATGTAAATTGATATAGCCATTGTGAAGAGCAGTATAGAAGTTCCTTAAAAGGATAAACATAGAATTATCATATGACCCAGCAATCCCACTACTTGTCATATACCCAGAGAAAACCATAACTTAAAAAGACACATGTGCTCCAATGTTCATTGTAGAACATTTGTAATAGCCAGGACATGGAAGAAATCTAGCTGTTAATCAACAGATGAGTGGATAAAGAAGATATGGTACATACATCCATGGAATATTATTCAGCCATGAAAAGGAATGAAATTGAGCCCATTGTTGCTGCTGCTAAGTCACTTCAGTCATGTCTGATTCTGTGCTACCCCATAGATGGCAGCCCACCAGGCTCCCCTGTCCCTAGGATTCTCTAGGCAAGAACACTGGAGTGGGTTGCCATTTCCTTCTCCAGTACATGAAAGTGAAAAGTGAATGTGAAGTCGGTCAGTTGTGTCTGACTCTTAGTGACCCTATGGACCACAGCCTACCAGGCTCAGTGGGGTGCCATTGCTTTCTCTGAAGTCCACCATAGTGATGTAGATAAACTTAGAGTCTGTTATACAGAGTAAAGTAAGTCAGAATGAGAAAAACAAATATTTTATATTAACACATACATATGGAACACATACATATAGAAAAATGGCATTAATGAACCTATTTGCAGGGCAGGAATAGATACACAGAAGTAGAGAATGATCTTCTGGACACAGGACAGGAAGGAGAGGCTGGGATAAATTGAAAGAGTATTATTGACATATATACAGTACCATGTGTGAAATAGATAGCTAGCAAGAACCTGTTGTATAATACAGGGAGATCAGCTCGGTGTTCTGTGATGACCTGGAGGAGTGAGATGGTGATTTGGGAGGGAGGGAGGTTCAAGAGGGAAGAGACATATTTAGACATGTAGCAGATTCACTTCATTGTTCAGCAGACACTAACACAATTTAAAGAGATTATGATCCAAATAAAAAGAAAAAAATTTGTGTAGTTAAAAGATAAACAAAAGCACATTAAAACATTTAAGTGATTATTTAAGAAAAAATTAGTTCTAATCAAACAGCCTGGAACTGGAAGTGGTTTAGGGATGCTCAGTCTATATAAGCTAGAAGAGAGACATAAACAAAGGAGGTGCAGAAGCAAAAAGAGTATTTGACTGGATACCGCTTAAAGCTTAGTTGGTTGTGATTGGTTGTTTTTAGCCATTTAATTTCATAACTTTGAGGCATTTACAGGCTTAGATTTTTGTTTGCTTTCATAGGCTACCCATGCACTGGTTCCCAATCAGTCTAATGGCCTCTTTGCTTAATTATCAATATTAATTGATTTTGATGTGTCAGAAGCTCAACTTTAATTGACATTCTAATGTAGTAAACAACATTGATTTTAGATTTTTAAAAATTTATGTGAAAGAAAGTGTATATTCATTTTGATATTTGGCAAAACTAATACAGTTATGTAAAGTTTAAAAATAAAATAAAATTAAAAAAAATTATGTGAAAGAAAGTGTATAAACAATACTTGAATATTAAAAAAGTTGAATTTATAATTTTAATGCTATATTTGTTAGTGTTGACTAATGTTTTGAAAAGTTTCCTGTCAGGATAAATTCTTCACGAACTTAAAACACAAGCATATTATATTTATTAGTTTAGATTAAAATGTGAGGGGAAGTTTAAATAAGCTGTAGATGAGACTGTTAAAGGAAATTTAATATAACTACATTTATATGCACACATGTTAATCAAGGAGCCTTTAAAAATTATTAATATTTTCATAGATTTATAACTAAAATGCCAAGAATCTGAAAGTTCAATTTAGAAACTTAAGGAAAATGTGATTTGTTTATAGAATTAGTTTTAAGTTGATTTTTTGTATGTAAATAATAGCTACTAATAATCTTTCTTTAAAAAGCACAAAAAAATTTTAATATTTATAAAGTACTTCCATATCTATTATTACTTCATCAGTGTCTCCATATTCAAATTAGCAGTTCCTTCAGAGTTATACTCTATCCATCATAGAACTAAAAATATAATTTTATGATACAAATCCGACTATCCATTTTTTATTTTTTTTCTTTTTTAATTTAATTTTATTTTTTAACTTTACAATATTGTATTGGTTTTGCCATATATCAACATGATTTTTAAATATGTTAAGTTAAATATAAGTGTTTGAGAAAATGCTTCATATTGACTCAAAAATTAAACTAACTTATGGATATTAGATTATTTTCAGTAAAAATTTTGAAGTGTTTTTATTGCATTTAGACAATGATCTAGTTATTATATCTTGATATCATGACCTAATATAAATGCATTTGTATTCTATTTCATTTTTTCCCCCACCTTTAGACAAGTCACTTGTTAGATAATTGAAGTTAAATTCAAATACTTTTATTTTGCTTAGTAATAATTCAGAAAAATGAAATGTGGCTATTTAGAAATTCAGAATTATATCTCATGCACAAATCTGTTGATATTCTTTAAAAAATAATAGGTATTTTAATGCCTATGTTTTTCTAAATGTCCAAAATCTCCTTTTCCATCACTTCTGTTACCAAATATAAATGACGTGCAATAATTAACTAACACAAATAGCATTTAGATATTAACTAGTACTAAAGCTACTTACAGAGAATTACTTTTTAATTTAAATCATTGAAAAGAGAGATTAGATTGAAGCTAGTTTGGTATCAGTTAAAGAATTAAGAGAATTCCTAAAAGACTCTAGGAAACAGGCCATGAAGTGTAGACATTAGGGAGAATAGCTAAATTGCATGCCCAAGCACTGCCTTGATTGATTTTTGCTCTGATCCTCTCACAAAATTACATTTGCAAAAGTAACCATGGAAACTAAAAGCTTGACTATGGGAACTGAACTAGCAAAGTAATATCAATGAATATAGTAAAAGGAAAGCTAAGGTGATTTCAAAGTCAAAGAGGTGTCTTGTTTTACATTTAAATATGTTACACTGAGTTTTCTAAATCCTAGGAAATCAACATCTACTTACTATCAGAAAGAGTGGATACAGGAAAGTAGATTAACCAATAAACAAAATGTTTATGTTCCAATGATTACTCTCCAATTTTCTATGTATGTGTTGCTTATAAAGTGGTTTAGCACATATATAAAAATATTTCTTTAATAAAAACATCACATTCTTAGATATACATTTCAACTAGAATAAATCACTTCTTTGGTCATAAAATATTATTTTAGTGACATTATTTGTATACTAATTCTATTATTCATATACTATGCTATTATTTTGAACTGAACACCTATCATTACAATTCAGGAACTTGCTGAAAAATCTCAGTTCTTCAATTGGCTTCACAGTATGTAAGAATATACAAATTATAGATCCATAATAAAATAATTCTTATCTGTAATTTATAGCATAAAGATAAATTAAATGTGATATATTTGTAATGCAACATATTAATTTGTCAAATATTCACCATTTTATAATTCTAGGAATCTAAGTTGATGTTGGGGGCATAATTTTAAACAACAAATTAGTTCTCCATATTCATAACAGTAAAAAGAACATATTTAAGAGCAAATAATACCTGTACCCTGAATAAATATTGGGGTAAATTTAAGGGCCAGATGTAAAAGAAGTTGATGCTGCTGCTGCTAAGTTGCTTCAGTCGTGTCTGACTCTGTGTGCCCCCATAGATGGCAGCCCACCAGGCTCCCTCATCCCTGGGATTGTCCAGGCAAGAACACTGGAGTGGGTCGAAGTAGCATCAAATTGAAGCCAAATACAACAGATGTCTTAATCGCAGGGGGCCTTGGCCTGCAGTGGCTTGAAGCAGAGTTTCAGTTCCCTGGCCAGGGATTGAAGTCAAGTCATGGAAATGAGAGTGCTTAATCCTAGTCACTGTACCAGGGGCCAGTGACAAGACTCTGTATCATCAGCTTTGTAGAAATGATGTTCCACAAAGGGACAGGAAGTAGTGAAACAAGTAAAGTAATTATTTGATGGGAAAAGGATATGTGTGGGTAGACATAGGGGTGGGCTCCAAGAGAGTCAGTCCTCATGGTAATTTGATTCACCTATACAAGGCATTTCTTCTGGGTTTCCTCTGGCCAATCATCTTGCGTTGCCTGTTTCTGAGTCTGTAATTTGTTTGTTTTAGCCAAGACGAATTCTAACAAAGGAATCTAAGGGTTGCTTGACATCATCTGTCGAGTGTGTAGTCAGGTCAAGTGTAGTCTGTGCATGTGTAGTCAGGAAGGTTTCCTTAACCTGGAGAATGAGAAATATGTGGTGTCTATCTTTTATCTGGGCAGGGCTCAGCTCCTCACTCCTGCTATTATGAAGTAGTAGCAAATTCAAAAACATATATATCTGATTCCCAATGGACTGATCACTCCTCAATTGGTCCTTTGACCAGTCATGAATACCAATCAAAATCAGGTTAAGAAATCAGGTTCTTAAACGTTCAGAAAGTATTCTTAGGTGTTGAAATTTGAATTTAGATCACACAGTCTTGTATCTGGGCTCTACCTTTTTCCAGGGCAAATTGCTTAACTTCTTTATTTTTGAGCTTCCTCACTTTGTACATTGCATCCTCAGTCACTCAGTTGTGTCTGACTCTTTGCTACCTTACCAGTCTTTTCTGTTCAGAGATAACATCATAGGTCAGTTGTTTTAAAGTTCTGTATATCAGGCATCTTAAAAGAGAAATGAATAAAAAAAAATGTGTGCATTTGTGTGTGTAGTTAAATTTGTATTAAATATTCAGCAACTGAATCCGATGCACCACCAAACCAGTGGATTCTAAGAGGTTGTTGTAGGAAAGTCTTCAACTGGAAGAGTCGGAACAATTGTAAACATTCTGGGAATATCTTCATTGGCATTTCAAATGTGATTGCTGACCACGGAGATGACACATAAGGTTCAAGAAACAAATTTACATTAGTTGTTTCTGACCCTCTCTGAAGGCCAGAATCAGCCGGCTGTTTAACACAGCTTTTCAGAGTTTCTCGATGCTCTTAAGAGCTAGAATGTCAATGCTCTTGGTGCAGTTGCACAGTCGTTGACATCTCTTGAACAAGGTCACATGTAAAGGACACAAATATTTTGCTAGACTTCCTTAGTCACCCTACAGAGACTTATCCAGGGGTAAATTTGGCCGAGGCATGATCTGCTGTAAATGGTAAGTCTTACAAGAGTTTTATCCAGTTGTCAGGGTTTAGCTCACAGGATGTCATATATTCTGATAGGGATATAAAAACAAGTTTTAGTTTTTAGTGACAGTGAGTCAAGTGGAAAGAAGAAAACTGCAAACAATAACATGAATAGTTTTAGCCAGATATTGAAGGAAACATAGATCTAAACATTTGAGCAAGTTAAAAAGATCCATTCAAGTTTTCAAATAGGTGAAATTAAATTCATAGGGTGAAATTAAACCTTTGCAAATCCATTAGTTTTCTGAAATTTATATAGTGGTGCAAAATAGCTTAAGACAGTGAACTGAAAGAGTCTGACGACCTGGGAAGACTGTTTTCCATTGAAACATTAAAGTTTTCTCTACTCTCTCCCATCTTCCTTTTGAGAAAAAGTAATTTTAAAGGAAGGTTATTATTGATTATAAAATAAGGCTGATATTCTTAGGTATGTCCTGATTACTTTCATGTGTATAGTAAATATGATAATTTACCATGGTCTTTTAAAATTTGCTTTGCTAGAATCTCACATTGGAGATTCTCAGACAGGATTTTTAAAATTCTTGTGAGTCGAAGGAAGTCAAACCAAGAACTTAAGTACCTATTAATTTGGTTGAATTCTCTCTTTTCAAGACTGCCAAAATATCTTCATGTTCCTGGACCTACTTCTTTAATTGCATGTTAGAGTGGGAATCCTGTAACACAGGTACCAAACCAGTTTTTCCAAGATAACTTTGTAAGCATTGGCTTCATAAATTCAGTCTTAGTTTCTTAAAGGTATCTGATCATATCTGACTAAGTCAGCATATTATTCAAGTATGACAAATTCAAGCAATGGGCTTGTGTGCCTGAGGTGCAGAAAGCCAAAACTCTTGAGTTCAGGTGTTAGCATTGAAGTAAGGATTTATTGCTGGGCACCTAGCAAAGTAGTAGGGGGCACAAGTCTCAGGTCCACTCCAACGTGGTCCTTGAATTATTGATTTTTTAAAGAGAAAGAATAAAGAAGCTAGGATTAATCATTTAAACATTGTCTTATGATGTTTCTTAACCATAGTTTTGAAAATCAAGATGCCTGCATTTTATGAGTCTCTGGTCTTGTGTTCCATGACCAAGGGATCAGTCAGCTCATCTTATTCTAGAGAAAAAAACTGAGCTTGTATATTAATGGTGCTGTCAACAACAGAAATTTTAATACAGTAATGATGTTATCCATGTCTGCATGCATGCTAAGTCTCTTCAGTCATGCAACACTCTTTGTCACCCTATGGACTGTAGCTTGACAGTATCCTCTGTCCATGGGATTCTCCAGGCAAGAATATTGAAGTGGGTTGCCAAGCTCTCCTGAAGGGGATCTTCCCAACCCAGAGATTGAAGCTGCATTTCTCATGACTCCTGCAATGCAGGCCATTTCTTTACCACTGAGACAATGGGGAGGCCTAATGATATTATGAAAGTGAAAGTGAAGTCGCTCAGTCATGTCCAACTCTTTGCGACCCCATGGACTGTAGCCTACCAGGCTTCTCTGTCTATGGGATTTTCCAGGCAATAATACTGGAGTGGGTTGCCATTCCCTTCTCCAGGAGATCTTCCCAACCCAGGGAATGAACCCAGGTCTCCTGCATTGTAGGCAGACGCTTTACTGTCTGACCACCAGGGAAGTCCATGATATTATAGATAATGGATAATAGCGATCTTAATTACCTGACTGATTAATTAGTGTTCATTTGGCAAAGGATTGTGATCAGAGGGAACAAGAAAGAGAATGAAGCTTTGAATAGGGAGGTTAATCATAAACTTCGCAGGGATACTGAGTTTTAGGGGGACTTAACTTTGATGACCTTTCAGGCAAGTCCTTGGTTACGTATCAATTTTTATTATCATATCCTGATAAAACAGAGAACAGATTCTTATTGTACCTGTCATAAATGAAGATTATCCACACAAGAGTGAGAAAATGCTGAAACAATGGTATTCCATCACTTGAGTTTTGAAGAACTCAAATATAAGCAGGGAAGTGGGAAATCTTTATAGTTAAAACAAGGGTTGAGGCATCCTTTGATTGGGATTTGTAGGAAAAGGGAAAGCTGGAAGCAGGCTAACTAGAAAAGAGTCATCTCATGTTTGGGGAGCATATTTTGCTTTCTCTAATTATACTTGAGTTGTAAGGGGGGGTAAAAATAGTAAAATATGAAAAGGCCAGTTCCCTTATACATTTCAGCACTGCGTATATATTTAATTAGGTTCTCATAATTTTATAGCTAAAATTATAAAAATAAAAAAGCAAGTAAATTATTTAAATTGAAATCCTGGGAACTATCCTTTACTAATTTGACGATGACTAATAGAGTTTTTCTTGTGGGGAAGGGGTTAGATAATGATAGCCAAATAAAAATTTGAGTTAGGTAAGTATTAATAGCCATAATTTTGTACAATTGCTGTTTTGTTTTTTTTAAGTAAGTTTCAAAATGAATTTTTCCATACACTACATGTTTCTTAAGGAAATATCATCTACATAGACACAAAGTTCACCCAACATTTTACACAGTGTTAAAATATATACTGAGGCATATTAAAAGTTTTAAGGATTTATTTGAGTAAAAATCAATTGAATAAGGAAGTTTCCAACTTAGCAAATATAAAGGAGCTCCCAGGAGCTGTTCAAGATGAAAGACTTTTATAGGCAGAAGGGAGTGGAAACAGGGAAATTACACTAGGCAAGAAAGTGGGTTGTTTATTGCAGTACAACTTTCCTTTAGGGGATAGTATGGGTCTGTCAGACAGATTACCTAACTAGTGTTGATGAGGTGATTCCTGATTGACTGGTTTAAGAGTCCATTCTTAGGAGAGTCAGGAATATATTATAATTACACTTATCTGTAATTAAGCCTTGGTTTGAGGATGTGGGGCTTAACATAAGCAACTCCATTTTGGGCCTGTTGTCTTGTTTTTAACAGTAGAGGCAATGAAGTCCAGTGATCTGACCTGCAGTTTTAGTAGGTGTGACCAATTCCTTGAGTGAAAACTGGAACAGATAAAAGACAAGCTTCTGGAGGCAGAAATGCAGTACATTTATAGTTAGTATTGGAAAACCAGAACTATTTCTGTAACAATGAATGAACACAGGATTGTAAAAGTTAAACCTAATTTACTACCTTTTAGGTATATTCTGCAGGTCTTAATAGATTCTTCACTGTTTATTTTGCAAGTGTACACATGGTTTCTGAAATATTTTAGCTAATCCACTGTGGTTTTGCAAATTACACATAGGGGAGGGTTACCAAAGACAGAGACAGAGTTATTCAGATTGATAAATTTCAATTTTAATAAGCAAGATAATTTACTTATGAGGCTTATATTGGGTAAACACAATATGTGTACATACTAAGTTGCTTCAATCATGTCTGATTCTTTGCAACCTTATGGACTGTACCCCCACCAAGCTACTCTGTCCATGGGATTCTCCAGGCAAGAATACTGGATTGGAGTGCCATGCCCTCCTCCAGGAAATCTTCCTGACCAAGGGACTGAATCCTGAGACTCCTGCACTGCAGGCAGACTCTTTACAACTGTCACTGGGGAAGCCTGGTAGATCTCTATACCCACCCACCAAATTTTAAAAGTTTATATAGAGACCTTAACAGGGTTTGGTCAAGTATTTAGTCCAGATGGTCTCAACATCTTACTCTTTTAAGACTACGTCCTTGGAACACCTCCCACTGTGGGAAAGGTAGGCAAAGTATACACCCCAGAAACCAAGGAAAATGGGAGGAGCCTCTGATTGCCAAAGTCTAGTTCAAAAAACAATGGGAGGTCATGTCCTGGCCTCCTTCAACATCCACAAAATTTAAACACCTTGAATTTGACCAGTGAAAGCCTATTTTCAACATTCATTTATTAATTGATTCTAATTAACAAGCAAATTAAACTCACTCCTTTGCATTCCTCCTTCGAGTATTAATCTTCAATAAGATCTCCTCTATTAAAAACTCTTTTTTAATACAATAGAGATAAAAGAGAAGAAAAAGTCAAGTTGATTGTTCAAAATTATTAAGGCATTAAACATAATCTTATATTTTAAAACTCAAATAGCATTCTTATGGAAATAGCTATATTTACTGGCTGAATATAGCAGTATTTTCCAAAACATCTCTTTTTTTTTAATACTATAGATTTTCCAAGTTCTTTTCTTATTTCCAATTTTGTCATCTTGTTGTTTCTTATGATCATCTTTAAAAGGAGCAACAAGCTTGATATCCCTGTTACAACTGAGATACTGGTATTTAAGAAGGTACTTTAACATTTTCAGTTTGTTAAAATGTGTGTGTTAATCGTTTAGTCATGTTTGACTCTTTTAGACCTTATGGGCTGTAGCCCACCAGTCTCCTCTGTACAAAGAATTCTCCAGGCAAGACTACTAGAGTGGATTGACATGCCTTTCTCCAGGAGATCTTCCTGACCCAAGGGTCGAACCTGGGTATCCTGCATTGCAGGCAGATTCATTACTGTCTGTGCCACCAGGGAAGCCAGTTAATGGTATAATGTTTACTTGGAACTCTGGTAATCCCTTCAGATCCCTGAACTTTTTTTTTTTTTTTTTTTTAAGGTGTAGTAATAGCTTGGGAGAAAATTGAAGCTTCAATGCCTGCCAACATTAGAGATGCATTTCAGTTTAAAAAAAACTCCCTGTTACATCTCCCAGTATTCAATATTTACCTAATACTAGGAAAAAAAATTAGTTTTTGAAGGGGTTCAAGCCACATTTTCCTAAGAAATGGCACCTTGGCATATTGAATATTTTAAGCTGAAGAAGTTTGAGAAAAGGGCTGAAAGAGGAAAGTTACTCTCTTTCAGCCCCTCACCCATCCTTCCTGAAACAGATTAGGAAAACTTCAAGTGAGAGATGCTTTTCCCATACCCAGGAGAAAGGAACATCCTTATCTCTGAAGACAAATGAAGGCCCGGAACAGTCTTAACATACAGGCCTTGTTAAGTTTCCCTCAGTTTACTACCATTACCTTACACTCCTTATCTTACCTTATTCTTCCACAATTGTCTACTTACCATCAAATCTAGACTAAAAATATGTATGTCTGTTTCTTTGGGTCTTCATTTCTTTCTAAGAGCTCCTGTGTCACATAAAACTTAAATAAATTTGTATGTTTTTCCGCTGTTAATGTCTTTGTCAAATTAACTTTCAGATCTAGCCAGGGACCCTAAAAGCTGAAAGATATCTCACTCCCCTACATTTTCATTTCTGGATCCTTCAAATGTTTTTCTTGCTATTGTTGCTTTAAACAAAAATTTGTTCTATTCCCTTTCTTTTTTTCTATTCTAGCATATGCTTGCTTGTTTGAAATCCATGTAAAATAGATTTAAGCACTCCTATCTGTGAAATGGGGTTATTATCTCATTAATATATTGTTTCTACATTCATATAATTTAATATAGTACCTGGAACAGAGAGCATAATAAACAATAGTCTTTAACTGTTTTAGATCAGTCCAGTCAGCACAATAAACATATTGTTTAATTTTTAATTAAATTTGATTTAATTTTAATCCTAAAAATATCTCAGCTACACATCAATACTGTTTTAATGTCTATTTTGTTTATAGAAGAAGCATCACTGCTTTGTTTGAGAATTCAAATTTAATTAGGTTTATACCTTTTTTTTAGTTAAATATTATTTAGCCTCAAGAATTACATTCTCTACATACATTATTGGAAAAGACATCTAGTTTCCTCTAATAGCAGAGCCATGGTTTATCTTCAAGTGGAAGTAGGTAATAATAAAGCTTCTTCTTTCTCTCTCTCTATTTTTCCTGCATTGTTCATGATGAGCAGTAAAAAGAGAGGCTGAAGACCTCATTAAGTTGTATACTTGATAGATTTTATAAAGCAATCCTCAATAGCAAATAAGAAAGAAGCAAAACTGAGCCATAAATAAAGCAACAAAATTGAAATGAATTGCACATTGTTTGAAAAATCAGGAAGGCAAGGAAGAAGAAAATTCTGTTGTTTATGGAGCATTCAACACTTGCTTTTCTTTTTTCTATTGTAAAGGCTATTTGGGGGAAAATATTTTTTGTAGAAAAACAGTGGTCATCATCAAGTTTTATTCAACTTTTTGCTAACATGTCACACAAAAAATTAATAAATTTACTATATACCTACTAAAACTTCTTCCTACGTGACAATCCAGGGACAATAAAGTTCTGAAACAGCAAATTTCCTTCTCTTTTCAAGGCAACACCAAAGAATGCTCAATCTACCACACAATTGCACTCATCTTACATGCTAGCAAAGTAATGCTCAAAATTTTCCAAGCCAGGCTTCAACAGTACAGGATCTGTGAACTTCCATATGTTCAAACTGGATTTTGAAAAGGCAGAGCAACTAAAGATCAAATTTCCTACAACCATTGGATTATCAAAAAAGTAAGAGAGTTCCAGAAAAACATATACTTCTGCTTTATTGACTATGCCAAAGCATTTGACTGTGTGGACCACAATCCACTGTGGAAAATTCTGAAAGAGATGGGAATACCAGACAACCTAACCTGCCTCTTGAGAAATCTGTATGTAGGTCAGGAATCAACAGTTAGAACTGGACATGGAACAACAGACTGGTTCCAAATAGGGAAAGAAATATATCAAGGCTGTATACTGTCATCCTGCTTATTTAACTTATATGCAGAGTACATCATGAAAAACACTGAGCTGGAGGAAGCACAAGCTGGAATCAAGATTGCCAGGAGAAAAATCAATAGCCTCAGATATGCAGATGACACCACCCTTATGGCAGAAAGTGAAGACGAATCAAAGAACCTCTTGATCAAATTGAAAGGGGAGAGTGAAAAAGTTGGCTTAAAACTCAACATTCAGAAAACTAAGATAATGGCATCTGGTCCCATCACTTCATGGCAAATAGATAGGGCAACAATGGAAACAGTGACAGACTTTATTTTTTTGGGCTCCAAAATCACTGCAGATGATGACTGCAGCCATGAAATTAAAAGACACTTACTCCTTGGAAGAAAAGCTATGACCAACCTAAACAGCCTATTAAAAAGCAGAAATATTACTTTGCCAACATAAGTCCGTCTAGTCAAAGCTTTGGGTTTTCCAGTAGTCATGTATGGATGTGAGAGTTGAACCATAAAGAAAGCTGAGCACTGAAGAATTGATGCTTTTGAACTGTGATGTTGGAGAAGACTCTTGAGAGTCCCTTGGACTGCAAGGAGATCCAATCTGTCCAGCCTTAAGGAAATCAGTCCTGAATATTCATTGGAAAGACTGATGCTGAGTCTGAAACTCCAAGATTTTGGCCACCTGATGCGAAGAACTGACTCATTAGAAAAGACCCTGATGCTGGGAAAGATTGAAGGCTGGAGGAGAAGGGGACGACAGAAGATGAGATGATTGGATCACATCACCAACTCAATGGACATGAGTTTGGGTAAGCTCTGGGAGTCGGTGATGGACAGGGAAGCCTGGCATGCTGCAGTCCATGGGGTTGCAAAGAGTCGGGCATGACTGAGCAACTGAACTGAACTAAATTCTCTTCTTTTTTTCCCTCCCACTTCCCATTCTTCTCTTCCCCTATCTTTCTCTCTATTCTTCAATAATGGCATTCATCTTATTTTAGGAAAACATTTTACCTTTAACTCCAAGTATTTGGGATATTCCAGAACCATCATTTGCATCATCTTTTTCTTGGCCAATTCAATTCATTCAGCTGTAGATTGTTCTCCATAGTTGGTTCTCTCATTATATGCTCATATCCTGAACTTTGGTGATTCTAGGACCATGCTTTCCACTTAGAGATAGTCTTAGCATCTCTTTCAGAGTCTCAAGATTCACATTAATCCTTAGCAGTCTTCCATGTCTGTGTTTTGGAACATATTTGAAGAAATAAATGTAAATATATAAATAAATATGTAAATAAATAAATAAATATTATATAAAGTGAATTCCTGATTATCTTTCAAGGCTATTAGATACTGAGAACTGACACAGAATGATTTTATATCTGTTTAATAATTTTAATTCTCTCTCCAAATAAAGCATTTACTTTATCAGATATTCACTCATAAATGGAAATAATGAGCACACACCCATACATAATACATGTTGCCTAAGCATTCTCAAATTATCTGTGATAAGGATCCTTATTACATTTTTTTCAATTTATTGCAGATGAATACATAAAGACTTTATGTCAATGTTAATTGTTCTTGAAGTTTCTAAATGTTTATTTCCATTTCTGTACTTATTTTGTTAAAGACCTGTGACCAATAATGTATAGCCTATTACATTGAACTGAATATATTTATTACCATGATAGGTCACTATTGCTGCTGCTGCAGCTGCTAAGTCCCTTCAGTCGTGTCCGACTCTGTGCAACCCCAGGCAGCCCACCAGGCTCCCCCGTCCCTGGGATTCTTCAGGCAAGAACACTGGTTGCCATTGCCCTCTCCAATGCATGAAAGTGAAAGTGAAGTCACTCAGTCGTGTCCGACTCGTAGCGACCCCATGGACGGCAGCCTACCAGGCTCCTCTATCCATGGGATTTTCCAGGCAAGAGTACTGGAGTGGGGTGCCATTGCCTTCTCCGAGGTCACTATTAGCTCTCTCAAAATAAAGCCTGTAATTTATCAAACATTCACTCATAAATAAACGAGTCAATCCTAAAGGAAATCAGTCCTGAATATTCATTGAAAGGACTGATGCTGAGGCTCTAACACTTTGGCCACTTGATGCGAAGAATTGACTCATTAGAGAAAACCCTGATGGCTGGGAAAGATTGAAGGCTGGAGGAAAAGGGGACAACATAGGATGAGATGGTTGGACGGCATCAACAACTCGATGCATATGAGTTTGAGCAAGCTTTGGGGGTGGGTGAAGGACAGGGAAGCTTGGCAAGCTGCAGTCCATGGGATCACAAGGAGTCAGACATGACTGACTGACTGAACTGAACTGATATGCCACTGTATCTGTTGGGATTAGATTTAGTGGGAGCACCAAGGTCAAAGTGTCATAAATGAGAGCTCTTACAAGTATTTTTTTTTTTGTTTCATGTAAAGTCTAAAGGTATGCATGTCAGGACTGGTGTGGCAATTTTCCTTTTTGGAGTCCCCAGATACCTAGGTTTTTTCATCTTCCTTATTTATGTACTTAGACTCTACTGGTTTTCTATATGGGAAATATAAAGAATCCAGCACTTGTCATCACATTTATATAAAGGAAGCAGAAAAAAGAACAAATAGAAAAAAGAACAAATAGAAAAAAGAACAGAAAAAAGAACAAACAAACCAGGAAAGAACAAATTAAAGTAGGAAAACACTCTTGCTGTCTATGGAAGAAATTCCAAGCAGCTGAAATATGGCACTTGTGTTTTTATCCTATTATCCAAATTTAGATACATGACCAGACTTAACATCATGAGAGGTTTTGAGATGAAATCTTATCCCGTGGAGTTTGATTAATTCAAAAAAAGGAAAAAGAAAATTGCAAACCATATCTGTTACATTATTGTATAGATTCCATTTGGTGTTTAAAAGAGTTACCAAATTATGCACTTGATTCATCACTTTAAAAATTTTATCTAAATTTTATTTGACCTTTGAAATTTTTGAAGCAGTAAAGAAGTAATGACTTTTTTTTTCCAAAATTGGAATCAGCTGAGGTGATTTTCTGTTCTTGCTTTGTCTATTCAAGAAAAGAAATGTAGGTTTAATTTTAATACAGCTCACTGACTCTTTCAATTAGATATGAATGATAAAGCTCATTTCACTGCCTCAGTAACTATGACATAACTGGACAATCATTTCCTCAATAGTGCCATTTACTGAAGAGACTGAAGGAGGATACATTCTTATCATTTTAGCTTGACAAAGCATATGACTTCTGGGATGGATTAAGTACTCCGATGACAATTTTCATGGTCATTTTTTTTATATTTCATGATGGACTTTGATAATATATGCCCTTCAAAACACTAATATTAAAAGGCTATTGCTTAAACACATCTGGAGGATATTTTTTCCTAATAAATATTATGAGGTCACAGTTGCCTAAAATCATTATCAATGGAATTCACTAATCCAAATGGGCCACTGTGAGGAAGAAAGTAATTACATTAATTTGAAAATATGTGAAAATTAAAAGTATTTAAAAAAGAGAGATTTAATCTTTTAAGGACTTTTGCTAAAAAGTCACACAGTCATTTCTTCTTCTCTCCTAAAACTGCTTTTTCTTCCCCAGTAACCAGATCAAGGACAAAAAAAGAAAGAAAGAATCACAACTTGGCTTAGGATATATTAGATGCCATGATTTAGATTACTGTTTTGAGGATTAGACATTGGAGTTATAAAATTCCTATACTAAAAGAAGTATTTTATACCCCACTGGGGTATAAAACTCATAGTGGTATACACCAACTGATTATTTTTCTAAGATTGGCATTAGTGCTCAAAATATATATTTTCTCACATTATAACCTTACTGTCAAGTCATATTTGGAGTTCAAATAGAAGTAATTCTGTTGTCTAGAGAAGATTGTACCTTGCATAAGGTTAGTTTGGACATATATGAATTAATTGGTTTTATTTTTTGATCATATATTAAAAGGGTTCAGTGATGCATTCTATACATAGGGGAGAGGTAAAAAGAGTGATGCTTATGCTTCCCTGATGGCTCAAACAGTAAAGATTCTGCCTGCAATGAAGAGACTGGGGTTCAGTCCCTGGATTGGGAAGATCACCTGGAGAAGGAAATGGCAACCCACTCCAGTATGTTTGCCTGGACAAGTCCATGGACAGAGGAGCCATGGGATATATATATATATATATATATATATATATATATATATATATATATATATATATATATAGCCATGGGATCTCAAAGAGTGACTGAGCTACTAACTTTCACTTTTCTCTTTGGTTATATAAGCTGGTGAAACTGACTACATATTGTTGTCATTCATTTAAGGTAGAAAGACCTGAAAGAGGATCATATTTTGAAATCAGCATTGTACACATTTTTGGAGTGAATGCAATACACAGCATTATTATGTTCCTAAATTACAAAATAATATGTTCTTAAGAGTAAAAAAAAACATATTTTAGAAGTTATCTAACCCACCATCTTAACTGATAATAGCTATACTGTTTCTGTTTGGATGTTTCAAGTGTTGATATTTTCTTGGATTTATAGACACAGAATAATACTTTTAAAATAGGTATTATTATTTTGGTATGATAGGATGACACCTGACTTTTTATAGAAGATAATAATAGTTTTGAAAGTAAGTACATTCCTATAGGACATGATGCATCTTTTCAAGACCTTGAAATTACTTAATGAAACACTTATTAAATATAAACTATAAAATATATTTATTTCTATATTTATTTTATTAATAATATACATAGTACATAAAAAATGGGCTTCCTTGGTAGCTCAGTTGGTAAAGACTCTGCTTGCAATACAGGAGACCTCAAAAGCCTCTTGATGAAAGTGAAAGTGGAGAGTGAAAAAGTTGGCTTAAAGCTCAACATTCAGAAAACGAAGATCATGGCATCCGGTCCCACCACTTCATGGGAAATAGATGGGGAAACAGTGGAAACAGTGTCAGACTTTATTTTTCTGGGCTCCAAAATCACTATAGATGGTCACTGCAGTCATGAAATTAAAAGACGCTTACTCCTTGGAAGGAAGGTTATGACCAACCTAGATGGCATATTCAAAAGCAGAGACATTACTTTGCCAACAAAGGTTCGTCTAGTCAAGGCTATGGTTTTTCCTGTGGTCATGTATGGATGTGAGAGTTGGACTGTGAAGAAGGCTGAGCACCGAAGAATTGCTGCTTTTGAACTGTGGTATTGGAGAAGACTCTTGAGAGTCCCTTGGACTGCAAGGAGATCCAACCAGTCCATTCTGAAGGAGATCAGCCCTGGGATTTCTTTGGAAGGAATGATGCTAAAGCTGAAACTCCAGTACTTTGGCCACCTCATGCGAAGAGTTGACTCATTGGAAAAGACTCTGATGCTGGGAGGGATTGGGGGCAGGAGGAGGAGGGGACGACAGAGGATGGGATAGCTGGATGGCATCACTGACTCGATGGACATGAGTCTGAGTGAACTCCGGGAGTTAGTGATGGACAGGGAGGCCTGGTGTGCTGCAATTCATGGGGTCGCAAAGAGTCGGACATGACTGAGTGGCTGATCTGATCTGATCTGGGTTCAATCCCTGAGTTGGGAAGATCCCCTGGAGAAGGGAAAGACTATCCATTCCAGTATTCTGGCCTGGAGAATTCCATGGTTTTATAGTCCATGGAGTCACAAAGACTTGGACTTTATATAAAGTAAAGCTTTATTTTATATAGAGTAAGCTGGCCTTTTACCCCAGTTCCTGGGAGCTTACCTCTAAATTCTTGGCATTTCCACATGATATGCCTATCTCTGCTCATGGTGCACCTTTCAGACAATTCTACTAATGATGTGTGACTCACGGTAGCCCTTACCCAGCTAATGATAACCTGAGATGACTCAGGATACAAGCCATTTCAAAAGGACCAGTCAAGTAATTAGAGGGTCTGTTTGATCTTTTTGGAGGGGAGATGGCTGGAGATTGAGTTTAACCTCTTGGTCAGTGATTCAATTAATTATTCCCACTTAATGAAACCATTTAGAAAACTAAGAACATGGCATCCAGTCCCATCACTTTATGGCAAATAGATGGGTAAACAGTGGAAACAATGGCTGACTTTATTTTTCTAGGCTCCAAAATCACTGCAGATGGTGATTGCAGCCATGAAATTAAAAGATGCTTACTCCTTGGAAGGAAAGTTATGACCAAACTAGACAGCATATTAAAAAGCAGAGACATTATTTTATCAAGAAAGGTCCGTCTAGTCAAAGCTATGGTTTTTCCAGTGTTCATGTGTGGATGTGAGATTTGGACTGTGAAGAAAGCTGAGCGCCGAAGAGAAGAATTGATGCTTTTGAACTGTGCTGTTGGAGAAGACTCTTGAAAGTCCCTTGGACTGCAAGGAGACTCTTAAGAGTCCTTTGGACTGCAACCAGTCCATCCTAAAGGAGATGAGTCCTGGGTGTTCATTGGTAAAACTGATGTTGAAGCTGAAACTCCAATACTTTGGCAATCTGATGCGAAGAGCTGACTCATTTGAAAAGGCCCTGATGCTGGGAAAGATTAAGGGCAGGAGGAGAAGGGGACGACAGAGGTTGAGATGGTTGGATAGCATCACTGACTCAATGGACATGGGTTTGGGTGGACTCTGGGAGTTGGTGATGGACAGGGAGGCCTGGCGTGCTGCAGTTCATGGCATCGCAAAGAGTCAGACACAACTGAGCGACTGAACTGAGCTGAATGAAACCCCAGTAAAAACTGTTTACACTGAAGATTGCAAATGCTATAAATTCTGTTTTATTACAAATACCTTTTTTTTTGGTAGAATATTTTATATAATATATGTTTAGTCAGAAAAGTGAAAGTGAAAGTCACTCAGTTGTGTCTGACTTTTTGTGACCCGGTGGACTATAGCCCCACCTGGTTCCTCTGCCCATGGAATTCTCCAAGTCATAATACTGGAGTGGCTAACTGTTCCCTTCTCCAGGGGATCTTTCCAACCAGGGATCAAGCCCAGGTCTGCCACATTGCAAGTTAAATCAGAAAGCGTGGCAGAAAATATTTTATGCAGTATATGTTAAGTCTAATACTTGGTCTTACTTGTAAGTTGTTAGTCTATACAATTTTATGTATATTCTGACAGAAATATTAGATTGCTGGATCTGAGAAACAAACAATGCATTAGACCAAACACCCTGGAGAACGTCTTAATCCCCATTACTTGACACTCAATCCTCATTGGGTGATACAATGGCTTAGTCTGTTCAGGCTCCTATAACAGTATATCATAGACTAGGTGGTCTATAAACAACAAAAATTTGTTTCTCACACTTGTGGAGGCCAAGAAGTCCAAGATCAAGGTGCTACTAGCAGGCTAGGTGTCTTGTAAGAGCCCACTTCCTGGTTCATAGACAGCTGTCTCCTCGCTATGTCTTCACACAATGAAAGCAGAGAGGAAGATCTACAAGGCTTCTTTTATAAGAACACTAATCAAGGGGTCCACTATTATGATTTAATCATCTCCCAAAGGCTCCACCTTGGAGAAGGTAATGGTACCCCACTCCAGTACTCTTGCCTGGAAAATCCCATGGACGGAGAAGCCTGGTAGGCTGCCGTCCATGGGGTCCTAAAGAGTCGGACACGAGTGAGAGACTTCACTTTCACTTTTCACTTTCATGTATTGGAGAAGGCAATGGCAACCCACTCCAGTGTTCTTGCCTGGAGAATCCCAGGGATGGGGGAGCCTGGTGGGCTGCCATCTATGGGGTCGCACAGAGTCGGACACGACTGACGCACTTAGCAGCAGCAGCAGCAGCAGCAGCAGCAAAGGATCCACCTCC
Source organism: Bubalus kerabau (assembly GCF_029407905.1). Taxonomy (NCBI): domain Eukaryota; kingdom Metazoa; phylum Chordata; class Mammalia; order Artiodactyla; family Bovidae; genus Bubalus; species Bubalus kerabau. The sequence continues at coordinate 44,462,246 of NC_073635.1, read as the reverse complement.
TAATATTCATATTGTGGTTAATATTTTAACAAGAATTTGAAGAGGAATACAAAAATTTTGTTTATTGCACACAGTATTTGGTATTAATTTGACATGCAGTGGGTTTGCATCACAGTAGTTATACCCGAAAATTGAAATACTTAGTTCTTACATGGGAGAAGGAAATGACAACCCACTCCAGTATTCTTGCCTGGAGAATCCTGTGGACAGAGGAGCTTGGGAGGGCTGCTGTCCACACGGTTGCACAGAGTGGGACACGACTGAAGTGACTTAGCAGCAGCAGCAGCAGCAGTGATTACATAGAGCAACTGGTGCACCTACCCATTTTCTTTGCCAGAAAAGGAAAGAGACTTAATTCTTAATCAGAAAAATCAATGAATCTCCTCATATGAGGATTAGAAGGGCTTCATGATTATTACCCAAAAATTTAATTGTTGTCTCTCAGAAGATGGAGTGTCTAAGTGTATTATTACTGTAGAACACAAGCAAATATTCTTCAGGAAGAAGCGGGGAATTTTTACTATACTGAAATGTGTCTAGGGAACGATATGTTCTCTACATTTAATATAACTTATATTTATTTTCCTATAGAAGGCCTGAAATGTGCAGAAAAACAGAAATCCAGTGAGAATTATCTCCTGGTATTATCTTTAAACTGTAATTAATTAAGAAATACTTTAAAATTTAGATGTAAAGTTTTCCAGGGAATATTTTTCATAATTGAGACTCTGATTTCTTAACTTTCTTTAATATTTTATTTATATAAATAATTATTACACCTTAATAATGTTAAAAAAACACAACATAGTCATAAAGGCTACTTCCCTTATGGAACACACAGTCTAGTGCCGAAAACAATGTATGTACTGTAAACACACAATTCAGTTCAGTTCAGTCTCTCAGTCATGTCTAACTCTTTGTGACCCCATGAAATGCAGCTCGCCAAGCCTCCCTGTCCATCACCAACTCCTGAGTTCACCCAAACTCAAGTCCATTGACTTGGTGACCATCCAACCATCTCATCCTCTGCCTTCCAATTCTCCTCCTGCCCTCAATCTTTCCCAGGATCAGGCCTTTTCTAATGAGTTAGCTCTTCGCATCAGGTAGGCAAAATATTGGAGCTTCAACTTCAATATCAGTCCTACCAATGAACACCCAGGACTGATCACCTTTAGAATTGACTGGTTGGATCTCCTTTCAGTCCAAGTGACTATCAGGAGTCTTCTCCAACACCACAATTCAAAAACATCAATTCTTCTGAGCTCAGCTTTCTTTAAAGTCCAATTCTCACATCCATATATGACTACTAGAAAAACCATAGCCTTGACTAGATGGACCTTTGATGGCAAAATGATATCTCTGCTTTAATATGCTGTCTATATTGGTCATAACTTTCCTTCCAAGGAGTAAGCATCTTTTATTTTCATGGCTGCAATCACCATCTGCAGTGATTTTGGAGCCCAAAAAAATAAAGTCAGCCACTGTTTCCCCATCAGTTTGCCATGAAGTGATGGGACCAGATGTCATGATCTTAGTTTTCTGAATGTTGAACTTTAAGCCAACTTTTTCACTCTCTTTCACTTTCATCAAGAGTCTTTTTAGTTCTTCACTTTCTGCCATAAGGGTGGTTTCATCTGCATATATGAGGTTATTGATATTTCTCCTGGAAATCTTGATTCCAACTTGTGCTTCATCCAGCCCAGCGTTTCTCATGATGTACTCTGCATAGAAGTTAAATAAGCAGGGTGACAATATACAGCGTTGACATACTCCTTTTCCTATTTGGAACCAGTCTGTTGTTCCATGTCCAGTTCTAACCTTTGCTTTGTGACCTGCATATAGGTTTCTTAAGAGGCAGGTCAGGTGGTCTGGTATTCCCATCTCTTTCAGAATTTTCCCGGGTTTATTGTGATCCACATAGTCAAAGGCTTTGGCATAGTCAATAAAGCATAAATAGATGTTTTTTCTGGAACTCTCTTCCTTTTTTGATGATCAAGAGGATGTTGGCAATTTGATCTCTGGTTCCTCTGCCTTTTCTAAAATCAGCTTGAACGTCTGGAAGTTCACAGTTCATGTATTGCTGAAGCCTGTCTTAGAGAATTTTGAGCATTACTTTACTAGCACAAATGGACAGAAAATTACAATTTGTAAAGGTCTATCAGTAGAATCTGACAGTTACAGAGGTCTAAAAAGGATTGTTTGAGACACTAATGCATTTTAATGAAGAATGGATGTAATTTACTCAGGAGAACTCTCTAAGGAGAGAGACTTGCATACACCATGCTCTGTGGTGGAAGCACAAATAGCCTGTTCCTCAGTTCAGCTCAGTTCAGTTCAGTCACTCAGTCGTGTCCGACTCTTTGTGACCCCATGAATCACAGCACGCCAGGCGCTCCTGTCCATCACCAACTCCCGGAGTTCACTCAGACTCATGTCCATCGAATCAGGGATGCCATCCAGCCATCTCATCCTCTGTCGTCCCCTTCTCCTCCTGCCCCCAATCCCTCCCAGCATCAGAGTCTTTTCCAATGAGTCAACACTTCACATGAGGTGGCCAAAGTACTGGAGTTTCAGCTTTAGCATCATTCCTTCCAAAGAAATCCCACGGCTGATCTCCTTCAGAATGGACTGGTTGGATCTCCTTGCAGTCCAAGGGATTCTCAAGAGTCTTCTCTAACACCAAAGTTTAAAAGTATCAATTTTTCGGTGCTCAGCCTTCTTCACAGTCCAACTCTCACATCCATACATGATCACTGGAAAAACCATAGCCTTGAGTAGATGGACCTTTGTTGGCAAAGTAATGTCTCTGCTTTTCAATATGCTATCTAGGTTGGTCATAACTTTTCTTCCAAGGAGTAAGCATCTTTTAATTTCATGGCTGCATGATGGTACCATGGTACCATCTGCAGTGATTTTGAAGCCCCCAAAAATAAAGTCTGACATTGTTTCCACTGTTTCCCCATCTATTTCCCAGGAAATGATGGGATCAGATGCCATCATCTTCGTTTTCTGGCTTGGCTCATAGTTTCTTTGAATTAGACAAGGCTGCGGTCCATGTGATTAGATTGGTTAGTTTCCTGTGATTATGGCTTTCATTCTGCCTGTCCTCTGATGGAGAAAGGTAAGAGGTTTATGGAAGCTTCCTGATGGGAGAGACTAAGGGGAAAACTGGGTCTTCTTCTGATTGGCTAGGCCACACTCAGTCAATCTTTAATCCAATTATCTGTTGATGGGTGAATGCATCTATATTCAGAATTTATTATAACTGCCTCCTAAAGTGGTCAGTGTGAGCATGAAGTGTTAGATAGACAGGATCTTGGACTGGGGAGCAACCCAGTGTGATGGTCTCATCTCTGCTTCTGATTCCTGTGCCTTTGATTCCAAGACCATAACATGGAAATAATAATTCTTGTCCAATCTCTCTCACAAAGGACAAAGAAGAGGAGAAGTCACTGCCAAGAGTGGATCATCCTTAACAATATCCTGAAATTCACCTGTGCTCCCTGATGAGGCCGATGAGCACAAGAGGCCATTTTTGGTACCAAAGCTCCAGTTTCTTGTGGAGTCCAGTTGAAGGAAGGAAGTCCACTCTGGGATGCTTTATCAGTTGCCATAACTGTCGACTAAAAAAGCATGTACAACTTGAGAATTGTGAGTTAAGTTTTATTTGGGGCTAAATGAGGGCTGCAGCCTGGGAGGCAGCATCTCAGATAGCTCTGAGAGACTGCTCAAAAAATAGTTTAGTTACCTCAAATGTCTAATGAGAATAATAATAGAGTTAAGGGAGTTAAAGCTGGAATCAAGATTGCTGGGAGAAATATCAGTAGCCTCAGATATGCAGATACCACCACACTTGTGGCAGAAAGTGAAGAACTAAAGAGCCTCTTGATGAAAGTGAAAGAGGAGAGTGAAAAAGTTGGCTTAAAATTCAACATTCAGAAAACTAAAATAATGAAATCTATCACATCACTTCATGGCAAATAGATGGGGAAACAGGGGAAACAGTGGCTGACTTTATTTCTGGGGGCTCCAGATGGTGATTGCAGCCAGGAAAATTAAATCATGCTTTCTTCTTGGAAGAAAAGTTATGACAAACCTAAACAGCATATTAAAAAGCACGGACATTACTTGTCAACAAAGGTCTGTCTAGTCAAGGCTATGGTTTTTCCAGTAGTCATGTATAGATGTGAAAGTTGGACTATAAAGAAAGCTGAGCACTGAAGAATTGATGCTTTTGAACTGTGGTGTTGGAGAAGACTCTTGAGAGTCCCTCAGACTGCCAGGAGATCCAACCAGTCAATCCTAAAGGAAATCATTCCTGAATATTCATTGGAAGGACTGATGCTGAGTTTGAAACTCCAATTCTTTGGCCACCTGATGCGAACAACTGACTCATGAGAAAAGCCTCTGATGCTGGGAAAGATTGAAGGTGAGAGGAGAAGGGGATGACAGAGGATGAGATGGTTGGATGGCATCACCAACTCAATGAGTTGGGTAAACCCATTGGCACATGAGTTTGGGTAAACTCTGGGAGTTGGTGATAGACAGGGAGACCTGATGTGCTACAGTCTGGGGTCGCAAAGAGTTGGACATGACTGAGCAACTGAACTGAACTAAGGGAGTTAAAACTAAATCTATTTTTCAGTGAATGCCATCATCTTAATGGCATGACTATAAATTTGCTTCTTTAGTAAAATGCAAAAATTGATGTACAATAATTGATTAGATTGTAAATTATGTATTGTATGATAGAAAATGTTGGTGCAACTTCCTTCTAGTATCCCACAGATTACATATTATGAATATAAAGTTTAAGAGAATCATTGACAGATATAATTTAATGATAGAAAAATAAATTGGTTGGTATTTTATTATAATTTTTCAATTATTTTAACTAATTGTGTTATTATAATTTAAAATCTCATTTTATTGCAGATATATATAACATGAACTATAAACATTTTGTTACAAAATCCTGTTTTAAACATACACACATACATGAGCTAAATTAGCATAATCTGTTAAGCCAGTAAAGATTTTAATGTTCCCATTTCAGTGTACAAAACTAGACATATAGATGAAGAGCAGATATTTTGAGAAAGATCATACAACCAGTAAGCAGCTAAATCTGCTCATATTGAAGACCTAGCTCTAATAACCATCCTTCTTATATAGCAGCTCACATAATCAATGCACTTGAACTTTTTGACATATAAAAAATGTATTGAGAAAATTTTCTATTTACAAATCATTTTTGATTGCTTTGAAATCTTTAAATGAATTGTTGAAGTAAAATATTTACTACTAACTGTGCTTATTCTTTTCATTACCATTTTTAATAAGAGAATAAGTGAAAGGAAGACAAAGGCATAGAATAAAAAAAGGAAGCATTACTTAATTTGTCAATGCAAAAACCTTTTTACTACAGTAAAGTGCTTGGAAAGTATTGAGTAGTTGTCCAATATTAAGTCATCTTTAGGAATAAAATGAAAATTTGACTGACAAACAATGCAACCTTAATGTTTTAAGTGAATTGGATTTTCTGAGTGCTTGATGTTTTGTCCCTGTAGGATCAATGAATTCCCTATTTTTTCTAGATGAAAACAGTTGAACTGGACATTGTGCCTCCCTTTTGCTGTTCATTATAAAACCTAACAGAGTAGCCAGTCAATGTCAATTTGTGTGCAACATTTCTAGTTAGGTTACTAAGAATCAGAAAAAAGAACAGAAAGTAGGAGCCAGGTCCTGCTCTTTAAGTGATGTTTCACAAGAAAAGAGTCAGGTACCTGTTCCTAGCTCTTCTGAGGATACTAAGCAAGAAACCCTTAGCAAATGAATACTAAAAGAACATTAAGGAATTTTGTGAAAATGGAAATAACATTTCTTAAAAGGAAATAACCAGGAAATTAATTCTAGATAAGTAAGTTAGGATCAGAAATGAAGACATTTAGTCTAGCTCATCAGTTTAAATTACAGATGACAGGAAAGCAGTCATGTGGAAGCAAATAATTTTATCCATTTAAAATAATGATATTTTCTCATAATGATAAAATTATGAATTTGTCTAAATTAAAAGTGAAATTTGGCATTCTAAATGACAAAAACCACAATATTAATAGTATTTTTAAAAATCAGTTTTAGTCAATTTGAAGACCTTATGTAAGTTGAAATTGTGTAAACAATTTTGTTTTCCAAAAATATACACATTAGAACATATATTCCAATTGATTTTTACATGCATTGAAAAGTTGCTGTTGTAAATTGAATATAAAAATTTAGATATATAGTTTTCTATGATGAATGACCACTCACAGTCTTTAATACATGAATATGTACTATGAATCTCTAAGGTTAGGATAGAGTTTTCAGTACTTTCTCAGAAATTTCTATTTTTTCATCCATTTACTCATTCATTTACTCAGTCTTAATTTTTTTTTTTTTTCAGTATCTCCAAATATAAGGCACTTTATTAGGCACTAGGAATATAGGAATGAACAAAAGAGACAAAACTGCCTATCTTCAAGTCTTTGCATTCTAACTGGAAATCTTGTGGGTCTAATGTTTTCTGTATCAGTCTTTGAGAAACATAGACAAAATATACACAGATTGTTCAAAATGTAAATAGGGAAATAGGTAACATTTAGCTGAAATGGAAAAATGCAGTGGTCTTGGATGTTTTGTTAGCAGAGATCTTGAGACTATTTATTTGACACCACTTCAAAAATATATATTTCAGTAATAATGCCATTCAACATACACAGCTGATGAAATTAGAAGATTAAAAAAAAACAATAATCATAAATATCATTTAAGAAGTCAGATACATAAATTAAACAGTAGATTAGAAAATCATACAATTTCATAGTTGCCATTTTTCAATCACTAAATTTTGTTTGATTCTGTAACCCATGGAATGCAGCATGCTAGGCTCCCCTGTCATTCACCATTGCCAGAGTTTGCCCAAGTTCATGTCCACTGAATTGGTGATACTATTCAACCATTTCATCTTCTGCCACCTTCTTCTCCTTTTGCTTCAATCTTTCCCAGCAACAAGATATTTTCCCGTGAGTCAGCTCTTCACATCAAGTGGCCAAAGTATTGGAGCTTCAGCTGCAGCATCAGTACTTCCAATGAATATTCAGGATTGATTTCTCTTAAGATTTTCATTAAGATCTCCTTGCAGTCCAAGGGAATCTTAAGAGTCTTCTCCAGCATCACAATTCAAAAGCATCAATTCTTTGGTGTTGAGTCTTCTTAATTGTCCAAATCTCACATCCATACATGATTACTGGAAAGACCATAGCTTTGACAATATGGATATTTGTCTGCAAAGTGATGCCTTTGTTTTTTAATATACTTATATTAAAGTATATTATATATATGCTTTATAGTTTATAGTGAAAACCAATTTCACTTTTAATTTATAGTTATAGCCTTCCTTCCAAGAAGCAAGTATCTTCTAATTTCAGGGCTACAGTCACCATCTGCAGTGACTTTGGAGCCCAAGAAGAGAAAAACTATCAATGCTCCTACTTTTTCCCTCTTTTTTTTTTTTTTTTTGCCGTGATCTGATGGTACCAGATGCCATGATCAGTTTTTTGAATGTTGAGTTTTAAGCCAGTTTTTTTTAACTCTACTACTTCATCCTCAAGAGGTTCTTTAGTTTCCTCTTCATTTCCTGCCATTAGAATGGTATTGTCTGCATATTTGAAGTTGTTGATATTTCTCCCAGCAATCTTTATTCCAGCTTGATATTCATCCAGCCCAGCATTTTGCATGATGTACTCTGCATATAAGTTAAATAAGTTAGGTGACAGTATACAACCTTGACTTACTCCTTCCTCAATTTTGAACCAGTCAGTTGTTCCATGTAAGGTTCTAAGTGTTGCTTCCTGACCCACATACAGGTTTCTCAGGAGACGGGTAAGAAGTTCTGGTATTCCTATCTCTTTAAGAATTTTTTGCAGTTTGTTGTGATCCACACAGTCAAAGGTTTTCGAGTAGTCAATGAAACAGAAGTAGATGTTTTTTCTAGAATTCCCTTGCTTTTTCTATGACCCAACAAATGTTAGCAATTTGATCTTTGATGCCCCTGCCTTTTCCAAACCCAGTTTGTGCATCGGGAAGTTCTCGATTCAAGAACTGCTGAAGCCCAGCTGGAAGGATTTTGAGCATAACCTTAGTATGGGAAGTGAGCTCAATTTTCCAGTTGTTTGAACATTCTTTAGCTTGCCCTTCTTTGGAATTGTAATGAAAACTGACCTTTTCCATTCCTGTGGCCTCTGCTGAATTTCCAAGTTTGCTGACATATTGAGTGCAGCACTTTAACACTATCATCTTTCAGTATTTTAAATAGCTCAGCTGCTCATCATCTCCACTAGCTTTACTGGGCTTCCTAGTTTCCACTAGTGGTAAGGAACCCAACTACCAGTGCAAGAGATGTAAGAGACCCAGGTTTGATCCCTGGGTTGGAAAGACCCCTGGGGGAGGAAATGGCAACCCACTCCAGTATTCTTGCCTAGAGAATCCCATAGACAGAGGAGCCTGGTGGGCTACAGTCTAAGGGGTCACAAAGAGTCAGACATGACTGAAGCCACTTAGCAAACATACAAAAACCACTTGACAATTTCACAGTAAGTGTTGCAATTTAAAAGAAATGATTCATTGAAAATTCTAAAATTTAAGATGCAAGTGGCAGGATTTTGTTTATTCTCTGATAGAATGCAGTCTACATGTCATGATACTCTCTTTCAGTTTCACCAAAGACCACCATATAGCTTTTGACAGCCTAAGTTTTACTGAAGTTGGCATTATTAGCTAAAAAAATATAATTTATCAAAAGTGAAGTGATTGCTCTGTGGCATCATCAAGAATAGTGGTTGGATCAACCTAAGGCAGTGATACTCACTGTATCAACAAAGGGATCTCTTCTCCTTTAAACTTATCTTAGGAAGTAATAGTTGCCTGCATATGAAGTTGTCTATGTTGGAATATCAATGGTTGTGGCTAGATACTATTACAGGGAATCTCATGTACACGAGTTACAACATACACATATTTTTGAATGTTGTATGTGGTGCAGATTCTATATTGAAATAAAATGAGAAACACTGAAGGTTGATCTTCACATATTTTGATCACCAAAAATTTTGTTAGTGCTCATAAAGGTTTACAATAATTGCTTAATTATTATTTAGTTTTATTAAGCTGTCTGTTGGGTTCTATAGTATACTTTTCATATGGACTCACTTAGCCACTGCACCTCAGCAAATTCTTGTAATTATTTTAATGTTGCAGGAAAAGAAGCAGATACAGGCCAAGGTTAAATAACAAAGTTCATACAGTGGCCCTGATATGTGACATCTGATATATGAGAACTGAAAGACAGCACTGGTTCTATTCTTCTCTACTTTACACACAGTCTTGAGTTATATTTTGAGATAATGATAAACATAGGGTCCTCCCCATGTTAGAACAGTGCTCAGCACAGAGTGATATATATATATATATATATATAGATAGATAGATATAGATATAGATGAAATTAGCAATATGAATGTAATTAAGTCTTTATTCTGATTTACAAATGAATTGATTCCATATGAAGGTTTGAAAATAAAGTTGATCATTATCTAGCAATAGGAAGTGACCGATTTTTCAGTACTTTGCTCATTACAAACCAAAAATACGCTTAAAATGTTGCATCTATTTTGAGATAACACTTTTCAAGGCTATTTTCCCACTCTACTCCATTAAGCTTATTTGAATATATAAATTGACTTTCAGGTATGCAAATATACATCACAATCTGAATTAAGTTTCATATATAATCAGGCTGGTAGTCAAATTGTTGTTTTTATTGTATATTTACTTTATTTTTGCTAACAGGGTGTATTACTTGAGGAAAGACATTTTTGGTGTTTACAAATGTGTCTGGGTCTGCATACTTGGAAAATATTGCAACCAAACTCAGTTCGATTAGTCAATATGTATTGATCACAATCAGAGTAATTCAGGTTTAGTGATTATAAATTGCAGCAATAACATTTCTTTTTATAATAATAAATTATAACTTTAATTAGAAAGTCTCTCATGTGATATTTTTCATTTGTGATAATCTCTTTATCGTTATTTAGAGCACTTGTATACAATCAATACTCTATTAGTGCTTCAAGCTAACAGTTTGTGTGAATCAAAAACTCAAAAGCTGTCCTCAATGAAAAAATCATTATCATTATTACCTTGTTATTTAGTATTTATTGTAGACCACGTTTCTTCATTGAGCTTAGACATCATTTATATTAGTTTTAATGGTCTCACTAAATTACTTACAAAAAATGAGAAAAAATTCTATTTACTAAATTTGAAAGGCTATTATTTTTAAGCTTGAGGTTCTCTGTATATTGAATTAATTAAAATTGTATTTGAAGAAAAGAAATAAGAAAACTTGAGCCAAGTTACTTCAAAGATTTCTAAAGCATGAAAAATTCTTTTATATCCTTTTTACATTTTGCATAGATATTATTCCAAATCACTGAATAATTGAAGAAATTAACAATAGATATTGTCTTCCATTTTCCCATGCAACGTTCCATATTTTGGTTTCATTTTTCAGGATGATATGTTGCAAAGAAAAGAAAATTGCCTATTCAAACACATCCACATTCTCCATTGCTTAATAAATATTAGAAACTCCATTCAATTTTGAAATATAGATATTATTAAAGGAAATAATCAGTTTACATTCCCACCAACAACAGGATTTCCTTTTCTCCATATCCTCTCCAGTATTTATTGTTTGTAGATTTTTTGATGAATGGCCATTCTGACTGGTGTGAGGTGATACCTCATTATAGTTTTGATTTGCGTTTATCTAATAAGTGATGATGAACACTTTTTCATGTGTTTATCAGCCATTCGTATGTCTTCTTCTTCTTCTTTTTTTTTTTTTTTGCCTTTCACACTGTTCATGGGGTTCTCAAGGCAAAAATACTGAAGTGTTTTACCATTCCCTTTTTCAGTGGACCACTTTTTATCAGAACTCTCCACCATGACCTGTCTGTCTTAGGTGGCCCTGCACAGCCTGGTTCATAGCTTCACTGAGTTACACAAGACTATGATCCACATGATCACTTTCGTTAGCTTTCTGTGGCTGTGATTTTCATTCTGGAGGCTGAGATTATAGATCTTACTTCTTCTGTCTGCCCTCTGATGCATGAGGATAAGTGACTTGTACAAGCTTCCTGATGGTAGGCACTAGCTGTAGAGAAAACTGGGTCTTGCTCTGGTGGGCAGGGCCACACTCTGCAAATCTTTAATCCGATTGTCTGTTCATGAATGAGACTATGCTCCCTCCCTATTAGTTGCTTGGCCTGAGGCCACCCAATCCTAAAGTCTACAGGCTCTATGGTAAGGCTACTGGTGACCTCCAAAAGCTACTTATGCCAGCATGCACCTCCCAGGACTGCTACTGCAAATGTCCCTGTCCCCTGTGGCAGGCCACTTCTGAGCCACACCTCTGCAGGAAACCCTCAAACACTCAGTCTGCTTTAGTCTCTTATGGGGCCACTGCTCTCTTCCCCTGGGTCCTGGTACACACAAGATTTTGTTTGTGCCCTCCAGGAGCCTCTATTTCCTCCAGCTCTGAGGGAGTTCTATAATCAAATCTTGCTGTCACATTTCACGTAAATGTCATATCACATGTGTGGAGTTGGACCATAAAGAAGACTGAGCACTGAAGAACTGATGCTTTTGAACTATGGTCCTGGAGAGGACTCTTGAGAGTCCCTTGGACAGGAAGTAGATTAAACCAATCAATCCTAAAGGAAATCAACCCTGAGCATCACTGGCAGAACTGATGCTGAAGCTGAAGTGCCAATACTTGGCTACTTGATGTGAAGAACTGACTTATGAAAATATCCTGAAGCTGGGAAAGACTGAAGCCTGAAAGGGAAGGGGGTGGAAGAAGATGAGATGATTAGATAGCATCCCTGACTTAATGGACATGAAACTGAGCAAACTCTGGGAGATAGTAAAGGACAGGGAAGCCTGAGCATGACTTAGTTACTGAAAAATAATAACATCTTCTTTGGAGAAATGTCTGTTTAGGTCTTCTGCCTATTGTTTGATTGGGTTGTTGTTTTTCTTGTATTGAGCTGTATGAGTTGTTTGTATATTTTGGAGATAAATCCTTTGTCAATGGTTTCATATGCAATTCTTTTTTCCCATTCTGAGGGTTGTCTTTTAATATTGTTTATAGTTTCCTTTTCTATGAAAAAAGCTTTTAAGTTTAATTAGTTCTCATTTTATTTTTGTTTCTATTTCCAGTGTTCTAGGAGGTAAGTCATAGAGGATCTTTCTGTGATTCACACCAAGAGTGTTCTGCCTATGTTTTTCTCTAAGAGTTTTATAGTTTCCGGTTTTATATTTATGTCTTTAATCCATTTTGAATTTATCTTTGTGTATGGTTCAAGATGAGTTCTAATTTCATTTTTTAAACATGTGGCTGTCCAGTTTCCCAGCACCACTTATTGAATAGTCTATATTTTCTCTATTGTATATTCTTGCCTCCTTTGTCAAAGAAAACAATAAATGCTGAAGAGGATGTGGAGGAAAGGGAACAGTCTTGCACTGTTGGTCAGAATGTAAATTGGTACAGCCACTGTGGAGAACAGTATGGAGATTTCTTTAAAATATTAGGAACAAAACTATCATATGACCCAGCAATCCCAATACTGGGTATATATTGTGAGAAAACCATAATTGAAAAAGACACATGTACCCTGCTGTTCATTGCAGCACAATAACCAGGACATAGAGGAAACCTAGACGCCCACCCACAAATGAATGGAGAAATAAGTTGTGATATACATGTACTATGTGATATTATTCAGCCACGAAAAGGAATGATTTTGAGTCAGTTCTAGTGATGGATGAACCCAGAGCCTATTATACAAGTAAGAGAAAAACAAATATCATACATTAACATATACGTATGGAATCTAGAAAAATGGTACTGATGACTCCATTTGCAGGGCAGGAATAGAGACTCAGACATAGAGAGCAGACTCATGGACACAGCAGGGATAGGAGAGAGTGATAAATTGAAAGAGTAGCACTGAAATATATGCATTACCACATGTGAAATAGCTAATAGGAAGTTGCTATATAACACAGTGTTCTTGCCTGGAGAATCTCAGGGATGGGGGAGCCTGGTGGGCTGCCATCTGTGGGGTCACACAGAGTCAGACATGACTGAAGCGACTTGGCAGCAGCAGCAGCATATAACACAGGAAGGTCAACTCAGTGCTCTCTGACAACCTAGAAGGGTGGGATGAGGTGAGAAGTGGGAGAGAGTTTTATAAGGGAAGGAACATATGTAAACCTATAGTTAATTCATGTTGATGTATGGCAGAAGCCAACACAACATTATAAAGCAATATCCTCCAATTAAAAATAAATAAAAAACAAAGGAAATAATCATTCCAGCAAATATTACTTGACAGCAAATTCATAGTTACCCTGTTATCCTCTAAAGGGTGTGCAAAATGAGACATAGCTTTGAATTAAGTTGGCGAAGTAAAATATTTGTATATAAAATATAATAAATTAAAACAGAAAGTAAAAAATATAATGTAGGGATTTTAAGGTTAAAATAACTCATATGTGTTGGTGGAGTTTAGAGAATCTATTTGGGAACCCATTTGGACTTACTGAAATTCAACAACCAAGTGGTAAAAATTAGGATTATGTTCAACTGAGAGTAAAAGAGATCCAATTTCCCCAGTGATTTCAACAGTCAAAATATCTGGAAGTGTGCTGATATAGCATCTCTGCTCCACAAAGTCCTCACAGATTCTGAATCTTCAGTTCAGGGCTAAGCTATCCCTAGACTATAAACCATATTCACAGAGTCCAAAAACAAAACAAAACAAAACAAAAAAGCAACTTCAGATATCAGCATGGAGAAAGAAATGAATAAGGGGAGAAGGTCACTTACCATTTTTGTTGTTGTTAAAGAATAACTAAGACTGCCTTGATGTTCTTCTTGGCTTGACCAAAATTTCTAGAAATTTCTTTCTAACTGTAGGTCCCTGATCTCTATTTTGTTGGAACATTTAACTTGTAATTTAAAATTTTGCCTCTGACCCTCTTATATATGGGGAAAAAGAAGATGCAAATGATAATGTAACTAAATATACACAGGAATTGAAATTAAGGTCTTGTGAAAGTTTTTCTCACTGAGTGAATGACTGAACAAATTATTGAAGATGAAGATGGACAAACTAGGGAATTAGAAGAGCATTGGTAAGAGCTATAAGAATGAGTCTTCAAATGGCAACTCTTGTAAAACAGAGAATGGAAAATAAGTATACTGTTAAAAACAAACAAACAAGCAAAAAAACTATATTCAACCCTCCTGGACTATCAGATTAAGTGAACCAGAGAAACAGGAAAACTCAAAATGCAAAAGTTTCTGAAAATAAGATTGCCAAAAGTATGGTAGCATAAAACTAACATTATATTCAGGGTTATGCATATATTGATTAAAAAATTACATTGTTTTTTCTCTCAAAAGGATCACAATTTAGTTGGATATATTTGGAAAACATTCAAAGTAATCTTAAAAATGGTTTATAAGTATTCTTGTATTTGAAATGAAGAGGTAACACAGAAACTTCCTTTAGCACACATTCAGTTCAGATCTGTCGCCCAGTGATGTCCAACTCTTTGCGAATCCATGGACTGAAGCACACCAGGTTTCCCTGTCCATCACCAACTCCCAGAGCCTGTTCAAACTCATGTCCATTGAGTCAGTGATGTCATCCAAGCATCTCATCTTCTGTTATCCCCTTTTCCTCCTGCCTTCAATTTTTCCCAGCATCAGGGTCTTTTCCAGTGAGTCAGTTCTTCACATCAGGTGGCTAAAGTATTGGAGTTTCACCTTCAGCATCAGTCCTTCCAATGAGTATTCAGGACTGATTTACTTTAGGATTGGGAATAAACAGTTTATTAAGACATGAATATTATAGCAGTGTAGTTCAGTTGTAAATAACTAAAGAGATGTCAAAGGAACAAAATAAAGAATACTAAACATTAAAGAATAATAAAGAATAATAAGCATTAAAGACCGGGTTCAAATGAAAGAAATAATCAATAAGAGTAATGAAAAATTAGCTTTCTTAAGACAAACTCCAATAAAATCACCTTTCAACATAATAATTTTTTTTTAATGGGAAAAGATGTTTGGTTTAGCAATGACTCCAGACCACAATAAATTTTACTAAATATAGTACACAGTGAACATGAACTTGTTAAACTACTGTGAATGCCATGAATGCTCTTTAAGGAAATAATCACAGTAAAAAAAAAAAAAAAAAAATCTAAGCTAGTTAGTCAAGGCCTAAAAGAACTTGCAAAGTTAGAATGTGTCAGCCTCTCTGACTCTCCATCTGGAGATTCTTTCTACCTAACATATCCATAGAGATTTACAATTTAATTTTTATCCCACAACATACTTCTTGTCCTGCAATGCTGACTTACATGTTTCTAAACAAATTGCAGTATAAACAGAGCACATTTGTCTTGGTATTACATTTTTTGGTAACTTTAAAAACTTATAATTTCTTATCATGCCCAATTCTAATCACCAACAGTGTCTCTCTCAACTCACTCAACCCTTAAATATCATTTTGTTATTTCTTCATTTAAATTCTATCATTTATTTTATGCTTAAAATATACTTACATATGCTTAAAATATACTTACAAAGCAAAGGATATCATTAAAATTAATTGTATTTATGGCGCAACCTTTTTTACCTTTCAAAATTATGTATTATAAGCCAAATTGGAAAGAAAGGATCTAATAGAAGAATTTTCCACAGTTTGGTGTGAGTCACATAGTCAAAGGCTTTGGCATAGTCAATAAAGCAGAATAGATGTTTTTCTGGAAATTTCTTGCTTTTTTGATGATCCAACGGATGTGGCAATTTGATCTCTGGTTCCTCTGCCTTTTCTAAATCCAGCTTGAACATCTGGGAGTTCACAGTTCACGTACTGTTGAAGCCTGGCTTGGAGAATTTTGAGAATTACTTCACTAGCAGGTGAGATGAGTGAAATTGTGTGGTAGTTTGAGCATTACTTGGCATTCCCTTTCTTTGAATGAAAACTGACCTTTTCCAGTACTGTGGCCACTGCTGAGTTTTGCAAATTTGCTGGCATATTTAGAACTGGACATGGAACAACAGACTGGTTCCAAATCGGGAAAGGAGTACGTCAAGGCTGTATATTGTCACCCTGCTTATTTAACTTATATGCAGAGTACATCATGTGAAATGCTGGGATGAATGAAGCACAAGCTGGAATCAGGATTGCTGGGAGAAATACCAATAACCTTAGATATGCAGATGACACCACCTTTATGACAGAAAAGTGAAAGTGAAGTGGCTCAGTCATGTCTGACTCTTTGCAACCCCAAGGACTATACCTGCCAGGGTCTTCCATCCATGGGATTTTCTGGCCAAGATTACTGGAGTAGGTTGCCATTTCCTTCTCCAGGAGATCTTCCCAATGCAGGGATCAAACCTGGGTCTCCTGCATTGCAGTCAGACTCTTTACCACCTGAGCCACAAGGGGACTTCAGAAAGTAACAACAGAAAGTAAAGAACTAAAGAGCCTCTTGATGAAAGTGAAAGAGGAGAGTGAAAAAGTTGGCTTAAAGCTCAACATTCAGAAAACTAAGTTCATGGCATCTGGTCCCCTTACTTCATGGCAAATAGGTGGGGAAACTGGAAACAGTGACAGACTTTATTTTTCTGGGCTCCAAAATCACTGCAGGTGTTGACTGCAGCCATGAAATTAAAAGACACTTGCTCCTTGGAAGAAAAGTTATGACCAACTTAGATAGCTTATTAGAAAGCAGAGACATTACTTTGCCAACAAAGGTCCATCTAGTCAAAACTATGGTTTTCTCAGTAGTTATGTATGGATGCAGGACTTGGACTATAAAGAAAGCTGAGTGCCAAAGAGTTGATGCTTTTGAACTGTGGTTTGGAGAAGACACTTGAGAGTCCCTTGAACTGCAAGGAGATCCAACCAGTCCATCCTAAAGGAACTCATTCATGAATATTCATTGGAAGGACTGAAGCTGAGTCTGAAACTCCAATACTTTGGCCACCTGATCCGAAGAACTGACTCATTGGAAGAGACCCTGATGCTGGGAAAGATTGAAGGCTGGAGGAGAAAGGGATGGCAGAGGATGAGATGGTTGGATGGCATCACCCACTCAATGGGCATGAGTTTGAGTAAACTCCAGAAGTTGGTGATGAACAGGGAGGCCTGGTGTGCTGCAGTCCATGGGGTCACAAAAAGTTGGACATGACTGAGCAACTGAACTGAACTGAATAGAAAGAAGAGAAGAAATTTGCCAGATGTAAACTAGATCTCAATATTGTCAAGAAGCCAGTTTGTTAGGATTAAGAAGATGAGAGAGATAAATGTTGAGAAACTACTAGCAAAGTTCACAGTTTGAATTTTACATTTCAGCAATGCATTTCTGGGAAGGCACTAGGGTTTCCCTGATGAATCAGGTGGTAAAGAATCTGCCTACAATTCAGGAGCTGCTGCTAAGTCACTTCAGTTGTATCCAACTCTGTGCGACACCAGAGATGGCAGCCCACCAGACTTCCCCGGCCCTGGGATTCTCCAGGCAAGAACATGGAGTGGGTTGTCATTTCCTTCTCTAATGCATGAAAGTGAAAAGTGAAAGTGAAGCAGCTTAGTCGTGTCCAACCCTTAGCGACCCCATGGACTGCAGCCTACCAGGCAACTCCGTCCATCGGATTTTCCAGGCAACGGTACTGGAGTGGGTTATCATTGCCTTCTCCAGCAATTCAGGAGACCCAGGTTCAATCCCAGGGTTGGGAAGATCCCCTGGAGAAAGGAATGGCTATCTACTCCAGTAATCTTTCCTGCATAATTCCATGAACACAAGAGTTTGGTGGGCTATAGTCCATGGCTTCACAAGGAGAAGGATATGACTGAGAGACTAACACTTTGACTCTCACTTTTTCAAGGTCTTGGGTGTTCTTGGCAATGGTTAGCCAAATATAAGTGTAAATAAAGAGTGTGTAGTTGTCAAGAACAAAATCTCAGATACTGGCTGTGACATGATCATTTATAAGTTGGTTAAGTCATTAATGTACAATAATAGAGCTTAAATTTGAAAAATAATTTTAAGTCCAGTTTAGATAGTACACGTTAAGAGATGAAATACAATTTTTTTTTGTTTTGTTGTTAAATTAATGTTAGTTTAAATAAAGAAAAGTAGTGATTATCTGGTATAAGATTCAAGGATATATAGATGAAAAATTTAGAAGATAAAGCCTTTAGCAGATGAATGGATAAGAAAGCTGTGGTACATATGCACAATGGAGTATTACTCAGCCATTAAAAAGAATACATTTGAATCAGTTCTAATGAGGTGGATGAAACTGGAGCCTATTATACAGAGTGAAGTAAGCCAGAAAGAAAAACACCAATACAGTATACTAACACATATATATGGAATTTAGAAAGATGGTAACAATAACCCTGTATACGAGACAGCAAAAGGGACACTGATGTATAGAACAGTCTTTTGGACTTTGTGGGAGAAGGAGAGGGTGGGAAGATTTGGGAGAATGGCATTGAAACATGTATAATATCATATATGAAACGAGTCGCCAGTCCAGGTTTGAAGCACGATACTGGATGCTTGGGGCTGGTGCACTGGGACGACCCAGAGGGAGGATATGGGGAGGGAGGAGGGAGGAGGGTTCAGGATGGGGAACACATGTATACCTGTGGTGGATTCATTTTGATATATGGCAAAACCAATACAATATTGTAAAGTTAAACAAAACAAAAAAAAAAAGTTGTAATTTTTGCAGCTTGTCAGTTTGTTCTTGTCAGCAGGCTACACTCTTGTTTAACATTCTAAAAAGAATGCTGTTGGGTCATCCTCAGGATCCTGAAAGGTAGGCAATGAAATTATCACTCATCCAAGGCATGTAAAAGAACTTACCTCCCCAGACTATTATACAGAGTGAAGTAAGCCAGAAAGAAAAACACCAATACAGTATACTAACGCATATATATGGAATTTAGAAAGATGGTAACAATAACCCTGTGTACGAGACAGCAAAAGAGACACTGATGTATAGAACAGTCTTATGGACTCTGTGGGAGAGGGAGAGGGTGGGAAGATTTGGGAGAATGGCATTGAAACATGTAAATATCATGTATGAAATGAGTTGCCAGTCCAGGTTTGATGCACGATACTGGATGCTTGGGGCTGGTGCACTGGGACGACCCAGAGGGATGGAATGGGGAGGGAGGAGGGAGGAGGGTTCAGGATGGGGAACACATGTATACCTGTGGCGGATTCATTTTGATATTTGGCAAATCTAATACAGTTATGTAAAGTTTAAAAATAAAATAAAATAAAAAAAAAAGAAAAAGAAGCAATAACAGGAAAAGGATTTTAAAAAGTTTTAATTCACCAGAATTCACTATTAAAAATTATAAAAAAAAAAAAAAAAAAAGAACTTACCTCCCCAGACTAGATATAGCAAGAAAGGATTCTCTGATTCCCCTGTCTTCTGATAAAAAGAAAAAAGTGGTCTGGTCCATTTGGAGATCTGATACATCACATTTTGAACTAAAAGCCTTCATAAGCATGCAAAGTTATTCAGTTACTATAAGGAGTTATTCAGTGTTTCCTTCCAGTAAGTCTTTTAAACACATAGCTAATAGAGAATAAGTTTATATTTAAACTCTACTCATTTCATTGAATTAGTGAGAATGAAAAATACCACTGTGTCACCCTCATATTGCTTAAAACCATATAACATATTAGATGTGAATAGAGTGAGGAGGAAAGACATTCATATTTTTCCATCTGCTATATTCCTGCAGTGTAAAAAGTATTTAGAAATGTCTCAATTAATTAGATTGTGAATTTTGGTGGCAAAAATGGGTCACCCATTCGTTTTGAATAACAAACAAATGACATTCAAAACACTGCTATGTTCAATCATGAACAAAATCATTAAAACAAAAATTAAACATTAAATATATAGTGTATTGCTTACATGATTCCCACAGAATTAAAATTCTCAAGAATTAAACTTACAGATACACACATGATCAAAAACATTCTGAGCTGTCATTTATTCAGGAGAGCTTTTCTCAGGCATCACATTCTGTAGCCATCTGTTTATTCATTTTTTATCAGAATTTTTGAATATTTCCTTTTCATTTAATTAGCTTCATATTTAGGATTAAATGCATATTATATTACCTTTCTCTGTTGTTCTCATGCTTATACTGTTACTTTCCTAGTTTTTATTGTTCATTTGTCTCTGGTGACTGCAGCCATGAAATTAAAAGGTGCTTACTCCTTGGAAGAAAAGTTATGACTAACCTAGAGAGCATATTCAAAAGCAGAGACATTAGTTTGCTAACAAAGGTCCATCTAGTCAAGGCTATGGTTTTTCCAGTGGTCATGTATGGATGTGAGAGTTGGACTGTGAAGAAAGCTGAGAGCCGAAGAATTGATGCTTTTGAACTGTGGTGTTGGAGAAGATTCTTGAGAGTCCCTTGGACTGCAAGGAGATCCAACCAGTCCATTCTGAAGGAGATCAGTCCTGGGATTTCTTTGGAAGGAATGATGCTAAAGCTGAGACTCCAGTACTCATGGGAAGAGTTGACTCACTGGAAAAAACTCTGATGCTGGGAGGGATTGGGGGCAGGAGGAGAAGGGGACGACAGAGGATGAGATGGCTGGATGGCATCACTGATTCAATGGATGTGAGTCTAAGTGAACTCCGGGAGTTGGTGATGGACAGGGAGGCCTGGCGTGCTGCGATTCATGGGGTCTCAAAGAGTCGGACACGACTGAGTGACTGAACTGAACTGAACTGAGTCTGTCCTGAAATCTATTTTATTACTCTATAAAATGTTTTTAAAAAGTAGCAAATCAGCTGAAAGAATATAAATAAACAATATAGTTGAGACTTCAGAAGGAGTATTGGAAATTGCTTCAAATCAAGATAAGGCTTCTCTAGAGGAGAAGCCCCTGGGTCGCACCAGTGGTAAAGAACCCGCCTGCTAATGCAAGAGACATGGGTTCAATCCCTGGGTATGGAAGATCTCCTGGAGAAGAAAATGGCAGCCCACACCAGTATCCTTGCCTGGAAAGTTCTATGGACAGAGGAGCCTGGTGGGCTATAGTCCATGTGGTCGCAAAAGTGTCAGACAACTTAGCATTTGAGAACATCTAGAGAAGAAGAGTAGGAGAGGGCATTGGCACCCCACTCCAATACTCTTGCCAGGGAAATACCATGGGTGGAGGAGCCTGGTGGGCTGCAGTCCATGGGGTCGCAAAGAGTTGGACACGACTGAACGACTTCATTTTCACTTTTCACTTTCATGCATTGGAGAAGGAAATGGCAACCCACTCCAGTGTTCTTGCCTGGAGGATCCCAGGGACGGGGAAGCCTGGTGGACTGCCTTCTATGGGGTCGCACAGAGTCGGACACGACTGAAGCGACTTAGCAGCAGCAGCAGCAGAGAAGAAGAGTATGTATAGAAAACTAAGGTGTAAATCAGAAGTTACTATTTAGTAAAGAATAATCAAATGAAAACATCATGAAGAGTAATACAAGATGAGTAAAAGGAACTACAGTAATAGGATCTAAATGCTGAGTTTCAATATTTGATTCAAAGAGTTACAGGCCATCCTTTTAAATTCCCAACCATAATGTATTACATGGCTTATTCAATCAACAAATAATATACTTATTCATCAAAAAAATAAGTTGCAAATACACAATCAATGTATAATTTAGTAGAAATATTTTTTTTCTTTTTCTTTTCCTTCATTTTCTTTTTAAAGAAGAGATCAATCCAAGAGCAATATAATAGCCTAGCAGTTAAAAGAGCTTCCCTAGTGGCTCAGTGGTAAAGAACCCACCTGCCAATGTAGGAGGCTCAGGTTTGATTCTGAGGTTAAAAAGATCCCCTGGAGAAGGAAATGGCAACCCAGTATTCTTGCCTGGGAAATCTCATGGCCAGAGGAGCTTGGCAGACTACAGTCTATGGGGTTGCAAAAGAATTGGACACAACTTAGCAGATAAACAACAAAAGCAGTTAGAAACTCTATAACATTTGACAGTTACTTAATCAATGAGTATAAATAATTATACAGTTCATTAATAGGAATGCTGAGAGAATTTAATGAGGTGATATATATTGTTTTCACTTTATGATTCTTAATAACCTGCTTTTTACTTTGTGACTGAAGACATGTCGCTGACATACAAATCATCATCCCTTCACATGTAGCCAAGTCAAGCATCATCTTTTGACAGCTCTTTTGTTTCTCCCTTACATTTTGATTTTGCATTGTCCCAGAATAGCTTTTCTATCTACACTTGCTCTCTGGATAATTACATTCATTCTTATGTCTTTAAATGCTATCAAAGTATTTAAAATGTCCACATTTATTATATCTCCAGCTCATATTGCCAACTTTCTCCAACAATGCTTCTAGTTGGTTGATTAATCAGCATCTTAAACTTGAAAAGTCTACAATTGAACTTCTGAAACTGCTCAAAATCTTGTGTAGCCTCAGATTGTCACACCTCAGTTGATGGCAGCTTATGCTTCTAATTGCTCAGGCCAAAAATCTTAGTGCTATCCTTGAATTCTTATTACTGAATGAGAGCAGAGTGGAGAGGGGAGAAAAGATTATTGGTACTTCTTTTAAAATATTTGCTAAAGCCAAGCACCTTTCACCATCCTTATGCACTCTGGTAAAGCCATCACCAAAAGTTCTCTTGTAGTAATCCAATCTCTAAACTAAAAATGTGGCTTCCACACTGTCCCTTTTCAGCTTGTTTTCAGCAGAGTTACAGGAATAATTCTCTTAAAATACAACTCTTAACGCGTCACTCCTCTGCTCAAACTCATAGTAAATGCTATTTATTATTTTTCTGTCCTCATTCTTCACTATATTTTGCTGGGTTGCTATACTCACAAAATACCTTATCTAGTCTACTTTATTTTTATAGCATTGATTACATTCCAAAATACTTGATGATTTTATATAATTAATATATGTATTATTTATATTATCCTCTCTCCCCCAATTAGGGGAGGGAAAGATTCCTCCACAAGGGAGGAATCTGGACTCATTTCTTCACTGGTGTGTCCTAGGAGCCTAGGATTGTGTCTGGCATGCAAAGGGACACAATCAATATTGGCCAAATGAATAATTTCTACTCAATGTCTTAGTTGCACATGACAGGATTAACTATTCCTTTCTTATAGAAGAAAGAGTTTCTTACTCCTTTCTTCCTCTCTAGCTTCTGACACATGGAGCATTTGGGCTTCATATGCTGCCTCTCTATCACTCTTCTGACTACATCTCTTATTCCCATCTTGACATTCAACACCTAATCTTTTTTCATTTTCTGTATCTGAACTATTTTTGTTAATAACATCAGTTACATGGGTTCAATGTCAAATGTATGGTGACAAATTTATGCAGGTTTCTCCATCAAAAACCTAAATATTTTGTACGAGACACATGTATCCAACATTCTACTTGATGATTTCATTAACTCACCATTATTTCTAAATGAACAGAATGTGGCAATCACTGTTTTCCTGCTAAAAATCTATTTTACTGACTTTAACAAATGATAGCAACATTTGCAAATTAAAGTTAGAAACTCAGAATTCTATTATATACATTCATTTATATTTTATTAAATCTTAATTATGTATTTATTATTAATTTTCTCTCAGTATTCTAAACTCCATGAGATCGAGGAAAATGCCTAGCTCTGTCATCACTCTAAATACAATTTGCTTGGGGTGGTGCACTGGGAGGACCCAGAGGGATGGAATGGGGAGGGAGGAGGGAGGAGGGTTCAGGATGGGGAACACATGTATACCTGTGGCGGATTCATTTTGATATTTGGCAAAACTAATACAATTATGTAAAGTTTAAAAATAAAATTAAATTAAATAAAAAAAAAATAAATAAATACAATTTGCATGTATGTGTGTATATTTATGTTGTTTATAAACATTGAGAATGAACTATTATTATTTTGATGGTTCTTGTATTATTATTATAAAACATAATTATTGATTCTTCTAAGGTGATTACTATGTAGTTGAACAAAAATTAATGCACAAAAATAATTTTTAACACTGTAGTACTTTAATGGTTGAGAAGAACTCTAGGAAAATTAAATCAGCTTTCTTGTTTCACAGATAGTATACATAAGCTGTGACAGAATACAATGTAGAGCCCACTTATTCTTTCTAACCTTTTTCATTATTACTTTTTTGTGGCTTTTGATTCTGCCACGTTGCTATGAGTATATGTCTTTGTTTTCTAGTAAGTATATTCTATTTGTTCAAAAGCCTACTGTGCTCTTTGGATTATTTGAAAATAAAATAATATGAGAATACTTATACTTTTGACCTTAATTTCAGATGCCTAATAATCACTTTTTGAATTGAATATATGAATAAACTTTCTCTTCATTCTAGCAGGTACAGCAGCATTTTCATGAGTTTATAAAGAGCATGTAAAACAGAATTTTGTATTTTTCTAAAGGAGATCCTCTTTTCCACACAGTATTTTAAGCATGAATCAAGGAAACCTTAATCTTACTTAAAATACTATAGTATTTCAAACACAAATTAAAGTATATTAGTATTCTTTTATTACTTTAATGTTCTGGATTTTTCACTTTCATAATGCTATTTATTCTTTCAGTATTTTTATACACAATAGACAGAATTTTCCTTTAAAAAGTTTTATTCAAACTTGGAGTTTTCTTAAAGAATAAGCTACCTAGCTTGTGGTAGACAGATTGGGTTTAGTAGAAGTGTCTGAATGTGTCTAATTTTTATTTCAGGTTTGCAGTACTTTGCTTGAAGTAGACAATAAATATCTCATATTCATATGTAATATATAGTGTTATATATGAAAAATACTATGTTATGCATATGTATACATGAACCATGAACTTGTGGATGTTCAAGCTGGTTTTAGAAAAAGCAGAGGAACCAGAGATCAAATTGCCAACATCCCGTGGACCATCGAAAAAGCAGGAGAGTTCCAGAAAATCATCTATTTCTTCTTTATTGACTATGCCAAAGCCTTTGACTGTGTGGATCACAGTAAACGATGGGACATTCTGAAAGAGACGGGCATACCAGACCACCTGACCTGCCTCTTGAGAAACCTATGTGCAGGTCAGGAAGCAACACTTAGAACTGGACATGGAACAACAGACTGGTTCCAAATAGGAAAAGGAGTACGTCAAGGCTGTATATTGTCACCCTGCTTATTTAACTTATATGCAGAGTACATCATGAAAAACGCTGGGCTGGAAGAAGCACAAGCTGGAATCAAGATTTCCGGGAGAAATAGTGACCTCAGATATGCAGATGACACTACCCTTATGGCAAAAAGTGAAGAGGAACTAAAAGCCTCTTGATGAAAGTGAAAGAGGAGAGTGAAAAAGTTGGCTTAAAGCTCAACATTCAGAAAACTAAGATCATGGCATCTGGTCCTATCACTTCATGGCAAATAGATGGGGAAACAGTGGAAACAGTGTCAGACTTTATTTTGGGGGGCTCCAAAATCACTGCAGATGGTGATTGCAGCCATGAAATAAAAGACGCTTACTCCTTGGAAGGAAAGTTATGACCAACCTAGATAGCATATTGAAAAGCAGAGACATTACTTTGCCAACAAAGGTCCATCTAGTCAAGGCTATGGTTTTTCCTTTGGTCATGTATGGATGTGAATGTTGGACTGTGAAGAAGGCTGAGCGCCAAAGAATTGATGCTTTTGAACTGTGGTGTTGGAGAAGACTCTTGAGAGTCCCTTGGACTGCAAGGAGATCCAACCAGTCCGTTCTAAAGGAGACCAGCCCTGGGTGTCCTTTGGAAGGAACAATGCTAAAGCTGAAACTCCAGTACTTTGGCCACCTCATGCGAAGAGTTAACTCATTGGAAAAGGCTCTGATGCTGGGAGGGATTGGGGGCAGGAGGAAAGGGGGATGACAGAGGATGAGATGGCTAGATGGCATCACTGACTCTATGGACGTGAGGTTTAGTGAACTCCGGGAGTTGATGATGGACAGGGAGGCTAGGAGTGCTGCAATTCATGGGGTTGCAAAGAGTCGGACATGACTGAGTGACTGAACTGAACTGACAAATATAATGGTTACTTATTTGTGTAGGAATAGAAAAATAGATAGACCATTAAATTATGAAAGAAATTGAAAGAGAAGGGAAGAAAGAGGGAAGCGGTTTTAATGTGGACATACGATAAAATGCTGGAAATCTAGAAGAAAAGCTCGCAAGATATCACATATTTCTTTTGACCTTATAAAGAGATACATGTGTGCTAAAGTAAAACTAATGTGAATCTTTATCTTCAAAAGCACAACTCTGAGAATTTCCCTTTTCTTATAACGCAAAACAATATTATTCTATTGGTTTTTTCTTGGTGTTTTATTTATGTGATATAGCTGAGTTCAGATTAAGCATTCTCTATTATTCAAATATATTGTTTACAAAGATTGTTTTGGGGATCCATTTAGACAACTCATTTAAAAAATTCAGAAACCTATGAAAAGTAATGTTGTGTTTATATATTTTTTGTTTTGTTATTTTACCAAAGATATTTAAATTTAATATATACAGAATTAAATATACCCAGGGATATCAAAAAAATACTCTAGTACTATGTGAAGGCTTTAAAGTATTTGCACCGACTGTCAAAAACCTTTTCTGTTGTTAACTGTGGTTACTTAAGTCAGAGATCTATGAAATTTTCATCAATCAGGCCAAATTGTACATGGATTTGGTGAAAGAAAAACTTTACAAAAGGTTACCTCAAAGAGTTTATAAAGAATGTGCCATAATCAGTGACCCTTGTTTCTCTGCTTGTTATGATTCTTTCACTCATTACAGTCAATTACCTGAATCCAACCAGTTTTCTGCATTCAAAGAAAGTTCATTTGAGGTTGCCTTGGCTTTCCTCAATTTTTAAAGATATAATTGGCATAATATTATGTAAGTTTAAAGTATAAAATAAGTTGATTTGATACATTTACATTTTCAATATGATTATCACCATAACCTTAGCTGGCATCTTTATCACCTCGCATAATTTTAATTTCTTTTATGTGGTGATAATAATTAAGATCTACTCCCAGTAATTTTGGTGTGTATAATATAGTATTTGATTATAATCACTTTACTGTTCATTAGATTGCCAGAATTATTTTCATTTTCTAGTTACAAGTTTGTACCCTTAAATATCTCCATAATATCCCTATTCTGCAGGCCCTACTAACAACCATTCTACTTTCTGTTGCTACAAATGTGGCTATTTTAGATTCCGCATATAACCTGTATCATGGAATATTTGTAGCTTTCTTTCTGACTTACTTCACCTAGCATTATGCCCTTCAGTTCCATCCATGTGGTTGCAAATGGCAGGATTTCCTTCTCATAGGTGAATAATGCTCATCTTTAAATGTTCATTTGTTAAAATAAATAAATAAATAAATGTTCATTTGTTGACAGACCCTTACATTGCATTTTGGGTATTGTGAATAACACTGCAATGAGCATGGAAGTACAAATATCTTTTTGATATCCTGTTTTTATTTCCTTTGGATACATACCAAAAAATGGAATTACTAGATCACATGGTAGTTTTATTTTTAACTTTCTGAGGAACATCCCTCTTGATTTCCATAGTGCCTAAACCAATATACATTCTCCCCAACAGTGCACAAGCGTTCCCTTTTCTCTGCGTTCTCACCAACATTTGCTATCTTGTATCTTTTTCATGACAGCCATTCTAACAGCTGTGAGATGATACCATCTTCTGATTTTAACTGGCATTACCCTAATGATTCCTGATATTGAACCTATTTTCAGGATCCTATTGACCACTGGAAAGCTTCTTTGGAAAAGATGTCTATTCAGTTTCTTTGCTCATGTTTTAATTGGATTATTTTTCTGATACTGAGTTGTTTGACTCCTTTACATATTTTAGATATTAACCCTTTATCTGATATATGGTTATAAATATTTTCTCCCATTCTATAGATTCCATTTTGTTAATTGTTTCTCTCATTGTGCGGAAGCTTTTTAGTTTGATGTATTTCCACTTGTTGACTTTTGCTTTTGTTCCTTGACCTTTTGGGGTCATATCCAAAAAAATTATTACCAAGACCAGTGTCAAAGTGTTCCTCTCCTATGATTTCCTCCAGGAATTTAAGGTACCATGTCTAATGTTTAAGTCTTTACTTCATTTCAAGTTAACTTTTGTAGGTGGGGTGTAAGATGGTTTGATTTCATTTTTGTCCATGTGGCAATCCAGCTTTCCAACATCATTTATTGAAGGAAGTATCCTTTCTCCATATGTATTCTTTACTCCCTTGTCTAATATTAGTTGACCATATATACGTGGATTATTTTAGGACTCTCTATTCGGTTCCATTGGTCTATGTGTGTTTTTATGCCAGTACCATACTCTTAGTTACTATAGCTGTGAACCATAGTTTGAAATCAGGAAGTGTAATGCCTCTGATTTGTCCTTCTTTCTCAGTATCGCTTTTCTATTCAGAGTTCAATACAACAAACCAACAAAGAATATCATACTGAATAGTAAAAAGTTGAAAGCATTTCTTCTAACATCAGGAACAAAACAAAGAAAAGGGTGTCCACTCTCACTGTTCTTATTCAACACAGAATTAGAAGTATATTTAGAAGAATTAGACAAGACCAAGAAATAAAAGGTATCTGGGTCATCCCAGTATACCCGTGGCAGATTCATGTTGTTGTATGGCAAAACCAATACAATATTGTAAAATAATTAGCCTCTAATTAAAATAAATAAATTTAATTTTAAAAAAGGTATCTGAATTGGAAAGGAAGGAGAATTGTCACCATTTACAATGGATATAATCTTATATACAGAAAACCTTAAAGAATCAATCATCCAACTGTTGTATTTAATCAAAGATTTTAGTAAATTTCAGGATATAATATAAACATACAGAATCAATTTTATTTCTAAATGTTAACAACAAAATATCTGAAAAAAATAAAAAAAAAAATCCCATTAAATCCCACCAAAGACAATATAATATAAATTTATTATATTAGTCATAAGTTTAATCACATAAGTGAAAGATCTATAGAATGGGAACAAACTTTTAAAGAAAGATGTTAGAGAAGACAAGCAAATGGGAAAACATCCATGTTCATGGATTGGAAGAATTAATGTTAAAATGTCCATATTACATAAAAGATCTATAGGTTCAATGCAATCCTTTTCAGAATTCCAGTAACTTTTTTGAAAAATTCCAATGACATTAAAAAATTATTTATTTATTTATTTGACTGTGTCAGGTCTTATTTGCAGCATAAGAGTTCTTCATTGAAGCCCACAAGGGCTTCTTTAATTGTGGTGCAAGGGCTTAGTTGCCCTATAGCATGTGGGATCTTAGTTCCCCAAACAGGAATTGAACCCCCCATCCCCTTCATTGTAAAGTGGATTCCTAATCACTGGACCACCAGGGAAGTCCCTCCAGTGGCATATTTTCACAGAAAATAAATATCATAATTTTTTATGCAATTACAAAAGACTCCAAATAAGCAACATTATCCTAATTTTTAAAAATTTTAACACATGAAGTTAAACATTAGGGGATAATTATTAAATCATGAAATTTAAAGTAAATAAACTAAAAGCATTCTGATTTCTAGAGATAGAAAGATTACTATAGATAACAGGATCCTACAGGGATACATTGATTTTCAATATAAGAAAAGTCAAGGTTGCCAAAATCTTGTAATAATCCCTGGTATTGCTGAAGTTAAGGAAAATGTATATTTTCAGTAATCTTCAAATATCTACTCCATATATGTTGAATTTTCATTTGGAGAAGAAGATGGAATAGCTTGGGAATTCTCAATTTCAGTGACCAGTAAAAAATTGCAAACATAAAACTAATGGCTACAATGTAGGTAAAATATTAAGAACAATTGATACATATTGCAAAATGCATTATTTTAGTCACACACTTCATTCAACTAATATATTTTATAACATAAGAGAGAAGTCGCTCAGTTGTGTCCGACTCTTTGAGACCCCAAGGCCTGTAGCCTACCACGTTCCTCTGTCCACGGGATTTTCCAGGCAAGAGTACTGGAGTGGGTTGCCATTTCCTTCTCCAGAGAATCTTCCCAACCCAGAGATTGAACGTGGGTCTCCTGAATTGTAGGCAGATGCTTTACCATCTGAGCCACCAGGGAAGTCCATTTTATAACATTAGGAGTAATAAATGAAAAAAAAAAATCTAGATAGAAACATACATGAATTTTGTTCTGTCTGAGGAATTTTCGTAATGACTGTGCCTCTACTTCTTTTGGTAGTAGAAATTAAATAAATGTAAGAAGACCAGAAATCTGAACTAGTTACAGAGAAATAAGAAAAGTAAACATGTTAGTATTTGACAGTGATGAATATTGTATAGATTATTATTATTTCATGGAAAATATTTTAATTGTGGTGATATGTGGCTCTTAAAATAGAGTATGTGCTCTTAAGAGTACTATAAAATCATTAAACAGTAATTAATTTGAGCAATTCCTAATAAACTTCTGAGTCTTATGCCTAAAACTTGGCAGGTGTTAAACCACATAATAAATTCTGACATCTTGCCAGATGTCAATGATAATACCTACTTGACAGTGATAAGTATAAAATGTTAGAAGAGAAAATCACTTCAAGTAGATTATTCCTGTCAAGCCTCAGCTGGCTTTAACTAGGAGTGCACATAACAGTTGCTTTGATGTACCCTAGGGTATACTCTGGGAGAAAATTAGGGTAGATGTTGGAAATTTTTCCTATAATTTCTATGAAATCTGTGTTCTGTGCTAAAAAGAAAAGTGATGGTAACATAAAACATTATCATATTCTGCTGTTTTGAAATAACATATAGACTGTTAGTGTCTTATATTTTTAACTTGAGCAGCCCCACAAAATCAGTTCTTCTCTGCATCCTTCAATGTAAACAGTTTGTCTGATTTTTAAATGTTTGCTAGTATCATCTTTGAGGATCTAAAAAAAGATAAGCATTGTACTAATATACTTTTCAGTCTGTAATTATGTGGAGGAAAAGTGAAAAGAAAGTGAAAGTGTTAGTTGATCACTCGTGTTTAATTCTTAGCAACACTATGGACTTTAGCCCAACAGGCTCCTCTCTCCATGGAGTTCTCCAGGCAAGAATACTGAAGTAGGTAGCCATTCCCTTCTCCAGGGCATCTTCCCAATCCAAGGGTTGAACCCAGTCTTCCATATTGCAGGCAGATTCTTTACTGTCTGAGCCACACGGGAAGCCTTATTATGCCAAAAAATATAGTAAAAAAAAATTGGGAAAGACTCAACTCGTACAATACTGTGTGTCAATTTTATCTCAATAAACCTGGAAAACATAATTTAGAAGAATGCTTGTCCAAAGATTGTTTTCCATCGCCCTTCTTTCTCCTGAGGCATGTAGGTGTCTTACATACCTTGATAATGAAGCAACTGCTTTAAACTCAAGTGTATACTAAGATATGTTTTGGGAAGTTAATTCTTGGAATTGTTGTGCAAATCATTGGCAAAAGAAAAAAAATCAAATGCTAAAATGTAAGATACAATCATTCCTTAATTTCAGTATATTTTAAAATGTCATAAAGAGAAAATATATGACCTGTGTAGGCATAATTATTATTTGAGTCCCAAGTCATAGGAAACAAAATGATAACTCAATAGTTTTCTCAAATATCTCAGTCTATAAGCAATTGCTTTTCTCTTACGTTGATACACCTTAATGGAGATTTTAATATAGTGTTCATTTAAAGCTTAACAATTCTCCAACACCAATCTTAGAAGTTCCCAGTTTTATTTTTCCTACTAACATTTTGTGGATGGATTCCAAAATTTTATGGATATTGAAACAACAGGCAACACAGTGAGGACCACAAAACCTCAACAAGTTTGGCTTTTAGAAAGTAATTCTCTCTCTCTTTTATTTTTCCCATCAGAGAATAGCAATAAAAACACAAAGAAAAATCTTAATGGGATATATGGAAATGTCTAGCCCTGAAGACAAACTTTTTATCTTTTCTATAAGCTTAACCATCTTGGAATGTGAAGTAAAGTGGGCCTTAGAAAGCATCACTATGAACAAAGCTAGTGGAGGTGATGGCATTCCAGTTGAACTATTTTATATCCTGAAAGATGATGCTGTGAAAGTGCTACACTCAATATGCCAGCAAATTTGGAAAACCTAGCAGTGGCCACAGGACTGGAAAAGATCAGTTTTCATTCCAATACCAAAGAAAAGCAATACCAAAGAATGCTCAAACTACTGCACAATTGCACTCATCTCACACGCTAGTAAAGCAACGCTCAAAATTCTCCAAGCCAGGCTTCAGCAATATGTGAACCATGAACTTCAAGATGTTCAAGCTGGTTTTAGAAAAGGCAGAGGAACCAGAGATCAAATTGCCAACATCCACTGGATCATGGAAAAAAGCAAGAGAGTTCCAGAAAAACATGTATTTCTGCTTTATTGACTATGCCAAAGCCTTTGACTGTGTGGATCACAAGAAACTATAGAAAATTCTGAAAGAGATGGGAATACCAGACTACCTGATCTGCCTCTTGAGAAACCTGTACACAGGTCAGGAAGCAAAAGTTAGAACTGGACATGGAACAACAGACTGGTACCAAATAGGAAAAGGAGTACGTCAAGGCTGTATATTGTCACCCTGCTTATTTAACTTATATGCAGAGTACATCATGAGAAACGCTGATCTGGAAGAAGCACAAGCTGAAATCAAGACTGCCGGGAGAAAAATCAATAACCTCAGATATGCAGATGACACCACCCTTATGGCAGAAAGTGAAGAGGAACTAAAAAATCTCTTGAAAATAAAGAGGAGAGTGAAAAAGGTGGCTTAAAGCTCAACATTCAGAAAACTAAGATCATGGCATCTGGTCCCATCATTTCATGCGAATAGATGAGGAAACAGTGGAAACAGTGTCAGACTTCTGTTTTTTTGAGCTCCAAAATCACTGCAGATGGTGATTGCAGCCATGAAATTAAAAGATGCTTCTCTTGGAAGGAAAGTTATGACCAACCTAGATAGCATATTGAAAAGCAGAGACATTACTTTGCCAACAAAGGTCCGTCTAGTCAAGGCTATGGTTTTTCCAGTGGTCATGTATGGATGTGAGAGTTGGACTGTGAAGAAAGCTGATGAGCACCAAAGAATTTATGCTTTTGAACTGTGGTGTTGGAGAAGACTCTTGAGAGTCCCTTGGACTGCAAGGAAACCCAACCAGTCCATCCTAAAGGAGACTAGTCCTGGGTGTTCATTGGAAGGACTGATGCTGAGGCTGAAACTCCAGTACTTTGGCCACCTCATGCGAAGAGTTGACTCATTGGAAAAGGCCCTGATGCTAGGAGGGATTGGGGGCAGGAGGAAAGCGGATGACAGAGTATGAGATCATTGGATGGCATCACCAACTCGATGCACATGAGTTTGGGTGAACTCTGAGAGCTGGTGATGGACAGGGTTGCCTGGTGTGCTGTGATTCATGGGGTTGCAAAAAGTCGAACATGACTCAGCGACTGAATTGAACTGAATTAATAAGCTG
The DNA here is from genome assembly GCF_029407905.1 of Bubalus kerabau. Taxonomy (NCBI): domain Eukaryota; kingdom Metazoa; phylum Chordata; class Mammalia; order Artiodactyla; family Bovidae; genus Bubalus; species Bubalus kerabau. Next base: position 44,428,433 of record NC_073635.1, on the reverse strand, counting down.
AACCTGCATTACCATATTCTTCTGAGCAGTAAAACCGTGTGTGTGTGTGTGTGTGTGTGTGTGTGTGTATGTAAAAGGAAGAGAGATTCTTAAACCTCAAAGCTTGTCAGTAAAGTTTTGGCTTTCTTTTATAAAAAAAAAAAAAAATTATATAAAAGAACTACAAAATAATCACTTGGTTAATTTACTGAAGATATAAAAAAGAGACTATGGTATCAGAAATTAGTATGTAGTTAATTATTGTATTTATAGCTCAAGAGTAGAAGAAACTCTAACTCTCTTAGATTTATTTGATACATGAAGTGTTCAAAACTTATTGTGATGATAAAGACTCATGTTTTTAAAGTTAAATCTGAATTCAATAAAAAATATTATTCAGGGATTACATTGGATAAAATATTTTAGTATTTAGAAATCACCATTACAAAAAGGAAACACGCTGGAACTCTGAAGATTTTCTATGTACTCCCTCTTCAGCTTAACTGTTTCTAGTTTTTGGCAACTTTCATCTAGCAAACTGATGTGTAGCTGGTCATAGAATATGTCCTATGGTATTGTTGGTGGCTTGTGTTTGGAGCAGTGGATCCTTAAGGGAAAATGAACTTTATAGATCTTTCCTTTTTGAGCATTCTCGTCTACTTTCTATGGATCCACAGAAGAACAGTTGTAACTGGGCTTTATGCTTTGCTTTGTTTCAGCTGAGCATCCATTGCTTAAAAAATATGGATGACAAGATACTTTCTATCATTATCAAATACTCCTGTGGTCCTTATCGCTTTTCAGATTTTATTAATTTGCCATCCCAAATACATTACTAAATTAATATTATTTTAGACATTCATTCATGCAACCTCTCTGACTATTTATAAGAATCTTCTTTATATGTTATTTTAGAAGAATCATTCATAAACCATAATAATTAATTTAATTTCAAGAAGTAAATGTATTACATACAAACCACTTGCTATAAAATATAATAATACTCCTAATCCAACCACCTAATCTAACAACTAGAACCTTGCCAATAACTTTGCTGTGCAAATTTCCCCATTTCTTCTTTCTTCTCCCCAAAGTTCACTACTATTGAAAGTTTTAGCACTATTGTGTTTTTGTAAAACATTTTATCAAATTTTGTGTGTATTATTCTACAATAAGTTTTTTCCATAAAATATTGTATTTCTGCCAGTAATCCATGCTGTTCCCTATAGCTCTCATACACATTTTGTGAAATTGAAAAAAAAAAAAATATATATATATATATATATATATATATATAATATGTGTCCCAGTAATTTTGTGTGTGTTCAGTTGCTAAGTCGTGTCCCACTATTTGTGACCCCATGGACTTCAGTACACCTGGCTTCCTTGTTTCTTTTTCCCAGAATTTGCTCAAATTCATGTCCATTGAGTCTGTGATGCTATCTAAACATCTCATCCTCTACCACCCTCTTCTCTTCTTGCTTTAAATCTTTCTCAGCACCAGGGTCCTTTCCAATGAGTCAACTCTTCATATCAAGTGGCCAAAGTGTTGGTGCTTCAGCATCAGTCCTTCTAATGAATATTTAGAGTTGGACACGAATGAAGCAACCTAGCAGCAGCAGCAGAGTTGATTCCCTTTACGGTTGATTGACTGGTTTGATCAGTAATTTTACTCTTAGATATATGCCATGGGAGGGGGGGCTTGCTAATTTTCACTAGTAGACCTATGATTCATGAGTAGACATTAAATTGTTTATTGCAGCATTGGACAAATCAGTAAAAAGCAAACAAACAAACTAGAAGTCAAATGCCTATAAAATTGAGAAAAATTGTATTTAGGTAAATAAACTGTGTTGTACTCAGACCTAAATCATGCAGTAGTACTTTATTTTTGAAACGCAGAAATAATTGGTTTCTAAAAAATATTTTTTAGGGCTCCTCTTGTGGCTAAGCTGGTAAAGAATCTGCCTGCAATGGGGGAGACCTGGGTTCGGTCCCTGGTTTAGGAAGATGTCCTGGAGAAGGGTGAGGCTACCCACTCCAGTATTCTGGCCTGGAGAAGTCCATGAACTGTATAGTCCATGAGGTCACAAAGACAGACTTTCATTTTCACATTCAAAAATACATTTTTATCTAGAAAAGTTTTCTATCTGTATTTATCAAATATTCAGGTAATTCTGTATTCAGGGAATTCTGAAGTTATCATTTAGAAATTTACAATCTTTGACTGGAACTTCTCTTGTTTTTCAAACATTGCTTTGTTGAAATCAGCTTTTCTCCAGTGTCTTATCTTCCTTTCCTTTGTTAACATAGTTAGAGATCTGAACAAGACTACTTTGATCTGGATCCTTTTCTCCCCAAGCGCATCCATTTGGAGACAAAAATCTTTCATAGTGTCCATATGGCACTATCAATTATTGATATAATATAGATCCTACAGCTGCTCTGCTTTTATAAGTGCTCCAAAACAACAATGAGAATGACATAAATAAGTAAATATCCACCAGGAATTTTGCTGCTTGAAGAAAAATATGCTGGAGAAAGGAAATCTAAGTCTTTTTTTTTTTTTTTGGCAGCTGAATTACTTGTGCTTGAGTCAGGCATTTTTCCCTATGTGATTTGTGAATGAATTGTGGAATAGACCAGAAATTTGCAGAAAAAAAATATATGTCTATGATAGCAGAAAACAGTCTCCAGGGGTTATAAAATAGATCTACAATAAGAGTAATATACACATGCATTAACAAGAGGTTTTCAAGAAGATCATCTTGAAAACAAAGAGATTAAATGTTATGTGCAGTGATTTCCTTCTATCAAAATAAATTTAAGGCTGTGGAACAGAATGCTTATAACGCTTCTACTCTCATCTTGAAAATCTGCCAACAGTCAGAGGTGAGGCTGAAAGGATAAAGAGGAAACAATAGAGGGACTCAGGGATAAGTGATGCCTTAGAGAACTAGACATTCTTTTTTTAGCTGCTCCCTTTTTCTTGATGCTTAGTTCAGTCAGTTCAGTCACTCAGTCATGTCCAAATTTTTGCAACCTCATGGACTACAGCACGCCAGACTTCTGTGTCTGTCACCAAATTCCTGGAGCTTACACAAACTCATGTACATTGAGTCGGTGATGCCATCCAATCATCTCATCTTCTGTTGTGCCCTTCTGTTCCTGCCTTCAATCTTTCCCAGCATCAGGGTCCTTTCAAATGAGTCAGCTCTTCACCAGGTGGCCAAAATATTGGAGTTTCAGCATCAGTCCCTCCAATGAATATTCAGTACTGATTTCCTTTCAAGTTGGCAGGTTGTATATTCTTGCTGTCCAAGGGACTCTCAAGAGTCTTCTCCAACACCAGAATTCAAAAGCATCAATTTGTCAATTCTCAGTCCAACTTTTTATAGTCCAACTTTCACATCCATACATTATTACAAGGAAAACCATAGCATTAGCTAGACAAAACTTTGTTGGCAAAACAATGTCTTACTTTTTAATATGCTGTCTATGCTGGTCATAGCTTTTCTTCCAAGGATCAAGCATCTTTTAATTCCATGTCTGCAGTCACCATCAGCAGTGGTTTTGGAGTCCAAGAATATAAAGTCTCTCACTGTTTCGATTGAATCCCCATCTATTTGCCAAGAAGACCACATGCCATGATCTCAGTTTTCTGAATGTTGAGTTTTAAGCCAAATTTTTCACTCTTTCACTTTCATTAAGAGGATCTTTAGTTCTTCTTCGATTTCTGCAATAAGGGTGATATCATCTGCATATCTAAGGTTACTCATATTTCTACCGGCAATCTTATTTCAAGCTTGTGCTTCATCCAGCCTGGCATTTCCCATTATGTATTCTGCATATGAGTTAAACAATCAGGGTGACAATATACCCCCTTGATGTACTCGTTTCCTGATTTGGAACCACTCTGTTGTTCCATGTTCAGTTCTGTCAGTTCTTGACCTGCGTATGGATTTCTCAGGAGGCAGGGATGGTGGTCTGATATTCCCATCTGTTGGAGTATTTTCTTCAGTTTGTTGTTATCCATACAGTCAAAGGCTTTGGCATAGTTAATAAAGCAGAAATAGATGTTTTTCTGGAACTCTATTGCTTTTTTGATGAGCCAACAGATGTTGGCAATTTGATCTCTGGTTCTTCTGCCTTTTCTAAATCCAGTTTGAACATCTGGAAGTTCACAGTTCATGAACTGTTGAAGCTTGACTTGGAAAATTTTGAGCATTACTTTGCTAGCATGTGAGATGAGTGCAATTATGTGGTAATATGGACATTCTTTGGCATTGCCTTTCTTTAGAATTGGAATGAAAACTGCCCTTTTCCAGTCCTGTGGCCACTGCTGAGTTTTCCAAATTTGCTCGCATTTTGAGTGTAGCACTTTAACAGCATCATCTTTTAGGGTTTGAAACAGCTCAACTGGAATTCCATCACTTCCACTAGCTTTGTTTGTAGTGATGCTTCCTAAGTCCCACTTGACTGCATTCCAGGATGTCTGGCTCTAGGTGAGTGATCACATCATCGTGGTTATCTGGGACATGAAGATCTTTATTTTGTAGTTATTCTGTGTATTCTTGTCACCTCTTCTTAATGTCTTCTGCTTCTGTTAGATCCATGCCATTTCTGTCCTTTATTGTGCCCATCTTTGCATGAAATATTCCCTTGATATCTCTAATTTTCTTGAACAGATCTTTATTCTTCCCCATTCTATTGTTTTGCTCTATTTTTTTTGCATCAATCATTGAGGAAGGCTTTCTGTTCTCTCCTTGCTCTTCTTTGGAACTCTGCATTTAAATGGATATATCTTTCCTTTTCTCCTTTGCCTTAGCTTCTCTTCTTTTCTCAGCTATTTATAAGGCCTCCTCAGACAACCATTTTGCCTTTTTGCCTTTCCTTTTCTTAGGGATGGTCTTGATCATTGCCTCCTATATAGAGTCACAAACCTCTGTCCATCCTTCTTCAGGCGCTCTGTCTATCACATCTAATCCCTTGACTTTGTTTGTCACCTCCATCACCTTCACTGTATAATCGTAAGGAACTTGATTTCCTGGTCATACCTGAATCATCTAGTGGTTTTCCCTACTTTCTTCAGTTTTTGTCTGAATTTTGCAATAAGGAGTTCATGGTCTTGTCCATAGTTAGTTCCCGGTCTTGTTTATCTGACTGTATAGGGCTTCTCTATCTTTCACTGCAAAGAATGTAATCAATCTGATTTTGGTGTTGACCATCTGGTGAGCTCCACCTGTAGAGTCTTCTCTTACATTGTTGGAAGAGGGTGTTTGCTATCCCAGTGCATTTTCTTGGCAAAACTCTATTAGCCTTTGCCCTGCTTCATCTTGTAATCCAAGGTGAATTTTGCCGGTTACTCCAGGTGTTTCTTGACTTCCTACTTTTGCATTCCAGTCCCCTATAATGAAAGGACATCTGTTTTGGGTGTTAGTTCTGGAAAGTCTTATAGGTCTTCATAGAACCATTCCACTTCAGCTTCTTCAGCATTACTGGTCGGGGCATAGACTTGGATTATTGTGGTATTGAGTGGTTTTCCTTGCAAACAAACAGATCATTTTGTCATTTTTGAAACTGCATCCAAGCACTGCATTTCAGAGTCTTTTATTGACTATGATCGCTACTCTATTTCTCTTAAGGGATACTTGACCACAGCAGTAGATATAATGGTCATCTGAGTTAAATTCACTCATTCCTGTTCATCTTAGTTCACTGATTCCTAAAATGTTGATATTCACTCTTGCTATCTCCTGTTTGACCACTTCCAATTTGTCTTGATTCATGGACCTAACATTTCAGGTTCCTATGCAATATCGCTCTTTACATCATCAGAATTTACTCCCATCACCAGTCACATCCACAACTGGGTGTTGTGTTTACTTTGGCTCCTTCTCTTCATTCTTTCTGGAGTTATTTCTTTACTGTTATCCAGTAGTATTGGGCACCTACTGACCTGGGGAATTCATCTTTCAATGTCCTATCTTTTTGCCTTTCATACTGTTCATGGGTTCTCAGGGCAAGAATACTGAAGTGGTTTGCCATTCCATTCTCCAGTGGACCACGTTTGTCAGAACTCTCCAACGTGACCCATCTGTCTTGGGTGGCCCTACAAGGCATGATTCATGATTTCTTTGGGTTAGACAAGGCTGTGGTCCATGTGATCAGTTTGATTATTTAGTTTTCTGTGATTGTGGTTTTCAGTCTGTTTGCCCTCTGATGGATAAGGGTAAGAGGCTTATGGAAGCTTCCTGATGGGACTGACTGTGGGGGAAATTGGGTCTTTTTCTGATGGGTGGGGCCATGCTCAGTAAAAGTTTAATCCAATTTTCTGTTGATGGGTGGGGCTGTGTTCTCTTTCTGTTGTTTGACCTGAGGTCAAACTATGATGGAGGTAATGAAGATAATGGCGATCTCCTTCAAAAAGTACCATGCACACATTGCTGTACTCAGTGCCCCTGACTCTGCAACAGGCCACCGCTGACCCACGCCTCTGCTGGAAACTCCTGGACACTCATGGGCAAGTCTGGATCAGTCTCTTGTTGAATCAGTGCTCCCTTCTCCTGGGTCCTGGTGCACACAAGGTTTTTTTTTTTGTCCCCTCCAAAGGTCTGTTTCCCCAATCCTATGTAAGTTCTGGTGGATTTATGGTGGGGTTAATGGTGACCTCCTCAAAGAGGGCTTATGCCATACCCAGGTCTGCTGCACCCAGAGCCCCTGCTCTGTAGCAGGCCACTGATGGACTGATATACTACAAGATGGCAGAATAGAGGGACCTGTGCTGATCTTCTCATGTGAGAACTCCAAAATTACAACTTTCTGCTGAACGACCATCGACAAAATGTTGGATCCCACCAAAAAAAGGATACCCACCTTCAAGGGCAAAGGAGAAACCACAGAATGCCAGTAGGAGGGGAAAAATTGCATTTAGAATCAAATCCCATACCTGCCAGAGACACTCGGAGGGCTCAAACAAAACCTTGTGTGCACCAGAAGACCCCATAGAGACTGAGCCAGACTTGTCTTTGAGTGTTTCTTGATTCTAAATTTTATGAATTCAAAGAATAATCATTCATTTTGGTTATAAATAGTTACTGTGTTTAATACTGACTGCAATGGACACTAAAATTATGATGAAGAAAAGATAAACCAATATTCTTTTTCACTCAGGAGTTATATATGCTACTATTTTCTATACTTTCCCATCCTTTGAATGACTAAAGACAAATATTAGTAAATTGTCAAAGATGTTGTTCTTAGTAATTACAGGGTTGAAAATTAAATCATACTTTTATTTTATTTTATTTTATTTTTTTACTATTTTGGCTATAGTTATGTAAAACATAACAGAGAAAATGGTCAAAGTTTAAACATGAATCAAGAGAGTTGTGGAATTGCAAAGAGTAAATTTCCAGTAAAAAGGAAAATCTAACTATTGATCCACCTATACACACTATACACACACACACACACACACACACACACACATACACATACACATACCTGCATTTATACATACATATTGTACTAGTGGAAGTTTCAACCTGATTCCTCAAACTTTTATCAAGTTATACAAATAATTTTCTTTGTTGAAATTCAGTTTTTTTCTGGGTAATCAAGTATGAGAATGCAGAACAAATAAACAGAAGTGACTGAATAGTGCATTTCTTATTATTTGAATTTAGATTCATTGAATAAACCCCTTCTAGAGAGCAATTTTGGAGAAGGCAATGACACCCCACTCTAGTACTCTTGCCTGGAAAATCCCATGGACAGAGGAGCCTGGTAGGCTGCAGACCATGGGGTCGTGAAGAGTCGGACACGACTGAGTGACTTCACTTTCACTTTTCCCTTTCCTGCATTGGAGAAGGAAATGACAACCCACTCCAGTGTTCTTGCCTGGAGAATCCCAGGGACGGGGGAGCCTGGTGGGCTGCCGTCTATGGGGTCACACAGAGTTGGACACGACTGAAGCGACTTAGCAGCAGCAGCAGAGAGCAATTTGAGTTGGCAAGACAAGAAATCAGAAAAACAAAAAAGAGGGGAAAAATATTTGTATTAAGAAGAGAATTGGTAAAACTAATAAAATGTGATTTACTTTTGGTTCATTTTATGGATGTACCTATATGATATATCAGAAAATATGAGAAGTAAAAGTAGTTCTGACAATCCTTTGTTGAATATGCCACATCAAAGAAGAAAAGCTGCATAAATAATACTGACATTGGAATAAGTCTTCATGAAAACACCATAATTAATGGAATGGAACACAAATTGTGAGTGAATTAGGTTCAGTATTCTATGGTGAACTTGCTAGTGGCACGGAGAATCATGACACATACTATCTTCAGAAAACATGACTGTGATAGAGCGTGGTAGAAGTCTAAGGCAAAATGTAAAGCCATCACACATTATTTCATCTTTCAGACAGAATTAAGTAGATTTAGTTTTGTTAGGTAGAATAGAGAAAAGGAGTCCAGAATGGTGGAGAGGGCTGACAGAATGTGGTCCACTGGAGAAGGGAATGGCACACCACTACAGTATTCTTGCCTTGAGAACCCCATGAATAGTATGAAAAGGCAAAATGATAGAATACTGAAAGAGAAACTCCCTAGGTCAGTAGGTGCCCAATATGCTACTGGAGATCAGTGGAAAAATAACTCCAGAAACAGTGAAGGGATGCAGCCAAATCAGAAACAATACCCAACTGTGAATGTGACTGGTGAAATAAGCAAGGTCTGATGCTGTAAAGAGCAATATTGCATAGAACCTGGAATGTTAGGTCCATGAATCAAGGCAAATTCAAGTGGTCAAATAGGGGATGGTAAGAGTGAACGTCGACATTCCAGGAATCAGTGAACTAAAATGAACTGAAATGGGTGAATGTAACTCAGATGACCATTATATCTACTACTGCGGGCAGGAATCCCTCAGAAGAAATGGAGTGGCCATCATGGTCAACAAAAGAGTCCAAAATGCAGTACTTGGATGCAATCTCAAAAACAACAGAATGATCTCTGTTCGTTTCCAAGGCAAACCAGTAATCCAAGTCTATGCCCCAACCAGTATCGCTGAAGAAGCTGAAGTTGAACGGTTCTATGAAGACCTACAAGACCTTTTAGAACTAACACCCAAAAAAGATGTCATTTTCACTATAGGGGACTGGAATGCAAAAGTAGGAAGTCAAGAAACACCTGAAGTAACAGGCAAATTTGGCCTTGGACAATGGAATGAAGCAGGGCAAAGACTAATAGAGTTTTGCCAAGAAAATGCACTGGTCATAGCAAACACCCTCTTCCAACAACACAAGAGAAGACTCTGCACATGGACATCACCAGGTCAACACCGAAATCAGACTGATTATATTCTTTGCAGCCAAAGATGGAGAAGCTCTATAAAGTCAAAAAAAAACAAGACCAGGAGCTGACTGTGACTCAGATCATGAACTCCTTATTGCCAAATTCAGACGTAAATTGAAGAAAGTAGGGAAAACCACTAGACCGTTCAGGCATACTACTACTACTACTACTACTATTACTACTACTAAGTTGCTTCAGTCATTTCTGACTCTGAGCAACCCCAGAGACAGCAGCCCACCAGCCTCCCCCGTCCCTGGGATTCTCCAGGCAAGAACACTGGAGTGGGTTGCCATTTCCTTCTACAATGCATGAAAGTAAAAAGTGAAGGTGAAGTCACTCAGTGGTGTCTGACTCTTAGCGACCCCATGGACTGTAGTCCACCAGGCTCCTCCTTCCCTGGGATTTTCCAGGCAAGAGTACTGGAGTGGGGTGCCATTGCCTTCTCCGACCATTCAGGCATGACCTAAATCAAATCCCTTATGATTATACAGTGGAAGTGAGAAATAGATTTAAGGGACTAGATCTGAGAGATAGAGTGCCTGATGAACTATGGACAGAGGTTCGTGACACTGTACAGGAGACAAGGATCAAGACTATCCTCATGGAAAAGAAATGCAAAAAAGCAAAATGGCTGTCTGAGGAGGCCTTAAAGTAGCTGTGAAAAGAAGAGAAGCGAAAAGCAGAGGAGAAAATGAAAGATATAAGCATCTGAATGCAGAGTTCTAAAGAATAGCAAGAAGAGATAAGAAAGCTTTCCTCATTGATCAATGCAAATAAATAGAGGAAAACAACAGAATGGGAAAGACCAGACATCTCTTTAAGAAAATTAGAGATACCAAGGGAACATTTCATGCAAAGATGGGCTAGATAAAGGACAGAAATGGTATGGACCTAAAAAAAAGCAGAAGATATTAAGAAAAGGTGGCAGGAATACACAGAAGAACTGTACAAAATAAATCTTCATGACCAAGATAATCACGATGGTGTGATCACTGACCTAGAGCCAGACATCCTGGAATGTGAAGTCAAGTGGGCCTTAGAAAGCATCACTACAAACAAAGCTAGTGGAGGTGATGGAATTCCAGTTGAGCTATTCCAAATCCTGAAAGATGATGCTGTGAAAGTGCTGCACTCAATATGCCAGCAAATCTGGAAAACTCAGCAGTGGCCATAGGACTGGAAAAGGTCAGTTTTCATTTCAATCTCAAAGAAAGTGAAAATGGAAAGTGAAGTCGTTCAGTCGTGTCCGACTCTTTGTTACCCCATGGACTGTAGCCTACCAGGCTCCTCTGTCCATGGGATTTTCCAGGCAAGAGTACTGGAGTGGGTTGCCTTTTCCTTCTCCAGGGGATATTCCCAACTCAGGGATAGAACCCTGGTCTCCCGCATTGCAGGCAGACGCTTTAATCTCTGAGCTACGAGAGAAAGGCAATGCCAAAGAATGCTCAAACTACCACACAATTGCACTCATCTCACACGCTAGTAAAGTAATAGTCAAAATTCTCCAAGCCAGGCTTCAGCAATACGTGAACCATGAACTTCCAGATGTTCAAGCTGGTTTTAGAAAAGACAGAGGAACCAGAGATCAAATTGCCAACATCCACTGGATCATAGAAAAAGTAAGAGAGTTCCAGAAAAAAAACATCCATTTCTGCTTTATTGACTATTCCAAAGCTGTTAACTGTGTGGATCACAAGAAACTGGAAAATTCAGAAAGAGATGGGCATACAAGACCACCTGATCTGCCTCTTGAGAAACCTATATGCAGGTCAGGAAGCAACAGTTAGAACTGGACATGGAACAACAGACTGGTTCCAAATAAGAAAAGGAATACGTCAAGGCTGTTTACTGTCAACCTGCTTATTTAACTTCTATGCAGAGTACATCATGAGAAACGCTGGGCTGGAAGAAGCACAGCTGGAATCAAGACTGCCGGGAGAAATATCAATAACTTCAGATATGCAGATGACACCACCCTTATGGCAGAAAGTGAAGAGGAACTAATAAGCCTCTTGATGAAACTGAAAGTGGAGAGTGAGAAAGTTGTCTTAAAGCTCAACATTCAGAAAACTAAGATCATGACATCTGTTCCCATCACTTTATAGGAAATAGATGGGGAGACAGTGGAAACAGTGTCAGATTTTAGTTTTTTTGGCCTCCAAAATCACAGCAGATGGTGACTGCATCCATGAAATTAAAAGATGCTTACTCCTTGGAAGAAATGTTATGACCAACCTAGATAGCATATTGAAAAGCAGAGACATTACTTTGCCAACAAAGGTCCGTCTAGTCAAGGCTATGGTTTTTCCAGTGGTCATGTATGGATGTGAGAGTTGGACTGTGAAGACAGCTGAGTACCAAAGAATTGATGCCTTTGAACTGTGGTATTGGAGAAGACTCTTGAGAGTCTCTTGGACTGCAAGGAGATCCAACCAGTCCATTCTGAAGGAGATCAGCCATGGAATTTCTTTGCAAGGAATGATGCTAAAGCTGAAACTCCAGTACTTTGGCCACCTCATGTGAAGAGTTGACTCATTGGAACAGACTCTGTTGCTGGGAGGGATTGGGGGCAGGAGGAGAAGGGGATGACAGAGGATGAGATGGTTGGATGGCATCACAGACTCGATGGACATGAGTCTGAGTGAACTCCGGGAGTTGGTGATGGACAGGGAGGCCTGGCATGCTTTGATTCATGGGGTCGCAAAGAGTCGGACATGACTGAGGGACTGAAATGAACTGAACTGAACTCACTCATTACATCCAGATAGTCTCAATGCCACGTTTCTATCTCATGACTATATCCTTGGGGAAGCTTCTGACAGTGGGGAAGCAAGTGTGAAATGCATATTCCAAAGATAAGGGAGGAGATGGGGAGCCTCCATCTGCCTAAGTCCAGATTTCAGGTCACATCTGCTAGATAATCTCTCCCAAGTTCATTGAATAGTCTCCTGGTATGATAATAACTTTAAGGTTAGGTTTCTATCTCAGACCTCTTGCCTGAGCTCTGAACCTACATCTCCATTCCAAATCAGCTACTTAAATGTATCCCAGGAGATACAAGCTTAGCACTCCAAAATCAAAGTTATCATTTCTCAGAAATGACTTTCCCCCCTTGACATATCTTTGTTTGGTGAATAGCTCCACATTTTTTTCAACAGCAGAGAGGGACCATATCCTTCTGCAACATTCTATCCAATCTTTTGAACTTCTGTAGAATATAACTCTTCATTAACACCATTATCCAATTCTTTGCCCAAATGGGACCATTAAAAAAAGAAAAATTAACCCAACTTTTTCTTTGAAAAAATTGTATATTCACATGCAATTGTAATTAAGAGAGCAGAAATATCCTATGTACTTTTTACTGAGTTCCCCAATGGAGACATCTTGCAAACGAACAGTGTACTATTACAACCAGAATTTTGACATAGGCAAAATACTTTACAGTTCCATCAGAACAAGGATCCCTTATGTTGCCATTGAAAAGCCACATCTAATTTCCACACCCCCATTCTTGACAACAACTGGTCTGTTATCCACGTCTATAAATTTGTCATTTCACAAACGTAATATAAATGATATCATACACTGTGAGATCTTTGGAATTGTTTTTTTTTTTTTTTTTCAATCAGCATAACTCTCTAGAGACTCATCAAATTGTTAAGTATATAGATGTTCATCATTTTTCATTACTGATTAGTATTTCTTGTCCTGACTGTACCACAGTTGGTAGAACCATTTTTCCTTTGAAGGGAATCTTTTTTTTTTCTTTTTTTCTTTCAGTTTTTGGCTATTGCAAATTAAGCTGCTGTAAAGATTCATGTACAAGTTTTTGTGTGAGCTTACATTTTTTATTTCTATGGGATAATTGTTCCAGAATGAAAGTTCTAGGTCACATGATAGCTGCATATTTAGTTTTATAAGAAACCACCATCTGTATCATTTTATATTCCCACTAGCAATATATGCATTATACATTAATTTTCTGCATCTTTGCCAACATTTGCTGTTGACTCATATTTTTTAAATGATATGTCTTCATGAGTTAGACTAGTAAGTAGTAAGGTATTGCAGTAGCTCAATAAATGTTTGTTGAAGACTTGTTGAATGACTGAATGAAATGCTTTGTTAATATCTTTAGAGATATTTCTATTTAGGTTAGGATAATTAGTGTTTGGGGATGATTTACATTCTCCCAGAAGAATGTTATGATAAAAATTAACAAAGTGAACTGGATTACTACTTAGATAGTTATTGATTAAAATTGATTTTATTTTCACAGCTATAGAAAATTTAAAACAAAATTACCATCTTTCACAAAATAGAATATGCATCATAAAGGCTTCTTTTGAATATCCTGGCCATTAAAATGTCTATTATTTATATAAACTGCTAACAAAATAACATGGAAATCAAAGCTATTCTGAGTATATTACATTGAGGAAAAATTAATTCTATTGCTAATAAAGCTAATATGGGTGCTTGTATTTTTCACTGAAACTTGTTTAAAAAGACTGTGTTAGATCTGTGAGGTTTGCATTATAAAGACAAAATGAAAAAATCTTTAATTTTGAAGTATGTACGAAAATTTTAAGAGGGAATTCATTTATTTAGCCATATTTACTTCAGTTAATATTTATTGACAACTAATCATATACCAAACATCGTTCTCTTCATTAGGATGCATTCAGTGAACAAGAGAGGAAAGTTTCTTGTATAAGTGAGGCTTACATTTTAGTAATAGACAATAAATAATATATCATTGTCTTATAGTAAGCAACTAAATTATAGCTTACATCATAAAAGATATGAAATAAAAGAGAAATGAAACAAGATTGAGAGGAACAAAAATTTTAGAGAACATGGTAGATTGTAATTTAATATATGAGGTTAAGTTAGACATGATCAGGAAGTTAAAATATGAAAAGCAATTTTTTTTTCATTTTTATAGGTGAAGAACATTCTTGATGATACAAATAGCCAGCGCCAAAACTGTAAAGTGGGAGAAAGAATATTTGTAAAACATCAAAAGGGAAGGGAAAATACGTGTGGATATAGCAGAGTCAGCGATTGGAAGAAAATAAATATTAAGTCATCGTGGAGACGGAAATGACCACCCTCTCCAATATCCTTGCCTGGAGAATTCCATGGACAGAGGATCCTGGCAGGCTGCAGTCCACGGGGTCACAAAGAGTGGGACACGACTGAGTGACTTTCACACTTACATAGTGATAATGCAAAAGCATATCCTAAAGGTACAAAGTCAGACACGACTGAGTGACTGAACTGAGGTACAGAAGCCAGATTCAGCTCCATTATTCCTTGCCCCAACTGCTCAACCCCCAATTTATTGGTCTCTCATGCAGCAAGCTGGAGAAGGCAATGACACCCCACTGCAGTACTCTTGCCTGGAAAATCCCATGGACACAGGAGCCTGGTAGGCTGCAGTCCATGAGGTCACGAAGAGTCGGACACGACTGAGTGCCTTCACTTTGACTTTTCACTTTCATGCACTGGAGAAGGAAATGGCACACCCACTCCAGTGTTCTTGCCTGGAGAATCCCAGGGACGGTGGAGCCTGATGGGCTGCCATCTATGGGGTTGCACAGAGTCAGACACGACTGAAGCGACTTAGCAGCAGCAGCATGTAGCAAGCAGAAAAGTCTTGGACTCAGTAACAGTGATTTATCTTATCAACAATATCATGAGTCACATGAGGAACTGGAGACCCAGAAAGATTTACCTAAATTAGCAGAAGAGAAGGAAAAAGGCCAATGATAGTTTAAGATCCATATTTTACTGACCTCAAAATCTGATGATTATTTTATACATTATAGCTCCTACTGTTTCTAAAATTATCAGTCATTTACTCGATGTTCTCATCATAAGAAAAAAGTTTTAAAATATATTTCTCCCAGTAGGTAAAGAGAATAAATCCCAAATAGCTTTAATATTATCTTAAGCATGCAATAGCTACATCTTGAAATAAATAATATAATAAACCAGATCCTTTATTATATTAGATTAAATAGCTATAACCATGGAGTTCTCTGGAGTTTTCATATGTCCAGGGTCACATATTGTAAGTTTTCAAGGCTGCTATAAGAGCTACCAATAATTTGGTGGCTAAAAACAACAGAAAAATATTATTCTGTAGGATAGAAATCTGAAATAAAGAGATTGGCAGTGTTGCTTCTCTCTAAGAGCTCTGATGGAAAATCTGTCCCCTGACTTATTTCTAGCATCAGGTGACAGAGGACAATTCTTGCCATTCTTTTGCTTAGAGATGCATCACTACAAAACCTGGCTCAATATTCACATGAAGTTTTCCTTGTGTGTCTCTTCTCCATAATTATGAGTATATTGTTTGTATTAAATTAAAGGCTCATTCAATCTCAGTATAACCTCATCTTAATTATATCTGCAGAGATCTGATCTCCAAATCAGGTTACATGCAGAAGTATCAGGCATTAAGATTTCCATATATCTTTTGAGTGGACACAATTCAACCCATAAAATATAGAAATCATGCAGCAGAGATCAACTAAAAACAATGAAGCAAAAAACTATATAGGCTGAAATACTGGGGTACTTGTTGGAATATTGGTATCTATGTGAGTATGTATATTTGTGTGTTTGTTTTTATGATCATGGTTTCAAATTTACATGTCTTGTCACAATTCATGCACTGCTTTTAGGCTACAGTCAGCCTCCATACCTGAGGATTCTCAATTCACAGTTTTAAACAATTGCAAATTGAAAATACTTTTAAAAAATTCCAGAAAGTTTCAAAAATCAAAACTTGAATTTGCCACATGTTGGTAAATATTTGCATTGAACTTATAACAATGCATATAGCATTTAGATTATAAAGGTAGGGATTTTAAATACATAGAAGGATGTGCATGGGTTTCATAAAAATACTATACTGTTTTATATAACAGAGGAACATCCTCAGATTTTGATATCAGAGGGGATCTTGGAACCATCCCCTGAAGCTACTGAAGGATGAGCTTGGCTCTTTTTGGTGCTAGTGGTAAAGAACCTGTCTGCCTATGTTGGAGACATAGAAGACATGGTTTTGATCACTGGGTCAGGAAGATCCCCAGAGGAGGGCATAGAAACCCACTCCAGTATTCTTGCCTGGAGAACCCATGAACTGAGGAGCTTGGCAGCCTAGGTCAAAGCTTTGTTTTACCAATATTTATATACAGATATGATAATTGGACCTTAAAAAAGGCTGAGGACAAAATAATTTATGTTTTCACAATGTGGCACTGGAGAAGACTCTTGAGATTGCCTTGGTCAGTGAGGAGACCAAACCAGTCAATCCTAAAGGAAACCATTCAATCCTAAAGGAAACCAACCCTGAATATTCATTGGAAAGATGGCTGCTGAAGCTGAAGCTCCAATACTTTGGCCACCTGATGAAAAGAGACAATTGCATAAGACCCTGATGCTGGTAAAGATTGAGGGCAGGAGGAGAGGGTGTGACAGAGGACGAGACAGTTGGATGGCATCATTGACTCCATGGACATGAATTTGAGCAAACTGGGAGATACAGAAGGATAGAGAAGCCTGGTGTTATACAGTCCATGGAGTCACAAAAAGTTGGACATGATTGATTGAACAACAGCAAATTCAATATCAGCTTAGTAAAATTCCTATAAAGTATAAAATATTATGATTTTTCTCAATTTTTTCAATAAAGAAAGGACAATTATAATCTTTACTCCATGTGGAGAGAGAAATATTACTTTAAAATTTTGACTTCCACAGTTTATGTTAATTGATTAGGATCAGATAAGATTAGTCTCTCAATCATGTCCGAATCTTTGCGATCCCGTGAATCTCAGCACACCAGGCCTCCCTGTCCAATACCAACTCCCAGAGTCAACTCAGACTCATGTCCATCGAGTCAGTGATGCCATTCAGCCATCTCATCCTCTGTCGTCCCCTTCTCCTCCTGCCCCCAATCCCTCCCAGCATCAGAGTCTTTTCCAATGAGTCAACTCTTCACATGAGGTGGCCAAAGTACTGGAGTTTCACCTTTAGCATCAGTCCTTCCAAAGAAATCCCAGGGCTGATCTCCTTCAGAGTGGACTGGTTGGATCTCCTTGCAGTCCAAGGGACTCTCAAGAGTCTTCTCCAACACCACAATTCAAAAGCATCAATTCATCAGCACTCAGCCTTCTTCACAGTCCAACTCTGACATCCATACATGACCACTGGAAAAACCATAGCCTTGACTAGATGAACCTTTGTTGGCAAAGTAATGTCTCTGCTTTTGAATATGCTATCTAGGTTGATCATAACTTTCCTTCCAAGGAGTAAGCATCTTTTAATTTCATGGCTGCAGTCACCATCTGCAGTGAATTTGGAGCCCAGAAAAATAAAGTCTGACACTGTTTCCACTGTTTCCCCATCTATTTCCCATGAAGTGATGGGAACGGATGCCATGATCTTCGTTTTCTGAATGTTGAGCTTTAAGCCAACTTTTTGACTCTCCACTTTCACTTTCATCAAGATGGTTTTTAGTTCCTCTTCACTTTCTGCCTTAAGGGTGGTGTCATCTGCATATCTGAGGTTATTGATACTTGTCCCAGCAATCTTGATTCCAGCTTGTGTTTCTTCCAGTCCAGCGTTTCTCATGATGTACTCTGCATATAAGTTAAATAAACAGGGTGACAATATACAGCCTTGACGTACTCCCTTTCCTATTTGGAACCAGTCTGTTGTTCCATGTCCAGTTCTAACTGTTGCCTCCTGACCTGCATATAGATTTCTCAAGAGGCAGATCAGGTGGTCTGGTATGCCCATGTCTTTCTGAATTTTCCACAGTTTATTGTGATCCACACAGTCAAAGGCTTTGGCATAGTCAATAAAGCAGAAATACATGATTTTCTGGAATTCTTGCTTTTTCCATGATCCAGCGGATGTTGGCAATTTGATCTCTGGTTCCTCTGCCTTTTCTAAAACCAGCTTGAACATCAGGAAGTTCACGGTTCACATATTACTGAAGCCTGGCTTGGAGAATTTTGAGCATTACTTTACTAGCATGTGAGATGAGTGCAATTGTGCAGTAGTTTGAGCATTCTTTGGCATGGCATTTCTTTGGGATTGGAATGAAAACTGACCTTTTCCAGTCCTGTGGCCACTGCTGAGTTTTCCAAATTTGCTGGCATATTGAGTGCAGCACTTTCACAGCATCGTCTTTCAGGATTTGGAATAGCTCAACTGGAATTCCATCACCTCCACCAGCTTTGTTCGTAGTGATGCTTTCTAAGGCCCACTTGACTTCACATTCCAGGGTGTCTGGCTCTAGGTCAGTGATCACACCATCATGATTATCTGGGTCGTGAAGATCTTTTTTGTACTGTTCTTCTGTGTATTCTTGCCACCTCTTTTTAATATCTTCTGCTTCTGTTAGGTCCATACCATTTCTGTCCTTTATCGAGCCCATCTTTGCATGAAATGTTCCTTTGGTATCTCTGATTTTCTTGAAGAGATCCCTAGTCTTTCCCATTCTGTTGTTTTCTCTATTTCTTTGCATTGATCACTGAAGAAGACTTTCTTATCTCTTTTTGCTATTCCTTGGAACTCTGCAGTCAGATATTTATATCTTTCCTTTTCTCCTTTGCTTTTCGCTTTTCTTTTCACAGCTATTTGTAAGGCATCCCCAGACAGTCATTTTGCTTTTTTGCATTTCTTTTCCATGGGAATGGTCTTGATCCCTATCTCCTGTACAATGTCACGAACGTCATTCCATAGCTCATCAGGCACTCTATCTATCAGATCTAGGCCCTTAAATCTATTTCTCACTTTCCCTGTATAATCATAAGGGATTTGATTTAGGTCATACCTGAATGATCTAATGGTTTTCCCTACTTTCTTCAATTTAAGTCTGAATTTGGCAATAAGGAGTTCATGGTCTCAACCACAGTCAGCTCCTGGTCTTGTTTTTGCTGACTGTATAGAGCTTCTCCATCTTTGGCTGCAAAGAATATAATTAATCTGATTTCGGTGTTGACCATCTGGTGTTGATTGGGATATTTCACTCAAAAGAGAGAGAGAGAGAAAAAAAAAAACTTTCATTCTCAGAAAGATAGGAAATAGCATGTAAATATTATTTACCTCTTTGATCATGGTAACTATTGTTTCATAAAGCTATGCCCTTCTAAAGAAATGCCAGGATAGCAGTACTAACATTCTGTGGTGTTATTGTTTTACCTTAACTTCACAGCTTTTACAATGATGCTAGAGTGGAAAGAGATTACTGAAACTCAGTTCCCCTGTCTTTATAAAAATATTTCCAACTTTTGTCACAGAGCTTGTTTGATTTTTTTTTTTTAAACACTCATGTCCACAACAATAAAATGGTTGAAATTTTCCTGAACTGTAAGTCTAACCAGCTCTTCTTGACATCATCCATAGCAAATAATATTTACTTTAGAATATCAAGGAACCACAATGCGGGGCGGGGGGGAGGGGGGGGGGAAACAGCACGGGCGGGGGAGGGGAGAGGGGCAGCGAGGAAAGAACAAAGATTGTTTTTTTCTTTTATAGCCTTTACTTTCACAATTCAACAGTAAATCAATGGTGAACATTTGGTTTGCCTGAGGCCAACATGAAATCAGCTTGCCTTTTGGAATTTATATTGTCTTTTGTTCTTATCTGCTAACTCTTCAAAATACGCACAAGCTTTCCCATCTTGGAGATCCTCAGCACTAGTGGTAGTCCCCACTGAATGTATCCATTTCATCAAAATGATATGAAATTCAGCTGTCCAACTTTGTATTTGTGAGGAGTATTGGTAGTAGAGTTCAAAATAAAGTTACAGAGTGGAAGTCATTTCACCACACAAATGATTTCCCCTACAGCTAATCCTGTTTTTATTCAGATACAGAGACTTGTCTCCACAAGGCTATTTCTCTCCCTAGGAAGAAGACAGGAAAAACCATCTGATAAAACATATTTAAGCACACAGACAAGAAAACTCCAATTTAGAGTACTTTCTTGACAAATGAGTGTCCCCTTGGTCATACCTATGTTCAATGTCAGATTCGAGCCTTACTAGTGACAAAGGAAGCTGTCAAAAAGGTGGAATGTATCAGTCATGATTTAAAACCACAGTAAGACAGGGTGAGCAAGTGAAAAGAACAGGGCATGAAGAAATTCAAAATGATAGGTCTGATTTAGCTGATAGCTGCATCATAAAGCAAAATTTTGATTTGCTGAAGCAGTATATTGAGAGCTTAAAGATATTTCCTTTTATACTTCTTTTATTTTTTCCTATAGATAATTGAATTCTGAGAATTATCAATTTCTTGAAACTATGAATCTAATGTGGACCAAAATAATTTGTAAGGGATAAAACATACAAATAAAGTTTGAATTATTCTTAACACAGCTCATGGAATGACTCTGTCCCCTTTAAACTAGGGCAAATACATTTAAATGGTTGAAAAATAAATGTTGCTTAGGGCTTCTGACATGTTACTCCACTGAGGACTAAGGCAGATTAAGGTTTCATCCTTCGTTTTAAAGAAAGCACAAAAAACTGGATATCTACCTCTGGGCTTATTGCAGTATCAAAATCTTTCTCCTTCCACAAAAACAGGAAGTTCTATGTTCCTTCTTCCACAGTTCTGAATATCCCAGAACTGTGTTAATATTTTGACCAGCGGAATTAGGGAATTCATCTTGTGCCAACCTAAGCTACCATGCTGTGTAAACCGAAGGCAGCTCCATGGAAACCCTTCTGAGTCATGGAACTCATGCCAGTCCTTCAGCTGAGCACCCAGATAGTAACCAGCATCAACATTCTAGTCATGTTGATTGGCCTCTTTGAAAGTTCATCTTCCAGCTCCAGCCCAGGCACACTAGCTGATTACACAGAGAACAGAGATAGAATTCCCACAAAGCCGTGATGAAATTGCAGATATGTAAGCAAAAGAAATGACTCTTCTTGTACAGTTCAGTTCAGTTCAGTCAGTCCTGTCCGACTCTTTGCAACCCCATTAACTGCAGCACACCAGGCCTTCCTGTCAATCACCAACTCCCAGAGTTCACTCGGATTCATGTCCATCGAGTCTGTGATGCCATCCAGCCATCTCATCTGCCATCCCCTTTTCCTCCTGCCCCCAAACCCTCCAAGCATCAGAGTCTTTTCCAATGAGTCAACTCTTTGCATGAGGTGGCCAAAGTACTGGAGTTTCAGCTTTAGCATCATTCCTTCCAAAGAAATACCAGGGCTGATCTCCTTCATAATGCACTGGTTGGATCTCCTTGCAGTCCAAGGGACTCTCAAGAGTCTTCTCCAACACCACAATTCAAAAGCGTCAATTCTTCAGCACTCAGCTTTTTTCACAGTCCAACTCTCACATCCATACATGACCACTGGAAAAACCATAGCCTTGACTAGACAGACCTTTGTTGGCAAAGTAATGTCTCTGCTTTTCAATATACCATCTAAGTTTGTCATAACTTTCCTTCCAAGGACTAAGCACCTTTTAATTTCATGGCTGCAGTCACCATCTGCAGTGAATTTGGAGCCCAGAAAAATAAAGTCTGACACTGTTTCCACTGTACCCCCACCTATTTCCCATGAAGTGATGGGACCAGATGCCATGATCTTCATTTTCTGAATGTTGAGCTTTAAGCCAACTTATTCACTCTCCTCTTTCACTTTCATCAAGAGGCTTTTTAGTTCCTTGTCACTTTCTGCCATAAGGGTGGTGTCATCTGCATATCTGAAGTTATTGATATTTCTCCCAGCAATCTTGATTCCAGCTGTGCTTATTCTATCCCAGCGTTTCTCATGATGTATTCTGCATATAAGTTAAATAAGCAGGGGGACAGTAAACAGCCTTGACGTATTCCTTTTCTTATTTGGAACCAGTCTGTTGTTCCATGTCCAGTTCTAACTGTTGCTTCCTGACCTGCACATAGGTTTCTCAAGAGGCAGATCAGGTGGTCTGGTATGCCCATGTCTTTCTGAATTTTTCACAGTTTATTGTGTTTCACACAGTCAAAGGCTTTGAGATAGTCAATACAGCAGAAATAGATGTTTTTTCTGGAACTCTCTTGCTTTTTCCATGATCCAGCAAATGTTGGCATTTTGATCTCTGGTTCCTCTGCCTTTTTTAAAACCAGCTTGAACATCTGGAAGTTCACGATTCACATATTGCTGAAGCCTGTCTTGAAGAATGTTGAGCATTACTTTACTAGCATGTGAGACGAGTGCAATTGTGCAGTAGTTAGAGCATTCTTAGGCATTGCCTTTCTTTGGGACTGGAATGAAATCTGACCTTGGAAAAGGTCCTGTGGCCACTGCTGATTTTTCTAAATTTTCTGGCATATTGAGTGCAGCACTTTCACAGCATCATCTTTCAGGATTTAAAATAGCTCAACTGGAATTTCATCACCTCCACTAGGTCTGTTCATAGTGATGCTTTCCAAGGCCCACTTGACCTCACATTCCAGAATGTCTGGCTCTGGGTGAGTGATCACACCATTATGATTATCTTGGTCATGAAGATCTTTTTTGTACAGTTCTTCTGTGTATTCTTGCCACCTCTTTTTAATATCTTCTGCTTCTTTTAGGTCCATACAATTTCTGTCCTTCATCGAGCCCATCTTTGCATGAAATGTTCCCTTGGTATCTCTGATTTTCTTGAAGAGATCTCTAGTCTTTCCCATTCTGTTGTTTTCCTCTATTTCTTTGCATTGATTGCTACAGAAGGTTTTCTTCTCTCTTCTTGCTACTCTTTGCAACTCTGCATTCAATGCTTATATCTTTCCTTTTCTCCTTTGTTTTTTGCTTTTCTTCTTTTCACAGATATTTGTAAGGCCTCCCCAGACAGCCGTTTTGCTTTTTTGCGTTTCTTTTCCATGGGCATGGTCTTGATCCCTGTCTCCTGTACAATGTCATGAACCTCCATCCATAGTTCATCAGGCACTCTATCAGATCTAGTCCCTTAGATCTATTTCTCACTTCCACTGTATAATCATAAGGGATTTGATTTAGGTCATGCCTGAGTGGTCTAGTGGTTTTCCCTGCTTTCTTCAATTTAAGTCTGAATTTGGCAATAAGGAGCTCATGAGCTGAGCCAAAGTCATCTCCCGGTCTTGTTTTGCTGACTGTATAGAGCTTTTCCATATTTGGCTGCGAAGAATATAATCAATCTGATTTTGGTGTTGACCATCTGGTGATGTCCGTGTGTACAGGACACATGTGTTGTGTTTTTGGAAGAGGGTGTTTGCTTGGGGATGTATTGATACCAGTAGTAGAAAACTAGAACAACTTGTTAGGAAGCAGCCTAACTATGCTACCCTTACCATATATCTAGCACCCCTCTTTGCTTTTTTTTTTTTTTTAAAGGACTAGGGAAAATGTAGAACAGAGTGAGTTCTCAGAGTTGTAAATAGCTGACCATAATTCTCTGGGTGTCAAATAAAGGGTGAAGAATAAGGTGGGAGAATATGCTTCTTTCCCTTTTAGGTCTCACTGCTCATATCCTGTAACACAGGATTAACTCTCAATAAGTTATTTGCGTTTAAACTACATTTGTCTCACTATCTGCAGGGGATAGGTTCCAGTATTTAAAGGAACACCAAAATCAGAAAAGGCTCAAGTTTTTAAAATAAAAATTTGTATTTGCATATAACCTATGGACATTCTCTCGTATATTTCAAATCATCTACAGGTCACTTATAATACCTAATACAATACTAACTAAACAGTTGTGAATATAATTCAAATGCTATGTAAATTATGGAAAATTTTGCTTTTTGGAAATTTCTGGAGACTTTTTCCTTTTAAAATGTTTTTCATCAGTGCTTGCTTGAATCTGAAAATGTGTAATCTAGTATAGGGAAGAGCCAAGTGTAGTGTCTTGAGAGAATCCTAACAATGACAACCTTTAACAAGTGATGCTGGTTACATTGTACTAGTCGAGTAAATATGCCTTACTTATCACTATTTTTACTCATAAAAATAATAGATGTAGAATCTTCTGATATCTGTTTTACAGCCTTTTGGTTTTTAGGTATGTGACTGGCTGATTGAACAATGCAGATTCAATGTGTTTTTGTTCTTGTTGTTCAGTCACTTAGTAGCGTCCAACTCTTTGTGACCCCATGGACTGCAGCATGACAGGCTCCCTTGTCCTCCATTATCTCCCAGAGTTTGCTCAAACTCATGTCCATTGAGTCAATGATGCCATCCAACCATCTCATCCTCTGTTACCCACATCTCTTCCTGCCCTCAATTTAACCAGCATCAGGATCTTTTTCAATGAGTCGGCTTTTCACATCAGTTGGCCAAAGTATTGGAGCTTCAGCTTCAGCACCAGTCTTTCCAATGAATATTCAGGGTTGATTTTTTACAGGATTGACTGATTTGATCTCCTTGCTGTCCATGGGACTCTCAAGAGTCTTCTCCATCACTACAGTTTGAAAGTGTCAATTCTTCAGTGCTCAGCTTTCTTTATGGTCTAACTCTCACATCTAAATGAATACTGACAAAAACAGCTTTGACTATAACTGACCTTTGCCAGCAACATGATGTCTCTGCTTTTTAAAGTGCTGTCTTGGTTTGTCATAGCTTTCCTTCCAAGGAGCAAATATCTTTTAATTTCATAGCTGCAGTCACCATCTGCAGTGATTTTGGGAGCCCAAGAAAATAAAGTCTGTCACTGTTTCCGCTTTTGTTCCCATCTGTTTGTCATGAAATGATGAGGCTCAATGCCATGACCTTAGTTTTTTGAATATTGAGTTTTAAGCCAATTTTTCTCTCACCCCTTTCACCTTTGTCAAGATGTTCTTTGCTTTTTCAATTCCTTTTCACTTTCTGTCATTAGGGTGATGCCATCTCCATAAATGACGGTATTATATTTATCCTGGCAATCTTGATTCCAGCTTGAGCTTCATCCAGCCCAGCATTTCGCATAATGTATTCTGCTTCTAAGTTAAATAAGCAGGGTAATAATATACATACCTTGATGTACTCATTTCCCAGTTTTGAACCAGTCCATTTTTCCATGTCTTGTTCTAATGGTTGCTTAAGAATCTCCATACAGGTTTCTCAGGGGGCAGGTAAGATAGTCTGGTATTCCCAACTCTTTAAGCATTTGCCATAGTTTGTTGTAATTCACACAGTCAAAGGCTTTAGCGTCGTCAATGAAATAGAAGTAGATGTTTTTCTGGCATTCCCTTGCTGTTTCTATGATCCAATGGATATTGGCATTTTGATCTTTGGTTCCTGTGTTTTCTAAATCCAACTTGTACATTTGGAAGTTCTCAGTTCATGTACTATTGAAGCCTAACTTGAAGGATTTTGAGCATTGCCTTGCTAGCATGTGAAATGAGTGAAATTGTGTGATAGTTTGGAAATTCTTTGGCATTGCCCTTATAAATATGGGTAAGTTTAAACATATTTTATTTTTTTCTCTTCTTTTTTTTTTTCATTTAATTCCAAGTGGATAATATATAATCTCTCTTTTACAATGACTAAGAAATTCCTTAATTATGAGATTATATGACACCTTCTATACATTTTCTGTTATTCATCTCTGGATATCCCTGTACTTAAATCTCCAGTTAAAATTCAATCTAAGTCATATATCAGCTTTTTGCAACCAACAATTAATTGGTTGTTTCAGACCCAGGAATTTGAAGTAAACAAGACGCAGGATCAGTTCTTTCCATCTTTCATCTCTTTACAGTGGAGATGAGTGCATTGGAGCTATGTCTTTTGTGGGTATTTCTGTTCTACTCTCTTCTGCTTCTGGGTTCACCTCCTCTGATGTTGGTAGGGAAGGAAAAAAAAAAAAGGCATGACAAAGACTTTAAAAACTAGGCACATATCAATGGTGGAATGGTCTGGGTATAGGTTTTATTTAGTCTGGCTGTCTTTGTTACTCGTCACTACCCCCAAAATGGTATTCTGAAGAGATGGAGGTCAATGTTAACTTCATAAAGGGTCCATTGCTGCTGTTATTCTTAGAAAATTTCATTTTTTTCCCCCTGAAGACTCTGAGAGTTTTGGGAGCTTGGGAAAGTATTTTTCTGTTCCTCCTTTTCCTAGAATATACCATTCTGCAGCCTCTATTCATTGTGTGTTTGTGAGCTTTTCTAGCATGTCTTCTACTTTCAGAAATATTCAAAGATTTGGCATAAATTTCTTTATCTCCATATGTTGCCAAATGCTAGTTAGACAATGGAAACATTACAGTGAGTTTTTCCTCTTTATATCACTTTAGCAGTAACATGACAAGACTGCATTTTCCTACCTTATGAAATGCACAAGCTTCATCAAACATAACTACTTGTATAGCAAGTTAACTTTACTCTCTCCTTCTGTGTGTGTGCTTAGATGCTCAGCTGTGTTCAACTCTTTGCAAAACTTCAGACTATAGCCCACTAGGTTCCTATGTCCATGGCATTTTTCAGTCAAGAATACTGGTGTGGGTTTCCATTTCCTCCTCCAGGGGATCTTCCCAACCCTGGGATCAAACCCATATCTCCCCTGTCTCCTGTATAGCAGATGGATTCTTTACACCTGAACCGTCATGGCAGGACCACTCTCTCCTACAATTATTCCAATTTTTGACTTGTCAATTTTCTTAAAACAAAACAAAGCAGAACATTCATAAGAGGGTCACTAAGATGTTCAAAATACTCACTGCTTAACTTAGTTCAAATGCAAAAATGTCCACCACAACTTTCCTAGACTCCACTAATCCACACCCAGCAGGTTTGCTGGTCTTAGTTACTACCATCATAGGATTGAAGCTTCTGTCCATGTCAAGCCATAACTGATAAAATCGTTCATTTACAGTTATCATGAGGCCTGGGGACACCAATCTCATGAGTTCTAGACATTGTTTTTCTCTATGCTTTATGTAGTAGAATAACCAATTCCTTCTTGTAGGATAGTAACTCTTTGATTTCCTAGCATAAGAATCTCAAAGTGACCAGGCAATAGCTATAGCTTCAGCCTACTGTTTTTCCCTTGAGGAAAAGTGACTTTCAGGGATCAGGACATTTAAGTTAGCAAAGCATACATTTACTGAAAGAAAAGATAGATGTTCCATATATGATTTTCTGATAATGATGGTAAAATGTCCTTTCTACTTCCCTTTAGATTCCCAAATCTATCTATTCTATGGAATGAGATGAATCAGCCTGTACTGGTTGTTGAGCCCTAGTACACTTTTCATCTCAAAGAACATTTCCAAAATGACAAACATATCATATGAGCTTTTAAATATGGCTTTAAGTGTCCATCCCAAATTTCCATAAGATTAGCTGTTCTTCTGATGATGTAGACTATCAAGGAGCATTTTGCACACTGTGAGATGGACTTGGAGTAGTACTTCACTTATTATATGGAATTTAAAACTTTCACTCTAAATAAGGGTCCCTAGTCAGTGACAGCCCAAAATATACTGATCAAACCTTGAACCATTTATGTATTTCTCTTTCTCCAGTATACAATTGCTCTGGTGAATGGCCATAAATTTCTTTGAGACTGTTGTTCAGTCACTAAGTTGTGTCCAACTATTTGTGAACCCATGGACTGCAGCCTGCCAGGCTTCCCTGTCCTTCAGTCTCCCCAGAACTTGCTCAAAGTCATGTCTATTGAGTCAGTGATGCCATCCAACCATCTCATCTTCTTTTGTCTCCTACTCCTCCCACCCTCAATCTTTCCCAGCATCAGGATCTTTCTAATGAGTCTGCTCATTGCATCAGGTGGCCAAAGCATTGGAGATTCAGATTTAGGATCAGTCCTTCCAATGAATAATTTTGATACAGTCTGTCTAGTCAAGGCTATGGTGTTTCCAGTAGTCATGTATGGATGTGAGAGTTGGACTATAAAGAAAGCTGAGCGCTTAAGAATTGACACTTTTGAACTGTGGTGTTGGAGAAGACTCTTGAGAGTCCCTTGGACTTTAGGGAGATCCAACCAATCCAACCTAAAGGAAATCAGTCTTGAATATTCATTGGAAGGACTAATGTTGAAGCTGAAACTCCAATACTTTGGCCACATGATGTAAAGAGATGACTCATTTGAAAATACCCTGATGTTGGGAAAGATTGAAGGTGAGAGGAGAAGGGGATGACAGAGGATGAGGTGACTGGATGTCATCACCAACTCAATGGACATGAGTTTGAGTAAACTCTGGGAGTTGGTGATGGACAGGGATGCCTGGTGTACTGCAGTCCATGGGGTCACAAAGAGTCAGACAGGACTGAGTGACTGAACTGAACTGAACTGAAATATATCTTTGAGATATACTTGAATAATTACTACTATGGTGGTGCTAGTGGTAAAGAATCCTCCTGTCAATGCAGGAGAAGTAAGACATATGGGTTTGATCTCTGGATCAGGAAGATCCCCTGGAGTAGGAAATGGCTACCCACTTCAATATTGCCTGGAAAATCCCATGAACAGAGAAGCCTGGCAGGCTACAGTCCATATCGCTGCAGAGTCGGACATGACTGAAGCGAATTAGGACATACATATTATAGCATTAAATTCCTATTTCTCAAAAATCCCTTATCTCTCCGTCAATAAAAAGCACTTAGGTATGAGGAATGGCTCAGGTCTGGAAACTGGATTAAGAATTTTTATTTGCACTGTGATAAAGTGCAGGCTGCTGCGACGGGCATGCCAAAGCACAGGCAACTGTGACGGGTGCGCCAAAGCACAGGCGGCTGCTACAGGCATGCTAAGCGCGGCCGAGAGGAGCTACCCCACGTCCGAGGTCAGGGGCAGAAGCCTGGAGGACCCCATGCCCGAAGGGCGTCAGCCAAGAGGAGTTACCCCATGTCGGAGGTCAGGGGCAGCTGCCGAGAGTGCCAGACTGTGACGGCACAGGAATGGCGGAGAGGAGCTACCCCACGTCCAAGGTCAGTGGGGGTGGCCGGGAGAAGATACCCCACGCCCTTAAGCCCGAGACCAGGGGTGGCAGATGGGAGGAGCTACCCCACATCCCCACGCCCGAGGACAGGGGCTGTGGCAGGGAGGAGCAAGCCCACGCCTGAGGCCAGGGGCAGTGGCCGGGAGGACCAACCCCACGCCGTGGCTGCATGGGCACAAGAGGGCCTAGAGGGGCGATCCCACGTTGAAGGTCAGGAAGGGCAGTGGTGAGGAGATACCCCTCGTCCAAGGTACAGAGCATTGGCTGTGCTTTGCTGGAGCAGCTGTGAAGATATACCCCACACCCAAGGTAAGAGAAACACAAGTAAGAAGGTAGGTGTTGCAAGAGGGCATCAGAGGGCAGACACACTGAAACCATACTCACAGAAAACTAGTCAATCTAATCACACTAGGACCACAGCCTTGTCTAACTCAATGAAACTAAGCCATGCCCACGGGGCAACCCAAGACAGGCAGGTCATGGTGGAGAGATCTGACAGAATGTGGTCCACTGGAGAAGGGAATGGCAAACCACTTCAGTATTCTTGCCTTGAGAACCCCATGAACAGTATGAAAAGGCAAAATGATAGGATACTGAAAGAGAAACTCCCCAGGTCAGTAGGTGCCCAATATGCTACTGGAGATCAATGGAGAAATAACTCCAGAAAGAGTGAACGGATGGAGCCAAAACAAAAACAATACCCAGCTGTGGATCTGACTGGTGATAGAAGCAAGGTCCAGTGCTGTAAAGAGCAATATTGCATAGGATCCTGGAATGTCAGGTCCATGAATCAAGGCAAATTGGAAGTGGTCAAACAAGAGATGACAAGAGTGAATGTCAACATTCTAGGAATCAGGGAACTGAAATGGACTGGAATGGGTGAATTTAACTCAGATGGCCATTATATCTACTACTGTGGGCAGGAATGCCTCAGAAGAAATAGAGTGGCCATCATGGTCAACAAAAGAGTCCGAAATGCAGTACTTGGATACAGTCTCAAATACGACAGAATGATCTCTCTTCGTTTCCAAGGCAAACCATTCAATATCACAATAATCCAAGTCTATGCCCCAACCAGTATCGCTGAAGAAGCTGAAATTGAACGGTTTTATGAAGACCTACAAGACCTTTTAGAACTAACACCCAAAAAAGATGGCCTTTTCATTATAGGGGACTGGAATGCAAAAGTAGGAAGTTAAGAAACACCTGAAGTAACAGGCAAATTAGGCCTTGGAATACGTAATGAAGCAGGACAAAGACTAATAGAGTTTTGCCAAGAAAATGCACTGGTCATAATAAACACCCTCGTCCAAGAACACAAGGAAAGACTCTATACATGGATATCACCAGACGGTCAACACCAAAATCAGACTGATTATATTCTTTGCAGGCAAAGATGGAGAAGCTCTATACAGTCAGCAAAAACAAGACCAGGAGCTGACTGTGGCTCAGACCATGAACTCCTTATTGCCAAATTCAGACTTAAATTGAAGAAAGTAGGGAAAATCACTAGATCATTCAGGTATGACCTAAATCAAATCCCTTATGATTATACAGTGGAAGTGAGAAATAGATTTAAAGGCCTAGATCTGATAGATAGAGTGCCTGATGAACTATGGACAGAGGTTCATGACATTGTACAGGAGACAGGGATCAAGACCATTCCCATAGAAAAGAAATGCAGAAAAGCAAAATGGCTGTCTGAGGAGGCCTTACAAATAGCTGTGAAAAGAATAAAAGTGAAAAGTAAAGGAGAAAAGGAAAGATATAAGCATCTGAATGCAGAGTTCCAAATAATAGCAAGGAGAGATAAGAAAGCCTTCTTCAGCGGTCAATGCAAAGAAATAGAGGAAAAAAAAACAGAACGGGAAAGACTAGGGATCTCTTCAAGAAAATCAGAGATACCAAAGGAACATTTAATGCAAAGATGGGCTCGATAAAGGACAGAAAAGGTATGGACCTAACAGAAGCAGAAGATATTAAGAAGAGATGGCAAGAATACACAGAAGAACTGTACAAAAAAGATCTTCACGACCCAGATAATCACGATGGTGTGATCACTGACCTAGAGCCAGACATTCTGGAATGTGAAGTCAGGAGGGCCTTAGAAAGCATCACTTCGAACAAAGCTAGTGGAGGTGATGGAATTCCAGTTGAGCTATTCCAAATCCTGAAAGATGACACTGTGAAAGTGCTTAACTCAATATGCCAGCAAATTTGGAAAACTCAGCAGTGGCCACAGGACTGGAAAAGGTCAGTTTTCATTCCAATCCCAAAGAAAGGCCATGCCAAAGAATGCTCAATCTACCACACAATTGCACTCATCTCACATGCTAGTGAAGTAATGCTCAAAATTCTCCAAGCCAAGCTTCAGTAATATGTGAACCGTGAACTTCCTGATGTTCAAGCTGGTTTTAGAAAAGGCAGAGGAACCAGAGATCAAATTGCCAACATCTGCTGGATCATGGAAGAAGCAAGAGAGTTCCAGAAAAGCATCTATTTCGCTTTATTGACTATGCCAAAGCCTTTGACTGTCTGGATCACAATAAACTGTGGAAAATTCAGAAAGAGATGGGCATACCAGACTACCTGATCTGCCTGTTGAGAAATTTGTATGCAGGTCAGGAAGCAACAGTTAGAACTGGACATGGAACAACAGACTGGTTCCAAATAGGAAAAGGAGTATGTCAAGGCTGTATATTGTCACCCTGTTTATTTAACTTATATGCAGAGTACATCATGAGAAACGCTGGGCTGGAAGAAACACAAGCTGGAATCAAGATTGCCGGGAGAAATATCAATAACCTCAAATATGCAGATGATACCACCCTTATGGCAGAAAGTGAAGAGGAACTAAAAACCCTCTTGATGAAAGTGAAAGTGGAGAGTCAAAAAGTTGGCTTAAAGCTCAACATTCAGAAAACGAAGATCATGGCATCTGTTCCCATCACTTCATGGGAAATAGATGGGGAAACAGTGGAAACAGTGTCAGACTTTATTTTTCTGGGCTCCAAATTCACTGCAGATGGTGACTGCAGCCATGAAATTAAGACGCTTACTCCTTGCAAGAAAAGTTATGACCAACCTAGATAGCATATTCAAAAGCAGAGACAGTGCTTTGCCAACAAAGTTTCGTCTAGTCAAGGCTATGGTTTTTCCTGTGGTCATGTATGGATGTGAGAGTTGGACTGTGAAGAAGGCTGAGCACCGAAGAATTGATGCTTTTGAACTGTGGTGTTGGAGAAGATTCTTGAGAGTCCCTTGGACTGCAAGGAGATCCAGCCAGTCCATTCTGAAGGAGATCAGCCCTGGGATTTTTTTAAGGAATGATGCTAAAGCTGAAACTCTAGTACTTCGGTCACCTCATGCGAAGAGTTGACTCATTGGTAAAGAGTCTGATCCTGGGAGGGATTGGGGCCAAGAAAAGAAGGGGACGACAGAGGATGAGATGGCTGGATGGCATCACTAATGCAATGGACGTGAGTGTGAGTGAACTCCGGGAGTTGGTGATGGACAGGGAGGCCTGGCGTGCTTCGATTCATGGGGTCGCAAAGAGTCGGACATGACTGAGTTACTGATCTGATCTGATCTGATCTAGGTTGGTCATAATTTTCCTTCCAAACAGTAACTGTCTTGTAATTTCATGGCTGCAATCACCATCTGCAGTGAGTTTGGAGTCCCAAAAAATTACACAAGGGCAGTTGATTAAATTATTAGAAGAGAAATGGGTTTGCATTCCTATAGCACAAAAAGCCAAATTCTGACAGTGAGCATTCACAGTAAAATCATCATTTGTTTTAGGGCACTAAACAGAGTAGTGGAAGAAAGACAACTTAAGATCTCCTCCAACTTGGTGTTTGAGTTGGGGATATTTTGAAAGGTGAAGAACAAAGAAGCTAAGTTAATCATTGTGATGTGATTTTTCCTTAGGTGAATTTTTCTTAGGTTGAAGTGGATTATTTAGAGAGAGACACATTCTATGGGCCAAATTCAGTCCATCTCAGAACATAGCTGCTTGTGGTATTTCTTAATCATAGCTTTTGAAGTCAGGATGTCTACACTTTACAAGTCTCTTGTCTGGTGCCCTATGACCCTGGAGTCTGTTAGCTCATCTTTCCCTGGAGAAACAACCTAAGTCTGTGCATTCATGATATCATCAAAATCAGCAATTTTAGTACATTAATGCTATTACAAACTACAGCAATTTTAGTCATCTGACTCTGGTGCATTAATGTGTTCAGTTAGCACAGGGGACAAGAAATTGAAAAGCTTTGGATAGTGTGGTTGATCATACACTTAGCAGAGAAATTCAGTTTTATGGGTACTCAGTTTCACTAGCAATCATTCTTCACTATCAGCCCCAATTTTGCAGATGGACTGAAGGCATATGCTGCCCTACCAGGACATTTGATACTGTGACATAAAAGTTAAAAAAAAAAAATTCTTGATTATGTGCAATCCCTGCTTCCAGCCTTGGCTATTGCAGCCCTGATCATATGACCACTGTATGGAGTAGGTGGGGGGGGGGGAGTGGGAAAGGTGATGTGTGGAAAAAGAGCACTGTCATCTTCCCCTCTCCCTCTTCCTCACATCTTCCAGGAAAACAGAGAAATCTATCCAGTGTGGACATCCCTTAATCCTACCCACGTTCATGGTAAATGTGAGAACATTCATGAAGGTACATAACCAGCCCTTCATGGTCTTATCTACCCATTTTAGACAACAATTTTTTAATTATTTATTCTAATTTTCTATAAAAACTATTACTGCAAGGAGGTTATTACTTTTTTCGTTGTTGGAAATTAGGGGCTGTAAAATATGTTCCTTGATTTGAAGAAATAACAGTTAGTCATTCAAAATGGTGTAATATCTTCTCTTCTAGTTATTCTATCATGCTGTAAGCATTTGTATCTACCACTAGATAAGCAAAGCAGAGTCCAGAGTCAAAATCTATCCTTGTCAAGATCCACTGATAAACTATTTTACAAAACAGAATTAGATTCATGGACATGGAAAACACATGTATGGTTATCAAAGGAGAAAAATAAATTAAAAGATCAGAATTAATAGATTATACACTACTATATATAAAATAAACATCAAGGTCCTACTGTATAGCAGAGGGAAATGAATATATTGTAATACCCTATAAGGGAAAATAATCTGAAAAATAATATATGTGTGTCTGTATATGTGTGCATGACTGAATCACTTTGCTGTACATCTAAAATTAACACAACATAATACATCTACTATACTTCAGTTTTTAAAAAGAGAAAAGACCCTTTGCAGCCCACAAGTATACAGATTTAAATGCCTTTTGTTTTAAAGTATAGACAGCCTTTACAGGGAACTAGCCATTTAAACTAGATGGGTAAAGATTGCTTGAAAACTTTGGTTTTTCTTTCTCAAAAATGCTGGACTCACTCTTTAGAAGAGTCATTAAAATACTTTTCATAATTTATCTTCAAACTTGACATCCCCTACTTTCCTAGAGCTATATCCATCACTCCTCTTGACACCCTTAATGTTTCCAACTTGCCAAGATTATTTTCCTTATGTATGAAGTTTGTTTTCATAGTTTCCTTTTCCCCATTCATGTGTTTTAGTCAACTTGAATTACTTTGTTTGCTTTCCTTTTCTTGTATGTTCATTATATATTGTTGTTCAGTCACTAACTTGTGTCTGACTCTTTGTGAAACTGTGGGCTAAAGCATGTCAGGCTTCTCTATCTTCACTATCTCTCAGAGTTTGCTCAAACTCATGTCTAATGAGTTGATGATACAATCCAGCCATCTCAACATCTGCCACCCTCTTCTCCTTCTGCTCTCAATCTTTTCCAGCATCAGGGTGTTTTCCAATGAGTTGACTCTTTGCATCAGGTAGCCAAAGTATTGGAGCTTCAGCATCAGTCCTTTCAATGAATACTCAGGGTTGATTTTCTTTAGGATTGACTGCTTTGATCTCCTCGCTGTATAGCAGACTTTCAAGAGTCTTCTCCAGCAACACAAATTGAAAGGATCACTTCTTCAACACTGAGATATTTTTATGGTCCAACTCTCACATCTGTACATGACTACTGGAAAACCATAGCTTTGAGTATATGGAGCTCTGTCAGCAAAATGTTGTCTCAAATTCAGAAAGATCCCCTGGAGGATGTCATCGCAACCCACTTCAATATTTTTGCCTAAAGAATCCCATAGACAGAGGAGCCTGCCAGGCTACAGTCCATAGGGTCATAAAGAGTCAGGATGGGGAACACATGTATACCTGTGGCGGATTCATTTTGATATTTGGCAAAACTAATACAATTATGTAAAGTTTAAAAATAAAATTAAATTAAAAAAAAAAGAGTCAAACACAACTGAAGTGACTTGGCATGCATGTGCACGCAGAAGGTAATAGGAGACAGGGAACACTATGAGAGAAGCACTGAAGAAGATGAACTATCTGAAATGAGTTATAGAGTTCTACTAAAAGCTAGCAAAAATAAAATAAAGAAGTAGTATAAATAAATTTAAAATTGAAATCATATCAAGCATCATTTCTAATCATAATGCTATGAGACTACAAACCAATGATAACAAAAAAATAAACTTCAAAAAATAAACACTTGGAGGTTAAATTATATGCTACTAAACAACCAATAAATCTGAATAAATCAAAGGGGAAATTAAAAATAAAAACACCTTGTGGACAAGTAAAAAATGAAA
Source organism: Bubalus kerabau (assembly GCF_029407905.1). NCBI lineage: Eukaryota > Metazoa > Chordata > Mammalia > Artiodactyla > Bovidae > Bubalus > Bubalus kerabau. Next base: position 44,392,451 of record NC_073635.1, on the reverse strand, counting down.
ATAAAATGATCAAAACTGAGGCACAGAAAAAAAAAAAGTGGTTAATAGCAACACAAGCCCTCTTTAAAAAAATGAGAAAAGTTTAAAATAATAAAAAATTTCCCCTCAATTAACTAGAGAAGGAAAAATAAAATCCAAAGCTATTAGAAGAAAAGTAACCAGAAGGATCAGAGCAGAAATAATGAAAAAAGATACTTAAAGTCAATAGAAAAGATCAACATAATAAGAGCTGCTCCTTTAAAAGAGCAAATAAAACTGATAAGCCTTTAGCAATTCTCATCAAGAAAAAAAAAAAAAAAAATGAGAGAGAGGACCCAAATAAAATCAGAAATGAAAGAGGACAAGTTACAACACATACCACAGAACCACAAAGGATTATAAAAAATTATTACAAACAATTATATGCCAGTAAAATAGACCACTTAAGAAATTCCTTGAAGTGTACATTCTCCCAAAAATGAAACAGGAAGAAATGTCAAGTTGTGTAGGAAAATTACTGAAAGTGAAATTCAGTTGGTAATAAAAGAACTCCCAACAAAGGCTCATGATCAGACAGCTTCACAGGTGAATTCTACCAAACATTTGAAAAATTAACACCTATCTTTCTCAAACTGCTTCAAAAAATTGCAGAATGTATTATGATTCCAAAATCACCCTATAAGGTCAGCATAACCCTGATATTAAATCAATCATATCACAAAAAAAACCCTGCAGATCGATATCATTAATGAAAACAGATGACAAAATTGTCAAAACAGTATTAACAAACTATATTGAACAATACATTAAAAAAAGTTCATACAGCATGATCAAGTAGGATTATTTCAGGGATGCAAAGATACTTCAGTATCCAGAAGTCAGTCAGTGTAATATACTACATAATAAATTTAGGATAAAAAACACATGGTCAACTCAAAAGATGTAGAAAAATGCCTTTAGCAAAATTCAACATCCATTTATGATAAAATATCTCAACAAAGTGGATTTAGAGAGAATATACCTCAACATAATAAAGAACATATATAGTTAACATTACACTCAGTGATGAAAAGCTGAAAACATTTCCTCTGAGATTAGGAACAAGACAAGGATGCCATCTACACTACTTTTATTTAACATAGTACCGTAAACCTTCACCAAGACAGTCAGTCAAGAAATAGAAGTAAAAATAATCCAAATTGTAAAAGAAGTAAAACTGTCACTGTTTCAGGTTAAATGAAACTATTCAGAGAAAATCAAAAGACGTCACCAAATATACAGTTAGAGCTAAGAAATACATTCAGTAAAGTTGCTGGATATAAAATTAACATGAAGAAATCTATTGCATTTCTATATACTAACAACAAACAATGATAAAGAGCAAATAAAAACAAATCCCATTTGCAATTGCTTCAAAAAAAGAAAATACTCAGGAATAAACCTAAGGATATAAAATACCTGTACTCAGAAAATTATAAGACATTGATAAAAGTAATTGAAGACAACAAAAACAAATGGAAAGACATACCATATTCATGGATTGGAAGAACTAATATTATTAAAATGACTTTATTAACCTAAATAATCTTTAGAGTCAACACAATTCCTTTCTAAATAATAATAATGTTTTTTTTTTTTTCACAGAACTATAGCAGATGATATTTTGAGATTTAGAGTATTACAGAGAAATAAAAAAGATCCTAATGACTTTTCCACTTGATATCCATGACTTGAAAACTTATTTATTCTTTTCCCTTTGCATCATAGAAAAGGAAATAAAGTCAGACATTTCCCCATGCCACCTCTTAAACATGAAATGAAGTAGAGACTGGGCCCAGTGCCCCATAAGATTCACCCTTCCCCCACACCTTCTTTCTTTCAAAGTGGCAAGTTTAGGGAAAAAAAAAAAATTACGTTGTTTTTCTCAAGGCATAAGACCAAGGCCCCTTTGAAGACAAGAAGGAAGTGGAGGTGCAGATGAGAAAGAAAGACTTCTTAGGCACAGAAGCCCTTCCCTCAAGGAGAAAAGCTGCCCTGGGAGTCTGTTTGGAGAGGTGGAGATAGGTTATGTGGCAGTGATTGGAGAAGAACCCTGAAACCTTTTCCTTAAACCTGATATGCATTTACAGTTATAAGGAAAGAGAGAAAGTTTGAGGTAATATTAATCCTTCAAAGGCAGGATATGGAAGTCAAATAACATTTCTATCATGGTCACATTTTTATAACGCCTAAAAACTTAAGACAAGAAAATGGTAAAAAGGAAGTGGGTGGTGAAGGGATGAAGGCATTGTTTGAAGATCCAAAACCCACAGCTCACTCCAAAAGAAGATGAAGCAGCAGAGATGAAGCGGATGGGTACCACCATGAAAAAAGCCTTGAAAAAGACTTGTGAGAAGCAGTCACTCATACTCTGCCTCTCCATCACTCCCCACATTTTCACCTAGCTAGGCATGGGCTCTTTCAAACCCATGTCCTCCAGTGTGCTTTGGGGCCACTCATGCCCCTCCTGCCAGCTGGTCAGCCTCCCCTATAGTCTTCAGCTTGTAGCTGTCCTGGACATCACTCCTCAGTGAAATTGCATACAAGGGTTTCCCTGGTGGCACACTGAAGAAGAGCCTTCCTTCCAATGTTGGAGACATGGATTTGATCCGTGAGTTGAGTAGATCCCACCGGCGGTGGAGCAACTAAGCCTATGCACCAAAACCATTGAGCCTGTGCTCTAGAGCCTGGAAGCCACAACTACTGAGCACATGTGCCACAACTAATGAAGCCTGAGAGCCCTAGAGCCTTTGTTACACAATAAGATAAGCCACTGCAATGAGAAGACTGTATACGACAGCTAGAGAGTAACCTCAACTCACAACAACTAGAGAAAAGCCCATGCAGCAACAAAGACCCAGCACAACCAAAAATACATAAATTAAAAAAAAAAAAATTCCACCCATGATGAAGTAGGCCTTCTCAAAGTTGAAGAAAATGTCCAACTTCAAGTGTTTGTCCAATAGCTCTACTTACTGGTCAATAAGTTCCAGAGTTAAAGACATGTACAAGCTCCTTTGTCCTTGTCTTTTGAAGTAAAAGGCTGACTTCAGAGTTAATTATAGTGATATGTGAAGATGTAGAAAAAAAGAATACCTGTTGGACTGGGGTTGTTGTTCAGTCATTTAGTTGTGTCCAACTATTTGTGACCCCATGAACTGCAGTACACCAGGCTTCCCTATCCTTCACCACCTTCTGAAGTTTGTGAAAACTTCTCCTAGAGTTTGCCGAAACTCATGTCCATTGAGTCAATGATGCCATCCAACCATCTCATCCTCTGTTGCCCTCTTCTCCTCCTGTTCTCAATATTTCCCAGGATCAGAGTCTATTCCAGTGATCGGCTCTTCCCATCAGGTAGCCAAAATATTGGAGCTTCAGTATCAGCTTTCCAATAAATATTCAAGGTTGATTTCCTCTAGGATTGACTGCCTTTATCTCCTTTCTGTCCAGTGTACTCTCCAGAGTCTTCTTCAACACATTTTGAAAGCATGAATTCTTCAGTGCTCAGCCTTGTTTATGGCCCAACACTCACATAGCTTTGACTAGACAGACATGTTGGCAAAGTGATGTCTCTGCTTTTTAATATGTTGTCTAGGTTGTCATAGCTTTTCTTCCAAGGAGGAAGAGTCTTTTAATTTTGTGGCCGCAGTCACCATTTGCAGTGACTTTGGAGCTCAAGAAAATAAAATCTGTCACTGTTTCCATTGTTTCACCATCTATTTGCCATGAAGTGATGGGACAAGTTGCCATGATTTTAGTTTTTTGAAGGCTAGATTTTAAGCCAGCTTTTTAATTCTCCTCTTTCACATTCATCAAGAGGCTCTTTATTCTGGTCTAGGGAACTAGTATCAGTTTAAATTATAAATCTGTCACATAGAAGTTCCCTGAGAGATATAGATAAAGGCCTGACACACATTCCTAAGTTGTTTTTACAGGAAGCAGACTCCCAACAGATGAAAACTGCTGACCTCAAGATCATATTCCCTAGACTGGTTGGAACTAGTAGGTTCCAACTGACTCTTCATCACTTCAGCTAATTAGAAGAATGTCCATGAGCTAGTCGTGCCCTGCTACTTGAACCATTTTATTAGTTTTCAATATATTGCTCAGTATGGGACACACAGCCTTGAGAGCATTAGCCCACTGTGTCCCCCTTTTCCTGGCAAAGCAGTTAAACTATTCTTTCCTGCTTAACCAAACCTCTGTGTCTTAGATTCAATTTGGTGTCAGTGTATTGAGGCCAAGTTTCAGCAACACATGACAAGTTCATTGTCTGGACCCTCATTGATGCAGAAGAAATAGGGACTGGAGTGTCTCTTACAGATGACCTTAAGGTTTCTCCACTTCTGGAAGCTTCAAATTCTAATCTTGCAAGCCAGAATGACCTTCATAAGCTCTTGAACCATCTTCTTTTGCTGCTTGACTGATGTGGCCAGATACCATTTTTTACTGCCACATTATCCTCGTCCTGTCCGTAAGATTCTCCAGGCAAGAATACTGGAGTGGGTTGCCATGCCCACTTCAAGAGGATCTTCCTGACCCAGGGAATGAACCCACATCTCTTACGTTTCCTTCATTGGCAGGCAAGTTATTTACCACTAATGCCACTGGGAAGCCAGAACATCAACTTAAATCACATTGTTTTGCAGCTTCTAGCCCTTTGGACCACAGGTGCCATCTCCACCTCCTTTATTAACCTTTAGTTATTTTCATTTCTCCCTCTCACTTGAAGCCCAGCCTGCCCTGGAAACTTGAAACTCAAAATCTTGAAAGGTCATAAGGGTATCTCATTATGAGTACCATTGCTTGGGGCTTTCCCATTTAGTAATCAGCAGCCACTGCATAGTTGACATTTCTGTTTTGTCCATGAGCTGAACTTTGGAGAATTTGGAACATAATTTTTGTTATACAGTAAAGTATGTGTATATATATATATATATATATATATATAATTCAAAGTAGCCTCAGTGATATATGTGGACATCTTATGAATTAGCAAATATATCTTTTAACCAGTTTTCCAAAACATTTTTAGAACTGACTTAAAATAATGGTAATTTAACTTAAATTGATTTTGAAACCAAAACAAAGTCATTCTTTGCTAATGACTGCTTGATTTTATATTTTAAAGTTATCTTTGTATATAATTATAGCAGGTGGATTCTATAAAGCCTGTATAATACATAATTGAACAATTTACACTGTAAAGTATCTATTCTTCCAGTTAATCAAGGTTTTAAATTGTGAAAAACTGACATTTCAATGGTAAACAAAGTCTTGTGTTATTGTTAGAAGAATTGGAAGCTATGTAAAAATGTAAAGTTCATCATGTCACATTTGGCACTAGATTGTTTGGGTTGAAATACGTTCCCCATGACTTACTACATGTGGAACTTTGGGAAAATATTTCATTTCTTTGTACTTCAGTTTCTTCATCCATAAAAATGTACTTTCATCATTATCTTGTTGTAGATATTAAATGATTTAAAGAGGTATTACACTGAAGTAGTAAACATTATTTGACATATAGTTTGCATTCAATAAGCATTATTATTTATCTATTCCTTTCCCACAGAGAGATTTGGGGAGGGGTTAGGGCATATAGTTCATGAATTGCTTCGTTTTATTTTTCCTGTTGCCAAAAATAATGCTACAGTACCAATGAGGTACTGAAGGTGATTTCTACTGGGAGAACTGATAGTGAAATTTCCAGGAATTTTGAGAGTTGGTTGATATTATGTTGATAGCTTAAGACTGGCTACAGTGGATATAATTAATGAAACAGTCCCAAAAGGCAATTGCTAAACATTTGCTAGGATGATTCTGGGGTTAAGTTTGTTAACCAAGTCAATAGTTGTCTCTTGCACTGATCTGCTGGGCAAACATAAAGGATCCACTCATTTAAAAACGAAGAATTTGAAAATTTGGCAGTTTTCTGCAGTTTATAGGAACAATTTTATATACTATTGAATGTTTGTTTAACTACAACATGACCCAGAAATTTTGCTTCAAGTTTAGAGAGATAAAGAGAAATGAAGGTGGCTGTGCACAAAAAGAATTGTTCAAGAGTCCCCTAGCAATATTATTCATTATGGTCATAAAAAAGAGTTCTCTCAACAGGTGAGTATATTAAAAAGTGTTTGATACTCATACCAACAAATACGCAATAATAAAAAGAAACAAATCACTGATGAATAAAACATGGAGAAAGAATCTCACAGAATGAAGCTGATTGAAAGAAAGCAGATTAAAAAAGGTGTAGCATATGACCTTATTTATATAAAGATTAAAACTGAAAAAAAATAAGACTTGGAAAAAAGTAATCTGTAATGAGAGAAATTAGAACTGTCGCTGCCTTCGGTAGGTTGTAGTGGTAGTGGTAGTGACTGACTGGAAGGAGAGTGATAGAAATGTCTGCAGTGATAGAAATATTCTGTACCTTAAAATGGGTTTTGGCTTCATGGATATACACATTTATCATATGCTACCAAATGTACAGTTAACATTTGTGCATCTTAATTTGTATAAATTATATCTCAATAAAGAAAAAAAGCAAAATATTTCAGTGGAAATGCTTATTAATATAGAAATTAGTAATGATCAAATTTGATAATTATACAATAAAGTTTAGGGGAAGGAAAAGAGTAGTGATTGTACAGTTCATCTAATCTTTTCAAGGTGCTATAATTTTTTGAATGTGTCATCTTGTGTAATTTTTTTTTTAAATTTTATTTTTATTGGAGAATAATTGCTTAACAATACTGTGTATGTTTATAAATATTTCTAATATTCTAAAATTGGTTTAAATAAAATATTTACCTAATAAGATAGCTGGTTCGTTTAAATGAAATAATCCATCCAAAGAATTTAAGATGCTTCATTTTTGGTAAATGCTTAATAAGTTATCTTACAGCTATTTTTGAGAAATACACATAAAATGGAAAGAGAATATCTCATTAATTTCTAACTCCATGTCATAAAAATGACAGAGAGAATGGATCAGGTAAAATGAAAAACAAAGTGTATTTCCCCTGATCTGAATACTTCGAATATTCTTTGAAACAATTCAGGAGATGACAAATGAGAAAACAAACCTAATCAATCTTGCTGGACTTTAATTTTTGATTGGAAAGAGCAAGTATTATCCAAAAAAAATGGGAGAGAGGAGAGTAGTTTGGTGGCTTTGAAATGGGTGAGAGACAGACTGTCATCTTCCTTCTAAGCAGCATTAATGTATATTCTAGAAAAAAAGGAATTCGTGTCTTCTTATGCACATGGAAAATAGTTTTAAATTTAGACTTCAATATGGGAATACAATAAAAATTTGTAGTCATGCAAGTATTCTAATTAATTTTGACATACTTTCCTTTTCTAGGAGAAAAAAAAAGCTTTACCATTATATATTTAGCATTAGTAGTAAACAATGAAGATGAAGGAGGGGTGTTATTTCACTGTTTATTTCTATATACTTTTAAAAACAGATTTTTACTATGATTATATATTACTTTTATAATTTCAAATAGATATTTTAAAAGATTCAATGAAGAGATAATATATTATTAAATATCTTCTTTTCATCTGATTTCCTAAGTATGTAATATTATTATTCCTTATGCTGTGAGAAATATGAATCAGTATTACTACTGCCTCTATATTTTAGATTCATATTTCTATAGAGGTAAAATTAACATATTAATAAATTACATTGTACTTAGGTAGTCAGTTTTACATGTATTGAGCATTGTATACAACCCTGTAGCTATCATATTCAGCAAGGTATAGAAAATTTTTATCATACTCCAAAGTTACTTTTTGTCTCCTATATCCTACACCTTCACACCTCCCTCCTTGCAGCTACTCATCTTATTTCTATCACCAAGGACTATCTGTTCCTTGAGTTCCATAAAGCTCACACATTTGATCCTTGAACATACTGGGGGAGGATGGGGTGGCAAAATCCCAGGAGGTGAAAACTCTGCATATAACTTTAGAGTCAGCCCTGCATATCCACCATCCTCTCTTCAGCATCTGTGAGTTCAACCAGCTGTGGATCCTGTAGTTCAGGAGTGCATATTTGTTGGGAACCAAAATTCATGTACAAGTGTACCTATGCAGTTTAAACCCATGTTGTTCAAAGGTCAACTGTATATAATATTTATTCTTTGGTGTCTGACGTCTTAGACTGATTTTTTAGTAAAAAAAAAAAAAAAAAAAAAATTGTCCATGTTATTTTGAGTACCAGTAGTGTATTCTTTTTTTATGGCCAGAAAGTAAAGCATTCTTTGAGAATATCACAAGTCATTATCCAATTTGTCGATTTCTCTGTTAATGAGCATTAGTGTTGTTTCATGTTTTTGACTACTATGAATAAGGATGGTCTAAAACTCCTTTTAGTATTAGTATGGATGTGAGAGTTGGACCATAAAGAAAACTGAGCACTGAAGAATGGATGGTTTTGAACTGTGGTGTTGGAGAAGACTCTTGAGAATCCCCTGGACTGCAAGAAGACCAAACCAGTCAATCCTAAAGGAAATCAGTCCTGAATATTCATTGGAAGGACTGAGACTAAGGCTGAAACTCCAATACTATGGCCATCTGATGAGAAGAGCTGACTCATTGGAAAAGACCCTGATGTTGGGAAAGACTGAAAGCAGGAGGAGGAGGGGACTACTAGGATGAGATGATTGGATGGTATCATTGACTCGATAAACATGAGTTTGCACAAACTCCAGGAGTTGGTGATGAACAAGGAAGCCTAGCGTGCTGCAATCCATGGGGTTGCAAAGAGTCAGACACGACTGAGTGACTGAACTGGACTGAAAAATCCTTTTATCAGTGTTTTTAAGAACATATATTTTCACTGCTTTTTGGGTAAATGTGTAAAAGTGGAATTTTAGCCTTAAAAGATGTATATACACCTCTGGCTCATAAGACACATGTTTATGTACATAAGAATATGTATATATGTATTTTATGAGCCATATGCAGACATAAATTATATTTTATGTAGTAATAATATCCTATTTTGTTATGCCATTAAAAATGCCAGGCAATCCTTCAAAGTGTTTGTACCACTTACCACTCTCACCAGCAGTATGTAGGTTCCAGTTCCTTCAAAACTTCAACAGCAGTATTAGACTTTTTAAATCTATGCATTCTAGTGATTGAAAAATGGTAACTATTTGTGACTTCAACTAGCGCTATCCTGATGGCCAAGGATGTTGAGCACTGTATGTGTTTTATCAGTCATTTGTATGTCTCATTTTGTGGTATTTCAGTTCAAGTTTATGCTCATATTTGTTGTATTTTTTATTTGTAAGAATCTTTTATATATTGTGGATGTATATTTAAAACATGGGTCAAAGGTTTTTATTTCATTTTTGTGGCTTGTATCCTACTTTTCTTAATGGGATTTTTTCATCAACTGAAACTTAATTTTAATGAAGTTCAGTTTTTAGTTTTTTTTTTTTTTCTTAGATCAGTCCCTTTTGTGACCTCAATAAATCTACTCATCAATGACATGCTTTTTCTAAACCTCTGGGACTGAGGTGAAAATATTCAACCATCCTAATTATTTTTTGTGCATTTTACCTTCTCACGAAAAGGATGAGATACAATAAATTGAAAAAATTAATGAAAACAACTTTCTACTAGAAGGTGATAAATAAGTGTGTTTCCTTCTAAAAGTACAATGCATCTTCACAGTGTTTTAATAGGTTACATTTTTGTGGAGGAATTTATATTTGAACTATTTCCTTAGAAAAGGAGAGGAAAAATCCCATATTTTAAGTAAATTTTATACAAATCATTTTATATGAATCAATTAAGTTCAGTAATTCAGTAGTATATGACTCTTTGTAATCCATAGACTACAACAAACCAGACTTCCCTATTCATCACCAACTCCTAGAACTTGCTCAAACACATGTCCATCAAATTGGTGATGTCCTCCAACCATCTCCTCCTCTGTCATTCTCTTCTCCTACTGCCTTCAATCTTTGCCAGTATCAGGGTCTTTTTCAATGAGTCAGTTCTTCCCATCAGGTGGCCAAAGTATTGGAGTTTCAAGTTCAGTATCAATCATTCTGATGAATATTTAGGACTGACCTCCTTTAGGATTGACTGGTTGGTCTCCTTGGAGTCCAGTGGACTCTCAGCAATCTTCATCAGCACCACAGTTCAAAAGCATTGATTCTTTGGTGTTCAGTTTTCTTAATGGTCTAACTCTTATATTCATACATGATTACTGACAAAACCATAGCTTTGACTAGACAGACCTTTTTCAGCAAAGTAATGTCTTTGCTTTTTAATATGCCTTCTAGGTTGGTCATAGCTTCTCTTCCAAGGAGCAAGTGTCTTTTGATTTCATGGCTGCGGTCACCATCCCCAGTGATTTTGGAAGCCAAGAAAATAAAATCTGTCACTGTTTCCATTATTTACCCATTTATTTGCTGTGAAGTGATGGGGCAGGATGCCATGATATTCTTATTGTGAATTTTGAGTTTTAAGCCAGCTTTCTCACTCTCTCCTCTTTCACTTTCATCAAGAGGTTTTTAGTTCCTCATCATTTTCTGCCATAAAAGTGATGTTATCTGCATATCTGAGGTTACTGATATTTCTGCTGACAATCTTGATTCCAGCTTGTGCTTCATCCAGTCCAGTATTTTGCATGATATTCTCTGCATATAAATTAAATATACAGGGTGACAATATGCAGCCTTGACGTACTCCTTTCCCACTTTGAAGCCAGTCCATTGTTCCATGTCTGCTTCCAACTGTTGCCTCTTGACTGGCATACAGATTTCTCAGGAGGTAGGTAAGGTGGTCTGGTATTCCCATCTCTTGAAGAATTTTCCACAGATTTTTTGTGATCCACATAGTCAAAGGCTTTGGCATAGTCAATGGAGCAGAAGAAGATGTTTTTCTGGAACTCTCTTGCTTTATTGATGATCCAACAGATGTTGGCAATTTGATCTCTTGTGCCTCTGCCTTTTCTAAATTCAACTTGAGTATCTGGAAGCTCTTGGATTGTAGTGAAAACTGACATTTTCCAGTCCTGTGGCCACTGCTGAGTTTTCCAAATTTGCTGGCATATTGAGTGCAGCACTTTCACAGCGTCATCTTTCAGGATTTGAAATAGCTCAACTGGAATTCCATCACCTCCACTAGCTTTGTTTGTAGTGATGCTTCTTAAGGCCCGCTTGACTTCACATTCCAGGATATCTGGCTCTAGGTGAGTGATCACACCATCATGGCTATTTGGGTCATGAAGATCTTTTTCATATTGTTCTGTGTATTCTTGCCACCTCTTCTTAATATTGTCTGCCTCTCTTAGGTCTATACCATTTTTTGTCCTTTATTGTGCCCATCTTTGCATGAAATGTTCCCTTGGTATCTCAAATTTTCTTGAAGATACCTCTAGCCTTTCCCATTCTATTGTTTTCCTCTATTTCTTTGCATTAATCACTGAGGAATGCATTCTTATCTCTCCTTGCTCTTCTTCGGAACTCTGCATTCGGATGGGTATATCTTTCCTTTTCTTCTTTGCCTTTCAGTTCTCTTCTTAGCTGTTTGTTAGGGCTCCTTGGACAACCATTTTGTCTTTTTATATTTCTTTTTCTTGGGGATGGTCTTGATCACTGCCTCCTGTACAATGTCATGAAGCTTCATCCATAGTTCTTCAGCTAGTCTTTCAAATCTAATCCCTTGAATCTATTTTTCCCTTTCACTGTATAATAAGGGATTGGATTTAGGTCATACCTGAATGGTCTAGTGGTTTTTCTTCCTTTCTTCAATTTAAGTCTGAATTTTGCAATGAATAAAACTTCAAACACACATCTGGTAGAGTGGGAAACTCTTTAAATTTCACAGGCTAATGATGTAATTAAAAGTTACAGAAATTTAAATCTATAAAGTACTTTAAGGTTATGATTTTATAAATGCAAATTCATGTCTGTTTTGCAGAATACATAGAGTAGCTACAGATGTATTTAAATTCGTACTAAAACATGAAATGACAGATCTTCTTGACAATGCTGTTTTTTTTTTTTTTTCCCCTTAACAACCAAAAATATTTGTTTCTTTATGGACAAAAGCTTTTAAACACAGAAACACCTCACAAATTTCCAGGTGATGTTTAATTTTGTATCACAAGCAAAACATTTGAATTCTTATTTGCAAGTGCCATTACTCTTTTTTTTTTAATTTATTTTATTTTTAAACTTTACATAATTGTATTAGTTTTGCCAAATATCAAAATGAATCCGCCACAGGCATACATGTGTTCCCCACCCTGAACCCTCCTCCCTCCTCCTTCCCCATACCATCCCTCTGGGTCGTCCCAGTGCACTAGCCCCAAGCATCCAGTATCGTGCATCGAACCTGGACTGGCAACTCGTTTCATACATGATATTTTACATGTTTCAATGCCATTCTCCCAAATCTTCCCACCCTCTCCCTCTCCCACAGAGTCCATAAGACTGTTCTATACATCAGTGTCTCTTTTGCTGTCTCGTACACAGAGTTATTGTTACCATCTTTCTAAATTCCATATATATGTTTATACTTTCATCTGCTGGCCAGAGGATGCAAAAATTTTAATAAGCACACATTTTGAAAGGGTAGTCTGTGCGTTCAAACTTAAGAAAAGCTTTGTTCAAATACATATCTTTCCTATAATAAAAACTCTAAAAATAATTTTATTTTACTTCTTTATCATATGTATTATATATATCATATGTATATATATGATATATATATGATATATTATATATATCATATGTGTGTGTGTATATATATATATATATATACTACTGTGCATGTTTCAACTATATTTTAAAGTATATTTGAATAACTAGAACACTGATAGGTGATCATGCTTTATTGTTCTCCCCCTGATTTCTGAAAACAACCAAGTGATGTGTCACTTCAAAGTCAGGGTTGTTAATTTTTATTTTATTTTTTTCCCAAAATGAACTGAATCTGTAATAACTGATATGCCTGAAGTTAGCTCACAGGGCTCCCAAGTGAAATGTGTGATTCTTGGTTTCTTTTTTATTTGATCCTAAAATTTAGAATCTTAGTTGCTTTCTTTTTCACATTACTTGTAATTTTTGCTTTTCCAGTTATTTAATGAAAATTCATAAGCTTGCATATTTATAAATCTAAACAGATTCAAGATTTTATTTGTAGTCAGTGAGGATGAGATGGTTGGATGGCATCATTGACTCAATGGGCATGAGTTTGAGTAAGCTTGGGGAGTTGCTGATGGACCGGGAATTTTGGTGTGCTGCAGTCCATGGGGTCGCAAAGAGTCAGACACAACTAAGTGACTGAACTGAAACCATTTCAGATTTTCCCAAAGCTTGAATTATTGACATAGGTAGTACTTGATCAAGGACTTCTATGTGATACCAAATAAGAATACAGAAAGTAAAGGCAGTTGAAGTGACTTTTTTGTTTGTAAGCTGGTTGAAATCAAGTTTTCTTCTCTTATAACTGTAGCCAGAATGGACATATGCTAAGATATGGCCCAGAGAAATGGCAAAACCTTGCATAATTTACTCTTAGCTCTGGATATATGTTTCCATATTTTTTACCCTTTGAGCATAAAATGCTCAGTTTTTGAATACATTTTCAGAATCACAATATTTTACCAGTTTTTTCACCACAAAACAAGAATGTCAGCAAGCACCTTGATTTTCACGAGTGTATATCATGAAGGCTAGTGTGTAAACTATTTATTTAGAAGGTTGTCATGGTTACACTAGACATAAGAATTACATTAAACTAGAAATAAGAATTCATATCAGAAATATAGATTGATTATTAACTTTGTGTTATCAAATAATATTAAAATGAAGACAATATGGCCAGATTTAGTTTTATTTCCCAGGTTCAAAAAATATATTCTACATATCTTGATTTTAGTTACTATTTTTTGTATCACATCTCATTCTTTTTCATCTCTCAGAGCATAAAACGGAAAAAGCAGACACTCTATAAATTGAACACACAAGGAAGGAAGTAACAAAGAGTATCTAGAAACATTAAGAAAGACTTCTGAGAGCCTTGAAGTCTTTTTCCAGATGGACAATGCAATTTTAATTATTATTTATACTCTCCCCTCCAGCTGTTTTGTTTGTGAGTTTTGTTTAACTGTTGATTCTTATACTTGTAATATCTTTTCTTCCCCTTATAGAGTGCATTTGGGAAAATTATGACTGCAACTATTCTATGCTGGTTATTACAGATGTCCAAAGGGTGTAAGGGTGAAGAAGTTTTATTCCATGCCAGAGGGAAGTTTATTTCTATAAACTTTCTCAAATCTCATAGGTCAAAATACCTCTTTCTCTCATAGTTGTTAAATCTCTAGCGAGCATTTTTTATACACACAAGGTTTTAATGAAATAATCACCTATATGTTTGTTTTAATTAATCTTATGTCTAAAAAATAGCTTCTTACATTGTTTCTGCAGCTATAAGTATATAGAAAAAAGATTCTGGAAATATCAATTTCAGGAATTTTCCTAAGGTGTAGTAGTAAGTATCATGACCCCAACACTTATTTCTGTGCACATAGCTTTTAGTATAATCTGATTTCATTCTTTTTCAGCCTTAATTACCATCTTTTTTCCCCAATGGTTAAGTAATGCATTAAGATTTATGAATTGCATAGAAAGAAACTGTTGTGTGTATCACAATAGGACTAGGAAAAAAATAACTTTTCCTAAATCATATACAGAAATTGACATTAAATGTTTGTTTTAATGTATTTAAATATAACTTTTTCATAAGACATAACTCAATTTCATCAAATAATAGTGGGGAAAACAATATGATATTTAAAAGATAAAATTAGACTATAAAATTGCAGTAATTTATGTGTTATCTTTTATGTGCTTTTCTGTAAGCAGGTTGAACCACAGAGAATATAAAATTATATTAACCAACAGACAAAGAATCTAGAATTCAAGACAGAAAAAAAATAATTATTACTTAATGAACTTGCTATTAAGATTGGTGTGCTTGCTAGTGAGTGAAGTGAAAGTCACTCAGTTGTGTCTGACTCTTTGTGACCCCGTGGACTATACAGTCATGGAATTCTCCAGGCCAGAATATGGAGAATACCCAGGTCTCCCACATTATTGGCAGATTCTTTACCAGTTGAGATACCAGGGAAGCCCAAGAATACTGAAGTGGGTAGCCTATCCCTTTTCTGGAGGATCTTCCCCACCCAGGAATTGAACCAGGGTTTCTTGCATTGCAGGCAAATTCTTCACCAGCTGAAATACCAGGGAAGCCCTGGTTCTTCCTAAGGAAGGCATTATATCTAATCATCTGATTTATATGCTATTTTTGTAAAGAGATGTATGCTTTTGCAAATTGTCTGTAGAACAAAAACTGAAAATAAATTTAACTGAAAAAAAATGTCCATTTTGATTGTATGGAATATAAAATGTAATATAATAATTGCTTGCTTGTTAATTGCATGGAATGCAGTTGACCTTCTGAAATGGATGACTGGGTTTGATCATCTAAAGACCAAGGGTTCAGTTAAGAGTTTAACTTTTCATACTATCCATCCATGTGGTTTTCTAGGCAAGAATCTGATTCTGTGACAAAAGGAGAAGGGACACCAGAGGATGAGATGGTTAGATAGTGGACATGAATTTGAACAAACTCCAGTAGATAGTGGAGTTTGACATACTACAGTCCATGAGATTGGACATGAGTCAGATGACTTAGTAACTGAACAGCAAAAACAAACACAGATTATTTTTCATGTATTAGCTGACTCCCTAAATTTTTGTTGGTTTAGCTTTCCCCTGACAATGTTGAATTTTATCTGAGCCAAAAATTCCTGGAAAATAACAGCAATTAAACACTCTTCCACAGACACTACCCACTTTGTGTTCCAGGAAATGGCCTACTGCAAAGAACTATCTCAATATAACTTAAATAAAATTAGTGGATGACTGTCTCAAATAAATATGGCAAGACTAGACAGATATTTTTCAAATTCCCATTCTTTGGTTCATAAATGAGTACAAAAAAGATATTAATGACTAAGATAATCACGATGGTGTGATCACTCACCTAGAGCCAGACATCCTGAAATATGAAGTTAATTGGGGTTTAGAAAGCATCACTATGAACAAAGCTAGTGGAGGTGATGGAATTCTAGTGGAGCTATTTCAAATCCTGGAAGATGATGTTGTGAAAGTGCTCCACTCAATATGCCAGCAAAATTGGAAAACTCAGCAGTGGCTACAGGACTGGAAAAGGTCAGTTTCATTCCAATCTCAAAGAAAGGCAATGCCAAAGAATACTCAAACTACCACACAATTGCACTCATCTCACACACTAGTAAATTAATGCTCAAAATTCTCCAAGCTAGGTTTCAGCAATACGTGAACCATGAATTTTCAGATGTTCAAGCTGGTTTTAGAAAAGGCAGAGGAATCAGAGATCAAATTGCCAACATCTGCTGGATCATGGAAAAAGCAATAGAATTCCAGAAAAACATCTATTTCTGCTTTATTGACTATGCCAAAGCCTTTGACTGTGTGGACCACAATAAACTGTGGAAAATTCTGAAAGAGATGGGAATACCAGACCACCTGACCTGCCCTTTGAGAAACCTATATGCAGGTCAGGAAGCAACAGTTAGAACTGGACATGGAACAACAGACTGGTTCCAAATTTAGGAAAAGGAGTACGTCAAGGCATACATTGTCACACTGCTTATTTAACTTATATGCAGAGTATATCATGAGAAATGCTGGGCTGGAAGAAGCACAAGCTGAAATCAAGATTGCCGGGAGAAATGACAATAATTTCAGATATGCAGATGACACCATCCTTATGGCAAAAAGTGAAGAGGAACTAAAAAGCCTCTTGATGAAAGTGAAAGAGGAGAGTGAAAAAGGTGGCTTAAAGCTCAACATTCAGAAAACTAAATCATGGCATCTGGTCCCATCACTTCATGGGAAATAGATGGGGAAAAAGTGGGAAAAGTGTCAGACTTTATTTTCTTGGGCTCCAAAATCAGCGCACATGGTGATTATAGCCATGAAATTAAAAGATGCTTACTCCTTGGAAGGAAAGTTATGACCAACATAGAGAACATATTGAAAAGCAGAGACATTACTTTGCCAACAAAGGTCTGTCTAGTCAAGACTATGGTTTTTCCAGTGGTCATGTATGGATGTGAGAGTTGGACTGTGAAGAAAGCTGAATGCCGAAGAATTGATGCTTTTGAAGTGTGATGTTGGAGAAGACTCTTGAACATCCCTTGGACTGCAAGGAGTTCCAACCAGTCCATTCTAAAGGAGATCAGTCCTGGGTGTTCTTTGAAAGGACTGATGCTAAAGCTGAAACTCCAATACTTTGGCCACCTCTTGTGAAGAGTTGACTCATTTGAAAAGACTATGATGCTGGGAGGGATTGGGGGCAGGAGGAGAAGGGGACGACAGAGGATGCGATAGTTGGATGGCATCACTGACTCGATGGACGTGACTCTAAGTGAACTCCGGGAGATAGTGTTGGACGGGGAGGCCTGGCGTGCTGCGATTCATGGGGTCGCAAAAAGTCGGACACGACTGAGTGACTGAACTGAACTGAAATTCTCCCACTGATCTACATGGTCAGAATGTTCAATAACCTGTGTGTGTCTATATTCTTTAGTTATTAGTTCAGTTGCTCAGCCATGTCCGACTCTTTGCAAACCCATGAATCGCAGCACACCAGGCTGCCCTGTCCATCACCAACTCCCAGAGTTCACTCACACTCATGACCATCGAGTCAGTGATGCCATCCAGTCATCTCATCCTCTGTCGTCCTCTTCTTCTCCTGCCACCAATCCCTCCCAGCATGAGTTTTTCCAACGAGTCAACTCTTCGCATGAGGTGGCCAAAGTACTGGAGTTTCAGCTTTAGCATCATTCCTTCCAAAGAAATCCCAGGACTGATCTCCTTCAGAATTTACTGGTTGGATCTCCTTGCAGTCCAAGGGACTCTCAAGAGTCTTCTCCAACACCACAGTTCAAAAGCATCAATTCTTCGGCACTCAGTTGTCTTCACAGTCCAACTCTCATATCCATACATGACCACTGGAAAAACCATAGCCTTTACTAGATGAACCTATGTTGGCAAAGTAATGTCTCTGCTTTCCAATATGCTATCTAGGTTGGTCATAACTTTTCTTCCAAGTAGTTAGCATCTTTTAATTTCATGGCTGCAGTCACCATCTGCAGTGATTTTGGAGCCCCCCCCCCCAAAAAAAAAGCCTGACACTGTTTCCACTGTTTCCACTGTTTCCCTATGTATTTCCCATGAAGTTATGGGATCAGATGCCATGATCTTTGTTTTCTGAATGTGGAGCTTGATTCCAAATTGTGCTTCTTCCAGCCCAGCATTTCTCATGATATACTCTGCATATAAGCTAAATAAGCAGGGTGACAATGTATGCCTTGACATACTCCTTTTCCTATTTGGAACCAGTCTGTTGTTCTATGCTCAGTTCTAACTGTTGCTTTCTGTCCTGCATATAGGTTTCTTATGAGTCTGGTCAGGCGGTCTGGTATTCCCATCTCTTTCAGAATTTTCCACAGTTTATTGTGGTCCACACAGTCAAAGGCTTTGACATAGTCAGTAAAGCAGAAATAGATGTTTTTCTGATACTCTCTTGCTTTTTCCATGATCCAGTGGATGTTGGCAATTTGATCCCTGATTCCTCTGCCTTTTCTAAAACCAGCTTGAACATCAGGAAGTTCACGGTTCACGTATTGCTGAAGCCTGTCTTGGAGAATTTTGAGCATTAATTTACTAGCATGTGAGATGAGTGCAATTGTGCAGTAGTTTGAGCATTCTTTGGCATTGCCTTATTTGGGATTGGAATGAAAACTGACCTTTTCCAGTCCTGTGGCCACTGCTGAATTTTCCAAATTTGCTGGCATATTGAGTGCAGCACTTTAACAGTATCATCTTTAAGGATTTGAAATAGCTCTACTGGAATTCCATCACCTCCACTAGCTTTATTCGTAGTGATGCTCTCTAAGGCCCACTTGACTTCACATTTCAGGATGTCTGGCTCTAGGTGAGTGATCACACCATCGTGATTATCTGGGTCATGAAGATCTTTTTTGTACAGTTCTTCTGTGTATTCTTTCCACCTCTTCTTAATATCTTTTCCTTCTGTTAGCTCCATACCTTTTCTGTCCTTTATTGAGCCCATCTTTGCCTGAAATTTTCCCTTGGTATCTCTAATTTTCTTGAAGTGATCTCTACTCTTTCCGATTCTGTTGTTTTCCTCTATTTCTTTGCACTGATCACTGAGGAAGGCTTTTTTATCTCTCCTGGCTATTCTTTGAACTCTGCATTCAGATGCTTATATCTTTCCTTTTCTCCTTTGCTTTTTGTTTCTCTTGTTTTCACAGCTATTTGTAAGGCCTCTCCAGACAGCCATTTTGCTTTTTTGCATTTCTTTTCCATGGGGATGGTCTTGATCCTTGTCTCCTGTACTATGTCATGAACCTCCATGCATTGTTCATCAGGCACTCTATCTATCAAATCTAGTCCCTTAAATCTATTTCTCACTTCCACTGTATAATCATAAGGGATTTGATTTAGGTCATACCTGAATGGTCTAGTGGTTTTCCCTACTTTCTTTAATTTAAGTCTGAATTTGGCAATACGGAGTTCATGATGTGAGCCAGAGTCAGCTCCTGTTTTTGTTGTTGTTGTTGTTGTTGTTGTTGTTGACTGTATAGAGCTTCTCCATCTTTGGCTGCAAAGAATATAATCAGTCTGATTTCGGTGTTGACCATCTGGTGATGTCCATGTGTAGAGTCTTCTCTTGTGTTGTTGGAAGAGGGTACTTGCTATGACCAGTGCATTTTCTTGGCAAAACTCTATTAGTCTTTGCCCTGCTTCATTCCATATTTAATGGCCAAATTTGCCTGTTACTCCATGTGTTTCTTGACTTCCTATTTTTGCATTCCAGTACCCTATAATGAAAAGGACATCTTTTTCGGGTGTTAGTTCTAAAAGGTCTTATAGGTCTTCATAGAACCATTCAACTTCAGCTTCTTCAGCATTACTGGTTGGGGCATAGACATGGATTACTCTGATATTGAATAGTTTACCTTGGAAACGAAGAGAGATCATTCTGTTGTTTTTGAGATTGCATCCTAGTACTGCATTCCAGACTCTTTTGTTGAGCATGATGGCTACTCCAGTTCTTCTAAGGGATTCCTGCCTGCAGTAGTAGATATAATGGTCATCTGAGTTAAATTCACTCATTCCAGTCCATTTTAGTTCGCTGATTCCTAGAAGGTCAATGTTCACTCTTGCCATCTCCTGTTTGTCCACTTCCAATTTGCCTTGATTCATGGATCTAACATTCCAGGTTCCTATGCAATATTGCTCTTTACAGCATCGGACCTTGCTTCTACCACCAGTCACATCCACAGCTGGGTATTGTTTTTGCTTTAGCTCCATCCCTTCATTGTTTCTGGAGTTATTTTTCCATTGATCTCCAGTAGCATATTGGGCACCTACTGACCTGGGGAGTTCCCCTTTCATTATCCTATCATTTTGCTTTTTCATACTGTTCATGGGTTTCTCAATACAAGAATACTGAAGTGGTTTGCAATTCCCTTCTCCAGTGGACCACATTGTGTCAGACCTTTCCACCATTCCCACCCATCTTGGGTGGCCCCACAGAGCATGGCTTGGTTTCATTGAGTTAGTCAAGGCTGTGGTCCTAGTGTGACTAGTTTGACTAGATTTCTGTGATTATGATTTCAGTGTGTCTGCTCTCTGAGGCCCTCTTGCAACACCTACTGTCTTACTTGGGTTTCTCTTACCTTGGACATGGAGTATCTCTTCACGGCTGCTCCAGCAAAGCACAGCCGCTGCTACTACCTTGGACGAGGGGTATCTCCTCATCGCCGCCCCTCCTGACCTTGAACGTGAAATAGCTCCTCTAGGCCTTCTGGCACCCGTGCAGCCACTGCTCCTTGGACGTGGGGTTGCTCCTCCCAGCCGCCGCCCCTGACCTTGGATGTGGGGTAGCTCCTCTTGGCTGCTCCTGTGGTGTCGCAGCCTTGCACTCTTGGCTGCTGTCCCTGACATCGGACGTCGGGTAACTCCTCTCGGCTGCCGCCCCTGACCTCAGATGAAGGGTAGCTCCTCTCCACCACCGCCCTCGGGCATGGGGTCCTCCCGGCTTCTGCCCCTGAGCTTGGGCATGGGGTAGCTCCTCTCGGCTGTGCTGTGTGTGCCTTCGCAGCTGCCCGCGCTTAGTCATATCCAAATCTTCGGTAGTCTGCGTGCATGCTAAGTTGCTCCAGTTGTGTCAAACTCTTTGCAACCGCTGGACTGTAGCCTACCAAGCACCTCTGTCCATGGGGTTTTTCCAAGCAAGAATATCGGAGTGGATTGCCATTCCCTACTCCAGGGGATCTTCCTGATCTAGGGATTGAACCCATGTCTCACTATGTCTCCAGCATCAGCAGGTGAGTTCTTTACCACTAGTGCCACCTTCGGTACCCTGACTTCACCCAAATTTTGTCAGTTTTCTCCAAGTCTATGAACTTGGATCCCTCTTCTGTGAGTTCTTTCTGAGAATGTGTTATGTTGCTTCAGTCGTGTCTGACTCTTTGCAGCCCTATGGACTGTAGCCCACTAGGCTCCTCTGTCCATGGGGTTCTCCAGGCAAGAATACTGGAGTGGGTTGCCATACCCTCCTTCAGGGGATCTTCCAGAGAATAATTAACCTCAAAGAAACACATTCCTGATCTATTGTCTGATCACACTACAGGCTTATCCCATTACTCCACAATGGATTCCTTCTAGCCTTGCTTATTCCTTCTTATAAGTAAAACCCATCTTGGCCTGATATTTGAGAGGCTTAATGATTTCAAAATTTTAGTCCCTTTCTTCTTTTAGCTGGGGATTAGCTTTTTTCTTTTTTTTCTTCCCTTATCTAATTCTGAATTTGGTTTTCTTTGATAAACTCCTTAATGGTGATCAGTTTCTGAGTTAAAGTTACAGACAATAATCCATGAAAACTCATTCTGTATAAACTAGTAGTAGAACCACTCTCAAATTTTGGAGTTAAATTACATTTTTTAGGAAGAAAGAGAATCAGAGTAGTTGACATTTTAATTTTAATGCTTACCTAGGATTCAAAATACTAAATTAAATCTGATATACTATTATAAGTTATATGAAAAAGCGACCAAGTATCATAAACTTGAATTAGAAAAGGAATCAAGCTCTACACTTTCACTTTGTATGTTAGGGTAGATTTCTGGTTTACATGTTTAACCTTGGAAAGGTAACCTACTTTTTTACCATTAAAAAACAATCTATATTTTGGTTTTGCTTATGATCATTTAACTTCCAGATGGTCAAGCTGGTTTTAGAAAAGGCAGAGGAATCAGAGATCAAATTGCCAACATCTGCTGGATCATGGAAAAAGCAATAGAATTCCAGAAAAACATCTATTTCTGCTTTATTGACTATGCCAAAGCCTTTGACTGTGTGGATCACAATAAACTATGGAAAATTCTGAAAGAGAGGGGAATACCAGACTATCTGACCTGCCTCTTGAGAAACCTATATGCAGGTCAGGAAGCAACAGTTAGAACTGGACATGGAGCAACAGACTGGTTCCAAATAGGAAAAGGAGTACATCAAGGCTGTATATTTTCAACCTCCTTATTTAACTTATATGCAGAGTACATTATGAGAAACGCTGGACTGGAAGAAACACAAGCTGGAATCAAGATTGCCAGGAGAAATATCAATAACCTCAGATATGCAGATGACACCACCCTTATGGCAGAAAGTGAAGAGGAACTCAAAAGCATCTTGATGAAAGTGAAAGTGGAGAGTGAAAAAGTTGGCTTAAAGCTCAACATCCAGAAAATGAAGATCATGGCATCCGGTCCCATCACTTCATGGGAAATAGATGGGGAAACAGTGGAAACAGTGGCTGACTTCATTTTTTTGGGCTCCAAAATCACTGCAGATGGTGACTGCAGCCATGAAATTAAAAGACACTAACTCCTTGGAAGAAAAATTATGACCAACCTAGATAGCATATTGAAAAGCAGAGACATTACTTTGCCAGCAAAGGTCCGTCTAGTCAAGGCTATGGTTTTTCCAGTGGTCATGTATGGATGTGAGAGTTGGACTGTGAAGAAAGCTGAGTCCAGAAGAATTGATGCTTTTAAACTGTGGTGTTGAAGAAGACTCTTGAGAGTCCCTTGGACTGCAAGGAGTTCCAACCAGTCCATTCTAAAGGAGATCAGTCCTGGGTGTTCTTTGGCAGGACTGATGCTAAAGCTGAAACTCCAATACTTTGGCCACCTAATGCAAAAAGTTGACTCATTGGAAAAACTCTGATGCTGGGAGGGATTGGGGGCAGGTGGAGAAGGGGATGACAGAAAATGATATGGCTGGATAGCATTAGTGACTCAAGGGACATGAGTTTGAGTGAACTCCGGGAGTTGGTGATGGACAGGGAGGCCTGGCGTGCTGCAATTCATGGGGTTGCAAAGAGTGGGACACAACTGAGAGATTGAACTGAACTAAACTGATGAACATTTTTGCACAAAAAAGGCTAACCTGATTTTGAGAGGAAAATTTTAACTATAATCAGCAGTCCATCTATACATATGGTGTGGCAAGTCAGGTAAAAATACAGGAAGTAATCAAGAATGCTTGATGACTTTATCATATTTATTACATTATGTAATTTATGTATTATGTCCCAAGAATCTAGCCCTAGGCATGACACATAATTTATACTGATTGAATATTTACAGATTGAATTTGTAATATCTCTATGACATAAACAGATTTCATTTAGTATTTTACTTCATTCAAAAATCATGATGTTGGTTCTAAGGTATGTCAGTTCTCAAGATAAGACTGACAAAAAGGATAATGTGCATATTTATTATTGAGGAGAGGAAAGCAAATTTTTGAAAGTGAAAAAATTGCAGAAATGTCTATATCACTCATTTTCAAGTTTAATAAGCAACTCTTTAGTTTTATGTTTGGTCATCTTGAGATGAAGTCTTATTTGATATTATGCATTTTTCTGGTCATTTATATTTTTATGTTGAACTTATAAACTGAAATTATTTTATACTTAAAAGAAAAGTAAGCTTATGTTACAATAGTTTTGCAGGTTAGTAAAAACAGTTTGGAGAACAATTTACATTACAAAAATCAAATCCAACATGAATAAGAATTTCAGAAATGAGTCAAAATCAATTTGCTGAGAAACACAATCTTGACATTGAAAAAAAAGTTTCCTCAAAATGTACTATTATAAGATTACTGTCAGCTATAGTACTGACCACTGTAGTTTTCCCCATCTCAATAAGTACCCTTCGTTAACATTTCTAAATATTAAAAACTAGGAAACTTTTATAGTACTTATTTATGGATATGTATTCTAAATGATATGCACATACCTATTCTACAAAAGACTTCTCTCTTCTTATTCCCTCCTGCACTGTACTGGGTTGATAGAGTTGCTTCAATATTCATTCCCATGGAAACATTAGAATTTTTGGAAAAAGAGTCTCTGCAGATGTAATCAAGTTCTATGAGATCATACTGAATTAGAGTGAGACCTATATTCATTGTGACTGCCATTTAGACTTCTCCAGCCTTCCAACTTTCCCAGCATCAGCGTCTTTTCCAATGAGTCAGTTCTTCACATCAGGACCTTCAGATTCAGCATCAGTACTACCAATGAATATTCAGGAATGATTTCCTACAGATTGACTGGTTTGATCTCCTTGCAGTTGAACAGACTCTCAAGATTGTTCTCCAACATCACAGTTCAAAAGCATCAATTCTTTGGCACTCTCATATTCATACATGACTACTGTAAAAATCAGAGCTTTGACTAGATGGACCTTGGTCAGCAAAGTAATATGTCTGCTTTTTAATATGATGTCTAGGTTGATCATAGCTTTTCTTCCAAGGAGCAAGTATCTTTTAATTTTATGGCTACAGTCACCATGCACATTGATTTTTGAGCCCAAGAAAATAAAGTCTGTCAGTATTTCCATTGATTCCCCATCTATTTGCCATGAAGTGGATGTGACCAGATGCCATGATCTTCTTATTTTAAATTTTGAGTTTTAAGCCAGCTTTTACACTCTCTTCTTTCACTTTCATCAAAAAGCTCTTTAGTTCTTCTTCACTTTCTGCCGTAAGGGTGGTGTCGTCTGCATATCTGAGGTTATTGACATTTCTCCTGGCAATCCGGATTCCAGCTTGTGCTTCTTCCAGCCCAGCGATTCTCATGATGTAGTCTGCATAGAAGTTAAATAAGCAGGGTGACAATATGCAGCTTTAATGTACCCCTTTCCCAATTTGGAATCAATTCATTGTTCCATGTCCACGTCTAAGTGTTGCTTCTTGACCTGAATACAGATTTCCTTGTAAGGAGGTAAGGTGGTCAGGTATTTCCATCTCTTGAAGAATTTCCTACAGTTTGTTGTGATTCACACAAACACTTTGTGTAGTTAATGAAGCAGAAGTAAATGTTGTTCTGGAATTCTCTTGCTTTTTTTTTGATCCAACAGATGTTAGTAATTTGATATCTGGATCTTCTGCCTTTTAAAAATCCAGCTTGAACATCTGGAAGTTCACGGTTCATGTACTGTTGAAGCCTGGCTTGGAGAAATTTGAGCATTACTTTGCTAGTGTGTGAGATGAGTGCAATTGTGTGGTAGTGTGAACCTTCTTTGGCATTGCCTTTCTTTAGGTTTGGAATGAAAACTGACCTTTTCCAGTCCTGTGATCACTGCTGAGTTTTCCATTTTGCTGGTATACTGGGTTCAGCACTTTAACAGTGTCATCTTTTAGGATTTGAAGTAGCTCAATGGGAATTCCATCACCTCCACTAACTTTGTTCAGAGTGATGCTTCCTAAGGCCTGAAAGGTTGCCTTTAGCTGGGAGAGATGTAGGGATTCTTGGCCTCTGGAGGAGAGGAATTCAATCTGGGGCCAGTGATATGGCTTGATTGTTCAGAGTTTTTGTATAATAAAGTTTTATAAAAATATAAAAGCGATAATCAAAGCTTCTGACATAAGCAGAAGGGAGCAGAAAGAGTGCCCCCAGGCTAGTCCTTAGTTGGATGTTATATAGCTACTCAGTTCAGTTCAGTTACTCAATCGTTTCTGACTGTCTGCCACCTCATGGACTGCAGTACACCAGGCTTCCTTGTCTATCACCAGCTACTGGAGCTTACTCAAACTCATGTCCATTAAGTCAGTGATGCCATCCAACCATCTCATCTCATCCTATGTTATCCCCTTGTCCTCCAGCTTTTAATCTTTCCCAGAATCAGGGTCTTTTCAAATAAGTCAGTTCTTCGCTTTAGGTGGCTAAAGTATTGGAGTTTCAGCTTCAACACCAGTCCTTCCAATGGATATTTAGGACTGATCTCCTTTAGAATGGACTGGTTGGATCTCCTTGCAGTCTAAGGCACTCTCAAGAGTCTTCTCCAACACCACAATTCAAAAGCATCAATTCTTCAGTGCTCAGCTTTCTTTATAGTCCAACTCTCACTTCCGTACATGACTACTGGAAAATCCAAAGCTTTGACTAGATGGACCTTTGTTGGCAAAGTAATGTCTCCGCTTTTAAATATGCTGTCTAGGTTGGTCATAACTTTTCTTCCAAGAGCAAGCGTCTTCTACTAGCAGGCTGCTAATCGGAGAAAGTAAATTTCTCAAAGCTCAGAGACTGGCTCCAGGCCTCTCACCCACAACATGCATTTTGAGATAACACTGGCACAAGGTGAGTTGTCCTGGGCCATAAAAGGATTGACATGAATCTTGAAGAAAGGCAGGTTTCCAAGCAAATATATAGATTCATTAACATAGATTAGGAGAACAATGAATGAGTAAAACGTACTGGTTTGCTGAGCCATTATTGGTTCTGAGTCTCTTAAGAGGAACTGACTTGAAGAAAGACAGAGTCTAGGGTAAATACACAGCTCATTAACATAGCTTAAGAAAAACATTTCCATAGGAAAAATGCATTGGTTAGCTCAAGGTTTGAGAAAAGTTGTTTGGGTGGAACGAGGTGTAGTAATAGCAATACAGAATTTTAAAAGAAATCTCCCTTTGAATTTGTGTGCTGCTGCTAAATCACTTCAGTCATGTCCGACTCTGTGCGACCCCATAGATGGCAGCCCACCAGGCACCCCGTCCCTGGGATTCTCCAGGCAAGAACACTGGAGTGGGTTGCCATTTCCTTCGCCAATTCATGAAAGTGAAAAGTGAAAGCGAAGTTTCTCAGTCATGTCCGACTCTTAGCGACCCCATGGACTGCAGCCTACCAGACTTCTCCATCCATGGGATTTTCCAGGCAAGAGTACTGGAGTGGGGTGCCATTGCCTTCTCGGTTTTTGTATAGAGAAGGAGAAAAATCTGACCCTTGTTATTTGTTTCCTTTTGCTGCTTAAGAGAGATAAAAAGCACTTGACACTTGCAGCCTATTTCCTCTATTTGGAGACCCTTAGCCTTCCTGCCTGTTACCCTCTCAGGCCCACTTGACCTCACATTCCTGGATGTCTGGCTCTAGGTGATTGATCACACCATCATGATTATCTGGGTCATTAAAATCATTTTCGTATAGTTTTATGTGCATTCTTGCCACCACTTCTTATATCTCCTATTTCTGTTAGGTCCATAGCGTGTCTGTCCTTTATTGTGTCCATCTTTGCATGAAATGCTTCCTTGGTATCTCTAATTTTCTTAAAAAGATCTCGTCTTTCCCATTCTATTGTTTTCCTCTATTTCTTTGCATTGATCACTGAGGAAGGCTTTCCTATCTCTCCTTGTTATTCTTTGTAACTCTTCATCCAGATGGGTTTAGGTTTTCTTTTCTCATTTGCTTTTAGCTTCTCTTCTCAGCTCTTTATAAGGGCTCCTCAGACAACCATTTTCTTTTCGCATTTCTTTGTCTTGGTTATGGTCTTTATCACCACCTCCTGTACAATATCATGAACCTCCATCCATAGTTCTTCAGGCACTCTGTCTATCAAATATAATTCCTTGAATCAATTTTCCCTTCCACTGTATAATCATAAGATATTTTATTTACATCATACCTGAATGGGCACTGGAATCAAGCAGACTCTATACAGAAATACCCTGTATTAAAATGTTTGTGACAGTGATTTTACAAAGGTGAGTAAAAGTGTTAGGGGAAGCACACTGATTGAAACCACCCACCCTGGCCAGGCACCATAGTAACCATTTGCATGAGTTGTTTTATGACAGGAGGTCCTGATAAGGAATACAGAACTAATAAGCCACCACCAACCAGAAGAGTTGGGGAAAGGTCGAAAGGAGACACCGCATGTCTGTCCACTTCCTAGAATCCCTCTCACTAGCATCCATCTTGACTGAGTGATGCGTGTGCTACCAGGAAAGACCCTGAATTAGAATGATTGGCCAAAGACCACCTGGAAACTAATCCCATCACCATAAAACCCGAGACTGTGAGCCACGCAGCAGAGCAGTTCTCCTGGGTTCCCTTACCCTACTGCTCTCCACCCAGGTGCCCTTTCCCAATAAAATATCTTGCTTTGTCAGCACATGTGTCTCCTCGGACAATTCATTTCTGAGTGTTAGACAACAGCCCAGTTTCGGGCCCTGGAAGGGGTCCGCCTTCCTGCAACAAAAGGAGAGAGTGCTGGGAACTCTTATCACTCACAGAATATCCTATATTTCTAAAGACTAACATTCAGTGCTTTTTTTACTCTGAAGGATGGCTTTCTGTTGATTGACTCATTCAATTAAAAGGGAAAAGAACTACCATATGATGCATAAATTTTACTCCGGGGTATATACCTGAAAAACAAACAAACAAACAAAAAACAGTTATTTTAAAATATACATACACTCCAATGTTCATAGCTGCATTATTTACAGTAGACAAGATATGGGAACAACCTAAGTGTCCATAAATAGTTGAATGGATAAAAAAGATGTCAGTCAGTTCACTTCAGTCACTCAGTCGTGTCCGACTCTTTGCGACCCCATGAATCGCAGCACGCCAGGCCTCCATGTCCATCAACAACTCCCAGAGTTCACTCAGACTCACGTCCATAGAGTCAGTGATGCCATCCAGCCATCTCATCCTCTGTCGTCCCCCTCTCTTCCTGCCCCCAATCCCTCCCAGCATCAGAGTCTTTTCCAATGAATCAACTCTTTGCATGAGGTGGCCAAAGTACTGGAGTTTCAGCTTTAGCATTATGCCTTCCAAAGAAATCCCATGGCTGATCTCCTTCAGAATGGACTGGTTGGATATCCTTGCAGTCCAAGGGACTCTCAAGAGTCTTCTCCAACACCACAGTTCAAAAGCATCAATTCTTCAGTGCTCAGCTTTCTTCACAGTCCAACTTTCACATCCATACATGACCACTGGAAAAACCATAGCCTTGACTAGACGGACCTTTGTTGGCAAAGTGATGTACTCAGCCATGAAGAAAAATAAGCATGATATCGATTATATGTGGAATCTAAAGAAATCGATAAACTAACAAATATTGCATAAAAGAAGCAGACTTATAGATAGAGAAAACAAACTAATGATTACCTGTATGGGAGGGGCAATATAGGAGTAGGTGGAGTGGGCAGTACAAACTGTTGGGTGTAAGATATGCTCAAGGATGCATATATATGTAGTCAATTCTTTGTCAAACAGTAAATGGAAAGTAATCTTACAAAACTGTATAGTTGTATAAAATGAAAATCGGTTCAAAATTGGGAAAGGAGTATGTCCAGGCTGTATACTGTCACATTGCTTACTTAATTTATATGCAGAATACATCATGCAAAATGCTGGGCTAGATGAAGCGCAAGCTGGAAACAAGATTGCATGAGAAATATCAATAACCTCAGATATGCAGATGACAGCACCTTTATGGCAGAAAGTGAAGAGGAGCTAAAGAGCCTCTTGATGAAGATGAAAGAGGAGAGTGAAAAAAAACTGGCTTAAACTCAAAATTCAGAAAGCTAAGGTCATGGCATCTGGTCCCATCACTTCATAGCAAATAGGTGGTAAACAATGGAAACAGCGACGGACTTTATTTTCTTGGGCTCCAAAATCACTGGGGATGGTGACTGAAGCCATGAAATTAAGACACTTGCTCCTTGGCAGAAAAGCTATGACAAACCTAGACAGTGTATTAAAAAGAAGGAACATTACTTTGCCGACAAAGTCTGTATAGTCAAAGCTATGGATTTTCCAGTAAGTAGTCATGTATGGATATGAGAGTTGGGGCATAAAGAAGACCTAACAAGGAAGAATTGATGTTTTTGAACTGTGGTGTTGGAGAATTATCTTGACAGCCCCTTGGACTACAAGGAGATCAAATCTGTCAGTCCTAAAGGAAATCAGTCCAGAGTATTCATTGGAAGGACTGATGCTGAAGCTGAAACTCCAATACTTTGATCACCTGTAAAGCTGATTCATTAGAAAAGACCTTGATGCTGGGAAAGATTGAAGTAGAAGGAGAAGGAAATGACAGAGGATGAGATGGTTGGATGTATCACTCAATCAATGAACCCAAGTTTGAGCAAACTCCAGGAGATGGTGAAGGACAGGGAAGCCCAGCGGGCTCAGTTCATGGGGTCACAAAGAGTCAGACACAACTGAATGATTGAACAACAGCAATAAAATGAAAAAAAAAAAAAAAAGTGAAAAAAGGTAATAGACTTTCTTATACTTTAAATAAAATCATTTAGATAAGGTAACAATAGTTACTGTATTGTATTTAAAGTATATGTAAATTACTTAAAATTATGAAATAATTCTTACTCATGTCACTCTGCAAAGCAGGTGGTCACAGTTGGAAGCCAATTCTCTTCCAAAAGTAGGTTAAGAAACCCAGGGCCCTTCTTTTGTTTTGCTCTAACATCAACAC
Organism: Bubalus kerabau; assembly: GCF_029407905.1. Classification (NCBI taxonomy): domain Eukaryota; kingdom Metazoa; phylum Chordata; class Mammalia; order Artiodactyla; family Bovidae; genus Bubalus; species Bubalus kerabau. The sequence continues at coordinate 44,361,451 of NC_073635.1, read as the reverse complement.
ATTGCTTCACAATCACTATAGAAGGAGAATGAATGATAGTTTGGGATGTTTTTAGCAAGTCAGATCTGAAAGTGATATACATTCTAGTAACTAGATCTTATAACTAAATCTCAGGTTGCATTGTTACAACTAGGGATCCAGTATGGACTTCGGAGAAATTTAGTACATATCTTATACCCAAGAAGTAAAGAAAGAATGTTAGATGAAGGGTTAGCCTGGATCAAATCAGTTCAATAAATAATTACTGAACAATTATGATGGGCCTGTACCTTGTGTGGTCAGTTAGAACTGAAGAGACATTAGGGAATTTCCTGTCATTCATAATTCATAATATTTTAAGCAAAGTTTAAATAACTCACTATATTAAATATTAAACATGAGATTGATACATTTTCATTTGGTGTTTTATGTTTGAACTGTAATCATTTTATTGTCATATGCTTAATATTTAGTTTTTCTATTTTATTTCTAAATATTTTGCAATTGTTTCTATATAAACTTTCCAAAACTTTTAAAATAAAAATCACCCTTGTGCAGACACATGAGAGATTAAGCAATATTTACTTATTGTATATAGAAATATACAGGAGTATACTCCTGACTCATAATACACCAGTCATATTAAACTGTGATAAAAATTGGAAAGCAGAGGTAAAGGGAATGGGGATTTTGAATCCCTGAGAGAACTTAACTAAAAGAACCTCAGTGTCAGCTCTGGCATTTGAAACCATTGTTTACAGGAATTACTCTAGAACCCATTATAAAAAAAAAAAAAAAAAGAAAAGAAAAGAAAAATCCTTCTTTAGTATCTGGTGATTTTAGCATAAGATTGAATAGTCTTGAACATCAGAAGTCCCCTTTTATTTTTTTGGAAATGCATTCTGTCTTAATGATGAAATGATGGAGATAATATTTGTAGGCTCACTCTCTTGGTTTATGAAAGGGAAAGCTGTTGATAACATTCTCAGTAAATCGGCCTCTTCTGTTTTAGCTTATAGGGCTTCAGAGAGGTGTACCTTCCCTCTTCAGCTTAGCCAGGACTGACAGGTGCTGAGAAGGGAGTACCTGCATTATTTGGACAAAAAATTTGGAGACAGAACTGAACTCAGCAGGGCAACAATACAGAGTGGCACTCATCATTTCAATCTTTTGTACTTAAACTAAGTTTAATATAGAGCGTACAGAGTTATTTTCTCTGTTTTGATCAATGGACTTATTTTTGTCTGTCCTGGTACCAAAATGCCTAGAACAAAATGTGTGTGTGTCCCTCTTTCTCTCTCCTGAAATTGTCCTTCTATACGTTTATGCTCCAAACAGTTATATTTTATGTGGAAGTGAAAAGATGAAGCCTTCATTGTTGTATATTAGTACCATACTTAAAATAGAAAGTAAAACAGCATTTACTAAAAGTATAATCGAGGACTGAGCTAAGCTTGTGATTAAAAGTGAAACTACCCTAAAGTAAATGATAGTTATACACAAAAGCAATTAAAAAAAAAAAAAAAGAAGAAGAAGAAGAAGTATGTCTAAGAAACAGGTAATATCTTGGGTTAAAATATATTATTCCCATTCCATTTTAGGCTAATTTTTAGGTGTCAAATCCTATCCTAACTGATGCTGAAATTTGGTATTATGATGCAAACACACAAGAGGCAGATATTAAAACAGAAATTGCCCAGGTAAAAGTAGTTTGGGAGACAATGGGGATCACAATAATCCCAAGTATGGAAGTTTGATTCTTGTTATCTGTTACTAAACAGATGACCAAAATGCTCTTTTTTATACTTTACAATATAAACTTAACATGATTGTACATTTTGAGATCTGAGAGTGAAAATTCAGATTGTTAGAGAGAGTTGTTATCTTTTCCCCTTCTCTTAGATTCAGTAATATCCTGTAATAAAGATAAAGACCGGGCTTGAAATGACTCATTAGAAAGAAAAAGACATACTTTTCACCTCTGGCCAACCTCTAAGAATGACTGAAAGTGTAAAAACCTGGAGGCTTTTGGGGGTGAAAACACTAAATTATTTAACAAAAAGCTTGTTATTGTTAGCAGAGTTAAGGAATCCAGAGCCAGAATTGGCAATGAGATTGAGATATGGAAGAACTCTGATTCCCAGGGTCCCTGTCCATGAATATCCTATTACAAACTACCAGGCAGACACAGGAGACAACTATTTTTATGGTTTAAGTGCAGATAGCAAGGATCAGGGAAGATTAATTTTGTCTTCCCATTCATTGTCTCAAATTGTCCAAAGTAGATGACTCAGTGGAGGCCATTAAATGGAGGGTTAAATAAGTGAGCATGTAACTAAGTATCGTCACAATGAAACCAATACTTCAAGTTCCAGCTATAGAATTGGGAACATGGCTCAACATGTTATCTGGCTTCCAGGGAGTTATCTTCCTAGTGTCTAGGATTAAGAAATTATAATTGGTCTCCCACTTAGCAACTCCAAGCCACTTTAATATTTGCTATCTTCACATACAATGAAGACACATGCCTACAAACATGCAAGATGTAAATGATAAAGAGTCAGCATTCAGAATATACATAATCTCCAATTCACATCTCAGATGTGGGCATGGATAACACTGAATAAGGAACTTCTCCCCAAAGTGGAAGGGGTTTCCCTGATAGCTTAGTTGGTGAAGAATCCATCTGTTATGCAGGAGACCCTGGTTGAGTTTCTGGGTTGGGAAAATCTGCTCAAGAAGGGATAAGCTACCCACTCCAGTATTCTTGGGCTTCCCTGGCGGCTCTGCTGGTAAAGAATCCACCTGCAATGCAGGAGACCTGGGTACAATCGCTGGGTTCGGAAGATCCCCTGGTGAAGGGAAAGGCTACCCTCTCCAGTATTAAGGCCTAGAGAATTCCATGGACTGTATAGTCCATGGGGTCGCAAAGAGTTGGACACAACTGAGCGACTTTTGCTTTCACTTTCCCAGAAGTGGAACCAAGAGGCATAGGGAGTGAAGTAGAAGTAATGGGCTAAGTATCTTCTGCTAGAAAAACAACAACAAGCAAGAACAACTAGGAATCATCCCACAATCAGGGTGAAAAGTCTACATTACTCTTTGAAATAAGATATTACCACATTCTTTTGTTTCCAGTTACTTCCTCTGTCATTTTTTTAACTCTAGTATTGTTTCACCTTCCTTTTTTTATTGTATTAATTAAAGTTAATGATCATTTATCCAAAGATCTCCAGGTCACAAGGAGACACAGCCTAAACTAATGGTGATCACACTTTACTTGGAGAGGAAGATGTATGCCATGACAAGAGGGAACTTTGAGAAGGAGATTAATGATTTTTTACAGTCAGGAATATTTTTGCAAACATACATATGGGAAGGATGATATATATGAATGTCAGTCTAAATTATAATTTTCAGAAATATTAAATCGCAACTTCTTACAAATACAATCAAATATTTACATTTTTTATTCTACACATCAATTAATTAGGGGAGCAGTAAGTCATTAATATAGGTCCAAAAAGCATTTCAAATATTTATAGGCAATTAAATAAAGAAGTATTAGTACAAGATCACTGAGTTTAATATAAAACTAGTCAATGATCTACAGAGTCATAAACCATAATCTTTGCTTTTGCCACCAGGCGAGAGTTAAGTACATCTCTACTGGACAAAATCTACAAGTTATAATGCTCTGTTACTAAATCTTGGACCTGAGATCAACAGTAAACAGTGAATTTCCAGATTTTAACATTGCACAGTTTTATTTGTCATTCAACCCTCAATAAAGTTGGAGAATAAAGGTAGGGAAAAAAGCAAAAATATATATTCTCCTAAAACTTAGATTAGGATACGTGTATAAGGCTGAAAAAACAGACCCATTTTTTTTTTTGTCTTTATTTCCAGATTTGAGATAATTTTTAAATCATTAGGTAGATCAAGGATTTTGGTTAGATGATTTTAGCTAAATAACACTATTTTGTCTTTGTTTGAAAAATGATATTTCATTTTCCTAATGGGAATCCTGGAGAAGGAAATCACAACCCACTCCAGTATTCTTGCCTAGAGAATCCTGTGGACAGAGGAGCCTGATGGGCTGCTGTCCGTGGGGTTGCACAGAGTCAGACACGACTGAATCAACTTAGCAGCAGCAGCAGCAGCAATGGGAATCCACCTTTATCGAATTTCTATCCATGTGGCTTCAGGGGTTGAATCAAACATCAGGACCAGTGTGGACATAAAACTGAGAGAAAACACTTCACTTTCCTTCAGGGGTGTGGAAAGAGCTGGATTCAATAGTTAGTCCTATAATTTTGAGTTTGAGAATTTTTGCAACCATATTGCTATTAAGACTGATGAGCCAATCTAGTAACAGAGTTAACTCAAGGAAGTATATTTGATAGTTGTTAGACTAAAACTTGTGGTGATATTACTGGAATCTTGTGGGAAACCACACCTGAATTCAGAAGTATCTTGACTTTGCAGTTACTTGAAGTCAAATATATCCTTAGTTTTCGTTCAAAGTAGACTGGCTTTTATTTTAAGTAGTTTTTTAAAACTTATTTAGAATGAATACATGTAAATTATACTTTCTGATCTTTGTGTTTCAGAGAATATCTTAATTTTGTCTTGACTTAATTGAGAATTTAGAGCCTGTTTTGATCAAAATTGTTCTTTCTAGGTTTCAAAAACATTTGTATTTGGTCTGAAAATCTGGGGAGATATCTGATTCAAATTTAATTGTTACTTCAGTGTAGAAGACTTGCTTTTAAAATTCTAGATACCATTCAATTTCCATCTATTTTTCTCTCATAAATTCTGAAGTAAGTTTCTCATTACGGAGTTGTTTGCACTCATCTTGCTTGGTTTTCTGTATGCCACTTGAATTAAAAACTCCTGTCTTCCTTCAGTTTGGAGAAATTCTTGATTAAAAAAATTCTTGATGATGAAAATTGTTTTTCTGGTTTTGGTCTCAGTTTCAAGTCATATATTTTAATTGCTAGTCTGATTCTATCTTGCTTTTTCTCTTTTTTTGATCAGGATCACAATAAACTGTAGAGAATTCTTAAAGACATGGGAATAGCAGACTACCTGACCTGTCTCTTGAGAAATCTGTATGCAGGTCAGGAAGCAACAATTAGAACTGGACATGGAACAACAGACTGGTTCCAAATAGGAAAAGGAATACGTCAAGGCTGTATATTGTCACCCTGCTTATTTAACTTATATGCAGATTACATCATGAGAAACCCTGGGCTGGAAGAAGCACAAGGTGGAATCAAGATTGCCTGGAGAAATAACAATAACCTCAGATATGCAGATGATACCACTCTTATGGCAGAAAGGGAAGAGGAACTAAAAGGCCTCTTGATAAAAGTGAAAGAGGAGAGTGAAAAAGGTGGCTTAAAGCTCAGCATTCAGAAAACTAAGATTATGGCATCTGGTCCCATCACTTCATGGGAAATAGATGGGGAAACAGTGGAAACAGTGGCTGACTTCATTTTTCTGGCCTCCCAAATCATTGCAGATGGTGATTGCAGCCATGACGCTTACTCCTTTGAAGGAAAGTTATGACCGACCTAGACATTATATTAAAAAGCAGAGACATTATTTTGCCAACAAAGGACCGTGTAGTCAAGGCTGTGGTTTTTCCAGTGGTCATGTATGGATGTGAGAGTTGGACTATAAAGAAAGCTGAGTGCCAAAGAATTGATGCTTTTGAACTGTGGTGTTGGAGAAGACTCTTGAGAGTCCCTTGGACTGCAAGGAGATCCAACCAGTCCATCCTAAAGGAGATCAGTCCTGGGTGTTCACTGGAAGGACTGATGTTGAAGATGAAACTCCAATACTTTGGCCATCTGATGCAAAGAGCTGACTCTTTGGAAAAGACCCTGATGCTGGGAAAGATTGAGGGCAGGAAGAGAAGGGGACGACAGAGCATGAGATGATTGAATGGCATCAAGGACTCAATGGACTTAGGTTTGGGTGGACCCTGGGAGTTGGTGATTGACAGGGAGGCCTGGCATGCTGCAGTTCATGGGGTCTCAAAGAGTTGGACACAACTGAGTGACTGAACTGAACTGAATATATTCTTGGAAATTTATCTAAATTCACAGTTGAAATCACTCTATCAAATTCTTCATTCTATTTTAGCATGATGATTAAATATTTCTGTGTTTCCTTAAACTGCACTTTTTCCCCAATCATATGTCCCTTGCTAGATCACTCTCACCTTGTCTTTCCCAGTATAAGATTTAGGCGGTACAACAACCTCTGTATAAAATGCTCTTCCACCTGTTTTTACATAATTAGTTCCTACTTATCCATCATATTTCAAATATCATGCCACATCCTCAAGGAATTCTTTAATTCTGAAGATGTTTTGGATGTCACTAAATCTGTTATTTTATCTTCATTTCATATAAAACTCTTTATAAATGTGTTAACCTGATTATTTAATTAAATTTATTTAATTTTGTACTTGAGAAGAAAAATGACCTGATAACAGACCATAGTGATACCAGTGTGAACTGTTATATATATGTGTGGAATTAATGACTTTATGAACGGGAAAGAAAATTCCTTTTTTTTTTAATTCCAGCCTCTTGTACAGTTTTTCCTCTTTTTCTTAAAATAAGTATGCTTTAGGGATCTCTGTCATTATTATGGTAGTGGATTAATTTCTTAAAATCCCAACCCCACAGTAATCATTAATAAAATGTTTGGTTTTTTAATACTCAGGTCTTTGCTTAGTAGCTAGTACAATATATTATCTGGATTTCTTTGTTTCCCAAATTGTTATCACAGTATCATCCTTGTTAGCATTTGTATTTTCTGTCTCTTTTTTCTGAAAGTGTTATGTCTGACTCCATCTTTCCATGCCTGCTGCAAGAAATTCTTCATGGAGCATTCTTAAAGTAGCTTTATCATCATAAAGTCAGATTTCAATCTGAGAAAAAACTTATCATTTGTTACAAAACTAACCATAGTGCACTTCCTCATTTATAGGATGTGCACCTGCCATTCATATTTCTGAATTCTGACTGCATCTTGCAACTATCATGTGCATTTATTGATTCCATATACCTTTTGATATGTTATATATCCTATTCAAGCCTCTCAACCTGAAATTTAAGCAAACTTCTCTAAATTCCTCAGTTAATAAGTGATTGAACTAGCTCACTGATGCAAGTATCTTTAGATTGGAAATCTATTTTAAAATCAAAATTTGTCTTTGTCACTAATTTCCCTGCTTAAATTCTTCAATTGCTCTTTATCACCTGAAACTTAAGTCTAAATTCTTCAGCATGATACATAAGCCCTTCTATGAATTGGTCTCTTTTCATAGATTCTGCTTCATTTCTTGCTATTTTACACCACAAACTTCTTATAAAGTGCTTCACATAATATATCATTTCACAATTCTATTATTTTATTTATACAATTTATTTTGACAGAAATGGTGGCCCCACATTTTTCTTTAACATTTATAGTTCTGTTTCTTCAAGTCTTGGTTCATTCCTGCTCTTGATACCTGCCTAAGAATAGTGGGGAAGTTTAAATGTTTATCTTCTAGGCTCCATAGCATTCCGAATGTTTATTATCTTATGTATACAAATATTACACAAAAATAAATGATTTTTTTCTATCTCCCCCCCCCATCAGGATGTAAACTACTTGAGGAGTGCACCTTTACTTTTTATCCTTTAAGCATTACTATTTCACCATGCTTGTCATGTAATCAATGAAATAAATTTAAAAAATACATTGAACTAAATTCTCTCATGAAACCTGAATCACAGGAAAGATGACTGGACCTGTCTAGGGGATTATGTTTAGCATGAAGATAGTTAATTTATATTTTAATCAGATGTTGGAGGAGTCCTACTGAAGGGGGGGTGGTCTTAGTTTAAAAATTTTTGAGCAAATTGTCACATTCAAGGCGATAATACTGATGGTGATAACATTTTCTAAACAGTTGTTCCAGGCTAAGCTTGTAACATATTGAATAATTACTGCTTATAATAGCCATGCCACAATGCATATCCCATTATCAAGGGAGGAAGTAGAAAAACAGAAATGTTAAGAAAATCAGTGCACAATGAACCTGTAATGAATGATAGCAACAAAAATCTAAGTACTGCAGTCTGATCCCACACACTGAACATATCCATAGAGCTTCAGTGTTGGAGTTTACAGAGTTTAGCATTCTAGTTTAAATTTAACAGAGATTCATAGCATGATGACAATGACTTGAAGAAGTCAGATAAGAACAGTGCTCCCAGTGATCAGAGAAAAACTGAAATGAACAGTTCCAGCAGTTCTCAAGTCTACATCCAAAAATTATTATAACTGAGAACTGAATGCTTTGGTAGAATATAGAATGAATTGTTATAACAATGTAAACAAAAGAGGAGATTTTCATGGTCTAATGGAGCTCTTGGTGGAAAATGGGCTTTGTTTTGGAAGTCAGTGTGAAGTAAGAATATTAGAAATGTGAGTCTTATTTATAATTTGGTTTCATAGCAACCCCACGTCCAAGGAGCGTCGGCTGCACTGGCGTTGGAGGGCCAATAGGAGCTAACCAAGTTCAAGGTCAGGAGGGGTAACCTCATCCAAGGTAAGGAGCAGCAGCTGCATTTTGTTGGAGCAGACATGAACAGATACCCCACATCCAAGGTAAGAGAAACCCAAGTGAGATGGTAGGTGTTGCGAGAGGGCATCAGAAGGCAGACACACTGAAACCATAATCACAGAAAACTAGCCAATCAGCATGGACCACAGCCTTCTCTAACTCAATAAAACTAAGCCATGCCATGTAGGGCTACCCAAGATAGATGGGCCATAGTGGAGAGATCTGAGAGAATGTGGTACACTGGAGAAGAGAATGGAAAACCACTTCAGTATTCTTGCCTTGAGAAATCCATGAACAGTATGAAAAGGCAAAATGATAGGATACTGAAAGAGAAACTCCCCAGGTCAGTAGGGGCCCACTATGCTACTGGAAATCAGTGGAGAAATAACTCCAGAAAGAATGAAGGGATGGAGCCAAAGAGAAAACAATACCCAGCTGTGGATGTGACTGGTGATAGAAGCAAGGTCCGATGCTGTAAAGAGCAATATTGCATAGGAACCTGGAATGTCAGGTCCATGAATCAAGGCAAATTGGAAGTGGTCAAACAGGAGATGACAAGAGAGAACATTGACATTCTAGGAATCAGTGAACTGAAATGGACTAGAATGGGTAAATTTAACTCAGATGACCATTATATCTACTACTGTGGGCAGGAATCCCTTAGAAGAAATGGAGTAGCCATCATGCTCAACAAAATAGTCTGAAATGCAGTACTTGGAAGCAATCTCAAAAACGACAGAATGATCTCTGTTCGTTTCCAAGGCAAACCATTCAATATCACAGTAATCCAAGTGTATGTCCCAACCAGTAACGCTGAAGAAGCTGAAGTTAAACAGTTCTATGAAGAGCTACAAGACCTTTTAGAACTAACACCCAAAAAAGATGTCCTTTTCATTATAGGGGACTGGAATGCAAAAGTAGGAAGTCAAGAAACACATGGAGTAACAGGCAAATTTGGCCTTGAAGTACAGAATGAAGCAGGGCAAAGGCTAATAGAGTTTTGCAAAGAGAAAACACTGGTCATAGCAAACACCCTCTTTCAACAACAACACAAGAGAAGACTCTACACATGGGCATCGCAAGATGGTCAACACCGAAATCAGATTGATTATATTCTTTGCAGCCAAAGATGGAGAAGCTCTATACAGTCAGCAAAAACAAGACCAGGAGCTGACTGTGGCACAGAACATGAACTTCTTCTTGCTAAATTCAGACTTAAATTGAAGAAAGTAGGGAAAATCAATAGACAATTCAGGTATGACCTAAATCAAATCCCATATGATTATACAGTGGAAGTGAGAGATAGACTTAAGGGCCTAGATCTGATAGACAGAGTACCTGATGAACTATGGACAGAGGTTCATGACATGGTACAGGGGACAGCAATCAAACATCCCCAAGGAAAAGAAATGCAAAAAAAGCAAAACATTTTTCTGAAGAGGCCTTACAAATAACGGTGAAAAGAAGATAAGCAGAAAGCAAAGGAGAAAAGGAACTATATACCCATTTGAATGCAAATTTCCAAAGAATAGCAAGGAAAGATAAGAAATCCTTCCTCAATAGAGGAAAATAATAGAATGTGAAAGATTAGAGATCTCTTCAAGAAAATTAGAGGTACCAAGGGAACATTTCATGCAAAAATGGGCTCGATAAGGGACAGAAATTGCATGGACCTAACAGAAGCAGAAGTTATTAGGACAGTAGCAAGAATACACAGAAGAACTGTACAAAAAATATCATCACGACCAAGATAATCACGATGGGGAGATCACTCACCTAGAGCCAGACATCCTGGAATGTGAAGTCAAGTGGACCTTATAAAGCCTCACTACGAACAAAGCTAGTGGAGGTGATGGCATTCCAGTTGAGCTATTTCAAATCCTGAATGATGATGCTGTGTATGTGCTGCACTCAATATGCCAGCAAATTTGGAAATCTCAGCAGTGGCCACAGGACTGGAAAAGGTCAGTTTTCATTCCAGTCCCAAAGAAAGGCAATGCCAAAGAATGCTCAAAGTACTATACAATTGCACTCATTTCACACACTAGTAAAGTAATGCTTAAAATTCTCCAAGCCAGGCTTCAGCAATACATGAATCACAAACTTCCAGATGTTCAAGCTAGTTTTAGGAAAGGCAGAGGAACCAGAGATCAAATTTCCAAAATCTGCTCGATCATTGAAAAAGCAAGAGAGCTCCAGAAAAACATCTATTTCTGCTTTATTGATTATGCCAAAGCATTGACTGTGTGGATCAGAATAAACTGGGAAAATTCTCAAAGAGATAGAAATACCAGACCACCTGATCTGCCTCTTGAGAAGCAACAGGTAGAACTGGACATGGAACAACAGGCTGGTTCCAAATAGGAAAAGGAGTACGTCAAGGCTGTATATTGTCACCCTGCTTATTTAGCTTATATGAAGAGTACATCATGAGAAACTCTGGGCTGGAAGAAGCACAAGGTGGAATCAAGATTGCCAGGAGAAATATCAATAACCTCAGATATGCAGATGACACCACCCTTATGGCAGAAAGTGAAGAGGAACTAATAAGCCTCTTGATGAAAGTGAAAGAGGAGACTGAAAAAGTTGGCTTAAAGCTCAACATTCATAAAACTAAGATCACGGCATCTGGTCCCATCACTTCCTGGGAAATACATGGGGAAATAGTGGAAACAGTGTCAGACTTTATTTGGGGGCGGGGGGTGGTGCTCAAAATCACTGCAGATGGTGATTGAAGCCATGAAATAAAAAGATGCCTATTCTTTGGAAGGAAAGTTATGACCAACCTAGATAGCATATTAAAAAGCAGAGATATTACTTTGCCAACAAAGTTCCTTCTAGTCAAGGCTATGGTTTTTCCAGTGTTCATGTATGGATGTGAAAGTTGGACTGTGAAGAAAGTGAGCACCGAAGAACTGATGCTTTTGAACTGTGGTGTTGGAGAAGACTCTTGAGTGTCCCTTAGACTGCAAGGAGATCCAGCCAGTCCGTCCTAAAGGAGACCATTCCTCGGTGTTCATTGGAAGGACTGATGCTAAAACTGAAACTCCAATATTTTGGCCACCTCATGCAAAGAATTGACTCTTTGGAAAAGACCCTGATGCTGGAATGGATTGGGGGCAGGAGGAGAAGGGGATGACAGAGGATGAGATGGCTGGATGGCATCACCGACTCGATACATATGACTTTGGGTGAACTCCAGGAGTTTACGATGGACAGGGAGGCCTGGAGTGCTGTGATTCATAGGGTTGCAAAGAGTTGGACACGACTGAGCGACTGAACTGAACTGCATATCAACTGAACATTCTTAATAATCAATATATTTTCATGTCTACATCTTCAGTTAAGTTCCATTTAATACATCTTCAGTTCAGTTCAGTCATATCTGACTCTTTGGACCCCACAGAATGCAGCACGCCAAGCCTCCCTGTCCATCACCATTACCCAGAGCTTGCTCAAACTCCTGTCCATTGAGTCAGTGATGATATCTGACCATTTCATCTTCTGTCGTCCCCTTCTCCTCCTGTCTCAATCTTTCCCAGCATCAGGGTCTTTTTCCAATGAGTCAGGTCTTTGCATCACATTGCCAAAGTATTGGAGTTTCAGCTTAGCCTCAGCCTTTCCAATGAATATTCAGGACTGATTTCCTTTAGGATGGACTGGTTGGATCTCTCAAGAGTTTTCTCCAACACCACAGTTCAAAAGCATCAATTCTTTGGTGCTCAGCTTTCTTTATTCTCCAACTCCCACATCCGTACATGACTACTGGAAAAACCGTAGCTTTGACTATATGGACCTTTTCTGGCAAAGTAATGTCTCTGCTTTTTAATATGCTGCCTATGTTGGTCATAGTTTTTCTTCCAAAGAGCTAGTGTCTTTTAATTTCATAGCCGCATCACCATCTGCAGTGATTTTGAAACCCCCCAAAATAGTCTTTCACTATTTCCATTACTTCCCCATCTATTTGCCATGAAGTAACGGGACTAGATGCCATGATCTTAGTTTTCTGAATTTTGAGTTTTAAGCCAACTTTTTCACTCTCCTTTTTCACTTTCATCAAGAGGCTCTTTAGTTCTTCTTCACTTTCTGCCATAGGGGTGCTGTCATCTGCATATCTGAGGTTATTGATATTTCTTCCATTTGTGATTTCAGCTTGTGCTTCATCTAGCCCAGCATTTCTGATAATGTACTCTGCATCTAAGTTAAGTAAGCAGGGTGACAATATGCAACCTTGATGTACTCCTTTCCCATTTTGGAACCAGTCTATTTTTCCTTGTCCACTTCTAACTATTGCTTCTTAACCTGCCTACAGGTTTCTTAGGAGGCAGGTAAGATCATCTGGTATTTATACCTCTTTAAGTATTTTCGATAGTTTGTTGTGATCCACACATCTTGGCTGGTTACAAATTTCTACATCTTGGTTGATTCTGTATCTTGGCTGGTTACAAAGGCCCTTACTTTTTTTTTTAAGAATGGCTCTACATTTAAGCTAAAAATGTGTCCTGTCCTGGAAGTTAAGATGTGAGTTCATAATATAGACTTCAGTAATCCAATACAGATAGCTAAATAGGCTAAATGTTCCAATTTGGTGATGGTGACAAAAGAATCAAGGAGAATTCAGGTTTTATGTTTTCTAATAATAGAACCCTTTTATTTTTATTTATTTTTAATTTTATTTTATTTTTAAACTTTACATAATTGTATTAGTTTTGCCAAATATCAAAATGAAGCCACCACAGGTATACATGTGTTCCCCATCCCGAACCCTCCTCCCTCCTCCCTCCCCATTCCATCCCTCTGGGTCGTCCCAGTGCACCAGCCCCAAGCATCCAGCATCGTGCATCGAACCTGGACTGGCACTGAAACATGTAAAATATCATGTATGAAATGAGTTGCCAGTCCAGAACCCTTTTATTTTTGAGAAGTAATAGATATGAGAGTTGGACTATGAAGAAAGCTGAGCACTGAAGAATTGATGCTTTTGAACTGTGGTGTTGGAGAAGACTCTTGAGAGTCCCTTGGACTGCATGGAGGTCCAACCAGTCCATCCTAAAGGATATCAGTCCTAGGTGTTCATTGGAAGGACTGATGCTAAAGCTGAAACTCCAATACTTTGGCCACCTGATGTGAAGAGCTGACTCATTGGAACAGACCCTGATGCTGGGAGGGATTGAGAGCAAGAGGAGAAGGGGACAACAGAGGATGAGATGGCAGGATGGCATCACCAACTCGATGGACATGAGTTTGAGTAGACTCCAAGAGTTGGTGATGGACAGGGAGGACTGGCGTGCTGCGATTCATGGGGTCGCAAAGTGTCGGACATGACTGAGCAAGTGAACTGAACTGAATAGATATGATACTAGCTGTGGACTTTTGTTGTGGAAGCGATAGAGCACAGTAATAGTAACTCATTTGTTGGTTCTACCGTGTGAATGGATTTATGATCTTGCTTTCAAAATCTCCTTTTTGTGCCCATAATCTGAAGATGGTTTCTACTCTACTTTGATATTTTGTGTGCTAACATTATTTTAATATTTTCTTCAATAATTGGTCTTAACTTATTACCACTAGTGAAGAACCTTGATTGACACAGAACCTGAAACTAGCAGATTCTTTAGAAAATTGAGGAAATAAAGACTTATTTTCTAGTTTGCATAAGAATAAACAGAGTAAAAAGAATTTCAGCTAATATTATAGGCTGGGGCTAAGGTAGCCAGGGGGTTCCCAAGTGGTGCTAGTGGTAAAGAACCCATCTGTCAATGCAGGAGACATAAGAAACTTAGGGTTCAATTCTTGGGTCAAGAAGATCCCCTGCAGGAGGGCATGGAAGCCTATTTTAGTATTCTTGACTGGAGAATCCCATGGACAGAGGAGTCTGATTGGCTGCAGTCCATGGGGTCCTAAAGAATCAGGCATGACTGAAGTGATTTAGCTACCATGCACGAATGGTAGCCCATGGCAAAGTATATAATTAAAATAAAACTTGTGACTAGTCATAAAATTAAAGTTCTGGAGAATCAAGTTGTTTCTGGCATTTAAAATCTGAACGATGTACAGAAAGGTAACTATTTCTAATGATGCCTTATAAATTAAAGAAATAATATACATTCACATTCTTAACTATACAACTCAGAGCATGAACTGTCAGGATTGTATAATTGTGCTAAAATAATTAGGAGCCTCTGGCAAATATTTGTCATAGATAAATGGGGTTAAAACTACAACAATGCAAACAGATCTCAAATTGCGATTCTAGGGTTTGCTATATCCCTGGGTTAGTCGGGAAAAAAAAAAAAAAACAACAAATCTTTTGGCTATTTTCCTAGAGAACACTTATTGTAGAGTCAATTAAAGAAAATGTATTACAAAGTAAAAAGGAAATCATGAATAGACATAAAACTCATAGGCACATGAAGGAGCCATCCTCATGAGAGCTAGAAGAACAAAGATAAGATACTAAGGTTATTAAAATCTAGAATTTTGCAGGAGGAGGCTGACAAAGAGGAAAATTCTAACCCCTGAATAGGAGTTGGGACTCTGTTAGTGCTGTGGCCTCAGGAAGCCAAAAGGAAGGCCCCTGAAAGCTGAAATCAGACATTTTAAAAGCTCAGATTTTTGTCTTTGAGGGTACAAAATGAAGCTAATTCTTGGAGTGTAGAAAACAGTTAGCAACTAGAACAAAATACAGCTCTTGCTGCTGCTAAGTCGCTTCAGTCGTGTCCGACTCTGTGCGACCCCATAGACGGCAGCCCACCAGGCTCCCCCGTCCCTGGGATTCTCCAGGCAAGAACACTGGAGTGGGTTACCATTTCCTTCTCCAATGCATGAGAGTGAAAAGTGAAAGTGAAGTCGCTCAGTCCTGTCTGAATTTAGCGACTCCATGGACTGTAGCCCACCAGGCTTCTCCATCCATGGGATTTTCCAGGCAAGAGTACTGGAGTGGGGTGCAGCTGACAGGGTGTAAAACCATGAGGAAGAGGCTGATAGGAAAGAACAATCTCATCAACTACTGCCTTCTCTTTTCTACTCTCTCACTAGCGCCCACTGTTGGTGAAACCTACCATGGATTCTGTTGACAAAAAATCAAAAAACAAAAACCACTTTTGAGTTTCCATTAACAGAAAGTAGAACATAAGAGGTGAATGTGGAACTAAGACTACAGTTGAGAAGACACATATAGCACATATGATAATTTACAATGCTTCTTGAATTTTCCAGTTCTTGTTATGTGAAATTCATTGATCAGTTAAAAAAAAAAAAAAAATGAGATCTAAGAAATAGAATGTAGAAAATGTTTCAATTTAGGGAACTCCTCCTCTTTATCTGTGGTCTTTTTGGATTTGGAAGGGGTAACTTCCCTGTTTGCTCACAGGCTAGAGACTCTGCCTGTAATGTGGGAGACCTGGGTTCAGGCTCTGGGTTGGGTAGATTCCCTGGAGTAAGGAATGGCTACCCACTCCAGTGTTCTTGCCTGGAGAATCCCATGGACAGAGGAGTCTGGTGAGTTACTGTCCAGAGGCTCACCAAGAATTGAACACAACTGATCAATTAACACTGAATATAATTTAAGTATGTCTCTCTTGTTTGTTTACCCAGTGACCCAAAAGTCTATCCCCTGTGAGTATTTACAGGGACAAGAAGACAAGCTCCACCTGGTCCCAAATACAAAGCAAACAGCTCTTGAGAGATGCTGGAAATACCTATGGCAAAGTGAACTGTTTTAAGGAAAGTGCAACAAGCCACATTCTTAAAATCATAGACCAAATGCAAAGGGACATTAATTGATTAGCAAAACTTACCTAGGATTACATAATTATCTGAGCATTCATTATTAGTGCATTGTGAGAAGCATAACATTGCAGATCAGATGGGTGATTTTGGAGATAAGGCAAGAATAAGCACTGAAGGTAAAAGTAACTTGTCTGAGCAGTTAGATAACACTCCAGAATGCACTGCTTATCCCTTCCCATAAAAAAGAAGGCCATTGTGGTCAAAAGGAAATAAAGCACAGAGAGAGATGGGAAATATGTTTAATTCAGTCCATGACATTCAGTATTTGTTCTGGCCAAGGACCACTATGCATCAAAATCTCTGGATTCAGTTTATGAAATACATCAAATGTAACTTTGCTTTCGGAGAAATCTCAAAACAATAGACAAAGAGCTGTAATTGTTCAACTACTTAGCCAATGTCTGGGACCTCACATTTGCATTAATAAAAAGAAGGTTGCCTAATTAGTACAGTGCCCAAAGCAAGACATCTTTTGAATTTTCTTCTTCACTGCCATGCAAGAGAATGGACCGGACAGGTTCCCCTGAAAGAGCTGAGGCACAATAGTTGGCTAATCAAATAAATTATACCAAATGAGCATTTCTAAAATGTACTTATTTGGAGGATTATCCTGCCACTTGTACATATAACCATTTCCTTTCTGTAAAAAAAAAAAAAAAAAAAAAAAGTCTTCCTTCGTATTGCAATAGTTTTAAGGAGTTTGATAAATTTATGCACTGGATAGATGCCTTAACTTCTTTTTGTATCTTCATTTTTAGTCAACTGAACAAGAAATCTATTTTGAATTTTGGCCAAGTTGGATGAGGCCTTTTTAATACTAACAAGCTTTCCCATGGATATGTGGCAGGATTGATATGAGGATTAAATGTATAGCATTTATTATCAGGAGTTTCCCTGATGGCTCAGCTGGTGAAGAATCCACCTGCAATGTGGGAGGCCTGGGGAGATTCCCTAGAGCAGAGAAGGCTACCCACTTCAGTATTCTGGCATGGAAAATTCCATGGGCTGTATATATAGTCCATGGGGTTGCAGAGAGCCAGGCTGGATGAAATACAAGCTGGAATCAAGTTTGGCATGAGAAATGTTACTGACATTTCATACATGCAGCTGACGTCACCCTTATGGCAGAAAGTGAAGAAGAACTAAAGAACATCTTGATGAGAGTGAAAGAGAAAAGTGAAAAACCTGGCTTAAAATTCAACATTCAAAAACTAGGATCATAGCATCCAGTCCCATCCCTTCATGATAAACAGATGGGAAACAATGGAAATAGTGAGACTTTCTTTTCTTGGGCTCCAAAATTACTGCAGATGTTTGTTGGGAGCCGCGTTAGGCATTACTGACAAAATGGAAGCACGGCCCCAGCCCCCTCTCCTCATCTCACAGGCACAGCCACGGGATGAAGAAGTTAGGCCTTGTGATTCTGACTTGTTCTTTCCTTTCTTTGGTTGAGTTGACTGGAAAGAATGTTAAGGTGCTTGAAAGAAGCATGAGAAAGCACAAAGCCTTCTGTGGTTGTGCCCAGAAAATAATCTATAAAATAACCATTGACATTTGTTCAAGGATCTTTACAAAGAATGTCCCAGGATGAGCACATAGGCTGCAGCTTGAGGCCATGGGCTATCTGAGACCTGTTTGTGAGGGAAATATTTATGGAAAAAGAAATTTGCTGAGTTTAGAAATAATTAAGAATATGGGTTTAGGAATAATTAAGAATAGCTATTGGAGAAGGAAATGGCAACCCACTCCAGTGTTCTTGCCTGGAGAATCCCAGGGACGGGGGAGCCTGGTGGGCTGCCATCTCTGGGGTCGCACAGAGTCGGACACGACTGAAGCGACTTAGCAGCAGCAGAAGCCTTTTTAGGAGATAGTGATCTTAAGATGCTAGGGGAAAATAGGATTTAGAAAGATAAGAAATAAACTGAGGAATATGGCATGAGTTACAATGTAATCACAAGTTAAGTATAGGACACATAAGAGAAAGTAGTTAATAGATAGTAAGGCCGATTCTGAGAGAATCAGCGAAGCAGGAACTCTGTTTGAAGGACAACAATGATTTCTGGAGATAATAAATCTGGGTGGGAAAAACTAAAAATGTCAAACCTCTGACCTAATGCTTTTGTCAAAGTATAAAAGAAAACCTGAAGCTTGAAATAAATATGTAGTTCTGTACTATGAATCAGAGGTTACATCATCATCTGCCAACACCGCTCACCCCTTCAGGCTGATTCCCTGGCTGTCAGAGCTGGACTCTGGCAGATGGTGAGTGCAGCCATGAAATTAAAAGATGCTTGTTCTTGGAAATAAAAGGTATGACAAACCTAGACAGCATATTAAAAAGCAGAGACATTACTCTGCCAATAAAGGTCCATCTACAGATGGTGATTGCAGCCATGAAATTAAAAGACGCTTACTCCTTGGAAGAAAAGTTATGACCAACTTAGGTAGCATATTCAAAAGCAGAGACATTGCTTTGCAAACAAAAGTCCATCTAGTCAATGCTATGGTTTTTCCAGTGGTCATGTATGGATGTGAGAGTTGGAATGTGAAGAAAGCTGAGCGCTGAAGAATTGATGCTTTTGAACTGCGGTATTGGAGAAGACTCTTGAGAGTGCCTTGGACTGCAAGGAGATCCAACCAGTCCATTCTAAAGGAAATCAGTCCTGGGTGTTCATTGGAAGGAATGATGCTAAAGCTGAAACTCCAGTACTTTGGCCACCTCATGCGAAGAGTTGATTCATTGGAAAAGACTCTGATGCTGGGAGGGATTGTGGGCAGGAGGAGAAGGGGATGACAGAGGATGAGATGGCTGGATGGCATCACCGACTCGATGGACGTGAGTTTGAGTGATATCTGGTAGTTGGTGATGGACAGGGAGGCCTGGCGTGCTGTGATTCATGGGGTCGCAAAGAGTAGGACACGACTGAGCGACTGAACTGAACTGAATCAAACCTATGGTTTTTCCAGTAGTCATGTATGGATGTGAGAGTCGGACTATAAAGAAAGCTGAGTGCAGAAGTGATGCTTTTCAACTGTGGTGTTGGAGAAGATCTTGAGAGTCACTTGGACTGCAAGGAGATCAAACCCGTCAATCCTAAAGGAAATCAGTCCTGAAAATTCATTGGAAAGATTGATGCCAAAGCTGAAGTCCAAAACTTTGGCCACCTGATGCAGAGAATTGACTCCTTAGTAAAGACCCTGATGGTGGGAAAGATTGAAGGCAGGAGGAGAAAGGGACAACAGAGTATGAAATTGTTGGATGGCATCACGGACATGAGTTTGCACAAGCTCCTGGAGTTGGTGATGGACAGGGAAGCCTAGCGTGGTAATGTCCATGGGGTCGCAAAGTGTCAGACATGACTGTGCAAATGAACTGAACTGAACTAAACTGATTTATTATCAGTGTCTGATCGATAGTAAGTAGTCAGTTAATGAAAGTTATTAAAAAATGAAGTATATTTATACTCTAGATCCTCAGCTTACTCCTATTTTTAGCACATGGGCTACCATCTACCACAGCAGCATTCTCCATCTACATCTCTTTGCCTGTTTTCCTGCTACTATGACTTTTTAGAGCCGACAGCTCACTTATGTTTCAATAGGCAAAAGAATCAAATTTCAGTTTATCTTGTACACTGGCCTACTGACTCCTTGATATCTGAGTCAATGTCCCAACACATATCTCATTTCTATCATGACCACTCTTTGTTCTTATCACACTAGCTGATTTTCTAACACTCTGACTTATCTCCTTCCATAGATTAACAATTTATCCTGATGAGGACAAAAGAGTCTCAGCATGAAGGAACAAAGCATGCAGCAGGGAATTCATGGATTTAGAGCCTGGCCACCAAATCACTGAACAATAGGATTTCAGCAAACAGTAAAACTGGGCATTAGGAGAGATAAGAGGAGA
Organism: Bubalus kerabau; assembly: GCF_029407905.1. NCBI lineage: Eukaryota > Metazoa > Chordata > Mammalia > Artiodactyla > Bovidae > Bubalus > Bubalus kerabau. Next base: position 44,341,127 of record NC_073635.1, on the reverse strand, counting down.
AGAAAGGAGAAGCATTTAGCTGATAATATAAACAGCACTACTGTACATAAGCATGGAATAAGGCTCCTGACAAGGAAATGATGCCATCTAGTGTAAATTGATTTCACATGCAGCCCAGTTGTCACAGAGCATTGCTAGTATCCTTTACCAAAAACCAAAAGGCCACATCTACAGAATGTATATTTGTCACTAAATTTCATAAGCTTTAAAAAATACTGATGTAATCCTATACTATTTTAGCTAAATTGAATGTTTCTATGTAATATAAAGAACAAAATAGTGTAAAATGCAGTACCTTAATAATAAAAAAAGAATAACAAGTAAAACTGTAATATACAGATTCAATTTATTATTCTCAAGATTTCCTTCTTGAATTTTTTATTTTTATCCCTTTTATAATTTAGGTACAAATGCTGTTCTTATTATTTAACATTACATTTATCAAAGTATTTTCACATACAATGAAAAAAAAAGTACATGTTTTATTATTTTGTTCTAACATTCTGTCAAATAGAATTTTTAAAAATATTTAAATGTAACAATTTTGTAATCCATTTCATAAAGAAAAAACCATATTTCTCCTAAAAGTGAAGATTAAAATGCAAAAATTGTTATGTGATTGATATTAGAGTTGATAGAAGTCAATAATTCTCTTTTTGTCTTAAGATTTTTCTTTGTAAATAGAGAGATTAAAAAGCCAAACAAACAAGATGGCAAAGTTGAAGAACATGCACTCATCTTCTGCTGCGAGAACTCAAAAACTGCAACTTACTGCTGAACAACCATCAACAGGAGAATGTTGGATTCCACCAAAATAAAGGATACCCCACCTCCAAGGGCAAAGGAGAAGCCTAAACAAGATAGTAGGAGAGGCAAAATTGTGTTTAGAATCAAACCCCATACCTGCCAGAGATGCTCAGAGAGCTCAAACAAAATGTTTTGCTCATCAGGAGAACCCACAAAGATTCAGCCAGACCTGCCCTTGAGTGTTTGAGTGACTCCTGTGGAGGTACAAGTCATCAGTGGCCTGCCACAGGGCCTGGGGCTCTGGGTTCAGCAGACCTGGGTATGGAATAAGCTCTCTTGGAGGAGGTCTGCAATAATGCCACCATAGAGTGAGAAACTTTATTTTGGGGGGCTCCAAAGTCACTGCAGTTGGTGACTGCAGCCATGAAATTAAAAGATGCTTGCTCCTTGGAATAAAAGATATCACCAACCTAGACAGCATATTAAAAATCAGAGACATTACTTTGCCAACAAAGATCCATCTAGTCAAAGATATGGTTTCACTAGCAGTCATGTATAGTCATGGGCTATAAAGAAAGCTGAGTGCTGAAGAATTGATGCCTTTGACCAGTGGTGTTGGAGAAGACTCTTGACAGTCCCTTTGACAGCTAGATGATTCAACCAATTCATCCTAAAGGAAATAAGTTCTGAATATTTATTAGAAGGACTGATGATGCTGAAGCTGAAACTCCAATACTTTGGCCACCTGATTCGAAGAATTGACTCCTTAGAAAAGACCCTGATGCTGGGAAAGATTGAAGGTGGGAGGAGAAGTAGATGACAGAGGATGAGATGGTTGGATGGCATCACTAACTCAATGGACATGAGTTTGTATAAACTCTGGAAGTTGGTGATGGACAGGGAGGCCTGGTATTCTGCAGTTCGTGGGGTTGCAAAGAGTCAGACACAATTGAGTGACTGAACTGAACTGAACTGTACTGACAGCTGCCTGAACTTACACAGGACAGAGGAAACAGACTTTTGGAGGGCACAGACAAAACCTTGTGCACACCAGGACCCAGGAGTAAGGAGCAGTGATCCCACATGAGACTGACCCAGACTTGCTCATGAGTGTCCAGGAGTCTCTGGTGAAGGTGTAGATCTGCAGTGGCCAGCAGATCTGCAGGGTTGGGAACACTGAGTGCTACATTACCTTCATGGGACATTTTGAAGGACGTCTCCATTATCTTCATTACCTCCACCATAGTTTGGCCTCAGGTCAAACAACAGGGAGGGAACACAGCTCCTCCCATCAACAGAAAATTAGATTAAAGATTACTGAAATGGCCCCACCCATCAGAAGGAGACCTAGTTTCTCCCTTAATCAGTTTTTGCAATAAGGAAGATAAGCCTATTATCTTATCCATCAGAGGTCAGACAGAATGAAAAGCACAATCACAGAAAACTAATCAAACTGATCACATGGACCACAGTCTTGTCTAACTCAAAGAAACTGTGACTCATGCCATGTATGGCCACCCAAGAGGGAGTGGTCATGGTGGAGAGTTCTGAAAAAATGTGGTTCACTGGAGAAGAGAATGGCAAACCACTTCAATATTCTTCCCTTGAGAATACATGAACAGTATGAAAAGGCAAAATCATAGGAAACTGAAACATGAACTTCCCAGGTCGGTAGGTTCCCAATATGCTACTTGAGAACAGTGGAGAAATAACTCCAGAAAAATAAAGAGATGGAGCCAAAGCAAAAGCAACACCCAGTTGTGGATGTTACTAGTGATGGAAGTAAAGTCCAATGACACAATATTGCATAGGAACCTGTAATGTTAGGTCCATGAATCAAGACAATATGGAAGTGGTCAAACAGGAGATGGTAAGAGTGAACATCAACATTTTAGAAATCAGCAAAATAAAATGGACTAGGATGGATGAATTTAACTCAGATGACCATTATATCTACTACTGTGGGCAAGAATCCCTTGGAAGAAATGGAGTGGCCATCATACTAAACAAAAGAGTCCAAAATGCAGTACTTGGATGCATTCTCAAAAATGACAAAATGATCTCTGTTCATTTGCAAGACAACCCATTCAATATCACAGTAATCCCAGTCTACATCCCAATTGGTAATGTTGAAAAAGATTAAGTTGAATGGTTCAATGAAGACCTACAAGAACTTCTAGAACTAAGACCCAAAAAAGATGTCCTTTTAATTATAGGGAACTGGAATTCAAAAGTAAGAACTCAAGAGATACCAGAAGTAACAGGCAAAATTTGCTTTGGAATGCAGAGTGAACCAGGGCAAAGGCTAATAGAGTTTTGCAAAGAAAACACACTGGTCATAGCAAACACTCTCTTCCAACACCACAAGAGAAGACTCTACACATGGACATCACCAGATGGTCAATACCGAAATCAGATTGATTATATTCTTGGCAGCCAAAGATGGAGAAGCCCTATACAGTCAGCAAAATCTAGACCAGGAGCTGACTGTGGCTCAGATCATGAACTTTTTATTGCAAAATTTACACTTAAATTAAAGAAAGAAGGGAAAAGCACTAGACCTTTCAGGGATGATCTAAGTCAAATCCAATATGATTATACAGTGGAAATGACAAACAGATTCAAGGGATTAGATATGATAGACAGAGTGCCTGAAGAACCATGGACAGAAGTTCCTGACATTGTACAGAAGGCAGGGATGAAGATCATCCCCAAGAAAAATAAATGGAAAAAGGTAAAATGGTTGTCTGAGGAGGCCTTGCAAATAGCTGAGAAAAGAAGAGATGTGAAAGGCAAAGGAAAAAGGAAAGATATACCGATCTGTATGCAGAGTTCCAAAGAAGAGCAAGGAGAAATAAGAGAGTCTTCTTCAGCAATCAATGAGAAGAAATAGAGGAAAACAGAAGAATAACAAAGACTAGCCATCTCTTCAGCAAAATTCGAAATACCAAGGGAACATTTCATGCAAAGATGGTCACAATAAAGGCCATAAGTGGAATGGATCTAACAGAAGCAGAAGATATTAAGAAGAGGTGGCCAGAATACACAGAAGAACTGTATAAAAAAGATCTTCATGACCCTGATAACCACGATGTTGTCAGCACTCACCTAGAGCCAGACATCCTATGTGAAGTCAAGTGGGCCTTTGGAAGCATCACTATGAACAAAGTTAGTGGAGGTGATGGAACTCCTGTTGAGCTATTTCAAATCCTAAAAGATGATGTGGTGAAAGTGCTGCACTCAATATGCCAGCAAATTTGGAAAACTCAGCAGGGGTCACAGGGCTGGAAAAGGTCAGTTTTCATTCCAGTTCTAAAGAAAGGCAATGCCAAAAATATTCACACTACCACACAATTGCACTCATCTCACACAGTAGCAAAATAATGTTCAAAATTCTCCAAGCAAGGCTTCAACAGTATGTGAACTGAGAACTTCAAGATGTTCAAACTGTATTTAGAAAAGGTAAGGAACCAGAGATCAAAATGTCAACATCTGTTGGATCATAGAAAAAGCAAGAGAGTTCCAGAAAAAACATTTACTTCTGCTTCATTGACTATACCAAAGCCTTTGACTATGTGCATCACAACAAACTGTGGAAAATTCTTCAACAGATGAGAAAACCAGACCACCTTCTCTGCCCCTGAGAAATCTGTATGCAGGTCAAGAAGCAATAGTTAGAACTGAACAAGGGAAAATAGACTGGTTCCAAATCAGGAAAGGTGCATGTCAAGGCTGTATATTGTCACCCTGCATATTTAATCTATATGCAGAGTACATCATGAGAAATACTGGGCTGGATGAATCACAAGCTGGAATCAAGATTTCTGGGAGAAATGTCAAAAACCTCAGATATGCAGATGACACCACCATTATGGCAGAAAATGAACAAGAACTAAAGAGACTGTTGATGAAAGTGAAAGAGGAGAGTGAAAAAGTTGGCTTAAAACTAAACATTCAGAAAACTAAGATCCTGGTGTCTGGTCCCATCACTTCATGGCAAATAGAAGAGGAAGCAATGGAAACAGTGACAGACTTTATTTTTTGGATTCCAAATCACTGCAGATGGTGATTACAGCCAGGATATTAAAAGATGCCTGCTCCTTGGAAGAAAAGCTGTGACAATCCTAGATAGCATATTTCTTTGCCAAATAACATCTGTCTCGTAAACCTATGGTTTTTCCAGTAGCCATGTATTGATGTGAGAGTTGGACTATAAAGAAAGCTGAGCTCCAACAAATTGATGCTTTTGAACTGTGGTGTTGGAGAAGACTCTTGAGATCCTTTGGACTGCAAGGAGATCCAACCAGTCAATTCTAAAGTAAGTTAGTCCTTAACATTCATTGGAAGGACAATTTTGAATCTGAAACTCCAATACTTTGGCCACCTGATTCAAAGAACTGACTCATTTGAAAAGACCCTGATGCTGGGAAATATTGAAGGTGGGAGAAGAAGGGGACCACAGGTGATGAGATGGTAGGATGGCATCACTGACTCAATGGACATGAGTTTGAGTAAGTTTCAGGAGTCAGCGATGGACAGGAAGCCGGGTCTGCTGCAGTCCATGGGGTCACAAAGTGTCAGCTATGACTGAGCGACTGAACTGAAGTGAGAGAGATACATAGTATAAATAAAATAATATTACATTTTAATTCCTTGTATAATTGTTGTAACTAGTTCACATTTCTCTATTACTAACTGAACTGGATTAGAGATATACTACTTTTAATATTGGGCCAATCTATGATTTTTAGATAAAGTTTTAGGCCTATTATACAGAGTGAAGTAAGCCAGAAAGAAAAACACTGATTCATTTTGATATTTGGCAAAACTAATACAGTTATGTAAAGTTTAAAAATAAAAAAAAATTAACCATTAAAAAAAAAAAGAAAGAAAAACACCAATACAGTATACTAACGCATATATATGGAATTTAGAAAGATGGTAACAATAACCCTGTGTACGAGACAGCAAAAGAGACACTGATGTATAGAACAGTCTTATGGACTCTGTGAGAGAGGGAGAGGGTGGGAAGATTTGGGAGAATGGCATTGAAACATGTAAAATATCATGTATGAAACGAGTCACCAGTCCAGGTTCGATGCACGATACTGGATGCTTGGGGCTGGTGCACTGGGACGACCCAGAGGGATGGAATGGGGAGGGAGGACGGAGGAGGGTTCAGGATGGGGAACACATGTATACCTGTGACGGATTCATTTTGATATTTGGCAAAACTAATACAGTTATGTAAAGTTTAAAAATAAAATAAAATTTAAAATTAAAAAAAATTTTTTTCAAACTAACAAAAACATTTTAAAAGAAAAATAATGTGACCATTTTTCCTGGCAGCCTCATCTTTCCTTTTGAATTTATTTTGGAAGCTTATTTTAAAAATAATTCTTCCAAAGAAGATTAAAATATTTTAATTGAATTATCAATATTTAGTTATTAATCTTAAAAGTATTTAGCATGTATTAGAACACTTTATTTGATATCATCACATTGAAAATATTAGTCCATTTTTATCTTTTCTGTTTCTACTAAAATGTCTACTTTGAGTTAATCTATTGATCCCTTTTGTGAAATAGATCTTTCTTTCTAGTAGGTTCTAAGATTTTTCTCTTCACCTTGGTATTGTGCAGTTTCATTAGTGTATGTCTAGAAACTGCTTTCATTTTTGTTTATCTAGATCAGAATTTTGTGTGATCATTCAGTCTCTACACTCTATCAGTTTTGACTTGCTGGCTGAAAATGGCATGATGGGTTGGCTTACCCTTTGTAGAATCCCCCACTCTCATTCCATGCAGGTGGAAGGAAAGGATCTTGGAAAGCCTCAAAATTAAATTTAGTTTTCAATATTCAATACAATTGTGGGAGATTTGTAAGATAGAGGTGAACTAGAGGTCATGTGCCTATTAATTTGGATTTCTTCTACTAATGAGCAAGATCATTATAATTCAAGTGTTCCTTCCAGGCTTTCTGGATATTAAGAGCCAGTTGCATTCGATCAATTCTGGTAACTGTGGAGTCTTAATTTTGAGTTTATCTCTTTAATTTCACTACATAATGGCCTGCATGTTGCATAAGCAGGTGTTACAAGGACTTCTTGTCTCTCTCTTTCACAAACACACACACACACACACACACATGCACGCCGGCTGCCCTCAGGCAGTGGCCCAAGCACCCTGGCACCACTGCCATGCAGGCAGCTGCAATATGCTAAGGCCCAGGCAGTGACCACAACAAAACAGCACTGGGGTCGTTATTGAAGAGCTCAAAGCACATGAGAAACAGTCAAAACGTCTTATCTTGATGAGATTCTCTCCAAGCCTGCGCATAGAGCCATACAGCAGGTAGAGCAGGCGAGGTCAGTTTATGCTGGTTGAAAGGGTGTGTGCATGCGTGTGTGCTCAGTCGTGTCCAATTTTGCGATCCCATGGACTGTAGCACCCCCACAAACTGCAGCACATGGCTTCTCTGTCCCTGGGATTCTCCAGGCAAGAACACTGGAGTGGGTTGCCATTTCCTTCTCCAGTTCATGAAAGTGAAAAGTGAAAGTGAAGTCGCTCAGTCGTGTCGACTCTCAGCGACCCCATGGACTGCAGCCTACCAGGCTTCTCCATCCATGGGATTTTCCAGGCAAGAGTACTTGAGTGGGGTGCCATTTCCTTCTCCGGAATTGAGGCTATGGGGACTTACATAAACACTGATACTCTGTTGCTGCTGCTGTTGCTATTATTGTAATACAGTCCTTTGTTGCTGACCCAGAATTCTTGTATCTTCTGCTCCTACCCAAGAAACTGGAAGGTTACCTTGTTAACTTGCAAATATAGTAAGATCTCAGACTTTTCATCTATCTTTGCACAAGGATATATCTTAATCCCAATATGGCCAGTATTGATCTCAGGGACAGTAGTCTTGTTCCCAGGTGGCCCTAGTGGTAAAGAACACACCTGCCAATGCAAGAAACATGAGGTGAGGGTTCCATCCCTGGGTCAGTAAGATGCCCTGGAGCGAGTCCAGTATTCTTGCCTGGAGAATTTCATGGACAGAAGAGCCTGGCAGGCTGCAGTCTACAGGGTAGCAAAGAGTCAGACAAAACTGAAGCAACTTAGCACACAAGCATATATTTTAAAAATATATATTCCCTTATTTTCATTCTGATTTAATATTTTTAATCAATTCTAGAAATGTATTATCAAAATATTAATTTGAATATTACATTTATTCTGTCTTCTGTACTATTGTTTTTGGAATATCTTTTTTTATATGTACTGATAGACTTATATTATCTTCAAAGTCCCTTGAATGCTCTTAATTATCATCCATTTTTTAAGTTCTTATTTTGCATACTGTAATATCCTCAATTTTGTCTCCCACCTTATCATTTCCCTCTCCCTCTGTCTCTCTCTAATAAAACCTGCCTAAAAATCACTGCAGATGGTGATTGCAGCCATGAAATTAAAAGACGTTTACTCCTTGGAAGAAAAGTTATGACCAACCTAGATAGCATATTCAAAAGCAGAGACATTACTTTGCCAACAAAGGTCTGTCTAGTCAAGGCTATGGTTTTTCCAGTGGTCATGTATGGATGTGAGAGTTGGACTATGAAGAAGGCTGAGCACCGAAGAATTGATGCCTTTGAACTGTGGTGTTGGAGAAGACTCTTGAGAGTCCCTTGGACTGCAAGGAGATCCAACCAGTCCATTCTGAAGGTGATCAGCCCTGGGATTTCTTTGGAAGGAATGATGCTAAAGCTGAATCTCCAGTACTTTGGCCACCTCATGCGAAGAGTTGACTCACTGGAAAAGACTGTGATGCTAGGAGGGATTGGGGGCAAGAGGAGAAGGGGACGACAGAGGATGAGATGACTGTATGGCATTACTGACTCAATGGACGTGAGTCTGAGTGAACTCCGGGAGTTGGTGATGGACAGGGAGTCCTGGCGTGCTGCAATTCATGGGGTTGCAAAGAGTCGGACACGACTGAGCGACTGATCTGATATGATCTGAGAGAGTAATTCCTCATTTTATCAAGGCAGCAATGAAAAGTTATTTCTTAAAAAATGTGTTGTGATAAGTAAAGAAGCTTTAAGTTTTAAGACCCTGTGATAGAGTATCTAGAGGGAGAAATTCAATTACTTGTTTTTCATCTGAATGTTTCATATAGTCAAGTTAGAAGAAATACACATCCTTCTTCAGTTTCTAGTAACATTAACAGAGCTTGACGTCTTAAATGTTTCATTCATTCCATTCATTCAGACTGTGAAGATTTATTGGTTTTTGAATGTCATGAATTGGTCATGCGTTGGCAGCCAAGAACTCATTCATGGCCTGTACACTTATTTTATTTGGTCTACATTGTGTAAACAATTGAGCCAGCATATTGATTTTTGAAAGCATCAAGAAAAAATCTACATTTCTGATTTTCTTTTTTCAGAATCAGTAGCTCTGGCTATGCTAATTCCACATTTCTGCATAGTAATGTTTAGCTTCTAGCAGTCCCCCAGATCCCTGCAAACTGACATACACTTTATTACATAGGTCATTCCTATCCTTTATATAACTTGCTTGTCATCTGCAAAAGCATCACTGAATATGAAATTTAGAAATTAAAAATAAAGATAAATAGGATGGACTAGTATAAGGTTGGGATATCCCAAAGCTACACAAGGAAGATGTCCCTGGAGGAAGAAATGATAAGCCACTTCAGTATTCTTGCCTGGAAAATCCCATGGACCAAGGAGCCTGGTGGGGTCTGCAGTCCATGGGGTCACAAAGAGTCAGACATGACTGAGCAAAAATCACACATGCACAAACAGACGGGGTAGTTTGGTTAGCTGGATTGTGTCTCAGAATGTTCAATAGATTGGAATTATAAAGAGCATGTTATTAATGAAATCAGGCTATGAGTCAGCCAGGACAGACAATTCTGTCCAGCAGAATGTAAAAAGAATACAAAATGCAAAAACTTAAAATCTTGTTGTTTTTTTTTTTTCTTTTTTTGTGTGTATGTGTATTTATAGATATTCTACCATTGAGTTGAATTTGAATATTGTATGTATGTCAGTACAAAACATTTGGATCTTTATTACTCTACAGTACCACTTTGCTGCTGCTAAGTCCCTTCAGGTGTGTCTGACTCTGTGCAACCCCATAGACGGCAGCCCCACCAGGCTCCCCCCTCCCTGGGATTCTCCAGGCAAGAATACTGGAGTGGTTTGCCATTTCCTTCTCCAGTACCACTTCTCTACCATAAGCAATAATTACATTGGCATATGCAATGGTTAATTTTATTTTAGTTATTTATGTTTTTTAATTTCAATTGTGTTAGGCCATTTTGCCTAGCTTTTGGTCAAATATCAATCCAGATGTTTCTACAAGGTATGCTGCTACTGCTAAGTCACGTCAGTCGTGTCCGACTCTGTGCGACCCCATGAACAGCAGCCCACCAGGCTCCTCTGTCCCTGGGATTCTCCAGGCAAGAACACTGGAGTGGGTTGCCATCTCCTTCTCCAATACATGAAAGTGAAAAGTGAAAGGGAAGTTGTTCAGTCGTATCCGACTCTTAGACACCCCATGGATTGCAGCCTACCAGGCTCCTCCATCCATGGGAGTTACCAGGCAAGAGTACTGGAGTGGGTCGCCAGTGCCTTCTCTTCCATTCTGCCGAGGTATATTTATATACAATTAACAGTTTAATCAGTAGACATTGAATACAGTATAGCACACATCATAATGTGTAAGTCATCCTCACATAATCAAATGACTGACAGCCCTAAGAAAAAAGCTTGAGGGCACCCTAAAGGAAGGAATTCCGCAGCCATACTGCCTTTGGACTTGAGACTACAGTACCAATCCTTCCCTGGGTCTCTAGCCTGCCAGCCTGCCTTGAAGATTTCAGACTTAATTCTCATAACTGTGTGAACCAATTCCTTAAAATTGGCACTCATTTCTCTCTCTCTCTGTCTCTCTCTTTTCATGTGTATATACACATACACCCTATTCATTTTGTTTCTCTGGATAATCTTAATTGTTACAGTATGTGTCTGCCTTGCTCTGATTCTCATTTGTCATCTGATTTAATAAAATTTTTTTCTAATTATATATATATACAGAAATAAATATAATACATAAATATGTATATATGTGTGTATCTTTATATCATAAATAAAAAATATATGATTATCTCAATAGATGCAGAGAAAGCCTTTGAAAAAATTCAACATCCATTTATGATAAAAACTCTCCAGAGAGCAGGAATAGAAGGAACATACCTCAACATAATAAAAGCTATATATGACAAACCCACAGCAAACATTATCCTCAATGGTGAAAAATTGAAAGCATTTCCTCTAAAGTCAGGAACAAGACAAGGGTGCCCACTTTCATCATTACTATTCAACATAGTTTTGGAAGTTTTGGCCACAGCAATCAGAGCAGAAAAAGAAATAAAAGGAATCCAAATTGGAAAAGAAGAAGTAAAACTCTCACTATTTGCAGATGACATGATCCTCTACATAGAAAACCCTAAAGACCCCACCAGAAAATTACTAGAACTAATCAATGAATATAGTAAAGTTGCAGGATATAAAATCAACACACACAAATCCCTTGCATTCCTATACACTAATAATGAGAAAATAGAAAGAGAAATTAAGGAAACAATTCCATTCACCATTGTAACGAAAAGAATAAAATACTTAGGAATATATCTACCTAAAGAAACTAAAGACCTATATATAGAAAACTATAAAACACTATTGAAAGAAATCAAAGAGGACACTAATAGATGGAGAAATAGACCATGTTCATGGATTGAAGAATCAATATAGTGAAAATGAGTATACTACCCAAAGCAATTTATAGATTCAATGCAATCCCTATCAAGCTACCAATGGTATTCTTCACAGAGCTAGAACAAATAATTTCACAATTTGTATGGAAATACAAAAAACCTCGAATAGCCAAAGCTATCTTGAGAAAGAAAAATGGAACTGGAGGAATCAACCTGCCTGACTTCAGGCTCTACTACAAAGCCACAGTAATCAAGACAGTATGGTACTGGCACAAAGACAGAAATATAGATCAATGGAACAAAATAGAAAGCCCAGAGATAAATCAACGCACATATGGACACCTTATCTTTGACAAAGGAGGCAAGAATATACAATGGATTAAAGACAATCACTTTAACAAGTGGTGCTGGGAAAACTGGTCAACCACTTGTAAAATAATGAAACTAGAGCACTTTCTAACACCATACACAAAAATAAACTCAAAATGGATTAAAGATCTAAACGTAAGACCAGAAACTATAAAACTCCTAGAGGAGAACATAGGCAAAACACTCTCCGACATACATCACAGCAGGATCCTCTATGACCCACCTCCTAGAATATTGGAAATAAAAGCAAAAATAAGCAAATGGGACCTAATTAACCTTAAAAGCTTCTGCACAACAAAAGAAACTATAAGCAAGGTGAAAAGACAGCCTTCAGAATGGGAGAAAATAATAGCAAATGAAGCAACAGACAAACAACTAATCTCAAAAATATACAAGCAACTCCTACACCTCAATTCCAGAAAAATAAATGACCCAATCAAAAAATGGGCCAAAGAACTAAATAGACATTTCTCCAAAGAAGACATACAGATGGCTAACAAACACATGAAAAGATGCTCAACATCACTCATTATCAGAGAAATGCAAAGCAAAACCACTATGAGGTACCATTTCATGCCAGTGAGAATGGCTGCGATCCAAAAGTCTACAAACAATACATGCTGGAGAGGATGTGGAGCAAAGGGAGCCCTCTTACACTGTTGGTGGGAATGCAAACTAGTACAGCCACTATGGAGAACAGTGTGGAGATTCCTTAAAAAACTGGAAATAGAACTGCCTTATGACCCAGCAATCCCACTGCTGGGCATACACACTGAGGAAACCAGAAGGGAAAGAGACACGTGTACCCCAATGTTCATTGCAGCACTGTTTATAATAGCCAGGACATGGAAGCAACCTAGATGTCCATCAGCAGAGGAATGGATAAGAAAGCAGTGGTACATATACACAATGGAGTATTACTCAGCCATTAAAAAGAATACATTCGAATGAGTTCTAGTGAGGTGGATGAAACTGGAGCATATTATACAGAGTGAAGTAAGCCAGAAAGAAAGACACCAATAGAGTATACTAACACATATATATGGAATTTAGAAAGATGGTAACAATAACCCTGTATACGAGACAGCAAAAGAGACACTGATGTATAGAACAGTCTTTTGGACTCTGTGGGAGAGGGAGAGGGTGGGATGATTTGGGAAAATGGCATTGAAATATGTATAATATCATATATGAAAAGAGTCACCAGTCCAGGTTTGATGCACGATACTGGATGCTTGGGGCTGGTGCACTGGGACGACCCAGAGGGATGGTATTGGGAGGGAGGAGGGTTCAGGATGGGGAACACATGTATACCTGTGGCAGATTCATTTTGATATATGGCAAAACCAATACAGTATTGTAAAGTTAAATAACTGGGAGGAGGTGTATGCATGCTACAAAATGGTTGTGCTTCTTCTCTATCCTCCAGCTCTCAAAAGACAGCATCTCTACATGCCCACCCTATCTGGAAACATACTAGAAAAGGAATTCTGAAGGACACAATTTGGCCCAGCAAAGTCAACACACCCCAAACTCCTAACTCACTGAGACTGAGAAATATAATAAATGTTCATCATTGTTCAAAAAAAAAAAAAAAATAAAAGAAAGAAAGAAAGAAAGAAAAAAAAAGAAAAATGTTTTATCACCTCTGAAACATTTCTGGTGCCACATTTCAGTCAAAAGTTTTTTTTTTCCATATGACCCAGCAATCCCACCGTTGGACATACACACCAAGAAACCAGAATTGAAAGAGACACGTGTACCACAATGTTCATCGCAACACTGTTTATAATAGCCAGGACATGGAAGCAACCTAGATATGCATCAGCAGATGAATGGATAAGAAAGCTGTGGTACATATACACAATGGAATATTACTCAGCCATCAAAAAGACTAGATTTGAATCAGTTCTAATGAGGTGGATAAAACTGGAGCCTATTATACACAGTGAAATAAGCCAGAAAGAAAAACACCAATACAGTATCAGTTCAGGTCAGTTCAGTCGCTCAGTCATGTCTGACTCTTTGCGACCCCATGAATAGCAGCATGCCAGGCCTCCCTGTCCATCACCAACTCCCAGAGTTCACTCAGACTCACGTCCATCGAGTCAGTGATGCCATCCAGCCACGTCATCCTCTGTCGTCCCTTTCTCCTCCTGCCCCCAATCCCTCCCAGCATCAGAGGTTTTTCCAATGAGTCAACTCTTCGCATGAGGTGGCCAAAGTACTGGATTTTCAGCTTTAGCACCATTCCTTCCAAAGAAATACCAGGGCTGATCTCCCTCAGAATGGACTGATAGGATCTCCTTGCAGTCCAAGGGATTCTCAAGAGTCTTCTCCAACACCACAGTCCAAATGCATCAATTCTTCGGTGCTCAGCTTTCTTCACAGTCCAACTCTCACATCCATACATGACCACAGGAAAAACCATAGCCTTGACTAGACGAACCTCTGTTGGCAAAGTAATGTCTCTGCTTTTGAATATGCTATCGAGGTTGGTCATAACTTTTCTTCCAAGGAGTAAGTCTTTTAATTTCATGGCTGCACTCACCATCTACAATGAATTTGGAGCCCAGAAAAATAAAGTCTGACACTGTTTCCACTGTTTCCCCATCTATTTCCCATGAAGTGATGGGACCAGATGCCATGATCTTCGTTTTCTGAATGTTGAGCTTTAAGCCAACTTTTTCACTCTCCACTTTCACTTTCATCAAGAGGCTTTTTAGTTCCTCTTCACATTCTGCCATAAGGGTAGTGTCATCTGCATATCTGAAGTTATTGATATTTTCCCAGCAATCTTGATTCCAGCTTCTGTTTCTTCCAGTCCAGCATTTCTCATGATGTACTCTGCATATAAGTTAAATAAACAGGGTGACAATATACAGCCTTGACGTACTCCTTTACCTATTTGGAACCAGTCTGTTGTTCCATTTCCAGTTCTAACTGTTGCTTCCTGACCTGCATATAAGTTTCTCAAGAGGCAGTTCAGGTGGTCTGGTATTCCCATCTCTTTCAGAATTTTCCACAGTTTATTGTGATCCACATGGTCAAAGGCTTTGGCATAGTCAATAAAGCAGAAATAGATGTTTTTCTGGAACTCTCTTGCTTTTTCCATGAGCCAATACAGTATACTAATGCATATATATGGAATTTAGAAAGATGGTAACAATAACCCTGCATGCAAGACAGCAAAAGAGACACAGATGTATAGAACAGTCTTTTGGATTCTGGGAGAGGGTGAGGGCGGGATTATATGGAAGAATGGCATTGAAATGTAAATTATCACATGTGAAACGAATCGCGAGTCCAGGTTTGATGCATGATACAGGGTGCTTGGGGCTGGTGCACTAGGATGATCCAGAGGGATGGGATGGGGAGGGAGTTGGGAGGAGGGTTCAGGATGGGAAATACATGTACACACATGGTGGATTCACGTCAATGTATGGCAAAACCAATATGATATTTTAAAGTAAAAAAATATAATAATAATTTATTTAATTAAAAATGCATTTCATTAAAAAATTTTTTAAAAAAGTTTTCAAACCCTCTTCTGATTTCTATTACCTTGACAAAGTTTATCTTGCTTTTGAACTTAATGTGAATGAAATCATACAATAGAGTCTCTTTTTGTGCCTAAAAGATCTCTCATTTATCAAAATATTGCTGTGATTATTCATACAATTTGTCACTTTTAATAGTTGATCATCATTTTTTTTTTGACTACTGAGTATTTTTCCACTTTATAAAAACATCACAGTGTACCTATCTGTTCTCTGTGAATATTTTGGTTGCTTTTAGTTTCTGCCTTCTATGAAAGTAGCTATTAGGAACTTTTTTTTTAGTGAACTTTATTTTTGCCTCTACTGTGTCTTCATTGTTTTATGTGTGCTTTAGTTGTAGTCAGTGGGGACTAGTCTTCATTGCTATGTGCAGACTTGTCTTGTGGAGGACAGTCTTTAGGCATAGAGGCTCAGGAATTGCAGCTTGTGGGTTCTAGAATGCAGATTCAGTAATTGTGGTGCATGGGCTTAAACGTTCCTTGGCATATGGAATCTTCTAGTAGAAAGGGTTGAACCCATATGCCCTGCATTGGCAGGTGGATTCTTAGCCACTGCACCACCAGGGAGGTCTGAACATTTATACACATCATGTTATGTACATATTTCTTCATCTCTACTTTAGAAAATTTATAACTGGAAAGTCAGAGCATCATATGAGTTTTTTTTAAGTTCTATAATTAATTAAAAAGAAAAAAACCTGCAAGTTTTGGGAAGTAGTGATATCATTTTATACTACTACTTGCATGTATGGGAATTTCAATTGCTCAACATAATTACTAAATTTACAATGGTAAATAATTTGACCCATCAAAAACACTTGTATTTCTATTTATTTTGAGCTTCCTTAACTTCTTTCAAGAGTAACTCTTATCTATAAGGGTAAATATCATGTACTTTAAAAAAATATATTCCTAGCTATGTTAAAATTTCTTGTTTTTGAAATAGAATTCAAAAATGTGTGTGTGTGTATATATATATATATATTACTCACTGAAATTGTATGTATATAAAATTAATATATATGTATTAATCTTATGTATTTCAACCTTGATGAACTTGTTTTTTAATTCTAATATTTTTTGTGGATATCTTAGGATTTCTATATGTAAGATCATGCCATGTATAAATAGATAAAAGTTTATTTCTTTCTAAAATCTGAATGTCTATTATTTATCTGTCTTGCCTAATTTCCTGGCTAGAATCTAAACCACACTGTTGATTAGAAGTGGACAGAGCTCACACTTGCTCCTTGTCTTGTTCTTGATCTGAAGGAGAACAAGTTCTATCAGTATCTATTACATATCATGGATGTTTGCTGTGGGTTTTTCAGAGTTTTCCTTTATAAGGTTAAGGAAATTTTTCTTTTCTCAATTGCTGAGTGTTTCTATCACAAAAGCATATGAGATCTTATAAAATTCTATACCTGAGATTAGATTGTTGGTGAGACACTCATGGAGTTTCTGATCTTTGTTCTTTTAATGTAATATATTATTATATTGGTTAATTTTAGTATGTTCTGCTATCTTGCATTCCTGGGAAAATGCCATGAACTTAGTTTTTTTTTATTTTCTGAATGTGGAATTTCAAGCCAGCTTTTTCACTTCCCTTTTTCACCCTCATCAAAAGGCTTTTTAGTTCCTCTACCCTTTCTGCCATTAGGGTGGTATCATTTGCATATTTGAAGTTGTTGATATTTCTCCTGATTCAAGGAGAATTGATTCAAGCCTGTGTTTCATCCAGCCTGGCATTTCACATGATGCATTCTGCATATAAGTTAAATAAGCAGGGTGACTATTTAACCTTGAGGTACTCCTTTCCCAATTTTGAAACCAGTCAACTGTTCCATGTCCAGTCTAACTATGGCTTCTTGACCTACATACAGGTTTCTCAAGAGACAGGTAAGGTGCTCTGGTATTTCCACCTGTAAGAATTTTCCACAGTTCGTTGGGATCCACATAGTCAAATGCTTTAGTGTAGTCAATGAAGCAGAAGTAGATATTTTTCTGGAATTCCCTTACTTTCTTTATGATCCAATATATGTTAGAAATTTGCTCTATGGTTCCCTGATTCTTTGAAACAAGCTTATACATCTGGAAGTTCTTGGTTTACATATTGTTGAACCTTCAGTTCAGTTCAGTTCAATTCAGTCACTCAATTGTCTCCGACTCTTTGCGACCCCATGAATCGCAGCACACCAGGCTTCGCTATCCATCACCAACTCCCGGAGTTCACTCAGACTCATGTCCATCGAGTCAGTGATGCCATCCAGCCATTTTATCCTCTGTCATTCCCTTTTCTGCCTGCCCCCAATCCCTCCCAGCATCAGAAGCTTTTCCAATGAATCAATTCTTCGCATGAGGTCGCCAAAGTACTGGAATTTCAGCTTTAGCATCATTCCTTCCAAAGAAATCCCAGGGCTGATCTCCTTCAGAATGGACTGGTTGGATCTCCTTGCAGTCCAAGGGACTCTCAAGAGTCTCCCCAACACTACAGTTCAAAAGCATCAATTCTTCGGCTCTTAGCTGTCTTCACAGTCCAACTCTCACATCCATACATGACCACTGGAAATACCATAGCCTTGACTATACAGACTTTTGTTAACAAAGTAATGTCTCTGCTTTTCAATATGCTATCTAGGTTGGTCATAACTTTTCTTCCAAGGAATAAGCGTCTTTTAATTTCATGGCTGCACTCACCATCTGCAGTAATTTTGGAGCCCAGAAAAATAAAATCTGACACTGTTTCAACTGTTTCCCCATCTATTTCCCATGAAGTAATCGGACTGGATGCCATAATCTTCGTTTTCTGAGTGTTGAGCTTTAAGCCAACTTTTTCACTCTCCACTTTCACTTTCATCAAGAGGCTTTCTTCCATAAGGGTGGTGTCATCCACATATCTGAGGTTATTGATATTTCTCCCGGAAATCTTGATTCCAGCTTGTGTTTCTTCCATTCCAGTGTTTTTCATGATGTACTCTGCATATAACTTAAATAATCAGGGTGACAATATACAGCCTTGACGTACTCCTTTTCCTATTTGGAACCAGTCTGTTATTCCATGTCCAGTTCTAACTGTTGCTTCCTTACCTGGATATAAATTTCTCAAGAGGCATGTCAGGTGGTCTGGTATTCCCATCTCTTTCAGAATTTTTCACAGTTTATTGTAAACCACACAGTCAAAGGCTTTGGCATAGTCAATAAAGCAGAAATAGATGTTTTTCTGGAACTCTCTTGCTTTTTCGATGATCCCGTGGATGTTGGCAATTTGATCTCTGGTTCCTCTGTCTTTTCTAAAACCAGGTTGAACATCTGGAAGTTCTCTGTTCACTTATTGTTGAAGACTGGCTTGGAGAATTTTGAGCATTACTTTACTAGCATGTGAGATGAGTGCAATTGTGTGGTAGTTTGAGTATTCTTTGGCATTGCCTTTCTTTAGGATTGGAATGAAATTGACGTTTTCCAGTCCTATGGTCAATGATGAGTTTTCCAAATTTGCTGGCATATTGAGTGCAGCACTTTCACAGTATCATCTTACAGGATTTGAAATAGCTCAAGTGGAATGCCATCACCTCCACTAGCTTTGTTCGTAGTGATGCTTTTTAAGGCCCACTTGACTTCACATTTCAGGATATCTGGCTCTAGGTGAGTGATCACACCATCGTGATCATCTTGGTCATGAAGATCTTTTTTGTACAGTTCTTCTGTGTACTCTTGCCATCTCTTCTTAATATCTTCTGCTTCTGTTAGGTCCATACCATTTCTGTCCTTTATTGAGCCCATCTTTGCATGAAATGTTCCCTTGGTATCTCTAATTTTCTTGAAAGGATGTCTAGTCTCTCCCATTGTGTTGTTTTCCTCTATTTCATTGCATTGATTGCTGAGAAAGGCTTTCTTATCTCTTCTTGCTATTCTTTGGAACTCTGCATTCAGATGCTTATATCTTTCCTTTTCTCCTTTACTTTTCACTTCTCTTCCTTTCACAGCTATTTATAAGGCCTCCCCAGACAGCCATTTTGCTTTTTGCCATTTCTTTCCCATGGGAATGGTCTTGATCCTTGTCTCTTGTACAATGTCACGAACCTCCGTCTATGGATTTGAGCATAAACTTACTAGCATTGGGCTTCCCTGATTAGATCAGTTGGTAAAGAATCCACATGCAGTGTAGGAGACCTTTGTTCAATTTCTGGGTTTGGAAGATCTGCTGGAGAAGGTATAGGGCACCTGCTACAGTATATTTAGGCTTCCTTTGTAGCTCAGCTGGTAAAGAATCTGTCTGCAGTGAGGAAGACCTGGATGCAATCACTGGGTTGTGAAGATCCCCTTGAAAAGGGAATGCTACCCATTTCAGAATTCCATGGACTATTGGGGTTACAAAGAGATGGACAAGACTTAATGACTTTCACTTTTACTAGCATGAAAAATGAGTGCAACTGTAGGGTGCTTTGAAAATCTTTTGCCATTGTCCTTATTTGGAATTGGAATTAAAATTGATCTTTTTCAGTCCTGTGGCCACTGTTGAGTTTTCCAAATTTGCTGATCCATTTAATACATCACTCTAACAGCAGTATCTTTCAGGATTTGAAATAGCTCAGCTGAAATCCATCACATCCACTAGCTTTGCTTGTAGTAATTCTTCCTAATGTCCACTTGACTTCTCACTCCATGATGTCTGGCTCTAGGTGGGTTACCACACCATCATTGTCATCTGGGTCATGAAGATCTTTTTTGTGTATTTCTTCTGTGTTATTGCCACCTTTTCTTAAATTTTTCTGCATCTGTTAGATCCTTGACATTTTCTGTCCTTTATTGCGCTGTCTTGAAATGTTCCCTGGATCTCTCCAGTTTCTTGAAGAGATCTCTAGTCCTTCCCATTTCATTATTTTCCTCTGCTTTTTTACAGTGTTCATTTAAGAAGGCCTTCTTATTTTTCCTACCTAGCTATTCTCTGGAACTCTGCATTCAGTTGGATATAACTTTCCCTATATCTCTTGCTTTTTGTTTCTCTTCTTTTCTCAGCTATTTGTAAAGCCTCCTCAGATAACCATTTTGCTTTCTTGTATTCATTTTCCTTTGGGTTGGTTTTAGTCACTGCCTCCTGTACAATGGTACAGATCTCTGTTCTTATTTCTTCAAGCACTCTACCAGATATAATCTCTTGCATCTATATCTCATCTCTACTGTATAATCATAAGGAATTTTATTTAGGTCATACCTGAATGGCCTACTGGTTTTCCATACTTTCTTCAATTTAAGCATGAATTTTGCAATAAGAAGCTGATGATCTGAGATAAAGTCAAAGTATTGATACAGATTTTTTAAACTGCTGCAGGCTACTAATATTTATTTTTAATCTTTTCAAAGAACTAACTTTTGGTTTTATTGATTTTATCCATTATTTTTTATTCTGTAATTCATTCAATTTAGTCATATTATGCATTATTTCCTTTTTTATACCTGTGGTTTTAATTTACTGTTATTTTTCTACTTTATTAAGGTAGAAGGTTAAGTTATTGATTTGAGATGTTTGATTTCCATTAACATATATGTATGTATTTTTATTTGTAAATGATGAAAGTGAAAGAGGAGACTGAAAAAGTTGGCTTAATTCTCAACATTCAGAAAACTAAGGTCATGGCATCTGGTCTGATCATATAAGATCAGATCAGTCGATCAGTCATGTCCGACTCTTTGCAACCCCATGAATTGCAGTACGCCAGGCCTCCCTGTCCATCACCAACTCCTGGAGTTCACTCAGACTCCCATCCATCAAGTCAGTGATGCCATCCAGCCACGTCATCCTCTGTTGTCCCCTTCTCCTCTTGCCCCCAATCCCTCCCAGCAGCAGAGTCTTTTCCAATGAGTCAACTCTTCGCATGAGGTGGCCACAGTACTGGAGTTTAAGCTTTAGCATCATTCCTTCTAAAGAAATCCCAGGGCTAATCTTCTTCAGAATGGACTGGTTGGATCTCCCTGCAGTCCAAGGGACTCTCAAGAGTCTTCTCCAACACCACAGTTCAAAAGCATCAATTCTTTGGCGCTCAGCCTTCTTCACAGTCCAACTCTCACATCCATACATGACCACTGGAAAAGCCATAGCCTTGACTAGACGAACCTTTGTTGGCAAAGTAATGTCTCTGCTTTTGAATATGCTATCTAGGTTGGCCATAACTTTCCTTCCAAGGAGTAAGCGTCTTTTAATTTTATGGCTACACTCACCATCTGCAGTGATTTTGGAGCCCAGAAAAATAAAGTCTGACACGATTTCAACTGTTTCCCCATCCATTTCCCAAGAAGTGATGGGACCGGATGCCATGATCTTCGTTTTCTGAATGTTGAGCTTTAAGCCAACTTTTTCACTCTCCACTTTCACTTTCATCAAGAGGCTTTTTAGTTCCTCTTCACATTCTGCCATAAGGGTGGTGTCATCTGCATATCTGTAGTTATTGATATTTTCCCAGCAATCTTGATTCCAGCTTCTGTTTCTTCCAGTCCAGCATTTCTCATGATGTACTCTGCATATAAATTAAATAAACAGGGTGACAATATACAGCCTTGATGTACTCCTTTACCTATTTGGAACCAGTCTGTTGTTCCATGTCCAGTTCTAACTGTTGCTTCCTGACCTACATACAGATTTCTCAAGAGGCAGATCAGATGGTCTGGTATTCCCATGTCTTTCAGTATTTTCCACAGTTTATTGTGATCCACACAGTCAAAGGCTCTGGCATAGTCAATAAAGCAGAAATAGATGTTTTTCTGGAACTCTCTTGCTTTTTCCATGATCCAGTGGATGTTGACAATTTGATCTCTGGTTCCTCTGCCTTTTCTAAAACCAGCTTGAACATCAGGAAGTTCATGCTTCACATATTGCTGAAGCCTGGTTTGGAGAATTTTAAGCATTACTTTACTAGTGTGTGAGATGAGTGCAATTGCGCAGTAGTTTGAGCATTCTTTGGCATTGTCTTTCTTTGGGATTGGAATGAAAACTGACCTTTTCCAGTCCTGTGGCCACTGCTGAGTTTTCCAAATTTGCTGGCATATTGGGTGCAGCATTTCCACAGCATCATCTTTTAGTATTTGAAATAGCTCAACTGGAATTCTGTCACCTCCACTAGCTTTGTTCGTAGTGATGCTTTTTAAGGCCCACTTGACTTCACATTCCAGGATGTCTGGCTCTAGGTCAGTGATCACACCATGGTGATTATCTGGGTCGTAAATCTCTTTTTTGTACAGTTCTTCTGTGTATTCTTGCCATCTCTTCTTAATATCTTCTGCTTCTGTTAGGTCCATACCATTTCTGTCCTTTATTGAGCCCATCTTTGCATGAAATGTTCCATTTGTATCTCTGATTTTCTTGAAGAGATCCCTAGTCTTTCCCATTCTGTTGTTTTCCTCTATTTCTTTGCATTGATTGCTGAAGAAGGCTTTCTTATCTCTTCTTCCTATTCTTTGGAACTCTGCATTCAGATGTTTATATCTTTCCTTTTCTCCTTTGCTTTTCACTTCTCGTCTTTTCACAGCTATTTGTAAAGCCTCCCCAGACAGCCATTTTGCTTTTTTGCATTTGTTTTCCATGGGGATGGTCCTGATCCCTGTCTCCTGTAGAATATCACGAACCTCAGGCCATAGTTCATCAGGCACTCTATCTATCAGATCTAGGCCCTTAAATCTATTTCTCACTTCCACTGTATAATTATAAGGGATTTGATTTAGGTCATACTTGAATGCTCTGGTCTGATCACTTCATGATAAAGGGATGGGCAAACAGTGGAAACAGTGGCTGACTTTATTTTTCTGGGTTCCTAAATCACTGCAGATGGTGATTGCAGCTATGAATTTAAGAGATGCTTACTCTTTGGAAAGAAAGTTATGACCATCTTAGACAGCTTATTAAGAAGCAGAAACATTACTTTGTCAACAAAGGTCCATGTAGTCAAGGATATGGTTTTTCCAGTGGTCATGTATGGATGTGAAAATTGGACTGTGAAGACAGCTGAGAGCCGAAGAATTTATGCTTTTGAACTCTGGTGTTGGAAAAGATTCTTGAGAGTCCCATGGACTGCAAGGAGATCCACCCAGTCCATCCTAAAGGAGATCAGCTATGGGTATTCATTGGAAGGACTGATGTTAAAGCTGAAACTCTGATACTTTGGCCACCTTATGCAAAGACCTGACTCATTTTAAAAGACCCTGATGCTGGGAAAGATTGAGGGAAGGATGAGAAGGGGGCGACACAGGATGAGATGGTTGGATCGCATCATCGACTCTGGACATGGGTTGGGTGGACTCCAGGATGGACAGGGAAGGCCTGGTGTGCTGCGGTTCATGGGGTCACAAAGAGTTGCACACGACTGAGTGACTGAACTGAACTGATATTTATAAATTGCCACCTGAACACTATTTGAGCTGCATACTATAAGTTTAAATTTTCACAAAGTTAAATTTTATTTTACTTTTTAAAAATTTATCTCAAAGTATTTTGTATTTCTCTCTCATGAATAATTCTTTGACTCATTAGTTACTTAAGGTATTTTTAAAAATTTGCACTTATTAGTGAATTTCCCAGATTTTATGCTTTTGATTTCTACTTTAATTCCATTATGGTGAAAGAATATGTTTTATATTATTTTAATCATTTCGAATATATTGAGTGTTGCTTTTTAGTGAACTTTCTGTTCTATCTTGGTTAATTCTCTATGTGTACCTGAGAAAGATTTTTATTTTGTCATTATTGGAAAGTGTTCTAACAGACATTAGGTCCAGTGATTTATAGTATTGTCAAATCATCTACTCTCATGCTGACTTCTGCCTAGTTTTTCTACCTACTATTGCAAGTGAGTTATGGATGCTTCGGCTCTCATTGTTATATTGCCTGTTTCCCGCTTCAATCCTTTCAGTTTTTACTTCATGTATTTTGGAGCTCTATTTATATATACATCTAGATTTAGATATTCCTAGCTTATGAAGCTATTATCATTAAAAAGCTCCTCTTTTGTCTCTAGTAACATTTGTTTGTTTTTAAGCCTATTTTGCCAGTATAGCCACTCTACTTTTTGGCTTATATATTGCATGGTATATTTTTTCCATCTTTTCACTTCTAACCTATTTGTATCTTTGAAAGTAATGCATATCTCTCATAGACAGCATTTAGTTTTGACCTTTTTTTTAATAAAATTTATTTTATAAGCTTCTGATATTGTGTTAAGTGTTTTTATATTCAATGTAATTTCTAGTAAGGTGGGATTAACATTGGAAATTTAGATAACATTTTATATATTTATATAAGCTTTGCCTCTTGATAGTTCCACGAAAAACATTTACTTCTGTCTCATTGACCATGCTAAGGCCTTTGACTGTGTCGTTGTTGTCACTAAGTTTTGTCTGACTCTTTTGCAGCCCCATGGACTATAGTTGACCAGGCTTTTCTGTCCATGGGATTCCCCAGGCAAGAATACTGGAGTGGATTGCCATTTCCTTCCTCAGGGGATATTCTTAACCCAGGGATTGAACCCACATCTCGTGCATTGGCAGGTGGATTCTTTACTACTGAGCCATCAGGAAAGACTATGTGTACCACAACTAACTGGACAATTCTTAAAGAGATGAGAACACCAGACCACCTTACCTCTCTCATGTGAAATCTGTATCAGGTCAAGAAGCAATGGTTAGATCCAGACATGAACAACTGATTGGTCCAAAACTGGGAAAGGAGTATGATGAGGCTGTATATTGTCACCCTGTTTATTTAACTTATATGCAGAGAATATCATGTGAAATGCTGGGCTGGATGAATCACAAGCTGGAATAGAGATTGTCAAGCGAAATATCAACAACTTCAGATATGGAGTTGATAACACTCTAAAGGCAGAAAGTGAAGAGGAACTAAAGAGCTTCTTGATGAGGATGAAAGGAGAGAATGAAAAAGCTACCTTGAAGCTCAGCATTCAAACTAAGATCATGGTTTCCAGTCTCATCACTTCAGGGAAATTAAGGGGAAAAAGAGGAAGGAGTGACAGATTTTATTTTCCTGGGCTCCAAAATTACTGTGGATGCTGTCTTGAGACTTGAAATTAAAAGATGCTTGCTCCTTGGAAGGAAAACTATGACAAACCTAAATAGCATATTAAAATCAGAGACATCACTTTGATGACAAAAGTCCATATAATCAAAGCTATGGTTTTTCCAGTCATTGTGTATGGATGTGAGAACTGGACCATAAAGAAAACTGAGTGCTGAAGTATAGATACCTTTGAATTGTGGTGTAGGAGAAGACTCTTGAGAGTCCCTTGGACTGCAAGGAGATCAAACCAGTTAACTCTAAAGGAAATCAGTCCTGAATATTCATTGGCAAAACTGACACTAAAGCTTGAGCTCTAATACTTTGACCACCTAATGTGAAGAGCTGATTTATTAGAAAAGACCCTGATTCTGGGAGATGTTGAAGGCAAAATGAGTGGAGATGGTGGAAGATGAGATAGATAGATTGCATCACAGACTCAGTGGACATGAATTTGACTAAACTCCAGGAGATAGTGGAGGACAGAAGACCATGGCATGCAGCAGTACATGGGGTGGCAAAGAGTTGGTCAGAACTTAGTGACTGAACAATAACAACAATATACCTTTTTTTGTGTCTAATCTAGACTTGGTGAAGCAAACTAGTCATTATTTAGGATTCCTTGGTTTTGAGTTCTACATAGTAACCGGTGTACTATTGGAGTTATTGTTGCTTACATACTTTAATTTCAACCAAGACAATATAGATAAAACAGTTATAAGAATTATAAGAAAAAGCAATATGTTATAAGAGGTCCTCAGTTATTTTTTAAAGAGTTACTGAAAATGACTGAAGTTATATTTTAGAGTCACTGAAGATTAGAGGCATTGAAAAGTAGACTCACTTAGAGTCACTGAAGATTAAACTCACATGAAATAAAATGAAATTTAAGTCAAGTTATTGCATTAAGATTCTGATTGCAAATTGAGCTGCATACTTATAGAGTTGTTTGTTTTGCAAAGCAAAGAATTTTCAGTGTTGATTTATTTCTATATATGAGATAATAATCAGTTGAAATATAATCAAATTGGTCTTTAAAAGAACAAGTTGTTTTTCTGGTTTTGTGTGTGTGTGTGTGTGTGTGTGGTTTCACATTCTTATGATGAATTATACAGCAAGAGAGAAAGATGCAACTCAAATTCAGCTCTCTCATGGTTGAGCACTTCTTAATCAACATAGCCACAGGGTGTCTAATTTTCTCATTTGGTATGATTCTTTTCTGTATTCAATAACAATTGCAGTGGATAATGGTTATGATAATACAGGCTACATTTATTGAATTGTACTCTGATCTAGTTGCTGAGCTATTACTGTCACATTCTCATATGTTTGTACTTTTCTTAATCTCTCTATGTCTGTTTCTTTTTTACTCTGTCCCTTTTGCCTCCTTAAGCTCAGCCTCTTTATTCATCCATAAGAGTTGCTTGCTTGTAAATATTCCTCAAATCATTAATAATAAGGTTTACTTGTGAGAAAAAATCTGAAAGTTATAAAATTGTGTATTTTTCATTCAATATAAGCAAACTAGGCTGTAGTTCTGCCACAATGGCTATATTAGCGTATATATATGTATACATACATACAAACATACACATATAGAGAAAGAAGTGTTATTTTAAGAAATTGGATGATGCTACTCTGAAGGCTGTCAAGTCCAAAATTTGCAGGGTAGACTAGCAGGCTTGACAGTAGGGCAATTGTAGTTAAAATCCAGAGTCAGTCAAGCCAAAGACATAGGTAACAACCAGTGTTACAGTTCAAATCCAAAGGCCATTTGCTAGCCTAATTTTGTCTTCCTTGAGAGATGTCAGTCTTTTGTTCTGCTGAAACCTTCAAATTGACTTCATGAGGCCTACTCACATTATACAGAATAATCTGCTTCACTCAAAGTCCACCAATTTAAATGTATTCACATTAAAAAAAAATAATAAAATCTTCACAGAATCATTCAGAATAATGTCTAACTACTTGTTTGAAAACCATGGCCCAGCACCCTCTGTCAACATGGCACCCAGATGCTTCTTCTTAAACCATATTTAATCTCCAAATGAAGAAAATAACAAAGTCACACCTGAAGCTAATATGATACATCTATTCTGCATATAACAGAAAACATACTCTTTGCCCAGAAGATGAAAATTCCTTGAATGATGTTTATTATTCTCAATATCCCATAATGAACATGCCATAATGTAAAATTGTATGTGTGGGGAAACAGTGGAAACAGTGTCAGACTTTATTTTTCTGGGCTTCAAAATCACTACAGATGGTGACTGCAGCCATGAAATTAAAAGACGCTTACTCCTTGGAAGGAAGGTTATGACCAACCTAGATAGCATATTCAAAAGCAGACATTACTTTTCCAACAAAGGTTCGTCTAGTCAAAGCTATGGTTTTTCCTGTGGTCATGTATGGATGTAAGAGTTGGGCTGTGAAGAAGGCTGAGCGCCGAAGAATTGATGCTTTTGAACTGTGGTGTTGGAGAAGACTCTTGAGAGTCCCTTGGACTGCAAGGAGATCCAACCAGTCCATTCTGAAGGAGATCAGCCCTGGGATTTCTTTGGAAGGAATGATGCTAAAGCTGAAACTCCAGTACTTTAGCCACCTCATGTGAAGAGTTAACTCATTGATGCTGGGAGGGATTGGGGGCAGGAGGAGAAGGGGACAGCAGAGGATGAGACGGCTGGATGGCATCACTGACTTGATGGACGTGAGTCTCGGTGAACTCCGGGAGTTGGTGATGGACAGGGAGGCCTGTCGTGCTGCGATTCATGGGGTTGCAAAGAGTCAGACACGACTGAGCCACTAATCTGATCTGATCTGATAGTAAGTTGGAGAAGGCAATGGCACCCCACTCCAGTACTCTTGCCTGGAAAATCCCATGGACCGAGGAGCCTGGTGGGCTGCAGTTCATGGGGTCACTAAGAGTCGGACACGGCTGAGAGGATTCACTTTCACTTTTCATTTTCATGCAGTGGAGAAGGAAATGGCAATGCACTCCAGTGTTCTTGCTTGGAGAATCCCAAGGATGGCAGAACCTGGTGGGCTGCTATCTATGGGGTCGCACAGAGTCGGACACGACTGAAGTGATTTAGCAGCAACAGCAGCAGTGTAGTAAATCACTTCAGTTGTGTTTGACTCTTTGTGACCCTCTGGAGCACAGCTCACCAGGCTCCTGTGTCCATGGGATTTTCCAGGCAAGAATACTGGGATAGGTTGCCATGCCCTCCTCCAAGGAATCTTCCTGACCCAGGGATTGAATCTGCACCTCCTATGTCTCCTGCATTGGCAGGCAGGTTCTTTACCACTAGAGCCACCTGGGAAACCCAGTACTTAAATACTATGATATAAAATCAATACATCTTATGTTACATGATAGGGGATTAAAAAAGGGAGAAAACAGAAATATTTACTGCTGGGAGCCAGCGAGAGGACCTACACCCGTGGCAAAGGTCATGAGGAAGGAGGCTCGACATACGCAAAGGCGGGATCGAGCCTCAGGAGTCCCCCTGGAAATTCTTGAGCATCTACCCACTAAACCAGAGCCTGCCTACTTTACTACTTTGTGCTCTCATCTACACCTCTGACTTTACGGGGGGCTGTCCCCCACCACCTCTTTCAGAGAAGGAGTTAACTTAGAGCTCCAGTTAATAATAATTCCTGGGCATGATAGGAGTGTTTCAACCTACAAACTCCTCTGAAGGTTCTCTAGCCTGCCTGACAGGCTTGTCCGGCCACAGGTGATTGTTCACAGCCTCCCAACCATAAGAGGCACGAGATGCTTTAAACCTTCTAAAAACAGGTTATTTAGAGAAGTTAGAAAACTATTAGCATAAGTATAGTGGGCTGATTAGAAATTGTATTGGTGAAGGGTTTTTTATTTGTTGAGCCCATGTTCACTGTTAAGTCTCCACATCCCCTGTCCTTATACACATTAATGAATATATAAAAGAAATAAGTATTAACCTTTGATATTAATCACATTAGACCTTAGGCTAAGTAAATTCTTTCCTTAACTAAAACCCACTACACCTTCACCCTATAGGAATGTAACTTTATTGGGTGGCGTCTGTTTTAAGAATAATCACCCCTGGAGAAATAAGTGTTTACTGACCACTGCCACAAGGAGAGGGTCATAAATTGTCAACAGGCCCCCTGGCCAGAAGATGATGTAACACCCCTAAGACCTCTGTATACATCTGTATGAAGCACCTGACTTTAATAAAAGTCAGGACTGATGACCCCATGTAAATTTTGTATAACACCTCAGTGTATAAAAACGGACTCTGGAAAATAAAGAATTGGGATCAGTTCCTCGAAATACTGGTCTCCCCATGTCTCTCTCTCTCAAACTCTGGCTGAGTTTCCATCTGGATTGCAGAGCCCACCAAGCTTACTAATTTTGTCTGGGCTTCTAAGATCCGACTGGGGAGGCCTCAGTGTCTCCTCTCCTTCGGGAGAATGGAAGGACGTCTGCGGCCTACGTAAGTGGTACAAGCTTTTTGCCTTGAAGTTTTATTGGTTTCCTGTGTAAACCAATCTACTCAGCATCTTTTTTCCACTGAATTTTCCTGCTGAACTATCCTCATTCTATTACTCTGTATATCTCTAATTAATATCTAATTAAAGCCAGTGTATTTGCAGACGCCGTCTCTCCTTCAAATTTCCCTGGATCCACCAGGGCTGGACCCCAGCAATTTACATCTATTAGAACTTGTATGTATACATATAAATAAAATGCATATCACATGCATATCACACAAATACATAAATGCATATATATATATATGCATATATACATCACACATTCATAATGAAATAAACAAAGAATATTCATAATGATTATGATTCTCATTTCTGTAACTCGTGCCATGATCATAGCTGGTGTTTATAGCTATCTTCCTTCACTACCCATCCTGTGTTCCCATTGCTTTCAGCAAGAGCCTAAGCTGGTTATGGTCTTTTACCTGGTGTAACCACCTAAACCTTCATTCCTTAACAGTAGTAGACTTGTCTGGACAGGAGCACTGTAGTTTTACAATGACTTTAATCACAGGACATGGTAAAATTCTGAAAGATCCACCAAGAAATCTATATTACAGATATAATCTTCCTTATTTCTGTTGTGGAGTAGCAATTTAGTTTTCACTTATACTCAGGATGATTTACCCCAGCCAACACCATAACTTCCACTTTACCTTTTGATTCAGATGTAAAGAATGGCTGGATGGTAGTCTTAACCTCTAATTCAGTAGAATCATTTTTGTGCTTGCTAGTGGAAGCACTTTTTCCATTGGAACATGACCTCTAGACCAATGGAGAATAAGATCACAGGGACAAAAAGCAAACATTTTGCTAGCGGGTGGCTGGAGGTTATAGTAAGGAGTGCAACTCCCATTCTCCCCTTTCACTTCTGTATCTGTCAATGTTGGCTGCCTGATAGACAGCACCATATATTGGACACTAACTCAGAGCACGTAGAACCCCTTCAAGAACCCAGCCCCAGTTCTGCAAGATATTGACACCTAACTGGCACTATAACTGAGTCTTAAAACACCCATACCATAGATTCAATATTAATCTCATCAAAAAATATCCTCACAGAAACATCCAGAATAATATATGACTATGTTATTGGTGCTCTCTGGCTCAGTCATGTTGGCACATAAAATTAACCATCACGGTGGATATAATTCTTTCAGACCTTAAGTTGATTAAAAGTTCTCTTCTATCAGTTAAGGGACAGTGCTGTGAAGAGGAGGAAGGGTGTTATCCATATCATGTACTAAATGTCCTACTTACTTTATTTAGAAATCTATTCTGATAGGCCCAAATCATCAGGTCTTGAAGCTATTTTCTTCCTCATCCAACATATTTAAAACCATGTAATTACCACTATCTCTCCATTTACCTTGACAACAAGTTTTGAACTCATTATGAATTCTATCTGGTGAAACCTTTCTTTCTCTTACAGAGCACCACACATCTGCAACAAGCCGTCCTCCAACAAAACATTAATTCCTCACAGTGTTACTCTCATACTCAACGTGTCCCTGAGGCATTTTAGTTCCTTATGGCATTGGCTGCTGTTAGAGCTTATTGCTCTGAAATTGCTTCAACTTATTGAAAGGGTTAAAGTGTTAATCGCTTAGTCATATCTGAGATCCAGTGGACTGTAACCTGGCAGGCACCGCTGTCCATGGAATTCTCCAGGCAAGAATACTGGAGTGAGTCACCATTTCCTTCTCCAGGGGATCTTGCCAACCCAGGGATCGAACCCAGGTCTCCTGCATTGCAGGCGAATTCTTTACTGTTTAAGCTATCAGGGAAGCCCTGCTTCAACTTATTAGATGTGCTTAAATAAAAAAAAATTCTTTCATATACCCATATTTGTTCCAATTAGAGAATCACTTACTACTGATTTCTACACTGAAGCAATTATTTATATTTACAGAGACATGGCTTAAAAGTCCTAGGTAGCGACAACAACTTTGTTTAGTTTTCTTTCAAATATTCTTTTCCCCAGCTTTGGAATTCTTTGTCATTGCATGACTTTACTATTTCAATAGTAGCACATGTATCCTCTTCTAATCATTGTTTTCCTGCTGTAAAAGATTGTGATTTAAAGTCTCTAATTCTACATGATCATGCACTACATCATTGAAAAAGCATATGATATATTCAAGTATCCTTCATGTGATTGGGGTTCAAATTAGGATTCATCAGTGACCAAAACAGATAAGGTTCTTTACTTTCATAGATTTAACTGAGTCCTCCTTTCTCACTCAGATTAATTTAGCTGAATATTTTAACCTTTTAGTTTTCACTTTTCTACTGTATCTGACACTTTTCATAACATTGGAAATATGAGTACATTTTCATAAAAACAAAGGTAAATGAATATCAGCAGCATAATTTTACTTTCACAAGTAGAAAGGAAATATCACAGTAGAAAAATCTGAAATACAAGAAGGGATGGTAGGCATTAACATTACTAAACAATGTGATTTAAAATTATCCTGGAATTTCCTGGTGACACACTGGATAAGAATCCACCTGCCAGTACAGGGGACACTGGTTCAATCCCTGGTCCAGGAAAATTACACATGGTGCATAGCAACAAAGCCCGTGAACAACTACTGAGCCCATGCTCAGTAGTCCATGAGTCACAACAAGTCACTGAGTCCTCATACCAAAACTACTGAGCCTGTGTGCCACAACCACTGAAGCCTGTGCACCTAGGGCCTATGCTCTGCAACAAAAGAAGCCACTACAATGAGAAGCTTGCACACCACAATGAAGAGTGTATAATAATAATGTATAATTAATAATAATGTTTAATTAGAAGGAATAGAAAATACTGGATAATATCAGCATATAAATCAGCTTGAAGTTGATTGATATTACAGTTCTCTAAGGTATTCACATTTGTAAGGAAAGGAGTAAATTTAATAAACATTAGGCTCTTGAGTCAAAATAGTAAAATTTCAAGGGTAATTATTGAAAGGAAAAAAAATCTATAAGAAGAAAATAGAAAATTCAAGAGTTATGAGAAAAGAAGAGAAAATACAGTGTTCATCAATAAAGGGAAAATGGTGAAAGGAAGCATAATGTCTGAGATAAATAGAAAAAATAAATTTAGGTGATAATAAAAAATAAATCTCAGAAATAAAAACAAATATGATTAGATTAAGCTCAGCAATACAAATAAAAATTTTTCATATTAGATTAAAAATTCAGCTATAGAGAAGAAGATCAAAATTGTTGAATAAAAGGATGTGGATTTCACTTCTCCCCATGAACACATCAAAAACAACTTAATATGTGGGGAAATTCTAACTGAAAACTAATTAGAGGTTTGCAGAAAGACTTAAACAATAAAGTGGTAAGAAAGATCTATAGGGAACCTGATAGGAAGAGAAGTGGCCAGATATGGACCTGTGTCCCTAGAAGGAGGCACAGAAGAAAAAGAGCATTACATGGGTAGAGATCCTCTGTGGGAAATGAGTGGCTTGAGTCACATATTGGGCACCCTAGCTCTGGGGTTGGGCACTGGAAAGAGGAGCACTCTTCGCTGGTCTGAAAACCAGTGGACTAACAGGACAACTCTAAGATACCTAAACTTCACTTGTGAAGAGTGTGAATACATTTGCTTACAGTCTACACAAAGTTGGGGAGAAGCAGATTGAAACAGCAGGAGACTCTGGCTGGTTTCTCTGCAGTCGCCCAAGTGTAGGCCTCAGCCTGACCTGGGCACCCATTCTAGCCCTGATTGCTCTGCGATGTGACTCCACACTAGAGTGGGATCAAGGGTGAGGGGAACTCATTTGTGAGGAATAGAGCAGCTCAGACCACATCTGGAATGGCAGCTGAACAGTGAGCAGGGAGACATTACTATTATTTATGTAGGCAGTCTATTCAAAACAGTCTAGAACTATGACTGGGGCCAGGACCACCACAGTTCTTGCCCTGACCCACACTAAACACCTGCTCTAACCCCTCTTGTTCCAGCATCACTTACTTCTGGGGGGAAGGGGAACATGCTGGGAGAGGGAAACAGCATATATTCTGGAACAAAGCCAACTAAGCCCAACCTTAATGACTTCTGCTTCAGCAACTTGGGACCTGCTTTTGCCCCCAGCTGGGTGGTGTTGGCCACTGAGCAGAGGAGAAACCCTGGCTCTGCATCTAGTCCCTCAGTCTTCAGGACATGTCCTACCAAGGTGATAGCTGCCAGCATACTCTGTGGGAAGATGTAACTCATGATCAGATCAGATCCTGGTCTTCCACCAAAACCACTGGTTTTGTAGACTGTTGGATACATTCTGACATGATGATACTCTTTCAAGGCAAGAGTAGGTAACTGTTTTTAATGATTTCATAGCGATGGAGAAAGTTAAGCAAAAAGAGAAGACAAAGGATTTTTTTTTTTCAATTCAAAGAACAGAAAAACCCCTGAAAAAACAACTAATAAAACAGGAATAATCTATCAGAAAGAAGGTTCCAAGCATTAGTAATAAACATGTCAATTGAATTAGAGAAAAGAATAGATGAGCACAAGGAAGTAGTATCTTTTAACAAGGAACTAGAAAATATTTTTAATAAAAAGAAAAAGAAAACTTAAGAATATGATATCTGAAGTTAAAATAAACTTAGGAGGAATTAACAACAGACTAGGTGATGCAGAAGAATACATAAGTGACCTGGAAGATAGAATAATGGGAATCATCCACAGAAGAGTAAAAAGAAAAACAAATAAAATGAAAACAAATTAAGGGACCTCTATGATAACATCAAGCAATATTTCCATTATTGAGGCCCAAGAAGGATAAGAGAGAAAGGAGTTGAAAGTGCATTTGATGAAATTATGACTGAAAACTTCCCAAAGATCCCAAAGACAACAGATATCCAGGTAGAGAAAGCACAGAGGGTTCCCAAAAAGATGAACCTAAACAAGTTCAAACCAAGAAATAGAGTTGAAATGGCAAATGTCAAAGATAAAGAGATAATTCTAAAAACAGCAAGAGAAAACAGAGTTGTATAAAAAGGAATTCCCAAAATGTTATCAGCTAATTTTTCTGGAGGAATCTTGCTGGCCAGAAAGGAGTGTCATGATATAACTAAAAAGGTCAATGGAAAAATCTGCAACTTAAGGTGCTCTATTCAACAAGATTATCATTTAGAATTGAAGGAGAGATAAAGAACTTCTCAGTCATAGATATTACAAAAAATATTGCACACCTTTATTCTGATAAAGATGCAAAAGTCCTCCACAAAATATTATCAAAAAATCCAACAATATGTAAAAATGATCATATACCATGAATAAATGGAATTTACTGCAAGGATGTAAGGATGATTCTATATTTTCAAACCAATCAATGTATTATACCACATTAACAAAAAGAAGGATTAAAATAACTTGATCATATCAATAGATGCGTAAAAAATATTTGACAAAATTCAACATCTATTTATGACA
Organism: Bubalus kerabau; assembly: GCF_029407905.1. Lineage (NCBI taxonomy): Eukaryota > Metazoa > Chordata > Mammalia > Artiodactyla > Bovidae > Bubalus > Bubalus kerabau. The sequence continues at coordinate 44,305,616 of NC_073635.1, read as the reverse complement.
AAACTCATTAAAGTGGGTATCATGGGAACATATCTGAACATAATAGTGTGCCATTTATGACAAATCTGCTAACCAGCTAACATTATACTCAACATTCTCAAATCAAAAAGATGAGGATGCTCAAGCTGACCAGTTCTTTTTAACATAGTATTGAAAGTTTTAACTACAGCAATCAGACAAAAAGAATAAAAAGCATCACATTGAAAGGGAAGATTTAAAAAATGACACTATTTGCGTTTCTATATATATGATAATATATATAGAAAACTCCAAAGTCCCCATCAAAATTCTATTAAAATAAACAGAAATAATGAATTCAGTAGCAGCCGAGAGGAGCTACCCCATGTCTAAGGAGTGGCAGCTGTATGGGCAAAGGAGGGCTGAGAGGAGCTACTCCATGTTCAAGGTCAGGAGGGGCGGCCGTGAGGAGATACCACTTGTCCAAGGTAGAGAGCAGCAGTTGTGGTTTCCTGGAGCAGCCGTGAAGAGATACCCCACATCCAAGGTAAGAGAAACCCAAGTAAGACAGTAGGTGTTGCGAGAGGGCATCAGAGGGCAGACACACTGAAACCATAATCGCAGAAAACTAGTCAATCTGATCACATGGACAACAGCCTTGTCTAACTCAATGAAACTAAGCCATGCCATGTGGGGCCACGCAAGATGTGAGGGTCATTGTGGAGAGGTCTGACAGAATGTGGTCCACTGGAAAAGGGAATGGCAAACCACTTCAGTTTTCTTGCCTTGAGAACCCCATGAACAGTATGAAAAGGCAAAATGATAAGATACTGAAAGAGGAACTCCCTGGGTCTGTAGGTGCCCAATATGCTACTGGAGATCAGTGGAGAAATAACACCAGAAAGAATGGAAGGGAAGGAGCCAAAGCAAAAACAATACCCAGCTGTGGATGTGACTGGTGAGAGAAGCAAGGTCTGATGCTGTAAAAAGCGATATTGCATAGGAACCTGGAATGTCAGGTCCATGAATCAAGGCAAATTGGAAGTGGTCAAACAGGAGATAGCAAGAGTGAATGTCAACGTTCTAGGAATCAGTGAACTAAAATGGACTGGAATGGGTGAATTTAACTCAGATGACCATTATATCTACTACTGTGGGCAGGAATCCCTTAGAAGAAATGGAGTAGCAATCATGGTCAACAAAAGAGTCTGAAATGCAGTACTTGGATGCAATCTCAAAAACGACAGAATGATCACTGTTCGTTTCCAAGGCAAACCATTCAATATCACGGTAATCCAAGTCTATGCCCCAACCAGTAATGCTGAAGAAGCTGAAGTTGAACAGTTCTGTGAAGACCTAGAAGACCTTTTAAAACTAACACCCCACAAAAGATATTCTTTTCATTATAAGGGACTGGAATGCAAAAGTAGTAAATCAAGAAACACCTGGAGTAACAGGCAAATTTGACCTTGGAAGGAATGAAGCAGGCAAAGGCTAAGAGAGTTTTGCCAAAAGAACACACTTGTCATAGCAACACCCTCTTCCAACAACACAAGAGAAGATTTTACACATGAACATTACAGATGGTCAACATCAAAATCATGTTGATTATATTCTTGGAGAAGCTTACAGTCAGCAAAAAAAGACCAGGAGCTGACTGTGCCTGAGATCATGAACTCCTTATTGACAAATTCAGACTTAAATTGAAGAAAGTGGGGAAAACCCAAGACCATCCAGGTATGACCTAAATCAAATCCTTTATGATTATACAGTGGAAGTGAGAAATAGATTTAAGGGACTAGATTTGATAGAGTGCCTGATGAACTATGGATGGAGGTTCGTGACATTGTACAGGAGACAGGGATCAAGAGCATCCGCATGGAAAAGAAATGCCAAAAAGCAAATGACTGTCTGAGGAGGCCTTAAAAATAGCTATGAAAAGAAGAGAAGCGAAAAGCAAAAGATAAAAGGAAAGATATAAACATCTGAATGACGTGATCCAAAGAATAGAAAGGAGAGATAAGAAAGCCTTTCTCAGCAGTCAATGCAAAGAAATAGAAGAAAACAACAGAATGGGAAAGACTAGAGATCTCTTCAAGAAAATTAAAGATATCAAGGGAACATTTTATGCAAAGATGGGCTCAATAAAGGACAGAAATGGCATGGACCTAACAGAAGCAGAAGATATTAAGAAGAGATGGCAAGAATACACAGAAGAACTGTACAAAAAAGAGATTCACGACGCAGATAATTACGATGGTGTGATCACTCACCTAGAGCCAGACATCCTGGAATGTGAAGTCAAGTGGGCCTTAGAAAGCATCACTATGAACAAAACTAGTGGAGGTGATGGCATTCCAGTTGAGCTATTTCAAATCCTGAAAGATGATGCTGTGAAAGTGCTGCACTCAATATGCCAGCAAATTTGGAAAACTCAGCAGTGGCCACATGACTGGAAAAGGTCAGTTTTCATTCCAATGCCAATGAAAGGCAATGGCAAAAAATACTCAAACTACCACACAATTGCACTCATCTCACACGCTAGTAAAGTAATGCTCAAAATTCTCCAAGCCAGGCTTCAGCAATATGTGACCTATGAACTTTCAGATGTTCAAGCTGGTTTTAGAAAAGGCAGAGAAACCAGAGATCAAATTTCCAACATCCACTGGATCATCAAAAAAGCAAGAGCATTCCAGAAAAACATCTATTTCTGATTTATTGACTATGCCTAAGCCTTTGACTGTGTGGATCACAATAAACTGTGGAAAATTCTGAAAGAGATGGGAATACCAGAGCACCTGACCTGCCTCTTGAGAAACCTATATGCAGGTCAGGAAGCAACAGTTAGAACTGGGCATGGAACAACAGACTGGTTCCAAATAAAAAAAGGAGTACATCAAGGCTGTATATTGTCACCCAGCTTATTTAACTTCTATGCAGAGTACATCATGAGAAACGCTGGGCTGGAAGAAGCATAAGCTGGAATCAAGATTGCTGGGAGAAATATGATTAACTACAGATATGCAGGTGTCACCACCCTTATGGCAGAAAGTGAAGAGGAACAAAAAATCCTTTTGATGAAAGTGAAAGTGGAGAGTGAAAAAGTTGACTTAAAGCTCAACATTCAGAAAACGAAGATCATGGCATCTGGTCCCATCACTTCATAGCAGATAGATGTGTAAACAGTGGAAAGGGTATCAGACTTTTTTGAGGGGCTCCAAAATCACTGCAGATGGGGGTTTCAGCCAAGAAATTAAAAGACGTTTACTCCTTGGAAGAAAAGTTTTGACCAACCTAGATAGCATTTTGAAAAGCAAAGATATTACTTCTCCAACAAAGGTCCATCTAGTCAAGGCTATGTTTTTTCCAGTGGTCATGTATGGATGTGAGAATTGGACTGTGAAGACAGCTTAGGGCCGAAGAATTGATGCTTTTGAACTGTGGTGTTGGAGAAGACTCTTGTGAGTCCCTTCGACTGCAAGGATATCCAACCAGTCCATTCTAAAGAAGATCGGTCCTGGATGTTCATTTGAAGGACTGATGCTGAAGCTGAAACTCCAGTACTTTGGCCACCTCATTTAAAGAGTTGATTCATTGGAGAAGACCCTGATGCTGGGAGGGATTCTGGGCAGGAGGAGAAGGGGACGACAGGATGAAATGGCTGGATGGCATCACTGATTCGATGGACATGAGTTTGAGGGCATTCTGGGAGTTGGTGATGGACAGGGAGGCCTGGCGTGCTGCAATTCACGGGGTGGCAAAGAGTCGGACACAACTGAACATCTCAACTGAACTGACTTAATTCAATAAAATTGCAGGGTATAGAACTAATATACAGAAATCGATTGCTTTTCCATTTGCTAATAATGACCTATCAGAAAGACAAAATAAGAAAAACAAATCCTATATAAAATGCCTAAGAATAAACTTAAACAAGGAAGTAAATGATATATGTTCTATACTCTGAAAACTATAAAACATTGATGAAAGAAATTAAAGATGATAGAAAGAAATGGGAAGATAACCCATGCTTATGGATTAGAATTAATATTGTTAAAATGTCCACGCTACCTAAAGCAATCTCCAAATTCAATGCAGTCCTTAGCAAAATATCAGGGATAGTTTTCTCAAAACTGGAATAAATTACCCTAAAATTTACACAGAAGCACAAAATATCCCAAATAACCATAGGAATTTTGAAAAAAAAAAAAAAAACAACACACACACACACACACACAAAAACAAAACTGGAGGTATCATTCTTTCTATCTGCAGGCTTATCCAACAAAGTTAAATTCATCAAACTGCATGGTAATGAGACAAAAACAGACACATGGATCAGTGGAACAGAATGAAGAGCCCAGAAAAAAAACAATACAACTATGATTAATTAATCTAAGACAAAGAAGATAAGAATGTGAAATAGAGAAAGGCAGTGTCTTCAATAAGTTTTGCCAATATAACTACATTAAAAAAAATTTATACAAGTTTTAAAGGTTGCATTCTATTTAGAAGTATTGAAAAATATTGGCTATATTCACTGTGTTATATAATACATCATCATAGCTTATCTTACACTCAATATTTTGTAATTCCCATTCTCTGATGATAACCACTAGTTTGTTCTCTATATCTATAGGTCTGTTTCTTTTGTGTTATATTCAGTTGTTCATTATTTTTTTTTTAACTTAGATTCCAAACATAAGTGGTATCACACAGTATTTTTCTTTCTGTGTCTGATGTGTGTCCGTTAGCATAATTCTCTCCATGTCCCTCCATGCTGCAACAAGTGGCAACATTTCTTACTTTTCGTGGCCGAATAGTATTCCATTAGAAGAATATACCACACATTCTTTAGTCATCTGTTGATGGACAATAAGGTTACTTCCATATCTTGGTAACTGTAAATATTGTTGCTATGAACATTTAAGTGTGTGTATCAATTCAAATTAGTTTTTTGTTTTTGTTTTTGTTTTTCAGATTTATACCCAGAAGTACAATTGCTGGGTCATATGGTAGCTGAGATGGTTAAGAATCTGCTTGCAGTGCAGGAGATCCAGTTCAATTTCTGGGTCAGGAAGATCTGCTGGAGAAAGGATAGGCTACCCACTGCAGTGTTCTTGGCTTTCCCTGGTGGCTCAATTGGTAAAGAATCCGCTTGCGATGTGGGAGACCTAGGTTTGATCCCTGGGTTGGGAAGATCCCTGGAGAAAGGAAAGGCTACCCACTCAGTATTCTGGCCTGGAGAATTCCATGGAATATATGGTCCATAGGGTTGCAAAGAGTCAGACATGACTGAGTGACTTTCACTTCACTTTCTGGTAGTTTTATTTTTAGATTTTTGAGAAACTCCATACTGTTTTTCACAAGGGTGGCACCAGTTTAAATTTCTGCTAACAGTGTACAGGGGTTCCCCTTTCTCAAAATCCTTGTCATATTTGTTATTTGTGTTCATTTTGATGATAGTCATTCTGACTTGTCTGATGTGGTATCTTATTGTGTGTTGATTTACATTTCCTTGATGATCAGTGATGCTGAGTATCTTTCATGTGCCTGTTGGTCATTTTTATTCCCTGTTTGGATAAATGTCTATTCAGTTCTTCTGCACATTTTTAATTGGGTTGTTTGGGTTTTTTTATATTGATTTGCATGAGCTATTTACATATGTCTCTAATACCACATAGAAAAACTCAAAATGTATTAAAAACCTAAATGTAAGACCAAATACTATAAAACTTCTAGAAGAAAATATCAGCAGTCTTTGACATAAACTGCTGCAGTAAATATATATGTGGAAAATAAAGCAAAAATAAACAAATAAATAAATAAAATTTAAAAAAGAAATAGAGACTAAAAAAGACAATGGAAAATGTAGAAAATTTATGAAAAAAACTCTCTAGAAAGCAGGGATAGAAGGAACATACCTCAACATAATAAAAGCTATATATGACAAACCCACAGCAAACATTATCCTCAATGGTGAAAAATTGAAAGCATTTCCTCTAAAGTCAGGAACAAGACAAGGGTGCCCACTCTCACCACTACTATTTAACATAGTTTTGGAAGTTTTGGTCACAGCAATCTGAGCAGAAAAAGAAATAAAAGGAATCCAAATTGGAAAAGAAGTAAAACTCTCACTGTTTGCAGATGACATGATCCTCTACATAGAAAACCCTAAAGACTCCACCAGAAAATTACTAGAGCTAATCAATGAATATAGTAAAGTTGCAGGATATAAAATCAACACACAGAAATCCCTTGCATTCCTATACACTAATAATGAGAAAATAAAAAGAAATTAAGGAAAAAATTCCATTCACCATTGCAAAGAAAAGAATAAAATACTTAGGAATATATCTACCTAAAGAAACTAAAGACCTATATATAGAAAACTACAAAACACTGGTGAAAAAAATCAAAGAGGACACTAATAGATGGAGAAATATACCATGTTCATGGATCCAAAGAATCAATATAATGAAAATGAGGATACTACCCAAAGCAATCTATAGATTCAATGCAATCCTTATCAAGCTACCAACGGTATTTTTCACAGAGCTAGAACAAATAATTTCACAATTTGTATGGAAATACAAAAAACCTTGAATAGCCAAAGCTATCTTGAGAAATAAGAATGGAACTGGAGGAATCAACCTGCCTGACTTCAGGCTCTACTACAAAGCCACAGTCATCAAGACAGTATGGTACTGGCACAAAGACAGAAATATAGATCAATGGAACAAAATAGAAAGCCCAGAGATAAACCCACACACCTATGGACATCTTATCTTTGACAAAGGAGGCAAGAACACACAATGGAGAAAAGACAATCTCTTTAACAAGTGGTGATGGGGAAACTGGTCAACCACTTGTAAAAGAATGAAACTAGAACACTTTCTAACACCATACACAAAAATAAACTTAAATGGATTAAAGATCTAAACATAAGACCAGAAACTATAAAACTCTTAGAGGAGAAGATAGGCAAAACACTCTCCAACGTACATCACAGCAGGATCCTCTATGACCCACCTCCCAGAATATTGGAAATAAAAGCAAAAATAAACAAATGGGACCTAATTAACCTTAAAAGCTTCTGCACATCAAAGGAAACTATTAGCAAGGTGAAAAGGCAGCCTTCAGAATGGGAGAAAATAATAGCAAATGAAGCAACTGACAAACAACTAATCTCAAAAATATACAGGCAACTCCTACAGCTCAACTCCAGAAAAATAAATGACCCAATCAAAAAATGGGCCAAAGAACTAAATAGACATTTCTCCAAAGAAGACATACAGATGGCTAACAAACACATGAAAAGATGCTCAACATCACTAGTTATCAGAGAAATGCAAATCAAAACCACAATGAGGTACCATTTTACACCAGTCAGAATGGCTGTGATCCAAAAGTCTACAAGCAATAAATGCTGGAGAGGGTGTGGAGAAGAGGGAACCCTTTTAACTGTTGGTGGGAATGCAAACTAGTACAGCCACTATGGAGAACAGTGTGGAGATTCCTTAAAAAAACTGGAAATAGAACTGCCATACGACACAGCAATCCCACTGCTGGGCATACACATTGAGGAAACCAGAATTGAAAGAGACACGTGTACCCCAATGTTCATTGCAGCACTGTTTATAATAGCCAGGACATGGAAGCAACCTTGATGTTCATCAGCAGATGAATGGATAAGAAAGCTGTAGTACATATACACAATGGAGTAGTACTCAGCCATTAAAAAGAATACATTTGAATCAGTTCTAATGAGTTGGATGAAACTGGAGCCTATTATACAGAGTGAAGTAAGCCAGAAATAAAAACATCAATACAGTATACTAATGCATATATATGGAATTTAGAAAGATGGTAACGATAACCCTTTATGCGAGACAGCAAAAGAGACACAGATGTATAGAACAGTCTTTTGGACTCTGTGGGAGAGGGAGAGGGTGGGATGATTTGGGGGAATGGCATTAAAACATGTATAATATCATATAAGAAATGAAAAAAATAAATAAAATTTTTTTAAAAAAGAAATAAATAGAGACTAAAAAAGACAATGGAAAATGAAAATTTAGAACGTGCAAATAAACAAAAGGAAGAAAATGAAAACCATTTAAACCCAATAGCTGTTAATATTTTAATATGTATTGTTCCAGTCTTCTCTGCAAGTTAGTGTGTATGCATATATGTTTTAAAATGTGAATCGACCATAAAATCTTTCTATCTCATTAAATATCCATGTAATGGTCACATTATTCTAAAAAATAAAAAATAAACAAATTGAACCTAATTAAACTTAAAAGCTTTTGCATAGCAAAAGAAATCATTAATAAAACAAAAAGACAACCTACTAAATAGGAGAAAATATTTGCAAGCAATATAGACAGCTACTTTTAAAAGAATGAAATTAGAACATTTTCCCACACCATATAGAAAAATAAACTAAAAATGGCCTGAAGATATAAAGAAGAGGGTTCTAATTCCCTTGATCTGTATGATTCATAGAGATAAATCCCAGGTCTTTAAGGAAGATATCCCTGGGTCATACAGGTGACAGAATGTCTATCTGGTCTCCAAATAGCTTTATAAACATTTAAAAGCAGTAGAGAGTACTTAGAGAAAGTACTCAGAATTAAATGTTTCTACAGTAAATTCTCTGAGAAAAAGAAGAGGGACATATATTTCATTATTTTCAATAAGTGAATTAAACATCTTAATTTTAATTTATACCTCACCCAACAATACTAACCAAGGAAATACCCTGCCAAAAAGGAAGTTTTAAGCAACAGATTAAAGACCTAAGATTTATATATATATATATATATATATATATATATATATATATATCCTTGATAAAATAATTCCTCCATGGCATTAAAATATTCCACTATATGTATAATTGATATTGATAGATATTATAAGGATAATAATAAATAAGAATAATGATATTAATTAAAATAGAGATTTTAACACAATATCTCAAGTTGATTTAAAGGAAAATACAGAGAAATCAGTTTCAGCATTAGTATATTAGATACCAACCCACAACTTCTGCTCTGTAAAATCATGAGGACATTCTGAGAATACTTTTAACAAGAAAATTATGTTCAATTGTGAGAATCTATTTATTATTGAACTGTTGATCCAGGCCCAAGTTAGAACAATTAATGATTAAATAAATAATATAAATAAACCTACTTACTTTAGCCTTTTAGAACTGTCATAGCAGAATTCAACAGATTTTCAGCTTAAACAACAAAATTGTATTTTCTCACAGTTCTGGAAGGTAGAATCCCCATATTATGACCCCATAGAGTTGGTTTCTAGTGGGGAATCCTTTCCTGTCTTTCTGATGATTTCTTAGTGTGTTTGCCTCACATGAGTTTTTCTTGGCATTTGTATGTGGAAAAAGACTTCTGTTTGATGTCTCTTATAAAAACACATCCTAATAAATATGAGCCCAAATTTTATAATTTCATTGAATCTTTAATACTTTGTCTGGACCTTCAACATATGAATTTTGAGGGGACACAAACATTAAGTCACTGACTTTGTAATTACCCCCAAGGTATAGGGTTTGCCAAGTAGAGAATGGAAAATAAATACAAAGTATAAATACTTTATGGTAGTTAATAAAAGAGTTTATAAAAAATGTTGAATTTAATAGTTTGAAATAAGAAGCTTCAAAACCACACTCAAGCAGGGAAACTTCACATACGACAGAAATTATATCAAAAATCACCAAAGAAACAAAATTTACATTAATAAAAGGGGAAATCATGGAAAAAAGAATGTGGATATTCACATTATCATTCACAAAAATCAGTTCTGAACAGATTAAAGAAGTAAGTATGAATGACAGAAGGTTGCTACTGCTTCTGCTACTGCTAAGTCGCTTCAGTCGTGTCCGACTCCGTGCGACCCCATAGACGCAGCCCATCAGGCTCCCCTGTCCCTGGGATTCTCCAGGCAAGAATACTGGAGTGGGTAGCCATTTCCTACTCCAGTGTATGAAAGTGAAAAGTGAAAGTGAAGTCGCTCAGTCGTGTCCGACTCTTAGCGACCCCATGGACTGCAGCCTAGGAAGCTCTGCCGTCCATGGGATTTTCCAGGCAAGAGTACTGGAGTGGGGTGCCATTGCCTTCTCCAACAGAAGGTTAAAAAAATGTAAATAAAGGAAAATATTATTATGTTAAAAAAGATTGAAAATTAGAATGCATTAAAATAAAAATTTTGTTTAGCAAATGAGAAAAAATAGAAATAAAAATATGCATAGTAGCACCACACTTTAAAAAATCATGTGTGCTGTGTCGCTTCAGTCGTGTCTGACTCTCTAACCCCACAGAGCCCAGCAGGCTTCCCTGTCCATGGGATTCTTCAGGCAAGAATATTGGAGTGGATTGTCAAGCTCTCCTCCAGGGGATTTTCCCAACCCAAGGATGGACTCTGTCTCTTATGTCTCCTGCCTTAGCAGGTGGATTCTTTACCACTGGGGTCTGTAATAACATCAAAGTCAACTAGGCAAACAAAATAAGCCAAATGTAATAAGACTCCATATGAAAATAAATAATTTTTAAAAGAGTATAAATATTTCACAAACATGGAAACCCAGTTCTGGATTTAAAATATAAAAAAGAAAAGTATCAATTTCCTTAATAAGTTATAAAATACAAATTAAGACAGCATGATGTTAAATTTTACACCTAATAAGAGAAGTTTAAAAATATAAATCAATGAGATTACAGAATAAGAAAACATATATGTTGTTGGAAGATAATTTGTTACAAACAGTTTGAAAAATAATTTGGCATATCTTATACATTTCAATACACTCACCCTTCAATCAAGCAATTACATTCTTAGGTATAACACCTACAAGCAGTCTCATACATAGACATGAGAAATCTTCAAGAATATTTATTATCAAACTTATTCACAGTAGTAAAAATATCTGAAAATATTGTCCATCAACAGAACAATAAAAAAAGTAAATTGTAATATTCTCACAAATTGGAACACTAAAAGATTGGAAATAAATTAATTGAACTTGGAAGAATGACATGGATTAATTTTAAAAATAAAATTTAATTACAAACAAGTCACTAAGTGGTACTTTCAGCATGGTGTTATTTTTTATGACTCTAAAATGAGGGAAATGCTTGGTGTATTAATCAGATATGCATACATATATACATGGGTACTCTGAAATATTGAAAAAAGAAAAGAAAGTGATACATGTAAAATTTAAACATAAAGATAAGACTAGAGCAGTGCACATATGTAAATTTTTATTTGGAAATATTTATTCTTAACTGTGCTGACTTCAAAACTGTTCATTTTATTATCATATGTAATAATATATGTAATCCTTTAATTACATAATGAGCTGTTCCATAGAAAGCATTAAAAATACAAAGAGAAGAAATACAATTTGAAGGAAGTGGTCTAGTGTTGCTTACCCGTGTCTGACCCTAATAATTTAAAATTAAAAATGTGACATAAGAATATACTGTAGCCGGTACCAACTTTAGTACCTTTGTGATTTCAACCCAAGAATGCCATCCTGACTGAGAGAGGAAATAAAATAAGTAAAAATTGTTCAATCCACCAACATCTGAAATTCTGCTACATAGGAACTGTCATTTTTGCAGTGGGCCTTGTCTTGCATTAGAGATGCTTTTTCTAATTGTCAAAATGCCACCTTACCTTTCCCCCATACCTACACAGCCAGCTGTGGCCAAGTGCTGAGGTTCACTGGACACAGCAGTCTTAACAAGTCTACTCACCAAACCAGTGCAGCTTGCATTGCTCAAAAATACACGTGTTACAAACATTCACCTGTCTGCACACACCTGAGTAAACAGCTGCCACAAGAGGATAGTTCTCACCAGTGGGTATTTTGGTCCCCTAAATGTCACTTCTTTTGCCAGTTTTTGAAAGTTTTCTTGTCAAGACCTCATGTGCTAGGGTGTGAGGTGATAATTTTGCATATACTCTTTTAGTTCAAGGCTTAAAACAATTAGGAACTGTATAATGAGATAGAGATAAAAATATATGATATGTTATGCTGTATTATGTTATTATAAGGGACTGAACTTGTGTTTGACAGAAAACTGTCCTTTTTAATACTTCCTTCTTCACCAGCCTAGACCTTTGGAGCCATTGAATGGGATGAACAGTTTTATAGCCAGTTCTACAAAGGATTACACTCTTCCTTGGGTCGGGTAGTTAAAGATATGGAGCAAAAATCTTATAGGTGATAGTGTAATTTGCTGGAATCATTTTAAAAAATTTGAACTTAAGCATGCACACTCCCTGTACACACACAAACCCTTATATAATTATGTGCCTGTGTGTTGGGAAGATTGACAATAATAGTACCTAAAGTTATTTTTAACATGTATCAAATATTTTATGTTACTGAATAAAATATAAAGCTATAAATAAGAACAATGCTTATTTTTTCTATGAAATATGGTACATGTTGTTCTCATGCTCATCAACAATATCCTTGTAATATTTTATGTGTACAGAAGATTTGCCCAATCCAGATTGGAATCAGTATGATTTACTTTCAGTGTGAGCTCTGATGCAAGCTCTGAATACTATTTAAGGGCTTAAATATGCTCCATACACTCAAGGACTACAAAAACATTAGAGATATAGATACAGTTTTAAAGAAAGCTTATTGTAAAATAGAGGGAGGGGACATGAAAACAAATGTGGCACAGTTTTATACTTGCTACGGTACTAATCTGAATAGAATATACTAGAAGTAGAAAAGATGATAGGAACAATTTCCATTTGAGAATATTGTGCCTGGATTAGTCTTTAAAATAAATGTAATATTGCTTGAATAGAGTCACAAACTAGAAGACATTTTTTCTGGACAGACTGATATGGAAAACTATTTTTTTGAAAGGATATTGTAGGAATCAAAGACTCCAGAAAATTTAAATAATCAAAAACCTGAAGGCAATATTTATGAAATACAGAAATGTTTTACCTCACAGATATTTTTAGGGGATGGACAACTGGAAGTATAGAAATTCATGTCTTTAATATCAGAAGGATAAACAGCATAAGATAGAAAAGTGGTTTTATTTGCAGTTCAATTTTAAGATATTTGAAATTTTCCAGAGTAACAGAAAATGAAAATGTATTTATTTTTTCTTCTTGTGTTAGTTGCCCAGTTGTGTCCAACTCTTTGTGATCCTATGGTCTGTCCATGAAATTCTCCAGGCAAGTATACTGGAGTGGGTTGCCATTCCTTTCTCCAGGGGATCTTCCTGATCCAGTTATCGAACTCAGGTCTCCTGCATTTACTTTACTTCAGTTCAGTTCATTTCAGTCGCTCAGTCATGTCCGACTCTTTTACTTTTCTTAGGAATTCACAAATAGTGGTGAATTTCATCGTGGCTGAAAGAAAAATCTTGTAATTGTATATGCTTTTAAATCAAGTACTCTGTATTTTCAAAACTATTTTAGATTCCATGCATTCAAGCTACAATTGTTGCCCATTTATGGGCAACATTTTGCCCATTTTCTCAGCGTTAGTCTATAATATCTCAATTGTGGGGGCGCCTGGCACTCTATAATGAAATTCTAAATATTAGGCATATCTAGCTAGCTCCCAAAACTACTATATAATTTTCTTGAGAATAAACTAAATGTATAATATATGATTATTTCATTTTTATCTACACATTAACAATTTCAGGATATATCAGCAAGCAATTTATACCTTCAAAGTAGGTGAGGAGAAACATATAATTTCAAATACTTATATGTGTATATAAACAGTACTCGACTTGGAATGTTTCATATGTAATGGAATATTTCAAAACTTCAAGTTCAAAATAAACAGAATACAGAGAACAATAATATAATCTTAGAGTAGAAAGTGAAAAAGGGCTCAAAGACTTCCCTGGTGTTTCAGATGGTTAAGAAAGTGAAAAGTTCTCACAAAGCCCATATCCTTTTCACAAAGCAGTGTTCCCTTTTTATCTATCAGCTTCTGCAATTTTAAAGAGATGATTGGATAAGTTTGATTTTCTAGCTCGCATTTGCCTCACAGGTTCCATCTCTGCATGAAAGTTAGCAATTGCAAAAAAGACCTGAGTCAGTGAGTTACGTCAGTAGTGATAAGTGAATGGTCTGAGAAGGTACACTTACTTTGAAAATCTATCAAAGAGATAGTAAATAAAACCACAAATGTTGGATCAATTATAACAATCCTGAAGCACAGAGTAGCTGAATTCTGTTAAATATTTCCTGTTGATTAAGCAATGAATTGAGAGTACTCTGATTCATCAGTTTTTCAAATTGCAACCACAATAATCTTTTCAAAGATGAAGATTAATCATACTACTTAACTGCTTCAAAATTTTCAGTAACTTCCCATTGCTCTTAGGAGTTAATCTCTCACATTCAGATACTTTTCTTTTTATTGCTAGAACATTTTGCAGCTAATTACATGTAGTAAATCATAGCAATCACACTTCTTCAAGAGTATCTACTCAATACTTCTAGACGGTATTTTATGCTGTTGAAAAACTCATCAATTTTAGATACTTTAATGACTCTCTTATTAAGACTTACCTTCCTGAGGTCAGATACAATGATTGCTTTAATTGAATTGCTATTTAATGGATGAATTGGAACCTACGTGATTAGATAAATAATTTCTATATTTACTATTGAAAATATTTTCAAACTAGAAAATCTTGACATGTTTTTAGTAACACACAAAGAAAATAAATGAGTACTGTAAAGACCAAGATGAAACTTGTCCTAAAGAAAACAAATAAAACTACTCTGGAGTACTGACAGTTAAATTATTGCTAAACATTCAGAACAATTTTCATTAACTATTAGGCTAATGGAGTTCTTTCAAAACATAATAAGTGAATTAATCATGCTCAGAAGCAGTATGGTGATCTTCCACACCTAAAAATGTATTCATAGATATTGCATACTTTTCCCATTGTTTTGGAAAATGTAATATTTTAAAAGTGTAAGACCAAGCTATACAGGAAAGAAGTCTTCACTTCTTTATGAAGGGTATGTTTCAAATCATCTCTATTACATTTTCTATTATTACTGGAACATTTTTGAAACCAATTTAGTGGCTTAAAGTAGCATCAAAATATTATCATATTTCTGGACCTCAGAAGTCAAAAATGGATAGGCAGAGCTGTGTTCCTTCTAGAAGTTCATTGGAAAAGTCCATTTATTTGCTTTCCCCAGTTTATAGACACTGACACCATTCTTTGGCCTGTGTTCACACATGACATAGAACTCTGCTTTCATGGTAACATTTCCTTCTTTGACTCACTCTCTTGCCTCTCTCTTTTCTTTATAAGGCCCTGTGATTACACGGGGTCCACTTACATAATCCAGAATAATCATCTCATTTTAAGTCCCTTAATATAATCACACTTTTGAACTGTGGTATTGGAAAGACTCTTGAGAGTCCCTTGGACTGCAAGGAGATCCAACCAGTCCATCCTGAAGGAGATCAGCCCTGGGATTTCTTTGGAAGGAATGATGCTAAAGCTGAAACTCCAATACTTCCGCCACCTCATGTGAAGAGTTGACTCATTGGAAAAGACTCTGATGCTGGGAGGGATTGCGGGCAGGAGGAGAAGGGGATGACAGAGGATTTGATGGCTGGATTGCATCACCTGCTTGATGGACCTGAGTTTGAGTGAACTCCGGGAGTTGCTGATGGACAGGGAGGCCTGGCATGCTGTAATTCATGGGGTTGCAAAGAGTCGGACATGACTGAGCGACTGAACTGAACTGAACTGCATACAATAACATCAGCAAAATCCTCTTTTCCATGTTAAAGCAACATATTTCCTTAACATGGAAAAAGGTTCTGTGGGTTGAAACATGAATATCTCTGAGTCATAGTTTAGCCCACCACAACACTGGAATAGTGTGTCTCTCAAACAATAAGCATCTTTCTTCATCTATTTGAAGAATAATATAGAAGAGGAAAATTTCTCCTTTTACTTCTTTTAGGTCTTCATATTCTGAAAGAGATGGGAATACCAGGCCACCTGATATACCTCTTGAGAAATTTGTATTCAGCTCAGGAAGCAACAGTTAGAACTGGACATGGAAAAACAGACTGGTTCCAAATAGGAAAAGGAGTTCGTCAAGGCTGTATTTTGTCACCCTGTTTATTTAACTTATATGCACAGTACATCATGAGAAACGCTGGACTGGAAGAAACACAAGCTGGAATCAAGATTGCCGGGGGAAATATCAATAACCTCAGATATGCAGATGATACCACCCTTATGGCAGAAAGTGAAGAGGAGCTCAAAAGCCTCTTGATGAAAGTGAAAGTGGAGAGTGAAAGAGTTGGCTTAAAGCTCAACATTCAGAAAACGAAGATCATGGCATCCGGTCCCACCACTTCATGGGGAATAGATGGGGAAACAGTGGAAACAGTGTCAGACTTTATTTTTCTGGGCTCCAAAATCACTGAAGATGGTGAGTGCAGCCATGAAATTAAAAGACGATTACTCCTTGGAAGGAAAGTTATGACCAACCTAGATAGCATATTCAAAAGCAGAGACATTACTTTGCCAACAAAGGTTTGTCAGTCAAGGCTATGGTTTTCCCTGTGGTCATGTATGGCCACATGAGAGTTGGACTGTGAAGAAGGCTGAATGCCGAAGAATTGATGCTTTTGAAGTGTGGTGTTGGAGAAGACTCTTGAGAGTCCCTTGGACTGCAAGGAGATCCAACCAGTCCATTCTAAAGGAGATCAGCCCTGGGATTTCTTTGGAAGTAATGATGCTAAAGCTGAAACTCCAGTACTTTGGCCACCTCATGCGAAGAGTTGACTCATTGGAAAAGACTCTGATGCTGGGAGGGATTGGGGGCAGGCGGAAAAGGGAATGACAGAGGATAAAATGGCTGGATGGCATCACTGACTCAATGGATGTGAGTCTGAGTGAACTCTGGTAGTTGGTGATGGACAGGGAGGCCTGGCGTGCTGTGATTCATGGGGTCGCAAAGAGTCGGACAAGACTGAGTGACTGATCTGATCTGATCTGAACAAAAGGCAATTAATATGAGGAAAAGAATACAAATTGAAATTTTAAATAACCTAGAAGCCGTCATAAGGAAAGAAAGACCCAAAGAATTGGCAACACCTAGAGTAGCTAGCGCAGGCGGATGCAACCGCCACACTAAGTGCAACGAAGAGGAGCTACCCCACGTCAGAGGTCAGGGGCAGAAGCCAGGAGGACCCCATGCCCGAAGGGCGGCAGCCAAGAGTAGTTACCCCACATCCGAAGACAGGGGCAGCGGCCAAGAGTGCCAGGCTGCGATGGCACAGGAATGGCAAAGAAGAGCTACCCAAGTCCGAGGTCAGGGGCGGCAGCCGGGAGGAGCTACCTCATGTCCAAGGAGCAGTGGCTGCACCGGCGCAGGAGAGCCTAGAGGAGCTATCCCACGTTGAAGGTCAGGAAGAGCAGTGGTGAGGAGATACCCCTCGTCCAAGGTAAGGAGCAGCAGCTGCGCTTTGCTGGAGCAGCCGTGAAGAGATACCCCACGCCCAAGGTAAGAGAAACCCAAGTAAGACAGTAGGTATTGCAAGAGGGCATCAGAGGGCAGACACACTGAAACCATACTCACAGGAAACTAGTCAATCTAATCACACTAGGACCACAGCCTTGTCTAACTCAATGAAACTAAGCCATGCTTTTGGGGCAATCCAAAATGGGCGGGTCATAGTGGAGACATCTGACGGAATGTGGTCCACTGGAGAAGGGAATGGCAAACCACTTCAGTATTCTTGCCTTGAGAACCCCATGAACAGTATGAAAAGGCAAAATGATAGGATACTGAAAGAGGAACTCCCCAGGTCGGTAGGTGCCCAATATACTACTGGAGATCAGTAGAGAAATAACTCCAGAAAGAATGAACAGATGGAGCCAAAGCAAAAACAATACCCAGCTGTGGATCTGACTGGTGATAGGAGCAAGGTCCGATGCTGTAAAGAGCAATATTGCATAGGAACCTGGAATGTCAGCTCCATGAATCAAGGCAAATTGGAAGTGGTCAAAGAAGAGATGGCAAGAGTGAATGTTGACCTTCTAGGAATCAGCAAACTAAAATGGACTGGAATGGGTGAATTTAACTCAGATGACCATTATATCTACTACTACAGGCAGGAATCCCTCAGAATAAATGGAGTAGCCATCATGGTCAACAAAAGAGTCCGAAATGCAGTACTTGGATGCAATCTCAAAAACGACAGAATGATCTCTGTTCATTTCCAAGGCAAACCATTCAATATCACAGTAATCCAAGTCTATGCCCCAACCAGTAATGCTGAAGAAGCTGAAGTTGAACGGTTCTATGAAGACCTACAAGACCTTTTAGAACTAACACCCGAAAAAGATGTCCTTTTCATTATAGGGGACTGGGATGCAAAAGTAGGAAGTCAAGAAACACCTGGAGTAACAAGCAAATTTGGCCTTGGAATACGGAATGAAGCAGGGCAAAGACTAATAGAGTTTTGCCAAGAAAATGCACTGGTCATAGCAAACACCCTCTTCCAAAAACACAAGAGAAGACTCTACACATGGACATCACCAGATGGTCAACACCGAAATCAGATTGATTATATTCTTTGCAGCCAAAGATGGAGAAGCTCTATACAGTCAGCAAAAACAATACCAGGAGCTGACTGTGGCTCAGATCATGAACTCCTTATTGCCAAATTCAGACTTAAATTGAAGAAAGTAGGGAAAACCACTAGACCATTCAGGTATGACCTAAATCAAATCCCTTATTATTATACAGTGGAAGTGAGAAATAGATTTAAGGGCCTAGATATAGATGCCTATAAATTTCTCAGAATTACCACTGAAAGAGCCTAAATGCAGTGCCACCTCAGTAGCAATGAGTACATGTAGCATCTGGATATTGACTTCTAATATCATTCTCCCAAAAAAATGAACCAGAGCTGCTTGGAAAAGTTGATGATGCCTGGAAGGGGTGTAGTATATTCAAGATGAGTCTAGTACATCTTGTGATGATAGAAAATAGTGCCAAGAAAAATTCTAAAATTTGATTCATATTGAAAGGACTCAGAAGACAAATTAAAAGGATTCCCAAAGGCCAAAACAGGAACAATTTTAGCAACAAAGTGAATAATTGTAGTATTGAATTATAATAAACTAATAAAATAAATACCTGAGACTTCATACCAATATCAATAAATAACTCATTAGAATAGTAAATGAGGGACATGTGAAGCCTCATACAAAATAATTATGATTAATAAATATAGAAAGTGAAAGTCGTTCAGTCATGTCCGACTTGTTGTGACCCCATGGAATTCTCCAGGTCAGAAAACTAGAGTGGGTAGCTTTTCCCTTCTCCAGGGGATCTTCCCAAACCATGGATCTAACCCAGGTGTCCAGCATTGCAGGCAGATTCTTTACCAGCTGAGCCACAGGGAAGCCCAGTGAATATGAAAAGAATATATAAACAAAAGTCACCATTAGCACACGAGAGGTCCCTTAATGGATATTAAAATGGGTGGGCAAATATAAGGAGCAACAGAATATTTTCAGTCTCAAAATACCTGCCCCCCCCAAATCTTTATTAATTATAAATGAATAAACAGTAATTTTATAGTGGATAAAATTTATCACAAAAACCTATGGTAAATATAAGAACGGTTATATAATAATTGAACATTAATATGAATTCAATTTTTGTTATCTCTTAAAACCAATTTTCTATGCTTAATTAATATCTGAGTGACATTTTTATCTTCAATTTTTTAGGTAACAAGTTTTCTGCATGACTATGCAGACATCTGTGAATCAGAAAAGTAGAATATATGCACACATATAAAATCATGATATACAACAGACTCACGTTTATGTAAAATGTGTATCACATAAACACTGGAAAAAAGAAACTAAGAAATTCATATTGAATGACAAAATAATAATTATCGGGTTATTGTAAAATTAAAAAAGAAAACAATAATTTCAAAATGTATCTTGAGTTGTCACATATGTGTATGTGTGTGTGTGTTTGTGGGTGTTTAGATTAGAAAATCTAGTTTATTATTCTCCCCTGAGTAGATGTCTTATGACAGGAGATACAGAAGATGAAAAGACAGATTGAATAGATTTCACTCTTTTCCAGAAGTGTTGAGAAAATTTAGAATCTGTAATATATGTAAAAAATGTCTGCTTTAGCAAAAAGAAAGCATATTCTTCCTGACACACAGGATAAAGAAGAGATTAATAGATAAAGATAGAGTGTGGGTGGAAAGGAAGTGGTATTAAAAAACACAAAGGAAATATCTAGGTTATGTCATATGTGCATTACACATCACACATCACATTGCAGTAGTCAAGAGATTTAAAACTACAGAAAAAAGTTAATAAAATATTTTCATTAAATATGGTAAATATTTAGGTTTGAAAAACTTGAAGTTCTGATGGGAAAGCATTAGCTTTTGAGTCTCTGTTCCATTCCTTCAATCTGAATACATCTTCTATAAATACCATCAATCCCAAGGCAGAAATGCTTATTTTGTGCACAAATACTTGCTGAGTTTCTGGCAGTTCTTGACAAAAAGTGGGAACTCAATTTACAGGAAAAACTGACTGAATCACAAAAGGTGAATTTAAGCTGTTACTGCAGGTTGAGTTGGTTAGAAAGTGTCCTAAAATCTTCCTGCTTTTGAAATGCCATCTGAAGCCACGAGATGACTACTCAAATCCAGAAATGATCATTTGATTTTTCTTCCCTCTAATGATGACTAGCTATCACTTCATTTAATTATATGTTCTCATTTCACCATGATTATGGATATTTCCTTGATCCCTTCACATTATTTCATCTTGTTAATGTCTTTATTCACAATATTATATACTGTTATATATTATTGATACTAATAATATATAATAGTATACAATACTATAATACATTATTAATATATAATTGTTTTTATATATTTTATTATTTTAAAATTCTATTTATCCCTTCTTCATGTTTTGATAAATCCCACTTTTAATAGACAAAACTACATGCATATATTATTTCAATTTTAAGCTTATAAAACAGCAATATGCACAAAAATGGAAAATGACAAAAGCAGTGTGCTCTAGAAAATCAATATTGCAGTAATTATCCTGAAAATACTTTCAGAACATAACTTCAAATATATATATATTTTCTCCTATAAAATATTTACTCCTATAAAATATGAAAACATATTTACTTATGTTTATGGCTGGCCAACTATCTTAAAATATTTATCAAATAATAAATATTTCCTTCACTCATTTGATACACCACTTTTTATCATATACTAAATTAGACTTTTCATTTTGGGTGAATTCATGGATTCTACTTATTTCTGTTCAGGGGCTTCTGCCTTTCCTAAAAACTTTCTCAGTACTTAGCTAAAAATAATTGTAGCCTTATAAGACATTCTTATAACTGTGA
Source organism: Bubalus kerabau (assembly GCF_029407905.1). Classification (NCBI taxonomy): domain Eukaryota; kingdom Metazoa; phylum Chordata; class Mammalia; order Artiodactyla; family Bovidae; genus Bubalus; species Bubalus kerabau. The sequence continues at coordinate 44,284,148 of NC_073635.1, read as the reverse complement.
GATTAAGTGTTAGTCACTCAGTCATGTCTGACTCTTTGCAACTCCATGTACTGTAGTCTACAAGGTTCTTCTAAGTCCATGGGATTCTCCAGGCAAGAATATTGGAGTGGGTAGCCATTCCCTTCTCCAGGGAGTATTCCTGACCTAGGGATCAGACCCAGGCTTCTTACATTGCAGGTAAATTCTTTACCATCTAAGCCACCAGGTAAGCTTAAAGATTAAAGCTTAAGATTTAAATTAAAGCTTAAAGATTAAGATTACACCTCTCTTAAATTAGAATTTTACATAATTTCAGTGAAACTGTGAACAAGCCTCATATCTAATATCTGATTGGTATCTTAATTAATATGTTAATAAAGACATAGGTTAATTCTATTTTTCCCTCTGACAGTTTTTTCTTAGAATTGTTTTTTAGTGCCATTTAATATTTTCTAGTAAACTTTTCAGTTATTCATGAGAAGGTTGTGGTGGTGGTTTAGTCACTAAGTCGTGTCCAACTCTTGCAACCCCACAGACTGTAGCCCACCAGGCTCCTCTGTCCATGAGATTCTGCAGGCAAGAATACTGGAGTGGGTTGTCATTTCCTTCTCCAATTCATGAGATAGGTATATACAATCTCTTCTCTTGCAGAACTTTTTTTTCAATGTGTAATGCAATACTGTCTCCCTTGCATTTTCTTTTTCCCCCCAGCATATGGGAAAACTAATACATTATTATCTCATAATTTTGTAGTTGATCATCTTAGAGATAATCTTATTATTTGAGCAGATTTTCAAATTATCCTCTGTAGTTTTCCAGGTGTATAATTGTATTAGCTAAAAGTTTTAGATTCACTTATATAATTTCAGCTGAATAACTGAAAAGGAATTTTAATTGGATAATAATTCAACTAAATAATAAAATATTCATAAGTAAATACTTTCACATAGTATCAGAAATATATTTCAAACTGAGAAAATAAAAGACAATATTTGGCTAGAATGAAAGCTTCAAAGATGGTTTTAAACCTTCTATGAATAAATAAAGTGCAGATGTTTAAACAATTTTAATTGTTCAAAGAAAAAGCATCCACTTTGTATTTCTTATGAAATTAATTAATTTATTTCAATTGGAGAATAATTACTTTCCAATATTGTGATGATTTTGCCATATATAGACATGAATTAGCCACAGGTATACATGTGTCCCCCCCATTCTGAAGCCCCCACCTACCTTCTTTCCCATATTATCCTTCTGGGTCTTATGAGTGCCTTTTATAAAAGATTTCTCAACTTTTTTTTTTGCTAGCATTTGTTTCAAAGTAAAATATTTGCGCGCATATACTGACATCTGGTGGCTAATCAGTATTGTATTAATACTTCTAATGCAGCATGAAGGAAAGTGAATAAAATGTACCATAAGAAAAAAGTTCTAGCTAAATTTGTGAAAGGAGTAAAAATTTATTTTGTTTTTATATTCATGGGAAAATAATATAAGAAAAATGTAAGCACGTTTGTTAGACTCTTACTATAGTAAATCCATTCTGATTTTTTCAATGTGTAGGAAATTATAACCTGTCATATCCTCTTGTCAAATATGTTTTTCCTGTTTTTATTGCTTTTCATTCATGCTATTTACATAATTGGTACTCTATACCACAGGGCTGCTAAAATCGTTGCTGGGATAAAACATCTTCAGGTAGAATTATTGAATAAATGGAGATGCTACATGTTTGTGCTGTGCTTAGTCGCTCAGTAGTGTCCAGCTCTTTGTAACCCTGTGAACTGTATAGCCTGTCAGGCTCCTTTGTCCATGGAGATTCTCCAGGAAAGAATACTGGAGTGCGTTGCCTTGCCCTCCTCCAGGGGATCTTCCCAACCCAGGTCTCCTGTATTGCAGGCGAATTCTTTACTATCTGAGACACCAGAGAAGCCCAAGAATACTGGAGTGGTAGTCTATCCCTTTTGAAGGAGATCTTCCTGACCCAGCAATTGAATAGGCACCTCCCGTATTGAAGTTGGATTCTTTACCAGCTGAGACACCAGGGAAGCCTGCTACATGTTTAGTGGTGCTTTGTTAAATTAGGAAAATCTTGGGAGGTGGGGAGAAAATGGACAACACAGTGTTATTCAAGTCAATATCCCAGAAGCAAGGGTATTTTTTTTTTTTTTTAATGTTGAAGAAGTAGACTATATAAATCAAAGCACTCCAGTTGTGGATGGCTTGTTCTGCTGCATGAAGACCTCAGGTTAGGGTAAAAGCCAGAGTAGCTGCTGAAACTAATACGCTTAAAATCATTGTGCAACTCAGTTCTGGCCCTGTGGCATAGCAAGAGTTAATTAGGCTCAAGACTGATATTATAAGCTCAGGATTTAATTGTATCTGTTTATGATAATAACCCACACTCTTAAATGGTGTATTACACAGTTTGCTGTGTATTACACAGTTTTAGATTCTGAAACTTTAAGGATTTCCCATTCTCAAGGAATATTGAGACCATACGCTTTCCAATTTATCCATATTATCTTATTTATTGATCCTGCATGTTTGCAACATTGTAAGTCCTGGCCTGTCACATCTGATTCTGAGTATTAAATTTATTAAATTGACTAGGTCCAGATTTACTAGTCTGGAAAATGTAGGTGAATTCAAGAAAAATGTATGCAGATCTAACTATACATTATGCTTCAATTCCGTTCTATGTTGGAAGAAGTGTAGGGCCAATATTGCAATTTGTATATTCTTATTATCTATTTTCCAACTGTCAGTTCAAATCAATCCCTTATTTTTAAAAAATTTTTAAGGATTTTTTTAAAGGATTTTTCTTATCCTTTTATTCAATCATATTTTTTTTGTTGTTGTGCTTTATTTCTTTACTTTGTCTCTGCTTTTCATACCTACCTCTATCCATCTCTGATTTTGCATTCCTTCTTCTCCTTCCATTTTCTAGCATTGCTGTGTATGGCATGGAGTGAGATTAAAGAAGATGATATCTGACATATTGGCCATAGTTGCAGTTTTAAAAACACTTTTCTTTAGTACTGAAAATCACCATAATGTTTATATAATTCTACTATTTTACAAATATATGAAGAATTATATGAAAATGTTCAAACAATTATGTCAAGGTCTTTTGAAAATTTGTCCATAGAACTAGATTTATTACATATTTATCCAGCAGCATGTCCCTTTTCCACCTTAACTTCCTAGGTAGTCCAACCTGTAAAGTGATATTTTTTATGCCTCTCAGAAAATTATTTTTATCATTCACAATTCAAAGTGAGGCTTGTGATGGATTTCTATTTTAAGGATGATGAATTTGAACTCCTCTCTTTAGTTTCTTTGATTTTAAATTTCACTCTCTGAATCAATGTATTTATAACTGTGAGAACGACTAAGTACTTGAATGAGATCTTATCTTTTTAAACTTTTTCTTTTTGAATATTATTCCCAAAATATTTCCTTTTTCTGGTTTCCAAATCTGAAAATAGATTTATAGGGTTAGGGAAGATGTAAAGTATATAGAGTCACGATTACATAGATAAACTCATAATTTTCTAAGCTTCCCTGTTAGGAGGCAATACTAGGTGATCTTGTTTCATCATTGAATCCAGGGGTCTCTTCTTTTCATTCATTCTATCAATACCAGCTTTGTACTAGACTTTACTATTTGCCAGATTATATTCTAGGACCTGGCAGAAGAGAGGTAAAGCCAACAACACTTGAACTTAAAAACCTCACAGTCAAATTTGGAAGATCTCTCTCCCTAGAAACTTTCTAATCCCTCAGTTTTCCTGATGGAGAAAACTCTTCATTATTTCCATTTTTTTTTTTTCTTTTTGAAGTTCCTAATGTCTCTCTGCTTTACTGACTATGCCAAAGCCTTTGACTGTGTAGATCACAATAAATGTGGAAAATTTTGAAAGAGATGGGAATGCCAGACCACCTGACCTGCCTCTTGAGAAACCTGTATGCAGGTCAGGAAGCAACAGTTAGAACTGGACATGGAACAACAGACTGGTTCCAAACAGGAAAAGGAGCACGTCAAGGCTGTGTATTGCCACCCTATTTATTTAACTTATATTCATAGTACATCATGAGAAAAGCTGGGCTGGAGGAAGCACAAGCTGGAATCAAGATTGGGAGATATATCAATAACCTCAGATATGCAGATGACACCACCCTTATGGGAGAAAGTGAAGAGGAACTAAAAAGCCTCTTGATGAAAGTGAAAGTGGAGAGTGAAAAAATTTGGCTTAAAGGCTCAACATTCAGAAAACGAAGATCATGGCATCTGGTCCCATCACTTCATGGGAAATAGATGGGGAACCAGTGGAAACAGTGTCAGATTTTATTTTGGGGGCTCCAAAATCACTGCAGATGGTGACTGCAGCCATGAAATTAAAAGACACTTACTCCTTGGAAGGAAAGTTATGACCAACCTAGATAGCATATTCAAAAGCAGAGACATTACTTTGCCAAAAAAGGTCTGTCTACTCAAGGCTATGGTTTTTCCAGTGGTCATGTATGGATGTGAGAGTTGGACTATAAAGAAAGCAAACACCAAAGAATTGATGCTTTTGAACTGTGGTGTTGGAGAAGACTCTTGAGACTTGGACTTCCTTGGACTTCAAGGAGATCCAACCAGTCCATCCTAAAGGAAATCAGTCCTGGGTGTTCACTGGAAGGACTGATGTTGAAGCTGAAACTCCAATAATTTGGCCACCTGATGTGAAGAGCTGACTCATTGGAAAAGACGCTGATGCTTGGAAAGATTGAGGGCAGGAGAAGAAGGGGACGACAGGATGAGGTGGTTGGATGGCATCACCAACTCAATGGACATGGGTTTGGGTGGACTCTGGGAATTGGTGATGGACAGGGAGGCCTGGAGTGCTGCGGCTCATGGGGTCGCAAAGAGTCAGACACGACTGAGTGACTGAACTGAACTAAACTTAATGTCTCCCTTTCTTTTTCTGTCTATCTTTTTCTAACTCTCTCAAGGATCTCTATTCATCTTAAAAATTGGTTTTTGGAACACATTGGTTTTATTTTTCTATATATACTACCTTTGGGTAATTTCCTTGACCCTCATTGTTTCAACTACTCATTATATGCCTCTTTTTCCCAAATTTATTTGTCTTCCTAGACCTTCCTTAGTATTCTCAGATTAATTAATCAAACTGTTTGCTTGCTGTACAAACACAGGCAACACAGAGGAGCTTCAAAATGTCAAAACTGAACAAATATTGTTCCTCCTAGGGCCTATTTCTTCTGTATTTTCTCTTTCTGCTGGCAGCACTGTGTTTGATCTGTTAACACAACCAAGGACCTAGAAGTTATTCTTGACTTTTTCCCCCTTTATCTCCTGTGACTAACCATCAATTTCACTGATTTTACTCTCCATGTATTTTTTTTCAACCAATGCATCTCCTCTATCCTTATTACCTAAGTCCTTCTTCAGACCCCAATTCTCTCATGATTATAAAACTCCAATAGCTGTTGCCCCTTGCTTTGTTCTCCTTACATTTACCCTTCTTACACATCAGTGACATCAAATGCAATTTTAAGTAATTACCTAAATACTCTAATGACTCCTGCTTTTGTATTGGATAAATCTCAATCTCTTTAATCATATATATGGAATATAAAGTACTTTATAAACCAATGCATTATACTTTACACTCCAATAATTTTAAATTGCTTTTAGATGGTATACATATGGTATGCATAACATGTCCATATTTAAAAGTCATCAAGTGTCTTCAAATCACTACCTCAATCCTGCTCATAAGTTAAGACATCCACCAATAAGCTTAAATTAATATTCCATATTTGGCTGTGGTTACTTTTCTGCAGTCTCCCTATAGTGTGTTTTATTGCTATTTTTGACTTTTCATCATGCACTATGATCAGCTTTTATCTATATTGTCTTGCCTTTCTTCACCCATATCCATTGTTAATAGACTGAAAAATCTGTGAGGAGGGAATGTGCAGCGCACAAGCATAGGGCTCTATGCAAGACAGATTATTAACTATTCAATGAGTATAAATTTTGCAATGTTATAATGTTGCATTGCAGGCGGTAATTATAACTATGTAGATATTTAAAATGTCAATTTGATGATATCACTTAACTGCTTAAAATTCTCCACCAGCTCCTAACTATACTTTATTTGTGTGCTTTATGAATCTTCTTGCTCCAATTCTTAAGAGACTTACTATTTCTATTCATAGAATATTCTCTTGGATTTGCATGACTTGTTCCTTTACTTCCTTCTGACCTTTGTTCAAATTTTGCCTTATCGAAAATGTCTTTACCCAGCAAAAGAGACACAGATGTATAGAACAGTCTTATGGACTCTGTGAGAGAGGGAGAGGGTGGGAAGATTTGGGAGAATGGCATTGAAACATGTAAAATATCATGTATGAAACGAGTTGCCAGTCCAGGTTCGATGCACGATACTGGATGCTTGGGGCTGGTGCACTGGGACGACCCAGAGGGATGGAATGGGGAGGGAGGAGGGAGGAGGGTTCAGGATGGGGAACACATGTATACCTGTGGCGGATTCTTTTTGATATTTGGCAAAACTAATACAATTATGTAAAGTTTAAAAATAAAATTAAATTAAAGAAAAAAAAAGAAAATGTCTTTACCAATCTTGATCACATTCTACTTCTTTCCACCTTCTTTCTTTTATTAATACCTGTTACATGTTAAATAGTTTACTCTATTTATTTGTGCATCATCATGAGTTCATCAAACTATGCATTTCATAAAAACTGCGACTTTAGTATTTTGTCTACTGTTATATTCACAACAACCAGAGTACTTTGGATTTATTATGATAAATATATAAAAGAATAGATTCTTCTTTGATTAGTTTTTCTGCAAGATTTTTACAAATGATTTCTTAAAAACTTTTTATAGAAATTATCTTAACCCAATGAATTGATTTTGATGTTAGGATTTAAAAGTTTGGTATATATATTGAGGAAAGAGTTGTTTGAAACATACGGTCTGATATGGTAGTCTGGGAAATATTCCTATTAAGTTGTCTGTGTGCATTCCCTGGTGACTCAGCTGGTAAAGAATCTGGCTGCAATACAGGAGACACAGATTCTATCTTGATTCAGGAAGATCCCCTGGAGAAGGAAATGGCTACCTACTCCAGTATTCTTGTTTGGGAAATTCTATAAATGAAGGAGCCTGGCATGTTATAGTCCATGGGATCACAAAGAGTCAGATATGATTGATTGACTAAGCACCTTAAGGATATCCTAAACTTGTAGATAGGATTTTATTCTACATAGCAGAATAACAACTTTACATGGAACTTTAAGTATAAGACTGAGGCTGTTAATAAAATCAGGAGCTACTGAAGGTTTGGTGCTTGATATAGGAACTAACTCATGCTGCTGTTAAATTTATAAGGTGACTAGAGATGCAGGGTGTATCTACAAGTAAACAGTAGAAGAGATTTAATATTTACTAAATATTCAGTACACAATTGAGACTTTCATAATTATTATTGTTTTATTAAATAATGCTTACTATGTAGGTTATATTATACTCATCTAACTTTAAATACCAAACAAGATTCACGGATATGTGAAAAAAATTATCTAACTAGTATTTATTAGGGATTATTGATTGACAGGCTTAGTATTCCTTTCCTGGGAGAACTGAAGCTGTATTTAAAGTAAGTCTTAGTTTTATAATGTGAGACTTAGCATAAGTGACTCCATTTTTGGCCTGCTGTTTTTAACAACAGTAAAGGACTGCTTCAATATTCATAATGCCTCATTGCCATGGGATTATCTGAGTTCTCCCTTAAGGCTAGATAAGAGTCACACTGTACTTGTTATTGCATAAGGTTGTAAATGGAGATTTTAGATGAAGTACAAACAATAGTCATAGTGAATGAATGCAATAGAGATGTCAAAATGAATGGCTAAAACATCTATTGAAGGAGGGTTCTGTGAACAAGGTGGAATAGTTGTTGTTCAGTTGTTAAGTCATATCCAACTTGTTGCACCTCATGGACTGCAGCATGCCAGGCTCTTCTATCCTCCACTATTTCCCAGAGTTTGCTCAAATTCATGTCCATTGAGTCAGTGATGATATCTCACCATCTCATCCTTTTGCATTCAATCTTTCCCAACAGCAGAATATTTTCTAATAAGCTGGTTCTCTGTATCAGATCGCCAAAGTATCAGAGCTTCAACTTTATCATCAGTCCTTCCAATGAATATTAAGGATCATTTTCCTTTGGGATTGACAGTTTTGATCTCCTTGTTGTGCAAGGAACTCTCAAGAGTCTTCTCCAACACCAGTTCAAAAGTATCAATTCTTTTTTTTTTTTTAATTTAATTTTATTTTTAAACTTTACATAACTGTATTAGTTTTGCCAAATATCAAAATGAATCCGCCACAGGTATACATGTGTTCCCCATCCTGAACCCTCCTCCCTCCTCCCTCCCCATTCCATCCCTCTGGGTCGTCCCAGTGCACCAGCCCCAAGCATCCAGTATCGTGCATTGAATCTGGACTGGCAACTCTCACACCAGTCAGAATGGCTGCGATCCAAAAGTCTACAAGTAATAAATGCTGGAGAGGGTGTGGAGAAAAGGGAACCCACTTACACTGTTGGTGGGAATGCAAACTAGTACAGCCACTATGGAGAACAGTGTGGAGATTTCTTAAAAAACTGGAAATAGACCTGCCTTATGATCCAGCAATCCCACTGCTGGGCATACACACTGAGGAAACCAGAAGGGAAAGAGACACGTGTACCCCAATGTTCATTGCAGCACTGTTTATAATAGCCAGGACATGGAAGCAACCTAGATGTCCATCAGCAGATGAATGGATAAGAAAGCTGTGGTACATATACACAATGGAGTATTATTCAGCCATTAAAAAGAATACATTTGAATCAGTTCTAATGAGGTGGATGAAACTGGAGCCTATTATACAGAGTGAAGTAAGCCAGAAAGAAAAACACCAAAAGTATCAATTCTTGAGTGCTCAGCCTTCTTTATGGTCCACCTCTCATATCCCTACATGACTACTGAATAAGCCATAGGTTTGACTATAAGGACCTTTGTCAGTAAAGTGATGTCTCCGTGTTTTTAATACATTTAATACAAATGTCTAGATTTGTCATAGCTTTTCCTCTAAGAAGCATGAATCTTTTAATTTCATGGTTTCAATCACCATATGCAGTGATTTTGGAGAAAAAGAAAATTAAAACCCATCACTGCTTCCAATTTTTCCCCATTTGCCATAACTTGATGGAACTGTATACCTTGATCTTAGTTTTTTGAATGTTGAGTTTTAAGCCATCTTTTTTTACTCTCCTCTCACACTTATCAAGAAGCTCTTTAGTTCTTCTTCACTTTCTGCCATTACAGCAGTATAATCTTCATATCTGAGGTTGTTGATATTTCTCCTAGCAGTCTTAATTTCAGTTTGTGATTCATCCAGCCTGGCATTTCACGTGGTGTGCTCTGCATATGTTAAATAAACAGAGTGACATTATATAGCCTTGTTGTACTCCTTTCCCAATTTTGAACCAGTCCATTGTTCTGTGTAAGGTTCTAGCTGCTGTTTCTTGACCCACATATAGGTTTTTCAGAAGACAGGTAATGTGGTCTGGCATTTGCATTTATTTAAGAATTTTCCACAGTTTGTTTTGATCCACACAGTCAAAGGCTTTTGTGTAGTCAATGAAGCAGAAATAGATGTTTCACTGGAATTCTCTTGCTTTTTCTATGATCCACTGGATTTGGCAATTTGATCTCTGGCTCCCCTGCCTTTTCTAAATCCAGCTTGTACATCTGGAAGTTCTCATTTCACATACACTGAATCCTAGCTTGAAGGACTTTGAGCATAACCTTGCTAGCATGTGAAATGAGCACAACTGTACCATAGCTGGAACATCTTTTGGCATTGTCTTTCTTTGAGATTGGAAGGAAAACTGGGCTCTTCCAGTCCTGTGACCACTGCTGAGTTTTCTAAATTTGAGGGCATATAGAGTGCAGCACTTTTACAGCATCATCTTCTAGGATTTGAAATAGCTCAGCTAACATTCTATTACCTCCACCAGCTTTGTTTGTAATGATGCTTCCTTAGGCCCACTTGATTTCGCACTCTAGGATGTCCAGCTATAGTTGAGTGACTAAACCATGGTGGTTATCTAGGTTATTAAGGTCTTTATTGTATAGTTCTTCTGTGTATTCTTGACACATCTTCTTACTCTTCTGCTTCTGTTAGATTCTTACTGTTTCTGTCCTTTATTGTGCCCATACTTGCATAAAATGTTCACTTGATTTCTGTAATTTTAGGGATATAAATTCAGGGAGGGAAGGTGGCAAGGTGAAAAAGATTCTTATACTTAAAAAATGGGTTAGAGAATGTATTAGGCTTGATGTCAGTGACCAACTGGTTTAGTAAATCACCGAGGAATATCAATTCAGCATGTTTTAATATGCCATACTTTGCATGTGTCTGCATTTTGGTGTAGATTGAAATTTTATATCTTTCAGAAACATTATTTTTCTTTGTCTAATCCCCTAATTAATCCTTGTACAAGAAGTCTAAATAGTTATTACTGGGATTAATGCTTTTCTGCTATGTTCAGTCATCCTTCCCATGTCCAGCTGCTTCAGCAGAATGATCTGTTTTGTGTGGAAGCTACATAATCAACAGAATGAAATTTCAGTTATTTTTGGCTCTTTGAAATGTAGTGTAATTTGATCAATTGCCAAAAAACAAGTTGTTAACATGACTCCAAATTCTAATAATCCAAGTTATTGCTGATTTGACTATGTTAGCATGATGTATAACTATTAGTTTCTGTACAGGAAGCAAAATGAACATTTTAAAATTGTATTTACAATGAAATAACAGTAGACTCAATTATTATCTAATATTTATATTATGTGTCACTGGAGGATAGTATAACATAAACTTTAAAATGATTTTCAGCAAACTAACTATTCAGATGATTCAAGGGAAAAAAGCATTTGAAAGTGCTTTTTTTTTTTGTAAAGACAGAAAATATTTTATAACTCACTAAATAAATGTATCTATCTATATATAAAATTGAATTATGAATGTTAATATACAATTAAAGCTATAGGGAACTATCTTTAACATATAATTAAATATATAGGGAGCTCGTACTTAAAATTAGATGCCAGAAGGTAAGGTGCAATTCTATTTTATCTCTTTAAATCTTCTCATTATCACTATTAGGAGGCAAAGATATAGATGAGGAATCTGTGGCTTAGAATTATCAATGTGATTTCATTCTTCGCATGAGAAAAATCATCTGAAATGATGTCATTCTTCCCCATTAGAAATGACTCAGTATAATCTTCGTATTTAAAAGGATTTGAAAAAAAGTACCATTTCTTTAATGGTGACATTTTTGATATCTCATAACTGGCTCAAGATATTTTAAGAAAAGAAATCTTCTTAAAACATCAGAAAACAGAAAATAGAATGAACTCTGTGTGATCTCCCCTGTCATTTTTCTCATGTACATAATATGAGGTTAAGACTCTCTCAATTCAACTGCTTTAATAATGTCTAACACTGGAAAATCTTGGTGATATTCACCAATCAACATTCAACGTCATTGTGATGGCACGCTAATAATCTGGCCTTTTAGGATTATTCAGTCAGTTCAGTCACTCAGTCATGTCCGACTCCTTGTGACCCCATGGACTACAGCATGCCAGGCCTTGCTGTCCACCATCAGCTCCTGGAGTTTACTCAAACTCATGCCCATTGAGTTGGTGATGCCATTCAACCATGTCGTCCTCTGTCATCCCCTTCTCCTCCCACCTTCAATCCTTCCCAGCTTTAGGGTTTTTTCAAATGAGTCAGTTCTTCACATCAGGTGGCCAAAGTATTAGAGCTTCAGTTTCAGCATCAGTCCTTCTAATGAATATTCAGGACTGATTTCCTTTAGGATGGACTGGTTGGATCTCCTTTCTGCCCGAGGGACTCTCAAGAGTATTCTCCAACACCACAGTTCAAAAGTATCAATTCTTCAGCACTCAGCTTTCTTTATAGTCCAACTCTCGCATCCATACATGACTCTGGAAAAACTATAGCTTGAAATAGATAGACCTTTGTTGGCAAAGTAATGTCTCTGCTTTTCAATATGCTGTCTAGATTGGTCATAACATTTCTTCCAAAGAGCAAGAGTCTTTTAATTTCATGGCTGCAGTCACCATCTGCAGTGATTTTGGAGCTGCCCTCCTCAAAAAAAAAAAAAAAAAAAAAAATCTGTCACCGTTGCCATTGCTTCCCCAACTATTTGCCATGAAGTGATGGGAAAAGATGCCATGATTGCAGTTTTCTGAATGCTGAGTTTTAAGCCAATTTTTCACTCTCCACTTTCACTTTCATCAAGAGGCTCTTTAGTTCTTCTTCACTTTCTGCCATAAAGGTGCTGTCTTCTGCATATCTGAGGTTATTGATATTTCTCCCGGCAATCTTAATTCCAGCTTGTGCTTCATCCAGCCCAGTGATTCTCATGATGTACTCTGTATATAAGTTAAATAAACAAAGTGACAATATACACCCTTGACATACTCCTTTCCCAATTTGGAACCAGTCTGTCATTACATGTCCAGTTCTAACTGTTGCTACCTGACCTGCATAGAGACTTCTCAAGAGGCAGGTCAGGTGGTCTGGTATTCCCATCTCTTTAGAATTTTCCAGTTTGTTGTGATCCACACAGCCAAAGGCTTTGGTATAGTCAATAAAGCAGAAGTAGATGATTTTCTGGAACGTTCTTGCTTTTTCGATGAGCCGACTCATGTTGGCAATTTGATCTCTGGTTCTAGCTTGAACATCTAGAAGTTCATGGTTCATGTGCTGTTGAAGCCTGGCTTGGATAATTTGAGGATTACTTTGCTAGCATGTGAGATGAGTGCAATTGTGTGGTAGTTTGAGCATTCTTTGGCATTGTCTTGCTTTGGAATTGGAATGAAAAGTGACCTTTTCCAGTCCTCTGGCCACTGCTGAGTTTTCCAAATATTCTTCACACTTCAACTATTTACTAAGAATTTTTTGTGAGTTTGTAAATTTTTGCAGTTTATTTACCTTTATTAACCTACATAACAATACTATCACAAATTGATTATATTTTCCTTATTAATACCCCAAACATACTTTAATTTTTATAATTTGCTTCTATTTAAGCAAATCTTCAATAATAGTAGCTACCATCTACAGTCATCTAAGCTAAAGAGCTATTTTTCTCAGTCTATCCTTTTTTCCATTCCTTCATTCTCTTATCTAAATTGTTAATTGTTTTTCCAGATACTTGAAAAATTAATTTTCTGTTAACTGCACTCCCATCCCTGCTGATGTTTTAGTTGATGTTCTATGATAATTTCCCTAGGATCCAATATCTTCTCTCTCTCTCTTGTATGAAATTGACATTATAGTCAGATCTGATGATTGTTTTTCACTAAACCCACAACAATAACAAAACAAAATGAAACAAACAAAAAACCAACTAACCTCAAATGGTCCTCTAATAATTATATAATGAAAAAGAATAGAGGCCAAAATCTTAAGTAAGACTCTCAATAATTTTTATTGTATATTTCTATCCTATTATTTAAAACTATTGTCATTTTTCTTTAGGAAACATCTATAGATCTCTGTACTATGTACCAAGTACTTTATTAAATGTGAGAAATGTAGCAATGAATGCAATAAGTAAAATTTCACCCTATGTATTATTTAGTCAGTCCCACCAGAGAGTTTTCTCCAATAAAAATTTTAGCAGTAAGCATTGCTTTTACGTTTAGAGTGTTCAGAAGATAACACTCTTTCTTCCCTTCCTGACACACTTCTCCTTAAGCCTCAAGCTTCAGAGCATATGTTATTATTCCTTAAGAACCTTCTTTGATTCTTCTATTTAGAGGTAGTTGTGTTTACAATAGAATTTTAAAGTACTAAATATCATGTAATTTGTCATTATTTGCTTATATCACTTGATTATTCTTAAAATTTAGGGGTCATTGCTATCCTTGAACATTTAATGAAAGTTATCAAACTTTTCTCCTGAAAATTGCAATGTGTACAAAATAAAGTGGAGAATAATTTCAAAGGATTTCAAATTTATCAAAACTTGCTAAAGTACCCCCCAAGGTTAGCACTAACTCCATGTTTTCTTGAAAGCACTGGGTACATTCTATTTGTTTTGAATTGCCATTCCACAGCAAATATATTTTGAAGAAATGGAGGAAATTATTAAATAACTGCTTTTAAGACTTTTAGTACCCTAATTCGATATGCTTTTAAGAACAATAGCTCCTACCAAAGCTTCCATACATGTTTTTTTCTGAAATTTTATAAAATTAAATGAATTGATTAAAGTAGACTAATAAATATATGACAGTGAAATGGACACATACCTCAAGAATATTTTATACATTATTATTATATAAATTTTATGGTAAGCATTTATTGCCTTTTGTTTACCTCTATTCCTCAGATCTTTTTTGTTGTTGTTGTTCCCCATTATTTTCAATCCAGTTTGTAAACTTGAGAGGAAAAGTAAGTTCTGAAAGGGCATTTAATGGAGCTTACATCTCACCTCTATTTTAAGGGACATAGGTAAGTCTGCATTTGGAAACTTGCAGTCCTGCTGTCTAAGCTCAGTCACTTTTGTGAATGACAGCATTGGTAATTTAAGTCCATCTGGAACACCTCAAGCATTCAGTTCATTTATTAACTTATTACCAGGCTTGGCATATGAACCCTCAGACTATCAGTGAGGCAGAAAACTTAAATGAAATTAGATAAGCAGACATTAATAGAACAGTATGTGTATTAGAGATACTGAAAAGAGCTTCCTGTTTTTCATTTTTTGAAGTGTCTGTCCATTTATCTCTTTGATGCCAGATTAGTATAAATTAGCTTTGCCCAAATTTGTCAGCTTATTTTGACCACTATTGGATAAAAATAAATGAAATAACTAGTTTGGCCAGAAGAGGGAGATCTTGTAAAAATATTCATGGAGAAGTTTTAAAAATTTTTGATTTGTACTTGTCTGTTAAAAAAAAACAGATTAAGCTTCCAGATATTTAACTTTCAGAAAGCTAATGCTTCCTATAATTAGATATTTCCTTTTGCAAAATGTATCTTGGAAAAATGAGGAATGTAATTTTTCCTACTCTACTTATCCTAACTTTCACATATAAAGTATTATTTATATTAGTAAATTTTGTTAATAACAGAAATTTTAAATATCCAATATGACATTGAATATTATTAATAAATACTTAGTCTTATTTGAAGCAATTTGCTTTTTTAAAATTTTTTGACATGCAATTTATTTGAATTTAAGTCCTTTGTATCATCAATTCTCCTTAAAGGACATATCTAAAACTGACATAATTGCTTATAAAAAAGAGCAACTTTAACGTTTATTATTAATCACTGAGAATATGCTACATGATAGATAGTCCAAATATGTACACTTATTTGGGCATCTGTTTGGGCTATTATATACATACTACTTCTGTCTTGGTCTCTCTCTCTATCACACACATGTGCACATACACACATATGTATGTGTGTGTATAAATATGTACATATATATTTGTATTATGATGTTGAACCATTTATCTTTGCCCCAGCTGATAGTTTTAGACTATATGGAAGCAATCACAGATGGGGTACTGATTGTACCACCTGGAGGGCTGCACTTGATAAATCTGTAACATGATAGGAGAAGAAGTTTGTCACTAATCATTATTAATCTTTTCCCAAAATTAATTCATAAAACTTAGGAACTGGCATTTCTTTTGTTTCGAGTACCACTGGTGACACTTGTAAATTTCCATAGCTGCTACTAAAATATATGTCTTTTTTTTATAGGTGCTGATGAAAAATAATATTGATATTATCAACAAATATATGTTCAGTGTTTGCCCTATGATTATGAAGAAATTTAACAAAGCTGAATGATGCATTTCTTTATTTGGATTATTAGATTAGCTCTTACTGGCTCTTTATTTCAGAACCAGCATGCTACATCCTTTTTAACCTCAAATTAGTACCCAGACTCCAGATTAAGGTCAGCAATACTTTTGCCCATGACCAAACATTTATACTTTTTACACAGCTTTATATTAGACAATGCCACAGACACTTGGTTGCCTGAGATACTGGACTTCTCTGAGTTCCTAGTGTAGAAACCTATTTTCAAATCTATAAATTAATTGCTGATTAGAGTCTCTGTAGTTTTGGAATCTCTGTAGCCTTCCTCTCTACCTACCGAATCTCAGCCTTCTGTACAGAGAGCAATGTATTGAATTCTGCCCCATAGGCCTCCTACTATGTAACAATAGACTTTCTTTCACAAAGTTTTGGAGAAGACAATGGCACCCCACTCCAGTATTCTTGCCTGGAAAATCCCATGGACAGAGGAGCCTGATGGGCTGCAGTCCATGGGGTCGCAAAGAGTCGGACATGGCTGAACAACTTCACTTTCACTTTTCCCCTTCATGCATTGGAGAAGGAAATGGCAACCCACTCCAGTGTTCTTGCCTGGAGAATCCCAGGGATGTAGGAGCCTGGTGGGCTGCCGTCTATGGGGTCGCACAGAGTTGGACATGACTGAAGTGACTTAGCAACAGCAACAACAACAACACGAAGTTTAATTTAGTCTTCATTGAACAATTCTAAAATACACATCTGGACATTAAAAAACATTTTGCAGACTTCCTCTAAAAATGATTTATATATTTTCTGTCCTTCTATATCATTGAATGTGAAGGTCTCTCCTTATTTTCAATGTCATATGTTTAGCTTTCAAGGTAAAGCAATAAGTACTTATTTCCATAGAAAAACTTCTCCAGAACACAGACAGGAATGTAAAATATGAGTGAATATTTTTACTATCAAAAGTGGATGACCTAGCTAAAATTCATTCCTCTCTCTGGTGGGAGGAGAGGTAAGTTGCAGCAGCATGCACTAGGATGCCACTAATACAATGTTACATATGCAAACAACACTATACACTAAGTACAGATATGTATGTAATAAAAAATACAGAGACATAAATGAGATTGACGGACCATACAGTCAGCATAGAAGTCACCTCATGAAGTCATAAGTAGAGAATTTCACCTCTACTTGTAGCATTTATTCTTTTGAGCTCAGAGGTGGATATAGATGTCTTCAGTTTTTTATACCTAGTTTGTCTTAAATGTTACATAATAACTGTAATTAGGATTTTTATCGATAATTTTGAAACATGATCTGTTTCTTGTAGATGTTCTAAATTTGCATACAAAATTTCCTTTTACATTTTGAAGATTCATTTAAACAGGTGGTAGTAGAAAGTAATGCACATCTTTCTTAATATTGGGAATTATGTCTAGTCAAGGCTATGGTTTTCCCTGTGGTCATGTATGGATGTGAGAGTTGGACTGTGAAGAAGGCTAAGCACTGAAGAATTGATGCTTTTGAACTGTGGTGTTGGAGAAGACTCTTGAGAGTGCCTTGGACTGCAAGGAGATCCAACCAGTCCATTCTGAAGGAGATCAGCCCTGGGATTTCTTTGGAAGGAATGATGCTAAAGCTGAAACTCCAGTACTTTGGCCACCTCATGTGAAGAGTTGACTCATTGGAAAAGACTCTGATGCTGGGAGGGATTGGGGGCAGGAGGAGAAGGGGACGACAGAGGATGAGATGGCTGGATGGCATCACTGAATCGATGGATGTGAGTCTGGGTAAACTCTGGGAGTTGGTGATGGACAGGGAGGCCTGGCGTGCTGCAATTCATGGGGTCGCAAAGAGTCAGACACGACTGAGTGACTGAACTGAGCTGAACTGAACATCTCCTGGTCCGGTTTGTTTTGGAAAATAAGAAAACAATGAAAAAGCAGTGGAATCTTTATCATATCATGTAGGAAGAAATGTTTCAAAATTACTTTTTTAAAATGTTTTTTTTTGTAGGCACTTTAAAGATGTTTATTAAAAAATTACTTATTCTTACCAAGCAATCTATATCAATGCTTCTGTTTATTGATAACATCACTAGAATAAAATGAATCACCCCATTGTCCTTAAAAACATAATTAGTTGTGGTCCCATTGTTTTAAAAATATATTATTGTGGAAATTTCACAAGATTTATTGGAAACCCTGATAACAATTTTTTTTTTCTACTTTAGAAATATTCTTTAGATTCTATGTCTGCTAGTCATATCAATTATGATTCCAAAGGTCAACACAGTTTCTTCTGACATGTCCGTTCCAGAGTCTGGTGACTTGCAACATTCTGTGTGTGCTTGAGTGTGTCTGTGTGCAACTTAGTTTTATAATTTGTTGAAATAAATTCTGCTTTCCACATGGCCCTTACTTCTTCCCTCTTGGTTAGTTTTGAATTTAAGCTAGATTCAGAGTAGCATAGGACATCCTTCCTAAATGGAAAAGTTAGGAATTTTTCCTCAAAGAAAACTTCATTGACAGACTCTGTGTGTGTGTGTGTGTGTGTGTGTGTGTGTGTGTGTGTGTGAGTCATGGTATTGATCTACAATAATTGGATAGCTTTCAAAGATGATATAGAGACAAAGAGATGACAAAGAGATATAGATGACAAAGGGATCAAATGTGTATCAAGTGACAGAGAAGTATATTTTGCTTACAAATTCTCTTCAGTAATTTTAGAACCAGGGATATCTTAATAGTTAGTTGCTCACTCTTTGTTTATAGCACATTGATTCAGAAAGCAATTTAAACTCATCTTTATAAATGATTTACTTCCAAAAAACAGGCTTTTTTGAAACACTACTACTAGCAATTTGAATTTTCTTTTTTCTCAAGACTTTGTGGCCCCACCAGCTGTAGGTTTGCCACTAAAAAAAAAAGAAAAAAAATCCTGCTAATTTGCAGTGGGGAAAAAATTGCCTGAGTGAAAAGACTTATGCTTTAGTCTTCCTTGATTTACTACCTACGAAATTTTAGACTTTCAAGGAGTCCATTTATATCTTTGTACTTCTGGTCCATCATTAGAATTAACTTGACCATTGTTTTCTTTTTTATATAGTAAACATTAAAGTATACAGTCAAGTACATTAAAACAAAAATATTATGTAAATAGGCACTGGATAATACAAAACAATATATGATTGTTTTATAAATGACATTTAGGGCTGTAATGTGGGAGATTCTAACTGAATAGATAGGGATATGTACATTGATCACCACTTTTAGAACTAAGAAGAAAAGAGAGAGTGAAAGGACAAATGAAAGTCAATTAAATCCTTAACTAACTGAATAAAATTCTTTGTCTTTGTGAAGTTAAAGAAAATGGCACAGTGTGTTTGACTCAGAATGGTATTTGTAAAAATTCTTCATTCTCATTACTACTTTCTACACTTCTTGCCTTCTGTTTTCTCTTATTTTGTATGTTGTTATTTAAGTGATTTATTTTCTTACTCTTAATTTTTGTCAGAACTGCTTCAATTATACCCTTTTCCTCAGTGCAGAATCTTGCTCACTTTTAAAGCTTGCTTTAAAAGTTATGATTTCAAATATTTTTTATATTTGGCATTATAATTTATTTTAGATTTGCAAATAACCTTGATAACTGCAATGCAGCCAACCATTTGGCCTAATATTACTTAAATTCATCCATCTGCCTTTTTGTGTATGCTTATAAAGGTTTATTCCTAATGAAACAGTTTAATTGTCTACTTTCATTATTTTTGATATGTGTATTAGATTAAAAGAAGTTATTTGTTTATCTGTGAAAAGTATCTATCTATTCTTCTTTTAAATCTGATATACCATGAAGTGAAGTGAAGTGAAGTGGAAAGCATTAAAAAGAGAAGCAATATGAAACAGGATTGTCAACAGGCTTTATCTTCTCATTTTTCTTCTCCATAGACAAATTTCTAGTTTTGAATAATGCTATGTAAGCCAAGGTTATTTAACCACAGCATTGCACATGATTAATATAATTTAACTGCTGCTTACTGTAGAAGAATAGATTTTAAATCAGCATTAAAAAATATATAGTCAAGGTGATAGTTTAATGTAAAATTAACCTGCTATGCTAATTTTGCTTACTGTGGATAGACTAAGTATTGATATATCTATGTTGAAATCTATAGGTACAGTTATCTATATATATTTATATGAATCTAAATACTTTTTAAAATATATAGCAGTTGTGTCATGGTACATCAGTTTTGAAGTTAAAAAAATGATAACAATTTACTGAGGATCTGTTATGTTCAGTGCCATGCAATCAGTGAAAATCTGACATTAGTGTCTGTTACAGAGCCAGATTTCCTGCACTCAACCAAGATATAATAGATCTTTCATTTTTAATGAGTGTTACAGATCGTTCTTATGTCGGTGTTTCGCAGACACCAAACTTTTAAAACAGTGAGCTATTATGTTACATACAGACTGTGTGGCTCACATAAATTGACTCATTTAGTAGTCATAACAATACACTTCAATTTGATTATTAGTATACTACTTTTGACAGATAAGCAAGTTGAAGATCGATTATTTAAAGAAATTACCTGCAGTCACAGACCTGGAAATGACTGATCCATGACTCCAAATAAAGTCAATTTGATTTCAGATTAGATAGTTTTAAGATAATACAATGTATACTTTTTTTTTTTTTTCTGTATGAGACAAATGAAACATTCTACTGACATAAACAGCTTCCCAGGTGGCTCAGTGGTATTGAATCTGCTTGCCAAGTCAGGAGATGCAGGTTCAATTCTTGGGTCAGGAAGATTCCTTGGAGGAAGCAATGGCAGCCTACTCTAGTGTTTTTGCCTGGAAAAATCCCATGGACAGAAGAACCTGGTGGGCTACAATCCGTAGGGTTGCAAAGAGTCGGACATGATTGAATGAGCACAGCACAGCATTGATATTAAAAAAAAAAAAAAATCAGTTGATAGACTTGAAATTTCAAAGGCAATCTGGTATAATAACATGTAATAAATAAATGGACAACTGGTTATTGGAGCTAATATGCTCTGCGTCTTTTGTTTTAAACAAAAAACATTTTAAATAGGAATAGTATTTAAGCACTTTGAAAAACAAAATAAGGTAGCGTAAGTGCCACAAAGTTAACAGAGTCAAAAGAGGAATAATTTAGACCACATAGCTTCATCATTGTCTATGTATGCATCCTCTGTAAACTCTCTGTATTGCTTCCCCTTCATTAACTATTCCAGTGATTCCCAGTTTTTCAGTTAATTTCCCAAATGGGCTTTCAGTGTAGTGAAGTTTCTAAGCCAATAGCCTTTATTTCTGTTTCTTCTTGTTCCATTTTAAAATATTTCTTTGAAAAAATAGTTTTTTCCCTTCCATCTGTCTTCTTGATGCTATTTCTTTTTTTATTACCCTAGTTTTGAATATATTGCTTGCATTTCTAATTCTCTTTACCCCCTGTCTCTTGATTTAGTTTGGGCCAAAAATATACAGTAACTTTTAGGATTAGAACTACTGAAAATAACATAGACCTCAAAATAGAGGCATAAATGAACTAAAAATGCTAAGAGAAATTTGTAGTTAGGCAATTGTGGTTGTTAAAGCTGCTCCAATATATCTGGGGCTCATGATCCTTCTTTCTTCTTCATTTGACATGCATAAGTTCTTTCCCCAAGACCACATATGTTCAAAATGCATGCTCAGTCATGTCCAACTCTTTGAGACCCCATGGATGACAGCCACCAGATTACTCTGTTCTTCGAATTTTCCAGGCAAGAATACTGGAGTGGATTGTTATTTCCTACTCCAAGGGATCTTCCCAACTCAGGGATTGAACCTACATCTCCTGCATTGAGAAGCAGATTCTTTACCACTGAGCCACTTGGGAAGTCCCATGTTGAGAAAAGGTCCTCATGTTTGAGATATTGCATCCATATTCTAGGCAGTGTGGATAAAAAGAAAAAGAGAGAGAGAGAGAGAAAGAGAGAGAAGAGAAGTCACTCTCATTTTTCTTTCTCTTTTCTATTTTTGTTAGATATTCCAAGGGTACAAATGTCAGCAATGTTACTGAACTTTACTTTGGCTTCTCATCACTCAGAAGAGTCAGCAGAAAAGGAAAGGTTACTTTATAAGAGGCCAGCAACCCAGGAAGAAGCTGGACTTGTGTTCAGAAGTCCCCACTGCCAACCACGGGGCAAGCGCTTTCAAAGATGAGTTTTAGGGGCCTATAGGTGGGAAGAGTAAGTTACATGCAGAGCAGCACAATCAATTCCGACAGTCATTTTGAAACTAATCATGTGGTGGTCTGATCAGTGTCACCTTGAATATTTTATTTTCATCTTCACTTTCAGGGTCACTTTATTCCTATTTCCCTGAGGCCAGTTCTCAGAATTGTGTAAGATGGAGCTGCCTATGTCATGACTACAGTCTGATCATTATGCAGTTAACTTCTTCTAACTGGCAGGGGTTTTAGTAGCTACAAAACAGCTCAAAGTATATAGTTAGAATATTATCTACAGCCTTTGGGGATAAGAGAAAGATTCTTGACATTATTCACTGAATAATCTTTTTATTATTTTGTCCTATTTAGCAGCTTTTATTTGTTTCTGCAATTTTGTCTCTCTGACTATGTTTTTTGATTAGTTTTTTTAAAGACAAGAGGCAAGTGGAAAATATGGGATGGGAGGTGGTCTGTTCTAGGAAATCCTCACAGAATCCTGGTCCATCAAACAAGTGTCTCATGCTGATCACTGGAGTACGTGGCTATACCTAGCTGGAAGGAGTTGTATGATGCCATGATTTAGCCAGGTTTCAGAGTGCCATGACATATATCAAACCCCTCACAATTATACAGTGGAAGTGACAAATAGATTCAAGGGATTAGATCTGATAGACAGAGTGCCTGAAGAAATATGGACAGAGGTTCGTGACTTTGTACAGGAGGCAGTGATCAAGAACTTCCCCAAGAAAAATAAATGCAAAAAGGTAAAACGGTTGTCTGAGGAGGCTTTACAAATAGCTTAAAAAAGAAGAGAAGCAAAAGGCAAAGGAGAAAAGGAAAGATATAACCATCTGAATGCAGAGATCCAAAGAATAGCAAGGAGAGATAAGAAAGTCTTCCTCAGTGATCAATGCAAAGAAATAGAGGAAAGCAATAGAATGGAAAAGGCTAGAGATCTCTTCAAGAAAATTAAAGATACCAAGGGAACATTTCATGAAAAGAAGGTCTCAATAAAGGACAAAAATGGTATGGACCTAACAGAGGCAGATGTTAAGAAGAGGTGTCAAGAATACACAGAGGAACTGTACAAAAAAGATCTTAATGACCCATAACCATAATGGTGTGATAACTCAGCTAGAGCCAGATATCCTGGAATGTGATGTCCAGTGGGCCTTAGGAAGCATCACTATGAACAAAGCTAGTGGAGGTGATGGAATTCCAGTTGAGCTATTTCAAATGCTAACAGATGATGCTGTGAAAGTGCTACACTCAATATGCCAGCAAAATTGGAAAGACAGCAGTGGTCACAGGACTGGAAAATGTCAGATTTCATTCCAATCCAAAGAAAGGCAATGCCAAAGAATGTTCAATCTATTTAACAATTGCACTCATCTCACATGCTAGCAATGTAATGCTCAAAATTCTCCAAGCCAGGCTTCAAAAGTACATGAACCATGAACTTTCAAATGTTCAAGCTGGATTCAGAAAACACAGAGGAACCAGAGATCAAATTGCCAACATCTGTTGGATCATTGAAAAAGGAAAAGAGTTCTAGAAAAACATCTACTTCTGCTTTTTTTGACTACACCAAAGCCTTTAACTGTGTAGATCACAACAAACTTTGGAAAATTCTGAGAGATGGGAATACCAGGCCATTTACCTGCCTCATGAGAAATCTGTATGCAGATCAAGAAACAACAGTTAGCACTGGACATGGAACAACAGACGGGTTCCAAACTGGGAAAGGAGTACGTCAAGGCTGTATATTGCCATCATGCTTATTTAACTTATATTCAGAGAACATCATGTGAAATGCTGGACTGGATGAATTACAAGCTGGAATCAAGATTGTCTGGAAGAATATCAATAACGTCAGATACGCAGATGACACCACCCTTATGGCAGAAAGTGAAGAAGAACTAAAAAGCCTCTTAATAAAAATGAAAGAGGAGAGTGAAAAAGTTGGCTTAAAACTCAGCATCCCAAAAACAAAGATCACGGCATCTGGTCCCATCACTTCATGGCAAATAGATGGGGAAATAATGGAAACAGTGAGAGGCTTTATTTTCTGGGGCTCCAAAATAACTGCAGATGGTAACTACAGACATGAAATGAAAAGACACTTGCTCCATGGAAGAAAAGCTATGACAAAATTAAAAGGCATGTTAAAAAGCAGAGACATTACTTTGCCACCAAAGGTCCATCTAGCCAAAACTTTGGTTTTTCCAGTCGTCATGTATGGATATGAGAGCTGGACTATAAAGAAAGCTGAGCCCTGAAGAATTGATGCTTTTGAACTGTGGTGTTGGAGAAGACTCTTAAGAGTCCCTTGGACTGCAAGGAGATCCAACCAGTCCATTCTAAAGGAAATCAGTCTCGAATATTCATTGGAAGGACTCAAGCTGTAGCTGAAACTCCAATACTTTGACCACTTGATGTGAAGAACTGACTCATTTATAAAGACCCTGATGCTGGGAAAGATTGAACACAAGAGGAGAAGAGGATGACAGAATGAAATGTTTTCATGGCATCACTGACTCGACAGACATGAGTTTGAGCAAGTTCCAGGAGTTGGTGATGGGCAGGGAAGCCTGGTGTGGTACAGTCCATGGGGTTGCAAAAAAGTCAGACATGACTGAGTGACTGAACTGAACTGAACTCAACAGTCTGACAAGTTCAGTGTGGGAAAATTCCAAGTGCCTACCTGCATATTCCAATTTTTGGTAAGAAAATGAGAACTCCGTTTGCTGGCTTTTTCAGTTTTTTTGTCCCATTCCCAAGTTTTCTAAGTTTGAAAATACCTCCTTCTCTTATTAATTGTGCATACTCTCCTTAAGTCCTGGCAATATTTTCCCCTCCCAAAAAAAAGGGGAGGGGAGAAGAAAACTAAGACCTCTCAAAATTACTTAGAAAATACATCATTTTATATGTTGATTTTTACATTATTTAAGTTTTGGTTGAATTTTTCACAATTGAAGAGTTAAAAAGAAAATAAAATTTCACATTATTATTTGAACTATTCAGAAATAATTTTGGTAAGTGGAGTAGAGTTGAAGCATTGCAATAATTTACTAGTGTGAAAGAATGATTTCATGGGACCAGAATTAGCATTGTGACTTAATCTGTAATAGAGAACTACAGTTGAATGTGAAGTCAATTTTATTCTTGTTTCAATGTACATGTTCTTATGAATATTTTATGGCTTAGAGTTTGAATGCATTTATGAGGGTTTTAGTGGATTCAAGACTATTTTAGATTTGTAAATTCTCATTTTAAAACTGGTGTTAATTCTCAGCCCTGAAGTAATGAGAAAAGTATGAGAACTTATTCGATAATTTGAACCATTATTGATACTTGCATTAGGATAGAGTTTAATATTTAGTATATAGCTTGAAATAGTATTATATTTGTTCTTTAACTCTGAATGTCTTATGATGCCAACCAGTTCATTGTCTAACTTTTCTTAACAACATTAGTAGTTATATGTTTTATAATCTTTGCATTTCTTGAAGTTTTCCAAAATTATGTCATTTATAAGCCTTCATATACTTTGTATTTATACATCAAATTTAAATGTTTTAGTTTTAATTAAGTACTTGAAATTTAATATACTATGGTGGTTTCCATTGCATCGAGTGTTTAACAGTGATATGTAGCTGCATATTGTCCTTATAATGCAACACTGATAAACATGACTATAGTTGACTTAGTAATTATGAGCTCAAAAACAATCTGTGAATATATTCTTGATTGTCCTTTGAAGCTTAAAGCGATCTCATTGTGAAGAAAAATAATAATAAACCCAAGAAACTCTACATTTTTTTGCTATTAAAAATAATCTAAATTTTCTTTAATTTTCCCTAATTAGTAAATGATGCCTAATGATAAACAATTGGATGAATTTTTCTTTGAAATCTAAGGTTTATTTACACAAGCTTAAAGAATCTTAGCAAAAATGTTGTATGGATGAATGTGACATTATATATGTATCTAAAATAAAAGTTTATTAGTTATATTATAATTGTAATAAAGTATTATACTAGTTTCAGTTGTATAATATAGTGATTGAGTTTTTCATAAACTATGAAACGATCACCACAAGACTGGCTACCATCTATCACCATGCAGAGTTATTACAGCTTACAAACTTTTGCTGTGCTGTAATTACATCCCTATAGCTTATTTATTTTATAGCTGAAAATTCATTCCTCTTAATCCCCTTCACATATTTTGCTCATCTCCCCAAACCCTTTTCCTATGGCAACCACTCAGTCTGTTCTTTGAATCTATGAGTCTGCTTCTGTTTTGTTTTGTTTTAGACTTTCACATACAAGTGAAATCATACAGTATTTGTCTTTGTCTGACTTATTTAATGTAGCATAATATCCTCTAGGTTCATTCATGTTGCCACAAAATGCAACATATGTACCACATCTTGTTCATACATTGACAGCTGATGCACATCTAGGTTGCTTCCATATCTTGACTATTATAAACAGTGCTGCCATAAACATAAAGGTATATGTATTTTTTGAATTTTTTTTTGTTTTATTCAGATAAATACTCAAAAGTAGAATTGCTGGATCATATGGCAATTATACTTTTAGTTTTTTGAGGAATCTCCATACTGTTTTCATAGTAGCTATACCAGTTTATAACCCAACCAACAATGTATAGCCCTTCCATTTTCTTTACATCCTCATCAACACTTTTCTTTCTCATCAAGTCACATTAAGTAAGCAAGAAAAAGAAGTGAAAGGCATTCAAGTTGGAAAACAAGTCACTTTTTGTAGATATTGTTTTGTTGATGACTCAGTTATGTCTGACTCTTTGAGACCCCATGGACTGCAGAATATCAGGCTTCCTTATCCTTCACTATGGTTTGATATATATATAAAACTCCAAAGATGCTTTTAATAGACTATTATAGCTAAAATTTGAATTCAGAAAATTTTCAGGATACAAAATTACTATTCAGAATTTTGTTGCATTTCTATGCACTGATAGCAATCAGAAAGAGAAATTAAGAAGATAATGCTTTTTACATATTCCTCAAAAGAATAAAATACCTGGGAATAAATTTAACCAAGGAACTAAAAGACATGTTACTCTGAAAACTGCAGGACATTAAAGAAGGAAATTGAAAACAATGCAAATTAAAGGAAAGATAGACTGTGTTCATGGATTGAAAGGATCAACATTATTAAAATATCTATATTATCCAAAAGTATAAATTCAATGCAATTACAATCAAAATACCAATGTAATTTTTCATATAACGAATAAATCAACAGAGTATGATACTTGCACAAAAACAGATCAATGAGCAGAATAGAGAGTCTAAAAAATAAACCCATGCTTATATGTACAAATAATGTACAACAAAGGAGGCCAGAATAATGGAAAAATAATATACAGTGCTTTTTCCCAATGATGTTGGTAAAACTGGACAACTATATATAAAAGTATAAAGCCTGATCATTTTCTTACAATATATACAAAAATAAACTCAAAATTAATCTAATGCTTAAATGTCAGACATGAAACCATTAAACTCCTAGAAGAAACAGGCAGTATGCTTTTAGATTTGACTTGCCAGACAAGAAAAAAAAATATTAAAAATAGCAAAAGGGATTACATCAAACTAAGAAGTTTTGTCAGAGAAGGCAATGGCACCCCACTCCAGTACTCTTGCCTGGAAAATCCCATGGACTGAGGAGCTTGATAGGCTGCAGTCCATGGGGTCGCTAAGAGTCGGACACGATTGAGCGACTTCACTTTCACTTTTCACTTTCATGCATTGGAGAAGGAAATGGCAACCCACTCCAGTGTTCTTGCCTGGAGAATCCCAGGGATGGAGGAGCCTGGTGGGCTGCCGTCTATGGGGTCACACAGAGTCGAACATGACTGAAGCGACTTAGCAGAGCAGCAACAGCAGAAGTTTTGTACAGTGAAGGAAACTATCAACGAAATGAAATGACCGCCTAATGAATAGGGGAAGATATTTGCAAACAGTGTGCTTTATAATAGTATACCAGGGCTTCCCTGGTGGCTCAGTGGTAAAGAATCCTCTTGCGACGCAGGAGACATCAGAGATGAAGTTTCAGTCCCTGGGTTGGGACCACCCCATGGAGAAGAAAATGGCAACCCACTCCAGTATTCTTGCCTGGAGAATCTCATGGACAAACTTGCCTGGTGGGCTACAGTCCACGGGATTGCAAAGGGTCAAGTACAACTGAGCAATTAGCACTTTTCATATTTTATAAAGGATTGATATGCAAAATAAATAATAAACTCCTACAACTCAACATCAAAAACAACAAGCAGCTAAATTGAAGATATGTAGAATTCCTAAATAGACAATTTCTTCCAAAGAAGATATACTGACAGTCAAAAGACACATGAAAAGATGCTCAACATCACTGATTATCCCAGAAATGCAAATCAAACTGCAATAAGTATCATGTCACACCTGTTAGAATGACTACTATTAAAAAGAAGGCTTCTTATAAAAGATGGTAAATAAAAGTAATTTTTAATGAATTTTGCCACCCACTTTGAAACCTATAAAACAAAAGAAAACCTAAACAATACAAAGTACTGCTTTTTTTCTTACATTTCTAATCTCTTCCTTAGTTTCTGAATTCAAGAGCATATTTTTCAACATCACAATTCCAGTTGTTTTATTTTTCAAGTTTTTCTTTTATTGTTTATTATTAATTTTTTCTTGTGCTTTTGTTTCTTCTGTTATGTCCCTAATTTTACATATATTATGTTTAGAACTTCTATACAGTAATCAGATGAGATGATGTCTTGGATGGTCTAGTGCTACTTTTGATTTTGTGAAAGTCATGTGACTTTCATTCATAGAGGATTCTTTCCCAGTATTTTTAAATCACTTTGTAATCCTTTTCAGTGAAACCTCATCTATGAAAACTTTATATTTATTTAACTTATAAGATTCCCCACTTCAGATATATTATCAATAAGACTAAAATTTTGTATTATTTATTTCACTGAGTGTTCTTTATTTCAAAGTGAGTTTAAACTCATTGTTGTGTTCAAGGCATGTTGATACAATTTGGCCTTTACTGGTGTCTGAGAAAAAAATGCAGAATCACTGGTGGCTCAAATGGTAAAGAATTTTCCCACAGTGTGGGAAACCACGGGTTTGATTCCTGGGTCAGGAAGATCCTCTGGAGAAGGGAATGGCAACCCACTCCAGTATTCTTGCCTGGAGAATTCCATTGACAGAGGAGCCTGGTGGACCCCAGCCCATGGGGTCGCAAAGAGTTGGACTAACTGAACAACTGAAACTTTGATTGTTCAATTTCAAGACCAAATAAAATAGATCACATATAGAGTTCTTTTGAACTTTCTTGCTTTTTTTAATTACGTTCCTTTTTATTATGGTTACATAAAATACTCCATATGGTTTTAATTGTCTTAATTATGTATGATATGTTTATTTTTATATTTTCTTAGAACACTAAGAAAGACGTGAAAGTGAGAGCTGCTCAGTTGTGTCCAACTCTTTGCAACCCCATGGACTATACAGTCCATGGAATTCTCTAGGCCAGAATACTGGAGTGTGTAGCCTTTCCCTTCAGGGAATCTTCTCAACCCAGGGATTGAACCCAGGTCTCCCTCATTGCGGGCGGGATTCTTTACCAGCTGAGCCACCAGAGAAGCCCATACTAAGAATAAATCATCTCAACAGATTCTTTATGCATTGAATTTAAGTAAAGTATTATAACATTCAATAACAATATTAACAATTGATTACTGTCAATAATGCTACTATTAATGTGTTGATAATTTTCTTCAAAGATCTGCAGTCTTGAAGATTATATGCTTTGGGAAAAATGTTATAATCAGACAATATAAATTTTAAGCATGTTCCTTGTTATTTGAATATTTCTATGACCAACCTAGATAGCATATTCAAAAGCAGAGACCTTGCCAACAAAGGTCTGTCTAGTCAAGGCTATGGTTTTTCCAGTGGTCATGTATGGATGTGAAAGTTGGACTGTGAAGAAAGCTGAGTGCTGAAGAATTGATGCTTTTGAACTGTGGTGTTGGAGAAGACTCTTGAGAGTCCCTTGTACTGCAAGGAAATCCAACCAGTCCATTCTAAAGGAGATCAGTCCTGGGTGTTCTTTGGAAGGACTGATGCTAAAGCTGAAACTCCAGTACTTTGGCCACCTCATGCGAAGAGTTGACTCATTGGAAAAGACTCTGATGCTGTGAGGGATTGGGGGCCGGAGGAGAAGGGGACGACAGAGGATGAGATGGCTGGATGGCATCACCGACTCAATGGACATGAGTTTGGGTAAACTCCAGGAGCTGGTGATGGAAGCCTGGTGAGCTGCAATTCATGGGGTCACAAAGAGTTAGACATGACTGAGCGACTGAACTGAACTGACTGATGAATGAGAAATTGTGATGTTACAACTCCAAATATTCCCTTCTAAATTGATTTTGTGGTGCAAAGCATGTAACTTGGGGAACTATATTTCTCTTGTCTCTTTGCTTCCAAGTAGGCTTTTCCAATGTGGTGTTCTGAGAAGAAGACTGCAAGGTTGGAAGACAGAGGGAGAGAGTCCTTTCTGTTGGGATTGTCTTCCTGTTTGTGCTTCCTAGTCCTGTCAATGTCATAAGTCTTGCTTTTTCACCCCCAAGTCAGTATTTTGTTACACATGACAGTTTTCCCATCTCTCAGAATCAGTCTCATAGTGTTGCTTCAAAGACTTCAGTACCAGATGATTTGTGTCCCTTTTTCTGAGGTTTAATCCAATTCCATGGGGCCCTCTTCTCATTCAGAATGATGAGCACTGTCAAGCAACCTCACTTTCTCAAATGTATGAATTTTCCCTCTACAGAACCCTCCTCCCAGGCCTCTAAATGTTAACTTCCCTCTGTTCACTGTCCCTAGAGGTAGTAGCTACTTCTTGCAGTTAGTAATTTGTTATATTTCATTGGTCCCTTTTTGGTTTTTCAGTTCTTCAATATCTAGAATGCTTTATAGTAAATTCTCTCTGTTAAATTAATGAATGAAAATTTTTATCTCTAGACTATATCATGTTTGATATAGTGTACATATATTTATTTAATATTATACATCTTATAATAAGAATTTGGTGAACAATATTTTAATTGGTAAGTTTTGTGTTTTGTATATATAATTCTTATTCATTGCTATTTTTATTTTTAAAGGAATGATGCTCAAAACCAATTAGCCTTCCTGTATTATACTTCATGGCAAAATTTGATCAATAAGTAAAAAAAGAAAGAGAGAAAAACACATGAAGTGAAAATTCAAAGGAGGTGTATACCATTTTTTAATAAGAAATTTGATCTGGCAGATTTTGATAGGTGAATAGGATTATGAAGAGCAAAAATTCTGGAATGATGGGAAAGATATTAAAATGAGAAGAAGTAGGATGAGCAAAAGGGACAATATGAGAACTTTTTGAATGAACTGCAATCAGAACATTTTGATTACAGAATGTAGAAAACCAGAGATATGAGATGTAGGCCCATGTGAACCATTAAATGGGAGTATCTAAAAAAGTTCAGAATCAAATTAGTGACAAACAATTCCTGGATAATAAAGTGTTAATTATAAAATTACACACACACACACACACACACACACGTATAGGTTGAAAATAACAGCCTGTAGATATAGACCTGTAATTAAGGTTTGAGATTACAATTAAGGTTTGAGAAAATAGGTTTGAGACTACAGCTTTGGGAATCATAAACAAGATTATATTGATCACAAATAAAGCTTTATTTTGTAGCTTCATAATGTGCAGTATTTTCATGCTAAAAATCTTTCATGTTAGGCTTCAGCATTACATGAACCAAGAACTTCCAGATGTTCAAGCTGGGTTTAGAAAAGGCAGAGGAACCAGAGATCAAATTGCCAGCATTCACTGTATCATAGAGAAAGCAAGGGAATTCCATAAAATCATCTGCCTCAGTTTTACTAACTATGCTAAAATCTTTGTGTGGATCATAACAAACTGTAAAACTCTTAAAGAGATGAGAATAGCAGACCATCTAGCCTGTCTCCTGAGAAACTTGCATGCAAGTCAAGAAGCTGTAGTTAGAACCCTGTATGAGACAACTGACTGGTTCAGGACTGAGAATGGAGTACCACAAGGCTGTTTGTTGTCATCCTGTTTATTTAACTTATCTGCTGAGCGTACCTTGAGAGATGACAGGCTGAGTGACTTACAAGCTGGAATCAAGAGCAGCAGGAGAAACATCAACAACCTCAGGTACATGGATGAAACCACTCTAATGGCAGAAAGCGAAGAGGAACTAAAGAATCTCTTAATGAGGATGAAGGAAGAGAGTATAAAAGTCAGCTTAAATCTAAATATTAAAAAAAAAAAAAAAAAAAAAAACTAAGATCATGGCAACCAGCCCCATTTCTTTATAGCAAATGGAGGGGGAAAAGGTGGAAATAGTGACAGATTTCCTTTTCCTGGGCTCTAAAGTCACTGTGATTGGTGACTGCAGCCATGAAATCGGAAATGGTTGCTTCTTGGCAGAAAAGCTATGACAAACCTAGGCAGTGTGTTGAAAAGTAAAGACATTACTTTGCTGACAAAGGTCCATACAATCAATACTATGGTCTTTCCAGTAGTCACCTATGGTTCCGAGTGCTGCACCATAAAGAAGGCAGAGCATCAAAGAATCGATGCCTTTGAACTGTGGTGCTGGAGAAGACTCCTGAAAATTCCTTAGACAGCAAGGAGATCAAACCAGTACCTCTTAAAAGAAATCAACCTTGAATAGTCATTGGAAGGACTGCTGCTGAAGCTCATGTTCCAATATTTTGGTCACCTGATGTGACTAGCCAGCTCATTGGAAAAGTCCCTGATGCTGGGAAAGATTAAAGGCAGGAAGAGAAGAGGGTGGCAGAGGATGATATGGGCTGAATGGCATCACTGGTGCAACAGATATGAAATTGGGCAAACTCTGGGAGATGGTGAGGGACAGGGCATCCTGGAGTGCTGCTGTCCATGGGGTCATAAAGAGGTGGACATGACTGGGCGACTGAACAATGAACAAAAATGTGCAATTGGTGACATTGAAAGAAATAACCTAAATCAGTCTCTGCCTTGCTGACTTTAGATTTGGTCATGTAAATTGTTCCATCTGGTGGTTGTAGGCAGCTATGTTAAGAGCTGAGGCTAAAGCGAGCTTATTTAGTTTATATTGTTCTCTAGTACTCATGAGGTTTGCCATCAGGAAAATACTGAATAATGACTGGACCAAGAAGAAAGTGGAGACACATGGAGCAGACATGAACTAACTAATATTGAAGCCAAGGACACCTGATATATAGTCAAAAACAGGACTGTTCAGCTGATTTGCATACCCTTGAGGAAGAAAAATAAATGCGAATTGTAGGCTACTGATTTCTGAGTTGATTTTCCATGAAGCATTGTTGTAGTACTAGTCTACTAATACATCTAATACACTATGATCTGTGGCTTAAACCAACAAGGTGAATAGCTTAATTAAAGTTCAGTGTGCAAACTCTAACTTTCTTTAATATAGAACAAAGACAGTAAGGGATTTCCCCAGAATTCTATGCATTTCTCTAATAAATTATCATAATAGTCTATCATTTATAATTTATTAATAGACACAAAAAAAGACAGTTACAAAATAAAAAAAAGATATCAAAATATCAAGTTAGAACAGGATTGTAGACTGTAATATATTCACATATATTTGTAAATACACCCAAAAGACAATATTTGTATAATAAAACAATGCTCCCTTGTAATAATGCTCTACTATTTTTTCTCCTCAGCACTTTAAGTCTATCTTCCATCTAGCAAGTAGGGAGGGAACATGAGTGCTCAGTCTTGTCCTATTCTTTTCAGCTGCAGGGACTGCACCCTGCCAGGCTCTCTGTTCATGGCATTTCCCAGGCAAGAATACTGGAATGGGTTGCCATTTTCTTCTCCAGGGGATATTTCCAGCCCAGGGATGGAACCTCCATCTCCTGCATTGGCAGGCAGATTTTTTTTACCACTTAGCCATCTGGGAAGGCATGGTAGCAAGTATTTCATCTATTTTTTCATAAGAAATTTTGAAATAGTTCCATATTGGACACTAAGCTAATTTTTTGCCATGGGTGCACTAATTTTATTTCCCATGTCTAGACAGGTTTCTCAATACAGGTCATTTGAAATTTTTTATTTTTAAACTTTACAAAATTGTATTAGTTTTGCCAAATATTCTTGTGGCTCAGCCGGTAAGGTCATTTGAAATTATCCAGTGAATATAATAGAGCAATTAAAATGGCTCAAATATTAATAATGTATATAAATTGCTTTTTTCTATTTATCAGAAAATTAAATACCTAATTTTCATTTAAATTTAGTTTTCAAATTCAGTACAAAATTTCAATTTAATCCAATTCAAAATTTAAAATCTTTCTGGTTTTGCTTCTTTTGTTTTGCTTTTTGCTTCATGGACAGCCACAAAAGTCTTACTTGGGTGCTTGTGAGATTTCTGGATACTTTTTTTCTTTGGCTATCTGTGGGAAAATGAACAAGACTGCACCAGTCAGGTTCTCTCACCCCACGTTCTCATGCCCTCTTCACCCATGTTCTACAAACAATAACTTTCCATGGCTGTGTAACAGCTGACATCACTTATAGCATGTCTCGTGTGCATATTGAGGTACTTGCTTGCTCACTGACTACTTTGTGCAGTACACCTGAATGAGCTTCACCATGAAAGCCTTGAGTGCTGTTGAATTAGGGCTATATTAGAGCAGCATCATGGTTATGTTATATGAGGTTATGTTATGCCTACATTATGGTTCCTTTATAGTTATGTTATGGCTGCTACTGTGGCTGCTGTGTCAGCCAGAAGAGAGACTGTGTTATAGCTGCCATGCCAACCAGAAGAGAATAAACTTGTCTGCAGTTCCTATGGCTCCTTGAGTCTTCTCTCAGCCTCTGAGCTGGAGCCTTGCCTACCCTGGGTTCAGTGAATAATGCAAACAGTGTGAAGAGGATCAGCAGTACACTATCTAAGAATAACATCTCAGAATTTGAATTAAACCAGCTTCAATTTCCTCATGTCTCTCACACTCCAAAAACTCTAAAAGTACATTTCTCTAAAATTAACCTTAAAAAAAAATAAAATTAAATTAACCTTAATGCAATCTCTGTAATTCATTAAAAAAAAAAAAAAAGAAAAGAAAAGAAAAGAAAGTGAGGATTCAGTGTTACTCAGAAGTTGGTATAGATGAAATTTCGACATGAGAAAAAAAGACAATAAATATGTAGGCTTCACCTTTCACAAAATGCCAGCTAGTACCAATTGTTCAGAATTTACATTTGGATGTAATAAATGTAATTATTACATTTATGACATCTGGGAAAAATCACTGAGCAAAATATTAGTCTTGCATCTTGCTTTAAAAAAAAAATGGAGTATGCATCCATATTCACTTTCTCTCTCAGCATTTGAAATGGTTCTGATTTGCCCACATGTATATTTTTTTCAAGGTGACTATTCTTCCTTCTGTGCTTCCCTGAAGTTCCTGCATTCCCTTAGTTTCCCCTCCTATATTTACAAAACGCTGTTCCTACATAGTCCTTTTTAGCTTGAATTTAAGACACTGTACAGTTGAAATTAATATAATAATTCTGTATGGAAACAGAATATACTTAATTCTACTACCAAGATGCCCTACTATGAAACATGAAACTCTAACACTTCTCAAAGTTCCAGTGGCCTCTTATGTTAAGGCTTTTCTGTATTCCCTTCTCTAGAAAGACCAATATTAGAATAGAGCAAGACTCTATGGGACCTGCCTGGGACTGATCTCCTCCTCCATCCCCTGCCATTTCCTCTGCCTGACTTTTTCTTCTGGAAAAACTTTAGCTTTCTGGACCTTTTTTGAGTGAAAATAAAGGAAAACATTCAAGCAAGACATAAACATAATAGTCCAGGCATCAAACAAAGTCAAGGAATGTACACCCCAGACCACTTAAAACAAAGTGGATGATGCCAACTCCTAAATGCTACTCAGTCACCACACCACCAATTAGAAGAAGATCTATGGGCTGATCACATACCACATGACTTCCCAGCCCATCCTTACCATCCTTAAAAATATTTCTCTGAAAGCCACCAGGGATTTTGTGTCTTTTAAGCATTAACTGCCTGGACTCCTTGCTTGGCCAGTGGACCCAAGTTTGATTTAGTAACAGCCTTATTTTTCTTTTGTCTCTATGGTAACTAATTTGCTGCATATTCTTAAAGGATAATTCCAGGCCCATGATTCCTGTTGCCTAAAATATTTTCTCCCTGATCTTATAATGGCTCTGTTTGTGAATCACTTACCACACCATTCTCAGTCAAATTGCTTGGTTTCAGATCTTGAGGGAGCAAATGTCTAATGAGAACCTCTACAGGTTATCCCATACTATGCACAAAAAAAATCTTTCTGTACGTTATTTTGTATGTATTTGTTAATTTCACAAGACCGGGGTAATTTTATTGATTTTAAAGACACCAGAAGCATCCCTATCTATTGCATTATTTTCTGGTGTTAAGGGTTGAATTGTATCTTCTCAAAAGCTATTGCAGTCTTAACTCCCAGTACCTGTGAATGTGGCATTATTTGGAAGTAGAATCATTGCAAATAAAATTAAAATGAGATCATTATAGTGGATTCTAGACCAGTATGACTTGTGTCCTAAGGGGAAATTTGGACACAGAGATGGACATGTATAGCAGAAGACAATATGCAGGTATAAGGATTATGCCATCCACACATCAAGGAGTGTGTTAGTATACCAGGAGGCAAGAGAGGCCTGGAGCAGACTGTCTCCTATAGCTCCCTGAAGAACCTAACTTTTCTGACATCTTTATTTCAGAATTTTAGTGGCTACCAGAACCTCAAAACAATAAATGTGTATTGTTTGAGTCACTGAATTTGTGGTATTTTTGTTTCAGCAGCCACAGGAAACAAATACACCTCTGAATAAATGTCTTATATGTTTCATTTACTTTTGTTAGTCCCCTACACTTCTCAAGAAGGACATGGTAATTTTTTTTTTTTTTTAAGTTAGTATACTTTTAACTTTAATTCCACCCTTATGGCAGAAAGTGAAGAGGAACTAAAAAGCCTCTTGATGAAAGTGAAAGAGGAGAGTGAAAAAGTTGGCTTAAAGCTCAACATTCAGAAAACTAAGATCATGGCATCTGGTCTCATCACTTCATGGGAAATAGATGGGGAAACAGTGTCAGACTTTATTTTGGGGGGCTCCAAAATCACTGCAGATGGTGATTGCAGCCATAAAATTAAAAGATGCTTACTCCTTGGAAGAAAAGTTATGACCAACCTAGACAACATATTGAAAAGCAGAGACAATACTTTGTTAACAAAGGTCCGTTTAGTCAAGGCTATGGTTTTTCCAGCGGTCATGTATGGATGTGAGAATTGGACTGTGAAGAAAGCTGAGCGCTGAACAATTCATACTTTTGAACTGTGGTGTTGGAGAAGACTCTTGAGAGTCCCTTGGACTGCAAGGAGATCCAACCAGTCCATTCTAAAGGAGATCAATGTGGTGGATTCATTTTGATATTTGGCAAATCTAATACAGTTATGTAAAGTTTAAAAATAAAATAAAATTAAAAAAAAAAATAAAAAATAAAGGAGATCAGTCTTGGGTGTTCTTTGGAAGGAATGATGCTAAAGCTGAAACTCCAGTACCTTTGGCCACCTCACGCAAAGAGTTGACTCATTGGAAAAGACTCTGATGCTGGGAGGGATTGGGAGCAGGAGGAAAAGGGGACGACAGAGGATGAGATGGCTGGATGGCATCACCGACTCAATGGATGTGAGTTTGAGTGAGCTCCGGGAGTTAGTGATGGACAGGGAGGCCTGGCGTACTGGGATTCATGAGGTTGCAAAGAGTTGGACATGACTGAGCAACTGAACTGAACTGAACTGAACTTTAGTTCCAGTACTTTTCCTGATGCAGGAAAAATACTATTTTCAGTTGAGGAATCTTTATTTCCTTTGCTTTCTATTTATTTGGGCCCAGATGTTTATTTTACTAAAGTGGTCCTCCTAATTTTATTTCATAAGTCTCTTGGAGTGAAAGATAAAATTTTTGAATTCTGAGTGTGGAAATAAAAAATAAAAAAAAACTTCTTTCTTTAAAAAATCCTCACTTCCCCAAATAGGCAAATTCCCCTGGGAAGGCCATCAACTACTTGTCCAGAATTCCAAAAAGCTATATTTAATTTATAATTTCATGTCTTGCTTAACTTTAGTATCTCATAATCCAAAAAGTCCCCTTGTAGTCTAGTGTTCCCTTATGGCATAAGAATAACCTGCTTTGCAACTTAGAATTCTAATTTTATTAAGGATTCTATTTTTTAAATCAAGAAACTCAACAAATGTTTGAATTTCATTCTGGTATTCTCAAACTTTCTTTCTGAAATGTGTCCAGTTCTTACCTGATAAACCAGTGCAATTGTTCCAATAAACGAAGAACACTGTTAGAGGATATAATTTTGTACTTCTCTGCCTCCCACTCTTCTTATGGAAGATTTCCACTTTTTTAATGTTGCCAACATCTTGACTTTTTCTTCTTACATGA
Organism: Bubalus kerabau; assembly: GCF_029407905.1. Lineage (NCBI taxonomy): Eukaryota > Metazoa > Chordata > Mammalia > Artiodactyla > Bovidae > Bubalus > Bubalus kerabau. Next base: position 44,245,277 of record NC_073635.1, on the reverse strand, counting down.
AATCTTATTGAGTCCTGATTCAGAAAGAATGTAGCTTCAACTATGCTAGTTTCTGTTTCAGAAGCAGCCAAGTATGGAGAGATTACCTTTCTTCTCTATTTTGTAATAAATTTGTTTGAGACTTTCACATTTTTTCTAAGCGAATCTCTTTTCTTCTTTTGCTGAATCAAATACCTTCCATTGCTTTTCTTTCATTTTCAATACAGTTTCAATTTTGACTAAAAAAATAAACTGCTTTTTAATCTCATATTATTCTCCACTATGTCTCTGTGCAATCTTAAGTCCAACTGACAAAGTATTAAGAGAACAGTATTATTAAATTATCACTTAGCCCTTGGGTTCATAATAGTTACACTGATTTTTTTGTTTTTTTCTCCTATCTTACCTTAGTGGTATGATTTCTCATGGTTTCAAGTTTCTGTTTCACATTATCTGTTCACTGAACATATTCATCCCACTGTGATGTTGATTTATCTACAAACTGTGGGTTCCTGAAATCCTCAATTGAAATCTCAGAGAATGTCAGAACCCATCTGAAAACATGGTGTGGAAATGACTACAGGAGCTTCAGGGGATGTCACAGGGAGTCAAAGTTTACTGTTATGACATTGTCTTCCTTGGACTTGAATGTTATTCACAGATACCGAGGAAAACAAAGTTGAGCAAGCCAGGCCCCCATGCTGCTGCTGATCAGTTTCTTAAATTTTATATATTGTCAAATTCACATATTTACACACTGTTTTTCTAGCTTTGTTCTTTGCTTGCTTTCATTTTAAAGTCTTATTTTGCATATTCAGGTAAAAAAAAATAAAACTAGAGTTATCAAAAAACTATTCAACCTCTATCACAGAATCTGCCTATATTTGACTCTTCTGAAATAAGAATAAAAATGCTTTGTAAATAATGCAGCAATAAATTACTATAATATCACATTTGCCACATCAGAGTCTTCAGGCTTCTCTCACAAAACTTTTCTCCAAAATAAATTTCTTTTAAAGTATATTCAGATGATCCCATATCAACCTCTTATGTATAAATGGTTCGGATAGAATATGATGGTTTGATATTTGTAATTTTTTCTTTAATGTCAAGAACAAAACAAAGTATAGTTTTTCAAGGATTTTGCAAGCCTTTGGTCTATTTTACCACTACTTGTGACCACCTCAATCATTTTTCTGGATTCGCTTGTCTATTGACAAATAAATAGGATGAGTCTTATTTTCACTTGGAATCCCTGCATTTGTAACTTCCCAAATTAAAATTACATTTATACCACTGCAGTAAAAGAAAAGGCCAATTTTATATGCACCCCCAGGAATAAAGTACATAGTAAGACACTTCCCTTACTTTGGAAGTTGCATCGGTTTAAGTAGCCTAGCCCCTGAACCCCTGAGTCCAGTGTCCTCAGTTCAGAATTTGAGACTAGCTAAACTTAGAGTTAATGTGAGGAAATGATAACAGCAAAGAATGAGTAGGGCATAGCAGGAAAAAAAAAAAAAAAAGAAAGAAAGAAAATCTAAGGTCAATTATTTGGGTCAGCATATTCAGAAATAAGGAAGTTAAAAAACAAGGGAAGAATGTTTAATGACTGCAAGCCACCATAATCCTGTCTGCTGTCTTATCTTCTCAATGTAGATAGATTCTTCTGGGTGAGGAGGCAATAAGAAGAGCAAGAAGTATGGATAGTGATGTCTATTCTTTCTTATGAGAATGGGGGACCAAAAGTAACCACGTTACTCTCTTAAAAAATTTATTCTTGCACAGAAAAATTATTTCATACATATTAACAAATACTGAGCTGTCCAATGGAATTCATCAGGAACCAAGAAAAAGGAGGCAAATACCAATGTAATCATTATCAAAAGACACAAAAACAATTCATTTAATAGAATTCTGTCTTTATTCTTGATAATAGTGTAATAAAGGTGATTTCTGAAGTATAGCAGAAAAATCACTGACATTCACAATCTAAGATAACTGAAGTTAAATTCAAGTTAAAAAGCATCCAACACTGTTACCTTGAAAAAAATATTTGTATCTTTCTGAATCTTAGTAGTTTCTTGACAAAAGAATAATAATACTACCTATCTCATAAGATCATCATAAGGAAAGCATGAAAATAGCTTGTGTAAAAAAGCTATCACAGTGCTTCGCATATTTTGGTGTTCTATGGACAGTATTACCTTTTAAATAATGTTTGTTGATCTTCAGTTCCTAAGTCGTGTATGACTCTTTGTGACCCCAGAGACTGCAGTACCCAAGCTCCCCTGTCCTTCACTAACTCCTGGAGTTTGCTCAAAATCATGTCCATCGAGTCGATGATACTATCTAACCATCTCACCGTTTGCCCCACCTTCTCCTTTTGCCTTCAATCTTTCTCATCATCAGGGGCTTTTCCAATGTTCGGCTCTTCACATTAGGTAACTAAATCATTGAAGTTTCAGCTTCAGCATCAGTCTTTCCAGTGAATACTCAGGGTTGATTTCCTTTATAATTGATTGATTTGATCTCCTTGGTCTCCAAGGAACTGTCAAGAGACTTCTCCAGCACCACAGTTCAAAAGCATCAATTCTTCAACACTCAGCCTTCTTTGTGGTCCAACTCTAACATCCACATTACTATTAGAAAAACCATAGCTTTGACTATATGAACCTACTTTAGGCAAAGTGATGTCTCTGCTTTTAATATGCTGTCAGTTTGTCATAGCTTTTCTTCCAAGGAGCAAGTGACTTTTAACTTCATGGTTGCAGTCATCATCCACAGTGGGAGCCCCCCAAAATAAAGTCTCTTACTGCTTCCACATTTTCCCTCTTTTATTTGTCATGAAGTTATGGGACAGGATGACATGATCTTAGTTTTGTAATGTTGAGTTTTAAGCCAGTTTTTTCACTCTCCTCTTTCATCATTATCAAAAGGCTCTTTTTTTCCTCCCCACTTTCTGCCATTTAGATAATGCAGTGTGTCTTAAATTCATGATAGCAATGTTGGAAAATGTAACCATAATGTATAAAAGCCCACTCTAGATTTGTCATGTTCTTTGCTGCTATTAATATATACTTCCATTGTCTTCTTCCATGCATATTCCTTGACCTTTTGTTTCAAAAAGACCAAAGAAGGGAATCAGAGGTAGTTTATTTCTAGGCATCAGTATGTCTATGTTTTCCCTAGGATAGTGTCTAGTCAGCAAAACTAGGAAAAATGATGGATAGGAGACATGCATGCAAATAGTCCTTCTTCTCAGCATGATAATTGTGATATATCTTCTTTGAACCATTGCTCCACAATATTTCTACCAAATGCAGCTTGATAGCACCAGATCTCAGCTGCAGCTAGTAGCTGGCTTTCTCTGGCTTTCTGGACAGGAGATTCTCTGAGGCCTCAACCTGGGGAAACTATTAGTTTTTTGTGTATTCAAGAACTGAACTGTGAGAGTGGTAACATATACTCGGTGAATTGTGACAAATGGGCAAGATATTAAGAAACAAATGTTCCTCTTCAAGCAAATAATTTCAAATTATATTTTACATGTATTATTATGTGTATGGGGGTAGCACACATGTGTCCTACTAGGCCTGAGTGATAGTTCTTGACAGAGATTACGTGCACCATAATGCAATCTCAGTTGTAACTACATCCGTGGTTCAGTCTTATCAAATTAACAACATGAACAAAAACAGTTTCTCGAGCTCTGCTTTCCGAAGATAATGGTCTAAGGCACCCCACGATTTTTCTGTTTTATTCTTTTGATGGCTCAAATAATAAATTATATGTCATGTGTATTTTACCTTGATTTTTAAAATATTTTATTGGAATATATTTGATTTACAATTTTGTGTTAGTTTCAGGATCGCAAAGTGACTCGGTTTTGTACTTAAACACATACATATATATGTTTGTATATAGTGGCTGTGTGGTGCTGGAGCGGTGAGTGGCCAAGAGGAGATACCCCACGTCCTAGGTAAGGAGCAGTAGCTGAGCTTTGCTGGAGCAGCCGTGATAATACAGTAGGCACTGAGAGAAGGCATCAGAGGGCAGACAGAATGAAACCACAATCACAGAAAACTAGCCAATATGACCACATGGACCATGGCCTTGCCTAACTCAATGAAACTAAGACATGCCAGGTGAGGCCACTCAAGATGGACAGGTCATTGTGGAGAGTTCTGACAAAATGTGGTCTATTGGAGAAAGGAATGGCAAACCACTTCAGTATTCTTGCCTTGAGAACCCCACGGACAGTATGAAAAGGCAAAATGATAGGATACTGAAAGAGAAACTCCCCAGGTCAGTAGATGCCCAATATGCTACTGGAGATCAGTGGAGAAATAACTCCAGAAAGAAAGAAGAGATGGAGCCAAAGCAAAAACAACACCCAGTTGTGGATGTGACTGATGATAGAAGCAAGGTCCAATGCTGTAAACAGCAATATTGCATAGGAACCTGTAATGTTAGGTCCATGAATCAAGGCAAATTGAAAGTGTTCAAACAGGAGATGGCAAGAATTAACCTAAACATTCTAGGAATCGGTGAACTAAAATGGACTGGAATGGGTGAATTTAACACAGATGACAATTATATCTACTACTGTGGGCAAAAATCCCTTAGAAGAAATGGAGTACCCATGAGAGTCAACAAAAGAGGCCAAAATTCAGTAATGGATGCAATCTCAAAAACGACAGAATGATGTCTGTTCATTTCCAAGGCAAACTGTTCAATATCATGGTAATCCAAGTCTATGCCCTGACCAGTAATGCTGAAGAAGCTGAAGTTGAACAGTTCTGTGAAGACCTACAAGATCTTCTAGAACTAATACCCAAAACAGACTTCCTTTTCATTATAGGAGAATGGAATGCAAAAGTAGGAAGTCAAGAAACACCTGGGGTAGAAGCAAATTTGGCCTTGGAGTACAGAATGAAGCAGGGCAAAGGTTAATAGAATTTTGCCATGAGAACACACTGGTCAAAGCAAACACCCTCTTCCAACAACACAAGAGAAGACTCAACACATGGACATCACCAGATGGTCAATAACGAAATCAGATTGATTATATTCTTTGCGGTCAAAGATGGAGAAGTTCTATACAGTCAGCAAAAACAAGACAGAGAGCTGACTGTGGCTCAGATCATGAACACCCTATTGCCAAATTCAGACTGAAATTGAAGAAAGTAGGGAAAACCACTAGATTATTCAGGTATGAGCTAAATCAAATCCCTTCTGATTATACAATGGAAGTGAGAAATAGATTTAAGGGACTAGATCTGATAGACAGAGTGCCTGGTGAACTGTGGATGGAGGTTCGTGACATTGTATAGGAGGCAGTGATCAAGACCATCCCCAAGACTAAGAAATGAAAAAAGACAAAATGGTTGTCTGAGAAGGCCTTATAAATAGCTTAGAAAAGAATAGAAGTGAAAAGCAAAGGAGAAAAGGAACTATATACCCATTTGAATGCAAAGTTCCAAAGACTAGCAAGGAGAGATAAGAAAGCCTTCCTCAGTGATCAGTGCAAAGAAATAAAGGAAAATAATACAATGGGAAAGACTAGAGATCTCTTCAAGAAAATTTGAGATACCAAAGGTACATTTCATGCAAAGATGGGCTCAATAAAGGACAGCAATTGTATGGACTTAAGAGAAGCAGAAGATATTAAGAAGAGGTGGCAAAAATACACAGAACTGTACAAAAAAGATCTTCATGACCAAGATAATCATGATGGTATGATGACTCACCTAGAGCCAGACATCCTGGAATATGAAGTCAAGGGGGCCTTAGGAAGCACCACTACCAATAAAGCTAATGGGAGTGATGTAAGTCCAGTTGAGCTATTTCAAATTCTAAAAGATGATGCTGTGAAAGTGCTGCACTCACTAGGCCAGAAAAATTGGAAAACTCAGTAGTGACCATAGTACTGGAAAATGTCAGTTTTCATTCCAATCCCAAAGAAAGGCAATGACAAAGAATGCTCAAGCTACAGCACAATTACACTCATCTCACACACTAGCAAAGTAATGCTCAAAATTCTCTGAGCCAGGCTTCAACAGTACATGAACCATAAAAGTCCAGATGTTCAAGTTGATTTTAGAAAAGGCAAAAGAACCAGAGATCAAACTGCAAACATCCTCTGGATCATCAAAAAAGCAAGAGAATTCCAGAAAAACATCTATTTCTGCTTTGTTGACTATGCCAAAGTGTTTGACTGTGTGGTTCACAATAAACTGGAAAATTCTGAAAGAAGTGGGAATACCAGATCACCTGACCTGTCTCTTGAGAAATCTCTATGCAGGTCAGGAAGCAACAGTTAGAACTGGACATGGAACAACAGACTGGTTCCAAATAGGAAAAGGAGTACATCAAGGCTGTATTTTGTCACCCTGCTTATTTAACTTATATGCAGAGTACATCATAAGAAATGCTTGGCTGGATGAAGCACAAGCTGGAATCAAAATTGCTGGGAGAAATAACAATAACCTCAGATATGCAGATGACACCACCCTATGGCAGAAATTGAAGAAGAACTATAAAGCCTCTTGATGAAAGTCAAAGAGGAGAGTGAAAAATTTGGCTTAAAGCTCAGCATTCAGAAAACTATGATCATGTCATCTGGTCCCATGGCAAATAGTTGGGGAAACAGTGGCTGACTTTATTTTGGGGGGCTCCAAAATCACTGCAGATGGTGACTGCAGCCATGAAATTAAAAGACTCTTGCTCCTTGGAAGGAAAGTTATGCTCCGCCTAGACAGCATATTAAAAAGCAGAGACATTACTTTGCCAACAAAGGTCCCTCTAGTCAAGGCTATGTGTTTTCCAGTAGTCATGTATGAATGTGAGAGTTGAACTGTAAAGAAAGCTGAGCATCGAAGAATTGATGCTTTTGAACTGTGGTGTTGGAGAAGATTCTTGAAAGTGCCTTTGGTCTTCAAGGAGATCCAACCAGTCCATCCTAAAGGAGATCAGTTCTGGGTGTTTACTTGAAGTACTGATGTTGAAGCTGAAACTTCAGTACTTTGGCCACCTGATGTGAAGAACTGACTCATTTGAAAAGACCCTGTTGCTGGGAAAGATTGAGGGCAGGAGGAGAAGGAGATGACAGAGGATGAGATGGTTGGATGGCATCACCGACTCAATGGACATGAGTTTGGGTAAACTCTGGGAGTTGGTGATGGACAGGGAGGCCTGGCATGCTGCAGTCCATGGGGTCACAAAGAGTTGGACATGACTGAATGACTAAACAGAACTGAACTGAATGCATTCATTTTCAGATTATTTTTCCATATAGATTGTTACAGAATACTCAGTATATTTCCCTGTGCTATGGCTTCCTGAGTGGCTCAGTGGTAAAGGATCTGCCTTTCAATGCAAGGAGAATCAGGAGACATGAAATCTATACCTGGGTTTGGAAGATCCCCAGGCAGGGGAAATGGCAACCTTCTCCAGTGTTTTTGCCTGGAGAATCCCATGGACAGAAGAGCTTGGTAGACTACAGTCCATAGGGTCACAAAGAGTAGGACATTACTGAGTGACTGAGCACCCACACATTCACTCACAACCCATGCTGTACAGTAGTTCCTTATTAGTTATCTATTTTATATATAATAGTTTGAATATTCTAATCCCAATCTTCTAATTTATCAGCTTCTCCCATGTTTCCTTTTTTGTAACCATAAATTTGACTTCAAGACCTGTGGATCTGTTTCTGTGTTGTAAATAAGTTCATTTGTATCGTTTTTTAAAATTAGATTCCACGTGTAAGTGATATCATGTGAGATATATTTTTCTCTGTCTGATTTATTTCACTTAGTATGATAATATCTAGTTCCATTCATTTTTCTGTAAAGGCATTATTTTGTTATCTTTATGACACCAGTCAGGATGCCCATCATCAAAAATCTAAAAACAATATAATACTGGACATGATGTGAAGGAAAGATAACCTTGATGTACTGTTATTGAGAAAGTAAATTGGTACAACCATTATGGAGAACAGCATGGGAGTTCCTTAAAAAACTACGTATAAAACATCCATATGATCCAACAATCCCACTCCTAGGCATATATCCAGAAAAAATAATAATTTGAAAAGATACATGCACCCCAATGTTCATTGTAGCACTATTTATAATAGCCAAAACATGGAAGCAACACAAATGTTCATTGACAGGGGAATGGATGAATAAATTGTGGTATATATATATATATACACACACACATATACATATATATACACTCCAGTTTGTTTCTGAAATTTAGTTATTAAGACCCACATGGGTCAACTTAAGTTAACATTGACCATCATGGAGCCAGTCCCTGGCAACTTCTAATCTACTTTCTGTTTCTCTGGATTTGCCTATTATGAATGTTTCATATAAATGCTATAATGTAGTGTGTGACACAAAAAATTATATTGCTGCTTTCAGTTAGCATGATGTTTACAAGGATTATCTATGTCATGGTCTGTTTCACTACTTCATCCCTTTTCATGGTTGAATAATATTTCATTTTATGAATACACCTGAATATTCATTGGAAGGACTGATGCTGAGTCTGGAACTCCAGCTCCAATACTTTGGCCACCTGATGGAAAGACTGACTCATTATAAAAGACCCTGATGCTGAGAAAGATTGAAGGCAGCAGAAGGGAATGACAGAGGATGAGATGGTTGGATGGCATCACCAACTCAATGCACATGAGTTTGAGTAAGCTCTGGGAGATGGGGATGGACAGGGAAGCCTGGTGTGGTGCAGTCCATGGGGTCTCAAAGAGTCACAACACAACTGAGTGACTGAAAAACAACAACAACAATGAAGATATCACATTTTGTTTACTTGCTTGTCAGTAATAGACACTGGACCATTTTCATTTTGTGATCATTATAAATAATGTTTCTGTGAACATTCGTGAAGATATTTTTATGTGGACATGTTTTCAATGCTCTTTGACAAATAATTAGTACTGAAATATTTGATAACTCAATGTTCAACATTTTTAAGAACTTTGAAGTTGTTTTTCATAGTGGCTGAATAATAATCTTATTATCAATGTATCAAGGTTCCAATTTTTCTGCATGATTGCAATTCTTATTTTCTGGTATTTAAAAATTTTACTTATCCAAGTGGGTATGAATGAAATATCAGTGAGGTTTTGATTTCCATTTCTCTAATGACTAATGTGCTGTGATAAGTCACATCAGTCATGTCCGGCTCTTTGTGACCCTTTGAACAGTAGCCAGCCAGGCTCCTTTGTCCATCAAATTCTCCTGACAAGGATACTGGAGTGGGTCATCATGCCCTCCTCTAGGGGATCTTCCCAACTCAGGGATCAAACTCTCATCTCTTAATCTCCTGCACTGGCAGGTGTGTACCTTATCACTAGCACCACCTGGAATTTTGAGGATTATTTCATGGATGCATTGCCCATTTGTATAAGTTCTCTGGCCAAATAAATGCATTCTTTTTCTTTTGTTGCTTGTGTGAGTATAAGAGAAAGTATCATTTTTTTCATAATTCTTAGGGTAGTTGTATTGAAGAAAGTTCTTTTTCTTAAATTGGATTTTGCAAAGCATTTGGTTACAGCCTTCAGAACAGCAGGGAAGACTTAGTGAGATTAAGCAATAATAATAAGATCAATTCTAGCTCTTTATTATTTAAATATGTTTTCCATATTTAGAAGGATGATAGGACAAATTCATTATTGGCTTCTGAGAGCTAATATTCAGGCCCTATGGCTCTGTTCTTTTACAGAGGAGGCAATTATCTGAAGATATGTGGCTTGCCTAAGATCACCCAGCAAGTTATTGGCATAGCAGGAATGTGAACACATGGACTCTCAGTTTCCCATCTGTTGCCTAGTTCATTTGGCTGCTTTGTTAGGAGTGGATATGTATGTATATTTATGTAGTATTTTAGGAACAAGCAAAAGAAAGTGGGACTGTGCATTGTTTCAGGTAGACAGTAAGAAGGAAAAGCAATTTTCCTTCTTAGTAACAAATATATTAAAGGTGATTCTACCACTCTGAGAGAGAAGTAGAGTAAATAATTATCCTGTATGTGTCAGTTGCTTGGTTGTGTTCAACTCTTTGCAGCCCCATGGAATACAGCCCGCCAGGCTCCTCTGCCCATGGAGTTCTCCAGGCAAGAATACTGGAGTGGGTTGCCATTTGCTACTCCAAATAATTACCCTATTTCAAAACATTTGGATATTTAATTCTATATTACTTTAGATATAGTTAACCAAAACCTTGAGACATATATATATATATATATAATATATATATATTATATACATATACTGTGTTATATACATCATTATAAAAATTATGGCTCTACTATGATGGACATCATAAAAATGTTATGCATAGGTGGAAGAGAAAAAGTGTGTCTGTATTAGATGAGCAGAAGATTAAAAACAGTCTCTAGAACCTCCTTATTTGACATCTATAGAACACATTGTTCTAAACAAAGCTGAAAACATAATGAAGGGACAAGTAGAAAGTAGAAAAACTATAACAAGGATTTACAATTAGAGAAAGGAAGAAAGGAAACATGAAAAGGTTGACGGAGAGTAAACCAACAGGAGGAAAACAAATAGGACAGTGGAGGAAGAAAAGATCAATATGTTTGCATGTCTTAACTTCTACAACTTAGTCAGAAATACTATTCAAAGTTTTGTTTTGTTGTTTTCCTTAATTTCTCTTGGGAAGAGAACCGTATACTGTGACATGGAATAAGAAGACTAAGTTATGTAAATATTTCTGGCTTAGTCCTCAGTTGTACCTTTGAGAGAATGATCAGGATGTGTGTGCATATTAATTGTGTGTATGTCACCTGTACCTCCTTGTTTTCTAGCACTCTCTCTCTCTCCATTGCTGAAAGTAGGTACATAAACAAAGAAAAAGGATGTTATGGTCATTTCATCTTATACAGAATATCCTCCTTCCTCCCCAAGTGATGCCTCTCCGCCTCCAGCAACATGAAGCCCACATGTGGGAGAAAGATAATTGTATTAATCACTTTATACAAAAACATAAGAACATGATCACCTAAACTATATATATTATAAATGATACTGCTCTTCTATTTTAAGGGAGATCATCATATTCATTTTCTACCTCCTTTCTTTACAGTAAAAACACATTCAGTGATAGAATAAAGTACTGATTTATATAAAACAATGGCAACTAAACTGTGTTAACATGATCTTTCTAATTTCAAATATCCTAAAGTCAGAAGTTTAAAAGAATGTCCTAATGTTATTTACACTGATTATCCAGAATATATTTCAATTTTTTATTAATGCACTCTTTTATTTAAAATGTTTTATTTTCATTAGAAGTGTTTCATTTTAGAAGTGAATTGAAAGGTTCACCATTATAAGTCAATTTAAAGTATATTGGGAATTTCACAGTTAATTTTCAATTACTAATCATTGTTATGCTTCCCTTGCGGCTCAGCTGGTGAAGAATCCGCCTGCAATACGGGAGACCTGGATTCCATCCCTGGGTTGGGAAGATCCCTGGAGAAGGGAAAGTCTACCCACTCCAGTATTCTGGCCTGGAGGATTTCATGGACTGTAAAGTCTATGGGGTCGCAAAGAGTCGGACAGGACTGAGCGACTTTCACTTTCACTTTCTTCAATCATTGTTCATGACCAAACACAAAATTCGGTTCAGTTCAGTTCAGTCACTCAGTCGTGTCCGACTCTTTGCGACCCCATGAATCACAACACGCCAGTCTCCCTGTCCATCACCAACTCCCGGAGTTCATCCACACTCATGTTCATCCAGTTGGTGATGCTATCCAGCCATCTCATTCTCTGTCGTCCCCTTCTCCTCCTGCCCCCAATCCCTCCCAGCATCAGGGTCTTTTCCCGTGAGTCAACTCTTCGCATGAGGTGTCCAAAGTACTGGAGTCTCAGCTTCAACCTCAGTCCTTCCAATGAACACCCAGGACTGATCTCCTTTAGAATGGACTGGTTGGATCTCCTCGCAGTCCAAGGGACTCTCAAGAGTCTTCTCCAACACCACAGTTCAAAAGCCTCAATGCTTTGGTGCTCAGCTTTTTTCACAGTAAATAATCACCAGTTTAATATACAAGAATTAGAACTGAATATAATTTTCTTGATAGACATACATGATCTACTACATCTTGATATATGTTAAAACTATATTCTTCTCTGTAAAGAAACCTCATAATCATCAGGAGACTGAGATTTAAAAGAAAAGAATAGAAAAAAACAAACAAACAAACAAAAAAACACCTCTTTGTAGCTATATAGCCATCATATGAATTCCTTGATTTATGAATAAAAAAAGAAAATAGAAAATTTATCATTACATCTTAAATTTTAAAATACTTAATAAATTGTGCTAATAATCAAATATGAGAAAGTTCAACTAAACTGATAATATAACATGCGGGAAATATGATATACAAACTAGATATAAAGGGGGAAAATTCAACAGAACAACTCAAAAATTAGAAAAAATACTATTAGACTCTAAAGAATATTATTTTATATGAAGAAGTACATTAATTTGAAGTAGGGACCCAGGCTAATTTGTTGGAGGTCTTCAGTATGACCCCCCTGTATTCCATGGGCTAATCTTGTCATTGAAACATATCCTCAAGAGAAAGCCAAATACCTAAGGTACTACTTAGCAATCTCCTTGTTATATTATGTAGTTTCTATTTTTACAGTGTATGTGTCAACTTCAAGGATTTTCAGGTGATTCAAAAACTTTAAATTAGTAAGGTGAATACAAATTCCAAAAACATGCCAAAGTGCAGAAATGAACACTTACTGTTGTTGAGTTGTAGCACTGAGCAACAAAGGAGTGATTTGACAGCAGTGACAAGTGACTTAGCATATGACACTTTGAGGCCACACAGCTTCCAGGGAGAGTAAGATTCCAGTTATTTTTTCCTACTAGATTGTGGGCTATGGTACATCAAATAAGTGACTTTCAGGCCTCAGGCAGCTATAACTCAAGGAAACAGAAGATTAGTGGGTTTGGCAATGATTCCAGATAAAAGACTACAGCTGGACTTATGGTAGCTTATTTTTATCTATCCCACTGTCTGCTGTTCCTCCCTAGAGATATGCTTTCTTTTGCTCTACTTTTTCTATCCAAGAGAGTTAATGGAACATACAACATCAATAACACAACTAATATGTGAAGTAGACACACAAAAAATCTCTTGTAACAGAGGCCTAGAATTGCAGCAGTGTAAGGTAGAAATCAAGAGTATAGATTTCAGCCCTAGTTCTATTTTTCTTTTCCAGGAAAAGACACTGAACATTTTTTTTTTTTAATGGAAGAGTTGTTGTATTTGATGCACAAAATAACTTTTATTTCTACAATTCCATTGTTCTACCATCTTTAATTTGTTTCAATTTTCTACAGTTCTTTTAATTATCTATGACAAGATTTCACTTGTTTCATCTTTCTTGGCCTCACCTGTTTTTTTTTACATTAGTTCTTTTAGTTATAATACATACCCAATTTCTACTCTGTATCTTTACATATCCTGGAACTATAGACTTCTTTCCATGTAACAAGCCAGATATTTTTATTAAAGTGTGCAATCTAATTTTCTAGTTATCTATACATAAATTGCATCCATATGATATATTTCCAGAGATTACAAATAAATACTTTCCCATCATCGCAAAGAGCCTGCTCAGTCAGTTCAGTCCCTCAGTGTGTCCAACTCTTTGAGACCCCATGGACTGAACCATGCCAGGCTTCCCTGTCCATCATCAACTCCTAGAGCATGATCAAACTCATGTCCATCAAGTCGGTGATGCCACTCAACCATCTCATCCTCTGTTGTTCCCTTCTCCTCCCACGCTCAATCTTTTCCAGCATCAGGGTCTTTTCCAATGAGTCAGTTCTTGGCATCAGATGGCAGAAGAATTAGAGCTTCAGCTTCAGCATCAGTCCTTCCAATGAATATTCATCCTGGTAAACTATAACAAATATGAAAACTATTAGATATGAAATTTATGTAAAGAATTACTGACCTTATGCAAAAATATCTTTATGTTCAGTTCAGATCAATTCAGTCACTCAGTCATGTCTGACTCTTTGCAACCCCATGAACCACAGCACACCAGGCCTCCCTGTCTGTCACCAACACCCAGAGTCCACCCAAACCCATGTCCATAGAGTCAGTGATGCCATCCAGCCATCTCATCCTCTGTCATCCCCTTCTCCTCCTGCCTCAATCTTTCCCAGCATTAGGGTCTTTTTCAATGAGTCAACTCTTCCCATGAGGTGACCAAAGTATTGGAGTTTCAGCTTTGGCATCAGTCTTTCCAATGAACACCCAGGACTAATCTCCTTTAGGATGGACTGGTTGGATCTCCTCACAGTCCAAGGGACTCTGAAGAGTCTTCTCCAACACAATAGTTCAAAAGCATCAATTCTTCGGTGTTCAGCTTTCTTTATAGTCCACTGCTCACATTCATACATGACCACTGGAAAAACCATAGCCTTGACTAGACGGAACTTTGTTGGTGAAAAAATGTCTGCTTTTTAATATGCTGTCTAGGTTGGTCATAACTTTCCTTCCAAGAGGTAAGCATCTTTTAATTTCATGGCTGCAGTCACCATCTGCAGTGATTTTGGAGGCCAGAAAAATAAAGTCAGCCACTGTTTCCCATCTATTTGCCATAAAGTGATGGTCCAGATGCCATGATCTTAGTGCTATGAATGTTGAACTTTAAACCAACTTTTTCACTCTCCTCTTTCACTTTCATCAAAAGGCTCTTTAGTTCTTCTTCACTATCTGCCATAAGGGTGGTACCATCTGCATATGTGAAATTATTGATATTCCTCTGGCAATTTTGATTCCAGCTTGTGCTTCCTCCAGCCAAGCATTTCTCATGATGTACTCTGCATATAAGTTAAGTAAGCAGGGTGACAATATACAGCCTTTATGTACTACTTTTGCTATTTGGAACCAGTCTGTTGTTCCATGTCCAGTTCTAACTGTTGCTTCCTGACCTGCATACAGGTTTCTCAAGAGGCAGGTCAGGTGGTCTGGTATTCCCATCTCTTTCAGAATTTTCCACAGTTTATTGTGATCCACACAGTCAAAGGCTTTGGCATAGTCAATAAAGAAGAAACAGATGTTTTCAGAAATAGATGTTCTTCTGGAACTCTCTTGCTTTTTCGATGATCCAGCAGATGTTGACAATTTGATCTCTGGTTCCTCTTCCTTTTCTAAAACCAGCTTGAACATCTGGAAGTTGATGATTTACATATTGCTGAAGCCTGGCTTGGAGAATTTTGAGCATTACTTTACTAGCATGTGAGATGAGTGCAATTGTGCCCTAGTTTTAGCATTTTTTGGCATTGCCTTTCTTCGGGATTTGAATTAAAACTGACCTTTTCCAGTCCTGTGGCCACTGCTGAGTTTTCCAAATTTGCTGGCATATTGAGTGCAGCACTTTCACATCATCATCTTTCAGGATTTGAAATAGCTCAACTGTATTCCATCACCTCCACTAATTTTGTCCACAGTGATGCTTCCAAGGCCCACTTGACTTCACATTCCAGGATGTCTGGCTCTACGTCAGTGATCACACCGTTGTGATTATCTGGGTCATGAAGATCTTTTTTGAACAGTTCTTCTGTGTATTCTTGCCACCTCTTCTTAATATCTTCTGCTTCTGTTAGGTCCCTACAATTTCTGTCCTTTATTGTGCCCATTTTTGCGGGAAATATTCCCTTGGTATCTCTAATTTTCTTGAAGAAATCACTAGTCTTACCCATTCGATTGTTTTCTTCTATTTATTTGCATTGATTGCTGAGGAAGGCTTTCTTATCTCTCCTTACTATTCTTTGAAGCTCTCCATTCAAATGGGTATATCTTTCCTTTTCTCCTTTGCTTTTTGCTTCCCTTCTTTTCACAGCTATTTGTAAAGCCTCATCAAACAGCCATTATGCTTTTTGCATTTCTTTTTCTCAGGGATAATCTTTTTACTTTTTTTTTTTTACTTTTTTTTATTTTTTTACTTTACAATATTGTATTGGTTTTGCCATATTTCAAGATGAATCCACCACAGGTATACACGTGTTTCCCATCCTGAACCCTCCTCTCTCCTCCCTCCCCATACCATCCGTTGATTCCTGTCTCCTGTACAATGCCATGAACCTCCATCCATAGTTCATCAGGCACTCTGTCTATCAGATCCAGTCACTTAAATCTATTTCTCACTTCCACTGTATAGGACTAAGGCATTTAATTTCGGTCATATCTGAATGGTTTAGTGGTTTTCTCTACTTTCTTCAATTTCTGTCTGAATTTGGCAATAAGGAGTTCATGATCTGAGCCACAGTCAGCTCCCAGTCTTGTTTTTGCTGACTGTATAGAGCTTCTCCATCTTTGGCTGTGAAGAATATAACCAATCTGATTTCAGTGTTGACCATCTGGTGATGTCCATGTGTAGAGTCTTTTCTTGTGTTGTTGGAAGAGGGTGTTTGTTATAACCAGTGCATTCTCTTGGCAGAACTCTGTTAGCCTTTGCTCTGCTTCATTCTGTACTCCCAGGCCAAATTTGCCTGTTACTCCAGGTGTTTCTTGACTTCCTACTTTTCCATTCCAGTCCCCTATAACGAAAAGAACATTTTTGGGGGGTGTTAGTTCTAGAAGATCTTATACTTCTTCATAGAGCTGTTCAATTTCAGCTCATTCAGCATTACTGGTTGGGGCATAGACTTTGATTACCTTGATGTTGAATGGTTTTCCTTGGAAACAAACAAATCCTTCTGTCGTTTTTGAGATTGCATCCAAGTACTGCATTGCGGGCTCTTTTGTTGACTCTGATGGCTACTCCATTTCTTCTAAGGGATTCCTGCCCACAGTAGTAGATACAATGGTCATCTGAGTTAAATTCACCCATTCCAGTCCATCCTGGTTCACTGATTCCTAGAATGTCAAGGTTCACTCTTGTCATCTCTTGTTTGACCACTTTCAATTTGCCTTGATTCACGGACCTAACATTCCAGGTTCCTATGTAATATTGCCTTTACAACCTCGAACCCTGCTTCCATCACCAGTCCCATTCACAACTGGATGTTGTTTTTGCTTTAGCTCCATCCGTTTATTCTTTCTGGAGTTATTTCTCCACTGATCTCCAGTAGCATATTGGGCACCTACCGACCTGGGGAGTTCATCTTTCAGTGTCCTATCTTTTTGCCTTTTCATCTTTATGTTAATACCCCCAAATAATGGCTCAGGGGGCAAAATGTTTCACTCAATGAATTCCACCCCCTCCTGTAATCCTGATACTTCAAAATCCTCTAGACTAAAACAGCTGCAGAATTTTATGATGAATTATTTTGCTATTAGTTTCTACCAAATGTGAAAATATAAGACCGTTACCTTTATCTAAGTTTCAAAATTATATCCTTTGCTTATTTTTTACTATAGTTGCTATTATTTTAATGAACTTCATAAATGTATCAGATGTTAATAAACTTTTAATTTCAACAATCACTGCAATTCAACAGCAGCTGTGATGCCACTACAAAAAAATATATATATATATATATATATATATTTGACATGTTATAGTCTCTTTTAGTTTATATGTAAAGTCATCCCAATGCTCAAAACACATATTATCATATATTGCTTAAATTGCAAAATTCATCTTGCTTTCCTTTTATAATTCTTGAAAATTAAGTGAATTTTTTCTCTATTTTCAGCCATATAAGAGTTTTCTGCTGAAAAAAGTTTTCATAAAAACTTTTCTGTCAAAAAGTTTTCTTTCTAAGAAAGATAGGTAATAGAAAAGTACTAGGAGATTTCAACTATTTTATGATACATATAATTACAGAGAATTTTGAAGAGCTATTCATTAACACTATTTAACCTATGTCTATAAATTTGGAAGCATGTTTAACATAGATGAATTTTTTTCACTTGTAAAATGCTCCAATTAACAGTATAAGAAATAGAAATTTTGAGTCATTATATAAATGAAAATGTTAAAAAACATAGTTTTGTTCTGTTCTGTTCAGTTCAGTCGCTGCATCAGATGGCCAAAGTATTGGAGTTTCAGGCAACATCAGTCCTTCCAAGAACACTCAGGACTGATCTCCTTTAGAATGGATGGTTGGATCTCTTTGCAGTCCAAGGGACTCTCAAGAGTCTTTTCCAATGCCACAGTTCAAAGGCATCAATTCTTCGGTGCTCAGCTTTCTTCACAGTCCAACTCCCACATCCATACATGATACTGGAAAAACCAAAGCTTTGACTAGATGAACCTTTGTTCACAACATAGTGTCTCTGCACTTTAATATGCTATCTAGGTTGGTCATAACTTGCCTTCCAAGGAGTAAGCATCTTTTAAGTTTATGGCTGCAGTCACCATCTGCAGTGATTTTGGAGCCCCCCAAAATAAAATCTGCCACTGTTTCCATTATTTTCCCCATCTATTTGCCATGAAGTGATGGGAGTGGATGCCAGGATCTTAGTTTTCTGAATGTTGAGCCTTAAGCCAACTTTTTTCAATCTCCTCTTTCACTTTCATCAAGAGGCTCTTTAGTTCTTCACTTTCTGATGTAAGGGTGGTGTCATATGCATATCTGAGTTTATTGACATTTCTCCCAGCAATCTTGATTCCAGCTTGCACTTCATCCAGCCCAGCATAAAAAAGAGTAGAAAATTTTGCACTAAATTTTACCTAAGTAAGATAAATTCAAGCCAAGTAAAGAGAATTATAGACTAATTTTATGTGTTGACACAGATTTAAAAAAAAAATCTATATGCAACACATCCTTTGATGTTATGGAAAATGAAGACTATTTAGTTTTGATCAAGTGAAATTTATCCTTGGAATGCGAAATTATTATCAAGATATTTCAACAAAAAGTGGACTATATCATACAAATCAATATTGTGCAAATAAAATAAATAGCCAAATAATACAGAACCTGGGCATGTTTAAACATCATTTAGTAATTTTATTGCTTTATATTTTAATAAACTACTGAAAGCTTATTAAAATAGGAATAGGAGCAGTTGCATGTTCATTCTTTGTCTACCATATTCTAGACTTGAACACAGAGTTTCTAATTGGGCTGGATATCCCATTCAAGGATAAAAGCTTTAATTCTGTGGTTATAAGGTTTTTAAAATACACAACTGAGAAGGAGGAGTCAAAACCTTGGGATTAAACAAAATTTATTGTCTCAAACTTTGGACAGTGATTATTTTCCTTAAAAATCCTCTGTGCTCTACTTTTTTATCCATCCTCCCCTTACCTAAATCCTGACAAGTATTGATCTTTTTAACCACCTCTTTAATTTGGTCCTTTTATAAGATGCTATATAGTTGGAATAATATAGTATGCATCTTTTTCAGATTGGCTTCTTTCACTTAAGAATATTCTTCAGATTCTTCCATTTCTTTCCACAATTTGATGACTCATTTCTTTTTAGCAATAAATAATAATCCATTGTCTGGATATCCCACAGCTTATTTTTCCATTTAACTGACAAAAGACATCTCTGTTGTTTCTATGTTTTTGGTAATAAAGAAATGGCTACTATAAACATCTTTGTGAAGAATTTTGTGTGAATGTAAATTTCTAATTCCTCTGGATAAATTCTAAGGAGCATGATTGCTAGATTGTATGTAAAAGGTATATTCAACTTTGTTCAGTTAAGTTCAGTTCCGTCGCTCAGTTGTGTCCAACTCTTGGTGACCTCATGGACTGCAGCACAGCAGGCTTCCCTGCCCATCACCAACTCCCGAAGCTTGCTCAAACTCATGTTCATCAGGTCGGTGATGCCATCCAACAATCTCAACCTTTGTCATCACCTTCTCCTCTTGCCTTCAATCTTTCCCAGCATCAGGGTCTTTTCCAATGAGTCAGCCCTTTGCATCAGGTGGCCAAAGTATTGGAGTTTCAGCTTCAGCATCAGTCGTTCCAATGAATATTGAGGATTGATTTCCTTTACCGATAAATTATCTTTCAAAGTGATTGTACCATTTTGCATTCCCACTAGCAGTGAATATGTTCTGTGCTTCCAAGTTCTCGCCAACATTTGGCAAGTTGTTATGCAGAAAGAGGAAAAAAAGAACCTAGATACAGACTTTAGAGGCCTACAGGGTTTTTAATTGACTGTTTTCTTACTGTTGAATTTTAAGAGTTCTTTGATTATTTTGGATAAGAGTCTGGTAGCAGATATTATTTTTTGCAAATATTTTATCTCAGTCTATGGGATTGTCTTTTCATTCTCTTGATAGTGACTTAAGAGAAGATTTTTTTTTAATTTTATTGAAATCTAGTTATTCATTATTTTATTCTGGGTTATGTTTTTTGTGTTATATGTAAAAGCTATTGCCAAACCCAGGGTCATTTAGGTGTTTTGCCATATTATTTCCTAGTTGTTTTATATTTTTGTTTTACATTTAAGTTTGTGATCCATTTTGAGTTATGTGTGTGTGCTTAGTCACTTAGTTATGTCTGTCTTTTTTGTGTCTCTATGGACTGTAGCCCACAACTCTCTTCTGTCCATGGGGATTCTCTGGGCAAGAATACTGGAGTGGGTTGCCATACCCTCCTCCAGGGGATCTTCCCAACTCAGGGATTGAACCCTGGTCTCCCATGTTACAGATGGATTCTTTACCATCTGAGCCACCAGGGAAGCCCATATAGGATATGCATGTGGATTCTTTTTTCCCCTCCTTTTTGGATATTGAGTTGTCCCCATACATTTTGTTGTAAAGAATATTTTTGTTCTGTTTTATTATCTTTGATCCTCTTTTGATTGCGTTTTGGGTCATGCATTTTTGAGCTCTCTAATTTGCCCTATTGATCTTTCTGACTAACCACTTTGTCAGTGGTACCCTTTCTTGACTACTGTAGTTTTATAGTAAGTCTTGACATTATATAGTGTTATTTCTCTAAAATTGTTCTTTTCCTACAATGTTGGGTTGGTTATTCTGGTTTTTTTTTGCCACTGCATATAAGCTTTTTTTTTTTTTTTTTTTTATCAAGATATAGCTAACATACTGTGCTGTGTAAGCTTAATGTATATAACATAATAAATGACTTACATTCACCATGAAATTATTACCACAGTAAGTTTAATGAGCATGCATCATCTCATATAGATGTAAAACAAAAAATAAAAATGTATTTTTCTTTGTGATGAGAACTCTTAGATTTGCTCTCCTAGCAACCTATATATAGCCTACAACAGTAAGTTGAATATATCATAGTGTATGTCATATTCTTGTTACTTATATATCTTGTAAATGAAAGTTTGCACATTTTAACTATCTTTCCCTTCCCCTCAACACTTTGCCTCTGGTAACCAGAAATCTGATTGTTCTTTCTATGAGTTTATTTGTGTGTTTGTTTTTGTAGTGTAATTGACCTACAACTCTATGTTAGTTCATGGTGCATGACATAGTGATGCAATATTTCCATACATTACAAACTGATCACCACAAAAAGTACAGTTACCACTGTAACAATGCAAAGTTATTGCACAAGTATTCCCTATGTTCATTACCCTGCATATTTTGTGCCCTGATGCACTTATTTTGTAAATTTATAGCTTTTAATTTCACAAAACTATTTATTATTCTACTTTATTTTATTATTCCTTCCTTCAAATTCCTTACCTCTGGCAACCACCTGTTTGTTCTGTGTATAAATGACTCTCTTTCTATTTTATGTTTGTTCATTTGCATTGACTTTTAGACTCCACATAGGAGTGAAATCATTATATTTGTTTTTCTCTGTCTGACATTTCATTAGCATGATGTACAGTTTCCATTTGTGTTGTCACAAATGGCAAGATTTCACTATATTTTTTATTTCATTAATTTTTAAATATAATATTCCATTATATATCTACACCACATCTTCTTTAGCCATTCATCTATCTATAGACTTTTAGATTGCTTCCAGGCCTTGGCTATTGTGAATAGTGCTGCTACAAACATTGGGATACATGTATATTCTAATTACGACCTTTTGTATTTCTGTGGTGTCAGTTGTTTTTTTTATCCCATTATGCCTTTTCATTGGCACATTTAACCCACTGGTATTTAAAGTAAGTGTTAATTTGTTTGTATTTATTATCTCTTTGTCAATTTTTTTTAACTTCTTTTTTGTTCTTTTCTTTGGTATCTTCCCTAATAATTTGATTACAAATTTTAGCATTATGTTTGGGTTCTTTCTCTTTTTTCGTTGTCTATATATCTATTTTTGGAGAAGGCAGTGGCACCCCACTCCAGTACTCTTGCCTGGAAAATCCCATGGATGGAGGAGCCTGGTAGGCCGCAGTCCACGGGGTCGCTAAGAGTCGGACACGACTGAGCGACTTCACTTTCACTTTTCACTTTCATGCATTGGAGAAGGAAATGGCAATCCACTCCAGTATTCTTGCCTGGAAAATTCCAGGGACGGGGAGCCTGGTGGGCTGCCATCTGTGGGGTCGCACAGAGTCGGACTTGACTGAAGTGACTTAGCAGCAGCAGCAGCATGTATCTATTTTATATTTTTGATTTGTGGTTATGATGAAGTTTTTATATAATAATATATAGCAATATATTCCTACATATATATATATATAATGTGAAGCAGTATATTTAATTGGATAATCTCTAGTTAAAACACACTTTAACAATGCTGCATTTTTATTTCCCTCCCAAGCTTGATGTTTTGACATATTTTATGTCTTTTTATGTGTATGTGTGTATCTCTTAACAACTCATTGTGAATATAAGTGGTTTTACTACTTTGCCTTATAACCTTCCTACTAGCTTTGTATGTGGTTGATCTACTTGCTTTATTACAATATTTGCCTTTACCAATGAGTTTTTCCTTTTTAAATTTTCATGTTTTGAGTTGTTGTCTTTTGTCTACTCAGAGAGCCCCTTTCACATTTCTTGTAAAGCTAGTTTAGAGGTGCTGACTTCTTTTAGCTTTGCTTGTCTGTAAATCTCATCTATCCTTTAAATCTGAATGATAGACTTTCAGGTAAAATGTTTTTGAATGTAGCATTTTCCTTTTCTCACTTTAAATATGTCATGTCAGTCTTTTCCAGCATGCAGAGTATCTGCTGAAAATTCTGCTGATAGTCTTATGGGAGTTCCCTTGCAGGCAACTAATTGTTTTTCTTTCTGCATTTAGTATTTTCTCTCCATGTTAAATCTTTGCCATATTAATTACAAAGGGTCTTGATATGGTCCTCTTTGAATTGATCTCATTTGAGATGTTCTGTGCTTCCTGGATCTGCTTCCCTTCTCACATAAGGGAATTTTTCAGGTATTACATCTTTACCGTTTTTTCTCTATATTCTCCTTCTTGGATCTCTTTAATGTAGATGTTAGAGTGCTTGATGGAGAAGGCAGTGGCAACCCACTCTGGTCCCCTTCTTGGAAAATCCCATGGATGGAGGAGCCTGGTAGGCTGCAATCCATGGGGTCGCAAAGAGTTGGACATGATTGAGTGACTTCACTTTCACTTCTCACTTTCATGCATTGGAGAAGAAAATGGCAACCCACTCCAGTGTTCTTGCCTGGAGAATCCCAGGGATGGGGGAGCCTGGTGGGCTGCCATCTATGGGGTCGCACAGAGTTGGACACGACTGAAGCGACTTAGCAGCAGCAGAGTATTTGATGTAGTCTCAGGAGTCTCTTAAATGGTGCAATATGGGATTTTTTGTTAATATTTATTTATTTATTTGATTGTGAAGGATATTAATTGCAAAACCCAGGATCTTTATTTGCTTCATGAAAGATCTTTGTTGCAGCACACAGCCTCTCTACTTATGGCACACAGGCTCAGTAGTTAGAGCACATGGGCTTAGTTGTATACATTCTTGCAGGTAGCAGAGTGGCAAAATTGTAACAACATTACACTATGAAATAAGATAATCCTGCATGCAAGACAACAAAAGAGACACAGATGTATAGAACAGTCTTTTGGACTCTGTGGGAGAGGGTGAGGGTGGGATGATTTGGGAGAATGGCATTGAAACATGTATATTATCATATGTGAAACGAATTGTCAATCCAATGCATGATACAGGGTGCTCGGAGCTGGTGCACTGGGATGACCTAGAGGGATGGGATGGGGAGGGAGGTGGGAGGGGGTTCAGCCTGGGGAACACATGTACACCCTTGGCAGATTCATGTCAATGTATGGCAAAACCAATACAATATTGAAAAGTTTAAAAAAAAAAAAAAAAAAGAAAGGTAAGAATATGGGAAAATTGGAAACTTTTAAGCATTGCTAATGTTCCGTTTTTGGAAACTTACATATGCATTTTGGAGATATTTAGTAATATCTGGTAAAATCTTGGGCTTCCCATGTCCCTCAGTTGGTAAAGAATCTGCCTGCAATATAGGAGATGCAGGTTTGATCTCCGGGTTGGGGAGATCCCCTGGAGAAAGAAATGGCAACTCACTCCAATATTCTTCCCTGGAGAATTCCACGGACAAAAGTAAAATCTTAAATGCAAATATGCACATTCATTAGTTAGTCTCACAGCAGAGTACATACATTCCAAAAATCTTTCCATAAGACTGTAAAGAGACATTAATAAAGACATTCATCACTGTGTTGTAGATTTTGGTAACAGAGCTATAGGCAGATGACAAGTTCATTACAGGTGTGCCAGTGCTAATTCACTTCAGTTTTGTCTGACTCCTTGTGGCCCGCCAGGCTCTCTGTCCATGGGATTCTCTAGGCAATACTGGATTGGGTTGCCATGCCCTCCTCCAGGAGATCTTCCTGACCCAGGGATGGAATCCACATCTCTTACGTCTCCTGCATTGACAAGTGAGTTCTTCACCACTAACGCCAAATGGGAAGACCCTCCATTACTGGTGGGCTGCATTTTTATCTGTGATATATATATATATAATGTATAGATACACATATCATATGATGAATGTGATAAATGAATAAAGGAAATATAATAAGCTACACTTATTATCAAAACATCAGTATATCTCAAAAACCTAAAGTTAAGAGGAAAACATAAGAACATAGTACGGTTCATAGGACAGTAGTGGTAAAGAAAATGAAAACTCTCATTTCAAACAAACCTATACAATTTGAAAACACATTTATACACAATTCAACATAATTTAGATGGACTGAAAGTGTATACATTGCACACACAGGAAGGTGCCAGGACAGTTTGTGTGTGTGTGGCATAGATAGAGTATGTGAATTAGTCTTATGTGAAAAATATAAAATAAGAGAGCAGTTAAAAATGCAAGAAATCTTAAGGGATGAACTTCTTGGTGAGAGCATTCATATTTTTATTTGGTTAATATAAATTAAATATACAATAAAATTAAATAATGTTTGTTTAATATTTAAATATTCTCATCTGTTTTCTATAGTGAATTGAAAGATTCAATATTTTTAATTAAGCTTTTACAACCATATTACAGATGTTCTTGCAATAATTTAAAATTTATATACATGCTCAGTTCCTTCAGTCATGTCCAACTCTTTGCAATCCCAATAAGGTCCATTCTTGGGGTTTTCCCAGCAAGGATACTGGAGTGGGTTGTCATGCCCTCCTACTGGCAATTTTCACAACTCAGGGACTGAACCTGCATCTCCTGCATCTCTTGCATGGCAGGTGGATTCTTTACATTTGAGCAAGCTCAAAATTTACATGTATATATACATATATGTACACACATATATTTTTCACATTCACTTCTTAACATACCTTAACTTAATATTTTTCAACCTGAGGCTACTAAAGCACTGGCCTTCCTTTAATAAACACACTCATGAAGCATACATTTATTTTAATATGTGTCTAGTGTAAATTATTTGAATAATAATAAAGAAAATATGTTTTAAAGAGGGGAAATTTAAGGTAAGAAGCTTTTCCAAAAATAAAGTTAAAAAATACTTTTATTATAATGTATCTAAAGGTTTGGCATTTTATTGTAACATACTATGAAAATGAGATATTAAAATATCTATAGTCTTAATATAGTCAATTTTATAACTTATTTTTCATTTTAATGCCAACTGAATGTAAATGAAATGAGAGTGTTTAATCCCTAACATTGCCTCTTGGGAGTTTTCCTTGATTTTAGATATGATGTGAATGCTGGATGACTCATTCAATATGATTCAGTGCCCTTGAGGAAGGTTGAATAGAATAGCTCAAATAGGGAAGATGAATTCCCTATAGCATTTCAGAATGTAACATTTTTAAAAGCTAGAAAAAATTTTCCACACAATTAGCACAAAATCACATTGTCAGGGATTTGCCTTCAGGTCATTAACTAATATGTTCACTAACAACTTGCACAGAGTGGATTGAAAAAAAAAAAAAAGAAATAAAAAAAGCTTTCTCTGAGTCAGAACTGTGACTGATTTGGAATTAAACCATGCTTACTGGAATTCTAGCAATAGACTTCAACTTTCAGCTTTTTTGTTGTAACCATGCAATGACATTCAAAAAAATGTATTTTCTACCTCATGTAGAAATGAGGTAGAAAATGCTCTTTACACAAAATTCATTTAATTATTTCATAATTTATTCTGTTTCTCTTACTGGAAAATAAATGTCATTCATAATAGAAAATGAAATACAATGTATGCCATTTTTGTAAAGTTTTACCTTTGTTAATGTTGCATTTGTACTATATACAGAAGAATCACAGAAGTAATATTATGAAAAGATTAAATATAACAGTTTTAATGAAGAAAACTGTCTACAATTCATGGTGAACTATAAAAAAGATTCCCCAACTATTATATAATTTGAAAATAAAAGAAACCACAAAGTTTAGGGATAATTTTGGGTATTAATATGTAAATTCACTCACTGTGGGTACGGTGAAAAATTCTCTAAATTCAAATCCTAAAGGCTTATCAATCCTCCTTGGATAACATAATCTATTATTAGTACAGGTAAGGCAAGGAAATATTTGGAAAACTTCTGTACAGGAGAATACTTCTATGTTACAGAATAGAAACTCAGTTCTTACTTATGTCAGGTAGTAGGACCTGAGATTTTACATATGTCAAAACTGGAATATAATATTATCCCAGCTTATGGGGCTGTGTGAGAATTAAACAGAACTTACATTCATTGGGAAGGAAAAAGTGACAGAGAGATATTAATGTGAAAGATGCAAAAACTCATTCAGCAGAAGAGTAACTCATTGCCATAATTCAGCCATGTGGTTGCAGTATATATTTAAAAGTATGCCTCAACAAAGTTGCAATTCTGACAGCTGGTAAAGAAAAGCTCTTCACAGTATTGCTGATCTCTCATAGAATGTGTGCAAGTATCCTGGAGTAAGTTGGGAGCTTGAAACCCCTTTTCACTGCCCCCTTCATATATTCTTACAGAACACTGACTGATACTACTATGATACCATCTGAGACAGCATGAAAAAATGGTGACAAGTAGCAAGTTTCCCATTTCCCATTGAGCCTTAGTAACACATTCTCTGTCAACTGGGGCTGTCCTCCTCTGATGGGGCTATCTGTCATCTTGAGGATGTCAAGAGAGAGGCTAAAAAATAAATGCTCATGATCAGATGGAAAAGGGAAGAAGTCAGTATCCTAGTTCTCTCTACAGAATGGAATGTGGTGGTTGAGAGAAATCTGACCAGAGATTGGTCAGAAGCTGATCTTGATTTAGAGACTCTTGATGTTATTATACAAATATCCAGGAATACACCAAGCTCAGTAAGACAAAACTTGTGAGGAAATATTTAGATACCTTTATTTTCCTTTTGTTTTCTTCCTCTATTTCATCCTCATTGTATCCCTTCTACAAGGATCATTATCTTTGCACCAATATTTGGAGCTTTTGTGGGAATAACTAATAATCTATTATACTGTAAATGTATTATAACTGTTTATCTGAATCTTAGTATGTTTATAAATTTTGAAGAGACTTTTACAACTCTGGGGAATGTGTGCTAATCACATAATGGATATAAAGTAACCACAGGGGCTTCTCCAACTCCAGCACATGCACTCTTTTTTTTTTTTTTTTTTTTGAGTATCCAATACTTTTATTTTTTTTTTAATTTTATTTTATTTTTAAACTTTACATAACTGTATTAGTTTTGCCAAATATCAAAATGAATCCGCCACAGGTATACATGTGTTCCCCATCCTGAACCCTCCTCCCTCCTCCCTCCCCATTCCATCCCTCTGGGTCGTCCCAGTGCACCAGCCCCAAGCATCCAGTATCGTGTATCGAACCTGGACTGGCAACTCATTTCATACATGATATTTTACATGTTTCAATGCCATTCTCCCAAATCTTCCCACCCTCTCCCTCTCCCACAGAGTCCATAACACTGTTCTATACATCAGTGTCTCTTTTGCTGTCTCGTACACAGGGTTATTGTTACAACTCTGGGGAATGTGTGCTAATCACATAATGGATATAAAGTAACCACAGGGGCTTCTCCAACTCCAGCACATGCACTCTTGATGCACAACTGTATCTTCAAGTGACCTTAGGCAGCCAGGAGCATATTAAGGGTTCATAAATATTCTGTACATACATAAATATTCTGTACATCTGATTATAACAGACTGAATTATGGGAAAGACATACAAGCTTGTTGTTAGGCAACTTGCAACTGTCAATCAAAATTATCAGTCCATGCCCACCTGGGTGACTATGCAAAAGCCGTTCTTAAAAATCTGTGGACCTCATCATTCTGGCTCCAGTGCTTTCTTGATTTGCCCCACCTCTCCCTTGAGGTGTTCTTTCTGTTCTTTCTTCAATACTTGTTTTTGCCATGGGTAAGACCTCAGATTCTTCTTTGTGTCCTTACAAAAAACCTAGGCCCATGAGAAAGGGTCTTCTTTGGTTCTCCCTATCTGGTAGCATTATCAGTGAAGGGAATTCAGAAAAAGTGAATGTAATTGGCTCTACTATCTGACATCTGTGGCTTTTAAATTAGTTCCAAAATCTCATCAGTGGTGTACTGCCTACAAGATCAAGATTGGTCACTGTGGAACAGCGACCTGATGCTGTCATATTTTTTTGGAGAAAGTGGCAGAGCATGAAGACACCTTAAGGAAGATAGATCAATCTGCTAATAACTGACTACTTCTAATAAAATATATATATACATATAAAGCTAGTTTAGAATAATCCACTTTTCTAAAATTATACCTTTTTATCACATTTCTTTTAATGATTTCTTTTAAATGAACATGAAGATCATTTTTTAGATTACCTTTGTCAGAATTTTTCTTAGATTGAATAGAAATGAGCAGAATAATTTAGATGTATTTTTCTTTACTTTTGCTATCATTGAAATACTTGTCATTTTTTCTTTTTGCATGTAAATAATTATTAATATATATCATCTTGTCTTCTGTTTAAAGTAATTAATTTACATTTAAAAAGTTTAATTATTTGCTAATAGCCTGATTCTTTATTCATATAAATTTAGCAACACATCAATAATGTTTTATACAGCAGTGGTAAAGACTCCACTTGCCAATGCAGGAGGGGACACAAGAGATGTAATTTCCATTACCTCAGTCAGAAAGATCCTTTGGAGTATAAAATGGCAATCCACTCCAGTGTTCTTGCCTGGAAAATTCCATGGGTAGAGGAGCCTGGCAGGCTACAGTCCATGGGATCACAAAGAGTTGGACAACATGCTCTCACAGTTACCACTGCAGTTATCAGTTCAACTTAATATTTTGTTAATGATTTAATAAATTATATTTATTTAAAATAATTCCTGTCTATAAGTAAATTTATTTTATTACTAGTCCAAATGTACACAACAGAAAATAAATTGTCGTTTTTTAACTGAAAATACTTTTATTTTTTTTTTAAATGCTACATTTTCAAGCAAAATAATAAAATAGCAGAGAACAAAACATACACACACACACACACACACTTTGGTTTATCATACATTGATTCTTCCCCTTCATGGGTCACAGCCTTGTTGTGGCAAAGAGCCTAGTATAATTCAATGAAGCTATGAGTCATGCCATGCATGGCCACCCAAGATGGATGTGTCATAATGGAAAGTCCTAACAAAATGTGGTCCACTGGAGTAGGGAATGGTGAAACATTGCAGTGTTCCTGCTGAGAACCACATGAACCATTCAAAAAGGCAAAAAAAAAAAAAAAAAAAAAAAGCCACTGAAAATGAGTCCCCCAGGTTGGAAGGCTACTGGAGAAGAGCAGTGGGCAATTACTAATAACTCCATAAAATTAAGCTGCTGAACCAAAGTGGAAACCATGATCAGTTGTGGATGTGTCTGGTGGTAAAAATAATGTCTGATGCTAAAGAAAAACATTGCATATGAACCTGGAATGTTAGGTCCACAAATCAAGGACAATTGGGCATGGTCAAGCAAGAGTGAACAATTGGGCATGGAGAGAGCAAGCCTAAGCATAGATATCTTCAGTTTGGCTCAGTTGCTCAGGTGTATGACTCTTTGCGACCCCATGGACTGCAGCACACCAGGCTTCCCTGTCCATCACCAACTCCCAGAACTTGTTCAAACTCATGCCCATCAAGTTGGTGATGCCATCCAACCATCTTATCTTCTGTCCCCTCTCCTCCTTTTCCTTGACATCTTAGGAATCACTGATATAAAATGGACAGGAATGGAGGAATTTAATTTAGATAAATCTGTTGTTGTGGGCAAGAATCCCTTAGAAGAAATGGAGTAACCTTCATAGATAACAAATGAGTCCAAAACGCAGTACTGGTGTGAGATCTCAAATACCACAGAATGAACTCAGTTTGTTTCCAAGGCAAACCATTCAACATTAGAGTAATCCAAGTCTATGCCCGAAACACTGATGCTAAAGAAGTAGAAACTGACTATGTTCTATGAAGTTCTATGAAGACCAATGAGACCTTCTAAAACTAACACCAAAAAAAGATGTCCTTTTCATCAAAAGCAATAAGTCAAGAGATACCTGGAGTAACAAGTAAGTTTGACCTTGGAGTACAAAATAAAATTGGGCAAAGGCTAACATAATTTTGCCAAGAGAACACACTGGTCATAGCAAACACCCTTTCCAACAACACAAGAGATGACTCTACACATGGATATCACCAAATGGACAAAACTGAAGTCAAATTGATTATATTATAAGCAGTCGAAGACAGAGAACCTCTATTTAGTGAGCAAAAACAAGACCAGGAGCTGACTGACTCTGATCATCAGTTCCTTACTGCAAAATTCAGGTTTAAACTAAAGAAAGTAGGGAAAACCACTAGACCATTCAGGCATGACCTAAATCAAATCCCTCATGATTTTACAGTTCAGTTCAGTTCAGTCACGCAGTTGTGTCCGACTCTTTGTGACCCCATGAATCGCAGCACGCCAGGCCTCCCTGTTCATCACCAACTCCCGGAGTTCACTCAGACTTACGTCCATCGAGTCAGTGATGCCATCCAGCCATCTCATCCTCTGTCGTCCCCTTCTCCTCCTGCCCCCAATCCCTCCCAGCATCAGAGTTTTCTCCAATGAGTCAACTCTTCACATGAGGTGGCCAAAGTACTGGAGTTTCAGCTTTAGCATCATTCCTTCCAAAGAAATCCCAGGGGTGATCTCCTTCAGAATGGACTGGTTGAATCTCCTTGCAGTTCAAGGGATTCTTAAGAGTCTTCTCCAACACCACAGTTCAAAAACATCAATTCTTCGGTGCTCAGCCTTGTTCGCAGTCCAACTCTCACATCCATACATGACCGCAGGAAAACCATAGCCTTGACTAGATGGACCTTAGTTGGCAAAGTAATGTCTCGGCTTTTCAATATGCTATCTAGGTTGGTCATAACTTTTCTTCCAAGGAGTAAGCGTCTTTTAATTTCATGGCTGCAGTCACCATCTGCAGTGAGGTCATGAATAGATTCAAGGGATAAGAACTGATACACAGTGCCTAAATACTATGGAAAGAGGTTTGTAGCATTGTATTGGAGGCAGTAACCAAAATAATTCCAAAGGAAAATAAATTTAAGAAGGCAAAGTGGTTGTCTGAGGTGGCCTTACAAATAGCTTGGGAAAGAAGAGAAATAAAAAGTAAGGGAGAAAAGGAAAAATATATCCAACTGAATGCAGAGCTCCAGAGAATAGAATGGAGAAATAAGAAAGCCTACTTCAATGAACAATGCAAATAGAGGAAAAGTATAGAATGGGTAAGACTAGAGATCTCTTCAAGAAAATTAGAGATACCAAGGGAGTGTTTCATACATGGATGGGCACAATAAAGGACAGAAATAGTAAGAATCTAACAGAATCTGAAGAGTTTAAGAAGAGGTGTCAAGAATACACAGAAGAACTATAAAAAAAAAAAAAAAAAAAAAAAAAAAAAAGATCCTAATGATTGGGATAAGCACAATAGTGTGGTCACTCACCTAGAGCCAGACATCCTGGAGTGTGAAGTCAAGTGGGTCTTAGGAAGCATTAGTATGAAAAAACTTGTGGAGATGATGGAATTCCATTTGAGCTATTCCAAATCCTAAAAGATGATGCTCTTAAAGTGCTGCACTCAGTATGTCAGCAAATGTGAAAATCTCAGCAGTGGCCACAGGGTTGGAAAAGGTCAGTTTTAATTCCAGTCCCAAAGAAGGGCAGTACCAAAGATTGTTCAGCAAATTGCACTCATTTCCTATGACAATAAGGTTATGCTCAAAATCCTTCAAGCTAAGCTTTAGCAGTACATGAACTGAGAACTTCCAGATGTACAAGTTGGGTTTCAGAAAGGTAAAGGAACCAGAGATTAAATGTTCAATGTTTGTTGGATCATAGAGAAAGCAAGGTGATTCCAGAAAAACATCTATTTCTGCTGATTGACTATAAGAAAGCCTTTGTCTGTGTGGATCACAACAAAATGTAGAAAGTTCTTAAAGTGATGGGAATCTAAGACCATCTTATCTGTCTCCTGAGAAACCTTAATGTGGGTCAAGAAGTAAAGGACGATATGGTTGGATAGCATCACTGACTCAATGGACATGAACTTGAGAAAACTCCAGCAGATAGTGGAGGACAGGGAAGCCTGGCGACCTGCAGTGCATGGGGTCACCTAGAGTCAGACACAACTTAGCAACTGAACAGCAACAATAGTGCTTATTCTCTTCATTACCTCAATTATATTACATAACAAGCCCAATGTCAGTGATTAAATTAATAAGCACTTATTTGGCTGGTAAGAGTGTGGGTTCATAATTAGACTTGTCTGTTCTGGATTGTTCTTTTGATCTAGGATGGGCTCATACACCTGCCTATGATCAGATGGCTGTTGGCCTTTCATAGATGATTGGGCAACATGTTTCTTACCTTAAAGTGAACTATCCCAGAACTGCTTTGTGAGCAATATTAGAAATAGTAGGACACAAGTTGAAATAGACAAGTGTTTTCCTGAGGTTATGCTTGAGTCAGCGATCAAATCTCTTTAGACAATGCCAATCATGTGGTTTAGTCCAGATTCAGTGTAGAATAACAATTGATGTAATATCAGAAACAGGGACAAAGTAAATCTTTTTGAAAACTACCATACTTGGGAAATTTAATTCCTAGTGCTTATAGAAACAGTTTGTCTTTTTGTGAGTCATTTTTTATGGGCTTCCCTAATAGCTCAGGTGGTAAAGCATCTGCCTGCAAAGCAGGACCCTGGTTCGATTCCAGGTCAGGAAAATCCCCCGGAAAAGGGAAAGGCTAACCACTCCAGTATTCTGCCCTGGAGAATTCTATGGACTGTTTATCTATGGGGTCACAAAGAGTCGGACACTACTGAGAGACTTTCACTCACTTTATCACTTTATCACTGTTATGGCATCATATGTTGCAGATACAAATTTTATCTCTAGATTAGTATTCTCAGTTCAGTTCAGTTGCTCAGTTTTGTCCGACTCTTTGCGACCCCATGAATCACAGCACGCCAGGCCTCCCTGTCTATCACCAACACCCAGAGTTCACTCAGACTCAGGTCCATCGAGTCAGTGATACCATCCAACCATCTCATCCTCTGTCATCCCCTTCTCCTCCTGCCCCCAATCCCTCCCAGCATCAGAGGCTTTTCCAATTAGTCAACTCTTCACATGAGGTGGCCAAAGTACTGGAGTTTCAGCTTTAGCATCATTCCTTCCAAAGAAATCCCAGGGCTGATCTCCTTCAGAATGGACTGGTTAGATCTCCTTGCAGTCCAAGGTGCTCTCAAGAGTCTTCTTCAACACCACAGTTCAAAAGCATCAGTTCTTCGGTGCTCAGCCTTGTTGATAGTCCAACTTTCATATCCATACATGACCACAGGAGAAACCATAGCCTTGACAAGACGCACCTTTGTTGGCAAAGTAATGTCTCTGCTTTTGAATATACTATCTAGTTGAACATAAGTTTCCTTCCAAGGAGTAAGCGTCTTCTAATTTCATGGCTGCAGTCACCATCTGCAGTGATTTTGGAGCCCCCGAAAATTAAGTCTGACACTGTTTCCCCATCTATTTCCCATGAAGTGATGGGACCGGATGCCATGATCTTCGTTTTCTGAATGTTGAGCTTTAAGCCAACTTTCTCACTCTCTACCTTCATTTTCATCAAGAGGCTTTTTAGTTCCTCTTCACTTTCTGCCATAAGAGTGGTGTCATCTGCATATCTGAGGTTATTGATATTTCTCCCGACAATCTTGATTCCAGCTTGTGCTTCTTCCAGTCGAGCGTTTCTCATGATGTGCTCTGCATATAAGTTCAGTAAGCAGGGTGACAATATACAGCCTTGACATACTGCTTTTGCTATTTGGAACCACTCTGTTGTTCCATGTCCAGTTCTAACTGTTGATTCCTGACCTGCCTATAGGTTTCTTAAGAGGCAGGTCAGGTGGTCTGGTATTCCCATCTCTTTCACAATTTTCCACAGTTTCTTGTGATCCACACAGTCAAAGCCTTTGGCATAGTCAATAAAGCAGAAATAGATGTTTTTCTGGAACTCTCTTGCTTTTTCCATGATCCAGCGGATGTTGGCAATTTGATCTCTGGTTTCTCTGCCTTAATGTTTCAATAAATTAATCAGATATATTATATCATTCACTATGCAATAATAACATTGATGCTTTCTATAAACTGAATGGTTCTAGATATTCTGGGGAGGTGAAAAATACATAGATACTGATGTAATGCTACTGCTTCTAAGACATATGTGGGGATTGTAGAGTTTAAAAATTAAAGGTTGGAGCAGAATCAAGAATAACACCAGATATTCACTTTAATATTGTTGAGCAAACCTATTAGCTCTTTAGCTAATTAAAAAAAAAAAAGATCAAAATGATATGATCATGATTGCTTTGTGTTGTTTTTATTTAGTAAAGTAAACAACGATAAAATACTTTCCCCTTTGTTGATGCAATTTTATGTGTTTCTGACTTTTCACTCTGAATGTAATTTAGTTTATTACAACTTCTTCAGTCCAAAATCTATAATTTCAGACAGCTCTAATATCTTCCTAAAATCTCTAACTCTGCTGTTATTTCCCTTTGGAGACCCTTAATGAGCCATTTTCTTGGGATTATTGTCTGGTCTATTACAGTCCCTGAACATAAGTTATAGTATCTTGAGCATAAAATAACGGCTTATCTACTCTAAATTTGTTCTTGAATTTGTAATTTTTCTGTTACTTTCATGTTTTTCAAAATCATGTGTTAATTCTACTTTTAAGGACAAGAAACATTAATACATTCTATAATAGTTTTTAAGTAATTATGTGTATTAAATACATATTAATAAAATAAAATAATAATGAGATTGTATTAGAGGGAAAATGTCTTACTTTATTGTTTCACTTATACCATCTTTCTGTTTAAAATGTGAATCATAGCCAACAAATTGCAGATTATTAATATCTTATGAAATTTCTTTAAAGATTTATAACTAATGCTATCAACATCTGAACTCAGTTAAATAATATTTTCTAACTCATTTAAAGCACACATATAAATTATTATCAAGCATCTAGATTCACTGGGAATTCTTCAGGCAAGAATACTGGAGTGGGTAGACATTTCCTTCTCCAGGGGATCTTCCCAATACAGGGATTGAACTCTGAAATGTGTCCCATACTTCAGGCAGGCTTTTTACTTCCTGAGCCACCAGGGAAGCCCCTCCATGATTGCATACATCTCTTCCCAACTCTACATTCATAACATCACATTGACATCTTGAACATTGTATTATCCAAATTAACACTTTTTTTTCCACCTTTCTTTTGGTTGCACTGGTAGTTAAACATTTATCTAGCTACCACAGGCAAGGTACCTGAAAGTTAAAACAGTCAATTGAGATGTTTTATAATCATATATCTGTTTTAAATAAATTAGAAAATATCATCCAACTAAGTATTCTTTGAGCCAATTGTGAGCATCCTCTGAGTGATCTCCAGCACCCCATGAGCCCTTAAATATTCTTTAAATGATAATACCAATAAATATACAGATATCATATTAGTTCTTCTGGCAATCAAAAGACCTACAGGAATTAATAATAAAGATTAGTTATGTGGACATGAGTCAGAACTAAGTTAGGTATATTACAGGAACTTCAGTGAACTGAAGGGTGTATCATCTCATTAAATGACACAGCAATTACCTGGTTCTAGAGGAATATCTGAAATAATTCCAGATTCTCTTTCTGTGAAATAATTTTTCTTGAGTATTTCTCATTAAAAAGATATGTTTTCATTGTTCAGTCACTCAGTAGTGTTCTAGTATGTGCAACCCCATGGACTAAAGTGCACAAAGCTTCCCTGTTCTTCACCATCTCCTGGAGCATGCTCAAATTCATGCCTATTGAGTTGATGATGACATCTAACCACCTCATCCTCTGTTGCCCTTTTCTCCTCCTGCCCTCAGTCTTTCCCAGCATCAGGGTCTTTTCCAATGAGTCAGCTCTTCACACCAGGTGATTAAAGTATTGGAGCTTCAGCTTCAGTATCAGTCCTTCTAATGAATATTCAGGACTGATTTCCTTTAGGATGGACTTGTTTAATCTCTTTGCAGTCCAAGAGACTCTCAAGATTCTTCTCCAACACTACAGTATATAAGCATTACTTCTTTGGTGCACTTTATGGTCCACCCCTCATATCCATACATGACTGCTGGAAAAATCATAGCTTTGACTATACAAACCTTGCCAGCAAAGAGTTGTCTCTGCTTTTTAATATAATGTCTAGGTTTGTCATAGTTTTTCTTCTAAGGAGCAAGTGTCTTTGAATTTCATGGCTGCAATCATCATATCCAGAGATTTTGATGTGAAAATAAAATATGTCATTGTTTCCATTGTTTTCCCCATCTATTTGCCATGATATGATGGGATGAGACGGCATGATCTTAGTTTTTTGAATACTGAGTTTTAAGCCAGCTTTTTTACTCTCTTCTTTCACCTTCATCAAGAGCCTCTTACTTCCTCATCACTTCTGACTTTAGGGTGGCATCTTCTGCATATCTGAGGTTATTGATATTTCTCCGTGCAATCTTGATTGTAGCTTGAGCTTCACCCAGCCTGGAATTTAATATGATGTATTCTGCATATAAGTCAAATAAGCAGAGTGACAGTATATAGACTTGAGGTGCTCCTTTCTCAATTTTGAACCAGCCCATTGTTTCATGTCCAGTTCTATCTCTTGCTTCTTGACCTGCATACAGATCTCTGAGGGGGCAAGTAAGGTGGTAGAGTATTCCCATCTTTTTAAGAATTTCCTACAGCTTGTTGTGATCCACACAGTCAAAGGCTTTGGTGTAGTCAAAGAAGCATAAACAGATGTCTTTCGGGAATAATCTTGTTTTTTTCTGTGATCCAATGGATGCTGGCAATTTGACCTCTGCCTTTTCTAATTCTAACTTGATATCTTGAAGTTCTTGGTTCATGTATTGTTAAAGCCTAGTTTGAAGGATTTTAAGCATTAACTTGCCAGCATGTGAAATAAGCACAACTGTGTGGTAGTTAGAGAATTCTTTGGCATTACTCTCCTTTGGGATTGGAATGAAAACTCACCTTCTCCTGTCCTTTGGGCATTGCTAAGCTCTCTAAACTTGCTGGCATATTGACAGCATCATCTTTCAGGATTTAAAATAGCTCAGCTGGAATTCCATCAGGTCCACTAGCTTTATCTGTAGCAATGCTGCCTAAGGCCCACCTGACTTCACAGGATGTCTGACTCTAGGTGACTGATCATGCAATTGTGGTAATTATCCCAGTCATTAAGATCTTTTTTTGCACAGCTCTTCTGTGTATTCTTGCTATCTCCTCTTAATATTTTCTGCTTTTGTTAGGTCCACACAGTTTATGTCCTTTATTGTGCCCATCTTTGCATGAAACATTCCCTGCTCCTGTTGCTGCTGCTGCTAAGTCACTTCACTCATGTCCAACTCTGTGAGACCCCATAGACGGCAGACCACCAGGCTCCTCTGTCCCTGGGATTCTCCAGGCATGAATACTGAAGAGATATCTAGTCTTTCCCATTTTATTGTTTTCCTCTATTATTTTGCACTATTCACTTAAGAAACTTCCTCATCTCTCCTTGTTATTTTCTGGAATTCTGCATTCAGATGGATATGTCTTTCATTTTATCCTTTGCCTTTCCCTTTTATTCTTTTCTCAGCTGTTTTAAGGCCTTCTCAGACAATAATTTTGCCTTTGGGGCATTTATTTTTCTTGGGAATGATTTTGGTTAGCCCCTCCTGTACAATATAACCTGTGTCCATAGTTCTCCAGGTATTCTGTCAGGTCTAATCCCTCAAATCTATTTGTCACCATCACCATATAATCATAAGGGACTTGATTTAGGTCATATTTGAATTGCCTAGTCATACTTGGAAGCAATCTCAAAAATGACAGAATGATCTCTGTTCATTTCCAAGGCAAACCACTCAATATCATGGTAATCCAAGTCTATACCCCAACCAGTAACACTGAAGAGGCTGAAGTTGAATGGTTCTATGAAGACCTACAAGACCTTTTAGAACAAACACCCAAAAAAGATGTCCTTTTCATTATAGGGGACTGGAATGCAAAAGTAGGAAGTCAAGAAACACCTGGTGTTACAGGCAAATTTGGCCTTGGAATATGGAATGAAGCAGGGAAAGACTAATAGAGTTTTGCCAAGAGAACGCACTGGTCATAGCAAACACCCTCTTCCAACAACACAAGAGAAGACTCTACACACGGACATCACCAGATAGTCAACACTGAAATCCGATTGATTATATTCTTTGCAGGCAAAGATGGAGAAGCTCTATACAGTCAGCAAAAACAAGACCAGGAGCTGACTGTGGCTCAGACCATGAACTCCTTATTGCCATATTCAGACTTATATTGAAGAAAGTGGGGGAAACAACTAGGCCATTCAGGTATGACCTAAATCAAATCCCTTATGATTATATGGTGGAAGTGAGAAATAGATTTAAGGGACTAGATCTGATAGATAGAGTGCCTGATGAACAATGGACGGAGGTTCGTGACATTGTACAGGAGACAGGGATCAAGACAATCCCCATGGAAAATAAAGGCAAAAAAGCAAAATGGCTGTCTGAGGAGGCATTACAAATAGCTGTGAAAGAAGAGAAGTGAAAAGCAAAGGAGAAAAGGAAAGATATAAGCATCTGAATGCAGAGTTCCAAAGAATAGCAAGGAGAGATAAAAAAGCATTTGTCAGTGATCAATGCAAAGAAATAGAGGAAAACACCAGAATGGGAAGGACTAGAGATCTCTTCAAGAAAATCAGAGATACCAAGGGAACATTTCAAGCAAAGATGGGCTTGATAAAGGATAGAAATGGTATGTACCTAACAGAAGCAGAAGATATTAAGAAGAGGTGGCAAGAATACACAGAACTGTACAAAAAAGATTTTCACAACCAAGATAATCAGGATGGTGTGATCACTCACCTAGAGCCAGACATCCTGGAATGTGAAGTCAAGTGGGCCTTAGAAAGCATCACTACGAACAAAGCTAGTGGAGATGATGAAATCCCAGTGAAGCTATTTCAAATTCTGAAAGATGATGCTGTGAAAGTGCTGCACTCAATATGCCAGTGAATTTGGAAAACTCAGCAGGGGCCACAAGACTGGAAAAGGTTAGTTTTCATTCCAATCCCAAAGAAAGGCAATGCCAAAGAATGCTCAAACTATTGCACAATTGCACTTATCTCACACACTAGTAAAGTAATGCTCAAAATTCTCCAAGCCAGGCTTCAACAATACATGAACCATGAACTTCCAGATGTACAAGCTGGTTTTAGAAAAAGCAGAGGAACCAGAGATCAAATTGCCATGATCCGCTGGATCATGGGAAAAGCAAGAGAGTTCCAGATTAACATCTATATCTGCTTTATTGACTATGCCAAAGTCTTTGACTGTGTGGATCACAATAAACTGTGGAAAATTCTGAAAGAGATGGGAATACCAGACCACCTGACCTGCCTCTTGAGAAACCTGTATGTAGGTCAGGAAGCAACAGTTAGAACTGGACATTGGACCATAGACTGGTTCCAAATACAAAAAGGAGTACGTCAAGGCTGTATATTGTCACCATGTTTATTTAACTTATGTGCAGAATACATCATGAAAAACGCTGGGCTGGAAGAAGCACAAGCTGGAATCAAGATTGTCGGGAGAAATATCAATAACCTCAGATATGCAGATGACACCACCCTTATGGCAGAAAGTGAGGAGGAACTAAAAAACCTCTTGATGAAAGTGAAACTGTAGAGTGAAAAAGCTGGCTTAAAGCTCAAAATTCAGAAAACGAAGATCATGGCATCTGCTCCCATCACTTCATGGGAAATAGATGGGAAACAGTGGAAACAGTGTCAGACTTAATTTTCGGGGGCTCCAAAATCACTGCAGATGATGACTGCATCCATGAAATTAAAAGACACTTACTTCTTGGAAGGAAAGTTATGACCAACCTAGGTAGCATATTCAAAAGCAGAGACATTACTTTGCCAACAAAGGTCCATCTAGTCAAGGCTATGGTTTTTCCAGTGGTCAGGTATGGATGTGAGAGCTGGACTGTGAAGAAAGTTGAGTGCTGAAGAATTGATGCTTTTGAACTGTGGTGTTGGAGAAGACTCTTGAGAGTCCCTTGGACTGCAAGGAGATCCAACCAGTCCATTCTAAAGGAGATCAGTCCTGGGTGTTCCTTGGAAGGACTGATGCTAAAGCTGAAACTCCAAAACTTTGGCCACCTCATGCGAAGAGCTGACTCATTGGAAAAGACTCTGATGCTGGGAAGGATTGGGGGAAGGAGGAGG
Source organism: Bubalus kerabau (assembly GCF_029407905.1). Lineage (NCBI taxonomy): Eukaryota > Metazoa > Chordata > Mammalia > Artiodactyla > Bovidae > Bubalus > Bubalus kerabau. The sequence continues at coordinate 44,204,008 of NC_073635.1, read as the reverse complement.
AGGTGACAACAGAGGATGAGATGGCTGGATGGCATCACCGACTCAATAGATGTGAGTTTGAGTGAACTCTGGGAGTGGGTGATGGACAGGGAGGCCTGCTGCTGCTGCTGCTAAGTCATTTCAGTTGTGTCCGACTCTGTGCAACCCCATAGATGGCAGCCTCACCAGGCTCCCCCATCCCTGGGACTCTCCAGGCAAGAACACTGGAGTAGGTTGATAGGGATGCCTGGCATGCTGCAATTCATGGGGTCTCAAAGAGTCGGACACGACTGAGGGACTGAACAAACTGAATTGCCTAGTTGTTTTCCCTACTTTCTTCAATTTAAGTCTGAATTTTGCAATAAGGGGTTCATGATCTGAGCTACAATTGGCTCCTGGTCTTGTTTTTGTTGATGTATGGAGCCTCTTCATCTTCGACTACAAAGAGTATAATCAGTTTGGTTTCTGTTTTTCCATTTGGTGATGCCCATGTGTAGAGTCATTTCTTGGGATGTTAAAAGAGGGTGTTTGCTATGACCAGTGGGTTTCTTGGCAAAACTCTATTAGCCTTTGCCCTGCTTTATTTTCTACTCCAAAGTCAAACTTGCCTATTACTCCAGGCATCTTTTGACTTCCTAGTTTTGCGTTACAGTCTCCTATGATGAAAAGGGCATTTTTTTTTTTTTTTTTAATGCTAGTTCTAGAAGGTCTTCCAGGTCTTCATAGAACCATCCAGCTTCATCTTCTTCATCATTAGTAGTTGTGATAGACTTTTATTATTGTGCTATTGAATGGTTTACCTTGGAAATGAACTGAGATCATTCTGTCATTTTTGAGATTGCCCCCAAGTACTGCATTTTGGACTCTTTCATTGACTATGAGGGCTACTCCATTTCTTCTCTGGATTCTTGCCCACAGTAGAAGGTCTGAATTAAATTTGTCATATGAATTTAATTTGGTCATCTAATTAAATTCACCCATTCACATCCATTTTAGTTTACTGATTCCTAAAATGTCAATTCACTCTTGTCATCTGCTGTTTGACCACTTCTTATTTACCTTGATTCATGGACCTAACATTCCAGCTTCCTATACAATTTTGTTCCTTACAGCATCAGGTTTACTTTCACCACCAGACACTTCCATAACAGTGTGTTGTTTGTGCTCTGGCTCCTATATGGATTATACATATATAGACTTTAGTATTCCCTAGTACTCTACTCTGGAGAAGGCAATGGCACCCCACTCCAGTACTCTTACCTGGAAAATCCCGTGGACGGAGGAGCCTGCTAGGCTGCAGTCCATGGGGTCGCTAAGAGTCGGACATGACTAAGTGACTTCATGTTCACTTTTCACTTTCGTGGATTGGAGAAGGCAATGGCAACCCACTCCAGTGTTCTTGCCTGGAGAAACCCAGGCACGTGGGAGCCTGGTGGGCTGCTGTCTCTGGGGTCGCACAGAGTCAGATACGACTGAAGCAACTTAGCAGCAGCAGTACTCTACTTCACATGAGCCAGGGATTAATAGTGCCAGAGTTTATACATACACATACAAACGCTTTGCATTAGAGTCTGGATGAATTTGTTACCATTAGCCCATATTCCTAGACAAAAATATATGGTTCAAAATGAGAACACAAAATATTAATGAGATAATAGATGTAAATATAAAGTACCAGTAAATGAAAATTAGATAAACTGGACTTCATATCCAAACTTTACTGCTCATCATGTCTCACGGTTGAAAAATCAGAAAGCAAGCCATAAATTGAACAAAATATTTGGAATAATGATGACTGTGAAAGAACCTGTGTCTTAAACAAATAAGTAACTTTTAAAATTCAATAAGAAAACTAACTACCAAGAGAAAATAAATGTAATTTTAAAAAATTACTTCACAAGGAAAAATATGTTACTGACCAGTATACACAAGAAAATATGCTCAACATCATTATTCATAAAGGATATATTAATCTGTATTATATTAAGCCACAGTGATAAATAGCCTTATATCTACTAGAATGACTAAGAGACAAAAGCCTGGCTTTCATTTTCAAGAATGTTAAATGTTAGAGAACACAGATTCAAATAAATTCCTTGAGAGGAAACCATAAGATGAAATCCTGAGCATATATAGAAGGATTAATCTGTGGTAAATCTATTTTCCTTTTAATATGAGAGAATAGATACAATTCTACTTGAGGTAGAATAATAATACTAGAGTTTTTGATGTGTATTTTCTCAGGGATTTAAGAAACAGGCTTTTCATTTGGTAGTGAGACTTATCAAAGATAGTGGAGAAAGGAGATTTTAAAATTTGTTTACATTAGAAAGCAGGAATAAGTTGGAATTGCTGGGCAGTGTTTTCTTCATCTGCATTTGGGTAATTTTATATTGTAATAACCAGTAGAGGCAGAGAGGATGGAGTATGGAGTAAGACCACAGTTAAATCCTGTATTGGAAAAATCATGCATGCGATCTTGGAAACAGGAAGATTTACTTGTGCTACCCTTTCCTCATTTGTAAAATTAGGATACTGAAAGTAAGTTGTTTGCAAAGATGAAGTTAGTTAATATATGTAAATATTTAATACTCTAAGTATATAGTGTTACTGTTATGTTAATAATAGCAACACCTCTTTGTTTAACTGCTCAGGAACACAAGGAAATAGACAAGATATAGATGAGGAAATGACACATAGTTACATGTAATCAGAGTTGGAAATTTTCAGGTCAGTGAACTGCAGTGTGAGTTAAAAGAGTAAAAAGCATTATCTATGAGTAAAGAGTAATGAACCAGAATCTATACTGAATAACAAGAAAAGTGAAAATGTGAGGAGTAACAGTAGTGAAATAATGCTGACTGAGTCCTAAGTTAGATTTCTACATGAGTGGGTAAACAGGGAAATAAGGTAGCAGGTAGACAGAGTGTGTTAACTTGGATAGTTTAGATTTCTGAATCAATATATTTTCAAATCATAACTATTTTAAGATATGATAATGGGGATGGAGGCTGATGTGATTTGGGAAATGGTTTTGGGGAATAAAAAGATCCAAGGGACTGTGTGGTCCATTTTTAGAGTAATCTTTACGTGCAGTTTGAGGTTATACAGAAGAGTAAAAGGAGGCAGAAAACTATGATCTGAATTCTAAAAGGCTTAAAATCTGAACTAGGGCAAAATAAAAAGTTTGAATATGAAATACCACATAGGATAGAAAGTGGTATTTCATATCATATGCTTCACTGAAACTAAATATTTTATAGGAGGAAACAAGATAAAAGTTTTGGAAGTGCAGTGAGAATGAGGAAACCTACACTAGCTCCATCTTGGCTGGTGCCTAAAAACCTGAGATATTTACCAAAGAGGGCAGTATCACTGGGGTCTATCTAAAACAAAAGGAACTCTCAGAAAAGAGGTTAAAGATACAGAAAGTTTGATAAAACGTTCAGGATAATAGACAATGATGTAGAGCCGGGATATATTAGAGGATCTGTAGAGCATAACAATGTAAATCAAAATGAAGAAGGATGGACCTGTGAGCCTGAGATTTGTGGCCTTAAATATAGCCTAGCATATGGAGAAGGCAATGGCACCCCACTCTAGTACTCTTGCCTGGAAAATCCCATGGACGGAGGAGCCTGGTAGGCTGCAGTCCATGGGGTTGCTAAGAGTCGGACATGACTGAGCGACTTCACTTTTACTTTTCACTTTCATGCATTGGAGAAGGAAATGGCAACCCACTCCAGTATTCTTGCCTGGAGAATCCCAAGGATGGGGGAGCTTGGTGGCTGCCGTCTATGGGGTCGCACAGAGTCAGACACGACTGAAGTGACTTAGCAGCAGCAGCAGCAGCAGCATATTGTTTGAGGCCTGATAGTCTCTTCAAGATAAACAGGTTCTCATCTCTAAGAAGATATTTGGAACATCCATGCCACTATCTGTCCTGTAGTTAATGACTATCTGCTGGCCTGGATTAAGGGCAATCATGGTTGGAGCATTAGGCTTTCATATGACCTTTAACTGGCCACCCTTTCTGGAAACTATAAGGAAAGACCTAGAAATGAATAACAAAGAAACAAAGTTCATATACACTAAAGTTTGAGTGTAAAAATGCACCCCTTTTTTTCATTTCCTCCATTTAACATACAATTTCAATTGATATCTAACAATAATATGAAAACTTTAAAAAGTACACTTATATATACCTAATTTTTTTATTAGTCTGTGAAGATGAAAGATCATAGATGTATGAAGAGGGATATTGACATTAGTTGTTTTAACTCATTTCTTACTTATATAGTTTCTCATTTGCAGAGTGTGCTATAAATATTAACCAAAACATCTTTGTAGCAGTACCAATCTTCAGCTTAGCATATGAATTCAAAGAGGAGAGACTGAAATTTTGAGCAGAGTGCCTTGTGTTTTCAATTTAAGCTGAATGGCTGCTGATTTTACTATGAGGCAATAATGACAGCTTCCTCACTGAGAAGAATCACTGATAACTGTGTCCCTTCCATGGGCACTGCCCTTCCTGACTTCACCACCAAAGAGTAGTTTATTTTTCCTAAACAGTAGAACAGGGAGTTTTTGAAATACAGACTGTTTTCTGTGAACAATTATATATCGGAATTCATGTACAGACAATAAAGTCACATAACCATAAATCCCTAGAACACCATGTTGGACATTTTCTTGCTTACGGGTGTCTTCCACATATTTTAAGGTAAAAACAATGATAAAGGCTTTGCATTTCTTCCCTGTCCCAATTGACTATAAGTCATTTGAACACTGTCTACAAATGTTGCTTCTTAATGTTCTCCAAGGCTGAATTATTATTATTATTATTATTATTTTTAAATGGAGGCAGTGTAAGTTCCAAAGAACGGTGCCAAATCGTTTATCAGGGAGATACACTCTCTTAAGGAACAAAGTAATAGTCTTTATCTTACTTTAGGGGGTGTGAAATCTTAAAATCAGGGAACATGTCTCTTTTAACTTTTTACCCTTAAATGTATCTGTTTTACTTAGTAGAATGCTAATTAGAGGTGTTTAACAAATTGCGTGCTGCAGTCTGTGGGGTCGCAAAGAGTCCGAAGGACAGAGCGACTGAACTGAACTGAACTGACAAATGTATATTGACTCTTTTGCAGATGTGGCAGCATCTAGGGAAAGGAAAGTCTTTTCCTCCTACACTCTTCTCTTATATTCCTATTATCCAACATTGGACAAGAATCAGAATGAAATACGACTTCAAAAAAAAATCTATTAAATGTTTTCTGCTGTTGCTGCAAGTCGCTTCAGTCGTGTCCAACTCTGTGCGACCCCGTAGATGGCAGCCCACCAGGCTCCTTCTTCCCTGGGATTCTCCAGGCAAGAACACTGGAGTGGGTTGCCATTTCCTTCTCCAATGCATGAAAGTGAAAAGTGAAAGTGAAGTCTCTTAGTCGTGTCCGACTCTTAGCGACCCCATGGACTGCAGCCTACCAGGCTCCTCCATCCATGGGATTTTCCAGGCAAGAGTGCTGGAGTGGGGTGCCATACCTTGCATTAAATGCTCAAAATCTATAATGATTAAAATTAAGGAATAGCAACAGCCCTCTAGCAGTTTGTAACCTAGTGTTCTGCAAGTATCTATGTAGCTCTAATAAATCCATAAATCCAAGTGACTTCATTTCTGCAGAATTGATTTTTTTAAAAGAGGATTCAATTAGATCACTTGTCAACATTTAAACACCACCTGAAAATTCCATTTCTTCTCCAGTTTCCATTGAACAGGTACTGTTCCACAGATTCACATTCCAAACTCCACAAGCTCTTTTATGAGTTTAAAGACTTTTATTTTCTCACTCCCTTTTCTCCCATTAATACATTTATTACAGGGCATAGCACTCTCCTAGGAAGCAAAAGGAAGAAGACAACAATTGAGAGAGAAAAAAAAGACAGTGGGAAGTTGGTGAACATTCATTAATTTTTATATTATCACATATTTTAAAAATTCTTATTATTTTATTGACCTCAGCTAGATTATAGGAATAAACATAAAGCTGAATATTCTTTCACAAGACAAATATTTTCATAATGTTTATGGATACAAAGCTTTATATTTCACTATATTGTTCATAATTCTAAGAGCAAATTTTAAGACAAATTTTCCTCTGTGACATTGATTCCTTACACTGTTCACCAAATGACTCTGAAAGTAAGAGGCAAACATCTAGTCCATTCAGTGTCATATGTTTTAAGCAATACATTTTTTTCCATTCTAAAATAAGATTTACCACCAATAGATCTGTATAATTTAAATAAACCTAAAGAACCACTGGGCTTCCCTGGTGGCTCACACAGTAAAGAATCTGCCCGTGTTTTTTTGTGTTTTGTTTTGTTTTGTTTTGTTTTTTTCTTTTCAATTTTCAAGGTTTGATTTGGTTTCTAGGACCAGCTACTGAGCACTGCTCATTTCTAGGCTTCTGACTCCAACCCCACCAATAGTATTTCACCTTCAAAAGTTTTAATTTTCTTTCTGGAATGTCAATGATATTCATTATTTGTTGGTTACAACTTCAAGTCACACTTCTGCTTTATTTATTATTATGCATTTTTCCAACTAGCATGTTTGTTGTCTTTCCCCTGAAGAATCTGAGTCCACTCCTCCAGGACCTTTGCCTCCTCCAGAAGGGCCTTTTCCTCCCCTTGAAGACTGTTCTTCTCTCTCAGAGCCTTGTTCTCATGAAGGGCCTGTTCCTCCTTCCACAGAGCCTGTTCTTCCAGCTCCAGCGCCAGACCATCTTTCATCAGGGCCTCTTCCTCCATCTTGATCACACGCTCCTGATGCTGTAAGGGCCTTAATCTCCTCGTGGAGAGACCTTATTTCTTCTTGAAGGGGTTTCATCGTTCTAGAAAGCTTTCTCCTCTTCCCAGGGAGACTTGACCTGAGCCTCCAGAGCTCGATTCTGTTGCCAATAAGACTATTTTTCTGTGTTCAAGGCATTCATTTCTTCCCAAGGTGATTTTTGGCTTTCTGAAATAGCACTGTTAAACTTACACAGCACCTGATTTTGCTGTCTCAGGGACTGATTTTCCTCATGAATTAAATGGTTGACCATTCAGAAGGCTTTTTTTTTTTTTCTGGCCGAGGGGCTTTGTTTTCTCTCCAGAGGACTTGTCGTCTTTTAAGAGAGCCTTGTTTTCACTCCTGGACACCTTATTGTCTGAAGATTTTTTCCCATCTCATGAGATATATGTTTGAGCTTGGTTGGATCTTGGATGCAAGAGAGGAAAACAAACGCAGTATTTTACATCTGTTTGATTCAGAGACAAACATTGTTTCTTACTGTTTTATCTGAGCAAAATATGTAAATTCCCAACATGCTTGGCTTAGCCAAAGGTGAACTAATGGTATTTGGAATAAAAGGTTCCTAGATTTGTTGAGAATGTATTTGTATAGCGTTGGCTCTTGGTTGACTTGCAAAAGCAGTAAACCCAGTAGGAATTTAACAAGGCTCAGTCAAGCCCACTGCAGGAAAAAATAGATAAATAAACAAACAGTGAAATTATGAGCAAAAGTCAGTAAATTATTAGGTTGATATAAAAAAAATGAAAAGGTTTAAATGTCAACACAAAAATTATAAATTAATAATTCTAAATTACATATCCAATCTATAAATAGATGTTAGATCAAGGTTAATCTATTGAAGTTGTCTGTATTAACGTAAGCTAAATTCTGAGCTAAACTATGTAAAGTTAACTATTAATCTTTAACTAATGTATTCATTGTTGTTTAGTCCTTAATTTGTGTCCGACTCTTCTGTAACCCACAAGGCTCCTCTGTCCAAAGGATCTTCCAGGCAAAAATACTGGCATGGGTTGTCATTTCCTTTTCCAGGGAATCTTCCCTAAGCAGGGATTGAACCCATGTCTCCAGCTTAACAGAGGATTCTTCACTGTTGAGCCACCTAGGAAGCCCAATATATTCAATATTTGTAATTAAATTACCAGCTATTAATATTAAAAATACCATATACTTAAAAAAAGTTATTTCATTGTAAGAACTAGAAAGTATTTTTAAAAGAAGTTATTCACCATAATTTTTACCATGTTTACTTATGTATTTAGTAGTAATATTACATATTTTAAAAAAATATTTACAGACTTATATTTCTATGGTCTCTGGATTCCCTGCAAGCCTAATTCCTCTTAGTACTGGAAAACATCTAGGTAAGGTTTTATGTCATCTATAGTGATGTCATATGTGATATACTGGATGCTATATATAGTGTTTTGCTGAGTTTTAATATATTTTTTAAGAAAAAATGTAATTTAAAAGTAATGCTATATTTGATATCTTTCATACTAATTTATCTTTCATTGAATTTCATCTAATATTTCACCACTAATATCTTTCATCTAATTTATTAATGAATTTATAAGATTGATTTTGGTTATAAGTGAAACAAGTTCTTATAACTTCATAACTTAGGAATTAAAAATACTGGCAAATACTATATAATTAAAGGTAAAAATACTTTAAATGATTTTAATATTGATGAAACAATAATACACTGGATATCAGTATTAAATAACTTTGTAAATTATACCAAGAAACTAGTACTAACTAGCAACATTTAAATTCTAGTAATGTTATCTAAGGTAATTGTTTTTTATTTTATAAAATATATGTCCACTGTTGCAATATAAAATAAGAGTATTTTTATAATTTTTAAAATTTAAATCTTTGATGGGATATTTAAATATTGAAATCTTCACATATTGCATAGATATCACAATGTTTTAGTTATCTATATTTATAAATTTAAAATTGGTTTAAGGTATAAACATGAAAATAGGATATATAATAGCATGTGCAAACTGAAACCACTCACCTTCATAAAGATTTGCTAATTTATTCATCATTTGAGATTTCCTACCAGCTATTTACATTATGTCTGTCTAACATAATTGAAAAAGTATTTGTTTCACACATACATAGCTCTCTAAGTTAATAATATAGTAAAAAACCTAATGCCATGAAATGAGAGTTAATGTAAAATTAAAATCTATGTGAACATTTTCAACTTCTTTGTTTTTAACTGAGTGAAATATCCTTTTGATCATTTCATTTGTAATTGACTGAGAAACTATTTTGTGTAACTATGTACAGGCTTCTCTTTATGCCAGTGTTTTTAGTCTAGCTGTTTTGCTTCTGCTACTATGGTAGCTGACAATTCAAAAAGAATTTCAAAGACAAAAAACCCTGGGCATTCTTCATTGGGATGTTGTATTCTTGAAATTGAAGGGAAAACTAGGAATTAAGAAGAAAATCTCTGTTGTACTTGATCCATTGAATAAATTGAATTTATAATTTAAAACTTTTCCTCAAGTAAATTACATACCCAAATAGTTTCACCAAAAGATTCTTTTAAATATTTAAGAAAGAAAAGATATTATTTCTAGGAACACTTTCAGATGAGAGAAAAAAAGAACAACTTGTTGTTTTGAGACCACATTACTTTACGTAAAATCCTGGTGAGGCTATTACAGGAAAGAAAAACTAGAGTCTGAAGTGCCTCATAAACATAGATGCAAAAACCTAAACAAAAGATTAGCAAACCAAGTCCAACTATACATAACAATACATAAAATGCACCACTGCCAAACTGGGTTCAATTCATGAATGCAAGATTGAGTTAACATTGGAAAATCAATTAATGTAATTCACTATATTAATTTGTTTTTTAAGAACAAAGGAGAAATTTTTCATCTCTTGCCAAGATGAGAAAAATAGTTTCAGTATATTCAGAAAAAAAAAAAAATTTATAAAATAAAAATCAACACAGTTCTATTATTAAAACAAAAACCTAAGAAACCTTCACCGACAATGTTTTAACATGCTAAGAGCACAAAAGAACTTCTTTAATTCAATTATGAGTATTAAAAACACCTAGAGAAACATAGCAGATGATGACATACAAATAGATCACAAATATACAAGGATGCCCGCCATCATCACTTTGATTCTTCCTTATCCTGGAAGTTTTTTAATTGTGAGAAAAGAAAGTGTGTAAGAATTAGAAAAACATAAGGTTCTTAGGATTTGCAAGTAATATTTCAAACATTTATAAGAAAATGCTACATTATTATAATAAAATGGTTAATCTACAACTAGCTTATTAAAATTGAATATAGTTTAGTAAGATTATTGATATAAGGTCAATCTAAAATTAGCTTTATTTACATATATTTAGCTAATGACTGGAAAATGAATTTTATAATTATATAAATACATTATGTACATTGGCAGTAAAACCACATAGAAATACATTTTTGTCAGACTGCTATATGGAAAAGTATAAACATTACTGAGAGAAACTGTTTTATTTTTAGTTTGCTAAGTTGCTACCCTATTAGGGGAAGCACACTGACTAACACCAACCAACCTGGCTAGGCTCTCTAGTAACCATTCGCATGAGTTGTTTTACTACAGGAGATCCTGGTAAGGAATACAGAACTAATAAGCCACCACCAACCAGAAGAGTTCAGGAAAGGTCAAAAGGAACACCGCATGTCCGTCCACCTCCCAGAATCCCTCTCGCTAGCATCCATCTTGGCTGAGTGATACCTGTGCCACCAGGAAGGACTCTGAGTCATAATGATTGGCCAAAGACAACCCGGAAGCTAATCCCATAAACATAAAACCCGAGACTGTGACCCACATGGCAGAGCAGTTCTCCTGGGTTCCCTTACCCTGCTGCTCTCTGCCCCAGTGCCTTCTTCCAATAAAGTCTCTTGCTTTGTCAGCACGTGTCTCCTCAGACAATTCTTTTCTGAGTGTAGGACAAGAGCCCATTCTTTGGGGGGGAGGCCTCCCCTTCCTACAACAACCCCATGGCCTGTAGTCTGCCAGGTTCTTCTGTCCATGGGATTTCCCAGGCAAGAATAGTGGAGTGGATTTCCATGAGAGAAATTAGTGAGCTATAAATAGCAGGAAGAGTAGACTATGTTTATGATTGGAAGGTACATTATTGGAAAGATGTTAAATTTCATCAAATTGATTTACATATTCAATGAATTCTCTGGAAAAATAATCACCAGTCGTGTCTGACTCTGTGCGACCCCATAGACGGCAGCCCACCAGCCTCCCCCATCCCTGGGATTCTCCAAGCAACAACACTGGAGCGGACTGCCATTTCCTTCTCCAATGCATAAGTGAAAAGTAAAAGTGAATTCGTGTCTGACTGTTAGTGACCCTATGGATTGCAGCCCACCAGGCTCCTCCATCCATGGGATTTTCCAGGCAAGAGTACAGGAGTCGGGTGCCATTGCCTTCTCCAATAAATAGCAGGAAGAGTAGACCATGTTTATGATTGGAAGGTACATTATTGGAAAAATGTTAAATTTCATCAAATTGGTTTACATATTCAACGAATTATCTGGAAAAATAATCACAGCAGTTTGTATAGGTATACATATGTACACTGAAAAGTTGATTCTCATATTTCTATTGAAATGCCATGAAAAGATATGACAATCTTAAAAAATATCAGCTTTTTAAAAAGCTATAGTATTTTTTGGGGGGTGAAATGTCCTATAGATATCAATTAGGTCTAACTGGTCTATTGTATCATTTAAAGTTTGTGTTTCTTTGTTAATTTTCTGTTTAGTTGATCTATCGATAGGTGTGAGTGGGGTATTAAAGTCTCCCACTATTATTGTGTCATTGTTAATTTCCCCTTTCATACTTGTTAGCATTTGTCTTACATATTGTGGTGCTCCTATGTTGGGTGCGTATATATTTATAATTGTTATACCTTCTTCTTGGCTTGATCCTTTGACCATTATGTAGTGTCCTTCTTTGTCTCTTTTCACAGCCTTTGTTTTAAAGTCTATTTTATCTGATATAAGTATTGCTACTTCTGCTTTCTTTTGATCTCTATTTGCATGGAATATCTTTTTCTAACCCTTCACTTTCAGTCTGTATGTGTCCCCTGTTTTGAGGTGGGTCTCTGGTAGACAATATATATAGGGGTCTTATTTTTGTATCCATTCAGCTAGTCTTTGTCTTTTGCTTGGGGCATTCAACCCATTTACATTTACGGTAATTATTGATAAGTATGATCCCATTGCTATTTACTTTATTGTTTTGGGTTTGAGTTTATATACCGTTTTTGTGTCTCCTGTCTAGAGAATATCCTTTAGCATTTGTTGGAGAGCTGGGCATACACACTAAAGAAACTGGAATTGAAAGAGACACATGCACCCCAATATTCATTGCAGCACTGTTTATAATAGCCAGGACATGGAAGCAACCTAGATGTTCATCAGCGGATTAATGGATAAGAAAGCTGTGGTACATATACACAATGGAGTATTACTCAGCCATTAAAAAGAATACATTTGAATCAGTTCTAATGAGGTGGATGAAACTGGAGCCTATTATACAGAGTGAAGTAAGCCAGAAAGAAAAACACCAATGCAGTATACTAACACACACACACACACACACATATATATATATATATATATATATATATATGGAATTTAGAAAGATGGTAACAACAATCCTGTATACGAGACAGCAAAAGAGACACAGATGTATAGAACAGTCTTTTGGACTCTGTGGGGGATGGGGGTGGGGATGATTTGGGAGAATGGCATTGAAACATGTATAATATCATATAAGAAACGAATCTCCAGTCCAGGTTCAATGCAGGATACAGGAAGCTTGGGGCTGGTGCACTGGGATGACCCAGAGGGATGGTATGGGGAGGGGGGTGGGAGGGGGGTTTAGGATTGGGAACACGTGTACACCTGTGGCATGTTGAGGTATGGCAAAACTAATACAATATTGTAAAGTAAAATATTAATAATAATAAATAAAAAATTAAAAGCTATAGTAAATTAAACAGTGTTGTGTTAATTAGAAAGTAAATAAGATGGATAGATATCTGCAGCAGAGCAGATATACATATTCAAGGACACTTGCTACTTGGAACACAACTGAGAAATCTCTCCAACAACAAAAGCAAGTGAAACAAACAATACACCTCATATGATTTTATTTACATAAAGTGCAAAATCATGTGAAAATATATAATAGTACAAGTCAAAGAAAGTTTCTTAGAGTTAAGGATGTGCTAATGGTAGCATGTATGATTTACTCAAGATATTAATGTAAAAAGACAATAGAAAATATTCACACAAAAATTGATATATCTTTGAGTTTGGTTATTTTTATAGAAATCTACCATTTAATAGCAGTGTTATCTTGGGCAAGTCAAATTTTTCACTCTCCTTTTCATCAATTATATAACAAAGAATACCTGATCATTTTCATATGTGCATAAAATGAATAGACGTACACATAAGAAATATGCAAGATTGGCCCATGATAAGTGTGAGTCACCACTACCACCATCATTATTGTCATTACTATAATTAGTTTTAAATTTTACTTATATTGAAAAGCAATTTCTAGCTAACTTTACATTTGTATCAAAAATCACTGGCATTGTTGCTCCAGTACTTTGCTTCAAAAATTCTCGGTCAGATTAGTGTTTCCATTATTGGCAAATTTATTATTCCTGATATCTTCAGATAAATCATAAATTTCAAGGTGGTCTTGAATTTAATATCATTAAAAAATTAAGTTGAAGAAAAGAAAACAAGGGAAATGACTCCTTGACTATTTATTATTAATATTAGAAGATGTAGACTTCAGTAAAGGAAAACAAATGTCATGTTTAATAACATCATTTTAGAAAGAAAAGTTTTCAAGCTTTCTAAGCTTTTTCTAAATATCTGTTAATTGATTTGTGGATGAATTTTCTGGTTTCTTTTTAATTAACTTATTGACTAGGGCCATATTCTGTAAAATAATGTAAGAATAGTGCCCATATAATTGTAGATTATTGGGTACAGCAAATATAGTAAAGATTCAAAATCATGTCCTCAGGAAACTTCTTGCAGCAGGTCAGGAATCATCTAACACCATTTTATAGTCAACTTACTTTATTTTCTGTGCCCTTTTTTGTCGAAGGCTTGGCAGATATTGATTGTATAAAACATTTTATTAAAAAAATAAAACCCCTCATGAAAAATTGTAGTGTTAACAAAATTAGTATTCAAGAATTAAATGTCTTAACATTTAAGCTAGTGTTGTTTGGCCCTGGCTTTTGTCATTTTTCAGTTTTATAACCTCAATAGTCTTTGTAGAGAGTGAGCTGTCTGCTCTAACTCAGCCTAAGTGACTTTTATTTAGAAAAATAAAGACTTTTGAAGACGAACAGCCACAGGAATATCAGGACCACAAATCCAGAGACATTTGGGCTGCTGCTGCTGCTATGTCACTTCATGTTGGGGGCCAGCAAGAGGCACTCCGCCCGTGGCAAAGGTCATGAGGAAGAAGGCTCAACATACGCAAAGGCAGGATCGAGCCTCAGGAGTCCCCCTGAAAATCCTCGAGCATCTACCCCCATAACCAGAGCCTGCCTACTTTACTACTTTGTGCTCTCACCTACACCTCTGACTTTACGGGGGGCTGTCCCCCGCCACCTCTTTCAGAGAAGGAATTAACTTAGAGCTCCGGTTATTAAAAACTCCTGGGCATGACAGGAGTATTTTAACCTACAAACTCCTCTGAAGTTTCTCTAGCCTGCCTGACAGGCTTGTCCGGCCATGTGTGATTGCTTACAGCCTCCCAACCATGAGAGGCACGAGATGCTGTAAACCTTCTAAAAACAGGTTCCTTAGAAAAGTTAGAAAACCATTAGTATAAGTATAGTGGGCTGATTAGAAATTGTATTGGTGAAGGGTTTTTCATTTGTTGAGCCAATGTTTGTTGCTAAGTCTCCACATCCCCTGCCCTTACACACATTAATGAATATATAGAAGAAATAAGTATTAACCTTTGATATTAATCACATTAGACCTTAGGCTAAGTAAATTCTTTCCTTAATTAAAATCCACTACACCCTCACCCTATAGGAATGTAACTTTATCTGGTACCTTCGGGAGGTGGGGTCTTTTTTAAGAATAATCACCCCTGGAGAAATAAGTGTCCTGGTTGACTGACTGCTGTCACAAGGAGAGGGTCATAAATTGTCAGCAGGCCCCTGGCCAGAAGATGATGTAACACCCCTAAGACCTCTGTATGCATTTGTATGAAGCACCTGACTTTGATAAAAGTCAGGACTGCTGACCCCACGTGACATTTGCATAACATCTCAGTGTATAAAAGTAGACCATGGAAAATAAAGAATTGGGATGAGTTTCTTGAAATACTGGTCTCCCCATGTCACTCTCTCTCTCAAACTCTGGCTGAGTCCACATCTGGAGCGCAGAACCCACCAAGCTTACTAATTTTGCCTGGGCTTCTAAGATCTGACCAGGGAGGCCTCAGTGTCTCCTCTCCTTCAGGAGAACGGAAGGACACCTGTGGCCTGCGTAAGTGGTGCAAACTTTTTATCTTGAAGTTTTATTGGTCTTCTGTGTAAACCAAGCTACTCAGCCTCTTTTCTCCACTGAATTTTCCTACTGAGCTATCCTCATTCTATTACTCTTTACATCTCTAATTAATATCTAATTGAAGCTATTGTATCCTGATCCTCGCCAATGCCATCCCCTCTTCAAACTCCCTGGATCAGCTGGGGCTGATCAGTTGTGATCATTCGGCAACTTCAGTCGTGTCTGACTCTGTGCAACCTCAAAGATGGCAGCCCACCAGGCTCCCCATCCCTGGGATTCTCAAGGCAAGAAAACTGGAGTGGGGTGCCATTTCCTTCTCCAATACATGAAAGTGAAAAGTGAAAGTGAAGTCGCTCAGTCGTGTCCTACTCTTAGCAACCCCATGGACTGCAGCCTACCAGGAACTTCCGTCCATGGGATTTTCCAGTCAAGAGTACTGGAGTGGGTTGCCATTGTCTTCTCTGGAGACACTTGAGGGTGGAGGGCAATTTAAAATCTTAAATTGTTCTTAAATTTAAATATCATAGCACAAAATAACACTTGGAAAATAAAAGACAAGCAGGAATCAAACATGACTAATGTGGAAAATTCTGAAAGAGATGGGAATATCAGACCACCTGACCTGCCTCTTGAGAAACCTATATACAGGTCAGGAAGCAACAGTTAGAACTGGACATGAAACAACAAACTGGTTCCACATAGGAAAAGGAGTATGTCAAGGCTGTATATTGTCACCCTGCTTATTTAACTTATATGCAGAGTACATCATGAGAAACACTGGGCTGGAAGAAGCACAAGCTGAAATCAAGATGCCAGGAGAATTATCAATCACCTCAGATATGCAGATGACACCACCCTTATGGCAGAAAGTGAGGAGGAACTAAAAAGCCTCTTGATGAAAGTGAAAGAGCAGAGTGAAAAGGTTGGCTTAAAGCTCAACATTCAGGAAACGAAGATAATGGCTTCTGGTCCCATCACTTCATGGGAAATAGATGGGGAAACAGTGGAAATAGTGTCAGACTTAATTTTGGGGGGCTCCAAAATCACTGCAGATGATGACTGCAGCCATGAAATTAAAAGATGCTTACTCCTTGGAAGGAAAGTTATGACCAACCTAGATAGCATATTGAAAAGCAGAGACATTATTTTGCCAACAAAGGTCCGTCTAGTCAAGGCTATGGTTTTTCCTGTGGTCATGTATGGATGTGAGAGTTGGACTGTGAAGAAAGCTGAATGCTGAAGAATTGATGCTTTTGAACTGTGGTATTGGAGAAGACTCTTGAGAGTCCCTTGGACTTCAAGGAGATCCAACCAGTCCATTCTGAAGGAGATCAGTCCTGGGTATTCATTGGAAGGACTGATGCTAAAGCTGAAACTCCAATACTTTGGCCACCTCATGCAAAGAGCTGACTCATTGGAAAAGACTCTGATGCTGGGGGTGCAGGAGAAGAAGAGAACGACAGGGGATGAGATGGCAGGATGGCATCACTGACCCGATGGACATGCGTTTGAGTAAACTCTGGGAGTTGGTGATGGACAGGGAGGCCTGGCGTGCTGTGATTCATGGGATTGCAAAGAGTTGGACACGACTAAGTGACTAAACTGAACTGAACTGAATGTAATATTGGGGTTCCCTGGTGTCTCAAATGATAAAGAATCTTCCAGCAATGCAGAAGACCTGGGTGTGATCCCTGGATTGGGAAGGTCCCCTGGAGGACCTAATTACTACACACTCCAGTATTCTTGTCTGGAGAATCCCATGGACCGAAGAGCCTGGTGGGCTACAGTCATGGGATCACAGCGAGTCAGACATGACTGCGCAACTAACACACACACATGAATGTGGTATTACTGAGATTTTTGAGGTAACATTCCCAATAGCATCATTATCCTCTGAGTTGTAGCTTCCCAAACTCATGTTGCTGTCCTAGTCCTAGTAATTCAGAATGTCAATGTGTTTGGAGATAAATTCTATATATCAGCAACTTAGGTAAAATGAGGTCATCATGGTCGTCTAAATATCCTATGACTGGTGTCCTTGTAAGAAGAAGAAATTTTGTCACAAGGAGTCACAGAGGAAGACTATCTGAGGACAATGCAAAAGGAAAAGACTACCATCTCCAAGTCCCAGAAGGAATTAGTCCTGCTGACATCTTAATCTCAGACTTCTAGTCTCCAGAACAGTGAGAAAATATATTTTTGTTTAAGTCACTTAATGGTAATTTGTTATGGCAGGTATAGCAAACTAATTAAGGAATCATTCCTCCCTCCTTAATGTCTAAAAAAAAAAAAAGAAAGAAAGAAAGAAAAATATTGACTTGTGAAGTTTAATTCATAGGGAGAAATTGACTATCAATAGATTGGTTTTAATCCTCCTCCATTACCACTTTGCATAACCTTATTTTTATTTCTCTTTTGAGTCCCTGGTTTCTAACAACCCATTCTAGATTCACTTTAGGCTTTAGCTAGGAACTCAGAACCTACATTCCCATGTGAGTGAGTATTTTCAATCATGCACAACAATGGTTGTTTCTTCTCTTCCTTTTAATTAAACTGTTTAAAAAATCTACCTCTTAAGGAGGTTTCTTTCTTTTGATTGAAGTACAGCTGACTTACAAGACTATATTCATTTCAGTTGTACAAATATCGTTACTATATTTTTATATATTAGACTCCATCCAAATTTTCACAATATTATGCCTATTTTTCCCTGTGAGGTACATTATATCTCGGTGGCTCATTTATTTCATAACTGGTAATTGTACTTCTAAAAACCCATTCACATATTTTTCCAATCCCCCTACTCCCTTCTACTCTGACAACTACTGATTTGTTCTCTGGGTTAAGGAATCAGTTTCTGTTTTGTTATATTTGTTTGTTTTGCATTCAGTTTCTACATGTATGTGACAACAATTAGTATTTGTCTTTCTTGGTCTGATAGATAAAGTTTAACAGAATACTCTCTAGGTCCATCCACGTTATTGAAATGACAAGATTTTATTCTTCCTATTATGACTGAGCAGTATCTTGTTGCATATTTATACCACATTTTATTAATCCATTCATCTATTTACAGGCACTTAGGTTGCTTCCTTGGCTATTGTAAGTAATGATGCTATGAACATTAGGGTGCATATGTATTTTTGATGTATTGTCTTATTTTCTTTGGATAACCCAAAAGTGGAATTTCTAGGTCATATGGTAGTTCCACTTAGTTTTTTTTTTTTTTTAATTTGGTTTGCTAATATTTTCATTAAAGATGTTTGCTTCTATGCTCTTCAGGATTATTGGCCTATATTTTTCTTTTTCTTTTTTTTTGTAGTGTTTTTGTCTGGTTTTGGTATCAGTGTAATGTTTGTCTCCTAGAATGAAATGTCTTCAGGTTTTGTTTTTTTTTTTTTTTTGGGGGGGGTGAATATCTCAATAATGATATATATTAACTCTTTTTTTTTTTTTTTTTTTTTTAAATGTCTGGTAGAATTCCCTTTAAAGTATTTTGGTCCTGGACTTTGTTGGGATTTTTTTTTTTTTTTTTTTTTTTTTTGGATTAGAGACTCAATTTCATTACTAGTAACTTGTGTGTTCAAATTTTCCATTATTTCCTAATTCACCCTTGGATGCTTGTATATTTCTAGGACATTATTCATAAATTCTAGGTTGTAGAACTTGTTGGTGTATAGCTAGTCATATCAGTCTCTTATGTTTGCTTGCTATTGATTGTAATATCTGTTCTTTCATTCTAACTTTATTTAGTCCCTCTCTTTTTAATAAATAGAGATAAAAGTTAGTCAATTTTTTTAAAGCTTTTCAAAGAATGAGCTCATAGTTTCATTGATTTTTTTCTGTTGTATTTTTAGTTTGTATTTTACTTATTTCTTCTCTCATACTAATTACTTCCATTTGTTAAATTTGGACTTTGTTCTTCCATTTCTAATTTCTTACATGTAAAATTAGGTTGTTTATCTGAGATTTTTCTTCTTTTTTTTTTTTTTTTTCTTGTTTCTTGAGGTAAGCCTGTATCACTGCAAACTTACATCCTAGAAATGTTTTTCCAACATCCCATTGGTTTTAGAACATTGTGTTTTCATTTTTGCTTTTCTCAGTATTTTTTTATTTATTTAATTTTTAAATTTCACTTTGATTTCTTCACTGACTCATTCATTATTTAGTAGCATGTTGTTTAGTTTCCAGTTCTTTGTGTTTTTTTTCAGTGTTCTTTCTGGAATTGTTTTCTAGTTTCATGTCATTGTAGTTGTAAAAGATGCTTGATATTTCCTTTTTCTTAAATTTATTGAAATTTCTTTTGTGGTCTAGCATATGACCAATTCTACAGAATGTAATTAGTATACTTAAAAAAAATGTGTATTCTGCTATTTTTCAATGAAATTTTCTGAAGAAATCTATTAGATATATCTGCTCTAATGTAACATTAAAGACCAAAATTTCCTTATTGATTTTCTTTCTATAAGTGGATTTTTAAAGTCTCCTGCTGTTATGGTAGCTCAGTGGTAAAGAATTTGCTTATCAATGTAGGAGATATGAGTTCAGTCCCTGGACTGAGAAGATTCCCTGGAGAAGGAAATAGCAACCCACTCCACTATTCTTGCCTGGGAAATCTCATGGACAGAGGAGCCTGGCTGGCTACAGTTCTTTGGGGTTGCAAAAAGAGTTGGACACAATTTAGCAGCTAAACAACAAATGCTATTGCATTAATGTCTATTTCTTCCTGTATATCTGTTCGTGCTAAGTTGCTTCCGTCGTATCTGACTCTTTGCTACCCTATGGGCTGTGGCCCACCAGGCTCCTCTGTCCACAGGGATTCTCCAGGCAAGAATAGTGGAGTGGGTTGCCATGCCCTTCTCCAGGGGATCTTCCCAACCCAGAGATTGAACCCGTGTCTCTTATGTCTCCTGCAGTGGCAGGCAGAGTTTACAACTAGCACCACCTGGGAAGCCCATTGTATCTTTTAATGTTTTCTATAAGGAAATGGCAATCCACTCCAGTATTCTTGCCTGGAAAATCTCATGGACAGAGGAGCCTGACAGGATACAATCCATGGCGAGTCGGACACAGCGTAGTGACTAAACCACCGTATATGTTCAAGTGTTCATTTCTTAGGTGCATCATTATTTTTAAAAGTTACATCCTTTTCTTCTATCGACCTCTTTGTCATCATGTAATACTTTTATCTTTTGTTGTCGTCTTTGTCTTACTATCTATTTTGTCTGTTATGAGTATTCCTATCCCAGACTTCTTTAATTTCACTTCACTTTCAGTCTTCGTGTGTCTTTAGTTCTGAAGTGAATGCCTTGTACGTGGGTCTTTTTTTTTTCTTTTTGTACATTCAGCCACTGTATGTCTTTAGATTGGAAAGTTCATTACATTAACATTTAAGAGATTATTAAGAAGTATGTACTTATTGTCATTTTGTTAATTGTTTTCTGGTTGTTTTGTAATTCTTCACTATTCCTTTCTTCTTCACTGAGTCTATTCCCTTGTGGTTTGGTGGTTTTCTTTAGTGTTAAGTGTCTGGACCTTTTCTCTTTACTCTCTCTCCTACATTTTAGGTTTTTGATGTCATATTTCACATTTTTTTTTTTTTTTTGTAGTTCATAACTAATTATTGTCGCTTTGGTTGATTTTATGTATTTTGTCTTTTAGCCTCATCCTGGCTTTTTAAATGGTTTGTCCACTGTCTTTACTATATATGGCCTTTACCAGTGAAATGTTTTCTTTTATATTTTTTTTAATGAGTTTTGGCATTTTCTTCTTCACTAGAGCAGGCAATTTAATATTTCTTATATTATTATTTAACATTTCTTGTAATGCTAAACTGGTTTAAGTCATAGTGAACTCTAAGATTTCTCTTGCCTGGGAAATCTTTTCTCTTTTCTTCAATTCTGAATAATTACTTTGCTGGTAGAATATACTTAGTTGTAGGGGTTTTTTGTTGGTTGTTTTAATTTTTTTTGTTTTCTTTTGGCACTTGAAGTGTCATGCCACTTCCTTTTGGCCTCCAAAGTTTCTGCTGAAAAATAATCTGATGACCTTATGAGGATTCCCTTGGATGTGACTTTTTTCCTTGTTGCCTTTAAAATTTTCTCTTTATCTTTAATTTTTCCATTTTAATTATACTATATATTGAAGTGGATCTCTTTGAATAAACTTTGTTTGGAACTTTCTGTTCTTCCTGAACCTGAATATTTGTTTCCTTCCCCAGGTTAGGAAAGTATTCAGCCATTATTTACTGAAATACATTTTCTGACTCTTGCTTTCTCTTTTCTCCTTGTGGGATCACCTATAATGTAAATGTTAATATGTCAGGTGTTGCTCCAGATTTCCTTTAAATGATCCTCACTTTTAAAATTCTCTTCTTCTTCTTTTTTTTTCTTTTTTTGCTGTTCTAATTGGGTGATTTACATTATTCTGTATCATCTAATCTACTTTTGACTCTCAAAAGTGGATTTTTTAAATTGTATTTATTGTATTCTTTGCCTCTCACTTTTTTTTTTAAATATATATTTTCCAACTCTTTGCCAAAGGTCTCACTATGTTCCATCATTATTCTAGCAAATTCTGTGACCGTCTTCATAATTTTTTCTTTGAGGTCTTTATCAGTTAAATTCCGGATAACCATTTCATTGGGGATTTGGGTGGGAGTTGAGATTATCTTGTTCTTTTATTTGAAGCAATTTCCTTTGTCTTCTTATTTTGTTTGACCTTCTGTATTTGCTTCTGTGAATTAGACAAAACAGTTAGCTCTTCTGGTCTTGAAGTCTTGGCTTGTGTTGAAGCATCGCTATGAAGACTGTCTGCGCACAGTGGCTTTGGTGGTGACTTTGTTGCAAGAGCTGGGTCTGTATACAGGCCTGGGCCAGGAGGCGACTGAGGCAGTCTTGGGAGTTCAGCTAGAGTACCAGGTCCTTTTCACTGTACTCCCTCTGTGCTGAGGATTTGAGTGGGTGAGTTTGTGTGTGAATCTTTTATAAGCAGAGTCTTTGTTTCCAACAATCCTCAGACTCTCTTGGACATAAGCCCCTTTGGTTTTCAAAGCAAATTATGGATTCTCATTTTATTGTGCTGGATCCCATGGCTGAAGTACCCAGTGTAAGTCTTGAATCTCTCACTTCTTAGTTTATGATATTCCTTCCCATTTTTAGGTTACCACATTACAATTGTGAAGTCTAACAAAATTGCATCTCCACCCCACTTACCCATCTCAATGTAGTTTGCCCTTTATATCCTTAATTGTAGAAAACCTATTCTGTTGGTCTTCAGGTTGTTCTCAGAAAGAACTGTTTTATATGTAGTTGTAGTTTGGGTACATCTGTGGGAATACATGAGCTCAGGAACTTCCTTCTGTGTAATCTCTGCTGTCTCAGTTTCTATCTTATATGAAATTAACCAGTTCAGATCCAGCATGGTTCTATATGGTTTTTGCACTATCTTGAATACTCAAGGTACCCTGCTTGTTGTTTTATTCTTGACCAAGAATGTGAAAAATTTTGGTGGCTGCTAATCTGTTCTTACTCATACAAGCTTCGTATTAACAATCCAAAGCTAGAACTTCTCTAGGGTGGTGAAGTATACACAAAATTCAGATGACAAATCATATGAAAACAGTAAATATTCTATAAGTCAATTTCTAAAAGAATTTTAAAGATATAAGGTGATGTTTGCCTAAAACTGAACTTTTGCTTCATTTATGCCTACTTAGAAAATGCTGAATTTGTGACATAAGCATTGAAAGCATGCATGATGAAGCCACCTGCATCAGCTAAAAGTGCAGTTGTTAGCTTGCAAGGATCACAAGTAGTCAAGCCTTTATAGAGGGTAGCCTTGAGGTCTCCATGCCTTTTGCTTGCTAACTTCTCATCAGCCAGACTGCTTATCAGACTCAGTCATGAGGTTCTACTATTAAGCCCCAAGGGTTCTCTCTTGTAGAGTACTGCAGCCATCTGAAAAGGTCCTTTTTGAGTTTTTTTTCTGAGATCCAAGTGACTTTGCCAAGCCTAGGGAGTCCAGCACTTCTTCTGAAGCCTAGATATTTTTCCTTAAGGTGGTGTTTTTAATCAAGTCCCTGAAGTCACCACAGAACTGGCTTGAACATCTTGTGCAGACCTTATGAATAAAAAAACAAATGCTCCACTGTAAAAATATTACCTGGATAGACATAAGCATCTCTTAGGTTTAAAATACTTTGTTCACAAACTAAAATCCAAGCAAAGTGCCATACATCCTATACATATGGATAGTCTTAATCACTTCCTTAAATTACTTTTTTGTTTGTTTTATTTATTTATTACTATTATTTTTTTATGTTGACCATTTTTAAAGTCTTCATTGAATTTGTTACAATATTGCTTCTGTTTTAGGCTTTTGCTTTTTGGCTGTGAGTCATGTGGGATCTTAGTTCTTGACCAGGGATCAAACCTGAGCCCCCTGTGTTTGAAGGTGAAGTCTTAACCACTGGACTGCCAGGAAAGTACCCTGTTTTATGGTTTAGAATATATAACAGCTATATAAAATTTTAAGGTCTCTGAAATGTAATGCCTCAAAGCTGCAAATTTCCCAGGAAGAGACAGGTTCTTGGAAAATATGAACTTTTCAGGAAATCAATTAATAATGGGTATATGTGTGCAAAGTAGCTTCAGTCATGTCCAACACTGCACCCCCATAGACTGTCGCCTGCCAGGCTCCTCTGTCCATGGGATTTCCCAGGTAAGAGTACTGGAGTGTGTTGCCATTTCTTTCTCCAGAGGATCTTCCTGACCCAGGGATTGAACCCGCATCTCTTGTGTCTCCTGGATTGGCAGGTGGGTTCTTTACCACTAGTGCCACCTGGGAAGCCCAGTAATAGGTATATTCTGCAGGTAATAGGATGGTGATTATGTGCACAGATTGAAGATTGATCACCTCATCTGCCCAAGAGGAAAGAGTAAAATGGTGTAAAGAAGTCATACAGTATGTGAATTGAGAAATTTCCAATTGATATGGAAAGGAAATGTCCCTTTCCACCCCCAAGAAATAACAAGTGAATAGAAACCTGCCACTGGGGAAAATTGCTGATGGAAGAATATGGAGCAAGAAGACTACTATGAGTTTCCAGGTCTGTACTAGTTGGGGGTTAAGCAAAATTAATGCAAACCTAAGAAGCTTAGAGCAATAACCAGAAAATCAGGGAACTTGGAAATAAGATTTAACCAGGTAACAACAGTCTTTAGTTTTGTTATGTCTGTTTGGAAAGGTCAACATTGACCTCAGCTGTGCAGATCAATTAAGATATATGTTCCAATTTAAGTATTGCTTTCAACTGTAAATTTCCAGTATTGTCTTAAAAAAAAAAACAAACAAACAATAATGACAATCAAAGTAATAACAACAAAAATCAATGACTTAATTTTAACTTACATTCAAAGAACAGTTTCAAAATATAAAAACAAAATACTATCACTGCAATGGTTTGTTTGAGTTAAGTGACTATCTAATTACTTTACAGAAAATTACCTTTCTTCCTTAAAGCAGCATGAGGCTGCCAAATTTACTCCTGTTGTAGCAGGAGCCTCATGCTATTTGGCTTCTGGGCTCCATCTGCATTTGTCTGCATCTGCTTTCATCCTCCTCAAACTCCTCTCAAAAGGAGTTAGAAAATCTGCAATTCACATCAGGGCATCCAGCCAGATTAGAAGCTGCCAAATATCAACATCAGGTTTTGTGAGAAAAATTAAGTTACTCAAGCCTTCTCTCTAGCACATCAATGATGTTGTATACAAGGTTATGCAGCCTGAATCTCTATTTCCACCCTGCTGGGTAAAAATAATTTGAAAGTGAAAATTTGAGGTTATGATATGATTTGAACATTTTACGGTGGCCTAACCTTTTCAACTCTTATTCTTACTGTGTCTGGTTATCACGTTAGTTATTTTTTAAAACCATTTTTCTACATTTGTCACAGTACAACATGGAGAGTAGAATGTGAATAATTTCAAATATTACATTTTTAAAAGGTTTCATGGTTTTATGCCCATCTTTATTTTTTAATGAAATTGAATTAAAAATTTAGTGAAAGACTTGAAATATAAAGTCTGGACAATCTTCTAGAAGATAAATTCAAAACCATTGACAAAAATATGAGGGAAAATA
This sequence comes from Bubalus kerabau, assembly GCF_029407905.1. Classification (NCBI taxonomy): domain Eukaryota; kingdom Metazoa; phylum Chordata; class Mammalia; order Artiodactyla; family Bovidae; genus Bubalus; species Bubalus kerabau. The sequence goes on along the minus strand of NC_073635.1, from coordinate 44,178,427 downwards.
ATTTAAATTTAGAGAATCAAATCAGAAAAAAAAATCTAACATTAGATTATTAGGAATAATAGAAGTCAACATACAACACATATATATGTACACACAAAGGAGGTATTTATTAACTAAATTATATCAGAGTAATTCTGTGACTTCAGACACATCTCCTTGTTAGAAAGGCCCAATGAGTGATAAAAGATTCAAACTCAGGAGCATCATTACAAAATTTCAGAATGCCAAGTGTGTCATGGCATATAGAGAAAGAAACATTGAAAACAAAGGAATGAGTATCAGAATGACATCAGGTTCTTGACAGAAGACTTTAAGTACATCATGGACAGATACTCGGCTGCCTGCTCTGCTTAATTGTTAATGCACTATGTCTGAAGATAAAAATACAGTAATGGTAAGTGACATTTGTACATCATGTTACAGAGATAAATCTGAACCAGGTGGTCCCCAAGTACAATGCAGTCCAGATAAACCCAGAACAGTTTACAGGTGAGCAGCCAACCTTAGAATGGTGTGCCCACGTGTCCATTTGGCAAGTTCAGAATCACACCACAATATAAGCTCTCCAGGACCTGGGATCTGCTTTATCTGTTCACTGAAGTATCTGTGCTATCTAAAGTATGTAAAACATAAGTAAGTCTTCTGTTAAAACTTTCTGAACAAATATATAAATGGATATATGAGGCTTATTGTTGATCATCTTATGAAGACTGCAGATATCATGTTAAAAAAGAACTGTGTAAAGGTAAGCTGGGAGTAAGAGAATCCTGGGGTGACATGAATCAGCACTTGAAAGAGCACTAGGGCTCCCACCTTTTCAGATGCATATTGAGAGTTGCCCTTTGACATACTTCATGGGTATGCATTTAGTTTTAATTAACAATGGAGACTTCAGTGAAATATTTGGGAGCATAGAGATGTTTAATTATAAAACCAAAATGCTTGTTATCCAAACCCTTCATTTAAAAAAAAAAAAATATATATATATATATATATTTTTTTTTAATTGGAGGATAATTGCTTTACAATGTTGTGCTGATTTCTGCCATACATCAATATGAATCAACCATATGTCCCCTCCTTCTTGAACCTCCCTCTTACCTCCCAGATCTTCCCTGGTGGCTCAGACGGTAAAGTGTCTGCCTACAATGTGGGAGACCTGGGTTCGATCCCTGAGTTGGGAAGATCCTCTGGAGAAGGAAATGGCAACCCACTCCAGTAGTCTTGACTGGAAAATCCCATGGACAGAGGATCATGGTAGGCTATAGTCCATGGGGTCACAAAGAGTCAGACACGACTGAGCGACTTCATTTCCATTTTGGCTTCCCTAGTGGCTCAGATGGTAAAGGGTCTGCCTGCAATGTGGGAGACCCAGGTTCAATCCCTGGGTTGGAAAGATCCCCTGGAGAAGGAAATGGCAACCCACTCCAGTACCCTTGCCTGGAGAATCCCGTGAACAGAGGAGCCTTGTAGGCTACAGTCCATGGGGTCGCAAAGAGTCAGACACAACTGAGCGACTTCACTTACTTACTTACTCCCACCTCCCACCCATCCTACTCCTCTAGATTGTCAAAGAGCACTGGGTTAAGTGCCCTGTATCATACAGCAAATTCCCACTGGCTGTTTTGTATATGGTATTCATATGCTTCAATACAACTCTCTTAATTCATCCCACCCTCTTTTCCCCCACACTGTCCATGTCTGTTCTCTATATCTTCATCTGTATTATTACCCTACAAATAGATTCATCAGTAACATTCTAGATTTCATACATATGTGTTAATAAATGATATTTGCATTTCTCTTTCTTATTTACTTCACTCTGTATAATAAGCTCCAGATTCAGGCACCTCACTAAAACTGACTTGAATTAATTCATTTTTACGGCTGAGTAGGAGATCCAACCAGTCTATTCTGAAGGAGATAAGCCCTGGGATTTCTTTGGAAGGAATGATGCTAAAGCTGAAACTCCAGTACTTTGGCCACCTCATGTGAAGAGTTGACTCATTGGAAAAGACTCTGATGCTGGGAGGGATTGGGGGCAGGAGGAAAAGGGGATGACAGAGGATAAGATGGCTGGATGGCATCACTGACTCGATGGACGTGAGTCGGAGTGAGCTCCAGGAGTTGGTGATGGACAGGGATGCCTGGCGTGCTGCGATTCATGGGGTCTCAAAGAGTCGGACACGACTGAGCGACTGAACTGAACTGAACTGTATATTCTACTATATATATATATATATATATATATACACATATATGTGTATATATATATATATATATATATACACACACCAGAATATCTTTATCCAACAGTCTGTCAGTGGACAACTAGGTGGCTTCCGTGTTCTGACTATTATAAATAGTGCTACTATGAATATTGGTATGCATGTGTGCTTTAGCTATGTCTATCTTTAATAATTCACTTACTGTGTGGAAAAACTCTGGATATTCATGTGTTTCACTCTTACTATTGTCTCTCTAATAAATGCTTTTTAATGTATTGATGATAAAGAAATTTTATATTTGAGACTATAGGAAATCTCAAGTGCCAATAACTGAATGAAACATTTGATTAATAATTTTTCATCAATAAATGGTAGCAGTAATAATAATATATCCTCATAGGTTTACTTTGAAGTTTAAACAAACTGATATATGTAAAATTTAAAGAATATATGGTTAGTGATTAATGAAATAGCTGTAATTATTATATTAATGCATATTTTGAATTTCAAATAAAAAGTAGTGTTAATAGCAACAGTAAAAATATTTTAAATGGTTACAGTATTAATAATTTGTTTGGAAAACCTGTTTTCACATATGTCAATTTATTTGACTCTTATAGCCACTTCACAAACAATAATAACATAAAAATTCTAAAATTAAGTGCAAATATCTATTTATTTATAAAATTTAAGAATGCAATACTTTTATGAATTATTCCAAGTCAAGCAGGGGCAGAAAATGTTTCCTTTTTTCCTTTCTGGGCTCTTTGTCTGTTCTTTCAACTAAATTGATACAAACCAGATTGTGCTTTGTGCTTAGTATCTCAAAAATAGATTAACAGTAAAAAAAAAAAAAAAAAAAAAAAAAAAATCACCTTAATTTCATTTGTATAGGAACCCCATACTAATATGTGCAACTCAAAGAAGTAACCAAAGCAGGCAGCTTTTATATTTTTCATACAAAGGAACAACAAATTTCTGAAGAATTGACAAGACAAAGAAATTTGGACTTGGAATAGTAAGTTAGTGAGAAAGTAATATTAGGTACTTAGAATAGGAAACAGGAGTCCAAAATGGCGGTGGCTAAAAGAGAAGGAAGGGAAAAGCCTGTGAAAATAGAACAAAGGAATGTCAACGGAAGGTCTGAAGACTGGAGTGAGGACCTCAGGTAGAACAAACAGCACTCCTGGCTAGCCCAATTTACATAGGGCAGGCCCAGGGGGAGGAAAAGACATATAAAGAGAGGAGCCAAAGGGCTGGGGCTCCCTCTCTCCCATGCACGCGCACTTGTTCTCTCTCTCCTCTTCGTGTCTTTGGGTTGGCATGCCCTCACACCTTGAGGATATATTTTCCTGCTATTTTCTAAATAAAACTGAGCTGTAACATGGAGCTGTAACACTGATCTGTCTTAAGAGCTATAACATGGTCTGTTAGAGAACCGAGAGCTATAACACGATCTGTCCAAGAGCTGTGACACCCAGAGGGCTTTAATGCCGGTCATTTCAAATTTTTGTTGAGACAAGACAGAGCTGAGGAGATTACACTTGCCTGACAGTGACATGGTTTCTTTATGGCTTTCTGGCTCTACTTCCTTATTTCCAGTGATACTGATACTGTTTACCATTCTGGAACATGGTATGTAGTCTGGTATATTTGTAAGGTATCTTTCTTCTGGGAGATTAATCCCTGGCTTTCAAAGGGTCAAAGGAGGGTCAGAGTGTCCTGCAAGTACTGGTTGTTTCATAAATAAATTTAATTCAAACTTATCAATACACCAAAATGATATATTTTAGGGGGGTGTATTCTGCTTCTTTTCAGATGTTTACTTGCTGAACTGTGTCCAACTCTTTTGCAATCCCATAGACTGTAACCCACCAGGCTCCTCTGTCCATGGCATTTCCTAGGCAAGAATCCTGGAGCAGGTTGTCATTCCCTTCTCCAGGGGATCTTCCCAACCCCAGGATCAAATCCACATCTGCATTGGCAGATGGATTCTTTACCACTGAACCACCAGGGAAGCTTTCAGATACTTGGTTACTATGAAAAGGCAGAACTTCAGAATTTTCACTACAAATTGTAACTCTTCTATTCTATGAGTTCTCAGTTATCAGACAGATACCACAATCTTAGAATTGGGCCAAGTTTTTCATATGCCTTCAGAATACACTGAGTAGAGCATGGTTTCTTTCTGATTGGCTGCTAAATACACTTAGTTGATTCTTCAAATACAGTTCATCATTGTATATTTGAGTACACATGCTTTTATAATATGTCCCAGAAAAGAGGGCTGATACAGAGGGATGTTAATGAGGGAGTTGATTTGGTAATTTTATAATTTAGTATCTCCCCTAGGTCATTAACTATGGATATGGGTGTAATGTGTGTTTTCCTTTTTCTTTACATATACCTATCAGTAAAGTATTCATGGCTCATTTACTTTTTAAAGGAATTTTCTGAATATTCAGAGGTAGTATCTCTATGGGAAACCTTTACTATTTATTCAGTTTTCTCTAAATATATGTAATTAAGAACAGATCCTAAGTTATCTCTAGCAAATCAAATTGTCAATGTAATATTTAATTAGCCACATCATTTTATTAATCACAAATCACAGATTTTATGGCCCACATAATTAAATATCTGAAACTATATCCCAAAGTCTCAAAGAGAAAAAAAGACAAGGAATTTTGAGGTAAAATATTTCAAACCCTTCTCCATGTTTTTTTTCTAAATAATTTCCATCCTGCAAATTCAAATGATGAAAAAGGCAGAAAGACAGGTTCATTGTGCTGTCTTGTCCAGGTCCTCTGTCTCCACTCTCATTTCATAATGGGCTACTGCACCAATTGGTTCTGCACTGTGCTTTTAAAGAATGGAGTTTCCATATTTACATCTCAATGAAATTGTAGCCTAAAAGTGAGATGTGCCAAATGACTGTTATTCTAAAGCAATTGTTAGGGTGATTTAAATAATAAAGGAAATTAATTATGTAAATGTCCTGCTATTCTGACCATTCAGCCTTGATGAGTTTCAGCAGAGAACAAGAAAAGTTGGCCATCTTTTCTTTTTTCCTTCACTACCTTATGAGAATACTACTCATTCAGGTTAACAGTTCAAAGCAACTGACACATTTCTGAAAATAAATATGCTGGAACATATATTGTATAGAAAGGAGTACATAAGTTTAACATATTTATAAAAACAACATAGATATTTAGAGTTGAAGAAATGGAGATGTAATTTCAGTGACACAAGAACAGTTTATAACTCAGTAATAAGAAAGTTCCTTTTTATAGCATCTACCATAGCTGGAAGGAATTTAGAGATGATTGAATCTAACATCTTCACTTTAGATGGAGATGCTGATATGGAGCAAAGGCTAAGTTTCATGCCTAAGTGCATATAACTGGTTAGCAGCAGAACCTTCACCAGAGGCAATGTATTTGACACAGAGACCAGATCACTTTTCACAATGTCATAGCTGACTTTCTGCTGAGTGATAAAATTGTTTTATTTCACCTTATATAGTGAAAATTCAAAGAGGGAAACCAAGCAAGACCCTATGGAGCTCCTGGGCACAAAAGACTTTTTGTGTCTCCTTTTCTGAGTTCCAAAAGCCAGGTTCAAATAATTGCTAATCAAGGAAGGGAGAGGATGCTGAGACAAGGGAGGAGCCACCAAGGAACAATACTATACCTTTGCGGGCAGGATATTGGCTCCTTGTCGGGGCTTCTCTGGTGGCTCAGATGGTAAAGCTCTGCCTGCAATGCGGGAGACCGGGGTCCGATTCCTGGGTCGGGAAGATTCCCTAGAGAAGGAAATGGCAATCCACTCCAGCACTCTTGCCTGGAAAATCCCATGGACGGAGGAGCCTGATATGCTACAGTCCATGGGGTCGCAAAGAGTCGGACACGACCGAGTGACTTCACTTTCGCTTTCAAGTGATGTACATAACATTATCTCCGAGCTCTTCTGCAGAATCAAATCCCCAGCAAATGGAAGACTTGGTGAGGTACTCTGCATTCTAAGGGTCACAGTTTGCCGATCATCATCTGACTCCAGATGATCCCTGGGTTGAAGAATTTCAGGCCCTGCACACACCTTGATCCTTATCAGCAATCCCATGCCTGACTATAAACTCCTCACCAGGCCCTCTGGGTTGGGACACACAGTTTTGAGAAAATTGGCCTGCTGTGGCCCCCTTTACCTAGCAAAGAAAAATAAAGCTATTCTTTTCCACTTCACTCAAAGCTCTGTCTCTAATGTTTAATTCAGTGTCAGGGTCCAGAGAACAAATTTGACTTCAAGAGCTTTTACTTATTGATTTAAGGAGATATTTTCTGATTCTAGTTTAACATGAGCCTGAGAAAGAAAATTCTTCCATCATTTACCTAGGCAATCTGTGAATTCATTTCACTAGTGATGTAGTGGCCCTTGGGTCACAGGTACTTGCTTTTTTATATAAGATTCCTTTAAAGAGTCTTTGCTATGACTCTCATATTTCTATGATGGAAGTGGAGAAGAAACAGAGGTAGCAATTTCAAGCAGACCTACACTTGAGAAGGACAGTGACATTAGATGAGGGAATAGGATAATTGAGACAGTTTACTTTTTCTTCATGGTATATGAAACATTTCTTTCAAGAATTTGGATTTATTTAGCAAGTATATATATCAAACTTAGATCAAGAGCACATAGACTATTCCTAAGTGAATCAGATGTGATCATCCTTGCTTTTAAGTTATGAACAATTAATCAAGAATATCAGGGAAAACATGAAGTAAATATTTAACTGAGAGCACGCTGATAAGGCACTTAAGGAGTACATGACACATAATTATCAGTGCTGAATACACATTCACAGACACAAAATTAGAATGTGATAAACACTGTAATAATGCTTATAGGCTAACACAAAGAAAAGAGGAATTCTTGGTAAGGCTTGAAAAAATAGGTCAGATTTTAACTAATCTAACTTGACAGAATAAATAACGACAGACTGAAGGAAGCACTGTTAGGAAAATTAAGAAGACAGAAAAAAAAAGCAGTAGACTTTTAATAAGCAATATAAATATAATTCTGAAACAATCTGTTCTTTTGTATTAGTCATAAAGAGTCATGTAAAGAATGTAGGTATGTCACCCCCTACCTGAAATGAACAATAAATAGGCCCAGATTCTTCTATCTGTTTGTTTTGATTTCCTCTGTAAATTGCCTTCATTTCAAAACTGCTTTTTTGATAATGTAGACCTAACTATATAATAAAGGTCTTTTCTTTGTACATAGTTCTTGCTTTCCTTTTTTTGCATTTTCTACTCTTATCATATGTATGTCACCAACGCTTGCATTATTTATAATTTAGAGACTAAGCTTGACCTGTGAATTTCCATGTTTATTTTGTGACAGCCTGCTGAATGATAGTAGATGTATTATAAGCAAAGAAATCAACACTTTCTTTTATCAAAAGGCCTTAAGTAGAAGAACACTTATGAAAAATTGAAAAAAAAAAAAGTAAACGTCCCAATCTAATACAGATGTTACTGTTTCTGCCAAACATCGCTCTGTCTCTAAGCCTCATTTTTGAAAAAGTGTAAAGTTAATAAACAGAACATAATTGTATTTTGAAAGTTTATATATTTTTTTATTTTTTAATTGGAGTAAATTTGCCTTACAATTTTGTGTTGGTTTCTGCCATACAACAATGCATACTAGTTATAAATATACATATATCCCCTCCCTCTTGAGCCTCCCATCCCCAGAATTTATATTAATACTCTCTCTCAGTGCAATATAAATTATTTGAAACTGATTTAAATCATTAATAAATTTAAGCAATATATTGAGTTCAAAAGTTATATATGACCTCATTATTTGACACTTGGAGAAGGCAATGGCGCCCCACTCTAGTACTCTTGCCTGGAAAATCCCACGGACAGAGGAGCCTGGTAGGCTGCAGTCCATGGGATCGCTAAGAGTCCGGTACGACTGAGCGACTTCACTTTCACTTTTCACTTTCATGCATTGGAGAAGGAAATGGCAACCCACTCCAGTGTTCTTGCCTGGAGAATCCCAGGGACGGGGGAGCCTGATGGGCTGCCGTCTATGGGGTCCACAGAGTTGGACATGACTGAAGCGACTTAGCAGCAGCAGCATTTGACAGTAAAATTGTAGACTAGGATATTTTTAAAATTTTTTGGTTAAAGTAATGACAGTATTTTGTAGTGATTGTTTTTCTAGAGCAGACACAAGAGAGTTTTTTGACATTGTTGTGGACTTTTCACAATTAAAAAAAAAAGTCTTCACAGGCACTACTTAATCCTTTCTGTCCCTTATAAACTGGTACAGATTACCCATTCTGCATGGTGTTGTTCAGTTGTTAAGTCATATCTGATTCTTTGCGACTCCATGGTCTGCAGCATGTCAGACTTCCCTGTCCTTTGCTGTTTCCCGGAGTTTGCTCAAATTCATGTCCATTGAGTCGGTGATACTATTTAACCATCTCATCCTCTGCCACGACCTTCTTCTTTTGCTTTCAATCTTTTCCAGCATAAGGCAGGGTCTTTTCCAATGAGTTGGCATTTCGCAGTGAGTGGCCAACTTATTGAAGTTTCAGCATAAGTCCTTCCAGTGAAATATTCAGGGTTGGTTTCTTTTACAGTTGACTGATTTGATATGCTAGCAGCCCAAGGGCCTTTTAAGAGTCTTCTCTAGCCCCACAATTTGAAAGTATCATTTCTTCAGCAAGTAGCCTTCTTCATAATACAGTTCTCCTATTTGTACATGGCTACTGGAAAAACCATAGCTTTCACTATATGGACCTTTGTCAGAAAACTGATGTCTCTGCTTTTAAATACACTGTCTAGGTTTGTCACAACTTTTCTTCCAAGGAGCAAGTGTAGTTTAATTTCCTGGCTGCAGTCACCATCAGTGGTGTTTTTGGAGTCCAAGAAAATAAAATCCATCACTGTTTCCAGTTGTTCCTCTTCTGTTTGTCATGAAGTGATGGGACCAGATGCTATGATCTTTGTTTTTTGAATATTGAGTTTTAAGCCAGCCTTTTCACTCTCCTCTTAAGCCAGCCTTTTCACTCTCCTCTTTCCCCCGTCATCAAGACACTCTTTTGTTCCTCTTCACTTTCTGCCACTAGAGTGGTATCATCTGCATATCTGAGGTCGTTGATATTCTGCATAGATATAGATGTAGGCAAAATGAAGTTATAGATTGATATAAATTGATTATATATGTTTATATGGGAAACATCTTTATGCATACATTTATTTATATGTGTAAATATATATAAACATAGATCACATATATATAAAAATACACACACACAGGTATATAAGCAGGTATATACTGAGATACTGAGGAAGGTCAGTGCTATGAGCAAAACATTGCAATTTTAGGCCTGCAGCTATGGTGTGCCATGTGCAAATCCCACACAAAAATGGAGAAGAAAACTGTTTTATACAGGGACGAAGGAAATTGGGAGGGCTAGAGTAAAGAAAGAGAGCATGCTTTTCATTGGCTGAGTCCTGATAGCCTCTCATTGACTGAGCTCTTGCCAGGCAAGTAAAGGGAGTCTTTCTTCTTCCTATTATGCTCTGCATCTTCTTCTGGCCCCTCAACTCTCTTTTAATTGAAGTTTCTTCTTATTAATTTTTTTTTTTTACATTCCCTCTTTTTAATTAAGATCTTTCCCAGAAAATCTTGCTATTTAAAGTCAGGTTTTCTGGTTTCAGTGGCTTTTTGTCACTGAATGCCTGGGAGAAACTTTCTGGGTGGAGTGCCTCAACATCAGAAGGAATTTTCACAAGTGGGAAACCTATTGAGGTCATCTCTGCATAACAAGGAAAGGAAGAGGGAGAACTCTCAGACACTTCTAAAGTGACTATGTTACCAAGGTCATTGAACATAAACATTGAAGACTATCTGAAATATTATGCCATCATCAAAGGCTTTCAGAAGGGATTTTTTATAGTAGATGAGATCTTTAGATTGGAAAATATGAGCTTAAGGTACTTATTTCATCGCACTGTGGAAAGACTGCACTACCAAAATCTGGTTGCTTTTAATAGAAACAATTAGGTCTTTGCTTGGAACATCTCTCCTTTAGTCCATTGTTGGTCAAAAGAGGCAGAAGCCAAGTACATTAGGTGTCCTATGACTATCTCAAAGGATGAGAGTTTAGGATTTCCAAAGCAGTGGATTTGAGATTCAGAAGGACCAAAGGCATTATTTTGGGACAAAGTATTTGGAGGGTCTCTACAGATTTTGCCTCTGAGTCTTAATGATGTCATTCGAGCATTAGACTAAACCAAAGAATTGGAAGTAGTTAGCATAGTGAAAGTGTTGAAAAACTGGTCAAACAGCACAGATTTGTCAAAGTATCTAATCAATAAAATGGTCTCCTTGATCACTATGAAGTTCAAAAGGAGATCCTCACCTATGGATAATTTTTTTTTTTTTTTCCCCCGAAGGATATTAGCCATGAAATAGGCATTAGCCTGATTAAAAGAGAAGGCTATGGTCTAGTTTGTGTGAAAACATAGAGACTATGACTAAAACATGTTTAGATTCATTAGACAGAGGAAGTTATATGAAATTCATTTGCTAGAGCTTGAATGGTCCATTAAGCAGTTTAAAATATATGGGAGCAGTACAAACAGGTTTCCTTGTGTTGTATTTTGAACAAATGGGACAAACGAGTTTACGTATTTTTTTGCAGCCTTGTTAAGGTTTCCTCAGAAGCCTTGATTCATGAAGGCTATCATTTTGCCAATAGAGCAATGGTTTAATGCGTTCACAGTGATTAAAAGTGGAGATTTTAAAGTTTGCTGTACATCTGAGTTGTTATTTGATCCAAACTAGAGCTTTCTCTTTTTATTAAGTCAATAATTGTTGCATTTTCTCTCTTTTTCTGAAGCCAGGTATTGTGCTCTGCTAGTATGTTTTTCTAACTTATCATTTGGGAAATATCACTTTGGACTATGACAGAGGTTTGGCTGCTGTTGGTTCCTTTAAGGACAATATTTCTTACAGAAATGTCAGTAAGGTGATTTCCTTTAGCTTCCAGAGAGCCAAGTTTAGAATGTCCTGAAATCTTAATAATAGCTAAAGTGGCAAGTATAAGTATTGCATCCAATAATTCCTGAACATATAGTTCATTTAAAATTTTATTTCCACTACAAGTAAGGAAGCCATGTTGCTTCCACAACATTTCAAAATCATGACCTACTCTGAAAGGATAAATATTATCAGTATAAATACTGCAAGTTTTCCCCATTTGCTAAAGTGAAACCTGAGTAAGAGTACATAATTCAGCATATTGGACCAAAATAGCAATGGGTTAAGGTGTTGCCTCGACAATATCAAAAGGAGTTGTGACACCTTACCCAGCACTATATTTGTTATTGTTATCTTTTAAATAAGAACTGTTAGTGAGCCATGAAAGTCAGTGTTACCTTAAGAAATTTCCTGTGTATCATTTCAAGGAGTCACAAGCAATCCATCAGTGGTAAGTACTAGTGAGGGACTTTATCAGTGACAAAGGGGAGAAGGGCAGCAGAGTTAAGGTAGCAACAACACACCAGAAAAAGCTTTGGAAGGGGCAGTTAACAAAAAAACTTCATAGGAAGTGAGGCAGCTAAGAAATGTTGAGTCTAATGAAAATCTTGGAGCGCTTCTAGTGCATGAGATACAAAAATGGTTAAAGAGGGTCCCAAAATGACTTTCTTTCTCAGTGGCTCTAACCTAAAAGACAGCGGCTATAATAGCTATAAAGTAAGGGGGTATCCCCAAGCCACATGGTACTGTTGCTGGTTATAATACCTTATTGGTCAACGGTGGTCCTTGTGTTTTGGGTGAGTACCCCAAGGGTATTCTCTTTCTTCATATAAGGAAGAAAAGAAAAGGAAAACTGTATGAAAAGGAAAAAATGTAATCTGCTCATTGGGATTCTCAAGGGCACATGGGTTCGTCAAACGTGCTTTTACAGCCTTAAAGGCTATGTTGTCTAGTTCTTCCCATTAAATTGTGTTGGTGTATTTTGCTGTTGTTGTTAGTGAGTAAAACATACAGAGCTTTGATCATAGGGGGAAATTTAGAATCTGATTTCTGCAATAACCAACTATCCCTAGAATATCTCACAGTTAGTGCTTAATTTGGGGTTTTAGGAAATTTAAGTCACTATGAATCCTTTCTGGACCAAGATGAAGCCCTTGTTCTATATCAGATGCCAAAAATACTGAAACTGGGTTTAGGAAAATTGCAATTTTTAAAACGACTTTATGTCTTTTTAAGCTAAAAACCTCAGCAGCATGTAGATGCTGTATTCCTGTGAGGAGGTTTGAGAAAAATTTTAAGGAAGCAAATCATCCACATATTGTAACAAAGCAGAACCTGAAGGAAGCATTATTATTCCATCCAACTCAGACTCCAGAATTTGTGAGAAGCAAAGACAGTCAGTAAAATCCTGAGACATTACTATACAGGTGAACTGATTTTTTTTTTTTTTTTGCACACATGAAGACAAAAAGGTATTGGATAGCTTTATCAAGTGAAATACAAAGTATTGTGCAGCATAAATTGCAGAAAATAATGTGTTTTAGACAGGAATGGATGTTGGTAATTTTTAAGGGTTAAGAACAACATGTTATTAAGAGATAACAATGTTGTCTATTTCTTTGAAGTCCTAACAAACCTGTACCCTTAGCACATAGATTTTCTCACCATTAAAATGGTAGTATTAAAGGGACTAGTACAGGGGCTGATGAGTCCTTGACTTTTATAATCTTCTATCATGGGCTTTATGCTTTTGAATGGTTTTTTGAAGGGAAGTAGTTTTGATGTTCACTTTTGCCATCTCCTGTTTGACCACTTCCAATTTGCCTTGAAATTGAGTCTGAACTGAAGTGCTTGGATGCAATCTCAAAAATGACAGAATGATCTCTGTTTGTTTCCAAGACAAACCATTCAATATCACAGTAATCCAAACCTATACTCAAACCAGTAGCACCGAAGAAGCTGAAGTTGAATGGTTCTATGAAGACCTACAAGACATTTTAGAACTAACACCCCAAAAATATGTCCTTTTCATTATAGGAGAATGGAATGCAAAAGTAGGAAGTCAAGAAACACCTGGAGTAACAGGCAAATTTGGCCTTGGAATACGGAATGAAGCAGGGCAAAGACTAATAGAGTTTTGCCAAGAAAATGCACTGGTCATAGAAAACACCCTCTTCCAACAACACAAGAGAAGACTCTACACGTGGACATCATCAGATGGTCAACATCAAAATCAGATTGATTATATTCTTTGCAGCCAAAGATGGAGAATCTCTATTAAGTCAGCAAAAACAAGACCAGGAGCTGACTGTGGCTCAGATCATGAACACCTTATTGCCAAATTCAGACTTAAATTGAAGAAAGTAGGGAAAATCACTATACCATTCAGGTATGACCTAAATCAAATCCCTTATGATTATATAGTGGAAGTGAGAAATAGATTTAAGGGACTAGATCTGATAGAATGCTGGATAAACTATGGATGGAGGTTCGTGACATTGTACAGGAGAAAGGGATCAAGACCATCCCCAAGAAAAAGAAATGTAAGAAGGCAAAATGGCTGTCTGGGGAGGCATTACAAATAGCTGTGAAAAGAAGAGAAGCGAAAAGCAAAGGAGAAAAGGAAAGATATAAGCATCTGAATGCAGAGTTCCCAAGAATAGCAAGAGATAAGAAAGCCTTCTTCATCAATCAATGCAAAGAAATAGAGGAAAACAAGAGAATGGGAAAGACTAGAGATCTCTTCAAGAAAATCAGAGATACCAAGGGAACATTTCATGCAAAGATGGGCTTGATAAAGGACAGAAATGGTATGGACCTAACAGAAGCAGAAGATATTAAGAAGAGGTGGCAGGAATACACAGAAGGACTGTACAAAAAAGATTTTCACGACCCAGAAAATCACGATGGTGTGATCACTGACCTACAGCCAGACATCCTGGAATGTGAAGTCAAGTGGGCCTTAGAAAGCATCACTACTAACAAAGCTAGGGAGGTGATGGCATTCCAGTGGAGCTCTTTCAAATCCTGAAAGATGATGCTGTGAAAGTGCTGCACTCAATATGCCAGCAAATTTGGAAAACTCAGCAGTGGCCACAGGACTGGAAAAGGTCAGTTTTCATTCCAATGCCAACGAAAGGCAATGCCAAAGAATGCTCAAACTACCGCACAATTGCACTCATCTCACATCCTAGTGCAGTAATACTCAAAATTCTCCAAGCCAGGCTTCAGCAATATGTGAACCATGAACTTCCAGATGTTCAAGCTGGTTTTAGAAAAGGCAGAGGAACCAGAGATCAAATTGCCAACATCTGCTGGATCATGGAAAAAGCAAGAGAGCTCCAGATTTTGTCTATATTTGCTTTATTGAGTATGCCAAAGCCTTTGACTGTGTGGATCACAATAAACTGTGGAAAATTCTGAAAGAGATGGGAATACCAGACCACCTGACCTGCCTCTTGAGAAACTTGTATGCAGGTCAGGAAGCAACAGTTAGAACTGGACATGAAACAACAGACTGGTTCCATATAGGAAAAGGAGTACATCAAGGATGTATATTGTCACCCTACTTACTTAACTTCTATGTAGCGTACATCATTGGAGAAGGAAATGGCAACCCACTCCAGTGTTCTTGCATGGAGAATCCCAGGGATGGGGGAGCCTGGTGGGCTGCCGTCTCTGGGGTTGCACAGAGTCGGACACGACTGAAGTGACTTAGCAGAGTACATCATGAGAAACGCTGGGCTGGAAGAAGCACAAGCTGGAATCAAGATTGCCTGGAAAAGTATCAATAACTTCAGATATGCAGATGACACCACCCTTATGGCAGAAAGTGAAGAGGAACTAAAAAGCCTCTTGATTAAAGCAAAAGTGGGGAATGAAAAAGTTGGCTTAAAGTTCAACATTCAGAGAACAGATCATGGCATCTGGGCCCAGCACGTCATGGGAAATAGATGGGGAAACAGTGGAAACAGTGTCAGACTTTATTTTTGGGGGCTCCAAAATCACTTCAGATGGTGATTGCAGCCATGAAATTAAAAGACACTTACCCTTTGGAAGAAAAGTTATGACCAACCTAGATAACATATTGAAAAGCAGAGACTACTTTGCCAACAAAGGTCCGTCTAGTCAAGGCTGTTTTTTTTCCAGTGGTCATGTATGGATGTAAGAGTTGGACTGTGAAGAAAGCTGAGCACTGAAGAATTGATGCTTTTGAACTGTGGTGTTGGAGAAGACTCTTGAGAGTCCCTTGGACTGCAAGGAGATCCAGCCAGTCCATTCTAAAAGAGATCAGCCCTGGAATTTCTTTGGAAGGAATGATGCTAAAGCTGAAACTCCAGTACTTTGGCCACCTCATGCGAAGAGTTGACTCATTGGAAAAGACTCTGATGCTGGGAGGACTTGGGGACAGGAGGAGAAAGGACGACAGAGGATGAGATGGCTGGATGGCATCACTGACTCGATCGACGTGAGTCTGAGTGAACTCCGGGAGTTGGTGATGGACAGGGATGCCTGGCGTGCTGCGATTCATGGGGTCGCAAAAAGTCAAACACGACTGCACGACTGAACTAAACTGAACTGAATTTGCCTTGATTCATGGCCCTAACATTCCAGGTTCCTATGCAGTATTGCTGTTATAGCAACAGGCTTTACTTTCATCACCGGTCACATCCACAACTCGGTGTTGTTTTTGCTTTGGCTCCGTCTCTTCATTCTTTCTAGAGTTATTTCTCCACTGAATTCCAATAGCATATTGGGCACCTACTGACCTGGGGAGTTAATTTTTCCCCAGGTGAAAGATACTGTCCTTTTTTTTTTTTTTTTTTTTTTTGCGTTTCATACTGTTCATGGGGTTCACAAGGCAATTATACTGAAGTGGTTTCCTATTCCCTTCTCCAGCAGACCATGCTTGGTCAGAACTCACCACCATGATCCGTCCATCTTGGGTGGCTCTACATGGCATGGCTCATGGTTTCATTGAGTTAGACAAGGCTGTGGTGCATTTGATCATATTGGCTAGTTTTCTGTGATTGTGGTTTTCATTCTGTCTGCCCTTTGATGGAGAAGGATAAAAGGGTTATGGAAGCTTCCTAATGGGAGAGACTTACTGAAGGGGAAGCTGAGTCTTGTTCTGATGGGCAGGGTCATGCTCAGTAAATCTTTAATCCAATTTTCTGTTGATGGGCGGGTCTGTGTTCCTTCCCTGTTGTTTGACCTGAGACCAAACTATGGTGGAGGTAATGGAGATAATGACAACCTCCTTCAAATGATACCATGAATTCACTGCTACACTTAGTATCCCCAACTCTTAGCAGGCCACCCCTGACCCACGCCTCTGCTGGAAACTCCTGGATACTCACAGGCAATTCTGGGTCAGTCTCTTGTGGGGTCACTTCTCCTTTCTCCTGGGTCCTGGTGTGCACAAGGTTTTGCCTGTGCCCTCCAAGAGTCTGTTTTCCCAGTCCTATGTAAGTTCTGGCAGCTCTATGGGGGGTTAATGGTGACCTCCTCAAAGAGGGCTTATGCCATACCCTGGTCTACTTCACCCAGAGCCCCTGCCCCTGAAGCAGTCCTCTGCTGACCCGTACCTATGCAAGAGACACTCAAACACAGTTCTGGCTCAGTCTCTGTGGGGTCTGGTTCCTGGCGTACACAAGTTTTGTTTGAGCCCTCCGAGTATCTCCAGCAGGTATGGTATTTGATTTGAAACATGATTTCGCCCTTTCTACCATCTTGCTGGGGCTTCTCTTTTGCCCTTGAACATGGGGTACTTTTATTTTGTGGGATCCAACAGTCTCCTGTCAACGGTTGTTCAGCAGTGAGTTGTAATTTTGGCGTTCTCTCAGGAGAAGATGAGCTCACATCCTTCTACTCCACTTGACATCCTCACCAGAAAACTGTGGTTTGATGAACCGAGGGGACTTTGATGTCTGCAGTGGCCTCCAGAGGCCACGGATTGGGCTTATGCAAATCTTCACGGGTGGGCTGCTGTGAGTTTTGCTTACATCAGTTGAAGATTTTGTCCATAAGGAAGTTTGTAGCTGATTCAATGGAGGCAAATGATCAGTGTTTCCAGAATTAGCTCTTATAATGTCAGACATGGAACAGGTAAAAGATAACAAAGAGATATTTAATTCACCTGTTTGGTTAGTTTCATGACTACTGTCAATTTCTAGATTTATTTCCCCGTTTTGGAAGAAAGGAATTCTGACATGATAGTTCTCTAGGAAATCTCAGCCAAATAAATGAACAGGGGTGGAAGAGCTAGGCAAAAGAGTCTGTATTTATCAAAGGCTCTGACCAAAAATGAATGGATTTAAAGGCAGAAACCTTTTGAGATTTCATTAGTGATCTTCACTGTTGGAACTCTTTTAGTACTCTGAGACAGGGACACTGAGACTGTGGCTCTGGTTTCAGTTAGGACCGATAGAGACTCATCCCCAATCTGGAGAAATGTTTCTCTGGGCTGATTAAAAGGGGGGATTGGGAAGAGGCTTGTACTTCCTCAGAGCCTCACCATTAAGAATTGGGAAAATGTTGGAAAAGTTCGTTAAAAGGCTGAAGGCATCTGAAATGCTTACATTTATAACAACCTCTTTCCTAATGTCTTGACTTTTTGTAGTAGCTGCAGAAATTTACAGGGTTTACTTTAGTTTAGGAGTATTCACTTGCTAGAGTGAAGATTAAGAATTTTGTCTTCCTTTTAGGAGACTTATCTAGAGTGAGAAAAAGCTAGTGTACCAGAATAATTAAATCTGAAATGGGCAGTTTCCATTCCATCCTCATCTTTTTTATGAAAGTTCTCTATTCAGCCCATTGATAAACATGGATTTCAAAGATAGCCTGGTGGAATAAACATCTGAAAGAAGAACATAATTTAAAAATCTGAAGACAACTGTAACATTCATTAATAGATTCATCATGTTTTTGTGTACTACACTGAATTTTGATCCAACAAACTTGCTTTGGAAAAGTTCTAGGAATTGCTCAGTGAAATTGCTTAGTGATTGCCTGAGTAATGATATAATAAATTTAGTAGGCTGATCTCCCAATTTTAATTTCAGAGACCTCTCTGGATTTTCCAAATTGACTGGGTTTTAGCTAATGCTGGGCCTTGCCTTCAGCAACAAGCATACGAAGGTGATGTAAGTCAGGGAAACAAAGTTGATAAGTCTGAAGACTATATTACTTTGCAAGTCTGGAGGATCTTTGGTTGCTTTTGGAAAATTTTTGACCATGGCTTTCAGTTCAGCCTTAGCCCAAGGAAGGCAAAATAAATAAATAAATAAACTTTAGCCCTTAGACTCTCCAAAGGCTTAATTTTAAAGTGACAAGTTTTAACAAGTTCAAAAGAAAAGGGATTGTAGAGAGTTTCAGAGAAAAACAGTAGTTTGGCAAGAGATTTATTATAGGGGACCTGAAGGCATAGAGAAGGTATAGGTGGCATAAGAGGAAAGAAGGAAGAGGGTACAACAGGCAGGGCCAGGGCACAAGGGGCTGGGGATAAGATGACACCTGAGACAAGGAAAGCAGGGAAGGAAAGGTTGAGCCCTCAGGAGTCATTGTATCTTTCTTTGATTGTTTGTCTAAGATAATTTTAAAATATTTTTAAATTTTAAATCTGCATATAAGCTATTTTATGCTCCTGATAATTTTTGGAAGCCTCATAATACCAATCATTCAGTTCCGGGAATTTCAAAGCAGAGAAAGTGTTAGTCGTTCAGTCATGTCCAACTCTTTGTGACCCCATGGGTTGTAGCCCTCCAGGCTCCTCTGTCCATGGGATTTCCCAGGCAAGAGCACTGGAGTGGGTTGCCATTTCCTTCTCCAAGGGATCTTCCCCACCCAGGGATCGAACTTGAGTCTCCCTCATTGCAGGTAAATTTATCAGATTTATTGCAGGTAACACACCTGTTTGGTCAAGAGTCTCAGAGTCATAAGGGGTCTTCTCTGCATCCTTGTATGGGCCACCAAAGCACTGTCCTAAAACAAATAGAATCCCATTATTTCTCCAGAAAAAAAAAAATCATTTATTCTGGATCAGCAGAAAACTGTAATACAGGATATGCAACAACAGTGAGCCACAGGCAAGCCCAGTAAAAATGGAGAAGAGAACTGCTTTACTGAGTGCAAAAGAAAGTTGAGGGCTAAAATAACCAGTCTGTGGCTTTTCATTGGTTGAACTGTGACCATCTGTAGTTAACTGAGTTCTTGCCAGCAATAAGGAGATTTTTTTTCTTCCTGTTGGGCTCTTCTGTCATCATAGTGTATGAAAGTTCTCCCTTCTGGCCCCTAACTCTTATGAATTGAGGTTTCTGTTCATTAATTTGTTACAAAAAAAGTCCATATTTTAAGTGAATCTAGAAAAGTTTAAAGGAGCCATGAGGAAATTTACGTTGAGAGTCATCATGAATGAAATTTCCTATGTTTGAAGAATTGGAGTGTTTGACCTGAGTATAAAGGACTGGTTTGAAATATGGAAAAAGAGAAACTTCACAGGGAAAAGTGATCAAAGCATGCCTTATTGAAGTATGTGGACAGATTTTTTTTTTTTTTAATGGCAAATCATTCTTGTTTTACCTGGAGCAAGACAAAATCAGCTTTTTAATTTAGACAATATTTCAGCAGCTAATATTTTTGAGAGCATACTGTATTTTGGTATTTGGGCATATATTGAAAAATAAATCCAATAGGGTATTTGCACTTATGACACTTAAAACCTAATGGAGAATACAGATATTGAATTACCAATTAAAATAAATATTGATCAGAGGAATTACTGGAAATTATCGAAGTTACAGATTTTGATGAATATTCAAGGCCATGAATTCAGTTCTAGAGTTTGATGAACTTATGGGACATATAGAAACAAATGTTTTAATAGTAATTTGGCTCTATGGGGTTGACACTGAGGAAAAAGTAGGCTCTGGACAAAAAGATGTATCTATTAAAATGTTAAAAGGATAAACTGAAATAAATAAAAATCCAGAATGATTTCAAACCAGGGCCATGGAGATTATTTTAGTGCAAATCACCATATCAAGGGTAAATACAGAAAAGTCTTTCCCCAAAGCAGGATTGACAAGCAAATTTGGAAAAGTAGGAGGAAGGCTGCAGAAGAAAGAATGAGAGGGTCAGGAAAGATTATGGTCAAGTAAAGTGAGAATTCAGAAATTGTGATTTTTTTCATGATTTTGTTAACATACTCAATGAAATGGTATTGAAAATAATAATTATATTTTATTGTAAAAGGTATACAAGCTTATATATCAGGAAGTTGAAGCAAGAGTTCTACAGGACTATTTTGATGAGATTAACATTGAAGGAAAAAAGTTGCTGGAGGATAATATTGAGTGAAGGAATTTTTGTTTTAAGTTAAAAATTCTTGAGCCTGTACATAAAGTACCCAAACTGTGGTGAAGGAAAATTCCTTATTATGTGAACATGTGTGTGTGTGTGTAATTAGAAATATGTATATCAGTTTTATTACTTGAATATTTTGCTTGAACAATTATAAGATGTCTTATTTTTCTGTGATCTGATTTTTCTAAGTGCCTTTCAATCCTACAAATTGACTGCTTAAATGTATTTGAGATTTAGTCTTTCATTCAATTTTGAATTTGGATAGTGCAACCTGGAACAAGGTAAGCTGCAATGTCAGTGAGGGAAAGTGGGTAAGAATAAGTGACCTGTAGTGATCCAATGAATTCAATCATCTGTGTCCTTCCACATTTAAGCACAAGGCAAAATTTAAGGGATTGCATAGGAATGTAAAACAATATGTTCTATTTCTCAGAGAATCCCCAGAGTTCTTCCATGTAAAACTTCATACATTTCTTAGGACACAATAGCTGCGAACAGAAGGCTTAGAGGAGACCATGACGCTAAAAAATACGGCCACCAAAAGCCATTATCGTTTGGAACTGACCCAGCAAATAAGACTAGCTTTCAGAATATGCTTCCACCAAGAAAGTCTGAGGGCTACAAGGAGCAGCCACTATTAGCTGCATACCAGGACTTATCAAGAGGGGAATAAAAGTTGAATGATTCTGCATGCAGCCACCATCAGGAGTCATTATTAGGAGCCACAGTAGGGGAAAATGCTGCTGATAAGTGTTCCCCTAGGATTAGAAATGTCACAATTTGAATAAGATTTCATCACTCAGAAAGCTTTACACCTCATGCAATAAGGAAAGAATAACTCCTGGAAGAGATGGCCCACATGGTTTTCTTCTAATTCTATAGCACTCAAGTTCTTCATTATTATTTTTAATTTTTTGTTATTATTATTTAGCTTTATTCTATTCACACATAATAAAAACTATTCTGTGAAAAGTGAAAGCTCCTTTTCTTAGGATAATTGATGCTTAAAAAAGTGAACCATAAAACTTGAAGGTTGAGCTCTTGATGTACCACATTGTCCAAGGAAACAAGGTTTTTCAAACTTTGAAACACTGATTAAAAAATGTGTGTGTGCGTTTGTTTGTTTGTTTCCAAAAGGAGCCGTGGCTGCGCGGGCACAGGAGGGCCTAGAGGAGTGTCCCACATTGAAGGTCAGAAAGGGCAGGGGTGAGGAGATACCCCTCATCCAAGGTAAGGAGCAATGGCTGCACTTTGCTGGAGCAGCCGTGAAGAGATACCCCACACCCAAAGTAAGAGAAACCCAAGTAAGATGGTAGGTGTTGCAAGAGGGCATCAGAGGGCAAACACACTAAAACCATACTCACAGAAAACTAGTCAATCTAATCACACTAGGACCACAGCCTTGTCTAACTCAATGAAACTAAGCCATGCCAGTGGGGCAACCCAAGACGGGAGGGTCATGGTGGAGAGATCTGACAGAATGTGGTCCACTGGAGAAGGGAATGGCAAACCACTTCAGTATTCTTGCCTTGAGAACCCCATGAACAGTATGAAAAGGCAAAAGGATAGGATACTGAAAGAGAAACTCCCCAGGTCAGTAGATGCCCAATATGCTACTGGAAATCAGTGGAGAAATAAATCCAGAAAGAATGAAGGGATGGAGCCAAAGCAGAAAGAATACCAGCTGTGGATGTGACTGGTGATAGAAGCAAGGCCCGATGCTGTAAAGAGCAATATTGCATAGGATGTGGAATGTCAGGTCCATGAATCAAGGCAAATTTGAAGTGGTCAAACAGGAGATGGCAAGAGTGAACATTGACATTCTAGGAATAAGCAAACTAAAATGGACTGGAATGGGTGAATTTAACTCAGATGACCATTATATCTACTACTGTGGGCAGGACTCCTTTAGAAGAAATGGAGTGGCCATCATGGTCAACAAAAGAGTGCGAAATGCAGTACTTGGATGCAATCTCAAAAACGACACAATGATCTCTGTTCGTTTCCAAGGCAAAACATTCAATATCACAGTAATCCAAGTCTATGCCCAAACCAGTAACACTGAAGAAGCTGAAGTTGAACGGTTCTATGAAGACCTACAAGGCCTTTTAGAACTAACACCCAAAAAAGATGTCCTTTTCATTATAGGGGACTGGAATGCAAAAGTAGGAAGTCAAGAAACACCTGGAGTAAATTTGTCCTTGGAATACGGAATGAAGCAGGGCAAAGACTAATAGAGTTTTGCCAAGAAAATGCACTGGTCATAGCAAACACCCTCTTCCAAAAACACAAGAGAAGACTCTACACATGGACATCACCAGATGGTCAACACCGAAATCAGATTGATTATATTCTTTGCAGCCAAATGGAGAAGATCTATACAGTCAGCAAAAACAAGACCAGGAGCAGACTGTGGCTCAGAACATGAACTCCTTATTGACAAATTCAGACTTAAATTGAAGAAAGTAGGGAAAACCACTAGACCATTCAGGTATGACCTAAATCAAATTCTTTATGATTATACAGTGGAAGTGAGAAATTGATTTAAGGGCCTAGATCTGATAGATAGAGTGCCTGATGAACTATGGAATGAGGTTTGTGACATTGTACAGGAGACAGGGATCAAGACTTTCTCCATGGAAAAGAAATGCAAAAAAGCAAAATGGCTGTCTGGGGAGGCCTTACAAATAGCTATGAAAAGAAGAGAAGTGAAAAGCAAAGGAAAAAAGGAAAGATATAAACATCCGAATGCAGACTTCCAAAGAATAACAAGAAAAGATAAGAAAGCCTTCTTCATCGATCAATGCAAAGAAATAGAGGAAAACAAGAGAATGGGAAAGACTAGAGATCTCTTCAAGAAAATCAGAGATACCAAAGGAATATTTTATGGAAAGATGAGCTAGATAAAGGACAGTAATGGTATGGACCTAACAGAAGCAGAAGATATTAAGAAGAGATGGCAAGAATATACAGAAGAACTGTACAAAAAAGATCTTCACGACCCAGATAATCACGATGGTGTGATCACTGACCTAGAACCAGACATCCTGAATTGTGAAGTCAAGTGGGCCTTAGAAAGCATCACTACAAACAAAGATAGTGGAGGTGATGGAATTCCAGTTGAACCATTCCAAATCCTGAAAGATGATGCTGTGAAAGTGCTGCATTCAATATGCCAGCAAATTTGGAAGACTCAGCAGTGTCCACAGGACTGGAAAAGGTCAGTTTTGATTCCAATCCCAAAGAAAGGCAATGCCAAAGAATGCTCAAACTACCACACAATTGCACTCATCTCACACGCTAGTAAATTAATGCTCAAAATTATCCAAGCCAGGCTTCAGCAATATGTGAACCGTGAACTTCCTGATGTTCAAGCTGATTTTAGAAAAGGCAGAGGAACCAGAGATCAAATTGCCCCTATCTGCTGGATCATGGAAAAAGCAAGAGAGTTCCAGAAAAGCATCTATTTCTGCTTTATTGAGTATGCCAAAGCCTTTGACTGTGTGGATCACAATAAACTGTGGAAAATTCTTCAAGAGATGGGAATACCAGACCATCTGATCTGCTTTTTGAGAAACCTGTATGCAGGTCAGGAAGCAACAGTTAGAACTGGACATGGAACAACAGACTGGTTCCAAATAGGAAAAGGAGTTCGTCAAGGCTGTATATTGTCACCCTGCTTATTTAATTTCTATGCAGTGTACATCACAAGAAACGCTGGACTGGAAGAAACACAAGCTGGAATCAAGATTGCCGGGAGAAATGTCAATAACCTCAGATATGCAGATGACACCACCCTTATGGCAGAAAGTGAAGAGGAACTCAAAAGCCTCTTGATGAAAGTGAAAGTGGAGAGTGAAAAAGTTGGCTTAAAGCTCAACATTCAGAAAACGAATGTCATGGCATCTGATCCCATCACTTTATGGGAAGTAGATGGGTAAACAGTGGAAACAATGTCAGACTTTATTTTTCTGGGCTCCAAAATCACTGCAAATGGTGACTGCAGCCATGAAATTAAAAGATGCTTCTCCTTGGAAGGAAAGTTATGACCAACCTAGATAGCATATCGAAAAGCAGAGACATTACTTTGCCAACAAAGGTTCATCTAGTCAAGGATATGGTTTTTCCTGTGGTCATGTATGGATGTGAGAGTTGGACTGTAAAGAAGGCTGAGCACCAAAGAATTGATGCTTTGAAACTGTGGTGTTGGAGAAGACTCTTGAGAGTCCCTTGGACTGCAAGGAGGTCCAACCAGTCCATTCTGAAGATCAGCCCTAGGATTTCTTTGGAAGAAATGATGCTAAAGCTGAAACTCCAGTACTTTGGCCACCTCATGCGAAGTGTTGACTCATTGGAAATGACTCTGATGCTGAGAGGGATTGGGGGCAAGAGGATAAGGGAACAACAGAGAATGAGATGGCTGGATGGCATCACTGACTCGATGGATGTGAGTCTGAGTGAACTCTGGTAGTTGGTGATGGACAGGGAGGCCTGGCATGCTGAGATTCATGGGGTCGCAAAGAGTCGGACACGACTGAGCGATTGATCTGATCTGAACTTATCTTCCATGTGTTACATGTAGTAAAAGTACAAATATCAGAGATTATTTTAGTTCAAATGTATTTTAAAACTTATGGAAAATGTGCTCTTTTTAAGCATTAAAGTGTTTTCTGGGAGAGACTTCTAGTTATAAAGGAATATCTTGTAGCAGACTAATCTAAGAGCTACTGGAAAGTTTAGATAAAATTAGTCAAAATGCAAACATTGTTTGAAGGTATCATAGAACAAATAAAACAGCCAAGACTGCCGGGGTCCATCCCCGGCTGATCCAGGGTATTCGAAGCGGGGACGGCGTCGGTGAGGATCAGGATACAATAGCTTCAATTAGACATTAATTAAAGATGTAAAGAGTAATAGAATGAGGATAGCTCAGTAGGAAAATTCAGTGGAGAAAAGAGGCTGAGTATCTTGGTTTATGCGGGAGACCAATAAAACTTCAAGACAAGAAGCTTGCACCACTTACGGAGGCCGCAGGCGTCCTTCTGTTCTCCCAAAGGAGAGGAGACACTGAGGCCTCCCCGGTCAGATCTTAGAAGCCCAGGCATAGTTAAGTAAGCATGGCGGGTTCCGCGCTCCAGATGGAGACTCAGCCAGAGTGAGAGAGAGCGCGACATGGGGAGACCAGTATTTTGAGAAACTGGTCCCAATTCTTTATTTTCCATGGTCTACTTTTATACACTGAGATGTTATACAAAAGTCACGTGGGGTCAGCAGTCCTGACTTTTATCAAAGTCAGGTGCTTCATACAAATGTATACAGATGTCTTAGGGGTGTTATATCATCTTCTGGCCAGGGGGCCTGCTGACAATTTATGACCCTCTCCTTGTGACAATGGTCAGTCAATCAGGACACTTATTTCTCCAGGGGTGATTATTCTTAAAACAGATGCCACCCAAATAAAGTTACATTCCTATAGGGTGAGGGTGTAGTGGGTTTTAGTTAAGGAAAGAATTTACTTAGCCTAAGGTCTAACATGATTAATATCGAAGGTTAATACTTATTTCTTCTATATATTTATTATTGTGTGTAAGGGCAGGGGATATGGAGACTTAGCAACAAACATTGGCTCAACAAATGAAAAACCCTTCACCAATACAATTTCTAATCAGCCCACTATACTTATACTAATAGTTTTCTAACTTTTCTAAGGAACCTGTTTTTAGAAGGTTTACAGAATCTCGTGCCTCTCACGGTTGGGAGGCTGTGAGCAATCACATGTGGCCGGACAAGCCTGTCAGGCAGGCTAGAGAAACTTCAGAGGAGTTTGTAGGTTAAAACACTCTTGTCATGCTCAGGAGTTTTTATTAACTGGAGCTCTAGGTTAAGTCCTTCTCCGAAAGAGGTGGTGGGGGACAGTCCCCCGTAAAGTCAGAGGTGTAGGTGGGAGCACAAAGTAGTAACGCAGGCAGGCTCTGGTTATGGGGGTAGATGCTCGAGGATTTCCAGGGGGACTCCTGAGGCTCGATCCCACCTTTGCGTATGTCGAGCCTCCTTCCTCATGACCTTTGCCATGGGCGGAGTGCCTCACTCTGGCCCCCAACATCTCCCCCTTTTTTATTTCTTAAAACAGCCAGATGCAGCTCAGTCGCGAGCTTCCAAATGCTCTGCTGAAGAATCCTGACAATACAAGGAAGAATGATTATGAGAAGCAAAATTATATCTAAAGATATTAGACAGAATGTTTTTTCCAGAAATAAAGTTAGAGAAGGTGTGAAAAAAATCATTAGCTGCTCCAGCGGCGGTAAAATCCAGTCGAGAGTGTTCCAAGGTCTGTATTTGATTATGAAGTTTCCCTAAGTCCAGGCCAATATCAGAACTATTCCAAACACCTGAGATATGATTTTTAATCTTTTCCCATTCATAATCTGTCTCATTTACCTTCAAAGATGTCATGCATATCCACCTGTAATCAGCGTGGCATGTCAAAGCCATCTTCACCTTTAAAGCCTGTAACTCAGTCTCAATATGCATAATTGCCTCTTCTAAGGCATCTACTCCCGTCTCTAATTTCCTATCTATAGCTTCCTGAGTTGCTAGAATTAAAGAAACATTTTTAGACATGGTATCAACATATTGGGCAGTATGCACTTGTTGAGTCAATGATATTGCTGCCGCAGTAACAGAACTAACTGCTGCTATTAAAGCTGATATTTCTAAAATAAGTAAGCCCACAAACCGTCGCAATCGCATTAAATCCTGTAGTTGTTGTAACACAGCGAGACCATAATTAACATATCAATAAGTGGTTACATCATAAGATAAGGTGAACGTTGTAACACTACAAAGGAGCAAACATTACATTGAGGGTTTAAACAAGATGAAAGCATACATTGTTCACAAGTTACTATATTAGGTCCACCTGAATAATTCATACATACATTGAGTTTCTTGGAGTCATTAGTAAAAAGAAAAACATAAGGCGAGGGTGGACAAGCTAAAACAGAATAAGTAGAATTATTTTCTGGTTGGAGTTCGCGCTGCAGCAGCCCTGTCAGTCTCGCCGGGATCTCGATGTTTATCTTGCCTCGCCTGCTGGTGGGCGCCACGCTGGTCTGGACGGCACTTTGTGGGTGCACTCTCCTCTGTGGCCCTCACTTGCTGCACAAACTTCTTTGTTTGAAGGTATCATAGAACAAATAAAACAGCCAAGACTGAATAAATCTGGGTTTTAATTTTCCCATTTATATAATGGACTACAGTATAATGGTTTATACTTTATAGAAGATAATGGTAATGCTGGTGATGATTGCTGATATTTATACAATGGATACTAAATGCTAAGTATTGCAAGGAAAGTATTTGCTTGCTTTTGTTCAATAGTGTCGTGTTATTTCTACTTATATTATCTCTATTTCATAAATGGGAAAACATCTAATAAATACTACAAGCTAGATTTGGATATAACTTCCTCTGCCTCCAGGTATTTAGTATTTAATTGATCTGCTATAGAGCCTATCTACATATCAGAAATAAAATTGTCAAGCAACCAGTGAAGGGTCTGGATCACAAAGAAATCTGTTCCATATAGCGTCCCTTGTTCTTGCTGATCTTTCTGCTTATCCCTTGGTCTGTAATGCTCTTTACTGATTGGTTTTCAAGATTTGTTTCCTCATTTCATTTAAGTTTCTATATTAATGTTATGGCAGAGAAAAACAAACTGGACTCCCTTATTAAACTATTCCATTTGTTAGCTCTAATATCTGTGTTCTGTTGACTTTTTTAGTAATGCGGTCTCTTCATCTTTGTGAAAGAATGTTGCCTATTGCCTGAAATATACATGATACCCTATTCTCAGGGCTCCAACCTTCAAGAGTCCATTCATGTAGAGAGAAAATATTTTAGAAAAGAGGGTAACACCTGTCTCATTAGAGGTTGGGAGAAGGCGATGGCAAGCCACTCCAGTACTCTTGCCTAGAAAATCCCTGGTAGGCTGCAGTCCATGTGGTTGCTACCAGTTGGACACGACTGAGCGACTTCACTTTCACTTTTCACGTTCACACCTTGGAGAAGGAAATGGCAACCCACTCCAGTATTCTTGCCTGGAGAATCCTAGGGAGGGCGGAGCCTGATGAGCTGCCGTCTATGGGGTCGCACAGAGTTGGACATGACTGAAGTGACTTAGCAGCAGCAGCAGCATTAGAGGTTTATAGGAATAATGTGACCAGACCTAGGTGGACAGCTGCAAGAACAAAGGATTATCACACCTCTTCTGGGGTCTGGCTGGCACTGAAAATTTTGAAACAGCTCTCCGTTTTTAGCATTAATAAAGCCTGAGTTTTAACTTTAGTAAGAGTTTCTTTGTGACATTAGTCGACCATTTTCTTGTTCTATTGGGCTTTCAGAATAAAGTCACTGTTCCTTGTTTGGACATCTCATCTCTTGATTTATTGTCCTGTCATGTGGCCAGCAGAATGAAGGCTTGGATTTGGTAATAATATCACCTCTTCAGAGTTCTTTCCTGATCTCACTAACTAAAATGGCATCTTTATTATTTCTACCCTCTTACTTCTTTGCTTACATTATACCGACCATTATTTATTACTATTTATGAAACCATAAAAGTAATTGTTAAATATATGATGTGTCTCACTACACACTGTAAGCTCTATACATTATAGATATTTCTATACCTAGAAGTGTTCCTATTCCTGATTTATCTAGAAATGGTAAAATTAAAACCACTATATCAGTAAAATGATATTTAGTAAGAGCTTGTTTTGCATATAAGAATAATTCATGAGCTTTCAAATTGAAAGCCAGTATGAAGCTGCAGGGTGTGAAATTACAGAATAGCTTATGAAGTGAAAATGAGGAAATTGTTTAAATTCTAGAATGATTGGCCCAGATAGCAAGGGATTGGTTAAAAGTGATTATCTTATATCATTTTTAGGAATATAACTTAAGTTTCTTTTAAAATTATTAGAGTCATTTATAGGAAATAATTTGTTTCACTTATGATCATGAAATAAGTTAGATTTAGTTTTGTTTGTGTGGCTTAAATAGATTTGTTCGCTCAGAATTGTGTAATTCACTCTGAGTCCAAAGTCCTGAGAACCAGGGGAGCCAATGTCTGAAGGTTGCAGAAGATGCATATCCCATGTCAAACAGAGAGATCAAATTATCCCTTCCTCTGCCTTTTTGTTTACTCAGGCCTTCACTGAATGGATCAAATGATGCCCAACTGCATTAGTGAGGCGGGTTTTCTTTACTCACTCTACTGATCCAAATACTAATCTCTCTTGTAAATATCCTCACAGACACACCCAGAGATAATGTGTTTTTTTGGCCATTCGACCTTCCCTGAACTCAGTCAAATCAGCACATAAAATTCACCATCACAAAGGTGATATTATATAGTGTGAAAATACCATAATTCAGCTTCTAAAAATAAGTAGAGAAACCATAAATGTTAAAATTGTCTCAATGCTTTAGTGTTTTGAGTTGTTTGTCTGGTTCTTTATTTGTTGGTTCCAAATACAATAATTAAATGAGCATCATTTTTGTTATGTGTTGCATCATTTGCTTTATGACAATACTCCTAATTTATAAATGAGGAAACTGGAGTTTTGAGTAACAAAATTATTATGTGTGCTTTAAAAGGTTTAACCAAAATTAAGTTTGCACTCATGAGTCTAAAATCTTCAATTTTAAAAAGTACTATTAAAATAGTACCTTCACCTAATAAGCAATGCATCTAAGTATTTTGTGACTAAAGTAAATTTATTTTGAAAATCTTTAGTTTTCTGCCTACTGTGTATTATTTTATTATATACTCAAGATGCATTTTGTCAATATAGCATTTTTTCTCTCCTATGGCTACAAAATGTAGTTTGTTTTTACAGAGGACAGACAACTGGGATCAAATCACAAAGGCATTTTACCTGTCACAGACTAGAAGCATACCAGGGAGAGCAAAACTGATGGTACAGTGCATCTGTGCATTGAACATTTCATGGCTCAAAGCCACCAGACTCTTTTCTGCATGACCAACTGACTAATTGCTGTACTTGGCCTTTTCTATTCTCTTCAATTAATGCAATGCACAATTGCACATAGCAACAGAGTCACCCATACAGAACAGAATCTGGGCCAGAATTAGGCTCTAAATCCCAGAAGCACCTGTTACAAATATAATATGTCCAGATGGTCCAGTCTTT
Source organism: Bubalus kerabau (assembly GCF_029407905.1). Taxonomy (NCBI): domain Eukaryota; kingdom Metazoa; phylum Chordata; class Mammalia; order Artiodactyla; family Bovidae; genus Bubalus; species Bubalus kerabau. The sequence continues at coordinate 44,147,553 of NC_073635.1, read as the reverse complement.
GTGAGGAAGTGTCAAGCATTGACTTATCTGTCTCTCTTACTTTTGGTTTAAGGTCAAAAACATGATCTGCTGGAAGCAGGGAGCCAAATAAAAATGGTAAAAATTATATCTGGGATTACAGTAGAAACTTCTCAATTTGTTTATCTAAATCTTTATTGCCCACTGGAGCTCATTGTTATCATTTTCTAAGCATGCAAATGGGATTAGTCCATGATTACATGGCTGGCTTCAGTATAATTAGATAGATTTATTTAAACACAGCTGTAAATCATAAGAAAAATATGAAATATTTGATGATTGTGAATTCAGCAGTTTGTATATTCAAACTGTAGTCTTCAATCAATCTCATTGTTCTGATTTTGTTTAGGATTCTAGGAAATGCAAAATACTACCTCAGCTTAGCTCAGCTCTTTATTGTTTTCATTTCAAGCATACAGCAAAATAAGTATGATATTATATTATGATATGTTTCAAGTGAATCTTAATGATATATAGCTTTCATGTTCTTCCTTCTTCCTCTCACTGACATATTTAAATTATACTTTTGTCATATGCGTAATCCTTGACAATAAGGATTAACTCTAATTAACCACCTAGATACTTTAAAAAATTTACAAAAGATGTTTATATGATTCATCAAAATTTTGCTCCTTGTTCTCAAATTTTATATCATATATTATTGACTTCTCTTGGAATTAATATTTTATGCAACTTGTCTGCAAGAGGAAAAGTTATTTTCTGAAAACAACCATGAGTTATATTATAACCACAAGTCCATTTGTTAAACCTGAGTAATTCTCAAATACTTCAACCAACAGGAAGTATTATTTTTGTTTTCCTGCTTATGCCTAAGCTTTAAAGAATTTTGCTACCAAAATGATCACACTGGCTGTCTCTCCTTTCAGACTTAGGTTGGATATAATATGTACAGTTCATTCTAGAACTTTTATTCCAAGTCAAAATTACCAATTGACAATTTTTTTTTCTTTTACCTTTTGATTTTTTTCTTTAAAGAGGGATACATTTTAAAGACAGTAAGGTCTAGATTTTTCTTTACTCTCTTACTGAGATTAAGCTATGACATTTGTTATCGCACAATATTCAAAATCCAAACTGATGCTCTTCATCATTATAAGGAAATGGTGCATATTCTAATGAAGTGTATTATAATTTTAAGGGTTTCTCAGGTGACTCAGTGGTAAAGAATCCACCTGCCAGTGCAGGGGACACAAGAGACTCCGGTTCAATCCCTAAGTCAGGAAGATCCCCTGGAGGAGGAAATGACAACCCACTCCAGTAATCTTGCCTGGAAAGTCCCATGGACAGAGAGACCTGGTAGCTATAATCCATAGGATCACAAAGAATCAGACATGACTGAGCATGACCAGTTTATAATTTTAAGCAGTTGCATTAGAATAATCACAGACACTGAGCTGTTTAATTAATAAGGTTTCATTTATAAAATCATCCTGTAAAAGCTCAAAAGATTAAAAAGTTGTCTACTCGAAACATGTAAAATCTATATATTCTGAAAGAAAACAAAAGTACTGAGAATAATATTTTTGAAGATAACTTTGTTGAGATGTTCCAATTTCTAATTAACATTTATTTACCCAGAATATCTTGTTTGGGAATTGCCTATGGGGTAGCAGAATGCTTAAATACTAATGTTTTAAGTTATGCACATTCATAGTGAACTTATATTTTAATCTTATAGTAAAAATGTTAGAGCTTCTATATTGAAAGATCAGGTTAAAATTCCCACTAAAGTGAAATCAAGGTTGTGCTTTCTTTTTATTCTGAAGAATAATGTGTCCCTTATTTATGAGCTGGATATATCTGCTAACCTGTCTCTAATATAACAGAAATAGAAATATTCTCTAATGTTGCTTGGTACTTGTCAGGAATGAAAATAGGAAAATAGAAATTTGGCTTCACAAACTAACACTTACCCAAAAAGGAGGGAAATAGTCAAGCACCTAGTTAATGCGTTTTACTACAAATGCCTACTGGAAACAACTATGAAAGCTACACAAAATATATTGAAGTATGTTTGAATAAATCAAGGAGATAGGATTTATGAAGAAATTACAAATGGAAATCTGTGAGAAGAGGAGGGATACATAGGTGAAGTATTTAAGATATGTCTATTTGTGAAAACATAGTTGAAAAATGAAAGAGTGAATGCAACTAAATATATTGGAACATATGTTTATTTATGTACTTAGGAACAATGGGATATGATGAATTTAAATAAATCAACATTCACAGGGAATAAAGGCTAATTGTAACTCATCCTAACCTCTCAGTGGATTAAATTAACCTGGTATTGCTAGTGTCCATTGCCTAGGAATCTCCCAGAATTCAGTGAAATACCTTTTGGAGAAAGGTAATATCACTCAGAGTCTCAAATTATCCCTAGTATTTTCACAATATCTAGTGTAGCTGTAAAAAGTTATCAAATGTATCTTGGGATAGTATTTTGTGATAAAAGCAAGAGAAATAAGAGATAGTAAAGAAGGATAATGGAGAGAAATCAGGTGATATCAATGTCACTAATTTAAGTTAATTAAGCCTGATATATCTAAGGAATTAGAAGGTAATATTAGCAATTTTGGCAGTAGACAAAACAGTAGTAACTGTAAAAACATACAAATAAACTTAAAAAAGAGTACCTAATATATGAATATATCAATGAATCAGATAGTGCTGAATCTGTTATTACACTGGGATATATAATCAATCCTCTCTATTCATGGATTCCAAACTTGTAAATTCACCTACTTGGGAAAATTTTTTTGTAACTCCAAAGTCAACATATGTGGTGCGTTCACGGTCATTCACTGATGTAAACATGTGCATAACAGTGGAGATTTTGAGTCACATATGCATATATTCCCAAATAGATAAAATAAGGCAGCACTCTGCTTTCTTGTATTAGAATTCAAACTCTTGCTTCTTGACCTCCATACAGACTTTTCAGGAGACAGATAAGATGGTCTGGTATTCCTATATCTTTAAGAGCTTTCCACAGTTTATTATGATCCACACAGTTAAAGGCTTCAGCATAGTCAATGAAACAGAGGTAGATTTTTTTGTTTTTAATTCCCTAACTTTCTCTATGATCCAGCAAATATTGACAATTTGATCTCTTGTTCCTTTTCCCCTTCTAAACAAAAACTGGACATCTGGAAGTTTTTGGTTCACATAATGCTGAAGGCTTAGCATGCAAGATTTTAAGCATGACCTTATTAGCATGGGAGATGAATGCAATTGTCCAATGGCTAGCACATTATTTAGTACTACCCTTCTTGGGAATTGGGATGAAGATCAATCTTTCCCAGTCCTGTGGCCACTGCTGGGTCTTCCTGATTTGCTGACATATAGAATGGAACACCTTGATGGCATCATCCTTTAGGGTTTTTTAATTGTTCAACTGGAATTCCATCACATCTACTAATTTTATTAAGAGCAGTGCTTCCTAAGACTCACTTGACTTTGTTCTCTAGAATGTCTGGCTCTGGGAGGCTGACCACAGCATTGTAGTCATCTTGATCATCTCGATCTTTTTTATACAGTTCGTGCATGTATTCTTTCCATATCTTCTTGATCTCTTCAGTGTCTATTAGGTCTCTACTATTTGTGTCCTTTATTGTGCCTATCTTTGGGCAAAATGTTCCCTTGATACCTCCAATTTGCCCAAACGGGTCTCTAGTCTTTTCCCTTCTTTTGTTTTCATTTTTTAAAATTAATTTATTTATTTTAATTGGAGGCTAATTATTTTACATTATTGTAGTGGCTTTTGCCATACATTGACATGAATCAGCCATGGATGTACATGTGTTCCCCACCCTGAACTCCCCTTCCACCTCCCTCCCCATCCCATTCCTCAGCATCATCCCAGTGCACCAGCCCTGAGCACCCTGTCTCATGCATCTGTCTCATTTATTTTTACACATCATTCATTGAGGAAGACCTTTTGTCTCTCCTTGCAGTTCTTTGGAATTATGCATTTAGTTGGATATACCTTTCCCTCTCTCCCTTGTTTTTGGCTTCTCACCTTTCTTTAGCTTTTGTAAGACCTCCTCAGATAACCATGTTGCCTTCTTGCTTTTCTTTTTCTTTGGGATGATTTTCTTCACTGTCTCCTGTACAACATTATGGACCTCCCTCCATAGTTCTTTAGGCATACTGTTTACAAGTTCTAATCTCTTGAAAATATTCATTGCCTTCACTGCAGATTCAAAATGGATTTAAGTTGTCCCTGGCTGGCCTAATGGTTTTCCCCACTTTCTTTAGTTTAAGCCTGAATTTTGCTATAAGAAGCTGATGATCTGAGTCACAGTCAGTTCCTGGTCTTGTTTTTGCTGACTGTATACAGCTTCTCTATCTTTAGCTACAAAGAATGCAGTCAATTTATTTTGGTATTGGCCATTTGGTGGTATCCATGTGTAAAATCGTCTCTTGAAAAAGTGTATTTACTATTATTAATGCATTCTCTTGGAAGAATTCAGTTAGCCTTTGCCCTGCTTCATTTTGTTCTTCAAGGCCAAACTTGCCTATTACTCCAGGTAGCTCTTGACTTTCTACTTTTGAATTCTAATCTCCAATGATGAATGGAACACCTCTTTTTTTTTTTTTTTTTTGTGCTAGTTCTAGGAAGTCCTCTAGGTCTTCATAAAACTGATCAACTTTAGCTTCCTCTGAGGGCTTCCCTGGTGGCTCAGAGGGTAAAGCATCTGCCTGCAATGCGGGAGACCCTGGTCCGATCCCTGTGTTGGGAAGATCCCCTGGAGAAGGAAATGACAACCCACTCCGGTACTCTTGCCTGGAAAATCCCATGGATAGAGAAGCCTGTAGGCTAGAGTCTATGGTAGGCTACAGTCTATGGGGTCGCAAAGAGTCGGACACGACTGAGCGACTTCACTTTCACTTAGCTTCTTCGGCATTGATGGTAGGGGGCATATATTTGGGTTACTGTGATGTTAAATGGCTTGCCTTGGTAAGTGAACTGAGATAATTCTATCATTTTTGAGGCTGCAGCCAAGTACTGCATTTCAGACTCTTTTGTTGATTATATGGGCTACTCCACTTGTTCTATGGGATTCTTGCCTGCAGTAGTAGATACTACTCATTCTTAAAATGTTAATGTTTATTCTTGCCATCTCATGCTTTACCATGTTCAATTTACCTTTATTCATGGACTTAACATTCCAGATTTCTATGCAATACTGTTTTTTGCAGGACTGGATTTTACTTTCACTTCCAGACCACAACTGAGTTCATTTCCACTTTAACCCAGCTGCTTCATACTTTCTGGGGCTATTAGTAGATCTCCTCCACTCTTCCTCAATAGCATATTGGACATCTTCAGACCTGGGGGACTAATCTTTTGGTGTCATATCTTTATGTACTTTTATACAGTTCATGAAGTTCTCACAAGTATATTGGGGTGGTTTGTCATTCCTTCCTGCAGTGGCTCACATTTTATAGAACTCTCAGCTATGACCTGTCTATCTTGGGTGGCCCTACTTAGCATGGTTCACAGCTTCATTGAGTTACACAAACCCCTTTGCCATGAAAAGGCAGTGATCCATGAAGGGGATCACTAAGAGCACACCTTTAGTTACACCATAATCTTCTTTGGAGTTACTAAATCCATCCAATGTTAAAGGAGTGAGAGCCAAAGAATCTTCAGTCATATTGAAACCATAATGTAAAAAAAAAAAAAAAAAAAATGACTCAAATAGTAGATGAGAATTGTGACTCTGTTTGGAGAAGGCAATGGCACCCCACTCCAGTACCCTTACCTGGAAAATCCCATGGATGGAAGAGCCTGGTAGGCTGCAGTCCATGGAGTTGCTGAGGGTTGGACATGACTGAATGACTTCACTTTCACTTTTCACTTTCATGCTTTGGAGAAGGAAATGGCAACCCATTCCAGTGTTCTTGCCTGGAGAATCCCAGGGACGGTGGAGCCTGATGGGCTGCCATCTATGGGGTCACACAGAGTCGGACATGACTGAAGTGACTTAGCAGCAGCAGCAGTCATACTTAGCATGCATGACTCTGTTAATGCATTTGAAAATCTGAATGAATTAGCTTAATATATAGAAAAATAATATGCAATTTTGGAAGGCAAGACATGATAATCTTTTATTGATCAATAAGTATTAAAATAATTGAAAGATACTCATAGTGGGCATCTCACTGTCACTAACACTTTGTCTCCCCACTGAGAAAGATCAAAATGGAATCACCATATACCAAAACTAATGAGATACAACAAAAGTAGTACTAATAGTTATAGTGAAAATTTCTACATTAAAAAGAAGAAAAATTTAAAATCAAGAACCTAACATTATACCTCAAGGAACCATAAAAAGAGCAAATTAAAATCAAATTTCACAGAGAAAGAAAATGTTTAAGATTAGAGCAGAAATTAATTAAATTGAGAAACAACAGGAAGGAAAATCAAGCGAGTCAAGTTTTCATTCTTTGAAAAGATTAACAAAATTGGTAAATGTTACATTAACCATATTAGACCACATTAACACAATGAAGAACAGAAACCATATGCTTAATTCATTTGATTTGGAAAATAATTTAATAAAATTTAACTCTTTTCCATGATAAAAGTGCTAAACAAACTAGGAATAGAAGAAAATTGCCTCAATATGATATGTCATATGTGGCAGGCTCATAGTTAATATCATACTCAATAGTGAATACCTGAAAACTTTCTTTCTCAGATTAGGAATGAAGCAAGAATGCTGTATCTCACAACTTTTGTTCAACATAGTAATGAAAATTTTAGCTAGAGCAATTAGACATGAAAGAGAACTAAACGCATTCAAATAGGAAAGGAAGTAGAAAAATTATCTCTCTTCATAGATGATATGATCTTGTATGTATAAATCTATAGCAATTCAACAAAAAAGTATCAGAACAAATAAAGAAATTCAACAAAAGTAATAGGAAATAAAATCAACACACAAAAATCAGTTGTTTTTCTTTATATTAGCAATGATCTATGTATTAACAATTTCCCAAGAGGGAAATTCAGAAAAATTTAAATAGCATTTAAAAATATATTTAGAAATTAACCAAAGAGGTGAAAGACTTATACAGTGAAAAACATAAAACTTTGCTGAAAGAAATTAATAAAAACACAAATAAATTGAAGGCATTTTGTTTTCAAGGATTCAATGACTTAATACGGTTAAGGTGTCTATACCACCCAAAGTGATCTATAGGTTCAATACAATATCTATCAAATTTTCAATGGCATTTTTTAACAAAAACAGAAAAAAAAATTCATCCTATAATTTATATGAAATTGTAATATCCAAAACCATCTTGTGAAAGAAAAACATAGCTGGAGCCTTCATACTTCCTTATTTCCGAATATTTTAGCAAATCTGAAGCAATAAACCAATGTGGTATTGACATTGACTGATATAGACAAATTGAAGAGAATAAGGAATCCTAGAAATAAATGTTCACATATATAGCCAAATTATCTTCAGCATGACATTTCATATAACATCATGTACATTTCATAGAGTGTATCACCATTCTAGTGAATACAGTAATTCTGATGGTCAAATAAGCATCAGCAGTACTATATACTGCATTTATCCCTTTGAGAGTCACACTATTTATACAAGGCTCTAAGAATTCCTACAACAAAGAAACAAGTTGATCACTGAAACACCCTTTCCTCAAACACATAGTTTGAATGAAGTTTCTCTAAAACACATTTGGGGCATGCCTCATTAGAGAAGTAAAAAGAAAAGGCTGTGCAAAGAAATAACTGATAACTCGGTAAAGAATCCACCTGCAATTCAGGAGACCCTGGTTCGATTCTTGGGTCGAGAAGATATGCTGGAGAAATTTATTTTTGGATTTCCCTTGTGGCTCAGCTGGTAGAGAATCTGCCCACAATACGGCAGACCTGGGTTCAATCCCTGGGTTGGGAGGATCATCTGGAGAAGAGAAAGGCTACCCACTCCAGTATTCTGGCCTGGAGAATTCCATCAACTGCATAGTCCATGGGGTCGCAGAGAGTAGGATTGGACTGAGTGACTTTCACTTTCAAAGCAGCTTAACTAAAATGAAAAATGTTTAAAGTTGAAATTTAAAGAGTGAAATGCCAATAAAGGAAAATTGTTTGAATAGGAACAAAGTAAAATTAAGAGATGATTCAAATGGCTAAACAAATGTGACATAAAGAGATTGACTTAAACTGAAATTTAAAAAAAGAAACGTCGGAGGACTAAACACTAATTTAGAATAGAAGCACATACACATTTCAAAGTTAAGATTCTCTACTAAATATATGTTCTTAGTTTCTTCTTCTTAGGAACTCCTTCAAAGAAAAACAAAAACAAACAAAAAAAAAACAAAAAAACAACAACAAAAAACACATGACATGGCATTTCTGATAATCAATTCATTTAAACGAATGGAAGAACACTATAAAATTAAATACCCAGATTCCAGTAGCCCATTTTTCCCACTCCATACTAAACTCATTCAGCCCTTCCTTTGGATATACATGTGATTATAGTACCTGTTTTAAGAGTATTGACTTAAATATAAATACTGTTGATGGCTACACATCTGGCAGAAAGATTGCCTTTTGATGCTCTAACTTCTGTTATAAAATTACAAAATTCATCAGTTTCTGCAGGACATGAAACCAAAGTGATGGATGATGTTTGAAGAGGTCAATCCATCCGCTTGGATATTTTTATGTGAGGATCTGATAGTTAATCAGAGATTATTAGAGTTCCAAACTCATTTGTGTGCTCCTTGATGAGAGTGACCATGTCACAGGCATTTTTATTTCAGCAATTCCACAGAGTATATTGTAATTAGTGGCCATTTGAATAAATATTTAATGAATTATGCATTTTGAAAACCCTTTTTGGCATCAATAGTCACAGCCAAAACTAAAAATCCAGATGTCTGGAAAGATAGTGAAAAAATGATGGGGAATACAAAATTTAAATTGCTATTATGATGTAGATTTTTAAAAGGCTCATAAATAGTGTTCAGATGACTTCTTAAATGTCATGTATCTTGTCATATTCATCTTTCACAATATGGCTATAACGTACTTTCTTAGTACCCCCTCCTCCCCCAAATATTATACAAGCACATCTTAACCACTGCCTTTTGCTTGACATTCTGGCTGAATGAACTTACCAGTACAAATTTTAAATGGAGAATTTGGGACAGGCTTACACAGAACTCTCTGGTATTTAAACCAATAAAAGTTAGGAAAATCTAACAGCTTCAGAAGGCATTGTTAGAAAAAATTTTAAATTATTTTAATATTTCAGTAATTCTATTGTGGCACCCCACTCCAGTGTTTTTGCCTGGAAAATCCCATGGATGGAGGAGCCTGGTAGGCTGCAGTCCATGGGGTGGCGAAGAGTCAGACACGACTAAGCGACTTCCTTTCACTTTTCACTTTCATGCATTGGAGAAGGAATTGGCAACTCACTCCAGTGTTCTTGCCTGGAGAATCCCAGGGACGGGGGAGCCTGGTGGGCTGCCGTACCTGGGGTTGCACAGAGTCGGACACGACTGATGCGACTTAGCAGTAGCAGTAGTTTTATTGTAAAATTTATGGCACATGAAACAAAGAATATTTAGAATAATTAATGACATTATTATAAGACCATAATTGAAATATATTAGAAAATCATTACTTTGTTTTATCCATATATTAATTATATATATTAATAAATATTATATGTTGGCTATTGCCAATTCATATTCTGAAAAAAAAGGATATGGATACTTTTGGTTTAATTATTCATTTCAGTAAATTCAGGAAAGACACAGTAAATCTTGATAATGACTATCCAATCTACATGTATTGTGCAACATAATAGCAGAACATATGTAACATTTTCAAGTGTGACTTGCAGATAAAATCGGTAACAATGGCTTGATATAGTAAGAGTGTTCTTTTATATGTTTTCCCCCAAAATGACACTCAAACATTACTTCACAGATGTGGGTGTTTTTTTCTTCTTGTTTCATTTATCCTATTGAATTTTAAGTTCTTTTCAGTAGATATAGTCAGATGATGAAAGTTGTATATCCTGTTTCAAACTACGGTGTGTATTTGATTGTATGGATGCATGTCAGTGCACTTACAATAGATGGCACATGTCATAGGAGTAAAAATACCAATTGTGATCATTTGCAATGGCAGCCCACTCCAGTACTCTTGCCTGGAAAATCCCATGGATGGAGGAGCCTGGTAGGCTGCAGTCCATGGGGTCGCTAGGAGTCGGACACGACTGAGCAACTTCACTTTCACTTTTCACTTTCCTGCATCGGAGAAGGAAATGGCAACCCACTCCAGTGTTCTTGCCTGGAGAATCCCAGGGACGGGGGAGCCTGGTGGGCTGCCATCTCTGGGGTCGCACAGAGTCATACATCATTGAAGCGACTTAGCAGCAGCAGCAGCATAGATTTTGTGCAAAAAAAATGATTCTGCAGTATGAAATGTAAGGTTAAACATTAATGTTAAAAACTCAAATTGGTTTCTAGCTATATTTATGATTGTGAATTGAACTCTAATGATTATGATAAATGAAAAAGTTGCTTAGTTTTAATTTTGGGTAAACTATAACATCACATATTAGCTATGTATGTGCCTAGTCAGTCAAAGCATCTATTTGTTTTCAGCCCTATGTTTTTGTTTGCTTGTTTTAGTAAAAATAATAATAAAAATAATAATAATTTAATGGTTAGGAAAGAAAACTCTCCAAAGGACCCTGAACTATATACTATTAAAGCTATATAATTTTAATATACCTACCGAAGCTCCTATGCTTAGTAAATTACTAAAAAGAGGTGGCAAGAATACACAGAAGAACTGTACAAAAAAGAGCTTCATGAGCAAGATAATCACGATGGTGTGATCACTGACCTAGAGCCAGACATCCTGGAATTTGAAGTCAAGTGGGCCTTAGAAAGCATCACTACGAACAAAGCTAGTGGAGGTGATGGAATTCCAGTGGAGCTCTTTCAAATCCTGAAAGATGATGCGGTGAAAGTGCTGCACTCAATATGCCAGCAAAGTTGGAAAACTCAGCAGTGGCCACAGGACTGAAAAAGGTCAGTTTTCATTCCAATCCCAAAGAAAGGCAATGCCAAAGAATGCTCAAACTACCACACAATTGCACTCATCTCACATGCTAGTACAGTAATGCTCAAAATTCTCCAAGCCAGGCTTCAGCAATATGTGAACCGTGAACTTCCAGATGTTCAAGCTGGTTTTAGAAAAGGCAGAGGAACCAGAGATCAAATTGCCAACATCTGCTGGATCATGGAAAAACCAAGAGAGTTCCAGAAAAACATTTATTTCTGCTTTATTGACAATGCCAAATCCTTTGACTGTGTGGATCACAATAAACTGTGGAAAATTCTTCAAGAGATGGAAATACAGACCACCTGATCTGCCTCTTGAGAAATTAGTATGCAGGTCAGGGAGCAACAGTTGGAACTGGACATCTATCAACAGATTGGTTCCAAATAGGAAATCCAAATACGTCAAGGCTGTATATTGTCACCCTGCTTATTTAACTTCCATGCAGAGTATATCATGAGAAACGCTGGGCTGGAAGAAGCATAAGCTGGAATCAAGATTTCTGGGAGAAATATCAATAACTTCAGATATGCAGATGACACCACCCTTATGGCAGAAAGTGAAGAGCTAAAGTGCCTCTTGATGAAAGCGAAAGAGGAGAGTGAAAAAGTTGGCTTAAAGCTCAACATTCAGAAAACGAATGTCATGGCATCCGTTCTCATCACTTCATGGGAAATAGATGGGGAAACAGTGGAAACAGTGTCAGACTTTTTTTGAGGGGGGGCTCCAAAATCACTGCAGATGGTGACTGCATCCATGAAATTAAAAGACGCTTCTCCTTGGAAGGAAAGTTATGACCAATCTAGATAGCATATTGAAAAGCAGAGACATTACTTTGCCAACAAAGGTTCATCTAGTCAAGGCTGTGGTTTTTCCAGTGGTCATGTATGGATGTGAGAGTTGGACTGTGAAGAATGCTGAGTGCTGAAGAATTGATGCTTTTCAACTGTGAGGTTTTAGAAGACTCTTGAGAGTCCCTTTGACTACAACGAGTTCCAACCAGTCTATCCTAAAGGAGATCAGTCCTGGGTGTTCATTGGAAGGACTGATGCTGAAGCTGAAACTCCAGTTCTTTGGCTACCTCATGCAAAATGTTGACTCATTGGAAAAGACCCTGATGCTGGGAGGGACTGGGGGCAGGAGGAGAAGGGACAACAGAGGATGAGATGGTTGGATGGCATCACCGACTCAATGGACATGAGTTTGAGTGAACTCTGGGAGTTGGTGATGGACATGTAGGCCTGGCGTTCTGTGATTCATGGGGTCACAAAGAGTCAGACACGACTGAGTGACTGAACTGAACTGAACTCATGATATGTGAAAGTGAAAGAGAAACTGAAAGTCGCTCAGTAATGTTTACTTTCTGAGACCCCATGGACTGTAGTCCATATAATTCTCTAGGCTAGAATACTGCAGTGGGTAGCCTTTCCCTTCTCCAGGGGATCTTCCCAACCCAGGGATCCAACCCAGGTCTCCTGCTTTGTGGGTGGATTCTTTATGAGCTGAGCCACAAGGGAAGCAACAAAATAATGCTAATATTTTAAAGATAGCTTGAAAATATGTGGTGATCAGAAACAGCTATTCACGTAGAAAACTTGGAATATTGACAAACAAAAATTGCATTATTTATCATCTTTCCATAGAGATGATACTTTGGTGTTCAGTTCAGTTCAGTTCAGTCTCTCATTCATGAGTTTACCCCAACTCATGTCCATTGAGTCAGTGATGCCATCTAACCATCTCATCCTCTGTTGTTCCCTTCTCCTTCTGCCTTCAATTTCCCCCACATCAGGTTCTTTTCAAATGAGTCAGGTCTTCACATCAGGTGGCCAAAATATTGTTTTTATAGTACTTCATATATACACATTAACTTCATAGAATTTTTACAAGATTGTGGAGAAGTAGATTTAAAAAGAGACATAACAATTGTGATTTTTTAAAAAAATACATGCAAAAAAAATTGAATGCTTAATTAGAGTGGTGAGTGGAGCTTGCATTTAAATAGAATTATCAGGAGAGACTTTTCTAAAAGATAATGTTCAAGCTCATAAACACAATGAAGAAAAAATAGCCAAACAAATAGAATGAAGAGAAGTAGAGTATTTCAACTTGCAAATGCAAATGCTCCTGCTGTATTAAAGATCCTGATAGATTTGAAAAAGAAATTGTGTCAAATAGCAAGTAGCAATAAGTTCAGAAAGGCAGGCAACAGAGGTAATACCATGCATTCTAGGATGTGGTATAAAGGTAGGATTTTATTTTGGGTAAAACAGAAAACCAGCGAACATTTGTTAATGGCTCATAAAGTTAGGCTCAGATTGACTATGGGTAGGACTACAACAGAAATGCATCTTACCTACTTAGAAGAAAGGATTGGTAGGGCATGCTAATGGATTGGAAGCTGGTTAGTAAATAAGACGGGGAGTGGTCATGGCTTTCCTAAACTTATTGGTTGAGCAAGGGGAAGGATGGTAGTCTTATTTAGAGAGATGTGAAAAACTGGCTTGGAGATGGGAAAATATTGTGAGAATTAAAAAAAGTTTTAATTTAATCGTATGGTTTGAAATATCTTTGAAATATATAAGTGGAAGTTTTACATGGTAAGGTGCATATGTGTCAGAGGAGAGGTGTGATCTGAAAATACAAATTTGTAAATTACAGCATAAATAGAGTATTCAAAAAGCAAAATTGAGAGCCTACCTAGGTAAAAAGTATTGAGAATAAAGATGAACCAAGTTATGATAACAGGAGGCAATTCAACATTTAGAGTAGGACAATATCTAGGCAACATTGCTGGGGGAAAAAATAATCTACTTATGATGTTAGAAAGAAAAGAAGCTAAGGAAAGAAAGCTGTACAATAAGCTACAGTTTACTTAAATATATACTTTAGGGATTTTCCTCCTGGTCCAGAGGTTAAGATTTTGTGCTTCCACTGCAGGGCATGTACATTTGGGATGCCAGGTGTTGCAGTCAAAAATTAATAATAATAATAAGTATATACTTTAAATTTATTTTTTATTTTTTAAAATATTTGAATTAACATTGTATAGAGAAGCTTAGAAAATTCATATATAATTAGTGACATGTTCAACTCACTTCTATGATTTTATTTAATTTATTTCATATTTCCCTCACTAATATTTTTGTATATTTAAAGTGTTTCTCATAAATGAGTTATTATTAAAGCTATTCTCATTTTGCCTGAATACAAGTGCATATTTATGACTCATGTATTTTAACCATTTCCTTAATGCTGAGTATAGATCTCAAGACTTGAATAAAGAAGATATAAATAAATACTTTTTGAATCAACAAATATTTTAGTTGTCAATATGTTCAAATATCCCCACTCTTAAATAATTTCCCCTGTATCAAGGATTTATGTCTTTCTAAAAAGGATGGAAATGAAAGTGTTAGTCACTCAGTCATGTCCAACTCTTTGGGACCCCATGGACTATAGCCGGCCAGGCTCCTGTGTCCATGGAATTTCCAAGACAAGAATATGAGAGTAGGTAGCCATTCACTTTTCCAGGAGATCTTCCCGACCCAGGGAGCAAACCCATATTTCATGCAGATTTTTTACCGTCTGAGTCACCAGACAAACCCTAATGAGAGTGTTAGCTACTCAGTTGTGTCCGACTCTTTGGGATTCCTTGGTAAAACTGCATGTTATAACTTTTTTTAAAATTCCATATATTATTTTACCCTTTTATTATTGTGATAAAATTTCTATAAAAACAATGGACTCTTTGTTTGCTTTAAAATTATCTGAAAACACTCCAAACATTTTTAAAACCTGGAATATTGATATTTCTATTCTGTCTGATATTTAATGCAGGAAGACTTGAGTGCTAATATTTATGAGGATATTGATAGTATATACAAAGGCACACCCTGGCTATCTGTATTTGTTATTGTTTAGTTGCTAAATGATGTCCAACTCTTTGGAATCCCATGGACTGTTTGCCACCAGGCTCTTTTGTCATGGGATTTCCTGGGCAAGAATACTGGAGTGAATTGTCATTTTTTCTCCAGGGGATCTTCCCACCTGGGGATCAAACCCACATCTCCTGCACTGGCAGATAGATTCTTTACTGCTGATGGCTCACTGTAATTGTAAATGAATTACTCAACACGTTTTCAGTGGGAACATGAGCCAAGTTTTGTAACTGAGGACGCTAGAGAGGCATTGATTGAAAGTTTTCAGGATTAAATTACACTGGAGGAAGAAGGGGGAACTATGTTGATTTGGAGGGAACTCTTTTCAAAGTGTCTCCTATTTTGGAGGCTAATCCAGAGATGAGTGAAGGGCATCTGGTTGTTGAAAAGATCAACGTGAATCTATAATGAATGAAAACAACCCCCTCAAAAGAAGTCTAGCCACAGAAAGAGTGTTGGTAGAATTGGTTAAATTGCTTAAGAAATAGGCTTGTATCAGAAACCTAGGATAAAATGACAATGGGATAAATTTATCTGTGCCTTCAATGACAAATTAAATGATTAAATAAAATATGGTCTTATGAAAGATTGGTTTCACATGAAACAATGCTTGCTGTTATCAGTTGTGTTAATAAAAATTTTCTTATACTTTCTTATTGAGAGTGCATACAAATCTGGAAAACCAACTACTAAATATGTTAGGGATGACGATGTAATTTGTTGTTAAAATTGTGATGCTTTGGAAAACAAAATTGGGCTTTCCCACTAAATGTGTTAGGGCAGGGCTTCCCATGTTGCTCAATGGTAAAGAATCTACCTGCCAATGCAGGAGACATAAGAGACATGGGATCAATCCCTGAATTGGAAAGATCCCCTGGACGAGAGCATGGCAAACCACTCCAGTATTCTTGCCTGGAGAATTTTCATGGAAAGAGGATCCTGGCAGTCTACAGTCCACAGGATCACAAAGAGTTGGACACAACTGAGGCAACTAAGCATGCATGCACATGTGTTAGGGCAACTAGCATAAACTAGACTGAGAAAACAAGGACATCTAACCATTTTAATTATGCAACAAACTTCTCAGGTGTTATGAGTGGAGGGTATACTTTTAGATAGTCTTCAATACAATAACCTGAATATTTCTTGTAAGGTAGGTGTGTGTGTGTGTGTGTGTGTGTGTGTGTGTATTTAAAGAGTATTTTGTTTTTGGAAATGGAAAGATTTGATTGAAACTTTAAGAATTGATCATGAAATGCCATTCTGAATATTAAGAAAAACATCAATAGCTTCATGGGATAGCTCAACTGTGAAAATTAATATTGTAAATTTGGGGTAAGTGGGCACTTTTCTCTAAGTGAATAATATTAAAATTTTGAAAATTATCAAATAGAAAACATTGTTGTAATTTATTTCTTAAAATACATATGATTTTATCTCAATTTTTAAATTAAGCCATTGAATTCCACATCACATATTTGAAACTCAAATAGTTACTTCAAAGCCATTTTTTTTTTTTTTAAACTTGCAGACAGCACAGAGATTTGTTTTGGAAGTAAATCAAAACTACAAATGACTATTAATATCTGCACTATTTATAGGCACCAGTTAGTTTGTCATTAGTGTTATATTAAAGATAATTAGTCACACAAGCCTGGAGGGAAAGTCAGGGCACAAGAGAGTTATATGTCTACTTCTTTATAACTCAGCTTCAAGGACCACTTTGCTCAAAATGTAATTTTGATTCAAATCATCTCTTTTTAAACAATTTTTCTTTAATTATTTAAAAATATTATTAGAGTGTAGTTGATTTACAATACTGTGTTAGTTTCAGGTGTACAGCAACATGATTTAGTCATACATACATATATATTATTTTTCAAATTCCATACTGTTGGTATTTAAAGAACTGCCATTTCCCTCTGTTCCATGTGACTGAGAATTCTACTCTGTAGTGCTCCCTCTGTTTACATTTAAACTTGGTCCCTGAGATCATCTCTAGAGACCTCTAGCACCAGTAAAATCCTTCATATTGAGCATAGATATTTAGCCTGTAAAAGTGGAAAATTTCCCTCCAACAGACATCGTAACCATTTTTCACAAAGCATAGTAATCTTTTCCAACTTTGTTTCGTTAAAGCAAAAGTTGCACTGGACCATTTTACCCAGGAAAGGAAGACTTAATTTTAGCTACTGCAATAAGAGAGAGAGACTAGAATTCAGCCTGAACTCAACATGGGTGAAACAAAAGGTGACAGGGTTTTTAAGTACTGGAGTGAGCTAGTGGAAATGAAGGAAAAATATAGTGGGAGGATGTTCAGTGAGATGTGCTGGATGCCTTGAGTTATTCTTGAATTTTCAAAAGCAAATGTTTTTTCTTTATGATTAGGTCACCTGTGCTTGTTAATTGGCACTCATCAATATTAGGCTCCTACCTTCACACAAAGACTGAGAGATGGGGATGTGATCTCTATTGACATGTGACATTTTAAAGAGATGTCTCCCACATCCTTGAGAAAGACATTAGTGGATTTTCAGACTGGCAAGAGGATTTTAAAATGATTTATACACATATCAAAGGAATGATTTTATAATTACATGATTTAAAACAAAATAATAAATTCCTTAAGAAAAGGAAGATTGGGAGCATAGAGTGACCAAGAAGTCAGTCAAAAGTTGTCAAGCTGTGGGGAACATTAAGGCTGTCATTTTGGTCATGTTCATGCTATCATATAGTTAACACCTATCCTGTGAAGTCCAAATCTACTTAAGGACCTTGTCTCTCTTTAGCTTTTCTCTCAATTAGAACAGTTTTGTCCTAGTTTTCTTGTCAGAGCCACAGGCTATCATGCCTTATAATTGTCCTCATGCTATACTGATCTCTTAAGACTTTTCTAGTCAGTGAAGCTCTTGACACAAAATAAGACAAATCAAAACATTATTTTCATTCTTGTCTACCAGCCCAAACTTCTCCTATCCCACCTTCCATGTCAATCCATCTGAATCTTGTACTATTTTTCAAAAATAGATTCATATTTTTCTCACTCATTAGAAAGCATTCTATGAAATAAAAATATAGAATCTAAATATATAACTTTAAAGACATATATTTAAATTCAGATCAGTACAGTATGATTCAGTTTGCCAGTTATTTGGAAATATTTTAACAATTAAAAATATTAATATTGTTGACTTAATTTAGTGGTGAGCTTCTCTAGTGGCTAAAATGGTAAAGAATCTGCCTGCAATGCAAGAGACCTGGGTTCGATCCCTGGATCAGGAAAATCCCCTGGAGAGGGGAATGGCAACCCACTCCAGTATTCTTGCCTGGAGAATTCCTTGGACAGAGGAGCTTCACAGGCTACTGTCCATGGGGTCACAAAAATTCAGACACGACTGAGTGACTAACACATATACTTAATTTACTGATAAGCATTCATTAAGTGGAAAAATGGTATGATATGGAAATATAATTAAGTATAATAAATATATCATTAGTTAGTAAACTAATTAATTAATAAAACATAAAGTTTTGCCTGTCATGACATGTAAAACAAGGATAATTATTTGATATATTTTCAGCTGTTCAATTTAAAGTTGAAGAAAGGATATACTAACCTGTAGAGCTGGACTCCTAACCCAGATTAAAATGAACTCTAAATTACTTATTTAATTATGTAGATAATTAGATCTATTTACTTAATAGATTATCAATATATTATAGGGATGCTTCAGATTAATTACTATGTAATTTTAAATACATTTCTCTGATAATTTTTAGTACCTGCTTTATCAATATAGTTATATTTTTGAAAATAGATGCATATTGCAACATCAAGCACTTAATTATTTACCTCTGAGTAAAATAATATAGCACAGAGAACATAGCATTGGAACTCAGAAGATCATGGTATAAATTCAAATTATGCTATTACAGGCTTAGTACTTGGAAAAAGCAGATGTTGCTCTTTGTTCCAAAGAATATAAATGGCCGTTAAATATAAAGATTGAAGGTAGGAGAAGGGGATGACAGAGGATGAGATGGTTGAATGGCATTACCAATCAGATGAACCTGAGTTTGAGCAAGCTCTGGGAGTTAGTGATGGACAGGGGAGCCTGGCATGCTGCAGTCCATGGGGTCGCAAAGAGTTGGACATGACTGAGTGACTGAACTGAACTGAAAAATAAAGATGATTTTATTCAGCAGTATCAAAGAAATATATGTGTCAAAAACAAAAGCCACCGGAAAACTGCTCCTAATTTATATTGAGAATAAGATTAAAATAATATGATTCACTGAAACAATGATGGCAGATTTTCTGCCCCACAGAGTTTGCCATACTGAAGGTTACAAACAAATATGTAGGCAATTACAATATACTGTCCTGAATCTTATCATATGAAGACAGAATACTACATTATCAGGCTTACTTATGGGAATGATTAACATAGAGTTAATATGTAAAGCTCAGAGGTAAATGAAACTAGCAGGAGTTATAACCAGAGGAGATATGTGAGAAAACCAAAGGACAGTGAGAATTTGGGACTTCTAAATATTTATTTTGGACTTTATGCTTAAATAGTTTAAGCATGTAAGTAATATTATTTAGTTTGCATTTATAAAAATTAACTTTTTTAAGTATAAGGGGTTCCTTGTAAAAGTCCAAGACAAGAAACAGAAAATCCAGTTATGAAGCTCTGTGTTGAAAGGCAGATTAAACTGGTAGTCCATTCATTCCTTTCTAAAGTGCTCTTTGAAGGTCTACTATGTAAACTAGTATGAACTGAAGGAGATGCAGCAGGTATTAATAGAAAATAAATTACACATGGCTAAGATTAATTTCAAAATTGGAAATGGTTGGATTTACAGATTGTATTTATTCCTTTTTTTTTTTTTTAGAATATAAGCAGAAAGTATGCTAATGATGTTGGAAAAATTAAAGGGATGAATTGTAGTGAACAATTACTATTTATTTTTCAAAATTTCAACACTCAAGAAGTCCTTTCTTTTGGTTATGGATACTTACGTGGAGAACTCATATCCCAAATTGAAACAGTGACACCAGAAAGTCACTTATCTGAATCCTCTTTGCTAAAGCATTGGCTAGTTTGGTATTAATGACTAAGCAGTGAAAGACCACCAAAACCAAACTGTAGTCCCACAAAGTCAGATTTACTGACCCATAACAAGGGAAGATGATCCAGAAGACTGAGAATTGTAGTTAAATAATGAGAAGAAGGCCACTTCTTATAAGTTTTGGGTGCTTGTTGAAGGATTCTTCAGAGGACCTCAGAGAAGAAGGGATCCGTTCTGGATTGGTTGCTTTTCTCAGAAGGATCGGCATTGACTAGAGATTTAAGAGTTTTTGTTGTTGTTGTTGTTGTTGTTGTTGTTGTTTTTTCACAATTAAGTGTCCTCTGTAAGGGGTAGGAATAGAACTGGGGCATTACTGGTACGAAAGAGGTAGTCAATCAAACAGAGGTCATTATGGCAATTCACAGCTCCTGTAGGCAATGGCACCCCACTCTAGTACTCTTGCCTGGAAAATCCCATGGACGCAGGAGCCTTGTAGGCTGCAGTCCATGAGGTCGCTAAGAGTTGGACAAGACTGAGCGACTTCACTTTCACTTTTCACTTTCATGCATTGGAGAAGGAAATGGCAACCCACTCCAGTATTCTTGCCTGTAGAATCCCAGGGACAGAGGAGCCTGGTAGAAGGCCGTCTATGGGGTCACACAGAGTCGGACACGACTGATGAGCCGACGAAGCCGCCGCCGCAGCCGCCGCAGCAGCAGCAGCAGTATGACCTTAGGGGGAAAATGTTTCTGTTTATTTTGCAGCTGTTTCGAAATTTGTTTCCTTTTATTCTGATTAATGGCAGGGTTTTTTTTTGTTTGTTTTGTTTTTGTTTTTTTCCCTTCTGTGTCAATTTTCATTTTTTTTTTATTTCTGAATAGTCTTCATTCATTGTCTGCAGTCTGACAATTTGATTAACTCATCCCTGACTTTGATTCAGGAACTAGCAAGAAGAGATTTCTAGTGGTAGGCCAGAATAACAGTGGTAGCAGCATCCATGTAGGAGATAGCAGCTGGTATAGGCAAAATCTGTACACTCCCTTGTCAGCACTGATGGCAGCAGTTCTCAGAAGAAATGCCCTGATTTTGGTTACTCCAGCTGCTTCAACCTACTCTAAGCTCTTGTTTCTGCCCCAATCTTAATATTTATGCATAATTCTGTGAATTTCCTAGTGACCTGTGGACAATTACTTTCTGTTTTTCTGATACAATCTCATTGTGATCTTTCATCAGCAAATATACTAAAACTGTAATAATATAATGTTGTTTATAAAAATTCAACCACAAAAGGAACATCCAACTTCTATTGCAAAACTAATTTAGAACTTTAAATATTACACATACATATGATTTTGTGAAGAGATTTCTAGCCTCTTTCAGGAGGTTTAAAAATCACCTTTACAAGTGAGCAGGCCTAAATCTTAAGCTTTACTAACTTTAGAGTAAATCTAATCCATATAATTTGAAAGTCAAACATGGTGATTTAGACAGTAGACCTTATTCCTCCTTGCCTACTGAACCATTGTCTCTGGATTCCCTGGTTACTCTAATGAGGCTACCTGCAAGAATCCACCTGCAGTGCAAGAGACCAGGGTTTAATCCCTGGGTTGGGAAGATCTCCTGAAGAAGGGAATGGCAACCCACTCCAGTAATCTTGCCTGGAAAATTTCATGGACAAAGGAGCCTGGTGGGCTACAGTCCATGGGGTCATAAAGAGTTGGACACTGCTTAGTGACTAGCACTTTCAACTTTGGAATTTTTGCTTGCTGAGCACTCTTTCAAGTTCTTTCTCTTCTGATTCCGAGGTGTTCTGTATTTTAGTGCTGTCAACTGAGTGAAAATTGCACAATGTCAAAGTTAAGAGTTAAGCTTTTTGGAGAATCTGACTGAGAATTATAACCCAGGAGACAGCTTCTTAGATAGCTCTGAAGAATTTCTATGAAAAGATAAGGAAGGAGATAGGATATATGTGAACACTTGCTGGAAAAAAAAAAAGTGTCAAACTTCCAAAAATTTTTACTAATCACAAAGAATACACATCTCAAGTTGATGATTTTAGTACTTTTCTCTGTTAGGAAGATTCAAGAATCTAGATTCATTGAGATTATTTCTTAGATATGCATCTTAACTATTTAGGGCCAGTATCCAAAGCACAGAATGCTTCCTTTTTTTCTCCATCCTAAATTCTCCTCAATGTATACTATCTGTAGGTGACTGTGGTGATTGATAAATTGATTCTTGTATTATTAGAATTGAAATGGTATGCAGCCTTCTATGTTTATGGTGTTATCCAGTCCAATGCCTGGGTTTCTTTGAATTAATAACCCTATTAGTTGAGGGTAGGAATTTGTTAGAAATCTCTCCTTGTAAGTATTTTAAAAATGTTTCTTATAAAATCAATGAGTAAATAATGAAAACAAATTGTGATTGAATGATGATAGAGAAGAATAGTGAAGAAGCATGTTTATCTGACAGACTGCAAGTCAAGCATTGTTTATAAATATATTTGCCTTTATTTTGGATGAGACTTACTAATATTTATTTTAATTACATAATCTCTGACTCCAATGGCCTGACAGATCATTGATAGTTTTTAAATAGTTTCAGTAACTCTACTTAATGAGAATATTATAACCAATGTACAATGGCTGTCAAAATACAAAGAAGTAATCATAAGAAACTCATGCAGTAGATTACTTTCATTTAAGTTTTCACAATAAATAGTCAAAGTAATGATGGGAATAGTGAACTATTTTAATTTCAGTATATAAAAAATTTGCATATCTGGAAATTTGTTATCATTTGTAATAGTATTAAAGTGTCTTTGCTATGGTTAATATAGTATTAATGAGGTTTCAAAGTTAAGCAACCTAGAATTGTTATTTCATACAAGAGTTTAAATAATTTAAGAAGTCATTGGGCAATAGGTTGGGGTTTATTTTAGTAATCATAATAAAATATTAGTGCCTAACTTAAACTGAGTTACAACCTGAGAGAGACAAAAAAACAGCAGGGATATAGAATTTTCTCCTGCACTGTTATCCTTCTTCATCCTCAAGTTTCCCACATTTCTCTGTGCTCAGTTGCCATATTCACCAAATCTTTATCAGAGGATGGTTCTCAGACTTTAGTTTAATATTTATATAATCATGGTTTTGAGGCATCTCACTTTAATAAGTGAAATAATTCTTAGGTTTTCTCTCTCATTTCTCCTTTGAAATACTTGAATAATCCATTTTCTTGCATACACTTTTGACCCATATCCAGGGTTCAAGAAGAATGTTATTGTTAATCACTCAGACATAGTACCTACTATTTTTCCTCCAGAATTGAAGAGCTTAGTTTCAATTTTCTACTCACAAAAGGAAAAATAAAACACATGAAAAGTCAATGTACAAATAAATACTTTATAGAAAAATGGAGTGCTTGTGAATATCCAGGAGAATACATATCCATAGTCCATGGGCAGGCAGACAATCAACAGAAAAAACTTCTGATTATTCTGTTTATATTTTTTTAAATAAAACTGCAAAATGGGCTAGTAAGCAGAGCTTACTTACAAAAGTGTCCCATTTTTAACATCATGATGTTAAAAAGAAAAAGAGAGATCAGGGACTAACACTTCATTCTTCAAAGCTAAGTGCAAATGTGATGATTTTCTTTTAATGTGGCTAATTAAATATCATTTTAATTACTGAAAAAATGTACAAAGTAAATGTGTGTGTGTGTATTAGTTTCTCATTCATGTCTAACTCTTTGCAACCCACCAGGCTCATCAGTCCACGGGATTCTCCAAGCAAGAATAGTGGAGTGGGTTGCTATTTCCTTCTCTAGTACAATATAAATGCTATAAGTTAAATAAAAAGATACTATTAAAAGTAATGGGTTAGATCAAATGGTTTTAAAAGTGAAAGGAGGGGAGGAGCCAAGATGGTGGAGGAGTAGGATGGGGAGAACACTTTTTCCCCCACAAATTCATCAAAAAAAGCATTTAAACGCCGAGTAAATTCCACAAAACAACTTCTGAATGCCGGCAGAGGACATCAGGCACCCAGAAAAGCAACCCAACTCTTCAAAAGGAGGTAGGAAAAAATATAAAAGACAAAAAAAGAGACAAAAGAGGGAGGGACAGAGTTCCGTCCCGGGAAGGGAGTCTTAAAAAGAGAGGTTTCCAAACACCAGGAAACCTTCTCACTGCCGAATCTGTGCCGAGCTTTGGAAGCACAGAGGGCAACATAAAATGGAGAAAAAAAAAAAAAAACAATTAAAAATCGCAGATTGTGAGCCCTACAGTAACTCCCCCAGCGGAGAAGCAGCGCAGACACCTGCACACGGCATTAGCAAGCGGGGGCTGGGCAGGGAAGCGCAGCGCGGGCTGTGTCCCTTAGAGTAAGAATCCGCCCGAATGTCCTGAGCGCTATCTGAGCGAAATAATTTGGGCTAGCAAACCAGACTGTGGGATATCTACCACGCGAAAAGCCAGCCCTAACCTAAGACACCGCCAGGCCCGCGCACAGAGCAAAGGACTGAACAGAGATAGCAGGTTGCAGACCTTCCCCCTCTGGTGACAGGCAGCCAGAGCCGTAAGGGGGCAATCGCAGCCCAAGAGAGACACTATCTATAAAACTGTAAGCAGGCTTCTTTGCTAACTAAAACTTCTTGGGGGTCTGGACGGTCAACATCTGCCTGAGAAGGTGTGCCGGTTTTACACCCAGATAACCGAGTGGCGGGGAGGCGATAGGTCGCAGCATTGGCACCCGCCAAACACATCACCTGAGCTGCTCGGATCTGGGAAGAGTACAAAACGCAGGCCCAACCGAGTCTGCGCCTCTGAGGACTACCCGAGTGCCTGAACCTGAGCGGCTTGGACCTGGGAGCTCAGCCCAGGGCCAGCCTCTGATTGTTCCCGGCGGAACAACCTAGAGCCCAAGCAGTGTGGGCAGGGAGGCTACAGGCACCTTGAGCAGGGGCAGACCCAGTGTGGCTGAGGCACTGCGAGCACACGCCAGTGTTATCTGTTAGCAGCATCCCTCCCTCCCTCCCCACAGCGCGGCTGAACAAGTGAGCCTAAATAAAATAAAAAAAATAGTGTCCGCCACCGTCCGTTTTGTGTCAGGGCGGGAACCAGACACTGAAGAGACCAGCAAACAGAAGAAGCTATAACAGAGGGAAACGCCTTGGAAGCTACAGGCCATAGCCCTGTGGTTACTACGGACTACATAGGAAGGGGCCTATAGATCTAGAGAAATATAAGTCAGACCAAGGAACTAGCCAAAAATGAACTGAACCCACAATACTCACAACAAAACCAGAGAAAGACCTAGATATATTTTTACTATTTTTACGATCAATCTTTCTTTCTTTTTTTTTTTAATTTTTTTTTTAAATTTTTAAGTCCTCTATTGTCCTTTAATTTTCACTTTTATAACTATTACTTTGTAAAAAAAAAAAAGACACTATTTTTTTTCTTCTTCAGCAAACTTCATATATATATTTTTATAATTTTTTGACCGTGTTTTGTTTTGTTTCTTTTTCTTTTTCTTCTTTTCTTTAACATTGTATTTTTGAAATTCCAAACTCTACTCTAGATTTTTAATTTT
This sequence comes from Bubalus kerabau, assembly GCF_029407905.1. Lineage (NCBI taxonomy): Eukaryota > Metazoa > Chordata > Mammalia > Artiodactyla > Bovidae > Bubalus > Bubalus kerabau. The sequence goes on along the minus strand of NC_073635.1, from coordinate 44,121,760 downwards.
AGCCTTTTGGTATATGTTATCAATTTTATACCTATAGTTTTTTTCATAATTTCTGTGACTTTTTTTTTTTTCCTCTGTTTCTTTCTCTTCTTCTTTTGTATAACATCGTATATCTGCAATTGCAAACTCTACTCAAGATTTTTAATATATGCTTTTTGGTATTTGATATCAATTTTGTACCTGTATTTTCTTTATAATTTTTGCGACATTGTTTTTGTTGGTTTGTTTGTTTTCTCTCTTTATTTTTCTTCTTTTTTTAACATTGTATTTTTGAAATTTCAAACTCTACTCTAGATTTTTAACTTTTGCTTTTTGGTATTAGTTATCAATTTTGTACCTGTAGTTTCTTTATAATTTTTGTGACCTTGTTTGTTTTTCTTTGTTCGTTTTTTCTCTCTTTCTTTTCCTTCTTCTTTTCTTTAACATCGTATTTTTGAAATTCCAAACTCTACTCTAGATTTTTAATTTTAGCCTTTTGGTATATGTTATCAATTTTGTACATATAGTTTTTTTTTTATATAATTTCTGTGATTTTTTTTCTTTTTTTCCCTCTGTTTCTTTCTCTTCTTCTTTTATATAACATCGTACATCTGCAATTCCAAACTCTACTCAAGATTTTTAATTTATGCTTTTTGGTATTTGATTTCAATTTTCTACCTGTATTTTCTTTATAATTTTTGCGACATTGTTTTTGTTGGTTTGTTTGTTTTCTCTCTTTATTTTTCTTCTTCTTCTTCTTTTTTTTTTTTTTTTAACATTGTATTTTTGAAATTCCAAACTCTACTCTAGATTTTTAATTTTTGCTAATTGGTATTAGTTATCAATTTTGTACCTGTAGTTTCTTTATAATTTTCGCAACCTTGTTTGTTTTTCTTTGTTTGTTTTTGCTCTCTTTCTTTTCCTTCTTCTTTTCATTAACATCGCATTTTTGAAATTCCAAACTCTACTCTAGATTTTTAATTTTTGCTTTTATGTATTTGTTACCAATTTTGTACCTTTAAAAAACCCAATCCTCAGGACCCATTTTTCACTAGGGAACGAGATTACTGGCTTGACTGCTCTCTCTCCCTTTGGACTCTCCGTTTTCTCCACCAGGTCGCCTGTATCTCCTCCCTAACCCCTCTCTACTCTACCCAACTCTGTGAATTTCTGTGTGTTCCAGACGGTGGAGAACACTTAGGGAACTGATTACTGGCTGGATCTGTCTCCCTCCTTTTCATTTCCCCCTTTTATCCTTCGGGCCACCTCTGTCTCCTGCCTCCTTCTTCTCTTCTCTGTATAACTCCGTGAACATCTCTGAGCGGTCCAGTTGTGGAGTGCACATAAGGAAGTGACTACTGGCTAGCCCACTCTCTCTACTATTGATTCCACCTCATCTCATTTGGGTCACCTCTAACTCCCTCCTCCCTCTTCTCTTCTCCATGTAACGCTGTGAACCTCTCTGAGTGACCCTCACAGTAGAGAAACTTTTCATCTTTAACGCAGATGTTTTATCAATGGTGCTGTATAGAAGGAGAAGTTTCGAAACTCCTGTAAAAATAAGACCGTTAACTGGAAGTAGGAGGCTTAAGCCCAAACCCTGACTCCAGGGAACTCCTGACTCCAAGGAACATTAACTGACAGGAGCTCATCAAATGCCTCCATACTGACACTGAAACCAAGCACCACACAAGGGCCAACAAGTTCCAGGGCAAGACATACCAAGCAAATTCTCCAGCAACAAAGGAACACAGCCCTGAGCTTCAAGAAACAGGCTGTCCAAAGTCACCCCAGAACCATAGACATCTCATAACTCATTACTGGACATTTCATTACACTCCAGAGAGAAGAAATACAGCTCCATCCACCAGAACATCGACACAAGCTTCCCTAACCAGGAAACCTTGACAAGCCACCAGTAAAAACCCACACACAGTGAGGAAATGCCACAATAAAGAGAACTCCACAAACTGCCAGAATACAGAAAGGACACCACAAACTCAGCAATTTAAACAAGATGAAGAGACAGAGGAATAGCCAGCAGATAAAGGAACAGGATAAATGCCCGCCAAACCAAACAAAAGAGGAAGAGATAGGGAATCTACCTGATAAAGAATTCCGAATAATGATAGTGAAATTGATCCAAAATCTTGAAATCAAAATGGAATCACAGATAAATAGCCTGGAGGCAAGGATTGAGAAGATGCAAGAAAGGTTTAACAAGAACTTAGAAGAAATAAAAAAGAGTCAATATATAATGAATAATGCAATAAGTGAAATTAAAAACACTCTGGAGGCAACAAATAGTAGAATAACAGAGGCAGACGATAGGATTAGTGAATTAGAAGATAGAATGGTAGAAATAAATGAATCAGAGAGGATAAAAGAAAAACGAATTAAAAGAAATTAGGACAATCTCCGAGACCTCCAGGACAATATTAAATGCTACAACATTCGAATCATAGGGGTCCCAGAAGAAGAAGACAAAAAGAAAGACCATGAGAAAATACTTGAGGAGATAATAGTTGAAAACTTCCCTAAAATGGGGAAGGAAATAATCACCCAAGTCCAAGAAACCCAGAGAGTCCCAAACAGGATAAACCCAAGGCTAAACACCCCAAGACACATATTAATCAAATTAACAAAGATCAAACACAAAGAACAAATATTAAAAGCAGCAAGGGAAAAACAACAAATAACACACAAGGGAATACCCATAAGGATAACAGCTGATCTTTCAATAGAAACTCTTCAAGCCAGGAGGGAATGGCAAGACATACTTAAAATGATGAAAGAAAATAACCTACAGCCCAGATTATTGTACCCAGCAAGGATCTCATTCAAGTATGAAGGAGAAATCAAAACTTTTCAGACAAGCAAAAGCTGAGAGAATTCTGCACCACCAAACCAGCTCTCCAACAAATACTAAAGGATATTCTCTAGACAGGAAACACAAAAACAGTGTATAAATTCGAACCCAAAACAATAAAGTAAATGGCAACAGGATCATACTTATCAGTAATTACCTTAAACATAAATGGGTTGAATGCCTCAACCAAAAGACAAAGACTGGCTGAATGGATACAAAAACAAGACCTCTACATATGTTGTCTACAAGAGACCCACCTCAAAACAGGGGACACATACAGACTGAAAGTGAAGGGCTGGAAAAAGATTTTCCATGCAAATAGGGACCAAAAGAAAGCAGGAGTAGCAATACTCATATCAGATAAAATAGACTTTAAAACAAAGACTGTGAAAAGAGACAAAGATGGTCACTACGTAATGATCAAAGGATCAATCCAAGAAGAAGATATAACAATTATAAATATATATGCACCCAACATGGGAGCACCGCAGTATGTAAGACAAATGCTATCAAGTATGAAAGGAGAAATTAACAATAACACAATAAGAGTGGGAGACTTTAATACCCCACTCACACCTATGGATAGATCAACTAAACAGAAAATTAACAAGGAAACACAAACTTTAAACGATAATAGACCAGTTAGACCTAATTGATATCTATAGGACATTTCATCCCAAAACAATGAATTTCACCTTTTCTCAAGCGCACATGGAACCTTTTCCAGGATAGATCACATCCTGGGCCATAAAGCTAGCCTTGGTAAATTCAAAAAAATAGAAATCATTCCAAGCATCTTTTCTGACCACAATGCAGTAAGATTACATCTCAATTACAGGAGAAAAACTATTAAAAATTCCAACATATGGAGGCTGAACAACACGCTGCTGAATAACCAACAAATCACAGAAGAAATCAAAAAAGAAATCAAAATTTGCATAGAAACGAATGAAAATGAAAACACAACAACCCAAAACCTGTGGGACACGGTAAAAGCAGTCCTAAGGGGAAAGTTCATAGCAATACAGGCACACCTCAAGAAACAAGAAAAAAGTCAAATAAATAACCTAATTCTACATCTAAAGCAACTAGAAAAGGAAGAAATGAAGAACCCCAGGGTTAGTAGAAGGAAAGAAATCTTAAAACTTAGAGCAGAAATAAATGCAAAAGAAACAAAAGAGATCATAGGAAAAATCAACAAAACCAAAAGCTGGTTTTTTGAAAGGATAAATAAAATTGACAAACCATTAGCCAGACTCATCAAGAAACAAAGGGAGAAAAATCAAATCAATAAAATTAGAAATGAAAATGGAGAGATCACAACAGACAACACAGAAATACAAAGGATCATAAGAGACTACTATCAACAATTATATGCCAATAAAATGGACAACGAGGAAGAAATGGACAAATTCTTAGAAAAGTACAACTTTCCAAAACTCGACCAGGAAAATAGAAAATCTTAACAGACCCATCACAAGCACAGAAACTGAAACTGTAATCAAAAATCTTCCAGCAAAAAAAAGCCCAGGTCCAGACGGCTTCACAGCTGAATTCTACCAAAAATTTAGAGAAGAGCTAACACCTATCCTGCTCAAGCTCTTCCAGAAAATTGCAGAGGAAGGTAAACTTCCAAACTCATTCTATGAGGCCACCATCACCCTAATACCAAAACCTGACAAAGATCCCACAAAAAAAGAAAACTACAGGCCAATATCACTGATGAACATAGATGCAAAAATCCTTAACAAAATTCTAGCAATCAGAATCCAACAACACATTAAAAAGATCATACACCATGACCAAGTGGGCTTTACCCCAGGGATGCAAGGATTCTTCAATATCTGTAAATCAATCAATGTAATACACCACATTAACAAATTGAAAAATAAAAACCATATGATTATCTCAATAGATGCAGAGAAAGCCTTTGACAAAATTCAACATCCATTTATGATAAAAACTCTCCAGAAAGCAGGAATAGAAGGAACATGCCTCAACACAATAAAAGCTATATATGACAAACCCACAGCAAACATTATCCTCAATGGTGAAAAATTGAAAGCATTTCCTCTAAAGTCAGGAACAAGACAAGGGTGCCCACTTTCACCATTACTATTCAACATAGTTTTGGAAGTTTTGGCCACAGCAATCAGAGCAGAAAAAGAAATAAAAGGAATCCAAATTGGAAAAGAAGAAGTAAAGCTCTCACTATTTGCAGATGACATGATCCTCTACATAGAAAACCCTAAAGACTCCACCAGAAAATTACTAGAACTAATCAATGACTATAGTAAAGTTGCAGGATATAAAATCAACACACAGAAATCACTTGCATTCCTATACACTAATAATGAGAAAACAGAGAAATTAAGGAAACAATTCCATTCACCATTGCAACGGAAAGAATAAAATACTTAGGAATATATCTACCTAAAGAAACTAAAGACCTATATATAGAAAACTATAAAACACTGGTGAAAGACATCAAAGAAGACACTAACAGATGGAGAAATATACCATGTTCATGGATTGGAAGAATCAATATAGTGAAAATGAGTATACTACCCAAAGCAATCTATAGATTCAATGCAATCCCTATCAAGCTACCAACAGCATTCTTCACAGAGCTAGAACAAATAATTTCACAATTTGTATGGAAATACAAAAAACCTTGAATAGCCAAAGCAATCTTGAGAAAGAAGAATGGAACTGGAGGAATCAACCTACCTGACTTCAGGCTCTACTACAAAGCCACAGTTATCAAGACAGTATGGTACTGGCACAAAGACAGAAATATAGATCAACGGAACAAAATAGAAAGCCCAGAGATAAATCCATGCACATATGGAAACCTTATCTTTGACAAAGGAGGCAAGAATATACAATGGAGAAAAGACAATCTCTTTAACAAGTGGTGCTGGGAAATCTGGTCAACCACTTGTAAAAGAATGAAACTAGAACACTTTCTAACACCATACACAAAAATAAACTCAAAATGGATTAAAGATCTCAACGTAAGACCAGAAACTATAAAACTCCTAGAGGAGAACATAGGCAAAACACTCTCTGACATACATCACAGCAGGATCCTCTATGGCCCACCTCCCAGAATATTGGAAATAAAAGCAAAAATAAACAAATGGGACCTAATTAACCTTAAAAGCTTCTGCACATCAAAGGAAACTATTAGCAAGGTGAAAGGGCAGCCTTCAGAATGGAAGAAGATAATAGCAAAATGAAGCAACTGACAAACAACTAATCTCGAGAATATACAAGCAACTCCTACAGCTCAACTCCAGAAAAATAAATGACCTAATCAAAAAACGGGCCAAAGAACTAAATAGACATTTCTCCAAAGAAGACATACAGATGGCTAACAAACACATGAAAAGATGCTCAACATCACTCATTATCAGAGAAATGCAAATCAAAACCACTATGAGGTACCATTTCACACGAGTCAGAATGGCTGCGATCCAAAAGTCTACAAGTAATAAATGCTGGAAAGGGTGAGGAGAAAAGGGAACCCTCTTACACTGTTGGTGGGAATGCAAACTAGTACAGCCACTCTGGAGAACAGTGTGGAGATTCCTTAAAAAACTGGAAATAGAACTGCCTTATGATCCAGCAATCCCACTGCTGGGCATACACACTGAGGAAACCAGAAGGGAAAGAGACATGTGTAGCCCAATGTTCATTGCAGCACTGTTTATAATAGCCAGGACATGGAAGCAACCTAGATGTCCATCAGCAGATGAATGAATAAGCAAGCTGTGGTACATATACACAATGGAGTATTACTCAGCCATTAAAAAGAATACATTTGAATCAGTTCTAATGAGGTGGATTAAACTGGAGCCTATTATACCGAGTGAAGTAAGCCAGGAAGAAAAACACCAATACAGTATACTAACGCATATACATGGAATATAGAAAGATGGTAACAATAACCCTGTGTACGAGACAGCAAAAGAGACACTGATGTATAGAACAGTCTTATGGACTCTGTGAGAGAGGGAGAGGGTGGGAAGATTTGGGAGAATGGCATTGAAACATGTAAAAAATCATGTATGAGACGAGTTGCCAGTCCAGGTTCGATGCACGATACTGGATGCTTGGGGCTGGTGCACTGGGACGACCCAGAGGGATGGTATGGGGAGGGAGGAGGGAGGAGGGTTCAGGATGGGGAACACATGTATACCTGTGGCGGATTCATTTTGATATTTGGCAAAACTAATGCAATTATGTAAAGTTTAAAAATAAAATAAAATTAAAAAAATAAAGAAATAAAAATGAAAGGAAAACAAGTTACTTATAAAACTATTATTAGAAAATGCAAATATTTCATTTATAATTGTGTATCACTTTCAGCTAAACAGTCCATGTAAAGTAAAATAAATGGAGTTACATTTCAAAGATTCACTTTATAAATATCATTTAATTACATCTGATAATATTTTATCATTTTTAAGTGACAAAGCATAGCCTACCTACTTCATTACAAAATATTATTTTTATGTAATGTACTCAGCATTTAAAAAACTAAGATCATGGCATCAGTTCTCATCACTTCATGGCAAATACATGGGGAAATAATAGAAACAGTGACAGACATTTTCTTGGGCTCTCTGTGGATGGTGATTGCAGCCATGAAATTAAAAGACACTTACTCCTTAGAAGAAAAGCTGTGACAAACCTAGACAGCATATAAAAAAGCAGAGGCATTACTTTGCCAACAAAGGTCCATATAGTCAAAGCTATGGTTTTTCCAGTAGCCATGTATAGATGTGAGAGGAGGACCATAAAGCTGAAGAATTGGCACTTTTGAACTGTGGTGCTGGAGAAGATTCTTAAGAGTTCCTTGGACTGCAAGGAGATCAGCTAGTCAATCCTAAAGGAAATCAGTCCTGAATATTCATTGGATGAACTGATGCTAAACCTGAAGCTTCAATACTTGGTCCACCTGCTATGAAGAGCTGGCTTATTGGAAAAGACCTTGATGCTGGGACAGATTGAAGGCAGGGGGAGAAGGGGACAACAGAGGGTAAGATAATTGGATTGCATCACCAACTCAATGGACATGAGTTTGAGCCAACTCCTGTGAGATGGTGAAGGACAGGATAGCCTGGCCTGCTGTAGCCCATGGGTTTGCAAAGAGTCAGACATGACTGAATGGCAACATCTCAAATAAAAGAAGGAAGCCTGAAGTTTTAGAGGCACAAATAAATAAGGGAGTCATCCTTGAATCTCACTGAGTCTTTGACTGTATGAGGATGGAAGGATGCAAATGCATATTATTAATGTATATGTGAATATAGGATAGTCCTTCATCCTACCTACTACATAGGTAGTCACTTCTTTAACTACAAAAGGGTGGGGGGATATCTTAACCATTGTTTTTCAGAATAACAAAGCTCAGATAAAATTCAACTTTGTCAATAGAATGATAAAATGAAAAAGAAAAATGTTAACACAAAAGGTTGTGTTAAAGTAATCAGAGATAGAACATGTAGGACAAGCAATCCATTGAATTTCAAGAGGTCAATGGAGGAAATCTTTTAAGTTATGCAGCACTGCTCACTGAGTTTATTAAAGCCAGGACATGGATGCTTTTGGTGATACTGAACACAGCACTGGTGTAAAATCATATAGTCTGAACATTTTCCCAGAGAGAAAATCAACCCTAAAGGAAATCAACCCTGAATATTCATTGGATGAACTAATGCTAAACCTGAAGCTCCAATACTTGGTCCACCTGCTATGAAGAGCTGGCTTATCTTGGGATTAGTGATTTATCTTGGGAGAAATCAGTCAGTCCATCAACAGTCTGTGGTGGTGTTGAGTGCTTTGAAGTTTACATGAAGTAGTCAGGCTTTAGCTTACAGGGCTTCCTCCAAAACTGAGTGAAATGGTCAAGTAAGGCTATCTAAAGTACTAATAGAATCTGGGCAGTCAGGATTTACATCTCTTTGAGGATGAATCAGGTGAAAGAGTGGGGGTGTGTGACTGGAAACATTAGTTTGGACCATTGTTTACAGATTTTGGAAGAAACTGGGAAAATTGAAAATTTGTAAAGTATTGGCAATTTATGCAAGATGATAAAATCCAAATATCAGAGGTGTTTTATTTTTTGTTTTTTATTTTTCCCCACAGTGAGAGAGGAAATCAAGTAAGTCTTTACTAGCCAATATACTGTTTCTATATTCATAAGTTACCTACATTTTGTGAAGACCTACCAAACAACTCAAAAGACAATATACAGACTCTGGATCCAGAGGGTGTATTGTAGTTTTCCTTTGAAAATTTAAAATTTCTGTCTATAGTCATTTCCCTCCATTCTCAATTGATAATCTCAAGGAAAGACTATGTATGCCCACAAAATAGGTTTGATCTCATAAGATTTTGCTGGGACATTTTCCAAGCCTGAATAGAACTTTAACATATAAGGCTTTTTAAGTTTGAGGAATATTTTCATAAGCATTTCAGATTAGACATTTAAAAGCCTCTTGAGGCATGAAAGCCAAGGCAAGAACTCACCACTGAATTTCACCTGCAAATTCATTTCTTCTCCAGGTCTTTAAAATATGCTAAGCAATTTATGCCTTCCAGGAAGTGATTTTTGTACTCATCTTTAAGACTGCTGCTGCTGCTGCTAAGTCGCTTCAGTCGTGTCAGACTCTGTGTGACCCAATGGACGGCAGCCCACCAGGCTCCCTCGTCCCTGGGATTCTCCAGGCAAGAACACTGGAGTGGGTTGCCATTTCCTTCTCCAATGCATGAAAGTGAAAAGTGAAAGTGAAGTCGCTCAGTCGTATCTGACTCTTCGCGACCCCATGGACTGCAGCCCACAAGGCTCCTTTGTCCATGGGATTTTCCAGGCAAGAATACTGGAGTGGGGTGCCATTACCTTCTCCGTCTTTAAGACTGGGAACCCTATAAAATAGGCACCCAGACTGGTTTCCCAAGAAGGTTTTGTAAGCATTGGTTCCCTAAATTCAACCTTAGTTCCTTTAAATTATCTGATCATAGTTCACTAAATAAGCATCATTCTCAAACATAACATTCCAGACAAGTTATTGGTTTCAAAAATAATGTCCCAATCATGTCCTATTAGCAAAGAAATGCAGATTATTTTTGTGCAAAAAAGGATAGTTGCCATGGAATTAAAAATACTCAATGAGAGTTTCTAAATTCTGGAGCTGTCAGGTTGATGTTGTTATTCAGTCACTGAATCATGTCTAACTCTTTGTGACCCCATAAACTACAGTACGCCAGGCTGTCCTATCCTTCACAATCTCCTGGAGCTTGTTCAAACTCATGTTCATTGAGTCGGTGATGCCATCCAACCATCTTGTCTTCTGTTGTCCCCTTCTTCCCCTGCCTTCTATCTTTCCCTGCTTCAAGGTATTTTCTATTGAGTTGAATCTTCACATCAGGTGGCCGAAGTATTGGAGTTTCAGCTTTAGCATCAGTCCTTCCAATGAATATTCAGGACTGATTTCCTTTAGGATGGACTGGTTGGATCTCCTTGCAGTCCAAGGGACTCTCAAGAGTCTTCTCCAACACCACAGTTCTAAAGCATCAGCTCTTCAAGCACTCAGCTTTCTTTATGGTCCAACTCTCACACCCATACATGATTATTGGAAAAACCATGGTTTTGACTAGATGGACCTTTGTTGGCAAAGTAATGTCTGTGAGTTTTAATATGCTGCCTAGGTTTGTAATAGCTTTTCTTGCTTCTTGGAAGAAAAGCTATTACAAACCTAGGCAGCATATTTCATGGCTGCAGTTACCATATGCAGTGATTTTGGAACTCAAGAAAATAAAGTCTGTCACTGTTTCCATTGTTTACCCACTTATTTACCATGAAGTGATGGGACCGGATGCCATGGTCCTCGCCTTTTTAATGTTGAGTTTTAAGCCAGCTTTTCCTTTCTCCTCTTTCATCTTCATCAAGAGGCTCCTTAGTTCCTCTTCACTCAGTGCCCTACTGAGCTGTCAGGTTGGGAGTAAAATACATCACTTACAAATGCTTCTATTTTCAAAGGCTTAGTTTATTAAATTGCTATGAGTTTTAATAGTTTAAGAAGAAGCCTTCTCATATACAGAAAATAAAACAATAGACTTCCTTGGCAGTCCAGTGTTTAAGACTTCCTGGTCCAGCTGCAAAGGGCACAGATTTGATCCCTGGTCAGGGAACCAAGATCCTACATGTTGTGCAATGCATCAGGGAAAAGAAAATAAAACACTAAATCATCAACAATATGCCAAATATAAACCACAACGGTTTCTTATTAATTTACTCAGTCCTGTGTAATTATCTTTGTTCTGCTGCACTTTGGGTTAGTGGTCTCATGAATCCAGTTTTTTACTCACTAATGTTTAGAAATTCTGACTCAGTCCACTTGTATGGTTTCTATCTTGTTACAATTATGCCCTCCAATGTGTGTCCGCATAGTTACCTGGTATAGTTCTTTCCATGGAAAACTCAAATTACTCTTTGTTGAAAAAGAAGCAGTTTGGCCTACAGTTGACTGCAAGAATTTTTCAGGAATGCATGGAAGTAAAACATAAACTGTCATTACATGACAAAAACTTAAATGACTGTAACTAATTTGTTATTTATCATATTGAGAAGTTAAAGATTGATGAGTTTTCATAATAAGACTAGTATAACTGACAGGAAATTCTGTACTTTGCATGACACACTTCTCAGGTGGTTCAGAGGTAAAGAATCTCTTTGCCAATGGAGGAGACACATGATAAGCGGGTTCAATCCCTTGGTTGGGAAGATCCCCTGGAAAAAGAAAAGGCAATCTACTCCAGTATTCTTGCCGGGAAAATTCCATGGACAGAGGAGCCTGGCAGGCTATAGTCTATGGAGTCACAAAGAGTCAGACACAACTGAGCATGTGTGATGATGATGATGATGATGACATATAAGACAAAAGTCAATCCCCCCCAATATTATCTCTGAATGTAATGATTAACACATTTTCAAAGAAAAGGGTATATTCCATCTATTTTATAAAAATACTTCATTACAATCTTTACAGAGAAAAAAAAAAATCTTCAGATAAAATATATTCCTGAGAACTAATTAACCATGGTGTTGGTAGTTTAGTCACTAGGTGTTGTTTGACACTTGCGACCCCATGGACTATAGACCACCAGGATCTTCTGTCCATGAAGTTCTCCAGTCAAGAATATTGGAGTGGTTGCCATTCCCTTCTCTAGGGGATCTTCTCAATGAAGGGATAGAACTCTAGTACCCTGCATTGCAGATGGATTCTTTATTGACTAAGCCACAAGGGAAGACCTAATTAAGCATAATAAGCACATATTTAGAAAAATAGAAAAATTTCCAAGAATATCAACTAAATATATTGCATTGAAAGCAAGTGCTTAATATCTATAAATTAATAAAGCTCCATAAATAAGTGATGAGAGTGCCCCAGAGGAAAACTACTTTCTGAGAAGGAGTTAAATTCAAATTATGACAAATACTACTATGCTGTTGCCTGATTTCAGTCAAAGCAGCTTTAGAGCTCATAATGGAACCATACTATAAACTGTGAAGCACTGACAATTTGCTAGATATTTCCCATACACAATTTCTTAAATATTTACATTAGCAACAATTTACCATACAAATTAAATGTGGGGAAGACTTCCTGTTTGAGAACACTTCAAATATAACTCAACAGTAGCAACATATCACATAAATGTATTATTTCCAGTTCCTCACGTTTTACAAGATCAATGAACAATTTTTCTAAAAAACAAAAAGATGACCAGGGGAGAGAATTTGGAAAACAAAAGTGTAGGATGACTTCTTATCTATCTTTTTTTTTTTTTCCTGAGAGAACAGATCTTAGGCAGTGTTCAACATTATCACCAGAATGGATAGCAGTTTGATACATTCTTACATAGTTAAGATTTTACTGGCTGTATGACACAAATTAAGGGCTTTACAGATGGCTAAATTGTAAAGAATCTGACTTCCAATTCAGGAGACTTGAGAGACATAGGTTCAGTCCCTGGGTTGGGAGGATCACCTGTAGGGGACATGGCAACCCACTCCAGTATTCCTGCCTGAAAAATACCAAGGAGAGAGGAGCTCAACCCTGTGGTTGCAAAGAGTCCTACAAGACTAGGTGATGGAGCATGCGCATCACACACACGCACACACACTACAAATTGCTCCTAGATATTAACAAAAAGCATTTGAACTACATTTCTACAAAAATACTTGTATGGAGTATTCATTAATGCTTCATTTCAATAGCCAACATATGAATGTATACAAATTGTAGTATATTCATGTAAGAGACTACTACTACTCAGCAATAAAGGGGGACTATAGGATGCAATGAGATGAATTAATCTCAAAAATTACACTGGGAAATGAAAATAGGAAAAAGTTATGCATACTGTATTATTACACTTATGTGAGTTTCTAGAAAAAGCAAATCTAATCTATAGTGATAGTGATTGTAGATAGGTGGGTTGTCTGGGGGAGAGTTAAGAAAATGAATTGCTAAAGTACAAGAGAAACTTCAGGGGTGATAAAAAGAACAAGAGTGGTGGTTATTATATACAAACATTAATATATGTGTTATGTGTATATATAGAATATGTGCAAATTTAAAATATAAAACTATAGATAACCTACACTCATTTTTAATAAAAATTATACCCCACTAATACTTATTTTTAAAATATATTTTAAAGAATAATATATTTTATTATATTTCAAAACATTTGAAAGTACAGGGGAGAAACTGCTCCCCAAAAATCATTCCTTTGTTCTGCTATAACAATTGTCTTTCCTTTCATATACTTTTACTTTTCAATAAATAGTGATACATGTTATAGTGGAATGTCATGGAGGCCATATACAGACTGGTAAAGCATACAGCTTTAGATTAAGGTTGCCTCATTTAAATCCTATTTCCACTCTTAATTAGAAGAGTGGAAGACCTTGTGCAAGTGTAAGACCTTAAGCAAGTCTCTCAAGTTCTCTGTAAATAGCAGTGATAAGGATTCTTGGCCTTCTCCAATCAATAGAAATTGACCAGAGACCAAACAAGAAATTCAGGAAAGGATTTGTTAGGGCCCCTGCTGCAGCAGAGCAGAGGGAGAACAAGTAACAGGTTTCCCTTGCTCACTCACTCCCCAAAGCAGGGTTAGGGGGAGCTTGTTCCTTATATGGCTTGAGGGAAGGGTGTGTACAGGGGTTGAGTCAGAGGACTGGCTTAGGTTTGTTGTTCACCCCTCTGGTGGTGTTGAGTGCAGGGAACTTGCTCAGTACCCTGATTTTGTTCCCACAACCTTGTTTTTCTCCAGGTACTTCTGAAGTGGCTGTTTGTTTGTTTTTTGTATCTTTTGTCTATAATTTGCCCCAAGTGCACATGCACACAGTTATTTTTAGTCCCATACAATATTTTTGTACTTTATTGCTTAGAAGAGAGGTTTGTCCAATTGTAAACATTGCAGCACTGCAGCAAAGTGTCCCGAGTCCCAGCCTATCTCAAATCTATCATATATTGTTAAGATTAAATGTTTTAGTATATGAAAAGCACTTACTTATGTACCTAGCAAATACCAAAGTTTATTTGTGTTAACTATTTTTCTTGTCTCTCTCCTTTTTATATTGCTGAAATTGGTTTAAAAGAAACAAATAAAAACTCTGTAGCACTGCATTAAATATGTGGGCTACACAGATAAAAATTAGCACAAAAACTCTAAGTAATCCTAGAATAACTGCTAGAAAACAAAGATAATGAGGTGTATCCAATAAGCTGATAGATGCAAAAATAATTAATCCAACAGAAGCCTTTTGATCCAACAAAATTACACTCTTAGGTATTTACCCAAGAGAAATGAAAACATATGTCCATAAAAACATTGGAAGTAAGCCAAATGCCCATCAACAGATTTTGTACAAACAAATCCTGGCATATATATACAATGCATTTCCAACCAGCAATAAAACAGGAACAAACTAATGATATTGACACAACAAAATGATGAATCTCAAAAATATGATGCTACATGAATAAAGCCAGAAACAACATTTACACTTTTTATTATTCTATTTATATGAAACTCTTCAACAGGGAAAACACTGTAACATTATGGAAATCAAATCATTGTAGACTGGGGATGGAAGTGAAGAAGGTTTGACTGTCTAAAAATATGAAGGAATATTTTTGATCGGTTGGTATATTTTATTTCAAGTGTTTATTATATAGGTGTATACATTTGTCAAAACTCACTGAACTTTTTTCATTTTTAATGTAAATATAACTCAATAGAGTTTATTAAGTGCACACACAAACACACACACAGATGCTTTCATGCCTGAGACAGAGCTTGTACGAGCAATTCAGATTAATATTTCATTACTATATTGTTGCTGTTCATTCACTAAGTCATGTCTTACTCTGTGACAACACAGACTTCAGTATGAAGGCTCCTTTTTCCTTCACTATCTCCTAGAGTTTGCTCAAATTTATGTCTTTTGAGTTGGTGTTACTATCTAACCATCTCATCCTCAATGCCTTCTTATTCTTATGCCTTCTATCTTTCCCAGCATCAGGGTCTTTTCCAATGAGTTGACTCTCTGTATCAGGTGGCCAAAATATTGGAGCTTAATCTTCAATATCAATCCTTCCAGTGAAGATTCAGGGTTGATTTCCTTTAAGATTGACTGGTTTGATCTCTTTGCAGTCCAAGAGACTCTCAAGAATCTTTTCCTGTACCACAATTAAAAAGCATCAATTCTTTGGTGCTCAGCCTTCTTTATGGTTCAACTGTCACATCTGTACATGGCTACTGGAAAAACCATAGCTTTGACTATATGAATCTCTGTCAGCAAAGTGATGTCTCTGCTTTTTAATACATTGTCTAGGTTTGTCATAGATTTCCTTCCAAGGAGCAAGTGTCTTTTAATTTCATAGCTGCAGTCACTATCCACAGTGATTTTGGACCCCAAGAAAACAAAATCTGTTACTGTTTCCACTTTTCCCCTATCTATTTGCCATGAAGTGATGGTGCTGATGCCAAGATCTCAGCTTTTTTTTTTTTTATGTTGAGTTTCAAGTGAGCATTCAGCTATATTAGGAGATAATAATAAAATCAAGATCATAGATGATAGTGCCATTGTAGTAAATGGAGATTGTACTAGTACAGGCATTGAAAGGTTATTCCTAGGGAAGAATTAAAAGAGATTTTGTGGAAATAAAATAGTTAAAGATAGGTAGGATGTAGAAAGACAGAAGAAATGGCGAGAGAGGAGGAGGGAGAAGAATGAGGGGTGAGGGGTGAGGAGTGTGTTTGTGTGTATGAAAGAGAGAGAATGAGGGGAAATGTATTTCAAGATCAACAATACGGACTAAGAATACACAGTGATACAAAATCAACAATAAAAAGCCAGTGCACAATTTTTTTAAGAACAATCCTGAGGTGAAACCTACCAGTGATAAAAATTTGAACAAATAACCCAACTACAATTTTTGAAGTTCAGATTTGCTTTCTAGAGACAAAGATACAATACTAATATTCATATAAGAAAACTATATGAGATATCACATATTAAGAACCCACCTCAGTCCCTGAAACATTCTCTGGAATAGGAAATAATTATGAGAAAATGATGGTTAAGACTGAAATATTGCACTACAGCATAAATGCTGCTTTGGGGAAAGAATTGGGAAATTATGTGTAGCAGCAGACACGATTGAATATTCTTTGAGGAAGATTAGGTGAACAGAAAAATCACCAGCAATGCTTCCTTCCAAAAAGCCATTAAACTTATTAGTTATTAAAGTTATTTACATTAATGCTAAAACATATTGCTTTCTACTTTTTTCAATATTAAGTCTAGCCAACTATTGGTTACTGTCTCATGCCAAAGAACTCCTCAAAATGGATATATCTTGGTATGGCCAAAGACCATGATGAATTACGCCTAAATAGCATAACTCTATTGATTGGTAAAATGTACTCACTGCAAGAGAAACTGCTTGGTTATGGGTATGTATTCAGCTTCTTCAGTTCTGTTCAGTTGTTCAGTCATGTTTGATTCTTTGCAACCCATGAACAACAGCATGCCAGGCCTCCCTGTTCATCACCAACTCCAGGAGTTTACCCAAACTCATGCCATTGAGTTGGTGATGCCATCAAACCATCTCATCCTCTGTCATCCCTTTCTCCTCCTGCCCTCAATCTTTCTAGCATAAAGGTCTTTTCAAATGAGTATGCTCTTCACATCAGATGGCCAAAGTATTGGAGTTTCAGCTTTAGCATCAGTCCTTCCAATGAACACCCAGGACTGGTCTCCTTTAGGATGGACTGGTTGGAACTCCTTGCAGTCCAAGGGACTCTCAAGAGTCTTCTCCGACACCACAGTTCAAAAGCATCAATTCTTTGGTGCTCAGCTTTCTTCACAGTCCAACTCTCACATCCATACATGACCACTGGAAAAACCATAGCCTTGACTAGACGGACCTTTGTTGGCAAAGTAATGTCTCTGCTTTTTAATATGCTGTTTAGCTTGGTCATAACTTTCCATCCAAGGAGTAAGTGTCTTAATTTCATGGATGCATTGATAATCTGCAACGACTTTGGAGCCCAAAAATAAAGTCTGACACTGTTTCCCCATATACTTAGCATGAAGTGATGGGACCAGATGCCATGATCCTCATATTCTGAATGTTGAGCTTTAAGCCAACTTTTTCACTCTCCACTTTCACTTTCATCAAGAGGCTTTTTAGTTCCTCTTCACTTTCTGCCATAATGGTGGTGTCATCTGCATATCTGAGGTTATTGATATTTCCCAGGCAATCTTGATTCCAGCTTGTGCTCTTCCAGCCCAGCATTTCTCATGATGTACTCTGCAAATAAGTTAAATAAGCAGGGTGACAATATACAGCCTTGATGTAGTCCTTTACCTATTTGGGACCAGTCTGTTGTTCCATGTCCAGTTCTAACTGTTGCTTCCTGACATGCATACAGATTTCTCAAGAGGCAGGTCAGGTGTTCTGGTATTCCCATCTCTTGAAGAATTTTCCACAGTTTATTGTGATTCACACAGTCAAAGGCTTTGGCATAGTCAATAAAGCAGAAATAGATGCTTTTCTAGGACTCTTGCTTTTTCCATGATCCTGCGGATGTTTGCAATTTGCTCTCTGGTTCCTCTGCCTTTTCTAAAACCAGCTTGAACATCTGGAAGTTCACGGTTCACATATTGCTGAAGCCTGGCTTGGAGAATTTTTAGCATTATTTACTAGTGTGTGAGATAAGTGCAATTGTGCGGTAGTTTGAGCATTCTTTGGCATTGCCTTTCTTTGGGATTGGAATGAAAACTGACCTTTTCCAGTATTGTGGCCACTGCTGAGTTTTCCAAATTTGCTAGCATATTGAGTACAGCAATTTCACAGCATCATCTTTCAGTATTTGACATAGCTCCACTGGAATTCCATCACCTCCACTAGCTTTGTTCGTAGTGATGCTTTCTAAAGCCCACTTGACTTCACATTCCAGGATGTCTGGCTCTAGGTCAGTGATCACACCATCATGATTATCTTGGTTGTGGAGGTTTTTTTTTCAGTTCTTCTGTGTATTCTTGCCACCTCTTCTTAATATCTCCTGCTTCTGTTAGGTCCATACCATTAATGTCCTTATCAAGCCTATCTTTGCATGAAATGTTCCCTTGGTATCTCTAATTTTCTTGAAGAGATCTCTAGTCTTTTCCATTCTGTTGTTTTCCTCTATTTCTTTGCATTGATCACTGAGGAAGGTTTTCCTATCTCTCCTTGCTATCCTTTGGAACTCTGCATTCAGATGCTTATATCTTTCCTTTTCACCTTTGCTTTTTGCTTCTCCTCTTTTCAGAGCTATTTGTAAGGCCTCCCCAGACAGCCATTTTACTTTTTTGCATTTCTTTTCCATGGGGATGGTCTTGATCCCTGTCTCCTGTTCAATGTCGTGAACCTCCATCCATAGTTCATCAGGCACTCTATCTATCAGATCTAGGCCCTTAAATCTATTTCTCACTTTCACTGTATAATCATAAGGGATTTGATTTAGGTCATACCTGAATGGTCTAGTGGTTTTCCCTACTTTCTTCAGTTTAAGACTGAATTTGGCAATAAGGGGTTCATAATCTGAGCCAGTCAGCTCCCGGTCTTGTTTTTGCTGACTGTATAGAGCTTCTCCATCTTTGGCTGCAAAGAATATAATCAATCTGATTTTGTTTTTGACCATCTGGTGTTGTGCGTGTGTAGAGTCTTCTCTTGTGTTGTTGGAAGAGGGTGTTTGCTATGACCAGTGCATTTTCTTGGCAAAACTCTATTAGCCTTTGCCCTGCTTCATTCCATATTCCAAGGCCAAATTTGCTATCACCCCAGGTGTTTCTTGACTTCCTACTTTTGCATTCCAGTCCCATATAATGAAAAGAACATCTTTTTGGGTGCTAGTTCTAAAAGGTCTTGTAGGTGTTTATAGAACTGTTCAACTCCAGCTTCTTCAGTGTTACTGGTTGGGGCATAGACTTAGATTACTGTGATATGGAATGGATAGCTTTGAAATGAACAGGGCTCATTCTGTCGTTTTTGAGATTGCATCCAAGTACTGCATTTCAGACTCTTTTGTTGACCATGATGGCTACACCAGTTCGTCTAAGGGATTCTCCCCACAGTAGTAGATATAATGGTTATCTGAGTTAAAATCACCCATTACAGTCCATTTTAGTTTGCTGATTCCTAGAATGTTGATGTTCACTCTTGCCATCTCCTGTTTAACCACTTCCAATTTGCCTTGATTCATGGACCTAACATTACAGGTTCCTATGCGATATTACCTTTTGTAGCATCGGATCTTGTGTCTATCATCAGTCACATCCACAGCTGGGTATTGTTTTTGCTTTGGCTCCATCCCTTCATTCTTTCTGGAGTTATTTCTCCACTGATCTCCAGTAGCATATTGCATACCTACTGACCTGGGAAGTTCCTCTTTCAGTATCCTATCATTTTTCCTTTTCATACTGTTCATGGGGTTCTCAAGGCAAGAATACTGAAGTGGTTTGCCTTCCCTTCTCCAGTGGATGACATTCTGTCAAACCTCTCCACCATGACCTGCCTGTCTTGGGTGGCCCCACAGGCATGGCTTAGTTTCGTTGAGTTAGACAAGGCTGTGGTCCATGTGATTAGATTGACTAGTTTTCTGTGATTATGGTTTCAGTGTGTCTGCCTTCTAATGCCCTCTTGCAACACCTACCATATTACTTGGGTTTCTCTTACCTTGGACGTGGGGTATCTCTTCATGGCTTCGCCAGCAAAGCACAGCCCCTGCTCCTTATATTTGACGAGGGGTATCTCCTCACCACCGCCCTTCCTGACCTTAAGTATTGAGTAGCTCCTCTTGGTCCTCCTGTGCCTGCACAGCCACAAATATACACAAAGAAGAACAAAAATATGTGTTTAAAAATTTATATTTGTGTTTTCTCTGGTTTGGGTCTTGGTATTATTACTCTTTCAAATAATTTTATTTATTTATTTTTGGCTGTGCGTGTCTTGGTTGCTTCATTTTTTTTTTTAAAGTTGCAATGAGCATGGGCTATTCTGATTGCAATGTGCAAGCTTCTTATTGAGGTGACTTCTCTCATTGCAAGGCAGGGCTCTAGGACATGTGCACTTCTAAGTTGCAGTACATGGACTCAGTAATTGTGGTTCTTAGGCTCTAGAGCACAGTCTCAGTAGTTATGGCACATGCGCTTAGTTACTTTGCAGCAAGTAGGATCTTCCTGGACCAGGAATGGAACCTTGTCTCCTCCATTGACAGGAGGATTCTTTACCACTGAGCCACCAGGTAAGTCCAGGGGGGCCTTGGTATTATTGACAATGGGATGCTTTAATTTACTTTAATGTTATATCCATTTAGTTATTAATATTGGACATTTATTAATAGGTACTTAAACACCTAGTACCTTTTATTTATTAATTTTAACTGATGAAAAACCAATACATAAGCACTTTAGGAAGAAATCACATTTACTAAAATAATATAAAGAAATGCTTTCATGTTTTTTGTTTTTTTTTTTAAGTTAGGTCCCTAAAAATGTTCCCTTAAATGCTATGTAGATTTAGATTCAAAACCTGAATCTAAATGAATTTTAAACTAGCACTGTTATTCAAAAGAAAAAAAAGGTTTTGGTGAGTTTTAACAAATCTCCTGAAGAGTGTCAATGTAAGCATGTCTTTATAAACACAGGTTAAATGGATTCACAGGCAGAAAGTGGAGCAGGAACTGGCAACCCACTCCAGTATTCTTGCCTGGATAATTTCATGAAAAGAGGAGACTGGTGGGCTACAGCCCATGGGGTCACAAAGAGTCAAACATGACTGAACAACTAACACACACATAGACATAAAGAAGGGGTGTGTTAAAAGTTACCATTTCCTCCTCCAGCTGAGAAATGGTATTTCTTAGCCATTGAGAATTTGAAACTAGATTCTGTACTGTCCCAGTCAGGATTGCACAATGAAGTTTCACATTTGATTTGTCCAAATGTAGTTGACTTCTTTTGACTGCCCTATGGTGTTTTCCAACCCTGCCATCTGTGCTGAGATTATTTACATTAAATTAGAACACTTAGGTTTATTCCCTGCTAGTAAACTGGCTCAAGCTTCATATTATTTGTTGTTATCATCAATAGATTTCTACTGAAATTTGCCTCCACTAATATTACCGGTAAAAATGTTAGTTGTGCACCTTCTTGTATCACTGGGTTTTTTTTTCCCCCTTTCTATTTCCTTTTAGCTCTCTTTATAATTCGAGTGTTTTGTATTTTGTGTTTGTTTTTTTCCCATAATGCCCCTTTTGTGTTTGGATACTTCTTGTCTGCAAATACTAAAATCACCTTTGTGGTTGCAGTTGTTCATGTATAACAATTTCTATCATTACATTTCTATTCACACAAGCAAACTATATATGCTTTTGAAAATAGAAGACCAATGCACCCCCTACTTTTAGTCTGGGGTGTTGGTGAACTTGATAGGCTTTTAAACTCACTTGTCCCAGTCACAGAAAAATAAAAATAAGGGGGAAAATTAGGAAGCTAGTACAATAGGAAAACTGATAGCAGTAAGATAAATATTTATAAAAACTTGATATAAAAAGTAATACAAAGTGTTATATTATAGAATATTTCCAAGTTTGTATCATAATGTGACTACTTGGTTTTGAGCAAAATAGTCATATAGTACTCAGAAACTCTAGATGATAGCATTAACCTTATGTAAAACATTTGCTATTCTTAATATATAAACTGCCATAATTATATAGGCTTTCCATTCATTTTCAATTCATAAGCAAAGGATAAAATATATCAAAGTTAAAATGTGTTTCAAAGTGATATTTATCTTTGAAGAAATCTTTTGATCAAAACTGATGCATTTTCTCAGGTTGTATTTTCTCTTTACTGGATATAAAAATTTCTTTGCAACATTTATTTTTACAATGTTATGATTAACTTGTTCATGTTCTCTACTTTTTCTCTAATTTTCCAATTATTTTTTTCCAATCAATTCTCTAAATATTATTCTCTAGTCTTCAAAATCATGGTTGTATTTTATTTATCTATATATTTTCTAATGTAAGAGCTTCCCTCACAAACATTGTGAATCTGATACATGTTACCATACAAAATTTCTAGTTATTTTCCAAAACTAAAGCAATAAAACAGAAAAGACTGTGTATATATTTTGACATGGTTGTAAAGTGAATTGGAAGTGGGAAAGCTAATTAAGTAACTTTTTTTACAATTATTATCTTTAAAAGATTGAAATTCAAGGGTATGAAACTTCAAAACTGTTTGCATCATTCACTCATTTGTAACTTAAAATAGTGTAATTATATGGTCATATTGTTATCCCTAGTGGTTCAGATGGTAAAAAGAACCTGCTGGCAATACTGGAGACCCAGGTTATTTCCTGACTCTGGGTCAGGAAGATCCTCTGGAGAAGGGAATGGCAACCCAATCCACTATTCTTGTCTGGAGAATTGCATGGATAGAGGAGTCTGGTGGGCTATAGTCCATGGGGTCACAAAGAGTTGGATATGACTGAGTGACTAACACTTCACCTCATTGTTACCCAATATTAATGTTTCTGTCTGTAGTGCTAATTTTTTTCATGCCAAGAAAATTTAAGTATGCCTTATATTAGTGATTTTAAATGCTACATATATCATTCCATAGAACAAGACAAGGAACTGACTGTGGCTCAGATCATGAACTCCTTATTGCCAAATTCAGACTTAAATTGAACTTAATAGAAACTCAGAGTCGGGCATGACTGAGCGACTTCACCTTCACTTTTCACTTTCATGCATTGGAGAAGGAAATGGCAACCCACTCCAGTATTCTTGCCTGGAGAATCCCAGGGACAGAGGAGCCTGGTGAGCTGCCATCTATGGGGTCTCACAGAGTCGGACACGACTGAAGCGACTTAGCAGCAGCAGCAGCAGCAGCAGCAGCAGCATCAGAAACTCGAATCAATACAAATGTATCAATATTGTGACTGCACTACACCAGCAACTTTTAATGTTCTATTGATACATCTAGATTAATACTATGGGAATATAGTCATTGAAAATTGGAAATATGCAATCTTATTTCTGGTTTCATGGTACTCAATATATTTCCAACTTCTTATTTAACAAGCACAGTGGTAAAGAATCCACCTGCCCTGGCCATCCATTCTCCGTGAATGAAGCAGGGCACCCAAAGCCAGTGCTCTGGGACAACCCAGAGGGATAGGATGGGTAGGGAGATGGGAAGGGTGTTCAGGAATAGGGGCGACACATGTATACCTGTGACAGATTCATGTTAATGTATGGAAAAAACCATCACAATAGTGTAAAGTAATTATCCTCCAATTAAATAAATAAAAGAATCCACCGGCCAATGCAGGAGATGCTGGAGACAAGGTTTCTATCCCTGGGTTGGGAAATTCCCTGGAATAGGAAATGGCCAGTCCAGTAATCTTGCCTGGAAAATAATATGGACAGAGGAATCTGGCGGGCTATGGTTCATGGGGTCACAAAGAGTCAGACATGACTGGGCAACTTAGAATGTATGTATGCACTCACGAGCTATGCAGATCAAATGACAACTTACTGCTGCTGCTATGTCTGCTAAGTCGCTTCAGTCATGTCCAACTCTGCGCTACCCCATAGATGCAGCCCACCAGGCTCCTCTGTCCCTGGGATTCTCCAGGCAAGAACACTGGAGTGAGTTGCCATTTCCTTCTCCAGTGCATGAAAGTGAAAAGTGAGAGTGAAGTCGCTCAGTCATATCCAACTCAGCGACCCCACAGACTGCAGCCTACCAGGCTCCTCAGTCCATGGGATTTTTCAGGCAAGATTACTGGAGTGGGTCGCCATTGCCTTTTCCAAATGACAACTTAGAGTAAGGTAAACACTACCAGAAATATATAGTGTCTAGGAAATTGCATGAATTATATGAATATTTATTGAAAATGTATCTCATTTAGAAAACAACATATACACCCATGGCTAACTCATGTCAATGTGTGGCAAAAACCACTACAATATTGTAAAGTAATTAGCCTCCAATTAAAATAAATATATTAATTAAAAAATAAAACAAACAAATGTCTTTATTGTGAAGACATTTTATTTCTAGAACATTGAGGACACTACAATAATTCCTTTACACAGTGAATCATAGGCTACTCCAGCTCTCTTTGACATCTTACAACTTATTTCTCTACCCATAGTACTATTTCTATGCTAAAACATTACAGTAATATCAAAGTAACTGCTAAAAACAAAAGTATCGTTTCTTATTTTTTTCATTTAGGGAAAATCTGTCATAAATAAAAGTGAACAGCCAAGAGTGGTGGGTTGATGAATTTTTTGAGAAATTACTGCTTTATTTTATTAAACGTACATGGTAAAGAACAGGCTTATTTTTCTATCAGTTAATAGGCAATTTGAAGAAACAGAAGTTTATTTACTAGTGACATGAAATTTCTTCTCCTTTTTTCGGCTTCCAAATACAGGTATATTCTTCTTTAGTCATAAATTCAGTCAAAATTTTTATAATGTATATCTTCAGTATGCCAGACACTGAGTTAGGCATTAGACAACAATAGTCAACAAGATATATGGTTACCAAATATTCTTAATCAAGAGACTTCTCACTGAAACATTTGAAAATTCATAAATGGTTCTGCTTAATTTATGAAAGTATAGACTAGGTATTATTAGTAAAGGGAAATATAATAATGAATCTACTATTTCATTCAAGCTTCATGAAACAATTATGAGGACAGCTTGAGTTTGGATATTATTAATTAAATCAAATATTTAACTTGTGTTTTAGTATTCCAAATGAACCATACATAAATTTGTTAATTCCTCTTTCCTACTGCTTTTGAGATATATAGTGAAGTCAATTATGACTGTTTATCTTCTCTCTTAGATGAAAGCTCTAATGCATCAAGGTTGTAGCCAATTATGATAGCCTTGTTGTTGTTGCTTTGGAAATTATCTTTTTTTAAAATGTATTTATTTTTTATTGAAGGATAATTTCTTTACAGAATTTTGCTGTTTTCTGTCAAACCTCAGCATGATAGTGGTTTTGCTCACTGAAGTGTCTTAGAAACAGTCTCCTAGCAGCTCAGCTTTTATTCACAACAAAATATGCCAAGAGAAACGACCTTTTTGCATACTTATAATTTTCCAAGGAAATTACAGAGAACTTTCATTTTTATACAACAAAATTAGACTAGCCAAATAAGATGAATGAAGTCTTGACTGAATGCTTTTGTCAGTAAATAAATCAGAGCTTAAAAGTTGCTATTAAGATATTAGTTGCTAAAATGCCACAAAGGCTTTATACAAGAAGAGCAAGCTGCTGTTCAGTCATCCTGCAGTACAACAAACTATTAATGAAGATAACTCTGGGGTTTGGGAGGAGCCAAATCAATCAAACAATGAAATGATCAGAGTTTCCTTACATAAAGGACACTTAAGACACACCTGACTTGTGCATATATAAGTGGCCATCTCTAATATTTTATACATATACACATGTATATACATACATATAAGGAGAAGGCAATGGCACCCCACTCCAGTACTCTTGCCTGGAAAATCCCATGGACAGAGGAGCCTGGTAGGCTGCAGTCCATAGGATTGTGAAGAGTCAGACATGACTGAGCGACTTCACTTTCACTTTTCACTTTCATGCATTGGAGAAGGAATGGCAACCCACTTCAGTGTTCTTACCTGGAGAATCCCAGGGACTGGGGAGTCTGGTGGGCTGACGTCTATGGGGTCACACAGAGTCGGACACAACTGAAGCGACTTAGCAGCAGCTGCATACATATGTATTGGGATTAGTTAATTTTACACTAAATACATTTCCTGAGATTTTTGATGTAAAAATAAAACAAAGACAGATGGAAATATCAGCAAAAACTAAAGAGTTCCCCCCCACCCCCAGATTTCTAGACATTTTCAGGGACTACATCTTTTTCTTTGTAATAAAGTTGCTCAAGTCAAAATAATAAAACTGTTTTTCAGTCATTTAAACTTTTGAATTCTGCTTGGTGAAAGAAATTCAAGAAAACAATATTTGTTACCATTCTCTGCATAACTCTTAGACTTCCTAATGCTACAATCCTCTTTCACTTATATTTGGTATTCCTAAGTAGAGCAAACCTCTGGCTACCATTCTTCAGATCCTTAACTCTCCAGTTAACTTTTTAATACTTATTCTGTTTGAAATATTCTCTAACTTCATTGTATTTTAGAGAATTACTTTTGGTCTTAGCCTTCAATGTTTTCAAAAATAAAATAATCAAATTTTCATGAATGTTTGCACTTTGGAAGAGCAGTGCTTGAAGTTAGATCTGGATTGTTACATAATTTTTTCTAATGTTCCACTAGAAACTTAAGCACCTTGTTCTTTTTCAATTTACCAATGGTGATTTAGTTGTTTTCTTATATTTGACTACCTAAAGGACACTAACAAAGATTCAAAATTAATTATTTGATCCATGTACTTGCAATTAGTATTTAGTTATGATTTTAAATGAGAATTGTACCTGCCATGTTTACCATAGTAGCAACCATGTTTTAACTTATTACCGTTGTAAGGGTTGCTGAGGTTATAACAGACCAAAAAAATGTGATATGTAAATCTAATCACAATTTAGCTTAGTTAAAAAAGAGGTCTGGTTACCTTTCTTCACTTCACATGTATATCAAGTATCTGATTCCAAAAGGCACTACTTTCATGCATCCTCAGGCTTGTCTAGACATCTATAAAGAATTGCCTTTGGAGAAGTTATTTAGCTCAAAAAATTATGAATAATAATGGATGAAGTTCATGAAAAAATGGATGCATAATCTATACTAAAAATTATAACTTCTCACTATCTATTTATGTGCATGCTTAGTCGCTCAGTCATGTCCAACTCTTTGTGACCTTTGGACTATAGCCCACCAGGTTCCTCTATCCGTGGGGTTTTCCAGGCAAGAATACTGGAAAGTGAAAGTTGCTCAGTTGTGTCCAACTCTTTGCGACCTCATGGACTGTAGTCCATGGAGTTCTGGAATGGGTTGCCATTTCCATCTCCAGTACCTATTTATAACCAAAAATAATATGTACTAGGTTTGTAGGTCTCTATTTTTCCTTACCAACATAACAGTAAGAAATCTCAACCAGTTAGAATAAGAGAAGATTTATCAAAATTACTCCACATTTTATATAAGAAAAACTATTTCCAAGACTATATAAGCATGTGGCATTCTTGTAAAACATTGCAAATTATAGTACTTTCCAGTGTATTTACCCCCAAATGCGGACGTGAATCGTTGATCCCTAAGGAGTTACAATAGATAGTGTATCTCTGACCCTGTAGTCTTAGGGAAAAGGCATCAGTAATTCACGTTGAAATATAAAATTAGATGTATTAATAATAATATGCATGCATATAATTTATTTGTATATATAATAAAAGGGCAATATCATATTGAAGAAAATATTTATAGCTTTAGTGTAGAACAAATGTTCTGCTTTTTGGTTTGTTTGCTTTTTTTTTTTTTTTAAATTCACAAATGAGTATTGAATTCTACCCAGTGATTTTATTATATCTATTGGAATTATTGTATTGTTTTTACTATTTATTTCAATATAAGTGTAGATTATTCATAGGAAAATCTCTTGACAAAATTCAAAATAAGCTGATGAATTCTTTTACATTTATCTTTCTTAGAGGTTGCTTATCTTCTTGCATCTATGAGCTGATGTTCTCTCTAAGACTTGTGAAATGTTTGACAATTTCTTTATTTTTCTGTCCAAGCTCCCTCTACCTTCCTTCAGAGAGTTCAGTTGTTATACTGCTTGATACTGTCCGACAGGTCACTGTAGCTCTGTTGGTTATTCTTCAATTATTTTCACTGTTCTTTGTTTTGAGTAATTTCTATTAATTGATCACATTTGTTAACAGTTTATTCCATCTCCAGGGATTTTTCATCTAAATTATTCAAATTTTCAGTTCCAGTTTGGCATATTTTCTTGTTTACACTTCTCTGCTGGATTCTCTATTTACTCATTATTTTCTGCTTTAAATAAAATAAGAATTTGATTGCTTTAATCATATTTAAAATGGCTTCTTTAACATTTTTTTGTCACTTAATTCAGCATAGGTGCCTAATCTTCCCTGATGTGCTTTAGGTATTGGTGCTTATCCCAATTCCCAGGTTACTTTAGAGTGATTTTATTTGGACTTCAGATACCTGCCCACTCACAGAATGGTGAAATCACAGAGGGTCCCTACTGGCCACCACCCCAGGAAAAGTCTGAAACACCTTGATCTGTACTCAGCCTATCAGAGTATTGCTTTTTCTGAGGTCTGCTGGCAAATCTACACCTATTGTACAGCCAGGAAATGACTATTAAGACATTTTTTTCTTTTTATGGTATCTTTTTCTATGCCATCAGCTCTGTAATAGTCTCTATCTAGAGTCATGAGAAACTATTACTCTAATGTCCCCTCTTTAGCTAGTGATCTTAGTTGGATTACAGAGCCAGGAGGGAACAATAAAACTCTGCTTGTGTCGTAAAACATTAGCTGTTAGTCTTAAATACCTAAGGAAAGATCACTTATTTGTGAAGTAGATAATGTGTTGTTTAATTTTTAGAATTAAAAAAAAAATAGTCATACACAGTTTAACACCTCTTGATGTCTGGTATTTATGCATCAGTTTTAATCTGACTACTCAGATATTTGAAAAAAAAAATGTTTTTAAGTCCAAAATGTTAGAAATAGATTCTTCTTGAAACAAAAAAATGATTTTATTTACTAAATACTATCAGCAAATAATCCCAGTAGCATCATTCACAGTCCTTACTGTTGAGTTACATTTTACTTTTAATGAAGAGTTCTAAAATCTTTATACACCATTGAAAAATAATGAATTCAAGTACATATTGCTGTTACTACAGTTTCTTACCATAGTTTTTGTTGCTTAAGGGAAAAAATATTCATAGTAGCCTCATGAGTCATTATTTTTCAGTGGAATTAGTTGTAATGTCTCACCTTTCACCTTTCATTTCTGATTTATTTGTTTCAGTCTTCTATATTCCTTAGTTAGTCTAGCTAAATATTTACCAACTTAAAAAAAAAGCTCTTATTTTGTTGATTTTTTTTCATATTGTCTTTTTAGTCTCCTTATTTATACTCTAACCTTTGCTATTTTCTTATTTCTGCTAACTTTAGGCTTAGTTTAATGTTTTGTTTTTGTCCCTTGAGATACAAAGTGAGATTGTTTAAGATCTTTCATTTTTGTCTCACTGTAGATGCTTATCTCTATAAACTTCCCTCTTAGAGCTACTTTTGTATCATCTATTACATTTTGTGTTCTTATTTTTGCTATCTTCAAGGTTTGTTTTTTTATTTCACTTTTGATTTATTCTTTGACCCATTATTGTATTGTTTAGTTTAAATATTGTCTAGTTTGTGAATTTTTCAGTTTTCTTCCTGTCATTGATTTTAATTTTATACCATTGTAGTTTAAAAATGTTTTGCCTATGGTTTACATCTTCTTAAACTTGTTAAGAGTTGTTTGGCAACCTAACAATCTATTCTGAAGAATATTCCCTATAATATATTGAAAATAGTTTTTAATTTTTATTAAAATAATATAGCAATGTATATGTTTTGTCTAAAAATTCTTTATTATATAATGCTTTATTGACTGCTTTATTTTTAAGTTTTATGTGGGATAGAAAAACACTGTAGTAAATTAGACTGATCACATTTACATAGATGTATGCTGTAGTTACCTGGAGAACAGCACAGCACCCTACTCCAGTATTTTTTCCTGCAGAATCCCCATGGACAGAGGAACCTGGTGGGTTACAGTCCATAGGGTCACAAAGAGTCAGGCTCAACTGAGTGACTAAGAACAGCACAGCACATACAGTGGTAAAGAATCTACTTGTAATGCTTCCTGGGTAGGGAAGATCCCCTGGGGAGCATGGCAACCCATTCCAGTATTCTTTCTGGGAAAAATCCCATGGACAGAGGAATCTGGAGGGCTACAGTCCATGGAATAACAAAGAGTCAGACACAACTGAAGCAACTAAGCACGGCACAGCTTACATACAAACACACAAATGTTTTGTCATGGCAGTTAAGATACTATGATGGCTTGGTGGACAGAGGTAATTTAGATTTGGGAATCAGTGAAACCATAAAAAAAGAAGTCATATTTGAATAAAATTTAAAAAATATAAATTTGCCGAGCAACAATGGAGACACAGACATAGGATAGATTTATGGACACTGGGGGAGGACAGGAAGGAGAGGGTGGGTGTAAGGGTGTAAGAATGGAATATAAACTATCATATGTAAAATAGATAGCCAATGGAAATTTGCTATAGGACTCAGGGAACTCAAATTGGGGCTCTGTAACAAGATAGAGGGCTGGGATTGGGAAGGAGGTAAAAGGGATTTTGAAGAGGGAGGGGAGATAGCTGATTCATGTTGATGTTTGGCAGAAAACAACACAATATTGTAAAGCAATTATCTTTCAATTAAAAATAAATACATTTAATTTAAAATATCATTTCATAAAGAGTCCAGGGGAGAGATGTTTATCAGAATATGTAATACAAATGCCTTGAGACTAGCAATAGCTTGCTTTGTTATAAGTTATTATGATTGAGGCACAAAAGTGAAAGACATTTTCAGGTGAGAATACAAATAACCAGGGGCTGAAAGTTTCATATGTATAGATGAAAATAAGTAGCATATAATTCTATTGCTTAGATAAATTAATATACGTTCTCCATATTAAAAACTAAATTTTATCTTTTTATCCAAAAATATTCCATATTTTATATATCTTATGTTTATGAAAAGATATCTAAATAAATGAAAGTAACTGTTCCCCAATCTCAAAATCTTTTAATTTTAGTATATTTTTATTGATTTTAAAAAAGAAACACAGTATTGTTCATTCCAAAGTATATAAATATTTTTTTATTATTTTCCTTTGTGAATGAAAAATGTTATAAGTTTTCACTGAGGAAACCAGAAGGGAAAGAGACACGTGTACCCCAATGTTCATCGCAGCACTGTTTATAATAGCCAGGACATGGAAGCAACCTAGAAGTCCATCAGCAGATGAATGGATAAGAAAGCTATGGTACATATACACAATGGAGTATTACTCAGCCACTAAAAAGGATACATTTGAATCAGTTCTAATGAGGTGGATGAAACTGGAGCCTATTATACAGAGTGAAGTAAGCCAGAAAGAAAAACACCAATACAGTATACTAACGCATATATATGGAATTTAGAAAGATGGTAACAATAACCCTGTGTACGAGACAGCAAAAGAGACACTGATGTATAGAACAGTCTTATGGACTCTGTGGGAGAGGGAGAGGGTGGGAAGATTTGGGAGAATGGCATTGAAACATGTAAAATATCATGTATGAAACGAGTTGCCAGTCCAGGTTCGATGCACGATACTGGATGCTTGGGGCTGGTGCACTGGGACGACCCAGAGGGATGGTATGGGGAGGGAGAAGGGAGGAGGGTTCAGGATGGGGAACACATGTATACCTGTGGCAGATTCATTTTGATATTTGGCAAAACTATTATAATTATGTAAAGTTTAAAAATAAAATAAAATTAGAAAAAAAAAATGTTATCAGTAAACAAAGGATATTTTAGCCATCAAATCACTACCACAGCCACCCATGATGGTAAGCTCTGAGGGAACTTTGGGTGAAACAAATGGGCTGCCCACTGGCAAGCCCTCATCCATTGCAGCCATCTACAAAGTTGTGCTCAGAAGAGAACTCAGCAGAGGAAAATACAGGCTAACTGGTCCAGATAGCTGAGGTGCTTGTCAAAAGGATGATTTCAATGATTCCAGACTCTTGCATCTTCCCATATGTAAAAAAGCACTAAATTCATTAAACTGAGATATCTATTTTTCTTTAACAGTATTTTGTTTTGTTTTGTTTTATGTTCCTGATCCTTGTTGCAAAACCCTTATATATCCTGACAACCTCCATTACCTCTTCAAAGCAATCCCTTATAGCTATCTGAGAGGCTGTGTCCTGGGCTTAAGTCCTCAGTTTTCTCTGTCAAATAAAAAGTAATTCTGAGCTATTAGGTTGTGCATTTCTTTCATTCAATAGCTTCATCATTTTATGTCATCAAAAATTAAAAGTGTTCTTTTACTAGAAAACTATTTGCATTTTTGCTCTATACCACTCTCAGTAATTATTCTCAAACTACACTATTGTCTTATACTTTTAAGAAGTAAATCAATATATCAAAATATTATTCCTGAAAACAAAACTATTCACTCAAAATGTACACTATTATAATAAGATACTTCAAACTCATGTTTATCTACCTATGTTTTTAGTGAACTATATAAAATTATGTAAATTTTATTTTCTTTAAAGTTAGATATAATGAACACTCCCTCTAAAAAGTTATATAACATTTAGAAATTGCATTCATTATGAAAATCAAGCTCTTTATTTTTTAAATTTAAAGATATGAGCAATATTTGAATTTGTAAATGGTAAAGCAGCAGTAGACAGAAAAGGAATTCTAGATGATGTTAAGATCAAAGATCTTGGTTGAATAAGATGGAAATTAGAGAAAGTCATGATTAGAGAAGTCATGATCCTAAAAGTACAGCATGCTGACCAGTTAATTTATATGAAAGGCACCATTTCTCAGAATGATGACAGGCCTTGGAATGAATATAATGATGACAACCTCCAGCTGTTAAAATTTTCTATTTATCAAAAATAGTTACCAGGATTGAAAATTCTGTATAGGAAGGAATATTGTTGGAAAGCTATATCATTCTGGTAAAAGGTTTCCACTCAAAACAGCTAAATCCATTACATAAGTAAGGAAAACAAAGTTATATCTTATTAAGTAGAATTCTCTGTCAGACAAACATAGCTACTGTCATTAAAACAATTTTAACATCTTAGGTTATAAATATAGTACACCAAAGTACTGAGCAAAGTACTAGAATAATCTGGAGGGTCAAAACTGAGAGTTAAAAAAAAAAAAAAGCAAAATAACCAAATATAGATTTAAAACAATCAACCATGAGGAAGTGGTAGTATATAACATGAAAATCTGAAATAAAGTAGCAAAGATCAGAAATATCAAACACCAATTATAAAAATAGGTTCTCATTCTATACATTTGTAAAAATAATTGATGAATTAGAATGCCTGAAAGAAATAGAACAATATAAAATTTCAACAGATTTAGCAAATAATCAGCAATCTACATATTGAAGATGTCAAAAGAATGTCAAATAAAATGAATAAAAGATACAATATAGAATATAATTCAGATACACCAAACCTATATCATATATTTGAAAGTGTCCTAGATGAAGCATTTCCAGATTTCTTAAAATTGTTATTCCAGACCATGCTAATCACTGTAAACACAAGAAAATAGAAATAAAAATAAATTCACACAGGCAAGCATAATATATCTTCCGTGGGAAAAAAAGGAAAAATTAACATTATTCAGACAAAGAAAGGAAAAATACAGTTTCATCAATAAACAGCAGTTTATTTGAAATAAAATTAGAAGAAAAGAGCAAAGCCATCTTTGTAGGAAATAAAACATATTACTTAATGGAATTCCAAATCCAGGAAAAATATCCTGATATGAACAAAAGTAAAATAAAAGTAATTTTAGATCAAAACTAAAAGAATTCTTTAGAAGGCAGACATAAGGCAAAAAAATCTCATTCTAGTTTAAAAAATACTTTATATTTTTCTCAAATTACTATTCCCTCAAAGATTTAACTTATGCAGATTATAACTATAAATGTTTTTGTCATAAATTAAAATTGAAATAACAAAATATTTTTAAAATTTGTAAAAAGTTAAATCTCTTACATGATAATATGCATATTATACTTTTATAAAAAATAGTAATGTGTGCCAAAACAACAACAATTATTGAGAAAATTTTAATTGTTTTATATTACAGTAGTTATGGCTAAAGCCTGACTTCATATATTATGGCTGTAATCTCATATCAACTTCTTCATTCAACTTCTTATATGTTGTGTTGGTGGAAGCAGATAAAAAAACATTCTCAGGTAGCTGAGTAAAAGTATTTTAATAGTATTTTTAGACAACCAGGGATATTTGTCTTTAACAACCGATATTAGTTGACAAATGATAGATTCTTCCAAGTTGTTTAATGTAGAATCTGAGTGCATTAATGAAAATTTCATAACCAATTTAATTTTAATTAATTGCTGTATCTTGTATACTCAACACAATTTTTTTTCTTAGTATTTTTTTAATTGAAGGATAATTGCATTACATAATTTTGTTGTTTTCTGTCAAACCTCAACATGAATCAGCCACAGGTATACATATATCCCCTCCCTTTTGAGAGGGATATATCTCTCTCCCACTTCCCTCCCCTTCTCACCATTCTAGGCTGATACAGAGATCCTGTTTGAGTTTCCTGAGCCATATAGCAAATTCCCATTAGCTATCTACATTACATACAGTTATGTAGGTTTCCATGTAACTCTTTCTACACATCTCACCCTCTCCTTCCCACTCCCTATGTCTATAAGCCTATTATCTATGTCTGTTTCTCCACTGCTGCACTGTAAATAAGTTCTTCAGTACCATTATTCTAGATTCCCTATTATGTGTTCAGTTCACTTCAGTCATTCAGTTGGGATTGACTATTTGCAACCCCATAGACTGCAATATGCCAAGCCTCCCTGTCCATCACCAACTCCTGGAGTTTACTCAAACTCATATCCATTGAGTCGGTGACGCCATCCAACCAACTCATGCTCTGTCGTACCTTTCTCCTCCAACCTTCAATCTTTCAAAGCATCAGGGTCTTTTCCAATGAGTCCATTCATCCCACAGGTGGCCAAAGTACTGGAATTCAGCTTCAATATTAGTCCTTCCAATGAATATTCAGGACCGATTTACTTTAGGATGGACTGGTTGGATCTGCTTGCAGTCCAATGAACTCTCAAGAGTCTTCTCCAACACCACAGTTCAAAGGCATCAATTCTTTGGCACTCAGCTTTCTTTATAGTCCAACTCTCACATCCGTACATGACTACTGATATTTCTCCTGAAATCTTGATTCCAGCTAGTGCTTCATCCAGCCCAGCATTTCTCATCATGCACTCTGTATAAAAGTTAAATAAGCAGGGTGACAATATACAGCCTTGATGTACTCCTTTGCTGGTTTGGAACCAGTCTGTCATTCCATGTCCAGGTCTAACTGTTGCTTCCTGATCTGCATACAGATTTCTCAAGAGGCAGGTCAGGTGGTCTGGTATTCCCATCTCTTTAGGAATTTTTCGGAGTTTGCTGTGATCCACATAGTCAAAGGCTTTAATATAGTCAATAAAGCAGAAGTAGATATTATCCTGAAACTCTCTTGCTTTTTTGAAGATCCAGGGGATATTGGTAATTTGATCTCTGGTTCTTCTGCCTTTTTTAAATCCAGCTTGAACATCTGGAAGTTCATGGTTCTTGTACTGTTGAAGCCTGGCTTGGAGAATTTTGAGCTTTACTGGTGTATGGGATGAGTTCAATTGTGTAGTAGTATGAGCATTCTTTGGCATTGCCTTCTTTGGGATTGGAATGAAAACTGACCTTTTCCAGTTCTGTGGCCACTGCTGAATTTTCTAAATTTGCTGGCTTAGTGAGTGAAGCACTTTCACAGCATCATCTTTTAAGACTTGAAATAGTTAAATTGGAATTCCATCACCTCCACTAGCTTTGTTCATAGTGATTCTTCCAAAGGGCCACTTGAATTCACATTTAAGGATGTCTGGCTCTAGGTGAGTGATCACACCATTATGATTATCTGGGTTATGAAGATATTTTTTTGTATAGTTCTTCTGTGTATTCTTGCCACCTCTTCTTATTATCTTCTACTGCTGTTAGGTCCATACAATTTCTGTCCTTTATTGAGCCCATCAATGCATGAAATATTCCCTTGGTATCTTTAATTTTATTGAAGAGATATCTAGTCTTTCCCATTCTATTGTTTTCCTCTATTTCTTTGCATTGATCACTGAGGAAGACTTTCTTATCTCTTATTGCTATTCTTTGGAACTCTGCATTCATTTTGGTATATCTTTTCTTTTCTGCTTTGCCTTTCACTTTTCTTCTATTCACAGCTATTTGTTAGGCCTCCTCAGACAACTGTTTGGCCTTTTTGCATTTCTTTTCCTTGGGGATGGTCTTGATCCCTGCCTCCTGTACAATGCCACTAACCTCAGTCCATAGTTCTTCAGGCACTCTATCAGGTATAATCCCTTGAGTATATTTGTCACTTCCACTATATAATTGTAAGGGAATTGATTTAGGTCATACCTGAATGGTCTAGTGGTTTTCCCTACTTTCTTCAATTTAAGTCTGAATTTGGCAATATTGAGTTCATGATCTGAGCCACAGTCACCTCCCAGTCCAGTTTTTGCTGACTGTATAGAGCTTCTCCATCTTTGGCTGCAAAGAATATAATCAATCTGATTTCGGTGTTGACCATCTGGTGATGTCCATGTGTAGTCTTCTCTTGTGTTGTTGGGAGAGGGTGCTTGCTATGACCAGTGTTTTCTCTTGGCAAAACTCTATTAGTTTTGCCCTGCTTTATTCTGTACTCCCAGGCCAAATTTACCTCTTAAGCCAGGTATTTCTTGACTTTCTACTTTAGCATTACAGTCCCATATAATGAACAGAACATCTTTTTTGGGTGTTAGAACTTGAAGTTCTTGTAGGTCTTCATAGAACCGTTCAACTTCAGCTTCTTCAACATTACTGGCCGGGGCATAGATTTTCTTTACTGTGATATTGAATGATTTGCATTGGAAATGAACAGAGATCATTCTATCGTTTTAGAGATTGCATCCAAGTACTGTATTTCAGACTCTTTTGTTGACTATGATGACTACTCCATTTCTTTTAAGGGATTCTTGCCCATAGTAGTAGATATAATGGTCATCTGAGTTAAATTCACCCATTCCAGTCCATTTTAGTTCACTGATTCCTAAAATGTTAATGTTCACTCTTGCCATCTCCTCTTTGATCACTTCCAATATGCCTTGATTCATGGACCTAACATTCTAGGTTCCTAT
This sequence comes from Bubalus kerabau, assembly GCF_029407905.1. Taxonomy (NCBI): domain Eukaryota; kingdom Metazoa; phylum Chordata; class Mammalia; order Artiodactyla; family Bovidae; genus Bubalus; species Bubalus kerabau. The sequence continues at coordinate 44,084,160 of NC_073635.1, read as the reverse complement.
GCAATATTGCTCTTTACAGCATCAGGCTTTACTTCCATGACCAGTCACATCCACAACTCGGTGTTGTTTTTGCTTTGGCTCCATCCCTTCATTCTTTCTGGAGTTATTTCTCCACTGATCTCCAGTAGCATATTGGGCACCTACTGACCTAGGGAATTCATCATTCAGTGACATATCTTTTTGCCCTGTGCAGCTTTTGCTCCAGCACCTACCATCTTGCTGGGGCTTCTCTGCCCTTGGACGTGGGGTATATCCTCACAGTTGTTCCTGTGCTATGCATCAGTTAGAATATATTTATTTTTCTCTTTCTGACTAACTTCACTCTGTATAATAGATTCTAGGTTCATCCACCTCATCAGAACTACCTCAAATGCCTTCCTTTTTATGGTCGAGTAATATATCTTTGTGCATATGTACCTCAACTCTTTATCCATTCATCTGCCAATGAACATCTAGGTTGTGTCCATGTTCTAGCTTTTGTAAATAGTGCTGCAACGAGCAATGGGATATGTGTGTTTGTTTCAATTTTGGTTTCCTCCACATATATGCCTAGGAGTGGGATTGCTGGGTCATATGGTGGTTTTATTCCTAGTTTTTTACAGCATCTCTATACTGTCTTCCATAGTGGCTGTATCAATTTACATTCCCGACAACAGTGCAAGAGTGTTCCCTTTTTCCACATCCTCTCCAGCATTTATTGTGTGAAGATTTTTGATAATGGCCATTCTGACCAGTGTGAGGTGATATCTCATTGGAGTTTTGTTTTGCATTTCTCTAATAATAAGTGATGTTGAGCATCTTTTCATGTGTTTCTTAGCCATCTATATGTCTTCCTTGGAGAAATGTCTGTTCAGGTCTTTTCCCCACTTTTTGATTGGGTTGTTTGTTTTTCTGCATTGAGTTGTATGACCTTCTTGTATATTTTGGAAAATAGTCCTGTGTCAGTTGTTTCATTTGTTATTATTTTCTCCCATTCTGAGGGCTGTCTTTTCACCTTTCTGATAGTTTCTCTTGCTATGCAAAAGCTTTTAAGTTTAACCAGGTCCCACTTGTTTACTTTTGTTTTGTTTTTACTTACATTACTCTACGAGGCGGGTCATAGAGGATCTTGCTTTGATTTATATTATCGAGTGTTCTGCTTATGTTTTCTTCTAAGAGATTTACAGTTTCTGGTCTTACATTTAGGTCTTTAATCCATTTTGAGTTTACCTTTGTGTATAATGTTAGGAAATGTTCTAATTTCATTCTTTTACATGTAGCTCTCCAGTTTTCCCAGTACCATTTATTGAAGAGGCTGTCTTTGTCCTATTGTATTTTCTTGCTTCCTTTGTAAAAAATAAGGTACTATAGGTTCATGGGTTTATCTGGGCTTTTTATCTTGTTCCATTGGTCTATATTTCTGTTTTTGTGCCAGTACCCTACTATCTTGACGACTATAGCTTTGTAGTATAATCTGAAGTCAGGATGGTTGATTCCTCCAGCTCCATTCTTCTTTTTTAAGACTGCTTTGACTATTTGGAGTCTTTGGTGTTTCCATATGAATTGTGAAAAATTTTGTTCTAGTTCTGTGTAAAATGCCATTGATAATTTGATAGGGATCACATTATTGATATTGATAGGATATTAATTATTCCTATCATGGATTGATAGGAATCTGTAGATTGCATTTGGCAGTACAATCATTTTCACAGTATTGATTCTTCCTACCCAGGAATATGGAATATCGCTCCATCTGTTTATGTCATCTTTGATTTCTTTCAGTAGTGTCTTATAATTTTCTGTATACAGTTCTTTCATCTCCTTAGGTAAGTTTATTCCTAGATATTTAATGCTTTTTGTTGCAATGATGAATGGGATAGATTCCTTAATTGCTCTTTCTGATTTTTCATTGTTAGCATATAGAAATGCAAGTGATTTCTGTGTGTTGATTTTATATCCCGCAACTTTGTTAAGTTCATGGATTAGCTCTAGTAATTTTCTCACACTATCTTTAGGGTTTTCTATGTACAGTATCATGTCATCTGCAAACAGTGAGTGCTTTATGTCTTCTTTTCCAACCTGGATTCCTTTTATTTATTTTTCTTCTCTGATAGCTGTAGCTAGGACTTCCAAAACTGTTGAATAATAGTGGTCGAAGTAGACACACTTGTTTCTGATCTTAGGGGGAATGTTTTCAGTTTTTCACCATTGAGAATAATATTTACTGTGCTGCTGCTGCTAAGTCACTTCCGTCATGTCCGATTCTGTGCGACCCCGTAGATGGCAGCCTACCAGGCTCCGCTGTCCCTGGGATTCTCCAGGCAAGAACACTGGAGTGGGTTGCCATTTCCTTCTCCAATGCATAAAAGTGAAAAGGGAAAGTGAGGTCACTCAGTCATGTCAGACTCAGCGACCCCATGGACTGCAGCCTATCAGGCTCCTCTGTGCTTGGGATTTTCCAGGCAAGAGTACTGGAGTGGGTTGCCATTGCCTTCTCTGAATATTTACTGTAGGTTATCATATATGGCCTTTACTATGTGGAGGAAGCTTCCTTCTATGCCCATTTTTTGAAGAGTTTTAATCATGAATGTGTGCTGAATTTTGTCAAAAGCTTTTTGTGCATCTATTGAGATTATCATATGGTTTTGTTTTTTTCGTTTTTTGTTTTTTTTTTTAGTTTTCTGAATGTTGAGTTTTGTTTTGTTTTGTTTTCCTTTTTGCTCTTTATTTTATTTTATTTTTTAAATTTTATTTTATTTTTAAACTTTACAATATTGTATTAGTTTTGCAATATATCGAAATGAATCTGCCACAGGTATACCTGTGTTCCCCATCCTGAGTCCTCCTCCCTCTTCCCTCCCCATACCCTCCCTTTGGGTCATCCCAGTGCACCAGCTCCAAGCATCCAGTATCTTGCATCGAACCTGGACTGGCGACTTGTTTCATACATGATATTATACATGTTTAAATGCCATTCTCCCAAATCTCCCCACCCTCTCCCTCTCCCACAGAATCCATAAGACTGATCTATACATCAGTGTCTCTTTTGCTGTCTCATACACAGGGTTATTGTTACCATCTTTCTAAATTCCATATATATGAGTTAGTATACTGTATTGGTGTTTTTATCTTTCAATTTGTTAATATGGTGTATCACATTGTTTTGCATATATTGCATATGTTTTGCATATATTTGCATTCCTGGAATAAACCCATTTTGATCATGTTGTATGAGCTTTTTGATGTGTTGCTGAGTTCTGTTTGCTAAAATTTTGTTGAGGATTTTTTTATCTATGTTTATCAGTGATATTGCTCTATAGTTTTCTTTTCTTGGTGTTGTCTTTGTCTGGTTTTGGTATCAGGTTGATGCTGGCCTTCTAGAATGAGTTTGGAAATGTTCCTTCCCCTGCAGTTTTATGAAAGATTTTTAGAAAGATAAGCATTAGCTCTTCTCTAAATGTTTGATAGAATTCTTCTGTGAAGCCATCTGGTCCTGGGTTTTTTATTTTGGGGAGATTATTGATCACAGCCTCCTTTTTGGTGCTTCTAATTGGGTTGTTCATAATTTCTATTTCTTCCTGGATCAATCTTATAGGAATGAACTTTTCTAAGAATCTGTCCATTTCTTCCAGGTTATCCATTTTATTGCCATAAGTTGGTCATAATAGTCTCTTATAATCCTTTGTTTTTCTGCATAGTCTGTTGTAAACTGTCCTGTTTCATTTCTAATTTTGTTGATTTGTTTCTTCTCTCTTTTTTCTTGATGAATCTGGCTAAAGGTTTGTCAATTTTGTTTATTTTCTAAAAGAACTAGCTTAGTTGTATTAATATTTGCTATTGTTTCTTTCATTTCTTTTTCATCTATTTCTGCTCAGATCTTAATGATTACTTTCCTTCTACTAATTTTGATTTTTTTTTTTGTTCTTTTGTTTCCAGTTGTTTTAAGGTGTAAATTTAGGTTGTCTATTCTATGTTTTTCTTGTTTCCTGAGGCATGATTGTATTCCTATAAACTTCCCTCTTAAAACTGCTTTCAGTGAATCCCATAGGTTTTGAGTTCCTGTGTTTTCATTGTCATTTGTTTCTAGAATTTTTTAAATTTCTCTTTTGATTTTTTCAGTAACCTGTTGGTTATTTAGAAAAGTGTTGTTTAATCTCCATGTGTTTGCATTTCTTACATTTTTTTCTTGTAATTGATATCTAGTCTCATAGAGTTGTGGTCAGAGAAGATGCTTGATACAATTTCAATTTTCTTAAATTTACTGAGGTTTGATTTGTGACCCAAGATGTGGTCCATCTTAGAGAATGTTCTATATGCACTTGAGAAGAAGGTGTATTCTTCTGCATTTGGATGGAATGTCCTGAAGCTACCTATGAGATCCATCACATCTAATGTATCATTTAAGACTCATGTTTCCTTATTAATTTTCTGCTTTGGTGATCTGTCTGTTGGTGTAAGTGGCATGTTAACGTCTCCTACTATTATTGTGTTACTGTTAATTTCTCTTTTTATGTCTGCTAGTGTTTGTCTTCTGTATTGACGTGCTCCTATGTTGGGTGCATAGATATTTACAATTGCTATGTCTTCCTCTTGGATTCATCCCTTGATCATTATGTAGAGTCCTGCTGTATCTCATGTAATCTTTATTTTAAAGTCTATTTTGTCTCATATGAGGATTGCTACTCCAGCTTTCTTTTGCTTCCCATTTGCATGGAATGTAATTTTCCTTCTTCTCACTTTCAGTCTATAAGTGTCTTTAGGTCTGAAGTGGGTTTCTTGTAGACAGCCATATATTTGGATCTTGTTTTTGTAGCCATTCAGCCAGTCTGTGTCTTTTGGTTGAAGCATTTACTCCATTTACGTTTAAAGTAAGTATTGATATATATTTTCCTATTGCCATTTTCTTAGTTGTTTGGGGTTGATTTTGTAGATCTTTTTTCTTTTCTTGTATTTCTTGACTTATATAAGTCTCTTTAACATTTGTTGTAAAGCTGGCTTGGTGGTACTGAATTCTCTTAACTTTTGCTTGTCTGAAAAGCTCTTTATTTCTCCATCAATTTTGAATGAGATCCTTGCTGGGTACAGTAAGCTTGGTTGTAGATTCTTCCCTTTCTGTACTTTAAATATATCTTGCCATTCCCTTCTGGCCTGCAGAGCTTCTGCTGAAAGATCAGCTTTTAACCATACGGCGTTTTCCTTGAATGTTACTTGTTGCTTCTCCCTTGCTAATTTTAATATTCTTTCTTTGTGCTTAGTCTTTGTTAGTTTGATTAGTATGTATCTTGGAGTGATTCTCCTTGGGCTTATCCTTTATGGGACTCTTTGTGCCTCTTGGACTTGATTATTTCCTTTTCCATCTTGGGGAAATTTTCAACTATAATTCATTTAAAAATTTTCTCATACCCTTTATTTTTCTCTTCTTTTTCTGGGACCCCTATAATTCGATTGTTGGTGCATTTGATATTGTCCTAGAGGCCTCTGAGGCTGTCTTCAGTTCTTTTTATTCTTTTTATGTTATTATGCTCCTCAGAAGTTATTTCCACCATTTTATCTCCCAGATCACTGGTTCATTCTTCTACTTCAGATATTCTGTTATTGATTCCTTCTAGCATATTTTTAATTTCATTAATTTTGTTGTTTGTCTCTGTATGTTTATTCTTTAATTCTTCTAGGTCCTTGTTAATTGATTCTTGAATTTTCTCCATTTTGTTGTCAAGGTTTTAGATCATCTTTACTATCATTATTCTGAATTCTTTTTAAGGTAGTTTGCCTATTTACTTTTCATTTATTTGAACTTGTGCGTTTCTAGTTTCTTCCTTCATTTGTGTAGTATTTCTCTCCCTTTTAGTTATTATCATTATTTTTTAACTTATTGTGTTTGAGGTCTCCTTTTCCAAGACTTCAAGGTTGAATTCTTTCCTCCTTTTGATGTATGCCCTCCTAAGCTTGGTTCAGTGGTTTGTGTAGGCTTTGTAATGTGCTCTCTGGTTGCTGAGAGGGTAAAGTATCTGCTCGCAATGCGGGAGACCTGGGTTCGATCCCTGCGTCAGGAAGATACCCTGGAGCAGGAAATGACAATCCATTCCAGTACTCTTGCCTGGAAAATCCCATGGATGGAGAAGCTTGGTAGGTTACAGTCCATGGGGTCACAGAGTAAGACACAAATGAGTGATTTCACTTTCTTTTCACTTTGTATAGGCTGAGATTTGTGGTGAGTTTTTGTTTGTTTTTCCTCTGATTGACAAGGCTGAGTGAGATGGTAATCCTGTCTGCTGATGATTGGGTTTGTATTTTTGTTCTGTTTGTTGTTTAGATGAAGTGTCCTGCACAAGGTGCTACTGGTGGTTGGGTGATGCTGGGTCTTGTATTCAAGTGGTTTCCTTTGTGTGAGTTCTCACTATTTGATACTCCCTAGGCTTAGTTTTATGGTATTCTAGGGTCTTGTAGTCAGTGCTCCCACTCCAAAGGCTCAGGGCTTGATCTCTCTGTGGGAGTTTCTTCCCCTCCTTCTCATTCTTACCTGTTCCTAGCAGTTAAAGGTAACCCCTGAGAGGACTGGAGATGGAGTAGCAGGGAAGAGGGCAGCAGCTACAGCAGCAGCCTCTGGCCCAGGTGCAGTGTCTACCACTCCGACCACCAGCTTCACTCGTGGCTGGAATAAAACCAGCTGCTTCCCCTTTCCCCTGCCCACCCCACATCCTGCCCAAGAGCCAACAAAATTCTTTTTACCCACACAAGATTTTGTCACATCAAATACTGAAAGTATTGGTTCATTGAACTGACATTTCAAATATTTACATATTCATTTTATATATAGGGTATTATTTGTATTGAAGCATAAAATGCCAAATGTTTTTAAAAGATCACTATATTTGGCTGTAAAACATTTAATAGCAAAACAAAATATATATAAAAAATGTGAATAGAAGATGAAACATGTTAATGTTAACAACTTAACATATAAAATAGGTGATATGTTTAAAGAAATGAACTGGCCACTTTATTGTATATAACAATTCTTGAGTCAATAATAATAATTATGTGCAAAAGCTACATGCACTCAGCCAGTTCACAAAAGAGTTATAATCAGGCCACAAACTTATGATGCAATATTCACCCTAATTAGCAATGAAAAAATATACAAAGCAAGGAAGCACTGTTTTACACCAATTAAAATAAAAATAATCTGATCAGATCAGATCAGATCAGTCGCTCAGTCATGTCCGACTCTTTGCCACCCCATGAAACGTAGCACTCCAGGCCTCCCTGTCCATCACCAACTCCCAGAGTTCATTGAGACTCATGTCCATCGAGTCAGTGATGCCATCCAACCATCTCATCCTCTGTCGTCCCCTTCTCCTCCTGCCCCCAATCCCTCCCAGCATTAGAGTCTTTTCCAAGGAGTCAACTCTTCGCATGAGGTGGCCAGAGTACTGGAGTTTCAGCTTAAGCATCATTCCTTCCAAAGAAATCCCAGGGCTGATCTCCTTCAGAATGGACTGGTTGGATCTCCTTGAAGTGCCATGATGTAAACAAAAAATTCAGCATACATATTATGGGAATTTTAACAGAAAGGAGAAATATTTAATTTAAAAAGGAGGGCAAACTGTATTAAAAGCAATTTTTTACCTAAATTTAAGGATGCATAGAATGACAGAAGGTATTTGCATTTGTTGGGATTGCACTTGCTTCCCATTTCTTCATCTTTTTTTTTTTTAATTTCACTTTCAAATTTATCTATAATAATCAATTATTTTAATCACAAGACCAAGACTTGTGGCTTACCAGAGAAGGTTAACTTCTAATGGACGGTTTTAGATGAATATGACTTTATTACATATTAAAATCAAATGGTAAGGTCAAAATAGAATTTTGTCTTTATCAGGAATGTGCATAGTAAATATTTTTGGGGGTATTTTGTATGCATTGTTGCACTTCTCCATACCATTCTTCAGTAGCATGACAGCTGTTAAAATTTGATTAATCATTGACCATTTCTCCATAAAATATGAACAGGTGTAAGCCCATGAGTTGGAACTATTAGTGAATCACTCATGCTTTGTAAAAGTAGAAACATGCCCTTTTCTGTGATTTTACCTTATGGCATTTACATTTTAGCAGTCCAAAATATCCAGAGTAAAGTCAATAATTTACTTAGTCACTTCATAGTCAGTATATAAATACAGCAAGAATATATATATATATATATATATATATATATAGCCACATTGTGCAGCTTGAGGTATCTTAGTTCCCTGACCAGGGATTAAACCTGGCCCTTCTACAGTGAAAGTGCAGAGTCCTCACCTCTGGACTACAAGGGAATTTCCAAGCATGATTATTTAAATTCCTGTTTTATGTACTATTTTTTTCACCTAGAATAACATATTTTGAAGAAATAGCTTTTTATAATAACATTTTGGAACATAAGATCCTTCTTAATTAAAGTTATTGTAATATGTAGAATAAAAATATTTGGGAGAAATTTGTCTTATCATGTCAACAGACTGGTATTCACAACCTTTATTATTCTACTAATGTGTATCATGTATTCTTAATCTCATCTTGTCACATTAACCACTCAATAATGAGAAATAATTAAAAGAAACATCCATTATATTACCTCTCCCTAAACAATATTGCATAGGTGAAAGGAGAAGGTGATAGCAGAGGATGACATGGTTAGATAGCATCACCGACTCAATGGACATGCAAGTAAGCAAACTCTGGGAGACAATGAAGGCCAGGGGAGCCTGGAGTGCTACAGTCCATGGCCGTTGCAAAGAGTCAGACGCAGCTGAAGTGACTGAACAACAACAGCAAATTCAGATGTAGCATTAGTAAGTTTAAGAGACCAAATTAAAATGAATGATATAGATTAAATAGTTTGAAATGTATTGAATTACAACAAGTTGGGAAAGATGTCTTCATTTATAATGTCTCAATGTCACAGTGGTTCTTTATGTGGAAACAATAACCTCACATTTATTGCCAAGATTTTAACTGGATATTTTCAAGAAGTGATCGAAGCACTTGGGGAAATTTGAAAATGAACTGCATTTTACAAAAACTGTTGTGTTGATATTGGATTTTTCAGAAGTCATTGTATTTTTGAGGTTATATATGAAAAATTTCTTTGTCTTAGGAAATACATATCAAATATATTTAAGAATGAAGCATCCTAGTAATCTTGATGCCTGAAATTTGCTTTCCTATTCTGCAAAAAAATTGTATATCAGTGTATTATGTATGTGTGCATGTGTATATGGTGCAGATATGTTTGTGGATGTATTCATGTGTAGAGAGAAAGAAAATGAGAGAAAAAGAAAATTAAGAATAGAAATTATTAACTGTGAACAAAACTGAAATATTAATAATTGGTGAATGACCTATGTGAAGAGCTTTTAATTATACTTTCTACTTTTTGTTAAAATTGCAAAATTGAAAAGAAAAATACTAATGGGTAAAGAGAAGTTTGGAAGCATCCAACATTAAATGTTTTAAAGAATGTATAGATTGCATTTTTTACACTGTTCTAAGTTGCTTCAATCTTGTCCGACTCTTTGGGAACTTTTGGACGGTAGCCTGCCAGGCTCCTCTGTGCTTGGGATTCACCAAGCAAGAATACTGGACTGGGTTGCCATTTCCTACTTCAGGGGATCTTCCCAACCCATGGATCGAAATTGCACCCATTTCCTCTCCTACACTGGCGGGTGGGTTCTTTACCTCTAGCGCCACGTGGGAAGCCGTTGCATTTTTTATAAGGCATGTCATATTTTAACTGATTTAGAATATTATCAACTCCACAATAAGTTTTTAACACAGACATTTATTTAAAATTTTACTGTAATTTCATTATAATATAGTAGTTTTTACCACCAGTATATTTATCAGTAAAATCAAACATTCTCAAAATGAGATCTATGAACTAGCAGCATCATGATTCACGAGGGCTTTGTTAGAAATATAAGTTCTTATAAACCAACTGTAGCCCTAATGAATAAAAATAAATAAATAAATAAAAAATTCTGAGAGCAGGGCCCAGCAATTGTTTTAACAGACCACTCATGTGATTCTAATGTACATTAAATTTTGTGTATTCCTGTCTTATTAATTGATTTAGTTCTAGACCTTTGTGTACTCATTCAAGTATCCTTCTATTAATACATTTATTTTTCATTTATAAATATCTTAATATTTTCAAAATAGTGTTAAATAAACAGAGATTAATAAGGCAAAGTCCCTTAATTAATGATATGTCAGAAAGAGGAGAATTCACCCAAAATTTCCCAACAATTACATATGCTAGGTGCAAAGAATTATTATGTGGACACGGGAGGGGTCTGTTTTAGGACAATATGTAATATTCTCACATCTCATGATTACTGACTGAGTTGACACATAGAAAATCTGTGACACCTATGTACTATGGATTTCTCCTGCCACAGTTATTAGCTCTGTGAGTAGAGGCACATATTAAAAAGCAATTTGTACTTAATAGCATTAGGATTTTAGCCCAGTTAAAGAGAGTGATAAAATTTTAGAAGTAGGCATAATGATGGATTTCAGTTGGGCAAGGTGGAGGAAAGTATGATGGTATGTGGGAAGGGAGGGCGGCAGGCAATATAGATTCCCAGTTAAATCAACTGATTGAAGTTCTAGGGGATTCTAAGATTGCTAAAAATGAAGTATCATTGGTGATAAGTAGCCTAAGTAGGTAATCATAGTTAACATGTGGAACACTTTGAAATATTGAAGTAACTGCAGATCTGGGTAATAAAATGCCTAGGATATAGCCATGGAGGTAATAGAAGTAGGTAAGGTATCAGTCTCAAGAGAGAAGCACAATTCTATTGCCTGAGATGTCAGGTTGTTGATTACACTGAATATTGAATATGTTTGGGACATTGACTTTAACTCTGAATTTGTATGTGATCTCTAGGTTGAAAACTGTGAAACTCAGAAGATGAAGATCATGGCATCCGGTCCTATCACTTCATGGCAAATAGATGGGGAAACAGTGTCAGACTTTATTTTTTGGGGGCTCCAAAATCACTGCAGATGGTGACTGCAGCCATGAAATTAAAAGACGTTTACTCCTTGGAAGAAAAGTTATGACTAACCTAGAGAGCATATTCAAAAGCAGAGATATTACTTTGCCAACAAAGGTCCATCTAGTCAAGGCTATGGTTTTTCCAGTGATCATGTATGGATATGAGAGTTGGACTGTGAAGAAAGCTAAGTGCTGAAGAATTGATGCTTTTGAACTGTGGTGTTGGGGAAGATTCTTGAGAGTCCCTTGGACTGCGAGGAGATCCAACGAGTCCATTCTGAAGGAGATCAGCCCTGGGATTTCTTTGGAAGGAATGATGCTAAGGCTAAATCTCCAGTAATTTGGCCACCTCATGCAAAGAGTTGACTCCTTGGAAAAGACTCTGATGCTGGGAGGGATTGGGGGCAGGAGGAGAAGGAGAAGGAGACGACAGAGGATGAGATGGCTGGATGGCTTCACTGACTCGATGGACATGAGTCTGAGTGAACTCCGGGAGTTGGTGATGGACAGGGAGGCCTGGCGTGCTGCGATTCATGGGGTCACAAAGAGTCAGACACGACTGAGCTACTGAACTGAACTGAACTGAATGATGAAAAATATCAGAATGTATCAACATACAGTATGTGTCTTTCTCTGTGTGACTTATTTCTCTAAGCATAATGTCCTCCAAGATCCATCTATGTTTCAAATAGAAAATTTTTATTCTTTTCATTGCTGAATAACATTCCACTGCATATATCTACATTTTCTTCATTCATTCAGTTTTGATGGGCACATGGGTTGCTTTTATATCTTGGCTATTGTAAACAATGCTTACATGTATTTTTTTTTTAATAGTGTTTTTATTTTCTTCAAATATACACCCAGGAGTGGATTTTCTCAGTCACATGGTAGTTCTAATTTTAATTTATTTGGGAACCTCTGTACTATTTTCCACAGTGGTTGCACCAGTTTTCTTTCTCAACAGTATACAAGGGTTCCCTTTTCTCCACATTCTTGCCAACATTTGTTATTTGTGATCTTTTTTAATGATAGCCATTTTGACAGTTGTAAGATGATATCTCTGTGGTTTTGATTTGCATCTCTCTGATGATTAGTGATGTTGAGCATCTTTGCATGTTCTTATTGGCCATCTGTGTGATTTCTTTGGAAAGATGCCTATTGAAATTTCGGCCCATTTTTTAATCAAGCTCTTTGGGACTTTTTTTGGTTTGAGTTGTACATAAAAATCACTTTATGGAATTATGCAGAATCTAAAAAAATAAACAAGCTAGTGGATATAACAAAAAAGAAAGACTCATGGAGTACAAACTAGTGGTTACCAGTGGAGACAGGGAAGCAGGGAGGGACATGATAGGTATAAGGGATTAAGAGGTACAAACTCTTATCTGTAAAATAAATAAGATAAAGGACATATTTATAGCCAGGGACTATAGCCAATATTTTATAATAACTATAGAGTATAATCTATATTTGTGAATCACTATATTGTATACCTGAAACACATATTTTAAATCAACTATGTGCTTAGTCACTCAGTCATGTCCCAATCTGCAACTCCATGGACTGTAACCCGCCAGGCTCCTCTGTCCATGGGATTCTCCAGGAAAGAATACTGGAGGAAGTTGCCATTTCCTCCCTCAGGAAATCTTTTAAACCAAGGGATCGAATCCAGGTCTCCCATACTGCAGGCAGATTCTTTACTGTGGATCTAGTCAAAACTATGGTTTTTCCAGTAGTTATGTATGGCTGTGAGAGCTGGACTATAAAGAAACCTGAGTGCCAAAGAATTGATGCTTTTGAACTGCTGTGTTGGAGAAGACTCTTGAGAGTACCTTGGACAGCAAAGAGATCCAACCAGCCCATACCAAAGGAAATCAGTCCTGAATATTAATTGGAGGGGCTGATGCTGAAGCTGAAATTCCAATACTTTAGCCATCTGATGAAGAGAACTGACTGATTTGAAAAGACACTAATGCTGGGAAAGATTGAAGGCAGGCAGAGAAGGGAATGACAGAGGATGAGATGGTTGGATGGCATCACTGACTCGATGGACATGAGTTTGAGTAAGCTCTGGGAGTTGGTGATGGATAGGGATGTGTCCTGTGTTGGATGCTGTGGTCCATGGTGTTGTAAAGAGTCGGACACGACTGAGTGACTGAACTGAATTGAGATAATACTATGTGTCTACTTCAATCTGTTTACATTTTGAATTATACTCATGGTTTTCAAATGTTGATTCAAACTTGCATTCATATGATAAATCCCACTTGTTCATGATTATTTTTATATTTCACTGGATTCAATTTGTTAAAATTTCATTCATAAATTTAACATCCATTTTTTCATGAATGATACTTTTCTGCAGTTAATTATACTGTATTTTTCTGGTTTTAGTATTACAAAACACTGACTTTAAAAACTGTGTTGCGAATTGTTTCTTTTTCTCCTATTTCTGAAAAGCTTGTACAGACATGGTACTTGTTCAACAAATGTGTGATACAGCTTGCCAGTTAAGTCATCTGAACCTAAAGTTTTCTCCATTGAAGCTTTAAAACTATAAATTTATATTATAATAGGTATAGTATAAGTCAAGTTGTCTATTTTTTCTTGAATAAACTTTGTTAATTTATAACTTTAAGAAATACTAAGTATCATCAAGGTTGTCAAATTTATCCTTTAATTTATATGTTCTGAGGTCTTTAATTCTTCACTTTGTCATTAGTTATTCTCTTTTAATTTTTGTCAGTTTGTCTATACTTGATCAATATTACTGTTCTGTTTGATGAATTTTAGCTTTGGTTCCATGAGTTACTTGTTTCCATTGTCAGGTTTATAGATTTGTTCTTTCAGATTTACTTTTTATTTTCTCCTACTCTCTCTGGATTAAATTTACCCTTTATTTTCTAGCTTATTAAAGAAAAACATAAGATAATTTGAGATGATCTCTTCTAATATAAATATTTAATACCATAAATTAAACATTTAGCAGAATTCCACAAATTTTGATATTTTGCATTCAATTCAACTTTCTTCTAATTTTATTTATGACTTCTTCTTTGACATATGGGTTCTTTAGAGGTGTAATCTCTGATTTTCAAATATTTGTAGATATTCCTGTTATTTTCCTATATTGGCATTTTCTCCCATTTCATTATAGTAAGAGATAATTTGTGTGATTTCTATTTTTAAACAAAATATGCTGAGGTATCTATTATAACAAAGAATATGATCTTTACTGGAGAAAGCTCTTGTGTGTTTGAAAATACTGTATCTTCTGCCATTTTGGAGGGAGTAGTCTACATTTTTCAATTAGGTCCTCTTGTTGATGTTGTACAAGTCTACTCTGTCCTGGCTGATTGTATGCTTTTTCACAAGTTATTCACACAGGAGTGTAGGAATCTTACAAGTACAAATGTGGATTTATCTATTTCTCTTTTCATTTCTCTTAGTTTTTGTTCCATGTGTTTTGAAGTTCTATATAAGGTGCATGTGCATTTACTACCATTATATCTTCTTGTTAAATTGATCTGTTTTTCTTCATTTACTGTGTTTTAATTCCTGAAGTTGTTCATTTTTTGAATATTAAAAAGTATATTTTGTATTTTCTTATCACCAGTAAAGCATTATTTTGATCAAATATTTTGTGAAATACAGTTTTTATCTTTTCATCTACCATTTTATTTTAAAAGTGGATTCTAATAGACAATACATTATCAGGTATTTGCTTTTTATACAATTTTACAATCTGTATTTTTAACTGGTATGGTTATTCTATTCATATTTAATCTAATATTGATATGGTTGGATTTAAGTATTCTATTTCATTATCCTCTGATATATTTCCTGTGACTTTTTCCTTTTATTCCACTTCCCTTGCCTTCTTTTAGGGATTCCCTGATAGCTCAGTTGGGAAAGAATCCGCCTGCAGTGCAGGAGACCCTGGTTCGATTCCTGGGTGGGGAAGATCCCCTGGAAAAGGGATAGGCTACCCACTCCAGTGACTTCCCTGGTGGCTCAGACAGTAAAGCATCTGTCTACAATGCGGGAGACCTGGGTTCGATCCCTGGGTTGGGAAGATCCCCTGGAGAAGGAAATGGCAATCCACTCCAATACTATTACCTGGAAAATCCCATGGACAGAGGAGCCTAGTAGGCTACAGTCTATGGGGTCTCAAAGAGTCAGACATGACTGAACGACTTCATTCACTCACTCACCCACTCCAATATTCTTGGGCTTCCTTTGTGACTCAGCTAGTAAAGAATCCGCCTGCAATGTGGGAGACCTGGGTTTGATCCCTGGGTTGGGAAGATATCCTGGAGAAGGGAAAGGCTACTCAATCAGATATCCTGGCCTGAACAATTCCATGAGCTGCATTGTCCATGGGGTTGCAATGAATTGGACACAACTGAGCAACTTTCCCTTTCATTGCCTTCTTTTGCAATATGTATTTCAGTGTTTTTAATATTCTATTTTATAACTATTGAATTTTTGTCCATATCTATATTTGTATATATATATATGCATCTATCATCTTACCATCTTCCTTCCTTCATTCCTTCACTCTCCTTTCCTTATTTCTTAGTGGTTCCTCTAGGGTTATCAATATACATATCAAAACTTTTACAGTCTAGCTGATTGTTAATATTTGCAACTTGAAACAAAATGTGGAAGACCTTCAAACATATAAGTATCTTTACTTCTTATAACAATTGTATAATTTTTGATTTAAATGCTCATATACATTTTAATAACTTGAGATTACAAAAGTAGTCATTTTTTATTTTCTCAGATGTCACTCTTTTTTTTTTTTTGCTTTTTTTATTGCTGTCGTATCATGTCCCCTTGATATCATGCCATTTCAGCCAATAGAACTGTTTTTTTTTTTTTTAACATTTTCTTAATGCAGTTATACTGGCAATACACTTTCTTAGTTTTTCTTCATCAAGAATAACATTAATTTATCTTTCTTTCTGGTAAGGAATTCTGCATATGGAATTCTGTGTTAACAGTTTTTCCTTTCAGAACTTTAAAGATATTCTTGTCTTCTGGCTTCCATTATTTTTGAGGAGAAATCTACAAATACTCCAATTTTTTATATCAATAGGTAATATGTGAGTTTTTCTATGGAAAAGGAAGTGGCAACCCACTCCATTATTCTTACCTGGAGAATCTCATAGAGATAGGAGCCTAGTGGGCTATAGTTAAAAAGTTCACAAAGAGTGGGACATGACTAAATAACTGAGTACTCACTTTTTCTAGCTCTTTTCAAGATGTGTGTACATAGATACACATATATACTCATGTATAATGTATGTATACATTATATATATGCTGTGCTGTGCTAAGTTGTTTCAGTTGTGTCTGACTTTTTGCGACCCCATGGACTGTAGCCCACCAGACGCTTCTGTCCATGGGTTCTCCAGGCAGGAATACTGCAGTGGGTTGCCATTTCCTTCTCCAGGGGATCTTCTCGACCTAGGGATCGAACCCCCGTCTCTCATGTCTTATGCCTCGACAGGTAGATATTTTGCCAGTAGTGCCACCTGGAAAGGACACATTATCAATTCAGTTCAGTTCAGTCGCTCAGTCGTGTCCAACTCTTTGCGACCCCATGAATTGTAGCACGCCAGGCCTCCCTGTCCATCACCAACTCCCGGAGTTCACCCAGACTCATGTCCATCGAGTCAGTGATGCCATCCAGCAATCTCATCCTCTGTCATCCCTTCATTCTTTCTGGAGTTATTTCTCCACTGATCTCCAGTAGCATATTGGGCACCTACTGACCTGGGGAGGTCCTCTTTCAGTATCCTATCATTTTGCCTTTTCATACTGTTCATGGGGTTCTCAAGGCAAGAATACTGAAGTGGTTTGCCATTCCCTTCTCCAGTGTACCACATTCTGTCAGATCTCTCCACCATGACCCGCCTGTCTTGGGTTGCCCCATGGGCATGGCTTAGTTTCATTGAGTTAGACAAGGCTGTGGTCCTAGTGTGATTAGATTGACTAGTTTTCTGTGAGTATGGTTTCAGTGTGTCTGCCCTCTGATGCCCTGTTGCAACACCTACCGTCTTACTTGGGTTTCTCTTACCTTGGGCACGGGGTATCTCTTCATGGCTGGTCCAGCAAAGTGCAGCCGTTGCTCCTTACCTTGGACGAGGGGTGTCTCCACACCGCCGCCCTTCCTGACCTTCAACATGGGATAGCTCCTCTAGGCCCTCCTGCGCCCGCACACCCACCACTCCTTGGACGTGGGGTTGGTCCTCCTGGCCGCCGCCCCTGTATATATGTATAAAAAAACTTGCATTGTATATATATTATTTACAAGTGTGTGTGTAAATACATATGTCTATTTTGGAATTCATTAATTTTATTTCATCTGTAAATATATAAATGTATGCTTTTCACTCACTTGTGTCATTTTCAACCATTATCTTACAATTTTTTCTACCTGAGATTTTTTTTTCCATTCTCTCTGTGACTCCATGATATTAGTGTTATCCTTTTGTTATTATCCTGACAGACCCTTAGTCTAAGATTTTGATTTTTTATCTTTTCACCACTCTTCTGATGAGACCATTTCTAATGACCAGTTTAATAACTTTTCTCTCAAAATTTCCATCTTACTCAAGTTCATCTATTAATTTTTTAGAAGATACTATACTGTCATGTTTTTAATTGTTTCTGGATTCTTTTTATAATTTTTATCTTCCATTAATTTGTGGTGTTTTTTTGTTTACCTTAAAGATAATTTAATAAAGCTTTATAATCTTTGATAAATCTGCTCTTTAGAGAATTGCTTATATTTCCCTGATTCCTAAATGTATATTGTCTAAACTTTGATTCTTGCTAAAATCTTTTATAAAATGTTGCTCTCATTGGTCTTTGCTTTGTCCTATAAGTTTTGACCACACGTTCTATCTCATTTACTATAGATGATGGTTCAAATGTCAGTATTAGTCTTCAAGACTTTGCTATGCTACTTGGAAGTTGATCCATGAATGTGTCCCACATGTATTAACCTGGATGTTATTTTATATCATATTTCAATTCCCAAAGATGTTGCTATGCTGCTTTGAATTGGCCTGTGGATGTACAGCTCAGGAGTGAGACAGGAACTAGTACAGTTTCACAGACAGAATTGTGGAATGTCCTTCTCTTCTCTGCAGAATACTTCCTGCTCTCTCCTGCTGACAGGGGTCCCATTTCCAGGATAAACTAGCCAGAGAATAAATAGGATTTCTTTTGGTGACTTAGTGACTACCACACGGCTGCTTATACTTTTGCAACTGGGGAATCACCTCAGAAAAAAGCAAGAGTAAAAGAGAATAATCCCCTCCTCCACCACAACCAAGTCTTCAAGATTTTTTTTTTAAATGTAATTATTTATTTATGGTTTTATCTGGTCTTAGTTGTGGCATGTGGGCTCATTCATTGCAGCTCACGGGCTCAGGAGTTGCAGTGCACAGGCCTACTCCACAGTACATGGGATCTTAGTTCCCAAACCAGGGATTGAACATATGGCCCTTTCATTGGAAGGCAGTTTCATAACCGCTAGACCACCTGGGAAATGCAGTCTTCAGGTTTTCACTCTCCTACACAATCCACTCTTTTTTGAGCATTTTCAGAATTGTCAGGTAGTTATTTTTTGCTTTTTGTCCAATAACTTTTAGATGTTTTCAGCAAGAAATGGCTTTTGGAGGAACGAAAATTGACTTTTTAAAACATGTTTATTTTTTTATTTTTTTTTTTTTTAATTTTATTTTATTTTTAAACTTTACATAACTGTATTAGATTTGCCAAATATCAAAATGAATCCGCCACAGGTATACATGTGTTCCCCATCCTGAACCCTCCTCCCTCCTCCCTCCCCATTCCATCCCTCTGGGTCGTCCCAGTGCACCAGCCCCAAGCATCCAGTATCGTGCATCGAACCTGGACTGGCAACTCATTTCATACATGCTATTTACATGTTTCAATGCCATTCTCCCAAATCTTCCCACCCTCTCCCTCTCCCACAGAGTCCATAAGACTGATCTATACATCAGTGTCTCTTTTGCTGTCTCGTACACAGGGTTATTGTTACCATCTTTCTAAATTCCATATATATGCGTTAGTATACTGTATTGGTGTTTTTCTTTCTGGCTTACTTCACTCTGTATAATAGGCTCCAGTTTCATCCACCTCATTAGAACTGATTCAAATGTATTCTTTTTAATGGCTGAATAATACTCCATTGTGTATATGTACCACAGCTTTCTTATCCATTCATCTGCTGATGGACATATTAAAAAATAAAAGTCATTATTTTTGGAACTCCTTATAAATTATATAGATGTGCCTGGAATGAAGGAGACCCAGGTTTGATCCCTCAGTTAGGAAGATCCCCTGGGGAAGGGAATGGCAACCCACTCCAGTATTCTTGCCTGGAGAATTCCATGGACCGAGGAGCCTGTTGGGCTACAGTTCATGGGGTAACAAAGAGTTGGAAACGACGGCACAAAAGTTGGAGTGATTAGCATTTTCACTTTGAAGATAAATTTTACTTGAAATCCTACTTTCTGATGGGGTTAAATTCCAACATTTAGGCTATTCTTAATATCCTTTCAATTTCCCTTAAAACCATATTTTAAGGTTAAACCTTAAAACCATTGGCACCCACAGAGTCTGATTTGCACTTGTTTTTTAGAGTTTTTTTTGTGTGTGTGAAGAATTTTAAGTTTTAAAAAAGTTTTTAAACTCTCAGGAATATTTATTGTCGTGGATTATCTGCCATTCTTAAAACATTTTCACCTTTGTCTCAAAAAAGTCCCTCTTATGATTTTACCCTTGCTTCTGTAAATTGCCACCTATCACCAAAAACTAGATAGAGTCCTCTATAATCAGAAAAAATGTCTGAGATTTTCACTGTTATCTTGTATAATGTGTAGTTTAAAGCCTGTCACATATTGAATAGGGAAAC